>NC_088387.1:50042500-51292500 GCF_037993035.2 Macaca fascicularis | reverse complement strand
ATTTCATATTTTAGTTGTGGTCCAAGGAGAGGGTTGAAGTGGGCTGGAATTGCAATTAGTCAAAGGAGATGGCAGCAAACTAACCAGGTTGTCAGAATGGTGACGAGAGCTTCCCAGTGAGTACCCCGGGGATCAAACAGGGGACCAAGGCCCAAGAACACATTTACCCAGTGAAAGCGCTGTGAGGCTTTTGTACACCAGGGCTACCACCATAGCTGCCACCTCTGAACCTGCTGATGCACTTTACTCCTCTTGCAGTTCTGATATTTAAAAAATTGGTTCCCTCATATTTCCTGCTAGATAATAATATCTGCAATTGATGAAGATTTCATCTGTTTCCCATATATGTCTTTCTCTTCTTTATCTTTTTTGTGGGTTTTACTGCATTGACTAGCCATTTAAATTTTTTTTTAATTTTTAATTTTTATGGGTACATAGTAGCTGTGTATATTTATGGGGTATATGAAATTGACTAGCCGTTTTAGACCAATGAATAAACAACAAGCACACAAGACAGACTTATCTTTACCCTATTATAAACCACTGGAATGCTTCTAATTTTTTACTGCTAAGTATATTGTTGGCAGTTTGTTCCTGAAATAATGTATTAATTATACTAAGACATTTCTTTCTTGTCCTTATTCACGAAGAATTCTCTTCTTAAAAAAAGAATTAGCCAGGTGTGGTGGCTCAGGCCTGTAATCCCAGCACTTTGGGACGCCAAGACCTGGTCAGGAGTTTGAGACCAGCCTGACCAACATGGTGAAACCCTGTCTCTAATAAAAATACAAAATTAGCTGGGCATGGTAGCGCATGTCTGTAATCTAGCTACTCGGGAGGATGAGGCAGGAGAATCACTTGAACCTGGGAGGTGGAGGTTGCGGTGAGCCGAGATTTCGCCATTGCACCCCCAGCCTGGGCAACAAGAGCAAAACTCTGTCTCAAAAAAAAAAAGAAAGAAAGAATTGATGAATGTCTCTTTGTTATTTTTATAAACTATTTATATGGTAAATTATAATAATAGATTTTCCATTGTTGAGCCAGAATTTTGTTCTGGAATAAACTACTCTATCTGGAATAAACGTTGACAATATACACTGTGTGGTATATTATTTAAACTATACTACTCAAAAAGATTCTCTAATATTGTATTTAGAAATTTTCCCTCTGTGTTGATAAAATAAAATGTCTGTAACTTTTGTAGTCATTTTTGCATCAGGGCTATGTTAGCTTATTTTACAAATTGAATTTTACTTGATAAATCAGAAAGCCTTATATATTTTTGTATTCTCTAGAGCAATTTTTAAAAGCCTCTCCTTTAATTATTTTTTTCTTAAAGGCTTGAAATAACTCTCTCGTAAAGTGTTTGAATCTGCCCTTTCAGAACGTTGCCTCCCAAGTCATTGGCGAGTGCCCATCATCAATGTGTTTTTTCTCTCTCTCTCCTTATATTCCACATTCCCTGGTCTGACATCTTCAAGGTCCATTCTCAGATGTGCTCCCTGGCTCCAGTATCCATGGGTGAGGTCCTATAACTCTTCCTGGAGCAAAATCCATATTTCTGTCCTCAGGCTGGGTTGGCACATGATCGTTGTTGCCAGCCCGCAGACATGAGTGACATTGTTGCCAGCCCTCGTCCATGAGTGACGAGGACGGATATCACAAGGTACCTGCTTCAGGTGAAGTCTCTGAAGTGCCTCCAGGCAAGAGGAGATGCTCTCTCTGATAACGGGGAGATGGCCACTCCTGCTGGTGCAGACAATTCAGGGGAATCTGGGAGTTCAAGATTATTAGGTTCATATATCCAAATTTCCGCATCTTCATTCTCACAGATTCACTCTTTGGGTATCACTTGAACATGTGAGACTTACGGTGAATACAGGTAGTCTCTTTTTCTATTTTGCTACCTTTACAATTGGATACGGGGCCTGACTTTTGACGTGGTCAGCCTTATAGCTGCTAGAAATGAGGGATCTCATTAAACGCTTCTATAGAAGCAATGTGACTTACATAGCATGCTTTGTGTGTTCAGAGTTGGCTGTCCTGATTCCACCATTTTCTTTTTTTCAAGACTTTCAATGCAGTTAACAAAAGCTGGACAACTCCATAATCCTTGTAACTGCCATTGCCATCCAACTGTCCAAACACTACCCCTACCACTTAACCCAACACATTCCCTTCTGGCTGTGTCTCATCCCAGGTAACCCCAGGTAAGACCTCTAGTAATTTTGATGTCAATGCATGTTAGGAGTTCTTGTCACCCTACTTACCACCAGTTATGGAGACTGATGGCCATCTGACCCAAGAGTGACCCATCTGAAGTCCTACCCTGAAGGTCCACTTTCTAGGACTGCTCTTACTACCAACGGTTATAGCCTGAGTTCCCCTTAAAGCAGAGTCTGAGACCAAAGCTTAGGTATGATTGCTCATTTGGGAGTGTGGATCTAGGGATTAGGACAGGAGCAAGGGAAGAATAAAAGAAATAAACAGGGAAAGAGGGAAAATCACAACAAGGATGTGTTATCAAGTTGAACAACTGCTACAGGGTGCTCAATTCCAATGGACAATCTGAGACAGTTATGACATGTGGCTCAAGGTCTTGCTCCTGGGAAAAGACAGGGGAAAGCATTTATCCACTGGCTCCCCTTTTCTCCCAATTCCTGGTTGAAGGTTGCTC
Organism: Macaca fascicularis; assembly: GCF_037993035.2. NCBI lineage: Eukaryota > Metazoa > Chordata > Mammalia > Primates > Cercopithecidae > Macaca > Macaca fascicularis. The sequence goes on along the minus strand of NC_088387.1, from coordinate 51,289,823 downwards.
CAAAGGACATTAACTACTTTTCATCTTGGTTGAGTGGGCAGGGAACCACTAACATCCTGCACTGAGGAGTGTCAGAGAAGGCCTGACACAGGGTGAAACAAAGTGCTGTTGGATTGCACCTGCTGGAAGCTGTTCAAAGCCAGAGCAGAGCTGGTAGCCATAGTTGTAGGTGAAATAAGAACTGAGGCCCAGAGGACTAATTATAGTACCCACAGTTTGGGTACCCACACTTTGGGCACTACCTTTAGTCCTCTGGAACTAAACACTGTGATTAGGAGTTTTCTGTTACAACTTTTAAAATGTCTGAGGTCTGCAGATCACTTGAGGTCAGGAGTTCGAGACCAGCCTGGCCAACATGGTGAAACCCTGTTTCTACTAAAAGTACAAAAATTAGCCAGGAGTGGTGGTGCGCACCTGTAGTCCCAGATACTCAGGAGGCTGAGGCAGGAGAATCGCTTGAACCCGGGAGGCAGAGGTTGCAGTGAGCCGAGATCTCACCACTGCACTCCAGTCTGGGCAACGGAGTGAGACTCCGTCTCAAACAAACAAACAAACAAAAAAATCAAAACCAGAATTAGTAAAGTAATGAGGCTTTCTATCTCCTGTTGAGTTCATTTTGGTAACTTACATCTTCCTTTGAAAATCATTTCATTTCATTATGATCTTCAAATATGCTAGCATGATTTTCTCTCTCTCTCCCTCTCTTTCACTACACTTTTAAGGGGTTGCCTAAATTAATGTTATTTGGTTCTTTTTTTTTTTTAGAAAGAGTCTCACTCTATCTCCTAGGCTGAAGTGCAGTGGCACGTAATCTTGGCTCACTGCAACCTCTGCTTGCCGGGTTGAAGCAATTCTCCTACCTCAGCCTCCCTAGTAGCTGGGATTGCAGGCATGTCCCACTATGCTTGGCTAATTTTTTTTATTTTTAGTAGAGACGGGGTTTTGCCATGTTGGCCAGGCTGGTCTTGAACTCCTGGCCTCAAGTGATCCGCCTTGGCCTCCCAAAGTGCTGGGATTACCCCCGTGCCTAGCTGTTTTTGTTTTGAAGGTTTTTTTTTTCTTTTCATAAAAACCAGACTGGATTGAATTATTAACGGCACTTTTCTGTTTTTTGACTAATCAATTTCTGCTTTCATTATATGAATACTTTTTAACAGCTTTATTTTCATTAAAAAACTTTCCTTTTGAGATAAACAGTTCATTTATTTTCATTATTTCTTTTTAAAAATAATAGCATTTTAGAATATGTTTTTTTTCTGACTATAGCTTTGTCATCTGCTAAAAGTTTCGAAATCTGGTGTTTCATTATTGCTATTTTCAGAACAGTATTTAATTATATGTTTTATTTCCTTTCTTACTCAAGAGTTATTTAGAATAATATTGCTTAATTTCTTGGTGTTTTGATTTTACTATTTAATATTTTTCTCACTAATTACTTGTGTTGTGATTACGGTCAAAGAGCATTTACATTTTTAAGAATTTATTGACATTTTTTCATGGCCTAATATATTACTTGAGTTTATAAACTGGCCTTTTAAAAGGAATATTAATTAGGTACTTGTGAACTATAAATGTTGAAAAACTTATTGATTATTTAATTCCTTTATGTATCAATGTAATACATCATTGTCCATGATGATAAGAAATGATACATGTTATTGATAAGATTATAGTCTTATCAATTTCTACTTGAGTTTTAAGATCTAATTTTTAATATTTAGCGGCTATTTTATGCAGGACATAAACATTCATGAGCTTATCTTCTTTGTGATTTGCATCTTGTATTGGTATACTATTCCATATGTTTTTTTCTTGAATTCTTTGTTCGATATTAACATTATCATTCCTGCTTTAGTTGTTGCTTTGTCTTATTTTCATTTATGTCCTATATTTTTGTACATCCTTTTAAAGAAGATCTTTATGGGTCACTTTATTTTAGGCCTGACATTTGTAAACACTATATATGACTCAGATTTCTGTGGAAGAAATAGAAAACCCCTTATGTGTTTTAAGTGGAAAGGGATTTAATATAAGGAATTAGGTGTCTACAGAAGCATGAGGCTAGGCTGAAGGAAGAGGTTGGCGGCCCCCAGTGGACTACTGATTTCAAGTTCACAGCACCACATCTGCTGCCCGTGGGTCGAGAAGTTATTGCTGCTGCTGCCAGCACAACTGCCTTTCAGCCCATGAAGCTGGTTACCAGGCACCGGAATGCAGGTCCGGCTGCTACCAGTAGTCCTGTCTGTCCAAACCTGTTTCCTGTCAACCAGCAGCAGCAAGGTGGCCTCCACTTCACTTCCACCTGCTAAAGCTCCTTTGAACGCATCTTATTGGCCCAACTCAATTTGCACCTAGCACCCTCATTTGGAAGCCCTTTGAAAAAGGTAATTTTTAGTTTTATGACCCCTCCAAGTAGGCGAATGGAATGGAAGTTAGGAAAGCCAATCCAAGAATCTACCATATGGTGTTGAAGTTAGCCTTCTGAATTCTGAGAACCCTTCTGTTTCAAATGGAGAGTGTAGCCCAGTCACATTTATTATAGATAATATTGATCTAACTTCTTTATTCTTATGCTTATGTACATTTCTGCTTTTCTTTTTAATCTTTTGGCATATTAACTAAGTGATTTTTTAAAGTAATTTGTAAGTTTTGTATTCCATTTATTCTACTATTGATTATCTTTAGTTGAAGTATACATAAATAAATATATATTTAGATTATGTATATCTTTAGGTTAAGTATATACTTCCATACCTTTTTCAAGGTCAAGCATGAATTAGTATCTGTCAACCCGTCTACCGGATATCCTAGTCAGGGGGCTCTTGCTGGCAAAAAAGAGAAGACTTCTGCGAATCTGAATAGAAGATGATTTCAGTGAAAGGATACTTGGTGGATCATAGAGTCGGTGGGAGGCCTGGAGAGCCAGGCTGAGGGAGTGGGCAGGTGGCAGGAAGCTAGACCAAGCCCCACCCAGGAGCAGGTTGTTTAGAGTCCTGCTGCTGCCACTCCCACTCCTTACCTCCCTTCCTCTAGGTTCAGACCCTGGACAGGGCTTCCAATTAGCTGAATTTAGGCCATCCACCTGGGCTCTAGTTGTTAGGGGTGTGAGAGGAAAAAGTATTTGGCTTTATTTATTTATTTTTTTTTGAGACGGAGTCTCACTCTGTCACCCAGGTTGGAGTGCAATGGCACGATCTCGGCTCACTGCAACCTCCGCCTCCCAGGTTCAAGCGATTCTCCTGCCTCAGCCTCCTGAGTAGCTGGGATTACAGGCATGTGCCACCATGCCCAGCTAATTTTGTATTATTAGTACAGACGGGGTTTCTCCATGTTGGTCAGGCTGGTCTTGAACTCTTGACCTCGTGACCTGCCTGCCTCAGCCTCCCAAAGTGCTGGGATTAAAAGGCTGGCCCCACATTCCACCAAGACTCACACAGTGACTGATTCCTTGAACCTAGGAAGGTGTCAGGTGCTGTACCCCCAAAATTGAAGTGTCCACGGTACATATCCCCTCATTGTAAGAGACGAGAAATTTAGTTTGTTTTCCCTTCTTCTTTTCGGTCTGATCAACAAGCATTTATTGACTGCTTTGTATGAATCAGAAATTGTCATAGGCACAAATTATGTAAATCAAAAGGCCAGTTCCTGTCTGCAAGGCATGTATAGCTTGGTACGGGAGAGAGCTAGATACTTAAAGATGCTGTTTTACTGTGATAGGATACATACTAGAAGCATGTATGTTCACAGGGTCGGATTGGAGCAGAGGAAAGATGCTTAGCTCTGTCTGAGTGGGAGAGGATGAGTCTGATCTGATCTCAAAAGAGGATCATTTTTCAGGTGTTCAGGGTAGGGGAGAAAGACACAAGCACTCGGATACGTGGAACCACATGGTGCACAGAAAATATATGCACTTTGTTGTCACCAGGACAAGTGTCACCCACATAGGCAGAACCAGAGGAGCTGGGGCTGGAGAGGTAGATGGGGCCACTTCACGTTAGATGACCAGCGGAAGCGGACCCAGCAGAACATGGCCATCCCTACCCCAGCCACATTGGAGCCTGCTGATTCTCTCTCTCTCTGAAATTTACTGAGTCTTTGGACCCACAGAGCTTCTAACACTGCTGGAGCCTGGAGAAGAGGTGGGAGAGGGGGAACAGAGAGATAGTGGAGCTGAGAGAAGGGTGCTGAAAGATGCACCCTGCTTCTGGCTCAGTGAAGACATGACCTTCCCCACAGTTCAGTAGGCACCAGAGAAGGTGGCAAGGCTTGAGTGGCCTTTAGGTTAAGGGGCGCCTGAGGCATTTTCTGAAGGGAGGACCACCTGTGTCAGGAAACTTGCATAGGGGGAGGCCTTGCTGGGCCAAGAGAGGACAGCATTTGGATGGCTGAGGACCCACTGGTGTTAGTCAGAGAAGTATCAATGCCAAACAGAGTGACCACAAGAGGGACCCTTTGAAAAGAAAGAAGGAAACAACAGGTGCTAGAGAGGATGTGGAGAAACACGTACGCTTTTACACTGTGGGTGGGAGTGTAAATTAGTTCAACCATTTTGGAAGAGTGTGGTGATTCCTCAAGGATCTAGAACCAGAAATACCATTTGACTCCACAATCCCATTACTGGGTATATACCCAAAGGTTTATAAATCATTCTACTATACAGACACCTGCACACGTATGCTTATTGCAGCACTATTCACAATAGCAAAGACTTGGAACCAACCTGAATGCCCATCAATGACACTGGAAAAAGAAAATGTGGCACATATACACCATGGAATACTATGCAACCATAAAAAAGAATGAGTTCATGTCCTTTGCAGGGACATGGATGAAGCTGGAAACCATCATCCTTCACAAACTAACACAGGAATAGAAAACCAAACACTGCATGGTCTCACTCATAAGTGAGAGTTGAACAATGAGAACTCATGGATACAGTGAGGGGAGCATCACATACCGGGGCCTGTTGAGGGGTGGGGGGCAAGGGGAGAGCATTAGGACAAATGCCTAATGCATGCAGGGCTTAAAACTTAGAAGATAGGTTAATAGGTGCAGCAAACCACCATGGCACATGTATATCTTTGTAACAAACCTGAACGATCTGTACATGTATCCTGAACTTAAAGTAAAATTTAAAAAGAAGATCTAGGGATCTAATGTGCAGCATGGTGACAACAGTTAATAATGTTGTATTATATACTTGGAATTAGCTAAGAGAGAGTTTATCTTAAGAGTTCTCACCAAAACAACAAAAATTAAAAAGGGAAACTATGTGACTTGAGGGATGGACAAGTTAATTAACTTGATTGTGGTAATTATTTTACAATACACATCTATATCAACTCTTCATGTTGTACACTTTAAATATATACTTTAAATACGTGAAAAAAAAAAAAAAGAAAAGAAAGAAAACCCTTCATGTCTATGCCTCCAATGGGCTGAGCCTTCTGAGCCTTGGCATTTGTTGGTGGCTAATTGAGGACGCCAAGGAGGGAGTTCACTACAGGGCTTGGAACACAGCAGTACTTCCTTAAAATTCTCCTTAGAATCTCTTTCTCCTCCCAGTCACTGCTCAAATCCTACCCAATTCCACCACCTCTTAAATCTTTTTTCTGACTGCATTTTCTTACGTAGAGCAATCTACTACTGCCATCGGTTCATTCACTCACCAGAACCTGTCTTGCCAGGACCTGACCTCAGCAGACTGAGTCACACCTGCATCATCCTTGTTGGAGCCCAGGTCTGCATTGCACTTCCGGCCCCAGCCCCACTGTTAGCTCCATCAGGTTCTCTGGGGCACACCAAGGCGGCCGTTTTCTCTCCCTTTTTCTGAATTAGATCCCCAGAAGCAAGACATCAGGCTTCCTGGACAAATCTAATTTTGCTCATGAACTTGACATTCATTGTTGCTCAGTTACCTGAGCCCAGATCTTTCTGCCTTTTCAAACTGCACTCAGCTGTGCCCTTGAATGAACTGGGGCAGAAGTCCTTAGGTCCTGATCACACATGCTGTTCCCAACTTCCCTTCCCCTTGCCATGCTGTGGTGAACTCTGAATTCCAGCACGTCTCCACTCTGCTGTAGAGCCTTTCTAGGGCTGGCAGACATTCTGCCACAGAGCTGGTCTTTGTGGCTTTATGCCCACAGTAATTACTAGGGCTGGGCCATGCAACCCTCTAACCTCTTCAATTTACAGCCTCCAGGATCTGCCACCCCTGCGGCGTTTGGAGGGTGTCTAACCACAGACCGGATGTGCGTGGTAGCAGGTGGTCTGCTTGATTGCTGGTCCTTCAGTGACCCCTCTGCTCTCCAGCGGCCAGACAGGGATTCGGAACATGCCCAAGCATGTCTGCTACTGACATCCTCATCCATGAAATTCCCAATATCTGCAGAAATTGTGTATTTGTACATGTTGATTCTATAATAAATACTGATTCCCAGCTTGTACTGCAGAAAAGCTTCCTCAGCTTCTCAGTCTGGCTTACGTAAAGCACCATAAGTGTGATTCTCCATTCACACATCAGGGCCCTTAACACTCCATGCCCTCATGGTTCTAATTCTGATTTTGAAACAGACCCCACCATTTCCCTCTTTTTGAAGGTGACTTTGCAAGGATCACATAACTCCTGTTGGGCCAACTTCCTTTCCCTTGTACCATGAACATAACAACCAGGTGGTCATCCCGAAAGCTCACTCTTGTCACAGTTCTGGGGAGATCAGTTACCTGAAGGATACTCGGGTTGAGACCCCAGACAAACCTTACCAAATATGACCTGAATGTTCCAGGCTGCCTTGTAGACCTTTACTATGGTATCACATCCCAATAAACACAATCCCATCTCAAAAGAAAAAAAGAAAGATTGATAAGTAATGCAGGTCTTTACTTCTTTTAAACCCAGGAGAGAGGATTAGATAGCATGTCAGACAAAACTATCTCTTAAAACCCTTTCTAAGCAATTCTTGTTATGCCTGAACTTTGATTTCTCATCAATGTCTGACGGTGAGTGCCCTATACCTAAATCCCTTCAGTATTTCCTCCATTTCTTTGCCTCTCTGTTCCTTTCTTTCTTTCTCTCTTTTTCCCTCTCTCCTTCTGTCCTGTTATTACATTTCCTTAGTATTTCATTGCATCTACTTCTCTGGTCAGCAAAACAAAACCATCTCCTTTGAGGCCCACCCTTCTTAAAAGTACCAGAGGGATAATTTTTTTTTCTGCAGCTATTTTTTAATTAAACTTTTTCTTTTGAGATAAATGTAGGCTCACATGCAGTTGTAAGAAATAATACAGAATAGTCCCCTGTGTGTTTCCCCAATGGTAACATGTTGCCAAACTATAGCACAATTTGATATTGTCATCAATATAGTCAAGCACAGACCATTTCTATCACCATAAAGATCCCTCATGTTGCCATTTTATGGGCACATTTACTTCTCTCTCTGTCACCCTCCTTAGCCCCTGACAATCACTAATCTGTTCTCCATTTTGGTAATTGTGTCATTTCAAGACTGTTATATAAATGGAATAATACAGTAGATAACCTTTTGAGAGTGGCTTTTTCACTGAGTGCAATTCTCTGGATTCATCCAGGTTGGTGCCTGTATCATATTAATAATTCCTTTTCATTGCTGAGCAGTATTCTACAGTAAGCATATACCACAGTTTATTTAACCATTTACTCCTTGGAAGACATCTGGTTTGTTTCCAGTTTTTGGCTATTGGAATTAAGCTGCTATTCATGCACAAGTTTTGTGTAAACCTAGGTTGTCATTTCTCTGGGATATATATCTAGATCTAGATCTAGATACACACCCAGGAGTGCAATTCCTGGATCATTTGGTAGCTATATGTTTAATTTTTTTTAAAGAAACTGCCAAACATTTTTCCAGAATGACCTTTCCTTCCTTGCCCACATTTGGTTAGTGTCACTATTTTTCAATTTTAGCCATTCTGGTAAGAGTGTAGTGTAGTGTATTTCATTGTGGTTTTAATTTGCATTGTCTTGATAGCTAATGATATGAAGTATCTTTTCATGTGCCTTTTTGCTATCTGTATGTGACTTTCCATATCTTTTGCCCGTTTTCTAAGTGGATTATTTGCTTTTTGACTGTTGAATTTTGAGAGTTCTTTATATATTCTCAATACCCAGTTCTTTGATAGATGCATGGTTTGAAAATATTTTCTCCAACACCCTTTCTTATCTTTTCACCCACTTAAGAGGGACTTTCACCAAACAAACATTTTTAAGTTTGATGAAGTCTAATTTATCAATTTTTCGTTTTATGGACCATGCTTTTGGGATCACATCTAAGAATTATTTGCCTAACCCTAGATATCAAACATTTTTTGTGTGTTTTTTTCTGTAAAAGTTTTATAGTTTTACATTATACATTTAAATCCATGATCCACTGTTGAGTTAGTTTTTGTGTAAAGATGTGAGACTCAGAGGTTCATCATGTCCAGTGTCCCAGCACCATTTGAAAATGTTGAAAAGCTGTCTTTCCTGTATTAAATTGTTTTGCATCTTTGTCAAAAATGAAATGGGCATATTCATGTGGGTCTATTTCTGGGTTCTGTGTTCTGTTTCATTGATTGTGTGGCCTTTGTGATATTTGCTAATATCACACTGTTTTGATTACTGTAGCTATATAAGAAATCTAGGAATTGGGTAGACGGCTTTTACTTTATTCTTCTTTTTCACAGTTGTTTGAGCTATTCTAGTTATTTTGACTGCCCATATAAATTTTATAATAATCTTGTCTGTCTTTAAAAATCTTGCTGAGATTTTGATAGGAATTGTGTTAAAAGTGTATATTAATTTGGGGAGAATTGAATTTGTTACTATGTTGAGTCTTCCGATTCATATTGGAAGTCTTCCATTCATATTTCAATATTATATTTCTTCAACATTATATCTCTCCTATTATTTATATCTTTGGTTTCTTTCATCAGTATTATATAGTATTCAGCATAGAAGTCCTATATGTTTTGTTAGATATACATCTATTTCTTTTTTAGTGATTATAAATGATATTACATTTTTCATTTCAGTGGCTGTGTGTTCATTGCTAGAATATAGAAATACACTGTTTTGTATGTTTATCTTGTATTCTGTGGCCTTGCTGAAGTCACTTATTAGTTATATGAAGGTTTTTAAAAAAATATTCCTTAGGATTGTCTATGTGCAAATTGGGACAGTTCTATTTTCTCCTTTCTAATCTGTATGCTCTTCATTCCTCCCAGCTCCCCATTATACTGGCTAGAACTTTCAGCACTTGCTAAGTAAGAGTAGAGCAGACATCCTTGCCTTGTTCCCAATCTTAGGAGGAAAGCATTCAGTCTTTCTCAACTATGTATACTGTTAGCTGTAGGGATTTTTTGTAGATGTTCTTCATCAAGTTGAGGGAATTCCTGTCTATTCCTGCTTTTTTGTTTGTTTGTTTTTTGTTTGTTTGTTTTTTCTGAGCGCTTTTATCATGAATCACTGTCAAATATTGTCAAATGTGTTTTCTGCAACGACTAATCGTGTGATTTTTCTTCTTTAGCCTGTTAATATGATAGATTACATTGGTTGACTTCAAATAGTGAGCCAGCCTTGCCTGCATCCCTGGAATAAACTTCCTCACTTGGTCATGTTACATAAATCTTTTCATGGATTGGTGAATTCTACTTGCTAATATTTTGTTTAGAATTTTTGCATCTGTATTCATGAGGACTATTGGTCTTCAGTTTTTAAAATTTATACTGTCTTTTTCTGGCTTTGGTAACAGGGTAATATTAACTTCATAAAATGAGTTGGGAAATGTTTTTTCCTCTTCTGCTTTCTGGAAGATACTGTGTAGAATTGGTTTTAATTCTTATTCAATGTTTGGTACTAAAATAATCAAGGCTTAGGAATTTCTTTTTTTTTTTCTTTTTTTTTTTTTTTTGAGACCGAGTCTTGCTCTGTTGCCCAGGCTGGAGTGCAGTGGCACGATCTCGGCTCACTGCAACCTCCACCTCCTGGGTTTACGCCGTTCTCCTGCCTCAGCCTCCCGAGTAACTGGGACTACAGGCACCTGCCACCACGCACGGCTATTTTTTTGTATTTTTAGTAGAGACAGGGTTTTACTGTGTTAGCCAGGATGGTCTCGATCTCCTGACCTCATGATCCGCCTGCCTCAGCCTCCCAAAGTGCTGGGATTACAGGCTTCAGCCACTGCACCCGGCCAGGAATTTCTTTTGTAGGAGTTTTATAATTACGCATTAAATGTTCTTGATGGGTAAAAGGCTATTCAAATATGTTTTGTATTGGGTGAACTGTGATAGTTTGGTTTCTGTAAGGAATGGTTTTTCTTAGAATTTCTGAGACTGAAATTCTTCTTTTTTTTTTTCTTTTGAGACAGGGTCTTACTCTGTCACGTAGGCTAGAATGTGGCGGCACAATCACGACTCATGATAGCCATGACCTCCTAGGTTCAAGCATTTTTTGTAGAGACAGGGTTTTGCCATGTTGCCCAGGCTGGTCTCAAACTCCTAGACTCAAGTGATCCACCAGCTTCGTCCTCCCAAAGTGCTGGGTCTACAGGCATGAGCCACTGCATCCAGCCAGTATTCTCTCATTTTTATGTCTGTAGAGTCTGCAGTGATATCCTCTGTTTATTCCTAGTATTGGTAATTGTGTCTTCTTTTTATTTGTCAGTCTTGTTAGAAATTTGTCCATTTTATTGATATTTTTCAAAGAACCAGCTCTTCCTTCCATTGATTTTATCTATTGTTTTCCTGTTTTCAAGTTTATTGATTTGTGTTCTTTGTTATTTTTTTCTTCTGTCTGCTACAGGTTTATTTTGTTCTTTTTTTATGGTAAGTTCTTAAAATTGGAGCTTGTGTTTTTATTCAAGTCTTTCCTTTTTTCCCAATTATATACATTTAGTGCTACAAATTTCCCTCTCAGCAGCTTTAGCTATGTGCCACAAATTTAATATGTTATATTTTCATTTTCATTCGGTTCAAGGTATTTTTAAAATTTCTCTTGAGACTGCATCTCTGACCCATGTATTATTTAGAAGTATGTTATTTTGTTTCCAAGTGTTTGAAGATTTTCCTGTTATCTTCTTGTTGTTGATTTCTGGTTTGATTTCATTGTGGTCAGAGAACATGCTCTGTGTGGTTTTACTTTTTATATCTATTGAGATTTGTTTTATGGTCCAGGATGTGCTCTATCTTGGTGTATATTCTCTGCGAGCCCTTGAAAAGAGTGTATATTCTGCTGTTCTAGGGTGGCGTACTCTATAAATGCCAATTTGATACTTTTGGTAGATGGTTCCGTTAAGTTCTTCTATATCTTTGCTGATTTTCTGCCTAGTTTTATACAATTTTGAGGGGTGATAGTGTTGAAGTCTCCAACTATAATTATGAATTTGCCTATTTCTCATTTCAGTTTTATCAGTTTTTGCTTCAAATGTTTTGTAGCTCTGTTGTTTGGTACATACATATTTAGGATTGTTAGGTCTTCTTAATGGATTTACCCTTTTATTACTATAAAATGTCCCACTTTTCTCTGACAGATTTGTTTGTTTTGATGTCCACTTTATCTGATATTAATATAGACAATTTTGCTTATTTTTATTTTGCAATTTACATGATATATCTTTCCCCATCCTTTAACTTTTAATCTGCCTATGTCATTATATTTGAAATGAGTTTATTTCTTGACAGCAGTTATAGCGTGTTTTAAAGTTTACTTTGCTAATCTTTCTTTTATTAAGTGTATTTAAACCTTTTAATATTATTGTTGATATGATAAGGCTTAAGTTTCCCATTTTATTTTTTGTTTTAAGTTTATTCTCTTCTTTGATATTTTGAGTTTTTTCTTGCCTTCTTGTGTGTTACTTAAGCAATTTTTTAGAATTCCATTTTGATTTATCTATGCTGTTTTTGAACATCTCTTTTTGTATAGCTTTTTTTTTAGTGGTTGTTTTAGGTAGTACATTATATATACATAACTTAGCACAGTGTGCTGGTATTTTCATTTTACCAGTTTGAGTGAAGTATAGAAGCTTTATCTACCTTTGCATATATTTATCATCTCCCACATCGGACAGTTTTACAATTTTTGCTTCAATCATCAAACATAATTTAGTAAACTCAAGAGGAAAAGGAAAGCCTAATATATATTTACCCATATTTTTGCTTATAGTAATCTTTCTTTCTCTCTCTTTTTGATGTCCCAGTATTTCTTCTTTTATTGCTTCCTTTCTATTTATAGAGTTTCCTTTAGCCATTCTTTTAGGGTAGGTTTGTTGGTGTCAAATTGTCTTACTTTTCCTTTATCTAAGAATGTCTTCCTTTCTGGGTTGGCAGTTTTTTTCTCTTTCAGCACTTGAAAAATACTGTGCCACTTCCTTCAGGCCTCTGTGGTTTCTGATAAGAAATCCTCTCTCATTAGAGTAGTTTTTCCTCTATTGGCAAGTTTTCATCTGGTTGTCTTTAAGATTTTTTTGTCTTTAGTTTTCAAACGTTTAATTATAATGTGTCTTGGTATAGATTTCTTTGGTTTTGTCCTGTTTGGGGGTTTATTCAGCTTTCTAAATCTGTAGGTTTATGTTACTTGGCAAATTGAAGGAATTTTTGCCTTTATGTCTTTAACTACTTTTTCAGTCCTATCCTTTTTCTTCTCTCCTTCCAGGACTCCAGTAACATGAATGTTAGATCTTTTGTTACAGTTCCATAGATCCTTAAAGCTCTGTATATTTTTAAAGTAATTTTCTCTCTTTTATTCATATTGGCCAGTTTCATTGTTCTATCGTCCAGATCATGAATTCTTTCCTACATCCCTCCTTTCTGCTGCTGAGCCCATCTACTGAGTTTTTTATTTCAGTTATTATATTTTTCATTTCCAAAGTTTATATTTGGTTGCTTTTATATTCTTTTTTTTTTCTTTTTAGATGGAGTTTCACTCTGTCACCAGGCTAGAGTGCAGTGGCTATATCTTGGCTCATTGCAATCTCTGCCTCCCGGGTTCAAGTGATTCTCCTGCCTCAGCCTCCTGAGTAGCTGAGATTACAGGCATGTGCCACCACACCCAGCTAATTTTTGTCTTTTTAGTAGAGATGGGGTTTCACCATGTTGGCCAAGATGGTCTCCATCTCCTGACCTCGTGATCCGCCCCCCTTGGCCTCCCAAAGTGCTGGGATTATAGGTGTGAGCCACTGCCCAGGCCTATCTTCTCTTTTCTTCCTGAGATTTTCTGTTTCTTTGCTGAGGTGTTCTGCTTTTTCATGTTTGAAGTATATTTGTAATTTTGTATTGAAATATTTTTATCATAGATGCTTTTAAATCTTTGTCAAATACTTCTAACATCTCTGACCTCTTGATGGTGGTGTGTATTGGCTTTTTTATAATTCAATTTGAGATCTTCTTGGTTCTTGCAAATCAGGGGAATGATTTTCAGTTAAAATCTGGACATTTTTGTTTTGCATTCTATAACTCTGGATATTCTCTTTTAGCTGGCTTTCTCTGACACTGCTATGGCAGGTTCCTTAGGTCCCAGGTCCCTGGCTAGTCTGCCTTCTTCTCTCCCCCCTTTTAGAATCTTCTTATGCTTATTTTACATGTAATGTCCAGGACTTTTAGCTGTGATTTGCAGGAGGAATAAGAAAAAATACATTTATTCCATCTTCCCAGAAGTGTTTGTTTGTTTGTTTGAGACAGGGTATAGCTCGGTCACTCAGGCTGGAGTGCAGTGGCACTATCTTGGCTCAGTGCAACCTCCACTTCCCAGGCTCAAGTGATCCTCCCACCTCAGCCTCTCTAGTAACTGAGGCTACAGGTGAGTGTCACCAAACCCAACTATTTTTTGTATTTTTTTTGGTAGAGATGGGGTTTTGCCATGTTGCCCAAGTTGGTCTTGAACTCCTGGGCTCAAGGGATCTGCCCACCCCAGCCTCCCAAAGTGCTAGGATTACAGGTGTGAGCCATCATGCTGGCCAGAAGTAGAAGTCAGGCAATAATTTAAAACTATTACGTGTAAGTTATTGTCTTTGTCACACATCGAATCAAAATAATATTTTTGTTTTATACAAACTGTTCTAGGGGCTATATAGCAGGTGGATTTGAGGATAACCCAAATGGAATCTGAAAAATTTTGAAGTTACTGACAGAAATGGAAAGAGATAGTGGTGGGGTGGATGGAGAGAAAGGGAGAATTCTAGGAATACCATAATGTGCTGCATAATGATGTTTCAGTCAATTAGGGGCCACATATGGGACAGTGGTCCCGTAAGATTACAATATCATATTTTTACTGTACCTTTTCTCTGTTTACATACACAAATACTTACTGTTGTGTTACAGTTGTCTCCAGTATTTAGTACAGTAACATGCTGTACAGGTTTGCAGCCTAGGAGCAATAGGCTATACCATATAGCCAAGGGGTGTAGTAGGCTATGCCATCTAGGCTTGTGCAAGTATGCTCTATGATGTTTGCACAACAACAAAATCACCTGACACATTTATCAGGCATATCCCCAGTGTTAATCAATGTATGGCTGTATTTAGGAGACAAAACAGATAGGACCAAGTGATTTTTTGAATATAGGGAATGCATGAAAGGAAAGAGGCTAAACTGTTGGGTTTATGTCTTGGGATCCAATATGGTGAGTTCATTATAAGACTGGGAATGCAGGAGGAGGAGTAGGTCTCATAAAGAGGAGAAAGAAGAAAGATATGTTTGGTTTTAGATACGTCGAGTTTGAGAGGCTCACAGATCATCCAAGTGGAGTTGCCTATCAAGCAGTTATGTATACCAATGTAAAGAAGTATAGGGGAGAGGCCAGAGCTGGTTCTACTTGTTTAAATGTCCTCAGCACAACATGGTAGTAAAACCATGAGAGAGAGATGACTTGGGTAAGAATAGAGAAGGAATAGCAGTGTGCCAAGGAGCGGGAGCTTGAATGTGGAGGAATAAGAGGGAGGGGAGAGAGTGGAGAGAGCAAGCGTAGACCTGCTTCTCATGGTTTGGTTCACAGGGAAGGATAATGGCAGGAAAGCAGCTACATAGTGAGGATTAGTATTAATTTTCTACTATGCTTATAGGAAGAAGAAAAACATGTGGTAGGGAGGAAGTTGAAGATATAGGAGAGAGGGGCTGACTGGTGGACCAAGGGGCAAGCAACCAATTGGGGATGTAGGGGAAGGACTGGCTTTAAGCCCAAGCCCAGTTACTAGATCCTTTGAGTCTGGAGAAATGGAGGTGAAGATGCGGTGGATATAGATAAATCTTCAGATGGGGAGCAGGAAAGGGAAGTCGTTTATAGATGTCCACTCCAATTATCTTAATGAAGTGGGTGGTAGGTCCTCTCCTGGGATAATAGAGACGGGGAGCTTGGACATGATGCTAAGGACTTGAAAAGAGAGAAGGTGCTGCCTAAGGACAAGGAAAGGGCTTGTCAGTTGGGTCTAAGGACTCAGCTCAGGTTGGACACATGGACCCTGCAGTGTCAGCCCCACTGTTAAGGACTAAGATGGTTTTCCAATCGAGTACACAAGTCGGCTGTAACCATATTTTAATCTGTGTAATGTGGGCCAGAATGGATACGTTCTTGGCAACAGAAAAAAATGAATAAGACATCTTACTGATGGTTTTTCAATGCAGAAAAAAAATGTTAATGTGAAATTTGGTCTACAAGACATTCATTTGTAAATACCACTGGTAACAGATTTGTATGATTTGTGTTGTGTAATTAACGTGAAAGAAAGAAAGGAATTCCATGAATTGCCTATATTTCACTGCTTGGGCACTGAATCAACTGAGGTCAGGTAATAATAAGCAGTCTTGCTACCAGCCTTATTCATTGAATCATCTCTTATGCTGCCAAGACAATGCTCCTCTTTATGCCACATGGAGGCCTAGCCTCTGTGATTGTAGGAACTCCTGCCAACTCAGCACTTGGCTTGGTGACCCGAGAGTTCTCAGGCCACATCCTCAGAGACAGCCGGTGCCACGGACACATCCGTTGTCTTGTTGCCACACGATAGCCATTGAAAACCCCAAGGTGGAGACTCACTGCAGAACCTCTATTCAGTCCATGCAGAGCCCCAGGGAGAACAGGGCTGACGTCAGCCTGGGAGGTGAGAGGCCTGGACCCAGAGAAGGCAGGCTGTGTTCCAGGACATGACAGTTTCTGTGGAGAGAAGATATATGTCCTTCTCTCTGCTAGAGCCTGGCTAAAGCTGGAGGGGCAGTGAAGCTGAGCCCTCTAAGGAGTTCAGTTCATACATTATTCAGGAGGTGGCCAAGAAAGGCTGAGATGGCAGCGGGAGACAAACAAGTTTATATTTCAAGCTGAAGGTTTCATTATGAAACCAAATTATATTTAAATGAAGTCCTGAGCCTGGTCATCCAAGTAAATTCAGAAGTAAGAGGAGTCCAGGATGGTCCCTCTATCCTCAGGCAGTGTGAAGAGTCTGCTATTGGTCCTAAATTGGCTTGGATCATCTCTTCCTTTCACTAAAGAAAGAACAAAAATGGGCATTTATTGAATACCTTTTGTGGTTCACCTTCTTGAATAGGCCTTCCTTAATCTTCACAACAACCTGTAAAGCAAAGATAAGCACTTACCTTTTACAGTAGTGGAGAGTGAGGAGTGGAAGGGGGTTAAGGAACTTACCTACTGACAAATAAATATAAATGGTGGGGCTGGGATTAGGACCCAGGTTTTGTGACATAGAAGGTTACAAATACTCTTCCCCTTGTATCCAAAGAAACCAGTAAAGTAATCTCTGTGTTTCTTTCTGTTCAAGGTGCCTATTTAGGCATCCTAAGAATTTGTAGCTCAAGACTGAATGACCTCAGAGGGCAAGTGGGCATTTGCCCAGTGGCCTAGAGGGTTGGAGGGTAATTTTTCACTTTTATGGATTTTGGAAAAGGCACAACTCAATGTCTTTGAATTTGATGTTTCTCCCCACCTAGAGCACTCATTTTATACTTGTTTATATCCTGATGCAGGTACATCCTGGGAGACCAGACTTCAGTTGCTTCATCATTTCTGCAACGGGGAGTTGAGGTGTTGGTTTTTTGGGATCCAAAAGTCAGAACACATAGTCTTACCAAAGCCTGTTTATTATTTATAAACATGTGTGTATAAAAGGAATAACAACTGAAACCCATCTATTTGCACAGGTAATAAATTATTTTTATGGAAGGGTTCACAATTATGAGTCATCTTTTCTTTTCCTTTCCTACTTCTCTTTCCCCTCCTTCCTTCTTCCTTTTGGCTGAACACACATTAGCAGAGTCGAATATTCCATCCCTCTGTATAGCACTCATAGAACTCCCCACTCCAGGAGCAGTTAGGGGACCACCATGTAACAGCACAATGTTACCAAAACTTGCTCTTCCTTTGTGCAGGAGGAAGGTGTCTGGTCATTAAGCTGGTGGCCAAAGACCTCCACTGTCTTGGTCTGCAGGGGCTGCTGTAACAGACTGCCACAGTCTGGATGGCCTATCAGCGACAGAAATTGGTTCTCAGACTCCTGGAAGCTGGAAGTCCCAGATCAAGATGCTGGCAGATTTGGTGTCTGGTGAGGATCTGCTTCCTGGCCCAAAGACAGATGTCTTCTAGCTGTGTCCTCACATGGCAGGGGGAGGGAGAGAGCTCTCTGGAGTCTCTGATAAGGGCACTAATACCCTATGAAGGCTCCATCCTCAGGACTGAATCACCTCCCAAAGACCCCACCTCCTAATATCATTACATTGGGGGTTAGGGTGTCAATATATGAATTTAGGGGAACACAAACATCCAGTTTATCACATCCACAAATAAGTCCCACTCAATAATTCATACTGTAAACTCCAGTCCAGCCTCTGCTTAGACAGACACAGTGTGTGCCAATGACCTCACATCTCCAGCAAGGCTAGCAGATCCAGAGGTTGGAAACAACTCAAGACCCTCTTGCCTAACTGTGTGTTCTGCTGATGGTTCAGGAAATCCATATACAGTACTGCCAAAGGTTCCAGAGATCCGTAAAGCACATTTTTACAACATGAACTGCTTCAGCTAAACCCTCTAGTCCTGTATAGCCCAAGACCGGTAACTCAGCTTGTAAAGGGTTAATTACTTGTGGAGTTCTGCTCTGCCTTGGAAAGTAAAGAAAGCAAGGAAAGCAGGTGACAGGAAGCTAACAGCAGCCCCTCCAGCTGTCTTTGCAGGAGAATCTCCTATTGCAGTTAGGTAGCCCTTGCAGGGTATCTGGCTGGAGATGAGGATTCCCTTGGAATACCCCCTTGCTCAGCTCACTAAAGGCAGCAGGGTTCCTCCTGGAGAGCTTTTCTGGAGGAGCCGCCAGGTGTGAGCCACTTATGGCTAGCCACATCCTGAGTTCAGACAATTCATCTGGTGTGAAACCTCTTCTGGGAATATTCTCCTAACTCAGCAGAGTGGAGTGAGTAACCTGCTCCCAGGTGCCTGTCACAGCTTGACAGGTCAGCCTGACATCACATCTAGAAGGCAGGTAGTAAAGCCCAGGGCGTGTTGCAACCTTGGTTTATAACCACAGCACGTGTCCAAGGTAGACAGAACGGAAGCGCTGAGCCTGATACTCCACGGGGCTCACTCCTGAGAGCCAGGCCAGCCTCCGGGCATGACAGGGGGTTTCACCCCCTTCGCTGTCATACCAGCCTAGCCTGCCTGAGAGCCACTGCTCCCCAGGCAGGGCAGAGCATAAACAGTGCACCTTGGACACACCAGCATGGAATGCTTCTGGGTGCCCTGTGTGTTTTGTTCTCCTGCATCTTCAAGGAAAAGAAGAACACTCTGGGAACAGAAGACTCAGGGAAGAAACCCTTTACTCCTCATAGGGCCTGAGTGTTTCAAGCCCACCAAGCCCTGTGGCCCAGAACCTGAGTCCTACCACGATAGAAAGATAAAGCTCATCTTTTCAGAGAGGACCTCAGATGACTGTAGCATAGTGCTTGGTAGGTCCGGAGAAATGTTGCATCCAGCCAGCCTAAGTCTGTGCATCAAAGGTTGTGAGCCACCCTCTTGAAGATCACAGTTGCTGAAACAAAAATTAAGTGACAGGGAGGTGACAGGTTGTAATGTACCTATAAGGACAGACAGACAGGGTAGGAGGAATCAACCTCAGGCTGGAAAAATTCAGACCCTGTAGTTGTTGACAAAGAAAAAGGCATCCATGGTCTGGCTGAAAGGCTGACTTGCTGGAACATTCCAGGGAACTGGGCGCGGAGAGTGTCAGAAGTGTTCACAGCATCTAAACCCAGTCCCAGTTTGCGCCTAACCTTAAGCAAGGACTGGCTTAGGGAATCTGTTTTCCACGTCTTCGAAAAGCGTTTGATGATACCTACTACTTGGATGTGCACTGAAGTATTTAATTAATGTTTGCAAAGCACTTTGAGATGCAGTTGTAGGGCCCACAGCCAAAAACATAGCCAGCTTGTTTAGGTTGGCAGTAAAAAAGTTAAGCGCTCTTTACTAATTAACACCCTATTAGTATAACAGCAATATCCATGTCGAGTTACTCAAGACCGTGTTTATTTTCACCACTCTGTGTAGTTTGGTTTCTAAGCTAAGGAAGTCTGAACTTACCTGGTGGTGTGAAGTAATCAATTACTGAAACCTCCCTTCAAGCCAAACTCTACCGACAAAGAAATATGCTAAGATGGGTGCATGCCAGGAAATGCCAGTCAAACAGGTGCCTGTTGGGGAAAGACCATAACCAGAAACCCTGGCAAATGTTTCCCAAACCAAAGCTCCCTGGACTCCAGAATGCAGTTCCTGGGAGGAGCCTGGGCATGAGGAGGGTGCCACCTGCTGGCACCAAGGTGTATTTTCTGTGATTTGCAAGCCTACGTGCAAGTGTCTGCAGGAACAGAATTTGAGAGAATTGGCTGGGCTTCGCATCTGTAACCCCAGCACTCTAGGAGGCCAAGGTGGGTGGATCACCTGAGGTCAGGAGTTCGAGACCAGCCTGGCCAGCATGGTGAAACCCTGTCTCTACTAATTAGTTGGGCCTGGTGGCGCATACCTGTAATCCCAGCTACTTGGGTAATCCCAGCTACTTGGGAGGCTGAGGCAGGAGAATCACTTGAACCTGGGAGGCAGAGGTTGCGGTGAGCCGAGATTGTGCCACTGCACTCCAGCCCGGGAGACAGAGCAAGACTCCGCCTCAAAAAAATTATTAGACCTACCCACATTTCTATAAATGGCAATAAAGTCCAACATAACCATTATGGGAAAGTAAAATACACAAATATAGGCCTGTGTGATGTAGTCTACCTGGAAACTTTAGAAAGGAGCAGAGGTTGTTTTTTGCAGCTAGTCATCTTGCAGTAACAATGGCAGATTTATTAATTGTAGCTCAGTCGGGACCTACGTTTTATCTATTTCTATTTAACAGATAGATGTCTCTTAATTAAGGTGTGTTGACCAGTTGAAAATGTCTACACTGGATTTGGCAGAGCAATAAATTATGCTTGCATTAATTTTCATCAGTGTCGAATTTAGTGGCTTCAAAACATTTTTTGGTGTGCTACCAGCCCTAAAGAGGTTATGAAGTTGAGAGAACTGTCAATACAGGCATAATCCACTATGTAAGTAGCTAACAATTGCTAGACAATAGATGAATAGCCAAACATCAAGAGTAGCCAACCTGTACACAAATAAATTAATCTCTGAACCAATTCATTCAAAAGGGGAGGAAGTGAGCCGTGCACATATCAGAGGGGAAGCTGCACAAGTCAGAGAGCATAGAAATGGAAAGCTGCTAAGGAGGGAGTGTTCCTGGCATCCTAAGGAGGAGCAGGGAGCCAGTCTGCCTACAGTGGAGTGAGTGGGGACCTTTCAACCTGGACACGTGGAGCAGTCTTGAGTCCAGTCTGGGAACCAGAAGCTGGGAGTCCAGTCTGGCCTAGCCTACCCCATCCAAATCACAGCCTATCTATAGACCTAGGAGCATGGAAATAAATTATCGGGGTTGTACGTCACTGAAATTGTAAGACCACTTGTTATGCAGCATTATTATAGCAATAGCTGACAAACACATTAATCTAATAATCACCCTATTGTAGTAGCAGATGAGATCATACAGGTAATGGGGTGAAGGGCAGATTTATAAGGTCTTGTAGCCAGTAATGGAGGAAGAAAACCAGGAGAGTGGTGTCCAGAGGTCAAATGAAGAAAGAATGTTAAAGAAGACAGCGGGACGTCATGTATCAAATGCTACAGATAAGAGAGTGACCATATACTTTACTGTACAAAGTATGGCACTTTTAAAGTCAAAAAAAGGGCACTCAACTTTGGCAGGACAACAATAAGCTAGGGATGTTCTGGGCGAACTGAGATGTACGGTCAAGTAAAGTAAGATCTGAGGTTTGAACCCAGATTGCGCAACTAAGAAGTCTCTGATAATCTCCCCAAGAGCAGTTTTGGTGACCTAGAGGGTTGAGTTTAGTCCAGTTGGATTGAGTTCAAGAAAAGGTGGTAAGAGTGTGAGCATAGGCAACTTTTCTGAGAAATGTTGCTGTAAATGAGAAAAGTGAAGGGGGCAATAGCCAAAGGGGAGATGTGAAAACAGTATCTGGCCTTTTGTAATGGAAGAAAGACATCAATGTTTATTTGCTGATGGGAATGATGCAGCTCACAGGAGAAAGTTTGTGATAACAGGGAGAGGGAGAAATGCTAAGTGAGACCCTTGAGTATAGGAGAGAGGCTGGGATCTGATGGACAAATGAGGGTGTTGTCCTCTGCTAGGATCAGGATCCACTCATCCAAGGAATAAGATGGAAGGCAAAGAGTAGACACAGAGTGAGAGATGATGGAATGTTTCTTTAATTTAATCAGTGAAACTGAAAGAAAATTCATCAACTGACAGGACAGCTTGCAGGAGGAGAGAGGGAAAAGTTTGAAATCACTGATACAGAAGCCCAAAATAAATTATTTAGGCAGTCAGTGAGGGTAAGAGAGTCCTCAGTAAGGTTTCCCTTTTAATAAAAAGCAGCCCCAAGATCATTTCTTTTTTAACAAAGAGCAGCCTGAAAAATCAAGCTGCAGACATAGAAAAGCAAGCTAGAAGCTTGCACGGCAAATGCCAGCCGCTGCACCAATAGAAAAGCGATACCTGGAAGCCAGGCATGTTCAACATGGAGGCTCCTTCTTCCCTTTTCTTTGTCGACATGTGTGCAGTAAAGAAGCAGACAACCAGGGGCCGGCCAGGCAGAGGATTCATCTGCATAATAAAAGATTAGGGTGGGGTGGCCAGCTTCTTCCCAAGCTATGTAAATGGCACACCTGGTCCGACCAATCTTTTGGGCCCTATGTAAATCAGACTCTGCCTCCTCAGGCTAATCTTTGATAGCCGTGCATTTCACCTCGGAACCTGAAGATGCACTCCAGAGCCCCCTCTCTTTGCTGAAGAGAGAGCTTCTCTCCTTCTTTTGCCTATTAAACCTTCATTCTTAACCTCACTCCTTGTGGTCCACGTCCTTGATTTCCTTGGTGTGAGGCCACAAACCTCTGGTATTACCCCAGACAAACAATGCCACTTCATCACTACCTAGGACCTGGGAGGCTGATTACACCAGGGAGACACAGTAAGATTGCCCACCAGCAGTAAAGGGCATGCAGTCGGAAATCGAAAGTGCAATCCACGGAGGAGACTCCGTTTCTGCTTAAGATGTAGAAAGCTGCAAACGAACATATGCTACCCCATCCTAAGCTGCTACACAATCACAATTTCTCTGGAAACCATCAGAGAGCTGAGGTTACAAAGCAACAAACTACTTGAATTTCAGAGAGAGGTAAGGTTTCCTGAGGAGAGATGGGACTCACTAACTGTATCACTTGTGGCAAAGCAGGGGAGGAAGAAGCTCCAGGACGGACAAGTGGGTAAGAAGAAATAAGCTAAAGCACTGGCCAGCCACCAAAGGCCAAGTGTGAGCCAGTGTGTCCGTCCAGAGTCCCCCAGACCTGTGACCCAGGGGCGTTCGGGCTCCCGTACAAGCTCCTTCCCACCGGCTTCCATGGGCAGGGCGGGAGATCAGAGGGCCCTTGCCTCTGAGGCACAAGCAGGCCAAACAGTTCCCCAGGCCCTGCTCTTGGACAAGAGAAGAAGAAGAGTGAGAGGACAGGGCAAAAACATATTTTAAGAGATAGTACTCAGTAATTTTATAAAGATAATGAAATACATCCAACGACAGATCCAAAAAACTCGGAGAACCAAGAAAGATAAACACCAAAAGATACAGATAAACCAAACAAAAACACCTGGACACAGCACAGTCTCCTGGAAAACCAGTGTTAAAGAGAGAATCCTGAGGGTGGCCAGTGGGGAGGAAGGGAGGAAAAGGCACATGACATACAAAGGAAAAAAGAATCGCAGTAGAAGCTCCTCAGAAACGACACAAGCAGAAGATAGTGGGGCAACACCATTCAAATACTAAGAGCAAAAAAGTTCTCCATCCAGAATTCTCCTTCCAGTGAGAAGAGCTTTCAAAAGTGAAGGCAAAATAACAACTTTTTCAGAAAAACAACCAAGAGAATTCGTTGCCAATAGACTTATGCCACAAGAAATGTTAGAGGAAATTCTCCAGGCAGAGGGAATATGGCACCAGACAGAAACTTGGATCTGTAAAAAGAAATCAAGAGTGCTAGAAATGCTAAAAACGAAGGTAAATTAATTCTTTTTAATTGCACTAAAAGATAATTTTCTAAAGTGAAGTCATCATTTTGTGAAAGGGCCAGATATTAGTAATAAATATTTTAGGCTTGCAGGACATACAGTCTCAGTTGCAGCTACTCAGATCTGCTACTGTAGTGGGAAAGCAGCCAGGACGTGTGTAAACAAATGGGCGTGGCTATGTGCCAGCAAACTTTATAAAAATGTTTGGCTGACCTGATGGTCATGGTTTACTGGCCTCTGGCCTAAAGCAAAAATTATACGAATGCATTGTGGGATTTAAAAAAATTTTAAAGTAAAATGTAAGACAAAAATAACACCAAGGATCAGAGAAACAAATTGGAAGTATACTGTTGTAAGGTTCCTACACCATTGTGAGTGTTACAATATTATTTAGAGGTATACTGTAATAAGTTAAAAATACACCTTGTAAACTCTAGGGCAGCCATTAAATATTTTTTTAAAAGAGGCGTAAGAATAAGCCAGTAGTGGAGATACAATTATATCATAAAAAGTACTCAATCCCAAAGCAGACAGAAAAAGAGGGAAAAGAAGGAATGAAGAACAGATGGGACAAATTGAAAACAACTAGCAAGATGGTAGAGTTAAACCCAACTATGCCACTAATTAGATGTAAATAGTCTAAATACTCCTATTAAAAGACAGAAATTGTCAAAATTGTATTTTAAAAGGCTCAACCATATGCTGTCTAGAAGAAACTCGCTTTTTTAAAACTTATTTTAGGTTCAGGGGCACATATGCAGGTTTGTTAGATAGATACACTGTGTCATGGGGGTTTGTTGTACAGATAATAGTTCATCACTCAGGCACTAAGCCTAGTACCCAATACTTATTTTCTCTGATCCTGTCCCTCCTCCTACCTTCCACCCTCAAGAAAGCCCCAGTGTCTGTTGTTCCCTTCTTTGTGTCCATGTGTTCTCATTATTTAGCTCCCACTTACAAGTGAGGACATGTGGTATTTGGTTTTCTGTTGCTGCGTTAGTTTGCTAAGGATAATGGCCTCCAGCTCCATCCAAGTCCCTGCAAAGGACATGATCTTGTTTCATTTTATGGCTACATAGTATTCCATGGTATATATGTATGTACCACATTTTCTTTATACGGTCTGTCACTGATGAACATTTAGGTTGATTCTATGTCTTTGCTACTGTGAATAGTGCTGCAGTGAACATTTGTGTGTACATCTTTATGGTAGCACGATTTACATTCCTTTGGGTATATGCCCAGTAATAGGATTGCTGGGTCAAATGGTAGTTCTGCTTTTAGCCCATTGAGGAATCACCACACAGCTTTCCACAATGCTTGAATTAATTTATACTCCTACCAACAGTGTGTAAGCGAGAAACCCTTAATATGCTTTAATATGAACACACAGATGGGATAAAAGGTAAAAGATAGAAGAAGATATATGATGCAAATATTAATCAAAAGAAAGCTGAAGTGGCTATATTCATATGAAAGACTTCAAAGGAAAGAATATTACTAGGGATAATAAAAAGCAACATTACATAATGATCATTTCATAACAAAGTCTTAACAATCCTAAATGTGTATGTGTCTAAGAACAGAATTTTAAAGTAAATGAAGGCCGGGCATGGTGGCTCATGCCTGTAATCCCAGCACTTTAGGAGGTGGAGGCGGGTGGGTCACTTGAGGCCAGGAGTTGGAGACCAGCCTGGCCAACATGGTGAAACCCATCTCTACTAAAGATACAAAAATTAGCTGGCATGGTGACACACGCCTGTAATGCCAGCTACTTGGGAGGCTGAGGCAGCAGAATCGCTTGAACCTGGGAAACGGAGGTTGCAGTGTGCCCAGATTATACCACTACACTCCAGCCTGGGCAATAGAGTGAGACTCCATCTCAAAAATAAATAAATAATTAATTTAATTAAATTAAAACTGAAGTACTGAAAGGAGAAAGACAAATCCAGAATTATAGTTGAAGACTTCAAAACTCTGCTTTCATTAATTGACAGAAAAAGTAAATAGAATATCAGTGGCGATATAGAAGACCTGAAGAACATGAACAACCAACTTGACCTAATTGACAATGCTAGAACACTTCACCTGGTAACAGCAGAATACACATTCATTCTGAGTGCACAGGGAATGTTCATCAAAATAGATCCATCATAGTTTGAACCACAGAAAAAACTGCAACAAATGTAAGAGAATTAAAAGTACAAGGTACAAATGGTCAGAATGTTTTTACACTTATATCCACCCTGAATCATTTGTGTGGGTTTAGGTACAACGTAGGCAAGAGTCGGATTTAACTAGGTTTGGGATTTTTCCATGTGAGCTGGTGTAAAGAGGGAGTGGGTAAAGGAGTTTTAAGAAAGTGATTATAGGATTGGACAATGGAATTTAAGTTAGGTAAGACACAAAATAAGAATATGAGGAGCATTGAAAAAGTATACTAGGATCAAAGGGCTGGAAGATCTGATTATAATTATTGATGTTTGAGTATCAGAAAAAGCAAGCTGGCTGTTTACATGATGATGGTCAAAGAGTGGATGCTTGAAGTAGATATTACTGGTAAAGCCAAGTTCAGAGGTATAACCACAGGAATGAGTAACTGAGGTACAATGGAGAACATGCTCACTGAAAGAGACAGAGTTGAGGAACTGAGATGCTGGGTGCTGGAAATGTCATCCGTGTGGCTAATGAAACATCATCAATTGTGAAAGGAGCAGCTTTGAAGATTGTGATTGTGAAATAAGAGCTAAAATCTTTGAAGAATAAAGGGAAATGACTGGGCAGTGGTAGATGTCTGCCACAAGATGGGCAGTGGGTAGTATGTAGTCTGATGACATGAGATGTTATTAGTAGGAAGAGAAGACCCATCTAATACCAGCAATGAACATCAAGGAGGCACCTAATGCCCTGCCAGGCTCAATGGTGCTAGGAAGCAAGAGAAAAACGCCTTCCCAGAGGAAGACTACCGAAGAAGCAATGTCCTTAAAAGAATGTGAGCTTTTCAAAGAGAATCAGGCAGCATTCTAACTCTTTCCTTACTGTTAAACAGGTAAAGTACCATGAGGATTTTAAAGTTTAAATTGGAAGGCTAAGCACACAATTTTTTTTTCCTTTCCACCTGAAACTCCAGTAAAATGATGGTGAAGGAATAAACTCATATTCTAAATGAAGTGAGAAAGAGATCATTGGCAGGTAAGGGATTTCAGTGAATTTCTTACAGATGAAAAGAGAATGTAAGACATTTCATGAATAAACAGGGTGAAACAAAGCATCTCAGAATATGCAGGAGGAAACTGCAGCAAAGGAGAAAGCTAATGGCCCCAGGAAACTCCAGAAGGCTTCAGGACCAGGCCCCAGTTGGCAGTTATAAAGGAGGGCAGGGGTGAGAAGGAGGGTCCTAAAAGAAAGGAGTTAACTCAAAGTGTATCCCTCTTACTTCTTTTTAGGCCTATTGCCAAGAAATACATTGTAGGAAGCCCAGCATTTCCTTCAGGCCAAAAATTACAGGACGCTTCTCTAAAGATACTTAACTTACTTCCAAGGGCCAAATAGGACTCCTGGAGTCAGTAAAATCCTTGAGAGTAAAGCCCTCCCTTTATGTAATTGGGAAGTCCCAGTTTGGAGGCTGACTTTCTACAGTTTATCTAAAAGAGCATTGGGCCTACAGCTGATCCCTGCCCACACTGCAGAGCTTCCAGTCAGCATACGCATTCCTAGGAGACAGCTAGGAAGAAAAATAGACACACCTTGTATAAGCAAGCAAACCCATGGCAGTTCTGGAGAAAAATCAACACCATTCCCCATTATTAAGAAGAACCAATCATCAGAGAGAAGACAAACACCTAAGCATAAAATGACAAGGCTAATGCAAACAGAACAAATCCCTCCAAAGAAATAGGTAACTCAGTGAAGAAAGGAAAACATTAAAAAAAAAAAAAAAACCCTCTAACGAATAGCCTCAGAATTTTTGAGTTGTTGTATGAATATGGACAAAAACACAAGCAGAATGCTATTTAAAAAGAACAATAAGAAAATTAATTAGGAAAAATTAATAGAACAATTGAAGGATAAAGTCAAAGAAATTTCCCAGAACATAAGGCAAAGAGATGGAACCAGAGAGAAAGGATCTATTTAGAAAGTCAATTATCAGACTGATAGAAGTTCCAGAGCGAGAAAACAGAGAAAGTGGATCAAACAAATAATATAAGAAATTTTCCCAGGGCTGAAAAGAAGCAGTTTTTAGCCTTAAAAAGTTCATATAGTGCTGACAATCACGCACTCTTTAGCACCTTTCTGCACACCGAAGATGGGGTACATCTAAAAGCAGAGAGAGACTCGGGGAGAGAGAGAGGGAGAGAAAGTGGCTAGTGGGGGAGAGAAACAGAAATGCCTTAAAAATCAGAAGTCAGATTGACATCAAACTTCTCATCAGCAACTAGATTCTAGAAGATAATGGATCCAATTCCTTCCAGGTTCTCAGGGAAAATTATTTTGAATATAGAATTCTATATCTTGCTAAATTATTAATCAAATGTCAGGCTGAAATAAAATATTTTCAGAAATGCAAAGCGAAGGAAGTGTGGCTGCCATCAGAATGTGCCCTGCAGATCTCTGATTACAAGAGTGTGACTGACCATGGGCCCCACTTTTGTGCCTGAAATCTATTGACACATTTGTGTCATGGCTGCTCCCAGCCAATGACTGAATGTAGCAGAGATACTAACCCAGACCCATTCCTGGGAGACAGGGGACTCTCCAACATCTCTGTCAAACCCTTCCTTTGACTGAATGGAATCCAGAACACTTCTACCCAACCTTCTCTCCCTCTCTCCATCACTCAGGGTCAAACCTGCATCATGCTGTGTTATCTCTCCAAGCCTTACCCAGATCTTTCTCTATTTTTACTCATGACTTGAAACTTACTTTTCAGGGGACCCAGACTAATAGAAAGTTTATCTCTTATGGAACTTCTTGAGGAAAAAACCTGCAAAAACAAGGGTGAAAAGGGGGAAAAAAACAAACAGAATGAGCAAGACATGAGATATAAATGGCAAACCTAACCAGAGTTCAGTAAATAGGAAGTTGTGCAACAGGTCTGAAAAAGAAATTAGAGTGGATGTCTGGTTTGAATACAGCCATTCAAAGTTACCTCTCTCCCTCTCTCTTCCTGGAATTTATCCAAAAGTAACAAGGAAAATGAGATACAGAACTGTAAACTTCACTTTAAAAGAAGCTTAGAGATGACTAAAACACCAGTCTATATGATAAGTGGAAGAATTGCCATAAATAGGGAGCTTGACAGGGGTGTTTGTGTACAGAAAGAATGCTGCAGAGAGAAGGTGCCGTGGCCACAGATCTCAGAAAAATCCAGCAAAATTACTGATCTTAAAGATGAAGGGCATTCTTGGTGGCAAAATCAAAACCTTGTTTTTCTAATTGTGTTGAGGAGCACTCTATCAGGAAAAGTGATCCTGAATCTAGTTTGGTTCCAAAATACAAATGAAATAGAACAAGAAATCATACTGTTAAGCCATAATAATGGAAAGTGGTCTATCTCTTTGGCAGTGAGGGGAAAAAGAGCTCTTGCATTAAAACAAACAAACAAATGGCACACTGGCCTTTCCTCATTAACTGGGGAACAATAAAGTGAAACCAGCACACACACAAATTCCAGTTAGTCTGGAACATGGCCCTGGCCCCACTAACACATGAATCTCATTCGAAGAGGTGCTCCAGAAATAACTCATTTTCTGCAATGTTGAGTAATGTAAAACAAAGCAGCATATAATTTTTACAAAAATGATCAAAGAAAAGGAAAAGAAGCAAACAGGGAAAACAAAAGACAGAGAGCCTGAAAATGTTGTCATGGAGCAGATGAAATTTTGACCACAAATATTTCACTATGAATTAAAAATATATGCAATAAGCAATTATCTTTCTAAAGTAAGAGGACAAAGAAGAGATGCAAGAACTGTGGAAGAGACAATAAAACAGTAGGAGAAGACGAAAAGTAAACTGGCAGAACTCAAAAAAGCAGTAAAAGAAATAAATGAAGCCATGATTGAAATGAAGGAAAAGAAACATTGTGAAAAACAAATAAGAGAGACATAAAATGTTGAAATTAGAAAATCAAGCAATATTAAATAAAATAATCAAAATGTTAAAAAGGATTCAGTGGAAAATTAGAGGTAGATACAGACAAAAGAGATCCAACATACACGTAATTGGAACCCCTGACAAAGAAAATCAAAATAATGAACCACAAATATTTACTTTGCTAAATATTTGGACACGGTGAAAGGGAGTGAAAGTATATGCTCTGGTCTCCCCTTTTGGACAGAGGCCTTTCAAAATTCTCAGCATGCCTCAGAGTCTTCCTTGGCTTTGAAGCTACATGGACTTGGATTTGAATCTTGGCTCTTCAAGTTGCTACAAGAGGCTCCAGCAAGTTATTTAACAGCTCTGGGCCCCAGTATTCTCATCTGTATAATGCACCCATTAATACCTACTACGTAAGGTGCTGTGAGAATTAAATGAGAATTATGCACAGTGCCTGAAACATAGCCGGCAGGGTAAACAAAGATCATTTAACTAGAAGAGAGCCATTGAAAGGAATCCTAACCAGATCCCTTTTTGTCTTTTGGTAACTAAGTCTTAGAAGATAAGAGAGAATAGTAACATTCCTTAGGCTAGACAGCGTACAGATGTGGTGCCAAATTCCTGGGCTTGAATCCCAGCTCCACCATTTACTAGTTGGGAGATCTTAGACAAGTTACATAACCTCTCTGTGCCTCAGTTTCTTCATCTGATAACAATAGTGCTCATCTACTAGGACCAGTATGAGAATTCAATGAGTCAATATATATAAAGTAGTCAGATGACCTCTTGGATGGTAATAAACACAGGCATGTGTCACATAGCAGCCTTTCTATCAACCAACAGGTTATAAACTTTTCCACATTTAGATATATTTAAATACACAAATACCACTGTGTTACAATTGCCTGCAGCATTCAGTACAGTAACATGCTGTACTGATTTGAAGCCATACAACATAGCTGTGTAGTAGGTTATACCATACAGGTCTGTGTAAGTACACTCTATTATCTTCACACTATAATGAAATCAGCTAACACTGCATTTCTCAGAAAGTATCCTCAGCATTAAGTGACAAGTGAATAAATGTTGGCTGTCATTGGGTTTGGAAAATTAGCCTTGAGGGCCTCCAGGTTAAGATGTCCAGTTGAGGCAACAAAAGCAAAAAGAGACAAATGGAATTGCATCAAACTAAAAAGCTTCTACATGACAAAGGAATCAATTAATAGAAAGAAAAGGCAACCCACAGATTGGGAGAAAATATTTTCAAATCATACATCAAATCAGAGGCTCATATACAAAATAAACAAGGAACTCAAGCTACTCAATAACAAGAAAACAAATAACCTATTAAAAAAATGGGCGAATGACTTGAATAGACATTTCTCAAAAGAAGACATATAAGTGGACAACAGATATATCAAAAAATGTTCAACATCTCTAGTCATAAGAGTAATGCAAATTAAACCACCATGTGATATCACCTTATACTTGTTAAATTTGTTGTTATCAAAAAGAGGAAAGATAACAAGTGTTGGTGAGGATGTGGAGAAAAGATAACCTTTATGCACTATTGGTAGGAATGTAAATCAGTACAACCATTTTGGAAAATTGCAGAGGTTCCTAAAAAAAAAAAACAAAAAACTAAAAATAGAATTACCATATGATCCAGCAATCCCACTCCTGGGTATATACCCAAAGGAATTGAAATCAGTATATTGAAGACATGTCTGTACTTCCATGTTCATCACAGCACTATTCACAATAGCCAAGATATGGAAACAACCTAAGTGCTCATTAATGGATGAATGGATTTTTTAATGCAGTGTATATGTAAATGGAATACTCTTCAGCCTTAAAATAACCCTGGAAATTCTGTCACTTGTGACAACAAGGATAAACCTAAAGGACAGTTCAGTGAAATAAGCCAGGCACAGAGAGACAAATACTGTGTGATTTCATTTATATGAGGAATCTCAAAAGTCAGTCTCATAGAAGAAGAGAGTAGAATGATGGTTACCAGAGGCTGGGTAGCAGGTGGGAGGGTCTGAAAGGGAAACAGGAGACACTGGTCAATGGGTTTGAAGTTTCAGTTAGATAAGAGGAAAAAGCTCTGGTGTTCTACTGCACAGCACGGTGACTATAGTTAATAATAATATATATTTCAAAATAGCTAAAAGAGGATTTTAAATGTTCTTGCCAACAAGGAATGATAAATATTTGAGGTGATGAATATGCTAATTCACCTGATGTGATCATTCTACAGTGCATACATGTATTGAAACAACACATTTTACACCATAAATATGTGTAATTATTATATGTCAATTAAAATAAAACAAAACTTAAAAATACAAATAAAAATCAATTTTAAAAAGATTCCTATGTGAATACATATCTGATGTCTCTCGCCAATGAAGAAATTTTAAAACAAATCGAAAACGTAAACTCACATGGGCAAGAGGAGAGAACATCTACAAAATATTTGAAGCTAGAAAGCAGAAGCGTGAGTGGTAACTGAATTAGCAGATCTGATAAAGCCGAATCTTAAGTCACCTATAGAGAAAGTGAAGAACCAACTTGATTTATTTCACAGAGTCCTCAAAGTGCTCAGAAATGGGCAGCATTGGGCACTTCCAGAACTGTGGGTGAAGGGGGACTCAAGTAAGAACAGGAAGTGAAATCCGTTGAGAAGTGATTAGATTCCCAAGTTCCCTTCTTTACTCCATACTCCTGGTGACTGCCCTTCTCCCACCCTCTCAGAAGACTGGGAGTTTCTCTGTAAAGAGGGGAAACAAAGGCTTGAGCACTGTACAGAAAACAAGGATAGTTAGTCAGCACGTACAACTGAATTCAGTCAGCACGTACAACTGAATTCCATGACCCCCAGTCTACTTTCCACATTCGTCTCCCAAAATGTCAGGATCCAGAAGCTGGAGAAGAGAAGAGTCTTTCTTGAAGAATCTAAACAGCCTAAGAAGAAAGATCCTGAATTGGAAGTTCCCAGCACACAACCCTGAGACCACTCCACCACGAAGCTCTAATCTGTCAAGGCCTTCATACACTCAGAACTTCTCAGAACAGCTTTGTATACCCCAATCTTAGTCAAGAATAGACGGCCAAACACTGACAAAGTTCTCTAATGTGAAATAAAGAGACCCAAACAAATAAAAGTGGAAAGTAACCCAGAGAAAACAGTCAATGCAGAAAGAAGAAAACTTTTTTAAAAAGTCGTTAATATTCCTGGAGAACAGGAGAGATTGCATCAATGAAGGAAGAACAGGATGTTATCTTAAAAAGAAATAAAACATTTGATAAACAATAACAACAACAAAAACTCTTTAAAATTAAAATGTGATGATAGAAAGAAACTCAGTAGAACTGGAAACGAAACTGGAAGAAATTTCCCGAAGAATGGAGCAGAAAGACAAAGAAATGGGAAGTAGGAGAGACAATATAAGAACATTAGAGGGTGAGTACAACAGATCCAAAATCCAACCAATTGGAATTGCAAAGGAGAACAGAGAAGGCTGTAGGGAATAAATAATCAACAACAGCTGAAGAAAATTTCATATTCTTATACGACTTTCTAGATTTAAAGGGCTCAGTGAGAATCCTGCAAATTGATTAAAACTAAGCCTATGTGAAGGCATATCATCGTGATATTTAGGAAACCTGAGGACAAAGAGAAGATTTTAAAGCTTCCAGAGAGAAAAACTATACCATATAAAAAGGAAAAGGAATCTGAATGGATTTGGGCTTCTCAATAGCAACACTAAAAGCAAGAAGACCAATGCCCCCCAAATTACAAAAAGTTACTTAAAAATTTTCCAACCTAGGAAATGTAATTTTTTTCAAGCTATAGTTCTATAGTTAGTCAATAATCAAGGAAGTATATGGGCATAATAAAGACATCTTTGGACACGCAAAGTCTCGAAAGATCTGCCTCCCATGTCTGCTTTCTCAGGAAACTATTAGAAATTGTTGGAAGTAAAGCAAGAGAGAGAAGGACATGGGACATAGGATAAAGAAAATGAATTTCAGCCGGGTGCAGTGGCTCACGCCTGTAATCCCAGCACTTTGGGAAGCCGAGGCGGGCGAGGTCAGGAGACCAAGACCATCCTGGCTAACACAGTGAAACCCCATCTCTACTAAAAACACAAAAATTTAGCTGGTCGTGGTGGTGGGGGCCTGTAGTCCCAACTACTCGGGAGGCTGAGGCAGGAGAATGGCATGAATCCAGGAGGCGGAGCTTGCAGTGAGCTGAGATTGCACCACTGCACTCCAGCCTGGGTGACAGAGTGAGACTCCATCTCAAAATAATAATAATAATAATAAAATAAAATTTAAAAAAGAAAATGAATTTCAACCCAGGAGAGAAGTGAAGGAAATCACCAAGAATACAGTGAACAAAGATCCCAGAGTGACATCTGATGATGTACAGGGCACCTGGTTCAGACTGAAGCAGTGTCCTCAAGGGACAGCCACAATGAGGAAAATCATCACTGTGCCCATCACTGTTGAACCATCATTTTAACCTGATCAGACTATTGGAGCATGTATTCCATTAAAACAAGGTATTAAACTAAAAAGAGGAAGACATCAAACAAACAGAGAATCCAACTCAAAGAGAAAGGAAAAAAAAAAAAAAAAAAAAAAAAACCAAGGATGGCAGCTAAAAGAAATCAGTCCCAGAAAGACAAGTATACAGCAGCCTTGCAAGCCTAGAGAAAAACCAGCCTAGATAGGAGAAGGCAAATCTTCATGAGAGATGTTTCTAACAGAAAATAAAAACAAAAAAAGAACAGTTAGATTGCTTGATGTTGTTGGCTTTATAGAAAAGTGTCTGAGAGACTTTCAGAAGTTGCAAGATAAGTTAGCAGGAAGTACAGAAAATTAAGTAAATAAAAAGAAGGCAATTGTTAACTACAGATAAAACAAAAGGTAAGAAAGGAAACATAATCATAGTGCACTGCAGTGCTCAGCTGTGAATAATATTTGTCCAGGCATAGTTATATAAACAGATAATATTAATCTGACCAAAAACTATAATCTAATTGCATGGGGAGGAGGGGGACAGGAAGCAGATGGATGGAAATGATGCTGTAAGAGAACTAGATCTTCATCTAGCATAATAGGAAGTCAGTAGATAATATCTCAAATTGATAAAGTTAAAGATAACAGAATATACATGTTGTTTAGAAATATGAAGATACGTAAACCCAGGAAAAAAACAGTTGAATCTGAATGGCTTTGGGCTTCTCAATAGCATTGAGGGAGGGGAACAGGTGGGGTGGGGAAGGATGGGACAGGGAATCATATTTTGTTATAAGTATATTCACTCAATTTGATGTTCGGAACTGTGTGCACTAAAAAAAAAACTAATTTAAAAAATCAATTAATTTCTCTTAGCAAGAGGTGTCTCATGGCTGCCCTGGCTCAAAGGTAAGGCTTAGAAAATAATGACAATCCTGCCCCTCCCCCAAAAACCCAGCCTCTTATTTTTCTGTAACTGTGTATTTCTTAAAGTATATTATTATTTCAAAGAATTATACCCACATCAAATATCTTGGAGATGAAAAAAGTTATTCACTGGGAAGAAAATTATAACAAAACAGGAAATGCTTAAATGCAAGTTAAACACCTTCCTAAACTTCAACTATTGTAATTTATCATGTAGCTAATTTTCTTTTTGACTTGTTGGGAAATCTTTAGGTTAACCCCCATTCCTGTGTTTTTCCGGTTCAGCTCCTGGCCTGTTGATGGCCTTTTAGCTCCTTGGGACCTACTCTGGGGGAGCTCCAGGGACTCAGGCTCCTCCTGGCTTCAGCCTGTGTGCAGTTCTTTTTCTTTTTTTTCTTATAATAGTGAGTTTTAAGAAGATTTTTATTTTGTTTTTTAAAAAAATGTTAAGAGACAGGGTCCTGCTATGTTGCCCAGGCTAGAGTGTAGTGGCTATTCACAGGCATGATCGTCATAACTACTGTCGCCTTGAACTCCTGGCCTCCAGGGATCCTCCTGCCTCAGCCTCCCGAATAGCAGGGGTATCAGGCACACACCACAGTGCATGGCTCCTGTGTCCAGTTCTTTCTTAACTGGCTCATCTTCCACTTGACAGGCAAGAACATACCTTCCCTGGGGACAGAGACCTGCTCACCACTCTGAAGCTGGTACAGAAAATGCCCAAAAATTATTAGTTGAAAGAAAGAACTGCTTTCCTAACCTCAGAACAACCCTGAAGTGGCTGTTAGAGCTGAAGGGATCCTAGTGTACCTAGTCCAATCACCTTATTTTGCAGAAGCTCAGATAGGAGCCAGCACTGGTTCAGGCCACATTGTGAGTTAGATGCTGAGCTAGAGATATTCTTTTCCTGTGGCTGCTGTAACAGAGCACCACAAACTGGGTGCCTTTACAACATCAGAAATCCAAAATCAAGGTGTGGGCATGGCCAGGCTCCCTCCAAAAGCTTTAGAGGGGGATCCTGCTTTGCCTCTTCCAGCTTCTAGTAGCTTCAGGAGTTACTTGGATCATGGCAGCCTGACTCCAATTTCTGCCTCTACTTTCATGTGGCTGTCTTCCCTCTTTGTCTGGGTGTCTGTGTGACTTCCCATGGCATCCTCCTTTTGTATCTTCACGTCATCTTTCTATAAGGACACCAGTCATGCTGGATTAAAGGTTCATGCTACTCCAGTATGACTTCATCTTAACTAACTATGTCTGCAATGACCCTATTTGCAAATACTAATTCAACCTATAATAGTATGGAAAATAGATTTTCTGTTCCTGGCTTGGTAGGTTTACCACTAGGTCACCTGGCTGCCCTTCTTTCTGAGTTAAGTGGCCTATCTCTATCCCTCCCTGTAAAGATGGTTCTTCCAGCTTGCTGATAGGAATACTTTAATGTTACCGCTTAAAGGTGAGTTTGCACTTTAAGAGGAGCTCTTAAAAATCAGAGGTTCCAGGTCAGGAGATTGAAACCAACCTGACTAATATGGTGAAATCCTGTATCTAGTAAAAATATAAAAAAATTAGCAGAGCATGGTGGCACACAGCTGTAGTCCCAGCTTCTTGGGAGACTGAGGCAGGAGAATCGCTTGAACCCGGGAGGCAGAGGTTGCAGTGAGCCGAGATCGTGCCATTGCACTCCAGCCTGCGTGACAGAGCGAGACTCTATCTCAAAAAAAAAAAAAAAAAAAAAAAAAAAAAAAAAAATCAGAGGTTCCATGGAGAACTAAATAAGTGAAATACATGATAAGTGAGAGACATAATTTCAAACTTGGTGAAAGGCAGTGAGGGAGATATTTGAAAACGTGTCCTTCCTGGCATCCCTCCAGCCCACTTTCTGAGTTTCGCCCTCTTCTCATGAGCCCAGACATGACAGAGGGCATTCTGGCAGAGAAAGGCTCACCCTGCCTCTGAGAGGATGCAATGTCAGGACCACTGTCCTCTTCTGCTTCCCATACCTAAGCATCCTCCTTACCCTAGGGCTCCCAGCGATGGCTGGAAGGTTGGAAAAAGGAGGTGGAACAGAACGCTCCCGTAACACCTTGCCCCTGTCACTTTGAGTCTGTGCCTCTCCTGCCATGTTCAATGGCCTGCTCCCCTCCAGGTGCCACAGTGACCCAACCAAGCCCACAGGGAAACAGGAGCCCAGGATCATGGGTCTCTTTCTCATATGGAAGAACAAGGATGATGGTCTCACCCTTTAGGATGACACAATCTTTTGAGTTGGGACACGCTGTCTTTGCTTTTTTTCAACAGAGACCACAAGCCTCTGTGGATAAGAACAGGCTGTCGGGTCACGCTGGTTCTGTGGTGTTTATTTTTAAAGCCACGAGAATCAATCTGATTCATATCTTTAATGATTCAGCCTTCCCCATAATTGTGAGGGAGGAGGGGTTTGTCTTGTGGCCTCCACGTCTCCCTCCTGGTTACCTACCCTTCTCCCCTCCATTGCCATAAGTTGCACCAATCCTAAAGGCAATGGCCCACACCTTTGTGGTAATGTGTCACCCCTCCCAGGAGTCTTCACACTGTTAAAGAGTAAAGCAGTGAGGGGACACTGAAAGACAGTGCCTTTTGTATGAAGAGGGCCATTTGAGGATGGGGTTGAGGTTGGATGGCTTCCAGTCTGCCTTCCACTATCTCTGCTCGGAACTGATGTGGGTGGTGGGCTTTCCTGCCAGGAGCCCCATCTGCCAGCCGGAGGAGGGCCTGAAGGGCGAGGCTTAGGGGCTGGCAAGGGCGAAGGCAGGTCGAGGGCCCAGTGAAGTGGCCACAGGGACCAGATGCAGGGAAACCATCATGTGCTGCCACCAAAATAAACTTCAAAGGCAATGATAAGACAGACACGCTGGGTAATGACATCCTGGAGCTTCCTTTCATCTCAGCATCTGGAGTCCTGAAAACATTCATTCCACCTTCCTCCCTTCGAAGGGAGGAGGAATTGTGCAGCTATCACTGGGGCAGGACATCTCAGGTCCCTGGGAGAGAGGAGCCAGGAGTTCCATGGGCTTCCAGCCTCAGCCCTGTCAGTGCAGTGGTTCTTAGGCAAATTCCTTAACCTAAGTTTTGGTTTTGTTGTATTAAAAAATGGAAATATAGCCAGGCGAAGTGGTGGGCGCCTGTAGTCCCAGCTACTCGGGAGGCTGAGGCAAGAGAATGGCTAAACCCGGGAGGCGGAGCTTGCAGTGAGCTGAGATCCAGCCACTGCACTCCAGCCTGGGTGACAGTGCGAGACTTCGTCTCAAA
This sequence comes from Macaca fascicularis, assembly GCF_037993035.2. Taxonomy (NCBI): domain Eukaryota; kingdom Metazoa; phylum Chordata; class Mammalia; order Primates; family Cercopithecidae; genus Macaca; species Macaca fascicularis. Next base: position 51,251,303 of record NC_088387.1, on the reverse strand, counting down.
AAAAAAAAAAAAAAGGAAAGGAAATAATAATAACAAACAGGAACCTTTGCGAAGCAGTTGGCTCCAGGTATTGTATGAGGGTGGCACCTACCTTATCCGGGAGGCCCACACAGTACCTCAGGAGACCAGGGTGGCCATGGAGCCCATTCTGCAGATCAAAAAGCCAAGTCCTTGAGAGAGTGATTGACCTTGCCAGTAAGTAGAGATGCTGGTGTATGAATGCAAGTCTGCTGGCTGCAAAGGCAGGGCTGATAGGCTGAAAAGAAAGTCTAGTAAGTGGAGGTTCTTCAGAAAGTTCTGCCTTACACAGAAATCAGAGGCAGGCGAGGGACCAGAGTCTGGGCCCATCCTGCCTTCCACACCAGGTCAGGCTGTGGCATCTCAGGGCCAACTTCCCTGCTGCTGGTGCTTGTACAAGATTTAGTCAGATTTCTAGGGACTTGATGATGTGGAAGGAGCAGCATAGCATGTCCTAGACTAAAATGTTGTCTTGTTCCTTTCAAACCCCTCACATGGCTTCTTAAACCTTCAGCCTAGGAAAGCCAAACCGTTCTAGCCTTAATCAGTTCTGGGAACGCAATCACCAGAGGGGGAAGAAAACTTTAACAACATTCTTCTCTGGTGTTGCTTTCTACCCCTCCCCGGGGCTTGAGGAACATTATTTGATGGTGGAAAAAAAACTGGGGGTGGGGAGGGGAAGTGTCTTTTCTCCTTTTGCTATTGAAAAGGAGATTGATTTTGTAATGAACAATGATGCACTTTAAATTAATGCCATCAAGATTCCACAGCACCATGGCCTGATCCTTGCTCTAGTACCTGTGAATGACCAGCCAGGAGAGAAAGCCCTCCAGGGCCTTGTGTCCTCTGCACCAGGAAAGGCAGCCCCTCAGAGCGCCTGTGGCTTCAGAGCTTTCTCCCTCTACGCAGGTTCGCTGGGCACTGGGCTGAGCACCACAGTTACACTGGGTGGAGGATGGTGAGACCACCCTTTCTGGCAGTGAGCCATGGGGGACCACACTTGCACTGAAGGGCCAGGTGAGGAGTAGGTGAGGTGGGCACAGGAACGCAGGATGGTCAGGACACGGGATGGTGTCCTCAAGTCCAGGAGGTGAGCCTGGAGGCATAGTTAAGGCCAGATCCAAAAGGTATCCTTGCAAGTCGTGTTGAATGAGTGGCGTGCCCAGTGAGGAATGGGCAATCTTGAAGGTTTTTTTTTTTTTTTTTTTTTTTTGAGATAAGGTCTCATTCTGTTCCCCAGGCTGGAGTGCAGTGGCACAATCTTGGCTCACTGCAACCTTGACCTTCCTGGCTCAAGCAGTCCTCCCACCACCTCAGCCTTCCAAGTAGCTGGGACTACAGGCGTGCACCACCAAGCACAGCTAATTTTTGTACTTTTTGTAGAGATGGGATTTTGCCATGTTGGCCAGGCTGGTCTTGACCTTCTGGGTTCAAGTGATCTTCCTGCCTCAGCCTCTGAGTAGCCACAGGTACAGGCCACCACACCTGGCTAAGACAGGGTTTCGCTATGTGGTCCAGGCTAAATCTAGAAGGATTTGAGGCAAGAATGTAGAAGAATGTAGAAAACCTGGTTGATTCCTGTACGAGAGGAGCACCCCCGGGAGGCTGAAGACATAGACACGTGTTATATTTAAGCTTTTTGTTCAACTTTCGGCAAAAGAAACCACTGTCTATTGAATATTCTATGTAGCTAGTGAGAATTTAAAACATAAAGCAAGATTTCCTCAAAAGATAGGCATTGTTTTGTGATTGCCGTCCAGGGCTGGAGTATGAACTTGAGGAGATGAAATCAAACATTCATCACAGGATTTCAAAATCCTTTTCTTATTTCAAATTGTGGCTGCTTGTTGTTCTTCATTTAGGGACTCACTTGGTGGTTATAATAATAATAATGACAGCTGACACAGAGCACTTCTTTCATGTCCTGCTGGGTTCTAGGGGCTTTATTTATTTATTTTAGACAGGATCTTGCTCTGTCCCCCAGGCTGGAGTGCAGTAGTGCGATCTTGGCTCACTGCAGCCTTGACCTTCTGGGCTCAGGTCATCTTCCCACATCAGCCTCCCGAGTAGTTGGAACCACAGGTGCACACCATCATGCCCAACTAATTTTTATTTTATTTTTTTTGTAGAGATGGGGTTTCACTATGTTGCCCAGGCTGTTCTCAGATTCCTGGGCTCCAGCAATCCTCCCCCTTTGGCCTCCCAAAATTCTGAGATTACAGGTCACCACGCCCAGTCTAGGAGCTTTAAACAGATCAAATTGTTTCATGTTTACCACAACCCAAAGAGCTGGGCATCACGAGTGGTTTTTTGTTTGTTTGTTTTGTTTTGTTTTGTTTTATGAGGCAGAGTCTTGCCGTGTCACCCAGGCTGGAGTGTAGTGGTGCGATTTTGGCTCACTGCAGCCTCCGCCTCCCAGGTTCAAGTGATTGTCCTGCCTCAGCCTCCCAAGCAACTGGGACTACAGGTGCCTGCCACCATGCCCAGCTAATTTTTGTATTTTTAGTAGAGACGGGGTTTTGCCATGTTGGCCAGGCTGGTCTCGAACTCCTGACCTCAGGTGATCCGCCCACCTTGGTCTCTCAAAGTACTGGGATTACAGGCGTGAGCATCCCACCGGTGAGGGCATTAAATAACCGCACAGCTAGCAGTGGCAGAGCTGGGACTTGAACACAAGCAGCCTGGCTCCAGAGCCCCACTTAACTGCCCTCTCATAGTATAACATGCCCAGGACAGGCCAGCAGGTAGTGGTACCAAAATGCAGGTTGGTTCTTTACCCGGAAGCATATATGCAAGGTTTTATGTCTGTGTTCATTTTCCTGGAGAGAGAGTCTAGCTCTTGGCACCTTCTTGATCCCAGTGGGTTAAGAGCCTCCAACAGTAACAGTTGGGAGCCCTGGGGTTGGTCTAGCCCTGGCTGTATCACTAAGCAGCAGTGTGACCTTGGGCAAGCTGCTTCACCTCTGTGCTTCAGTCTCCTCATCTGTAGAATGGAGGAGGAGCAGTAAATTGCGTGATCTCAACAACTTCTTCCAGCTCTAACGTTCTATAGCTCTGAATTAGTTCTATAAATGTCTGAGCCTCTACCCTGCATAAGCCAAGGCACTTTGCTAGGTCCTGGAGTGACAAGGAGGAAGAAGAGCACCCTGCCCCTCAGAGGAGCTTGCCTTCTCGTCCAGGAAAACAGCCACTAGGTCTTGTCTCCTTCAAGGACAGCTGGGGGCTGAGGGAGGAAACAGCACCATGATGTTGGGATAGCACCCTGGGGTAACGATGGAGGTAGCACCCCCTTGGGACAATGGGAACCACAAAGCCTGCGAGTGGCAGAAACCTTGGCCTCAGATTGCTGTGAGCTGGGTTTTGGACCCAGTCACCCCTTGGGTATTAGCAGAACTCTAGATGCATCTGGGGGAGGCCTCAAGAGGGAAGTGCTTGCTGTTCTGTCACTATGGCTGTATGGAGCCGGAACAGTGAGTGGAAAGAAAGTAAGAGACATGGTCCCATCTGCCTCCCAAGCTGGTTCATGGGTTATGGGTGATATTTATAGAAAATACAGCTAGGATAAAGCCCAGAGCAAAAGGCCAGGTCAGCAAATGCTGCTACCTCTAGTGACAGTGACAAGAAGTGTCACACAGAGGCTGGGATTCAAGACCTATGGTTTTCTCCCAGGAGTGGCAGTGTTTGGGAGATGGCTAATAGATACGATGAAGGTACCTCCCTAAATGCATTGAGGAAGTAGCCACCCAAAAGTGCAATCTGTGGAAAATAAGTTGTCATCCTGAGCCAGATCACCTCTGGGTGATCTGATAAAGTCAGTTTTCTAGCCCTACAAGGAGGAAAGCCAGAATGACAGTGACCTAACAATAGGCCAGCGCACTTCCTGCCTGTGTGTATCATGCTCCAGTGCCCAAGAATGGGAGGGAGAGGTTTGCTATGGCTCATCATTAAGATTTTAACACCACGAGAGGGTTCCTGGTGTCACTGCATATCAGTATCACCGTGAGGAAATTCTTGCAGCCTTTAGACCCCAGGGAAGGCAAAAGGAGGCTTTGCTTTTTCCAGCCCTCATTAACCTGACAAATCAACCAGCTGTCTCTGACAAATCTTGGCAAGTGTTTGTCTTGCCTTGTTTATAACAAAACATTTCCCACCCAAGCCTGTGGTCAGGTTTTGTTTTTTAACGAATGGGAACGAGGATATTACACTGCCTTCTCATGAACGTCACAGAGAGTCACCACTGTTTCCTGACCTCTCCTTGGGACTTCAGGCAGCAATACTGACCTTAGACCCCAATAAAAGGGGCTTGGATCCTGTGCCTCAGAGGGCCCTGCCTGACCCTTTCTTTGGTCATGTCTTTCATGAGGGTAGAGTGAGCAGGGCCAAGGAGACACACTCACCTGGTGCTACACTGTGCCCTGGTGATCTAGGACCCCAAATTCCCTGCCCAAACAGCTGCAGCCTACTTCTAGGGTCTACACAGGTTCTTCCCAGAGTTCATTTTCCTAGGGACTCACAGGGTGTCCAGAAAGCAGCCATTTGCCCTGGGGGTAGGGATGAAGCTCTGGGTGTCCACATGGGTGCACACAAGGCCACCTGTGGCATGGGGTGGACATAGCATTGGGAACAGAAGGATAATGGTCCTCTCCCCACACTGCTATTTTCCTCTGGGGGGCTCCAGCAAGTCTGAACTCTACATTTGAACCTAGCTTTCTAGCTCATGATGAATTTGTAAAAGTAGGAGGATAGAATATACTTAAATTAAAATGTTTAGCTTGACGTAAAACTCTTCGATGTCTAGAGTATTAAGCCTCCAATGATATGCAAACCCTGCACCACCAAAGGTTCAGAGCAGTTGTGTTGGTCAGAACTGATCTTTGTTGTATGCTGAGATTGTACAAAGCAAAGACCCACCTCTAGAGAAGCACTCCTGTTCCTAGCTCTGAAGTCAGGATATTTTGAACAGGTAAAACAATGTAAACGGAGATAATCAATTTTATTTTAGAATGATGCCAATGATGTGAGTGTGGCTGTGTGTGTGTGCATGCATATTTGGATGTGTGTGGTTGTGTGTCTATGTGTGTATGTGTGTGCACATGTGTTTGTGTGTATGTGCATGCATTAGTTTTAAGAACAGTAGAAACCAATGTCTAGAGGTCTGAATCAGTGCAAAATTTTATGATGTCCCCACTGAAAAATTCAAAATTACAATAATCTTAAATCATCAAAAATTAATCCCCTAGATTCTGATTTTTTTCCGTATTGATTATTTCCCTGTTTTGCAGATGAGAAAACAGTGGCTTGGAGACCCAAGGGCACAGAGCTCATGAACCGGAATCAGGGTTCACACCAAACAGTGTGGCTCTCGGGCCCCTGGCTCCTGTACACTGTTCTGTATGATCTCTTGGCCTGGAGAACAGACCCAGGTGGACTGGGGCCATCACTCTGGATGCCCAGAAGATAAGGACTTAGGAAGTTGGGCAGCGAGCACTAGATATTATTAATAGATGTCAATAGCTGCTCAGACATAGTAATCAAATGAGTTCTAAGGTCTTGAATGTAACGAGACTCACCACTTATCCTTCATCCCTTTGCTGGTGACAAGAAGAGACCAAGGTTTGTGATGGTACTGCTGGGGACTGCCTGCCAGAAAAAGGAAGGCATCCCGCTTGGCCTGGTTTCTGCAGAGGAAGGCGAGAAAGGAAACGTCGTCCCCTGGTGGGCATCGTTGGTAGCGGCAGTAGGAAGTTGACCAGCGTTAGGTATGAGGACGATGGCAAGGAGGTTTCTCACGTCCTGGTGAATGATCATGTTGTAACTATCCCATGGCCATTTAAAAGGAATGTGCATTCTGCCTAAAGGATATATATGTGTCTATTAAATCAAGATGTTTTTATTGTTACATTCTTCAAATCCTCTATATTCATATATAAATTCATGCATATTAAAATATACGAATATATAGTCTAAATTCACATACACAGTCTATATTCATGTATGTATATATTTCTTGTGTCAATTATGAACAGGCAGAGAGACATGTTAAAATCTCCTGGCTATAATTGTTATTTGTCTATTTTCCTTCATACACTGCTACGGTTTGAACATCCCCTCCAAAACCCATGTTGAAATTTAATTGCCATTGTAACAGTACTGAGAGGTGGAATCTTTAAGAGATAATTAGGCCATGAGGACTCCATTGTCTCGAATGGATTAGTGCTGCTATCATGGGAATAGTTTCGCTATAAAAGGGTGAAGAAAGACCTCCTTTTCTTTCTCACCCTCTCTTGCCCTTCTGTCTTCTGCCATGGGATGATGCAGAAAGAAGACTTCACCAAATGCTGGTGCCTTGATCTTGGACTTCCCAGCTTCCAGACGTGAGAGAAATAAATCTGTGTTCATTATAAATGACCCAGTCTCATGTAATCTGTTTAGCAGAAAAAACAGACTAAGAGTCCCCCAGCTGTTTTTGCTTTAGACATTTAAATACATTCCCAAATACGGTGTTACTGTTTGCAGTGTACAGTATGTTACTCAACACACAAAAAAATTTTCTACTGTGATGTCTTCACTGTGGATTGGGCTTTTGTGTAAACCAGGCCCCTAAACCTTTGACCCTGCTATCTGATATATCATATAACATCTCCTGTTCTTCCTTCCGTTACATTTGCTTAATTGTTTCTTTGCACATTCGTTCCTTTATCATTTACATTTCTGCTATTTGATATGTATCTTTTGTACAGCAGACAATGGATTTCATTTTTTGACCCAATCTGAAACCCTCCCTTAAAAATTATAATAGTTTAGTCCATTCATATTTATGCTGAAAACATATATTTAGTCATATTTCTTTTCTTTTTTTTTTTCAAGACGGAGTTTCACTGTTGTGCAATGGCACCACCTTGGCTCACTGCAACCTCCGCCTCCTGGGTTCAAGTGATTTTCCTGCCTCAGCCTCCGGAGTAGCTTGGATTACAGAAGCATGCCACCACACTCGGCTAATTTTGTATTTTTAGTACAGATGGGATTTCATCATGTTGGTGAGGCTGGCCTCTAACTCCTGACCTCAAGTGATCCTCCTGCCTTGGCCTCCCAAAGTGCTGGGATTACAGGCGTGAGCCACCACGCTCGGCCTAGTCATGCTTCTATTTGGTGTTCTGCTTTTCATTTTTAAAATGTTCCCTTGCTTTTCCCCCCTTTTTTCGAACTTTTGGTGTATAAATTAATTTTTAAGAGCTTTATGGAGGTACAGTTGACATGCAATAAATAGCACATGTTTATGTATATCAATGTATATAACAATTTCTGATATACGTATACACCCATGAAACTATCACCACAGGTAACGCACATCTCCATCACCTCCAAAGGCTTTTGTGTGTCCCTTAGTAATCCTTCTGCCCCACATGACACCCACCCCTGTCATCACTGATCTATTTTCTGTCACTCTAGATTAGTCTACATTTTCTAGGATTTTATGTAAATGGAACCATACAGTATACATTTTCTTTGGCTTCTTTCTCTGAGCATTATTATTTTGAGATTCACCTATATTGTAGCATGCATCAAGAATGTATTCCTTCTATTATGGAGTGTTATTCCAATATACAGGTATATCACAGTTGATTCACCAGTTGATGGGAATTTGAGTCGCTTCAAGTTTTTAGTTATTACAAATGAAACTGCTATGAACATTTGTGCACAAGTCTTTGTATGAACATATGCTTTTATTTCCCTTGGGTAAACACCTACAAGTGGAATGGCTAGATCATTTAGTAGATATAGGCTTAATTTTTTTTAAGAAACTAGTAAACTGTTTTTCAAAGTTGTACTGCCTACGTTACCAACAGCAGTGTATGAGACTTCCAGTTTCCCCACATCCTTGCCAACACTTAGTATAGTCTTTGCTCTTAAGTTTAGCCATTTTAATGGGTGGGTAGTGGTATCCCATGTGGCTTTCATTTTCATTTGATAATCCTTTCATGTTCTTATTTGCTATTCATCTGTCTTTTTTAGTAAAGTGTATATGAAAATCTTTTGCCATTTTAATTGGGTTTTTATTGTGATATAATTGAGTATCCCCTGTTCAGAGTTTATTATACATTCTGGATACAAGTTATTTCTCAGATATATGCTTTGCAAATATTTTCTCCCAGTATGAAATATTCAGCCCAAAATATTAATAGTGCTGAGTATGAAAAACTTCGCTGTAACTGTTTTATAATTTTACTGACAATTTTAGGGTTTATAAGATTTATATCTTTAACTTATCACAACATACCTTCACCTTCAACTGACATTACTTCATATATAGCAGAACATTGCAGTAATACACTTCAATTTCCCTCTCCCAATATTTATACTATTGTTGTCAGACATTTTGTTTTTACAAGTTATAAACCCCATGCATGCCACAATGTAATTTTTGTTTATACAGTCAGTTGTTCTTTAAATAAATTTAGAGTGGGCATGGTGGCTCACACCTGTAACCCCCACACTTTGGGAGGCCAAGATGGGAGGATCACTTGAGCCCAGGAGTTCAAAACCATCTTGGGCAACATATGGGATGCTGTCTTTACAAAAAAAAAATACAAAACTTAGCCAGGTACAGTGGTGTGCACCTGTAGTCCCATCTACTTAGGAGGCTGAGGTGGAAGAATCGCTTGAGCCCAGGAGGTTGAGGCTGCGGTGAGCCATGATGGTGCCACTGCATTCCAGCCTGGGCAACAGAGTAAGACTCTGTCAAAAAAAAAGAAAAAAGAAAGAAGAAAGAAAGAAAAGAAAAGAAAAGAAAAGAAAAAAAGGAGAGAGAGAGAAATGTAAATAGCCTCCCAAATCTTACATCTTTCCTCCTGTAGTTACCATTTCTGATGTTCTTCCTCCTTGGTGCGGATTCACATTTCCATTGAATATTTTCCTTCTACATGAAGAACATTAAGATTTCTTGAAGGTGCTTCTTCTGATGATGGATTTTTTTTTTCAGCTTTTATAAATCTTAAAAAGTATTTCATCTTCACTTTTTTGTTGTTAAAAGCCCAGCCGTGTAATCGTCTTCACTTTTGAAAGAGATTTGTACTGGACATGGAATTCTACATTGACAGTTTCTTTGTTCAGTACTTTAAAGGTGTCATTCTATTGTCTTCTCACTTGCAGTGTTTCTGAGAAGAAATCTGCTTTTATCTTCGTATTTGTTCCTCTGCGCATAGTTTTTTTCTTTTGATTGCTCTTAACATTTTCTCATTATCACCCGTTTTGAGCAATTTGTTAATGACGTGCCTTGGTGTGATTATCTTCATGTTTCTTGTGCTTGGGTTCATTGAGCTTCCTGGATCTGTAGGTTTATAGTTTTAATGAAATTTGGGGAAATGTTGGCCATTGTTTCTTCAATTTGTTTCTCTGCCTTCTTCTCTCTTTCAGAAACTGAAAACACACATATATTATGTGGCTTGAAATTGTCCAAGAACTCACTGATGCTCTGTTAATTTTTAAAAATTCTCTTTCTCTGTGTTTCATTTTGGATAGTTTGTATGGCTATGTCTTCAAGTTCACTAACCTTTTCTTCTGCAATGTCTAATCTGCTGTTAATCCCATTGAGTGTATTTTTCATCTCACATATTGTAGTTTTCATCTCCAGAAGTTTGTGTTTTTTGAATATCTTCCATGTCTCTACTTAACTTTTTGAACATATGGAACGTAGCTATAATAATACGTCTGCCAAATCCAACATCTGAATTAGTTCTAGGTCAGCTTTGATTAATACATATTTTGTCTTCATTATTAGTCACGTTTTCCTGTCTCTTTGCAAGTCTGGTAATTTCTTATTAGATACCAAATGTACATTCTTCTTGTTGGGTGCTACATATTTCTGTACTCTTGTCAATAATCTTGACCTTAGTTCTGGCATGCAATTATTTAGAAACAGTTTGATCCTGTCAGGTCTTGTGTTTAAGATTTGCTAGACAGGACCAGAGCAGTCTTTATTCTAGTGCTAATTATTTCCCACTACTGAGGCAAGACTGATTCTCTCAAGTGTACTCCATCCAATGACCCATGAATCATGAAGTTTTTCAGTCAGCCTGGAAGGGACAGACACTATTCCTGACCCCCATGTTGGTACTGGGCACTGTTACTTCTAATCCTTTGGGTAGGCTGTTTTGTTTTGTTTTGGTTTTCAGTCTTGGGTAGTTTCCTCACATACATATACTGATTGGTATTCATCTGAACCCTCAGAGGGGCACATCTGCATCTATGTACAGTCTCTCCTTTCTGCTACCCTATCCCGCAAACTCTAGCTAGCTTGTTCTCCCAGGACCCTCAGCTCCATCTCCTTAACTGAGTTTGCCAGGCTCTGCCTGGATTCACCTTTCCTGTGCCATGGCCTAGAAATTCTGTTAAGGCAGTAAGCTGGGACAATCATAGATAGGGGTCACTTCATGGATTTTTCAACTCTCCAGCATCATTGTTCTTTACTACTAGATGTGAAGTGGTTTGAAGACCATTGTTTCTTATATTTTATTCATTTTTTGGTTATTGTAGGCAGGATGGTAAATTTAGTCCATTACTCTATCTTAGCTGGATTCCTATTGTTATTTTTCTCTTTAGTGATTTGGAAGATATAGAACCTTTTAATAAAGATTATCTTTTAAATTCTTATAAACCATCTCTAAGTTCACAATTGCTGTGGACTGAATGTTTATGCCTCCTCAAATTCCTATGTTGAAATCCTAATCCCCAATGTGATTGAATTAGGAGGTGGGACCTCCTAATTTGGGAGGAAGTTAAATTATGAGCATGGAGCCCTCATGAATGGGATTAGTGCCTTACAAAACATGGCGAGAACTCTCTCACTATCATTCCACTATGTGGAGATACAAGGAGAAACCGGTAATCTACAGCCTGGAAAATGACCCTCACCAGAACTCAACCACGCTGACGTCCTGATCTTGGACTTTGAGTCTCCAGAATTATGAAAAATAAATGTTTGGTGTCTGATCAACCCCATCCCTGGCCATTTGTTACAGCAGCCTGAACTAATACAACAGTTTTATATGTAATTGAGCCAATATTCTTCCAACAATTTAAAAAATAATCGGCCGGGTGCGGTGGCTCAAGCCTGTAATCCCAGCACTTTGGGAGGCCGAGACGGGCGGATCACGAGGTCAGGAGATCGAGACCATCCTGGCTAACACGGTGAAACCCTGTCTCTACTAAAAAATACAAAAAACTAGCCGGGCGAGGTGGCGGGCGCCTGTAGTCCCAGTTACTCGGGAGGCTGAGGCAGGAGAATGGCGTAAACCCGGGAGGCGGAGCTTGCAGTGAGCTGAGATCCGTCCACTGCACTCCAGCCTGGGCAACAGAGCAAGACTCTGTCTCCAAAAATAAATAAATAAATAAATAAATAAATAATCCATTAAATCTCTTTTGTCAATAACGAGAAACTTAGCATGTTTAACTCACTGCTGCTCCAAATTATTGTTTATAATATACATATATTCTAATAACTACTTTTTAAACATTTGCATTGAGTTGGTTAAATTAATGAAAAATTACACTTAGCAATACATTTATTTGGTTTCATTGCTTGCTACCTTATTCTAGTCACATGTCTTTCTCCTTCTTGAGTGATTCACTTATATACATTTTCCAATCCACTGGACACATGATTGTCTAATTTTTTTCAAGGGGTGGGCTTGGGATCCTTCCATGTTTAGACATGTCTTTATGTTCTCATCTATGATAAATAACATTCAACCTGCTATTGATGGTTTATGCCTCGTGTTTACATATGGCAGTGTTTTTCATCACTAACAAAAAAGGTTTCTTGACTTAAAGTGCTCCCTTTTCATAACTGACTGATCTTTTTGATAAATGGTATATTAATAGAGATTTCCTTAACCCTTCTCCTGCTTCTTGCAGTAACTCAGTGGCATTGAGGACAATGTGTTCTACTTTCTCAGCTTGGTCTTCTTTTAAGCTACTAAATTGTGATGTGATTTTTCTCCATGCTTACTCTTAACACAATGAGATCCCTATCCAGATTAGAGTTGGCTCCTCTCAGAGATGTGCATCCCCCTGTGCAAAGGCACAAATGAAGAGAAAAGGAACATTTTCTATTTCTTACGGTTACATTTTGCCAGATTTGAGATCTAGCTATCTGGGTGGCAGTGGTGGAAACCACAATAACTTGGCTGAAAGTTTCTTTTTTCATGTTTATCCAGGTAGCCGGGATTAGGGGGGCCACAGCGCCCTTCCTTGATCCTATGTGGATTCTGGTGCTTCACATCGCTGACTCTTCCTCACTTCCTCATTACTTAGATCTTGCAAACAGGGTCTGGCAGTGTGAACCCCAGCACTCTGCTCACTGTTCTTGAAACCAGAAGGGGCCTCCACCACACTTTCCTCATGGTCTCTCTGCCAGTCTCACTGCTCCCTCCAAGTAGGAGCTGCCTCAGCTATGGGTCCTTCCCACTTCTTCTCCAGCCCGACTTTCCTTTCACATGTAGTGACTTGTGGGTTTCACTTCCTGCAGTTTCCGTTACCTGTGGCCAACCGGGGTCCAAGAAAATTAAATGAAAAATTCCAGAAATAAACAATTCATAAGCTTTTGTTGTTGTTGTTGTTTTTGAGATGGAGTCTTACTCTGTCACGCAGGCTGGAGTGCAGTGGCACAATCTTAGTTCACGACAACCTCTGCCTTCCAGGTTCAAGCAATTCTCCTGCCTCAGCCTCCTGAGTAACCTCCCAAGACTACAGGCACCCACCACCACACCTGGTTAATTTTTGTATTTTTAGTAGAGATGGGGTTTCACCATATTGGTCAGGCTGGTTTTGAACTCCTGACCTCAGGTGATCCACTCGCCTCGGCCTCCCAAAGTGCTGGGATTACAGGCGTGAGCCACCACGCCTTAAATTGCGTGTTTGTTCTGAGTAGTGTGTTGCAATCTCTCATCATCCCACTTTGTTCAGTGTTATCCACCTGGGGCATGAATAACCCTTTGTCAGTGTATTCACGCTGTCTACACTACCTGCCCATTAGTCACTCAGTAGCCGTCTTGGTTATCAGATTGGCTGTAACAGTATCACCATGCTTGTGTTCAAGTAATGCTTATTGTACTTTTATTACAGCACATTGTTATAATTGTTCTAATTTATTATTATTGTGACTCTCTTACTGTTCCTAATTCATAAATTTTCTCAGAGGTATATATGTATAGGAAAAATCATAGTGTGTATAGGGGTCAGTGCTATTTAAGGTTTCAGGCACCCACGGGGTGGGGGGGGTCTTGGAAAGTATCCCAAGCAGATATGGGGGGACTGCTGTATATGAGCTGGAGAAATTTCTTAATGTTTCTGGCAGATAGAGGGCACTCTGCTCCTATGTTTGTTTCCCTTTAGTCATAGTGCAAACTTAGAGTTCAGCTTGTGGGTTTGCGTGAACGGCGCGATCTCAGCTCACCGCAACCTCCGCCTCCTGGGTTCAAGCAATTCTCCTGCCTCAGCCTCCCAAGTAGCTGGGATTACAGGCACCCATCACCACACCCGGCTAATTTTGTATTTTAAATAGAGACGAGGTTTCTCCATGTTGGTCACGCTGGTCTTGGCGTGACAATCTTAACCTGTAGCAAGCTTTATAAAGTGGTGTCAGCAGATTGACTATTGTCCTTGACCTGATCAATGCACACAGCTGTGACAGCACAGAGAAGTCTTGTTTCTTACAGGTGGATTCCTGGGTGACTGCAGCAAGGGAGAAACTGATGGCTTGGGGGCACCCGAGGGGCTGGGTTCCTTGTTTCCAAGTTTACAGGAGCCTTGGAAACTTCAGGATACCTGGATGCAAGAGGAGGAAGAGGGGCTCTACCCTTGGATACAGGCAGTCTGGAAAGCAGACCTGCCCAGAACAGTGGGCCTCAGAGTGCTGGCGGGGACTGCTCTTGGGCTCAGGGCACCCGGCAGTGAGCAGCGGTGGAAACAGCCAGGGCCTGGTTACCTACAAGACTTTAGCTGAACTTGAGCTTCACCACATATTAACCTGTGGCCAAGAAAAGTCTCCTTAATTCATCTGTAAAGTAAGTAGTAATAACAGAATCACCCTCTGGGTTTTATGGGGGTTCAGTGGGGTGCGATGCATGAGATACTTAAACAGCACCTGCCACGTATGTGTGGATGCTCAAGGAATACTGAGCTCCTGAAGTAGTTTTTGAATAAAGAGGAGCCAAATGCTCTCTTTCCTCTTTTCTCTCTTCCTTTCTCCCCACCTAGTCTCTGTATTCCCCTTTCACCCCTTGGGGTGACTTCTTAGCCCTCTCCAAGACTCTCACTCTGGTTCAACACCCTTTTCCATTCCAGCCTATAGATCTGCCACTGCTGCTGCCCTGCAGGGCCATCCACATGTATGTTTGTGCAATGCTCCTCCCCTATCCTAACCCACCTAAACTTAACTTCCTCCACAGACCTGTTTCAAATTCACATGGCCTTTTCCTTTTCAGGGGAGTCTAGTATTTTATAACCACCCTTCCCAAATCAGAATACAAGTAGACACATGTTCAGCTTTCCACGTGTGAGAAATGGCCTCAAGGGTACAATTTTCTTGCACGGTCCATGTTTCCACAGGGCCCCCTTTCTGACTTCTCCCCTGGAAGCCAGGAGAGCTGAGGAGCCGACAGAGATGGGGCACACACACTGGGAAGCCAAGCACATTAGATTTACTCGGGTCATATCTGCAGGTGAGGTAACAGCACACACATACAGAAATTCACGGGCAGAGATGCCACCCCAGCATCACCGTCAGACACCAAAGCAGCAGGAGGGCTCAGGAAGTGGCTTTGGAAAGTTCTCGTGAAAAATCAAAGGGCAGCTTTGGTGCTCAGAGATTCAAACAGAAAACTATACAAAACCAACCCTTAAATATATATATATTATATGTGTATATATATAAAATTGCAAAATAAAAGCCCAAGAAACTAACCATCAATCTGCACGTCAGTGGCTCAAAAAGTGTTAGCATAGAGAAAGGCAAAACCATTTGTGGGGGTGATGCATACTCCAGGGGGACGGCATTTCAGTAGCAGAAAGAGTATTTACATGGAACCCCTATTTGAAACCTCACAATACTAGGAAAAGCTAAACACAGACAATGTATGTACAAGGGAAGACAGTAAGTAGTACTCTTGAGTGACGATTGTCAGACACAGACATTTCACTGAAACCATCCATAGCTTTAGAGAACACTGCACTCTATCTAGACTGGGTTCCTGCTAGCCTAGACCCCAGCCAGGCAATCTCAGGCTCTGGAACGTATATTCTCCCCCACTTGGCCTCTTCCCAGAGAGGGCAAACACTCTGGGTTGCAGCATAAATTGCAGGAATTTAAAGGTGGAGCAGTCCTCGGGTATCAATCAATCACCCACAAAGCAGGACCAACAGGTGTGAGGTGGAGTGGAAGTGTGGGGGTGGGGTTCCCTGAAATATATTCCCATTTTATAATGTGTTTTAAGTGTGGCCCCTCTGCCCTTGGTCCAATTGCCATCCTCCTTCTGATTCACTTTAAAAGGGGAGATCTGGCCTTTGGGTTTTTAAACATTATATAGGATAATTTGCTGGGGGAGAGAAGAGTTTAGGATCTTTCTACAGTTATTCTCCCACCACTCCCCAAACTCTTACATTTTCTTTAAACTACCTAGAGATAAGTAATTTGCCAATCACAGCTGGCCTCAGTTCGGGACACAGTGGGTGAGGAGAGGAGCCCAGGACCTGACTCTATTAGAAAACCGCCAGTGCTTTCTCACACTGAGCCTCGGACTCCAGCTCTGCGTGAACCCCTCCCCTGCATCAGTAGTGATCATTTCTCCCCCATCTTTAGGCCACAATTTCCCGTAGCAATGATGCAGCTTTTGAAAAATCTAGAAGGTAAGCGGCACCAAATATCAATATAGCCAAACCTAATTATCACCTAAGAATGAACCAGTGCGGCCCATTGTTTCTGTGTATATAAGAACACTTCCAACTGGAGATTCTTCCTAATTGTTCCTAAGACGAAACGCCTACATTCTCAAGGGAACTGTCTCTATAAAAATGATGAAAGGTGTTCTCCACTAAAGGACACCCCACTGAAGTCCCCACACTTCTTCCCGGTGAGTGTGGCTGCTCACTGTGAGAGGTAAAGGGATGTTGGGCATGCCTTGGTAACCGAGCTGTGTGTGGCCTCTCATTTATGACAGAAAGTGTGCCACATCTGAATAGGTTAGTGAGACACGGCTTCTGGAAGTAATTACACTCTGTGTATGCTTTCTTATATTATGCTGCAAGTGGAAATGTGCACAGATAACCAATGTGCACATTTCATGAGTTTAGAGTCACTTACAGGCCTCTTACTTCTTGCATTAAACTATCCCTTTCAGAACAGATGTGAAACAGATGATAGGCTGCCCCATTGGCTTTCAAATTGTAGGGTGCCCTGTCCTTTCTGTGGGAGTGGAGAACTTAAATTGAGCCTCTCCCTCATTTCTTCTCAGACTTTTTGAGTGCTAAGATCTTAGAGAGTTCAACTGAGCTCAAGTGATGAGAGAGAATGTAAAAAGACCTGTTTCCTCTACACTCAGAGTCAACTGCAACTGTGCCAACCAACTCTAGAGTTTCTGCTGACCCGCATGTGTAAAATGAGTAAGGGGCAAATGTTCTCTCATTTGTTCAGCAGTCAAGAACTGATTACCCTTGTTCCAAAACTAGAACATAAAATTCATACATAAGAAAAAACATGTTAGCCAGCATGGTGGCTCACACCTGTAATCCCAGCACTTTGGGAGGCCGAGGCAGGTAGATCACCTGAGGTCAGGAGTTCAAGACCAGCCTGGCCAACATGGTGAAACCCCGTCTCTACCAAAAACACAAAAATCAGCTGGGTGTGGTGGCAGGCGCCTGTAATCCCAGCTACTCGGGAGGCTGAGACAGGAGAATTGCTTGAAAAACCGGGAGGCAGAGGTTGCAGTGAGCTGAGACTGCACTACTGCACTCCAGCCTGGGCAACAAACAGCAAAGCTCCGTCTCAAAAAAACAAACAAACAAACAAACAAAAACAAGAAAAAACATGTCATTCAGACCTATGGGTAAGGCTGTGTGTCTATCCTACACATACCTTCACGGAAAAATTGAAAATTATTTTTAGACTTTCAGAGGCTAATCATGCTGTTGGGGAAATGGTTCTTTCAAATCCATGGCAATCAAAGAAGTGGATTTATAGCATTTTCCCCCACACTGGCAGTAGCCCTGCTACAACAATGCCAAACATCTGAATGACTGTCTTGCCATGTCACCATAAGCAAGTGACAGTGTCATCCACAGGGAATGGGATTCAAGTTCAGTCTACATGCACCAGTGGCAGAGCACAGTGCTTTACAGTGGGGTTCTTACTATAAGAACTTACTGCTCTTCATCCAATTTCCCCCAAGTCCTTTAAAAAGAACTTATCTGTTCACAGAGGAAGAACCCTGTTTTAGTTATAGGAGAGTTGAGGGGGGTCAACTGGCCAAAGTAGGACAGTTACTTGGATCGCATGCAGGCCAGGAGGCTCTTAGGGAGTTCAGATCTGGGCTAGAAGGTGTCTCTTTCTGCTATTTGGGGGGGAAGGTCACATGGTATGGATGGCTCTCCCATGCCACTGTTGGGTGCAGCCAACACTGTGCAGGGAGTCATTGGAGGCAAGCCTGTCTCTGTGAAACCACTAATCCTTCTTGTCCTCTCTCCTCCTGCCTGCCTTCCGATGGAAATAAGCTCAGAAACCTCTCCACTTCCCAGCTCAGCCAGCCACAGAGCAGCACACTGGTTCAAATGTTACCCTTTCCTCTGGCATATCCAGGCACAGTGGCTCAACCAGACATGAACCTACTGCCCGCCAAATCTGAGTTCTTGAATACACATTTTCTCCAGTCAGATATTGGTCAAAGTTTTCAGCCAACTCTTATCCAGAGCTGAAGAAAATGGCCTTTCCTTTCTAATAGCCTGTAGATTTGTTTGGACCACATGTCTGTTTCTGTAGCATTTGGTGCATGTCCTCAAGCCTGGAGCTAAGTGTGCCACATTCTACGCAAGGGAAGAAACGGCAGGATGGCTGGACACTTCTCCCAGCAATTCTGCACTAAGACAAAATAAAACTGGAAACATAAGCTCTTTGAATGCTCCCCTCTCCTTGTTGAAAATCTCTCTTAAGGTGTTTTATCCAAAGATTTTTATGGAAATAAATTTTGTGTTGGAAACTTACTATTTGCTGTAGAGGAAACATTGTGTAAAGCAGGCCATCAACTATGTTTTAGTATTGACATTTCAAAAAGGTCTCATAGCTCCCATGCCACCATCCCATGCCCATCCAGTCCACAGTCTCCATTCAGCCACCAAAGGGATTTTCCTAAAATGCAATTCTGATGCTGACTCTATCCTGATTTAAAGGCTTCAGGGGCTCCAAATCCCTTACATGACAAGTCTAACTCCTCCACACTTCCTACCAGTTTCCTTAGGATTCAGCCCTGCCTACCTGTGAAGGGACCCCTCAACCCCCGAGCTTCCACGTCATGCTCTGGCAATGCCACATTGCTCAGTGGAACCCATCATGGCATTTCATGCATCCACACCTTTGCACACATTCTTCCCTCATCGTGGCATGCCCTGCCAACCCTTTCATTCTACTGGAAAATTTCTCTTTGTTTTAAAACCCTAACAGCCATTGCTTCTCTCAGGGTTTATCTGGTCCCCAAGATAGTTAATTGTTGCTTCCTTATGCCACCTTGGTACCCTTGCCTGTTTTGCAATTTGTCTATACATCTCCTATGCTCATGAACTTCTTGAGGGCAGGAACTATGCCTATCCTCATGCCTGGCCCTTGGCTTGACCCAAGCTCAATGCATGTTTTTGGAATGCATGAGGAATGAACCAACTGATAGGTTTCATCTATCAATAGAAAGTGGGCCATGGCATAAATTCCAAAAATAATGCTGCAGCAAGACTCCATCCAACATTTTCACTAAGTGAGGCCTCATTGTCAAGGGAATAAAGAGAGTGTGTTGAATGCAGAAGCAATCAACATCACTCCTGAAGTACAACTCGCACACGAACTGCTGCATCAGAGGTCGTGTTCACCATTCTCACAACATTGTTTGCCACTTATTATTCTAGTCATAATGATGGCTCTCTTTCAATGTCAGCATAATGCCTGGTGCTCGGTGGATCCTTAACAAATGCCACGAGAGGATAAATGAATGTGAAATATACTTTTTAAAAGAAGGCATCAAGGGATTGGCTTTTAAAGGCATTGCCCATATGACAGATTTTTCTGAGGCATCAGTGGGTTGTCCCTCCTAAAATCTGACCCAATCAGGAAGTAGAACACAGATGGAGCCTGGGGTAGCAGTTAGGAATCTGCACTAGAGAGACACAGTGTCGGGTTTACCTTGGTACTAGGTCAGTTTCCTTCCTTCTCAAGAAATAGCCAACTATGGATGGTATTTCCTGCCCCAACCAAAAGGCTCTTGCCTATCCTTTGTCAGAGGCACACAGTAGCATCACCACAGTCCACATTGACCAGGAACTTCAAGTGCACTGATGACGATGAGCAGAGGGGGTTCCCTACCTTTGCTTCAAGTGCTAGCATTATGCAATGGAGACCAGTCATAGAGACAAGTCCTGGATGAAAACCACCTCCCCTGAGGATGAAAGTTGTCTGGTCACCATAGCTGTTCAGAGCAAAGGCTCTGGACTCAGATTGACCTGGATTCAAATCCAGAATCCAGATCTTTCTAGCCAAGTCAGCTGGGACAAGTCAATGATCTTTTTAGGGGGTCAATTTCCTCACCCACAAAATGGGAATGATCTTACCCACCTCAAAGGATTACTGTGAGGGTTAAAGGATGTAATGTATGTGAAGCCTACACAGTGTCTATAGATAGTAAGTGCTCAAAAGTGGGAAACTATGATTAAGAACTTTCAAAAATATTTTCACAATAGTCAGATGAAAAGGAAAAATATTCTTTCAAGACACTGTGCTTTTAAGAGAATGGATTGTCTAATTTTTAGGAGCCAACAATGCTCATTAATCAATGCCCCACAGAAGAACATGAGAAGACAGTGGTGGCATTTAAAACGATAACTGTGGCCATTACCAGGCCCCAGGATGGACAGAAAGGGACAGGGACAGGGACACCCAGCATTTCTCTGAGAGCTGGTGTAAGAGGATTAATCCTGAAGGGCTCATTTCTGATTCTCCTCTGCTGGACCTAGAGTGACTCAGAGTTGGAACCTCAGAGGGTGCAAATCAAGGTGCCAAGAGTAAGATGCCAGTTTCGGTCTGTAAGCAAGTGTTTCTGGGGGTGAGGGAAGGTCAGGGGACACCTTACTGCTGGACAGGAGTGAGGCAGGTACAGTGCATTGCTCCAGGTGTCATGCAAAGCTAGAAAGTCATAGCATTCCCTCTGTTGTTTTGATCCTCCTTATACAACCCAAAGCCAACAGAGGATTTCAACTTCCCCAAATTTCTACCCTGAGCATTAAACAACTTTTTCCTATGCTAAATTTGGTTTTAGTTTTGAAGTGCCTGAGACGCACAATACAAAGGGGTCAGGTTCCTGGCCTCTTATGTGGATGAAACCATCCCCAGTCCTCAGCTTACATGGCTTGCCCTTATGCCTGCCACCTCTTACAGCTCTTCCATCCATCATTCAAGAGGTTCCATGAAGAAAGCTCAGGGTTAATGTGTGGGGAAGTACAAGCTAAGCCATCAGCCCTTGGGAACAAAGATTATTTTCTGTTGGAGGGGTCAATTTGGCTGGTTGCTTTGAGCAGCAGGGCAGGGACCCAAAGTGGAAAAGAGAAGAGATTTTTAAATGTAGAGATAGCTCCATCTGCAGGAGATTGTATTCCTGCGAAGAAATGGACCTTACTCAGGGGAAGCCTCGACCTGTCTGATTTAGTCTGAGCCTGTAAGAGATCACGGCCCATTTCTGGCCTTCTTGCCCTAGGCTCAGATTAGTGGGCAGCATCCAAACAAAGGCGGCCCACAACTAGGCAGTGTTGTGTAGCAGAAGGAGCACTGGACTGGAAGTCAGGAGACCTGAATTCGAGTGCAGGCTCTGCCGCTAACTAGCTGTGTGACCTTTGGCAAGTCACCTGATTTCTCTGGGGCAACGGTAAAACGAAGGGTTGGTCGGGTGATCTCTAAGTTCCCCTTCCGAGTGTGGTCCAGGGTCCTACTCTATCCCTCCTTGGCCCTGTGCTTGCAGGGACAGAGATGGGAGAAGGGAAGGGGAGGAGAGAGAGGAGGCAGGAGGGAGCCCACAAGTGTCGTGAATCAGGACTCCACTTTCTCCTTCTTTTTGCTCTTTTTCAGGAAGGAGGGGGTTCGGAATTTCTTTTTCTTCTTTGAGGGAGACTTGGAAGGTGAGCCTTCTGGGGACATGGGGCCGCTGGTGACCGACTCGGTTTTGTCCTTAGAGGTATCAACATCCGTGTCAGCACTGGTGGTCATCTGGCTCAGGCCTTTGCTGAGGATTTCCTCTGCCGTCTGCTCCTCCTCCCTCCCGTTGACCACCACCCCTTCCGGCTGGGTTGTTTCGGGCTCTGTGGTGGTGGCTTTGCTTGTTTCTGTCTTCTTAGTACCTTCTAGAAAAAGATCAGAAGATATGACCGTAAGATTTCATTCAGGTGACAGCTTCCACCTGGGGCTAACAGAACCATTTCTAGGGAATTCTATAAAGTCAATCCAGAGCGAGGGGAGGGCCAGCCTGATGTTGAGGGATGGCTTCCAGAGACAGATGGAAGGACTGGGTTCTGATCTGCACCCTCTTCCATGTGGCCTGTCCTGGGAACACCCCCTTGCAGGCCGGCAGCTCTGGGCTCTTGTCTATAAATTTAGATGGATATTAATGTCTGAATGTGGCAGGGGGCCCAGCTGGGGTCCAGCTCAGTTTTTGTAGGCAAGAAAGAAGAAACAGACACAGAGGAAGGAGAAGGCGGTAAGGTGTACAGCTTGGTGGAGACATCTAAGACTTGTTGTAACCAGTTCAGATTCACCAATAAAAATATGGAAATTACATGTTCTCAAACCCATTTCATTTTCTACACCAGTGAGGAACTCCAAGAAATAAGGAGAATATCTTCCCAGTAGGCAGAGGGAGAGTGGAATTCCTTACATAACATGGACCCCGTATTTCCCAGACATGTTAGTCAAAACGGGAAGACCCCTGGTCAGCCCATTCTAGCAGCCACTGGGGCTCCCAGGTCTTTATTCCACCTGGGAATCTGTTGGGATCGCTGGCATATTCAAGGCCAGAGTTGCTCAGGCCCCAGAAACCAAACCCTCCTTCCACCCTTTCTCCCCCTCCCCACTCTCACTCAACCTTGCTTCCACGCAACCTTTCAGATGCCTGGATGGGGTGAGAGTCAGGGAGATTGTAAAACCACAGACTGAAAAGTAGAGAGCAAGGTAAATATCATCTGATGCCCCTCCTCCCCGCTGTACAGCTAAGAAGGCTGAAGAACACAGTACCATGGTGGGTATACCTCGGCTTACCAACTTCCGGTTCAGTTTCTTCTCACCATGGGAACTGAAAGGAGTGTGTGTGAGTGAGCATGTGTGAGGGTGTGCAAGTGTGTGTGTGAGGGTGTGCAAGTATATGTGTGAGTGAGCGTGTGTGAGGGTGTGCAAGTGTGTTTGTGTGTGTGTGTGAGTGGGCAGGTTGTGTGTGGTGTGTGTGTGTAAGTTTGAGTATGCAAGTGAGTTTGTTTGCCATGAGTGTGTGTGACTGAGCATGAGTGTGTGATGTGTGTGGTGTGAGCATGTGCAAACCAGTGTGTCTGACAGTGAGTGGTATATGATTGTGGGAGTGAGCGTCTACAAATGTCCTTGTGTGTGCAAGTGTGTGTGAGTACACATGAGCATATGCAAGGGTGTGAATGTGAGTAAGCATGTGACACACCTGTGTGGTGCGTGTGTGATGGGCACATATGAATGCAGTGTGTGTGTGTTGCCACATCACAAGAAGGAACCCGGCGTGCTGGGATGTATGAGATCGTGGGTGATGCGGAAGGTATAGTCAGTGTTACAGAGAGAGTGAGTGAAGGACTCGGTATTAGGAAAAGCCTGGGATCCTAACAGGGGTGAAGTCTGGGGAAGTGCATGGTTATATGGAGGATGGGACAGAGTGGGGTAACTTGCGGACAGTTAGAGTGGACGAGTGAACTACCTGGGCCAGATCTCCCTGTAACAAAGCCTTCGTAACTCCTGATGCTGCTAGGCAAGTCAAAGTGCCCCTCCAGACCACTGTGGAGCACCAGCTCCCTATTGGTACCAAAGACTTTGGCCATTGCTCCCAGTCTTCCCACTGCCCAGCCCATGTCCTGTCATCCTCATCCAGCCTCTTCTCCCGTTCTGCCACGTAATCCTGTGGCCATCACCTGGCAGTACTCTTGAGTGCCATAAACCAGGCTGGACACAACCATCTCTCTGTCCACTCTCCTATTCCCACTTCGCCTGCTTTTTGCCATATCAAGCTGCCGGTCCCTGGACCTCTCACTGTCATCCCAGCCCGTTCCCCTCTGGAAGGCCCTTCACTCTCCTCTGTGTCCCCAGCCTTCACTCCATATAATGAATCAGCTTGAGTGTTACTTCTTCCTTCAAGTCTCTCCTGATCCTCATTCCCACTTCCAGGTAGTTAACACTCCTTTCTTTCTGCCTCTGCTTTCTAAACTTCCATCCTAGCAACTTCAAAATGATCACGCACTTTTTTTTTTTTTTTTCCCCTGAGACGGAGTCTTGCTCTGTCACCCAGAGCTGGAGTGCAATGGCGGGATCTCAGATCACTGCAATCTCTGCCTCCCAGGTTCAAGCAATTCTCCTGCCTCAGCCTCCCAAGTAGCTGGGATTACAGGCGGCCACCACCACGCCCAGCTAATTTTTGTATTTTTAGTACAGATGGGGTTTTGTCATGTTGGCCAGGATGGTCTCAAGCTCCTGACCTCTTGATCCGCCCACCTCGGCCTCCCAAAGTGCTAGGATTACACGCGTGAGTCACTGCGTCCAGCCCACACTTGTTTTTTATGCCTATCTCCTCCCCCTTCTAAACTGAAATAAATTAGGGCAAAACTGTGTCTAATGACCTATGTTACTAGCTCACAGAAGGCACTAGAAAAGGTCTGTGGAATCCATGAATGGTTGAAGGCATGAGCAAATAAATGAATATGTGGATAGATTTATTCTAACCAAGCTAATAACATCACCTAATCTTTTCTTGTCTATCCCAGCCTGAACCTTCTAAGCTGAACTGGATCCATTCATGTAAATGAGCACCAGCCTTGAGTGCTAGCCTTTGTCTCCTGTACCTACTGCTCTGGTCTTCCCTCTCATCTTCCTTGGCTCTCCATGGCTCTGCAACTTCAACCTAGACCCTCACTGCAGGGCCTTCACTTGAATGACACATTAGGATGCATTTCTCAAGCTTGACCCTTGGCGCTGTCCTCTGAGATGGTTTGGGCACTTGCCTTCTAGCTCCATGAAGACAACTATGGATAAGAGGGGCTCCCACTTTCTGTCCAAGTGTCATTTCCTGCCTGGTAGCAACAAGTATCCTCGCTCCAATGGCATCCTTCAACCATGCCCCTCATCCGTGTCCCTTTGCCCATACCTGCTCTGCTGTCAACCTAAGCAACAGCCTCAGTCCCTGGTGTGTGTCTAGTTTAGGAGAGCAACACTCAAGGTTCTTCTCACCATGTAGAAAGTGGGGGCGACAGATAGTGCATCTGCCATGATTCAGAGAGGTTCCACATCATGAATTGTTTGAGGAGTCATGACACATGGAAAATGGGGATTAGAGGAGCCAGGTTCCTAACTAAGGTCATTACTCCCTCAACTACAGAGTCAGAGACCACTGGAGGGTTCCACTGGCCAAGAGAAGGGACAGGGCTCCAGAAATCAACATGTGTTAGGCCCCTGGAAAGTACTGAGGACAGGCTCTGATAGCCTAGACCCCTCCTCTGTCAACAGGTTGAAGACCAGGCTGGGAGAGGCCCCAGGAACTAGGGTCAGATGGGAACTCACCTTCTAGCCTCTTCTAAGAAGAACCTCTGACTTTGTCTCCTGAATGGGGGGAACTTGGAGCTCTGGGAATAGGGGATATTCTGGGAGTGAGTAGAGTGGGGCAGAAGTTGGAAAATGGGGGCTGTGTCCAACGATGGTGACTGGAAAGCTGGGGGAGAGACAGGAGGCATTGGGAGAACAGGTGGCAGGAGCAAGACTAGACTCAGAAGTCAGGGCCCACACCCAGACCCTGTGGGTTGGGAGACAAAGGACTAAAAGGCTTCTAGAGGCTGGAAGAGGAAGGGGGCTTCTGTGGGAGGTGCAGAGCTGGTTTGGACACTCTGCCTCTCCAACTTGATTTCTCACTAGCCCACAGCCTCCAACCACTGGCTGTCTCTTGGCCACCAATGAACATGTGGTGGTTAATTTTAATGCGTCAACTTGACTGGCTAAGGGATGCCCACATAGTTGGTAAAATAATATTTCTGGGTGTGTCTGTGAGGGTGCTTCTAGAAGAGATTAGCATGTTTTGGGGGGGGGGGGATGGAATTTCGCTCAACCTCTGCCTCCTAGGTTCAAGCGATTCTCCTGCCTCAGCCTCCCGAGTAGCTGGGATTACAGGCGCATGCCACCTTGCTCAGCAAATTTTTGTATTTTTAGTACAGACAGAGTTTCACCATGTTGGCCAGGCTTATCTCAAACTCCTGACCTCAGGCGATCCATAAGCCTCAGCCTCCCAAAGTGCTGGGATTATAGACATGAGCCATCGCGCCGGTCCAGGATTAGCATTTGAATCAGAAGTCTGAATATAGAAGATCTGCCCTCACCAACATGTTTGGACACCATCCAATCTGTTTAGGGCCCTCTCACATAGAACAAAAAGGTGGAAGAAGGGCAAATTCTCTCTGTTCTTGAGCCGGGACACCCATCTTCTCCTGCCCTCAGGCTTAGAGCTCCTGGTTCTCAGGCCTCAGACTCAGACTGAGTTACACCACTGGCTGTCCTGTTCTCCAGCTTAGAGACAACATACTCTTCAGCCTCCACCATCACATGAGGCAATTCCCCTAGGGAGTCTCTTCTTATCCCTCTACATATCCTGTTGGTTCTGTTTCTCTGGAGAAGCCTAATACAGTCCCCTTCCAGGAATGCCAGCTCTCCCAGCTTCCTAGGCACCACCCCTGCACAACCCATTCCACTCCTCTCTGCCGCTCCAAGCATGTCCCTATCCAAGGTCTGGCTCAAGCCACACTGTATCTGGACAGCCTCCCCTGACATTGGACAATGAGCTCGCCTTCCTCTAAACCCACTGCTCATATATTCATTTTACACTTGCATGTGTCATTTATCTTTTTTTCTTTTGAGAGTCTATTCATCACCCAAGTACACTGTTCATGACAGAAACTCTGTCTTTTACTTCTCTGACAATCATCATGCAGCTCAGTGACAACATGTTCAAGCCATGTTTACTGCTGCTGACGTTTGTCAAGTGAGGCCAGATTGAAGGCTCAACAGAGGGTGCCTTGCATCAGCTCAGCAGCTGGGCTCTTCTGTGGCCGTGCACTGCGATAAAGACATGGAGAAGGAATATGGACCTTGCGTAACTGAAGGAGCAAGGCTGCCTTTCCTCCCTGGCCTGCTGACATCTCAGGCTCAAACACATGACCTCTTGCCTCAAGCCCCCCAGCTTTGAGAAGTCTTCTCTTTGCAGCAGAGAAGACACCAGTGGAGGGCCTAGAAACAGGATTTGCTGATGCACTTCTGAACACAAGGTCAATCTGACAGATCCTGACCTATATTCCAAATGCATGGAGAATTGGTCGCTGCCATGTACTGCTTTTATTTCCCTGTTGAAACGGTAGTGCCATACCATTGCATAGAGAGGTCATAGAGAGATTCATTAAAGACCTTGAAAAAAAAAAAAAACATGTTCTATGTTGACACAAAGGCTGAGCACTCATGCAGCAACAGTCAAAAAGGCCCAAAGGTGCTCAAAGAACAGAGCACAAAGGAAGAAGAGCAACAAGCTGAGCTGCCCATGGCTGACCATTGAGCTGGATGCTGGCCATGCAGAGAGGTTTGCAACAGAGTTTCTGTCTGGGTTTAAATTCTCAAACATCAGTGTCTGAAAGAATCACCCAGAGAGCTTGTAAAAATGCAGCTTCCTAGTGTTGTCCTCACAATAAACTGAAACAGAAGGTGGGCCAAGAAATAGATATTTTTAACAAGTCCCCAGGTAATTCTGATACAAAAGGCCCATTGGCCACACATTGAGAAACGTAAGTTTAGAATGCTATGTTTTCTGCGACTTTTACTTACCCCCAAACCTAGAGTACTGCTGATAAAAAAGAAAGTAGAGCTTCTCATAAATGGATGCAGTGGACTCTGTGCCTCCCATCCACTCACCACAGCTGGGATATAAATGTTCCTCTAAGTACTCAAATATACTTTCAGTATCTGGTACAGCTTGTGTGCACATATGACCCTAATGAACTATCCCTCCGGGTATCCACACTGAATCTGGGCTGGCCCTGTGGCTGGCAAAACCAATAGAATGCAGTAGAAGTGCCACAGAGCAGGCCTCAGGCCAAAGACTTAAGAAGGCCTAGCAACTTCTATTTTCACAGTTTTGGGAGCCTTATACCAAACATGTATAAAGTCCAACTACCCTGATGGAAAACATGTAGAGAGGCCGCATGGGTGGGCCCTGAGACCACACAGAGGGAGAGAGAGAGAGAGAGAGAGAGAGACACACAGACAGACAGACAGACACCCAGTCATCTCAGTGTCCCAGCTGAGCCCAGCCTTCTAGCTGCCGCTGCTGAGGTACCAGGCATGTAAGTGCACCATCTTGGAAGTTCCAGCTTAGTCAAGCTCCCTACTGACTGTAGCCCTCCGCGGATATCACATCAATCAGAAATCATCCAGCTAAGCCCCATCAACCCCAGTCAACCCACAAAAGAACCAGTTTCCGTAATACTAGTTCTTATTCTTCACCATGACTTAACCAAATATTATTGCTGCATCACAAACCACCCTAAAACTTAGTGGCTTAAAACATCAAGTGCTGTATTAGCTCTTACAATTTGGAGAACATGGTAGATAAAAAGGACTAACTTACGTAAAGCATGTTACAAAGTACTTTTATATTCAGTAGCTCATTTTATCCTGACAACATGCTGTGGGTTAGGAAAGGCAAAGATTCATGTTATTCCCGTCCAGCAGTGTTTTTAAATGACTTCTTTGAGATGGCTACATTAGTTAGTGGCAGAACTGATCATGTGATATCAAATACAGGGCTATTTCTTTGCAGGCATAGCCAGTTGCCCTGAGGGTTCAGCAGAGGATAAGGTGAGCTGGGACAAGGTCCGACAGGAGCTAAAGAGAAGGTTATAGCACAGATGGCCAGATGCAGAGGCTCTCTTTGATGGCGAGCCTTCAAAGAGGCTGATGGGGTAGGAATCAGGTAGACAGATGAGGAGTGACACTGAAGTGACTCAGCGTAAGAGGATTTGAGGTCATGGTAGCAAATGGTTGGAAAAAGCCATCCCCGATCTGATGGGTGGGCTAGATGTGAAACAGCAGAGACTTGCATGGCAGGTCAGCTCTGTCTGCCTAGGAGCTGGGCAAGCCTGTGAGCAGCCCGGCCAAGGCTTCGCACCAGGCTCCCCACCCAACTACAGCTTGTGTCCTCGTCATGCAGGGTCTGCTCCAAGGTGCCATGCTCCCTAGCTCTGTCTGTTACAGGAAGTGGGTTATGGGAAGTGTCTTCAAGACAACTCTTCTAACTACTCAACAGTGGGCCCCTCCAGGGGAAGAATGAAAAATCCTGCTATAGGGTGTAAAATGTCAGGCAGTGGGTAAACAGCTATCCCACCCACTGCACGCCCCTCCTGGCCCTTGTCCCACTCCTCCATGAGCCTCCTCTCCAGCCCTGGATTTCCTTCCTGCGGCTGGAACACATGTCCTAAAGACCCTAGCAGACCAGGCCCTCTATGCATCCTTATAACGCAGTTCAGGCTCTAGCCCAAAACCTAGATGAGGCAACAGGCTCCTTCAAGGTGCCCGTGCATTAGGAAGAGTGGGCGCCTGACAGCCATAAGCACTCTACCGCCGGGAGTGCCTGCGAGCTGGCCCTACTGCCTGCAAACTCTTGGGAGCTTATTGCTTCTGGGCGTGTGTGCCTGTGTGTTTGTGTATGTGTGTGGCCTATGTGTGTATATCCACATCTCCCATAGAGAAGCCTAATCCATGCATAGTGCATGTGGAATTGGCCATGAATTTTACAGCCAGGAAACTTCCCAAAGGCAGAGTTGTGAGTCGCAAAAGAAAAACATGGGGAGAAATCTATTTCTTTTGGGAAAAAAAAAAAAAAAATCCTCCCTCCCCCATTGCAAGGGTTGCGGTGAGTTAGTAAACAGCCTGTCTATACTTACTACAGAGACAAGTATTCAGAATCGGAGGAAACTCCTTTGATGAAGGCACAAATGGGAAGAGAAAGGAAGACATTGTGGAGACAGGTTGACAACACCACGGTGAGACACAATGAACACAACAGTTGGGGGACATCCGCTTGGGCTCTGGCCTCAAGCAGATGGGTTTCCTCTGGCAACGCTGCACATGAGGCAGTAGTTTGCTTGTGGAGGGAGCTCAGGGTTGGGGATTCTACTGGAATCCACATATGTGGCCGTTCTACCCCAGAGGGAGAAGATTCCAATAGGCCACCATATTGCTGCTCTCTGGAGAGTAGGACGGCTCTGTCTGGTGGGGGTGTCCAGGGGACCTGGGATGGAGTGTTCATGCCCTGGAGTGATTCCAGGAGCTCAGTAAAGATACTTTTACGATTTAGGTGGCCAGGAACTATAATTCTTATCCACTTTATGTATATTATTAACCATAACCATAATAGCATCTTAAATTATTTAAGTCCTGCTTTTACTCTTTCAAAGTATGTTTTCACCTACATTTCCCTTATACATGTATGAAAAGGGAATATATTAGGAGCCCCATCTGACAGTCAATGAAACTGAGGCACAGAGATGCTATCTGATTTGCTAAAATTAGCAGTTATTACTAGTTAGCAGTTCAGTTGGGCCTAGAACTCAGTTCTTTAAGCTAGTATCTCTCTACTGAAGCTGTTTTCAACCTGGACCACACTTTAGAGATGTGAAAACTCCAGGCTGTACTCCTCAATCCACCTGACTGAAGACTTTTCTGAGTTTTCCTTAACTCAGAAAAGCTGGGAGTGGGATCAAGCCTGTTAAAGCTCCCCAGGTGATTCCAATGTACCGCTAAGGTTGAGTATGACATCATTACCCTCACCTGGGAAATTCAGCCTCTCAGGCCACCTCCCAGACTTAATGAGCGGAATCTTCAGTTTCACAAGATCCCCACACGGTCCCCATACACGTTAAAGTCTGAGAAAGGGGCTAGTGCATCTGGAAAGGCCTAACAGCCCCAGCCAGGTCTGAGTTGAGGCAAGGAGCCAGGGGCCACTTATTCTTCATTGCTTACACTGGGTTTAAGCTGCAAGGTGCAGTGTTACAGCTTGTGAGTGAAACAACGTGAAACTCGATAACCCCTATTTCTGATTCCCTAGAAATAGCAGAGAGGAATGATTTTCAGATTAGGAGCAACACGGGTGGAAGGCAGGGCACCTTCCCAGCCTGCAGATGCACCCCTCTCCCTCCCTCCCAGCCTGCTCAGCTGGACTCACCCTCTAAAGACTTGGAAGGAGAGACTAAAGGGCTTTTCGTCTCTGCCTCCTTCGCTGGGCTCTGCACCGGAGAAGCAGGTGCAGACTTTGCAGGTGAGCCAGGCTCTTCTGGGGCAGTTTCTTTCTCTCCTGAAAAAAACAGAAAACCACCTCAGGATAGAGGTCAAATAGAGAAGAGATAATCAAGGAAATAAAGCCTTCTAAAAATTACTGTTTTCTATGTGGTCATCAATCCTTCTGGCTGATAATGAACCTTCTGGCTGAAGTAAGCTGCTCCCCCTAACCTTTTTAGATTTCTGCTACTTCCCTGGGAAGGCCAATGGGAGAGGGTGGAGTCATGTTTCCTTCATCGAAACACACCTACCAATATGTTACTCCAGATGTGGAGGACAACACTGCAGGAGAACTTGCACACGGCCGGACCAGAGCCTGGCTCTCATTCCTGTCCTGTCTCTGAAGAGAACCAGCCAGGAGCTTTATGTTGTGAGCACAGAGCACATCAACAGGTAAGAGGTGGACCCACAACCACCAACTCCCTTTATTTATTTTTTGCTGACTCCCCTTAAAAACACCCATGATTTCTTTGCATGTAACTATTGTTTAATTCATCAAATTTACATTTTCTGTCCAAGCAATCCCTAGGGATATAAAGTGCCATGTTCTTCTATTTGCTTTTCAGTTGGCACATTAGAGCTCCAAGCGAGCCAGCAAGGGATTTTTTGTTTTTGTTGTTGTTGTTTGAGACGGAGACTCCCTCTGTCATCCAGGCTGGAGTGCAGTGGTATGATCTCAGCTCACCGTAACCTCTGCCATCTGGGTTCAAGCAATTCTCCTGCCACAGCCTCCTGAGTGGCTGAGATTACAGGCGCGCACCACCATGCCTGGCTAATTTTTGTATTTTTAGTAGAGACGGGGTTTCACCATGTTGGCCAGACTGGTCTCGAACTCCTGACCTCAAGTGATCCACCCGCCTCAGCCTCCCAAAGTGCTGGGACTACAGGCCATGCCTGGCCAGCAAGGGTTTTTTTAAGTGCCTGCTTTGTGTCCAGGAAGGTGGCTGACTTGGGATGAGGAGGGGAGATGGTGGAAGACCCTGCCCTGAGGGCGTGACAGTCTAGCCCGGTGGACACAACCAAAAGCTGAATTATGTGTCTCAGACCCCAAGTGGTCAGGAAGCAAAGAGAAGGGGCAGCTCAATTTGGGTGGAATAGAGAGGGTGACAGGGTGGCCTTCCTAGCTGGAGAGGGGTTTGAGAGGAAGCCAGAAGTGTGGATGACTGACCAGGTTAGCCAGGAAGGGGAACCATGCCAGGAAGAGACAAAGGTAGGAACAAGGGCACATGAGCTACTGTGAGTGAATATTTGGGAGTCAACACGGAGAGATGGGCTTCACTCAAGATTTTGAAATAAAGGAGTGAGAAAAAGACATAAAGGTGTCAGCTGGTGGAGGGTTTTGATTGCCAGGCTAAAAGGCTTATACTAGACCTGGTGGGAAATAATAATGATGACTATGATCATTATTATAGCTAAAACTGATCTGGTGTTTACTGGCCTAAGCCATATTTCTAGGCACTTCTCTAAGCACATTACAAGTATTAACTCCTTTATGAGAGGGTCAAGTGACGTCATGAAGGAATCGAGTAACTGTCAGGAACAGAGCAATGAAGAGCATTTTTGCAATTAATGGAACTACGGTAGATATATTCTTTGATGATAAGCAGGAAGGTCCTCTCATGGTGGTCCTGAGCTCTCCCCTCCACCCTGGGGACTTAGAAGCAAGGGTGCCTCAGGGTCATTTACCATCAAGTTCTAGTTTCTTCCTCTCCACCTCTTTCTTGTACTCCTCCAACTCCTGGTCAGTGAGTTGGCTGAAGGGGTTGGGCACCGTCTCCTCTGAATCATCTTTGGTATCCTCGTCGCCCTTGGACATCAGCTGGCTCT
Organism: Macaca fascicularis; assembly: GCF_037993035.2. Classification (NCBI taxonomy): domain Eukaryota; kingdom Metazoa; phylum Chordata; class Mammalia; order Primates; family Cercopithecidae; genus Macaca; species Macaca fascicularis. The sequence continues at coordinate 51,218,584 of NC_088387.1, read as the reverse complement.
CTGTAGACTGAAAGTTAACCACAGAGGGTGTGTCGCTCTCTGAACGCCGCAGTTGGGGCACAGGCCCCAGCTTCCTTTTAGATTCATGTGGCTGCAAGCGGTCTTGCTAGGGACAGCATGGCATGCAGCTCCTTGGAAACAGCTCAGGGCCTCGGGGTAGGGGTTGTTCATTCCTCCCCATTGCTACCTCACCCCTAGACCCAGATTTTTGCAACTGGCTGGATGAATATAGGGGGTCCACAGTCTGCCCCTGAAATAAAATCAAAGGATGCTCCCAAGCAGAAGGAAGACACACCTTTATTGCAATCCCTTCTATGGACACTTCCAAGCCATCGCTATGCAAATACAGTTGGTGGCCCAAAGGCAGTCAGCCAAAGCCCAGCAAGCATAGCATTGGCTCAAGCAAGCTTCATGCCAGCCATTCCCCATCACTGCCCTCCCCGCCCGCCCCCACAGCAGTGCAAGCCACAACACACAGCATTAAGTTATATGCACAACACACAGCAGCTTCAGTGCTCTTAGTCCAAACTGTTAGTCCTGTTTCGCACACAGTCGTAAGTGACAAAAGGGCCAAGGTTCCTGAGTCTCAGATCTTCAACCTGCCTGTACCGCAGGTCCCTGCAGGGATAGTGGCAAAATCACTGGGTTTTGCCACCTCTGTGGAGCCCCTGGCTCCAAGGAGCTGACCAGCCGGCCCTTGCATAAGCTTCGGGAATTCTTTGACCCCTCCAGCCCAAGACAGGGACTAAAATTCAGACTCCACAGCCCTTTCTCCTAATTTGGCATCCTCATCTTGGCCTTTGAGGACGCAGCACTCTGAAGCTGAGGAGCAAAGAGAGTGAAGCCAAAGGGAGGTGAGCCTGGAGCCTGCCAGTCCTCCCTGCCCTGGCCCGCCAGGTCTTCTGGCCCCTGGGCCCCTTCCAAAAGGGAGGCCACAGCAGGCCTAATGTAGGGAATCACGGAGTCAACCGAGAATCCAAGACCAAAAACCCAAGAAGAGGGACTCTGAGAAGAGCACTTGGTATACATGGCAGGGGAGATTTTTGTTTGTTTTTTAAGTTTTGCTTATTGTACTAAACTCTCACCTCCCCCCAGAACATGGCTATTTCTGTCCTTGACCCTACGGGATGTTCAGTGTTCCCCATCTTGGCTGAGTTGGGGTTGAGGGGAGGAAGGTGTGATGATGCAACTTTCGCACTTCTCCTGCCAACGGGCACCCACCCTGTGGGCTGCAGTCTTGATCTGAAATCACTGCATCACCACAATTTGCCCTGTAGAGAGGAACATTTCCTGTATTTCCCCGAGTTTTACTGCTAAGGAAAATGTCATGTCCATTGCTACCTTGCAAGGAGCAGCGGTGATTTCAAACACATGCCAGAATTCTGAACTTCACCCATTTTGCTAAGCACTAGACAAAACACTGTTCTATCTCAAGCACAAAAACAATGACAATACTTTCTAACTCAATGTGGGTTTGTGTGGGCAATCTTGTCCCTTCCCATCCTATAGGAGCATAGGTCTTGTCTTCATGCCCCCTCTCTATGGGTACATGATCATTTTCCCAGAGCTCTGGCTGGATGACATCATACCAGGCACAGAGGTCAGAGACACTCAGGGCTGGGCACACCTGGGAGTCTCCAGCCCCAAGCCTGTGAGTCCCCACTTCATGGGGTAGTAAGGGAGGACAGAGTGGAGTTCCATGGCAGGAGGTACGGAAGCTGGCCGCATCACTCCTGTGGGCAGGCTGGGCTGCTGTTCCCCTGCCCAGTGCCCACCAGGGCCATCAGACATTGTCCTCCCTGGTCCTCACAGCACCCCTGTGAGGTGGGCCTTCATTCTGCAGCAAGAGCACCAGCACCCAAGATCACAGGGGAAGGTGGTTATGAGGACTCAAGGGTCCTGCAGCCCAGCCCCAGGCACAGAAGACCCCGAAGGCAAACATGTTTCCCCGCCAGTCAGGGGCAGCCTCTGCTGTACCGGGCTTCGGCTCTTCTCGGCAATGACACTCGCCAGGAGCTGGGACTGAGGTCCCGCTGACTTCACATCTTGTCGGTTTTGTTCTCGAATCTGTGTGGAAAGGGGAGAGGGAGAGTGAGCTGGCTGTTCGGGATCAGTGTGGAGTTTGGGAGGGGGCATACTGGTGTGCCTGGGTTCTGGAAAGGTCCTCCAGCGGTGTGGGAGCCTGTCTTCTATCATAATGCAATCCTTGCAGTCTAAGGGGGGGCCTCCAAGTCTGTTCTAGGGTGAATTAGCAATTTATGTAAAGCACCAGATTTTCATGAAACCAGAAGGAGCTGTAAACTATGAAAAGTAAAATGAGGCATAGTTGATCCTAAGAAGCCCATGAGGAATTTGTTTTAAATACAGATTCTAGGCATCCACCGCCTCCCACCATTGAATCTGAATGTCTGGGGAGAGGGGAGAGGGAAGGAGGGTGGTAGAGGAGGGTGACCCAGGAATCTAAACTTTCAACAAGTGCTGTAGGTATCCAGGCCCACACACTGCAACACTATCCTGTGAGTGATCTGACCTGTTAGAGGTGCCTGCTACAACTGCAGTTTTAAAGTAACATTAAAAATATACTCAAGTGAACTGTCAGGCAAAGGTCCGGAAACAAACACAGTGATCTTGAAATATTGCAAATAAACCAAAAGGAAAATGGTATAAAATTCATTAAAACTCAGTTTGTGGGCAGGCCTTTCAGACACAGCAGATGTGTAAACCAAGCCCCGCTCTAGGTAAAGGGTTACGGGACCACATGAGTACGGCGCTTAGCACGACACCTGGGCCATGGTCAGTCAATGGTAGTTTCCCTCTCCTGTGAGGCATGTGAGATTGTGAGATGTCAGCAAGTCAGGCACATCCTGGGAACTCAGCTCCCGTTTGCGGGACTTGAGACCCCCAATGTGGGAGAAGAAAGAGTGGGATAAACGGCCTCCACTTACCTTGTTCCTCATCTCCAGCACTTCCTGGGGGTCGGTATAGAGAGGCACAAATTGGTTTGGGTTTTCGATGCGAATCGGCATGCCACTGCTGGATTTCTCCACCTCGTCAGCCTTCATCCACTGTACAAACACAAGGCCATGGGGCTGAGGTGAGGGAACAGGCCCATGCATCCTCCCTGGTGGTCCACCCATGAGATCTGGGCCCAACGGCCTGCGTGGAAGGTCAGCAAGCCTACTCATAGACACTCTCTCTTCTTCGGCATCTTTGATGTCTGTCTCCAGGAGCAGAGAAGGGCAACAGATGACCCAGTTACCAATGAAGGCCCTCAGGCCAAAGGTCGGCTATAAAGAACGTCCAAGAGTCGGGGTCAGAACCTTGGGAAATAGCTTTGACACACAGGCAAACATTTGGGCTTCAGTATTAGGTAACTTGATTTGAGTTTGGAGAGCTTCATATTGTTTGTTTGTTTGTTTGTTTTTTGAGACGGAGTCTCCCTCTGTTGCCCAGGCTGGAGTGCAGTGGCGCGATCTCGGCTCACTGCAAGCTCCGCCTCCCGGGTTCACGTCATTCTCCTGCCTCAGCCTCCTGAGTAGCTAGGACTACAGGTGCCCACCACCACGCCCGGCTAATTTTTTTGTATTTTTAGTAGAGATGGGGTTTCACCGTGTTAGCCAGGATGGTCTCGATCTCCTGACCTCGTGATCTGCCTGCCTCAGCCTCCCAAAGTGCTGGGATTACAGGCATGAGCCACCGTGGAGAGCTTCATATTGTTTTATGAAGAGCTATTCTGTTTGGCTATTGGCTACTTTTATGTTAAAGAGAAATTGACAGCCTGTGGGTGGGGAGAGGGAGAGAAAAGGTAACTTCATAGAAGTGGCTGTGCAGCCCGCCTCCTGGACTTGCATCAGATCTGAAGTCCCAATGTTAAATGCTCCTCCCTTGAATTTCCCAGAAGCCCCCTTTGGATGTGGGAGAAAGAAACACAAACCAACTGGTTCTGCGTCATGTGCCTGGCCCAACTGCCTTCTGGAGAAATCTGCTCCTTAGATCCAAAAACTCAGGCAGAGGTCAAGGAGGAAGCGGTCAGGGGCTCAGTGGGCCTGAGCAGCTGCTCCCAGAGGCCAAATAGGAAGCCCAAAGAGGATGCTACTAACCTGGGGCAGGAGAGGTTTGTTCTGTTCCTGTTTTAAAGCTGCTTCATCCTGCAAATGCAGCCTGCCCCTCTCTGCCCGGGTGTGTCCTGGGCTCCCCCTTACCGTGGTCTTGGGTCGGGGGCTGCCCATGCTCCTCTGGACCTCATCAGCCACATTGACCCGCAGGTAGGTGTTGGGCGTGTTGAGCCAGCGGGTCTTCTCCTTCTGCTGCTTCTGGGCATGCTGTCGCAGGGCGGGCACTGGGGCACCATCCTCCTCAAACACGAAGGCTGTGACCGTGGCTGGAATCTCCACCTCACTTTTGTGTTTGGTTTTCTCTTGAACAAAGGGGTGGCGGTACGTGTAGCCCGTTCTGTAGCCCTAAAAAGGACAAAAACAGAACCACTTATGGGGTGAGAAAAAAGGCCTGTACATGCACATACACGCACACACACCTTTCCTTCCATCTGCTTAAAGGACTCTTCATGTAAACCCAAATCTCCATTAAACAATCTAGGCTTTCCACTCTTCTGGTATATTTCAGAACTGTTCCCTCTTCCTGGTCCCCTAACCCCTCTCTTTCTCTGCCCCAAAAAGTCCTCTGATCTGGGCTGAGAAAATCCCTAGACCTTTGTGGACCAGACAGACAGAGCTCCTCATCCAAATGGAGCCATAGATTTCCTCTGGTCCAGTGGCTCCCAGCCCTGGCCGCACACTGGAATCACTGGGGGAGCTTCACACAAACACTGACGTCTGGGCCCTGATGCAGAGTTGCCCATTTAATCAGATCACGGCGTGGCCTGGGCTACAGGATCTTTAAAAACTTCCCAGATGATTTACCAGTCACCCCTCCTTTCCTTGACTCTGAAGCTTCTTAACAATTTCCTTCTAAGAACCCTGAAAGCAGACTCAAGAACATTCCTGTCTCCTAAGCAAGGCCACGTCCCTCAAAGCTGGAGCTGACTGCTTCTTGGAGAGAACAAACATTCTGGAATCCTGGCAGCTGTTGGAGCAATATTCAACTCTCCTTGTCTTCTTTTATTTTTAAATTAAAATGGCATTAAGGTATCTTTCTGATTATAAAGGAAACACAGATCCATGTAGAAAAATTAAGGGAAATAAAGAAATAAAGAAAAAACTGAATTTTATGCAAACTCCCACTCCAGAGACAACCACTAAAAACCTTTCCAGTCTTATCTCTATGCATACGCATGTGTGTCCATGTATGTTTGATACTAGTAAAATGATATTTCCAATTACATATAATGGCTACTTAACTATTTTCCTTTGTAAATTTGTTTATGTTCTCAGCCCATTTTTCTTTTTTTTTTTTTTTTTTTTGGTTGAGATGGAGTCTCGCTCTGTCGCCCAGACTGGAGTGCAGTGGCCGGATCTTGGCTCACTGCAAGCTCTGCCTCCTGGGTTTATGCCATTCTCCTGCCTCAGCCTCCCGAGTAGCTGGGACTACAGGTGCCCGCCACCTCGCCCGGCTAGTTTTTTTGTATTTTTTTTCAGTGGAGACGGGGTTTCACCGTGTTAGTCAGGATGGTCTCCATCTCCTGACCTCGTGATACGCCCGTCTTGGCCTCCCAAAGTGCTGGGATGACAGGCTTGAGCCACTGTGCCCGGCCTCAGCCCATTTTTCTATTGATGTTTCTCTTTTTCACATTGATTTGTAAGCTCTGTAAATTAAGAATATTAATTTTTTCACTATCATAGATGGTGAAAATATTTGCCTCCATACTTTGTCTTTTACCTTGTTTATGGCGGGGGAGTGGTTTATAGAAATGCACATTTTGAATTGTTTAATATCGTATCTATCAATATTTGTCATGATTGCAGACTTTTCTGCTGTGCTTGATAGGTCTTCCCTAACACAAGGGTATCAAAAACATAAATCTATGTTTTTTAATATCCCTATGAGTTCACTTTTTATGTTTACCATTTTGATAAACCAGGAATTTATCTTGTTGAAATAAATGAAGTAGCAATCTGCCTCAGTTTTCTTTCCCAGATGGCAAGTAGTCTATCTTTCCCCTACTGATTTATAAAGTGCCTGTTTTTCCTGTGTTAAATTCTCATATATTTTGGATCTATTTCTGGATTCTCTAAGCTGTTGCGTTGTTTTGCACGTCCATTCTGCTAGTGCCATGCTATTTAGTTGCTAAAGTTTTATCACACTTTGTCATGGTGGAATTAGTATTCCTAATTACTTTTATTTTTGTAACATTGTCCTAGCCATCCTGAATTTCACATGGAAGGGCATTTTGTCAAGTCCTTGTATCTTCCCTCATTTTTGAAAGAAATCCATTGAGTTTACTGATTAATTTTGGGGAAGTAACGTCTTTACCCTATTGAAGCTTTCTAACCAAGAATAAATTATAGCTCTTCACTGACTTCGGGTTTTCTCTGATGTCTATTAATAAAGTTTTATGGTTTTAAAAAATGGATTCTGCTTTTTAATATTTTATGATTGTACTCCATTTGCAAATAGGATTATTTTCTCCCATTATTATATTTTCAAAGTAGTTAATGTTAAGACACAAAAACTTCTGATTTTTGTACATATTTGCATAATTGACCACCTTAAACTGAAATCACCTTTGCAAAATTATGACAGTAAGATAAGTAAGATATGACACGGCTGACTCTGTCTTGCTTCTAGCCTCACAAGCTGGCTGGCTTTGCCCATTCCTGGATGTGAGCCAAGCCAACTTCAGGAGAAATTTAGTTTATAGTGTAAACGATGACAGCCCTTCCCAAAAACTAAATTGCCCTTGTAAAACTAATGAAAGACCACCAAGTTAGGAAGAGGAAAGGGGCCTGAATTTTCTAAGATGTAGGCATAGTTAAATAATTACCAGCCATTATTCCAGAGGTCACACGATTTACAACTTCCCCAGTTACTCCTGTAAATAATATCACTATTGTAGAACCTAAGATTGGCCTTTGGAGATATCTTTTCAGGCTTTTGCATTTCTGACAACTGGGACTCGGTCAGTCCTGTGTCCCCACCCATAGGCAGACTCAGTGCACAAGCACCATATTCCACACTCCTATAACTGTATCCCCAACCAATCAGCAGTACCCATACCTTAGCCCTCTACCCACTAAACTATCTTTGAATCTTCCTGGCACAGTGGCTCACACCTGTAATTTCAGCACCTTGGGAGGCTGAGACAGGTGGATCACTTGAGCCCAAGAGTTTAAGACCAGGAATCTTTGAAAAACCCCCTTTGAAAAATCCCTAACCTCTGAGGCTTCAGTGAGATTGATTTGAGTCTATCTCCTGCATGGTGTGGCCAGGCTCGCATCAGTTAAACTCTTTCTTTACTGTAATGCCATGGTCTCTGTGAAATGATTTTGCTTGTGTAATGGGCAGGAAGAACCCATCAGGTGGTTATAAAAGTATTCTCATTATTTCTAATATTTTTTTCAGTTGATTTTTTTTTGGACTTTATAAGCATATAACCACATTATCTGTAAATAATAATTTCCTTTCCTTTAAAAGATTTATACCTCTTTTTTTTTTTTTCTTGAGACGGAGTCTCGCTCTGCTGCCCAGGCTGGAGTGCAGTGGTGCGATTTCAGCTCACTGCAAGCTCTGCCTCCCAGGTTCACGCCATTATCCTGCCTCAGCCTCCCTAGTAGCTGGGACTACAGGTGCCCACCACCACGCCCGGCTAATTTTTTGTATTTTTAGTAGAGACAGGGTTTCACCATGTTAGCCAGGATGGTCTTGATCTCCTGACCTCGTGATCCACCCGCCTCAGCCTCCCAAAGTGCTGGGATTACAGGCGTGAAAATATTTATACCTCTTATGCTTTTTTGTTTTTTGAGATGGAGTCTCACTCTGTCACCTGGACTAGAGTGCAGTGGCACAATCTCAGCTCACTGCAACCTTCACCTCCCGGGTTCAAGCAATTCTCCTGCCTCAGCCTCCCGAGCAGCTGGGACTACAGGTGTGTGCCACCAAGCCCAGCTAATTTTTTGTTTTTTTGTTTTTTTTTTTTTTCTTTAGTAGAGCCGGGGTTTCATTGCATTAGTCAGGCTGGTCTCAATCTCCCGACCTCGTGATCTGCCTGCCTCGGCCTCCCAAAGTGCTGGGATTACAGGTGTGAGCCACTGCGCCCGGCCTAGACTACAACTTTTCATAGAGGACTCTGCAGATATGACAACATCCACAGCACTTAGTTGGTGGTGGCAAAGTCCACAGTTTACAAAAATTCAACTACTATTAGAATAACCACACATTCTAAATCAAATTTCCCATCAACGAGGCTTCAACAACCTAACTGTGATGCTGGCCGTTCTTGTGCCCACCTGATGCCTTGTAATTCCTAGTTCCAGGGGGCTAAGCCTCAATGGACTGGTCTGGAAGGGCAATGTCAGCAGACTCACCAGGTTGTCCAGCATCCTCATGAGGGCCTCAAACTCATGCTCCCCCAGTCGGCTCTTCTGCATAGGCCCAAAGGTGCTCCCGGCCCACTGCACAGAGCCCACCTCGTGGGGCCGGTGCTTCTCCTGCTCCAGGAGGATGAGGTTCTCCACTCCCCCAGCACTGGACAGAGCCGACACCTGTAGCAAAGAGCAGAGAGCCCTCAGCCCATGTGCACACGAGTACCTTGCACTTACGTATGCTCCTATATGTGATGAGAGAGTGGGGAGTCACAGAGGAGAACTTAGAGGCCAAACTGAGAAAGAGCCACCCACATTTGATAGGCATGCACCCATTTCCAAGAAAAGAGCTATTAGTTTATTTCCTGATGCCAGTTCTTAGAGATTATAAAGAATGAAATAGCAAGCGTTAAACCTTAAGACTCAAACAAAACAGAGGACTTAAAGTTACCTGGGATACAGATTAACCTAGAATTATGATTATATCTAGGGAGGGAGGGAAGATGAGACTGGAAAGGACTTCAAAGGGGACTTCAGTTCTTGTTTGTAGTATTTTGTTTCTTCAAGATTTGAAGCCAGAGGTTATGAATATGTTTGATCTGAGTGGTAAGTATGGGTGTCTATTATGTTAGTCTCTGCATTTTTCTGTATGTTTGAAATATCTCCGATGTTTTTTATTTTTATTTTGAGACAGGGTCTCTGTTGCCCAGGCTGGAGGGCAGTGTCACAATCTCAGCTCACTGCAGCCTTAACCTCCCAGGCTTAAGTTATCCTCTCACCTCAGCCTCCTGAGTAGCTGGGACTACAGATGTACACCACCACACCCAGCTAATTTTTGTATTTTTAGTAGAGATGGGGTCTTGCCCTGTTGCCCAGGCTGGTCTCGAACCCCTGGGCTCAAGCAATCTACCTGCCTTGGCCTCCCAATGTGCTGAGATTACAGGCATGAACCACCATGGCTGACCTCTCCTATATTTTTTTAAAAGTCACCTGAAAGAAATAGGCTGGCTCCCAAGCCAATGAAATTTATTTGTAACCTCATGGGATGAATTCACAGGTCCAAAGGAAGAATACATTCTCCACAATGGGGTTAGTCAGTCAAGGAAGCCCAGAAAAAGGAGACAGATAAAATGCCTACAGCCAAGCGCTGTGCAGGGGTGAGAGTTCTCACTCATGGACTTAGATTGTCTGTCCCATTGTCAAGGCTACATGGGGAGGGCAATGCAAGTGGTTGTAGGCAATGGACTCTGAGTATTAGGATAAGAGGTGTGTGTATACAGTAGGCAATTTTAGAATGATCCTAAAAAACATTCATTAATCTAACAAATCCTCTTATTTTTTTAATTCCATGCTCATCTAATGGTACATTCTATTTACCCTCATGTATCTACTACTCAGATATAATTGGTTAGGGTCTGGCTTCCTGGATGATAAATCCAGCTACATAAAGGGACAGTGGCTTGTGAATATTCCAGGTGGTGAGACAGGTGTTTTGCACTGCACATTATTATGTTAGCATTCCGAATAAGATATGATATCCCGTGTTAGCCTGCTTGTTATGGGAAACTGCTTTAATTACACAAACTTTCAGTACTTTTATGACAGTTACTTTTTACTGGAAATGAAAAAATCCAGTTTAACCTGCTGACAAATACAGGTCTATGAACCCAAGAGGATCAGGGACAGACCTTAGAGTGTGTTAAATTCATCATTTAACAAATGCCCCTGTGCTACTTCTCTGAGGTCAGCCAGACAGCCTTCCCAGGTGACCCCTGTCACCCTGTGAAGAGAAGGAAGCAAGAATATTATCTACGCCCTTCTCATCCAAGCCATGCGTCTAGCGGAGGACAGACAGACCTCTCCCACTGCCCCTCACAGCCTGGTGAGGCAGCGCTTCTCCAGGTAATGTTTAAGGGCACGGACCTAGGCACCAGGCTGCCTGGGTTTGAATCCTGGCTCTGCCACTTACCAACTATGTGACTTTTAGCAGCTATTTACCATCTGTGTGCCTCAGTTTCCTCTAAAATGAAAATAGCAGTACCTACCTTATGAGAAGTCTTTAAGGTAATACATCTAAAGCACTTAGTGTAGCACCTGGTACATATGGGGTGCCATATAAATGTTCTGATGAATGAATTTTGAGAAGCGCTATTCCCTGGGGACCCATACTTAACGGAGAAGAAGAGAGGGAGAGACTGCCCACAACCTTGTAAGAGCTGCCTCCTCCCACCTCCCTCTTCCTCCCCCGGTTTCCATGGTGATGGGTAGCAGATGGAAAAGAACTGCCTGAGCTTCTTCCCATCTGCCTGTCGGCAGAGCAGGGAGCTGCCATTCTCAGTGGGGGATGACCCAGTTTCCCGGAACCCCAAATTGATGGGGAGCAGAGAGAACACTATCCCCAGGAGAAATAAATAGGCTCTCAGCCTTGAACTGCTAACATGACCATAGCCACGTTCGCTTGTTTGCCAAGGTCACCAAGGGAGAAAACTTGGCCCACAATGGAAACAGAGCTTCAGTGCTGGCCGCTTCACCCAAAAATGACCTGGCCAGGGCTGTGCTCCCAGCGGCACCTGCAGTCACTGTTACCTAGGCTCTTCATGCCCTGATCCGCCCACGCCTCCTCTAGGTTTTCCTGCTTTTTTCTTCCACATCTTCCAGCTCTATTCCCGCCTCTAGAAGCCTCTCTGCTCTACCAGCAGGGAGGAAAAAAAAGGTCACTGGAGCTTTCCCGGGGCTATCCGTCTGCATTGCCTGAGGTCCTGTAACAAGGTCTCAGCAAACCAGTCCTGAAAAGAAAGTGACAGCAACTGGGGGAGTGGGGCTGTGAGGTACAGAAGCCCGCAGTTCTGCCCTTTACACTGTCCAGAAACTGTTTCTGGGGGCCTGCACCCTGGGAGAGGCGTACTTTACCATGTGGGGTGGTGCGACACGTGGGCATCCCTCTCCATTCATTTTTAGGGCTGAGCTATCTTTGCAGAGATGATGTTTTTACAGGAGATATTTTCTTATTGAAGACTCTTCTCCCGAAGGAAGATAGGGAGCTCTTAAGAGTTCAGATGTGGGAAAGGGAGAGTAGCTTCCCTGTATCCCAGAGGCTCCACCAGATTCTTCCACCAGTCAGTGGTCAGAGCTCAGGGCCAGAATCTTTGGTTGGGCAGCAGGCGGGGGCACCACATCACATCAGAAAGGCACCAGCTGGGTCTGTGTCCACCTGCTCCTGTTCTGACCACTGCCTCTAACACTTCCTCATCATTATCTTCACAGCTGTCCTCACCACATATCCTCTAAAAATGACTGAAAAGGTCCCACTGCAGAGCCTCCACCAGTGACGTTTCCAGGCAGATCTCAATCTCCCCAGAGTACCTCCAAGAGAAAGACCTCTTCCTCTGGGTGGTGCTCTGCCTAGGCCGGCCAGGAGAGGGCGGACAGGACACCAAGGGGTTGGGCGAAGAGCTGACTCATCCAGGAGCAACGGGCCTCTATATGTCAGTTGAGTCCTAAAAATATCATCAGCAACACCCCTCTTTGCGTCCTCACAGCAACTCGCTGGGCCCCACGTCTACAGTTGAGGAGACAGAGGCTCAAGCAAGGCAAGTCCTCTATCCAAGGGCACACAGCCCAGAGTGGGGAGAATGGAGCCCGGTCAGCCTGGTCTGGTTAATAAGGTCTTTTCAGGGTTGTGCAAGGCCCCCTACCTGCTCCTGACCAACTTGCCACATTGAAAAGTGTGTGGTTGGCTTATCCAACACCACCTTGTTGTCTATACAGCTACAGGTTTGTGGCCGGGCGTGGTGGCTCACGCCTGTAATCCCAGCACTTTGGGAGGCCGAGGCAGGTGGATCACGAGGTCAGGAGATCAAGACCATCCTGGTTAACACAGTGAAACCCCGTCTCTACTAAAAATACAAAAAATTAGCCGGGCCTGGTGGCAGATGCCTGTAGTCCCAGCTACTAGGGAGGCTGAGGCAGGAGAACGGGGTGAACCCGGGAGGTGGAGCTTGTAGTGAGCCAAGATCGTGCTACTGCACTCCAGCCTGAGTGACAGAGCGAAACCACGTCTCAAAAACAAAAACAAAAACAAAAAAAACAAAAACAAAAAACAACTACAGGTTTGTCTGTTTTCCTACTGCTTCTCCACCAACTCCTCTAAGGGGTTCCCTGATCACTGACACGCCTGTCATCTCCATTCCTTCCCAGTTAGGGATTCCATGACAGCTTCCTGGACATCATTTGGGGTTGCCCTGGCTATTAAGGCTGCCACATCAACACTCCGATTGGCCTGCTTTCCGCTTCTCTTTCTGGACTTGACCATGTTCCTGGCCTTTGCGAACCAACCCCCTCCCCTCAAAAAAAAAAAAAAAAAACCTATCTGTGTGTCCGCTGGGCATAGGTGCAAACAGGCTATACCCCATGTAACATATGAGCATGGTAAAAAATTTCTATGCCTTATTACAGTTTCTCCCACTGTCCAGTTGATGAGCCCAGGCAGCTCCCCAGACTGGGCACTGACTCCCAAGAAGTGGGTATTTATTGGTTGTTGGACAATGCTGATACATTTTTCAAAGCCACAGAACTAATCCTAAGTGTGAAACTTCAGGATAAGGTGGTGCCAAGGCAGAGAAATAGGGCAAGGCCTTTAGAAGGCTGGCATCAAAAGACTCCCTGAATCACAGCCAACAGGGTCACCACATATGCCCACAGGCCCCTGTCAGAGCTCACTCCTGGGCCCACTTCCCAGGAGAATGTGCTCACCTGTATCTCACATGCAGCCTGCAGGTGAAAGATCTTGTAAAATGCTTCCTCTACGGTGTCACCCAGAGCAACCACTCCATGGTTTCTTAGCACCAGGATCTGTAGAGGAATAAACAGTCAATTAAAACCTTAAGTCTTCTAAACTTTAGTTAAGAGGGAGAGGTTTTTCATTTTATTTAGATCAACTTCCACAACCAATCCCAGGGCCCCTTCTCCCAACTCCTTGTTTATGTTCTCTAATCAAATACCCGAAAGCTACCCGATACGGGATTTTAACTCAAAGCATCTACCCTGAGAAACTGAAAAGGCATTTTAAAACTGGGACTAAATAGCTTGATCAATTTCTTTAGGCAAAGCCTGGGTTTTTAGGCATTTTAAAAATTGAAATTGAAAAGGCATTTTAAAACAGACTAAATAGCTTGGTCATTTCTTTAGGCAATGCTTGGGCTTTTAGGCCTTAGAAAGCTTAGAAGTTTGAAAAACTGGTGTGCGTATTAAAGTGAACAAAATTATTTGTTGTCCAATACAAAGTTCCCACCTCAAAAGCCATCTCTTGCTCCTGTGACTTAGTCGATGTGGGAGTCAAAGCCCCAGGGGGCAGTTCTCTGAGCGGTGGCCCTGCAGAAACAGGTGAGCCACATCACCGCTCTGGGCCTTAGGTTTCTGCACCATAAACTCAATGAGGCCCTGTCAGCTCTGAGATCTCACAGCTCTAGAAAGAGGCCACAGTGACCTTCTAATCTAACTCATGGGTTTTACAGAGAAGAAAATAAAAGCCTGAAAAGACTAAAAGTCTCAGGCGGGTGTGGTGGGTCACACCTGTAATCCTAGCACTTTGGGAGGCTAAGGTGGGCGGATCACTTGAGGTCAGGAGTTCGAGACCAGCCTGGCCAACATGGTGAAACCTCATCTCTACTAAAAATACAAAAACCTAAAAATTAGCTGGGTGTGATGATGCCTGCCTGTAGTCCCAGCTACTCGGGAAGGTGAGGTGGGAGGATCACTTGAACCTGGGAGGTGGAGGCTGCAGTGAGCCAAGATCGCACCATTTGCACCCTAGTCAGTGACAGAGCAAAACTCCATCTCAAGAAAAAAACAAAAAAACAAAAACTGAAAGTCTCTTAGCTAATTAGGGGAAGCATCTGAACTAGAAGCCAGGGGTTCTCACTATTAGTGCAATGTTTTAGACTCAGTCAGGGAAAGGTAGGTAAAAGTTGGGGAACCCAAACTGAATTTGTACCAAGAGCACAACTCCCTAAAGTCCAACTGCGTCTTCCCTGCCAGAAACTTTTCTTCGTTGGTTTTACTCTCAAGAACTCTCTGGAATGAGATGACACCAGCCTGGGAGCTGGGACACAGATCCATGTGTCAGATCTGTCTCCAGGCAGAGCCTGGGCTGAAGCCTCGTGGCTCTCAACATCACATCCTCTCTTGTTGAAAACAGCTGGTATTTTTTCCTCTGAAGTGCCAGAGAAACAGAAAGAGACGATGACTGTGGCCCACAAAAAGTACTACAAACAATGAATACCCCATCTCTCAAATTCTTGTAGCACTTCGTAGATGTGAACATTTCATCCCTCTCCCCACACTCTAAATAACGCTCTGGAGGACGTCAGAAGACAGAGGCGGGATGCCTCACTGTGTTAGAGAAGACAGGGACTCGTGGGAAATGACTCGGGCAGTGCATTCCTTGCCAGGACAGTGGCAAAGCACCCATCAACCCAGACTAGCTCCATGGCTGTGCCATACTGAGCTAACCACCCCCAATTATGTGCTGTTATAAAACTGGGCTCAAGAGTTCAGTCAAGCAACAATAAGATTCCATTTTTCTCTTGCAAGTTGGTGGAAAAATAAAGGCAACAACACTCAAGTTTGGGGAGACTGCAGGGAAGTGGCACTCTCATATCCTAGACATGGGGTGGGACAGTGAACAAACCATGTGAGGCAATTTGGCGACATGAAGTAAGAGTTCTAGCCCGTGCAGCCCTAGGAACTTGTCCTAAGAAACTCATCCCAAGCTCACACAAAGATTTAGCTGAGAGGATTTTCATCAATGTGTTGTTTTTATAAAGAAGAAACTCAGAAAGAAAAAAATCTTTTTTTTTTTTTTTTTTTTTTTTTTTTTTTTTTTTTTAGACGGGGTCTAACTCTGTTGCCAAGGCTGGAATATAGCAGTGTGATCACAGCTCACTGCAGCCTTCACCTTCTGGGGTCAATCAATCCTCCCACCTCAGCCTCCTAAGTAGCTGGGACCACAGGTGCATACCACAAAGCCTCACTCATTTTTGTATTTTTTGTTGAGACAGGGTTTGGCCATGTTGCACAGGCTTGTCTTGAACTCCTAGGCTCAGGTGATCCACCCGCCTTGGCCTCCCAAAGTGTTGGGATTACAGGTGTGAGCCCTGCACCTAGCTGGAAAATACCTTCTCATCTTCAACCACAGAAGAGTATTCAGGTAAAGTATAGCACAACTATTCACATAATGAAGTCTGTGAGTAGTTGTACTATAATTTAATTAAATTTAATAATTTAAAATGGTGTTAGAGAAAATATTTAATAACATACCCAGGTAATTACTATATATTGCTGAGGGAAAAACAACTTATTTTATGATCCTAGTTTTGCAAATATAAATTTGAATATATTTGGGGTGCACAGCAAAATCTCAGGGTAGTGGGATAGGGAGATCTTTCTTTTTTTCCCCCCTCTCTTCCTCCCTTATTGTCCAATGAACACATGTCACTTTTGTGATGATGGCTTTTGATAATGCCACTCCAGATTATTGTCCCAGAAGAGCTAAGCTAACCTTGCAGGTGGGTCCAAGGCACTTCTGCAGGTTGATCCGATCGGCTTCCTGCTCCATTTCCCCATTGAAGTCATAATAGGCCATGTCCCCCACCAGCAGGGCGTTGTGGGAGACAGGCAGGAGGCCCCACTTCATGGCCGACACCTTAGAGAGACAATGGCGTGGTTAGCACCTGCAGCCCTCCCAGCCCTTTCCTCAGAGCAGCACGGTCCAGCTCCACTCTGGGGGCTGGTGAAGGGTGAGGGTGGGGAGGAGGCACAAGAAAGGCCTGGGCTCCTCCACCACCTGGCTTGGGTGTGCTGTCACGTGGCTTGCTCTAGCATCTTTCCATCACTGCTTTCACAGCGCCACGTCAACATATCACCTTTTAGAACTGCTAGAAAGAATGCACTCCAGAGACCTATTGCTGCCCCTCCCACTTCCCCTGCCTCACACAGCTTTGCTTTTGTCATATAACTCTGGGAAGGGGTAGGCTGTGGTGGAGTTTGCACCAGGCTAGGGTAAGCAGAGCCCAGATCTCTTGGGGTAGGCTGGAGACCCTCAGCTTTGGTTTCAGTGCAGACAAGATTATGACTTTTGACAAAGAGAGAGGCCCACTGAAAAGTCCCATGTTAAAAGGAATGAAATTATTAGCTACCCAATACAAAGGTCCCACCTCAAAAGCAATCTCTTGCTCCTGGGACTGGGATAATACAAGTGCTGGGGACCAGGGTTGAAACACAGGTTGTAACCCATTGCCCCACCACTTATTAAAAGTGAGCTGCTCATGGTGGATAGAGTGTGCAATATTTTTTTTTTAAGCAAGGAGCATGGAGGGGTTTAGAAGAACCCTTGCCCTCCTTCACTCATTCTGCCCTGACTCAGCCCTGAGCTCTGCAAAGATGCATACTCGGCACAAATACATCTTCACATCTTAGTCCAAATTCTGGAAGGTCTGAGTGCTCATAACCAGTGTACTTTGCTGAGAAAACGGGCTGATAACAAGTCAGCCTACTCTGTCCCTGTAGGTGTGTGGCCTAGGGGTCAGCAGGGTAGGGTGTGGTTCGGGGGGAGTGCCCAGAACTGGTTGTCTGCCGTCTTTCTAAGTGACATCGCAGTGCCTTAGGCACACATGGAGAAATGACCGGGGGGGACAACCTGCTCCTTGAGGCTCTTCTTTCTATTCCCTCTCAGTTTTGTTTGCAATGTCCCCTACTCTCAGCCTACGCTGAGCTATGGGAAAGTGGACACAGTCCAGGTTCCCACCAACTGGTTGTCCTCTGTCAATATATCTCCTCACCAGAGCCTGGCTTCGTGGGGGCAGGCCCCACCCCTTGGTCCAACAGGACTGACCTGAGTAGAAACTTAGAAGGCACTGTCCCCTGGGCAAGGGGTCCCAGCTTGTGTATGCAGCAGGGTGGGGACACAATGGAACAGACATTCCACATCTTCACGTTATGCTATGACTTTAGTAGTCAGAAAGGGGGAGAGGCTGGGCGTTTCCACGTTGGGAGGTCTCTCGCTTCACCTTGGCCTGAGTTCTAGATCTTTGCAGACTGTTTAAAGTGACGAGATTGCTACAACCTCGGCTGCCTTATGTCTTTCCCTGGGTGGCTGAGAAGGAGCCCACTCACCGCTGCTGTGGCCGGTGTGTGCAGGTGGATGATGCAGCGCACGTCGGGCCTGGCTGCATAGATGGCCGAGTGCAGACAGAAGCCCGTGGTGTCCACTGGGAAGCAGCTGCTGCCCTTCTCCACCACCTCTCCCAGAATGTTCACCTTAATCTGCGCCAGGGAAGAAGAGAGACTTATGGCAACAGGGTGGCGGAGGCCCCTCACTCCTCTCCCAGCTGGTGGGCCCAGCATGTGCCACCCACCTATCTTCACACATTCCAAACACCATGAGCAATGATGGACTTGGTGTTGGAAGAAAACAAACCAGTTCCTGCCCTCAGTGAGCGCATAGTCTAACAGGAACACAGACGATTGTAATTCAGCAGGAGAAATGCGAGAGCAGAGTTTCTCAGGTTTGACTGTGCATGAGAATCACCCAAAGCCCAGTCAAATGCAGGTTCTGATTCAGAGGCTGAGAGGGGCCTGAGAGCCTGCATTTCTAACAAGTTCTCAAGTGATCCACAGACCACACATGTGGTAGCAAAGTGCTAGAAAAGAGTCATGCACAGAATTCTCTAGACAGAGACAGGGGGAGTCTTTCATCCCAGCAGAGCATCTGAGAGGCCTTCCGGGGGAGTAATGTCTACATTGAGCCCTTTCTCAATAAGGCGCAAAGAGGCTGCGGCTGCTTTACCAATGACAGCTCTAGCCTCACTCTGCGCCCTCACTCCCCTGCCTCCTGGATAAAAAGCAGTAAAATATTTAATCACAGAATTTCCCATGTCCTGAAAGCCCACAATCCAAGGTAAACAGAACTCTCTCTCAAATCACCCAGCACAAATCCAAATCCTGAAGCCAGCCCCTCCCAGTGCACTCTCACTGAACACCTCCCCAGCTTCCCAGAGTGCAATCTCCCGGCAGCTAGGAGTTAACCTAACTTCACTGACTGCAGTTGTTCCCTGGACCTGTTAACAAGTCAGATGATAGTCTCTAAAACTCACCACAAATTTAGCCCTTAAAACTGAGGCAGCCATGACATTCTGAATGTGGCACACAGAGCAGTTCCTCAAATTGCCCATCACTCCCACTCCAGAAAGCCCAGGCAGACAAGATGGGCATCAAAGCAGGGAGACCGACACTAATGTGGGCGGAGGGATGTGCTGCTGGCGTTTGCTTATACAGAAGCATCAGGAAGATGTTCAACAAATCTTCACTTACAATATCCTATTTTAAGTGAATCTCACAGACGTCAAGGCAGCATGACCCCTAAAAGCTGCAGCAACTCTCCCACCTCAGGTATTTAAACCCGAGTATGGAGTGCTGGCCTCCAGTTTCCTTTAGCCCAGCTCCCCTACTTCCTCGGACATGTGGCCTGTTTAGAATTCCCTCTCTCAGATGATTTCTCTCTGATCTTACATATTTTATATCTCATCATTGGATGTGTGATCTGTTGTCACTCAAGAATCTCCACAGCCTAATACAACAGCCACCCTCCCATATAGTGCCTTTGTACAAATGGGAAAGCAGGTACTCCTTCTTGAGGACAGCCCAGGGACATAGGGCTTGATGTGTGGGTATTGCCTTTGTGCAAATTCAAAACAGAAGCCCAATGCTAGGACACACTTAGTGAGTGGAGTACAGGTTGGATTTCACTCTCTCTTCTCTTATTAGCCAGGCTCCCTTGTGCAGTGCACAAACTGTACAACCACACACAGCAGCCCTACGTCTACACACGCTCCATAAACATCTCATGCCCATGCCTCAAACCTGTATCTCTAGCCTGCATCTCTTCTGAACCTAGAATAACCAAATGCCAACTGACATCTCTTGAATGTCCCACCAGCTCCTCAAATTCAATTCCATACTCCCAACCCAACTGATCACCAGGCCTACTAAGCACAGAAGCCTGGAATTTCCTTCCCAGCTTGCTGTAATAACCCCACCTAGGTGTCAGTTGGCCTCCACACAGCTTTCAGAGTGATCTTTCTACAATAGAAACCTGCTTGCATTACTCCCCTGCTTGCACTTCAGTGGCTCTGCGTGTCCAGCAGAATAAAGCCAAAACACCATAACAAGATCTTCCATGCCATTTATCACCTGGACCCTATCCCCTTCCAAGATCACCTCCAGATACTGAACACTTGAGTCAGACTCGGCCACTCACCTGTCCTCCCAAATGCATGCACAGGGCTCTTATATGCACCTGGGCTTGATGCATGCTGCACTCCTGCTGAGGACAGAGTCACCTCCGCCAAACCTCTCCTTGCCACCATGGTCTAAGTCTGCTTACCCCACTGGTTCACATCCCACTGACTCCACTCCTGTACCATGGTTTCAGCTAGAAGCCTCCTCCCTCATTCCCTCCTCCTCCTACAGCTCCTGGTGGGGTAGGGTGCCCCTTTCCAGGCTCCCCAAGCTTCCTTCACCTCTACTGGAACACTCTCTACCCTGAGCTTAAATAGCTGATTACCTCGCCTCTCTCCTCCAACCAGACCATGAACACGTTACAGACAGAGCCTGTGTCATCCTTGTCTCTGTGGTTCCAGCTCTGACTTGGCCATCACCTCCTTGGGTAGCCTTGTGCACGTTGCTTACCCTCCCTGGGCACCAGTTTCCGTTCCTGCCTCTCAAGTGGCCTTGGCCATGGTAGAAGTCCTACCCTACCTAGATATTCTATGACTTGCTGAGCCTGGACTTTTGACTGAGTAGCTGGGCTCTACACCTAAGCATGTCTCAAGCCTGGCAGAGGCCCCCAAGGTGGTATCCTCCTCTCCGAGGTACATGGCACAGCAGCCGCAGCCCATGTATCTGAGAAGGATTGGGCCTTTTCTGCTTCTAAGACAGTCCTTTCTACACTTTCCTCCTCCCATCCAGAAATATTTCCTGAACTAAAGTAACTTTTGAAAGCCTCTACCTCATCTAAAAGGAGCAACACTGAAAGGGGACCCAGAAGCATCTCTAATGGTGCCAGTGCTGGACAAATCTCGTGCTGCTTTGGTTCTTACTCTAATGTACCCCCTATCCAGAAAGGCCCCCCACTCCCAACTATTGCGGTCTAATCCCAGGCGTAGCCATCCCATGAGTCTGCTGAGAGGATGCCAGGCCCATCTCTGCTCCCTCCTCCCTCTCACTGCACTTGCCGCCTCCTCCTGGCAATTGGTCTCTTGGTCGCATCATGCTCTGGCACTTAGTTTGTTCCATGTGTCTTCTCTGCCCTACCAGATTGTGAGCTCCACAGCGCAATAGTGACCAATTTGGAGATGACCTAGCACTGTGGGAACAGACAGAGTGCTGTCATTTCAATAAGGAGTGGGCAGTGATGCTGGACTGTACTCACCAGGCTGGACGCTGTGACTTCACTGCAAGAAACTCCCTTAGGGCTGATCAGGAAGTGGTCCTGCTCCTTGCTGACTCTCAACTGGAGGAAAGACACACGTTCTCAGGAGGCAAGGAGGGAGAGGGGACATTTCCAAGGACACTGTGCTTGAATCCCCTCTTCCCCTGAATCCACTGCACCCAAGTCTTCCTCTAATGAACTCTTATCTCTCCCCCTAGCCATGAGAGATAAAAAGGACTCAGCCTTTATTTGGAGCAGGGGAAAGGAAGCTACAAAAGGAAACTTACTATGATCAAGGGTAACTCTAGTATACGATCCAGGAGTTCCTTCCCATCCAAAGAAGTGCCCGCTGGGCAGGCTGCCTTACCAATGACCACAGTGGCTAAAAACCTCGGCAGGGCTCAGTGCATTTTGGCCAAAGGTCACCAGCAGTGCCATGGCCATGCCAAGGGTCAGGAGTTCTCCCTTTGAGTTTTGTGGGACCACACGCGGTGCCCCACCCAACTCCAGGGTGTTCTGCTCACCGTGACATAGGTGTCGCTCAGCTGGGCCCAGCCATAGAGGTCCAGGAGTCGGTAGACACTGCTGATCTTGCACCGCATGAGCCGCTCCCCTTTGGCCAGGTTCAGGGAGTCAGCGGTGTGGAGGTCATTAATGGGTGTCATCATGGAGACATCTGCAGGAACAGTGCAGTTCTCTCAGGGCCAGGGCCCATCTGCCCTCCCCTTCCTTGCTCCAGTGTTCTCCAAATTCTCACTGGCACTAAAACTGCACAGGAGACTTCCCCAGGCAGGGAATTAAACATTCTTTGACCCTTACCTGGGGAAGGAGTCCACAAAATTGACATTTGTGCCCAATAAAGTCTGCTCATTCAGATAAGCTTTTGCTCAAAAATCATGGCAAGTCTCAAGGCCACAGAATGAAGGGTTCTGGAAATGCCGCACAGGTTCTGGGAATGCCAAGCTTACCATAAACTCTGAAGATGGGCACTGAATCAAAGCAAGAGTAAATCTGAGTGGAAACAGGGGTATATTTCATCAGTTATTATTAATGAAGAAGTTACTAGTCATTAAACCAACTATTACATTGTTTTTAACGACACCATGTAATAACATTTTCTGTGATTTAGAAACAGGGAAAATAGAAAGCCAGATCAGGGATGGGTGCGGTGGCTCCCAGCATTTTGGGAGGTCAAGGCCGGCGGATCACAAGGTCAAGAGATCGAGACCATCCTGGCCAACACAGTCGAACCCCGTCTCTACTAAAAATACAAAAATTAGCTAGGCGTGGTGGCACATGCCTGTAATCCCAGCTACTCAGGAGGCTGAGGCAGGAGAATCGCTTGAACCTGGGAGGTGGAGGTTGCAGTGCACCACTGCACACCAGCCTGGGGACAGAGTAAGACTCCATCTCAAAAAAAAAAAAAAAAGAAAAGAAAGCCAGATCAGCCTGGAAGTAACTTCTTCAAGTTTTTCTAAAAAGTCATAAACTTCTGGAAGTGGGTGCAGCTGTGGCTGGCTGAAAGGCTGGCTCAGGCAGGATACCTAGGCTCCTCTCTGGGCATGCAGTCCCTTAGCTATATGGTGGTTCTTTCTGGGAATCTGGGGGGATGTGGAAGGGATTTGGAAATGGGCCTAGAGGGTTTGATAGTCTTGTCCTCAGGGCATGCAAGGGTCTAGGAGATGACATCCAGTCTATCCCGTTAACTATGATGACCACTGCCTACATGCCTCAGGAAGGGAGCAGAGGGCATCTGAACTCTAGCGCCTGAATCAGCATCTAGGAACCAATAAGAGAATCAATAGGAAAGGTTCTGGCTTAAAATGGTTTCTGGCTGGGAGCCTCCTGATGCTGCCTCTCCCAGCTCCCACCAAAGATTTTAATGGATCGGGATGCTCTTTGGAAGCTTTTACCACCTCTGTGAACCTTGCTGCGGTACAATGTATGTCCTGCATCGAGTGTGCTATTAGTGGAAGTGATGACGTGGTCTACAAAAGTGAGGGCGGACTGGGTGCTGGGCCAACATCCAGCGAGCAGAGCAGGCCTTGAATCATCCATGTCAGGAAACGCACACAAGGGCCTGTGCCAACCAGAGGTGATACACCTCCAGGGCAGGTGCCCTGCAAACACAGATAGCGGGGACAGCAGTGGTCCAAAAGCCTAGTTAACTGCCAAGGACAACAACAAACTTCCAAAGTTAAGGATTTCTAATTCAAATTGACCCGTCTGGGATTGCCTCCTCCCTCTGTGAGTTCCCCAGACAAGAAATTACCTCTCTGCTTCATGTCTAGCAGTAAGGAGGGCATGTCAAAAGCACAGGGCTCCAGGCAAAGGCGGGCAGGTGGGGCTGATGTTGGGAGGTCTATACAGTCTATACCACAGTTCTTTGAATACTTCTCCCACAAATAACCATGGGGCCCCAGTGATGGCCAGGGGGCCAGAATAGGTCTGAAAACACTCACCCCATCACATCCTCTGTGTCTGTATCAAAGACAGTCTCCCTCCCCAACCCCTTGGAGGTTCAACTAAGAGGATTACCTCACCCACAGGTACAAGTGGCAGAAGAAGAAGAGAACAGGAGGGCTCAAAAGGAGCTCCCGATCCCCTGCTCTGAGTCTCAAGAGAAGGGGGATGAAGAGAGGTTGATTAATGAGTACAAAAACACAGACAGACTGAAGAAATTCTGGAATTTGAAAATACAATAGGGCAACTACAGTTAACAAGAATTCATAGTGCATTTCAAAACAGCTAGAAGAAAAGATGTGGAATGTTCCCAATAAAGAAATAAGTGTTTGAGGTGATGGTTATTCCAATCACCCTGATTTGATCATTACATTATATTTATATATAAAAAGTCACATGTACCCCATAAATATGTACAACTATTATGTATCCATTTTTAAAATAAAATAATATTACAACAAGTTTTTAAAAGCTTATTCTAAATGGCCTCACAAAGGTTAGGATGGCTAAATGTCACGTTTATAAATCAGATCTAACTGAGCCATTAAGTCAAAGTAACTAAGAAAACACAGAAAAAGATGAAAACTCACCACGGTCCCTGAAAGCTAAGACTTAAGGGCACACTGATGTGCAAAACTCCAATTTCTAAGGCAAATGGAGCTAGACAGATAACAACCTATCTGGGCTTGAACTTCTGATACTTGAAACTTCCCCTCTCCACATCCCGGACTCAGATATCCCGGATGTGTACTAAGCAGATTTCCAGGCATCCATCTGTCTTCCTGACAGATGCTGATTGGTGAGGCAATGGGAATGCTGGTCAGCCCTATTCCTTTCTCAGGAGGAAGAGTATAAGGACAGACATGGAAAGGATGGTAGAGAATATGACAGATTTGGGAGACAAAAACCAAAGAGCAAGGCTATAGATATGCGAGTACTCATTGATTATGGGAAAAGTTCATATAAAGAAAAAAACCTACAATTATATGCTTCCTGGTAACATTTCTGAAATATAGGGATAAGGGGAAAATATCCATAAGCATCTAGAAAAAAAAAATATTTGGCTACCTAAAAAGGAAACAAAAAAAATTGGCTGATTTCTCTGTTACAGCCACAGAATGTCAGATGGCAATGCTATAGGAAGTTTACAAAAAATAAATACAGGCCAGGCACAGTGGCTCACAATTGTAATCCCAGCACTCTGGGAAGCTAATGCAGAAAAATTGCCTGAGCCTAGGAGTTTGAGACCAGCCTGGGCAACATAGTGAGACCTCGTCTCTATAAAAAATTTAAAAATTGCCCAGGCATGGTGGCACATGCCTGTAGTCCCAGCTACTTGGGAGGCTAAGTTAGGAAGATCATTGAGCCCAGGAGGTTGAGGCTGCAGTGAGCTGTGTTTGCACCACTGCTGTCCAGCCTAGGAGACAGAGCAAGACCCTGTCTCAAAAACAAAACAAAACAAAAAAAACCCCACTAAAATAAAGTGGCCCAAAAGAGGTAAAAATAAAAGGAAGTACAAAAGTACACCAGGCAAATATAAACAAAAACTAAGCAGAGGTCATCACATTATTATCAAAACAGAAGTTGGGCAAAACAATATTCTCTTATACAAAGAAGCTATTTTTGTAGGTCATTTTATATGAATTAAACGTACAATCAATAGTGAAGCTGTAACTATCAGTCATGCTTATGCCGTGAATATTTCAAGATAGAGAAAGCAAAAACTATCATAAATACCAAGAGAAATGAAGAGAAATCAAATATAATGGGAGAAAATTTTTGACAAAATCAAATTAAAACAAAAATATAGATTAAATACCATGCTATAGAGATGGTGTATACCCATTATCATTCTAAAATGATATTAGGCCACAAAGAATATCTCAATAAATCTCCAACACAGAAATTAAATAGGCTACATTTTCTAAACATAATGCAATAAAATCCAATGCTATTAGCAAACCTGTAAAAGACTAAGCATTCGACCACTTGGAAATGAGAAAACACTCCCAGATAGCTCTTAGAAGAAAAATAAAGTCCAAACAGCAACTGCAAGCTATTTAGAAATTAACAATAAAAGAAACACTATGTGTCACATTCCTGAGATAAGGCCAAACACATACTCATAGAAAAAAATGTATAGCCTTAAATATCTTTATTATTGAATTAATTTTTTAAAAAATCAATTTTATGCTACTCTAGAAAATACATAAACAACAAAATAAACAGAATTATGGAAAAGAATTAATGAATATAGAAACAAAAGTAATGAATCAAGAAGCAGAAAGAATAACAGGACCAATAAGTAAATCCAAGAATTGGCTTATATGAGAAGATCGATGAATAAACAAATACCTAGATTGGTCAATAAAGAGAAAGTAAAAATTTACATAGCACCAGGAATGAGAATGGGATGTTATCTCATCTACTTTAGCAGGAAATTTAAATGATAAAAATAATATTGTAAATGACTCTAATAATTTTGAAAAGCTCCATGAAATGTATTATTTTACACAAAATATATGACCAAAATTTAACCAAGAAGCAGCAAAATAAATTTTAAAACTCCAGATGAAACTGAAGACAAAAACATCAAAAATCCCTAAAAATACTCCAGATCTAGATGACTTTCTAAGTGAATAATAAATCTCAAGGAACAGAGATTTCCTATCTTATTTAAACTATATCAGGGTAAAAAAGAGAGTGAAATCACCTTGATTCATGTTATGAAATTACAGCCGTAATGTCAATACTAGGTAAAGACTGCCCAAAAAGTGAACTGCTAACCAATCTCATATGTGAATATGAATGCAAAAATCTTTAATAAAATTCTGGAAAATCAAATCCAGAAGGGTATTTTTAAAAGAATGCATCAAGACCAGGAATGATTTATTTCAGTAATGAAAAAGGAGTTCAATATTCAGAAATCTGTTACTATAACTCATCACGTCAATAGTTCAAGGAAAAAAAAAATCAATAAATGGCCACAATGTATTTTATGACATTCAGCATCCATTCCTGAGAAAAACTCGTAGTGAACTAGAATAAAAAAATACTTCCTCAACATGACAAAAAATAATTATCTCAAACTCTTGTGGTGAAACAACTTTCATTAAAGTCAGAAATAAGACAAGGATAACTATAATCTATTATTAAACATTGTTCTGAAAGTTCTAACAGATTCAAAGAGAAAACTGGAAAAATAAACCAATGGGTAAATGTTAAAATGAAGGAAACAAAATGATTATGATTTGCAGATTATGTGATTTTTGTATATACAACACCCAAAAGAATTAACTGAGATGATATTAAAATTTAAATAAGAGTTCAATAAGGGGCTAATGTATACACACACACGCATACACACACTTTTATGTATATATATATATCTAACAATTTATCTTAAATGAGAACTATAACCAGAAAGAAAATAGAATGGATAAAGATTCATTTAAAATAACAAAGTTATTTAAAAATTCCAGAATAAACTTCATAAGAAATTAGTAAGAACTACATGAAACTAATTACTAAACTTTTCTGATGAATATGAAAGAAGACTTAAATAAATAAAAGACATATCTCATTTCTGAAAAGATTTACAATTCACTCATGTAAATATTTTTAAGTACCTACTATGTGCCAGATACATTCTAAATCAAAGGATATAGCGGTGAACCAAACATACAAATTTCCCCTACAGAGCTTACATTCTAATATAAAATTATAAATTTATAAATTCTTCACCAAATCAACTTATTCATTTAATGTAATCCCAATCAAATCCCAAAAGGAATTTTTAAGGTCAATGGGGGGACTTGACAAAATAATTCTAAAGTTTGTTTGATTTTTGTTTTTGCTTATTTGAGATGGAATCTTGCTCTGTCACTCAGGCTGGAGTGCAGTGGTGCGATCTCGGCTCACTGCACCCTCCACCTCTGGGGTTCAAACAATTCTCCCGCCTCAGTCTCCCAAGCAGTTGGGATTACAGGCTTGTACCACCATGCCTGGCTAATTTTTATATTTTTAGTGAAGCCAGGGTTTCACCATGTTGGCCGGGCTGGTCTCAAACTCCTGACCTCAGGTGATCCACCTGGTTTGGCCTCCCAAAATGTTGGAATTACAGGCATGAACCATTGTACCTGGCCTAAAGTTATTGTAAAGAATAAACTTGTACAAACAGTTGAGAAAAATTGACAAATGCATAATTAAGTGTATTTGTTCCATCGGATGATAAAACATGGGAAAGATATTTCTAAGCATGCAATCAAATGCAGAACACACAAAGGAAAATTACAATGGTTTCCACTACACAGAAACTAAAGAATTCTATACGACAAAAAAAAAAAAAAAAAAAAAATGCCATGAACAAAACTAAAAGACAAAGGAGAAACTGGGAAAAAAAATGCAATATATTTGACTATAATAGAGAAATAGCTTTACTTTATAAAAATGTAAAAATCTATAAGAAAATAACACACTAACAGGAAAATAGGCAAAGGATTTAAAAAGGCAATTTACTATAAAAAGAAAGTCAGGGCCGGGCACAGTGGCTCACGTCTGTAATGCTAACACTTTGGGAGGCCAAGGTGGGCGGATCACTTGAACCCAGAAGTTCCAAACCAGCCTGGGCAACATGGTGAAACCCTGTCTCCACAAAAAACACAAAAATTAGCTGGGCGTGTGGTGCATGCCTGTGGTCCCAGCTACTTGGCAGGCTGAAGTGGGAGGATCACTTGAGCCTGGAAGGTTGCAGTGGGCTGAGATTGCACCATTGCACTCTAGCCTGGGCAACAGAGTGAGATTCTGTGAGAAAGAAAGGAAAAGGAAAGGAAGAAGAAAAGAAGAAGGAAAGGAAAGGAAGAAGAAAGAAAAGGAAAGAAAAGGAAAAGGAAAGGAAGAAGAAAAGAAGAAGGAAAGGAAAGGAAGAAGAAAAGGAAAGAGAGAAAGAGAAAGGAAGGAAGGAAGGAAGGAAGGAAGGAGGGCGGGAGGGAGGGCGGGAGGAAAGGAAGGAAGGAAGGAAGGAAGGAAGGAAGGAAGGAAGGAAAGAAAATCATGTCCAATATGTATGTGAAAATACATAATATATCCAACCTCATCAGTAGTCAAATAAATGCACATTAAAACACAAATAAGGTATTATTTGTCACCTACTGAATTGGAAGGATGAAACAAATGGTAATATACACTATGGACCAGGGTAGAGGAAATGGGCACTCTACCGAATTGCTGTTGGGAACGTAAATTGGATCCATTTGGAGAAAGGATGTAATCTGCCATTATGCATTAAAATCTTTAAAACATGCATGCATGTACTTCAATTCAGCAATTCTACTAGTAATTTATCTTAAGAAAATAATCATGGATATAATCTCAGGTTTATTTACAAGGATGTTTATTGCATTGTTGTTCCTAATAGAAAAAGTTGGAAATAACCTAAAAGTCCAACAATGGGAAATTGATTAAATAGCATGTATCCACCAAAAATTATATTATAGAACCATATTTTATGTAATTACATTTGTGTTTGCATAATCTACATATGTTAAGAAAAAAAGGACTGGAAGGATATATGTGTACCAAAATATTAAGAATAGTAATTTGAGGGCTTTAAGAACACAGTAGAATGATTTCTGTTTCCCTTTCTTGGTTATTTTCACAGTTTTCAGCCATAATCCTGCAATAATCTTATTGAGGGGGAGTATTTTTTTATGCTTGTTTTTTAAACGTTATGGGCAGACCATAACAGCCCAGGAGGGTGGCTTCCTGCATAGCCCTGGCTGGCTCCTCTCAGCCCTCATCTGTGGAGTCAGGTGGGCCTGTCTAGTGGGGCATGGAAACACACGCTTCAGTGGTCTCCTCCCATCCGCTGAAGTCACCTCCGCCTTCTCATTCCTGGCATCAGGGGTAATTCTTCTGTGGATGTTTAATTTGTATCAACATCAGAAGCAGAGCCAGGTACCTCTCTGGCTGCTGCTGAGCTCCCCAAGGCCTGATAACACAATAGGCTGCTTGCTCCATTGCCTGGCAACCAGATGCTTCTTGCTGCTCCTCCCTCTCTTCCCCACCCCACCCTCCCCTCCACCTCTGCTCCTGGCAGCTCCCCAGACACCACATACTCATGGAAGATGTTGGGAAGACTGCGTGGGAGGTGCTGGCCATGAAGTCCGCGATCTGCCGCAGGGCCCAGATGTTGGAGGAGTTGTTCCCCTTCTTCATCTGCTCCTGGATGAGGCCTTCCAGCTCCTCCCTGAAAGACTAAAGTAGGCCCCGAGGTGCTGGTCTCCCCATAGCCTCTCACACAGCTGCCGAACAATGAGCTCTTCCAAGTGCCCACCCCTTGCCCCTGGGTCAGCTAGGTCAGGGCCATGCTCAGGATCCCTGGCCACAAGGGACACGGAGCAGTTCCACTAGGACCTCAGGAATTGCTGTATGGGAAGCAACAAAGAAATGCTGGGAATGGATCTTGTGTTCCCTTGCCCTCTGGGCAGTAATCCAGATTCCAGATCCTTTCTGTGTCTAAATGAGGGCCAAGACCCCTCCCCACCATCAGACATGGTAGGACTTCACTTTAGTAATGAAGGACATTTTTTTAGGCAGAACTGAATGGAGAGAGCCACCATCCCTCTCCATTAGCGATGCCTGTGATTCTTTCCGGCCTCAGTTTCCTCATGTGCTTAATGAAAGGGTAGGAGCCAGAACAGGAGGATTTGATGGCCTCTGAGGTCGCTTCCACTCCTGATGTTCAACTCCAAGCCTGGCTTTTCAGACCATGGGGCCATAAGCAAGGAATCCCGCCCACCAGGTGGCAGGAGAAAACACTCAAGAGGAAATGGGGGGCCACTTAGGTGTGTTGGCCAACCTATAAAAGGACAGAAGGAAGCAGACCCTCCTCCAATCCCTATTTCCTGCCTGAGCCCTGAAATCTGGACTGGTGCTAACTCTGCCACCTCTCCTAACCCCCTTGTCACCCCTCCTAGCCACACTCTGGGGTTTTCCCAGGGGCTCCTCACCCCAGTGCTTTCAGCATCTGCCATATTTCTCCAGGCTCCCCAACACAATATCACCCAGACCTGGGTCCATTCCCTGGAGCTGCTCTGTGAAGCCTGAGTAGGCACCATGGCTCCCAGCCAGGGCCTCACACAGCCCCTGCACAGGCCCTGGCTCTCTGGAGCCCAGAAGGCCAAGGCAGAGCGGCTCCCACCTCCTGAGCCCATCCTGGCAAGCAACTGGAGACGCCAACTCTGTCCCTGGGCTTCCCGATCCTTAGGATCATGGGCTGATTCCTGAGGACCCCCAAACTCTACACAGTCAGATCCCTCTTGCCTCCTCCACACTGATCTCCCTCTGTCTTCAGTGGTCCACAGGGCCCATGCTTCTGCCTTCTCAAAAGGCACTACCTGTCTCAAGGAGGAGCTCTGTGTCCACGCCAGGCAGGAATCAACAGGCCCCAAGTAAGGAGGGAGGTGAGTGATCTCAACTTGCCTTCCCTTCCCACACCACATCCCATAGCCCTGCTGAGTCCTCCACTCTCCCCACCTCCTGGGGCTTCCAGGCCCTCCTCAGCCCCATCCCATTCATGTCAAAGCTTCATTTGTCCCGACAGAAAGTTCTTACTTTGTGGTGTTCAGTAAAGGGAGCCCC
This sequence comes from Macaca fascicularis, assembly GCF_037993035.2. NCBI lineage: Eukaryota > Metazoa > Chordata > Mammalia > Primates > Cercopithecidae > Macaca > Macaca fascicularis. The sequence goes on along the minus strand of NC_088387.1, from coordinate 51,187,516 downwards.
AACCCCTCCTTCTGGTACCCTGCTGGTCTCCAATTTACATGGATTTTTCCATTCACTGTCATAGCTTTCAGTGAGGAGGGAAGACTGGGAACTGAGGCTCCGAAGGGGCACAGGAAACTGAGGGGGACTTCTGTCTCCGTCCCACCTCCCCCTGCCCCCCGGCCCCCCCCCCCGCCCCGCACACAGCCAAACTGCCGCATACAAGCCAGTTTCTGTCATCCACAAGGGAAATTCAAGGCCCCTGGTGACCAGATCCGTCTTGCTCAGTGGGCTTACATTTCTACCGACCCTGAGCAAGGGGAAGAGGAGTTACTCATCTTTCGCGTAGGTATATGCCCTGAAGAGCCAGCGCCCCCTGCGCCCTCTCCCGTCCGGGTCAGCCCCACTCACGGGACTCTGCAGGATCATGGTGACGCGCTTCTTCTGCTCCATTAGGTTGAAGTCCTGCCGCAGGTCTGCTGCCTGGTTGCGAAGACGCATGTACTCGGGGTCATCCTCTGAGAAGCGGTCAAAGTAAGGCTGCCCCTGCGGGGGCGGCGGCGAGGCAGCCTCAGGGACCGTCTCTTCGCTCATTTTCCCGGTGGGTTTGCAATCCGCTCCTGGAACCCTACAGAGAAGCAGAGAGGGTATGCAGTTGGTTGGTGCTCCCCATCGGGGTACCCGCTTCCCAGAGAACAGGACTGGGTTCGGTTGGATTCTCAGTGGGGTGCGGCTATTCCCAGGATAGTAGAGGCAGAGCCTGGGGAGGAGGGCAGGACGCCGGCAGCGGCCCCATATATCCATCTATAGGAGCGCTGCTGTGCCATGAGACTAAGCAAAAACATGGGTTCAGGTATCCACTCCCTTCCCCAACTAGCCAGCGCTTAAATGGTTCCACTTGGCTTGGAGTAGAGAGTTCCCCGAATGCAAACATGACCTGCAGACCTTGTTGAGCATTTCTGTGATGCACACCTATGTAGTGGTAAGCTACTTACTGGAAATTAGTACTTCATCTAAAATGGAAACCCTCTAAGAAGGCCCCTCAAAAATTATGGTGGAAATAGCTACTGCATGCTGGGCTTAATACCTAGGTGATGGGTTGACAGGCGCAGCAAACCACCGTGGCACACATTTACCTATGTATCAAACCTGCACATCCTGCACACGTACCCCAGAACTAAAAAGAAAAAAAGTTATGGTGGGAAATTCACAAAAGAACATTAGTATTAAACAGGGCCTACTGAGACTACTACTACAAGAGCATGGGAACTACTAACATGTGGGAAGCACTTCGCCCAGTGCTTTTCTTTACAACTTAAACTTCGCTCTGGCCCCTGGAAAGGAATTTATCGGTGAATCTGTTTCTGTGAAACTTGTCTTAATGCAGAATCAGATTCTCATTTCAAGTTTAAAAAGAGGTATGCAACTTTATTAATGGAAAATTATTTTCTCTTCAATCCCACTCAACTCACGTTGAGAAACAACAACTAAGGTTTGCAGGGTGCCGTGCTGCCCGGCTGCCAGATCCCCACATGCTGTGTGTAAACCTACTCCCCAGAGCACGGACGATGACAGCCTCTGGAGAGTCAAGCTGCGGGAAAGCCGTGGATTTTTTCTAATCAAGCATGCTTTTTAAAATGTGTGAATGATGAATGAAGAAATGTTTTCTGTTGCTATCTTGGAGCCCTTCTGAAGAGTAAGCCTGCAGTTCCGGGCTTCACTTCCCGGCTGTGGGAGTTTGGTCAAGCCCATCTCCCTTCCTGTGTCAGCACTGCAAGGCCTTTAAGTCAGTGCTCTGCCCCTTCAACACACAGGGTGGCCTTATAGAGCGTTGGCCTTCTCCCTGCTGGCCGATTCTCTTCTCAGCAGAAGGCAGCATGTACTTTGGCTGAACAATAATTAGCTTTTTAACATACATGTGGAGATACAAATAAAAGAGCATTACAAGGGACCAGGACACCTGGGTTCTCATCCATAACCTGCCACTCCCTTGCTTTACCTCCATGGGCTCCCATTCCATGAGGAGATGGCGTGCTCTCTTGTTCTTTGGGAGAAGGCTCCTGGCCTCCCGGGTCCTGATCTGCCCTTTGCCTGTGGCTGGCCGGTCCTGACTCCCTCCAGCCTTGCTCCAGCAGTCCTATTGGCCCCAGCCTACCCTTGATTCTGGTCAGAAACTCATTACAAAGGAGACTTTGCTGATGTCCAGTAAAGCATATTCTTGTTGTCCCTGAGCTGCCTGTAACCTCTTCTTCCATATTCTATCAGAACTCCACCCTCTACCCTTGCAATCTCTCTGGGTGGGGTGAGGGGAGAATGATGCCATAGATAAGCTTGGAGGACAGTGGGAGGCCATTCCATCAGCCCAGAATACACAGATGGTTTTTGTTGTTCTTGTTTGCATTCTTCCTTTAGGGAAAAGGCAAAAAGTTCATTCAAGGGAAGGCACATGGACAGAGTTCCTCAAGGATCAGCTGATGGCCTGAGCCCTCAGCCTAGAGCAGTGGTTCTCAACCTAGAGTGCACAATAGCATCACCTTGGGAACTTTAAAAACTATTGATACCAGATATTCTAATATAATTAGTCTGAGGTGTGACCTGGACATCAGGATTTTCAGAAGCTCCCTAATCCCTAATGAGCAGCCAGGGTTGAAATAGCTATAGTTTAGATGTTACTGGTTGCAACATGTAATGGAAGGTGTCCATTCCAGGTGTTGGCCATTTCTAGCCAGTTGGACATAAGATGGCACAAAACCTCACATGTCTGACTGCCACACCACAGGCCACTTCCCATAGCTGTCTTGGCCCCTCCTCTCATTCAAACCACCACCTCCCATGATACACTTGGCCTGGAACATGTTACATTAAGTTTGGCCTAAAGCTGCCTCCTTACATATTTTAAGTGTAGCCTAAGGGCTTTTCCACGTATAATAAACTGATGTGTAATAGACTGTAACCTACTCTTGTGACAAGTAGCTGAGTCTCAGCCAACCACAGCAGCTGAGTTTCCACCAATCACAGGTAGCCAACTATTCAAACACTGTTCCAATAAAGCAAACACAGAGCCGTAACCAATCCAGCCATGTCTGAACCAATCCAGCCATGTCTGTATCTCACTTCCATTTTCTGTAGGTCACTTTCCTTTTTCTGTCCATAAATGTATCCAATCATGTGGCAGTCTCAGAGGCACTCAGAAACCATTCTGGTTCTGAGGGCTCCCCAGTTCCTGAATCATGCTTTGCTCAAACTCTGTTAAGTTTAATTTGCCTAAAATTTTTCTCTTAACAGGCAGTGGGAGTGCTCCAAATGCCACCATGGCCCGCTTCTGCAAAGCTGCCAAACCAGGACCTATGATCTTAATCATTCCACTAGTTAGTCATCTTCTTATGAAAGCCCTTACCTGATTTCCCCCAACCAGCACCACACTTACCAGCAGTGTTGACAAAATATTTGGTAATAGGAGATGGAGATGAAGGGTTGGAGGTAGGGGAAGGGGTCTGCTGGGAGTGGCAGCCAAAAAAAAAAAAGATTCTGTAAAGAAAGATTTTGGAACAGATTTGGCAGGCTGCTAGAATAGTTGTTATACTTAGCAACATTTAAATCCAGACCCTTTCCTTTCATCTGAATGGAAAAAGAGTGATTGAGTCAGGGATGTTGCTGGTGGACTGAGCTCTAGACTAGAAGTCCAGGGACCCACAGTCTTGCCCCTATGTGTCACTCAGTAGCTGCATGGGCTTGGGCAAGTCATTGCCTCTCTCTGGGTCTCACTTTGCCCAGCTCTAAATGAGAAAATGAACCGAATAACCTCTGGGGTCCCTTCCAGCTCTGACACTATGATTTATCTGAGTTGGAGACAGATACATTCATGTAATAAAGGCAGAAGGATGGAGGATCTGGGTTTCCTGGAGCAAGAGACCTTCCTGCTTTCCCCCAGAGCCTCTCCCACAAGTCAGATGCCAATAGAGAAACATCAGAAAAGAACGCACATTGGCTTTGTGGATTCCAGTCAATCCCATGTGCATGGGGTTAGTTAAGAATATTTCACCTCTCTCATGCTCACACCCAACCTCATCCCTGGACCTTGAAGATAAGAAGGGATGACAAAGTCAAACATAATGGGACTGCATCGGAGCCACACAGACATGTGGCCCCCACCCAGATTCTTCTGGGCAGGCAGTACTGCAGAACAAAACTCTTCCAGAGACATCACCTCATCGAACCCCATTCCTTCTCTGTTTACTGACTCATCATAGTAAATTAATTCTCTCTGGCGCTTTCAAAGCCCTGAACCTTTGATGTTATTTTTAAAACAGCAACAAGCAACTCCCCTTCCCCAGCGAGTACACTGGATGTGAGCATAGGCATGTGAGCCCCCTGAGCTCCCTAGGACTCCAGGCTCCAAGCCAACTGAACTCTCAGCTTCTCTGGGACTGGGATCATTTTGGCCAGCACAGCCTTGTACTGAGCCTTCCTGGCATAAACCCTTTTTCATCCAGGCAGGAAAAGGTTGACCATCTCCCCTTCCCCATGGAGCGGTTCCATTTCCCAGCAACTGGTCTGTGAAGGCTGTGAAGTAGCTCTGCCCTCTCTGAAGTGCAAACAACCAAGAAGCTCCGGGCCTGATGGACAGGAGCTCACACCACTATGCCCCAGGGCCTGCCTTCCCTTCTTAGAGCCCAGCCCCAGAGGGTTGCTCCAGAGGTACTCCGATGGGGGTGGTGTAGGACATGGAAGCCCTGACTCCATCACCATCACAACAGGGGCCTGGGTCAAGCCTTTGGCTTTGTGAATCAGAGGCATCCTCTTGTGCTCCTTCCTTCTGTCTCCACAAAGTTATGTGCAGAATGGCTTAGCAATTAAAAGCAGAGACTCTGGAACAAGACCATCTGGGTTCAAATCTCAGCTGTGCCACTTATTATCTGTGTAATCCTGAGCTAGTTACTTAACTGCTCTGTGCCTCTGTTTCCCCACATATAAAATGGGGACTGTAGTAAATTAACTACCTTGAAAGGTACTTGTGAGGATTAGTGAACTTAAGGTATGTAGAGTATTTAAAACAGGGCTTGATACATATAGCAAGTGCTATTAACTATTTACTCTTATTATGTGTGATTTCAGGGCTTAAGTCATCTTAGCATTAGGAATTCAAGTAATGAGAGGCTTGTGATTCAATTATAAACAGGTGCACACTAAATAACTGTAATTATGTGTTTTAGTCTAAAAAACTAATTCAATCTTGAGCTATATTGACAAAAAGAAGAACATTCAGAAAAAGACTGAGAATGTCCAGTTTCCCAACCAGATAGTGGGAACAGGTCAACCTCGGTATCACAAAAAAGAAGCTAAGCAGGATGCTGGAGATCAGAGACCAGTGTGTGATGAGCCAGGTGTGATATAAGAAAGACTATATCTGGTCTTTGTCCCTGGTTCCTGGCACAGAGATTCAAAAACCTTTGGAATTCCTAAAATGCCCAAAAGACAGTAGGAATGTCTTTTGTTATTCATCACGAGCGCCTTTCAACTGAACCTGAGTTTATACTAATAAGGTGACGTATAATAGGCCCTTAGTTTCAAGGAAGTGTCTAGCCACCTCAGAAAATCCAAGCACATGATTAGAAGCCTGTAGCATCAGCTCCACCCCCACTGCCCCCCCACCCCACCACTTCCAAAGCAGGGAGAGGGGCTAGAGATTGAGTCCAGACAAGTGGCAAATGATTTAACCACTCATGCCTCTGTAACAAACGCCCCTTGATTTTTAAAAAAAATCTCTGGACTCCAAGGTGTTGGGGAACTTCCTGGTTGGTGAACACATTGATGTGCTGGGCAAGTGGTGTGCCTGGATTCCACAGGAGAGAGCACAGAAGCTCTGTACGCCTCACCTTACACCCTGACCTATGGATGCATCTCTTCCATGTGGGTGTTCCAGAGTTGGACCCTTTGAAATATGATTGCAAGTACCATGCTTTCGGTGAGTTCTGTGACTCATTCTAATGAATTATTGAACCTGAAGAGGGGTCACGGGAACTCCTAAATTTACAGCCAAGTCAGTTGGAAGTGTGGGTGACCTGGGGACCCCACTTGTGGCTGGTGCCTGAGGTGGGGATGGTCATATTCGTGACCTTGTCCTTTACCTTGTAGTAGTTAGCTTGTGTGCCCTTCAACTTGGGGTAGTGCATGTCAGAATTGAATTGAATTGTAGGACAGCCAGCTGATGACAGGGAATTGGTGACATAATATTACCAAGCAACTTTTTATTCATGATGTATTTTCGCCCCCAGGACCAATCTATGAGGTCGATATTATTGTTCCAGTTTTGCTTAAACAAAATAAAGATAGGCCGGGCGCAGTGGCTCATGTCTGTAATCCCAGCATTTTGGGAGGCCGAGGCAGGTGGATCATCTGAGGTCAGGAGTGGGAGACCAGCCTGGCCAACATGGTGAAACCCCATCTCTATTAAAAATACAAAAATTAACTGGGCGTGGTCATGTGCATCTGTAGTCCCAGCTACTCGGGAGGCTGAGGCAGGAGAACCTGGGAGGCAGAGGTTGCAATGAGCTGAGATCACACCACTGCACTCCAACCTAGGTGAAAGAGGGAGACCCTGTCTCAAAAAAAAAAAAAAGATAAAGATAAAGAAACTGAATCACAAAGTGATGAACAAACTTGCTCAAGGTCACACAGATAACAGTGGAGTCAGGATTTCAACCAGGTTTGTCTCTAGCCCCACATCCTGTACTTCTCCACTCCATCATTCTGCCCCAGAACATCTGCTGGGCTGCCATGTGGAAGAAGGATTAGGCTGGTTCTCTAGAACCTCAGAGGCCAGAACTAGGAAACCAGGTGGTTTTTACAGACAGGCAGATTGCAGCTGAGGGCACAGGGGAGAACTTCCTAAGGGCAGGAGCTGCTCAGTAATGGGAAGGTGGAACAGGCTGTCTTGTCAGGTGGGGAGTTGTCTCTGCTGGGAGTCAGAGTGAGCACAGGATGCTGTAAAGGGGCTTCTGTCTTTGCTGAGTCACAGGCAGGGGGAGGACTAGTGACTTCTAAGGTCCTTCAGGTTCTGTGGTAGGTCTTGAGTCAGCAGGATAAGGGGAGTTCATGGCAATGACCTGAGTGTCTGGAAGCTCATCCTCATGCAAAGGGCCTTGTCTGCACCTCATGTGATGGGCCCAACCAAAAAGTGTGCGTCACCCCCATCACCGCCAGAAACTGCTGCTTACTTACCGGGAGACTGGCCCAGCCCTGTCCAAGGCTCCTTCCGTTCAGTGTTCAGTCTGCACCCCCCAGTTCCACTCTCAAGGGTGCCGGCCACATCTACACAACCTCAAACATCCAGGTGGAAACTGCAACACACAAACACGACAAGTGTCAGGGCCTTGCCTGCACCACCATGACTCTTTACCTGATTTATAAGAGCTTCTGGGAAATTCCTTAAAATGAACTTGAAACGAATTTTTATTTTAAAAGCAAATTATGCCTTTAAAAAGGTAAAGAGGCCGGGTGCAGTAGCTCATGTCTGTAATCCCAGCACTTTGGGAGGCCAAGGTGGGGGGATCACGAGGTCAAGAGATCGGGACCATCCTGGCCAACATGGTGAAACCCCATTCTACCAAAAGTACAAAAATTAGTCGGGCATCGTGGTGGGTGCCTATACTCCCAGCTACTCAGGAGGCTGAGGCAGGAGAATTGCTTGAACCCGGGAGGTGGAGGTTGCAGTGAGCCGAGATCACGCCACTACACTCCAGCCTGGGGGACAGAGAGAGACTCTGTCTCAAAAAAAAAGGTAAAGAAAGCTGCATTATCTTTACAATTGGGATAAAAATTCCTTTTAAAGAAAAGAATTGGATAATCTCTTTGCTGAGTCCTGGCTGGCAAGGCCTCCAGGGACAGTAGTTGCGCTGGCCTAGTGGAGGGTGCAGAATGTGGAACTCCTGCACGAGCCCAGACGGGGTTGCTAGTTGCTGAGCTGGGAGGATCTCCATTCTTAAGACCCCCAAAACACTTCACTAACAGCTGCTAAACTCACAGATGCTAATGTGAGTGATGTTTGGATGCAGCCCAAGACGCAGAAGCAGCCTGAAGAATACTGCATCCCAGGAAAATGGGAGAGTTTTAGATTTGCACAGGCTGTCCATGGGTGAATTCAAGGCCATTTCACCTAGAGTTCGAGGGGAAGAAAGGCCCCAGCGAATACCTGCATAATAGATCCTAAAGTACTACTAAGGAGGAATATAAAGTTGTTAATACCTTACAAACTAGGGTGAGTTACTAGTCTAAAACTCCTAGGAATCAAGGTCTTCAAAGCATTAATTGTCAAAATGTTTAAAAATAAAGACAAGTGATGACAAGTGATCATTTTCCATTTTCACTTGGACATCCTGTTGTTCTGACCCAGAGCTGCTGGGGGCTGTCTCATCCAGGGCTGGCAGCATCCCTGACCACCCCCACCCTACTGCTGCCTGCCCATGGCTCTGGCTCACTGGCAGCTCAGGTCCATCCCTGACCCAGTGCTGTCCAGAGTGGAGCCATTCGGAGAGACTCGTCCCACCAATGAGGGACAAGGAAAACTCATCTTGGTAGGTACAATGTGCCTGTGGGAATCCAGGACACCTGCACACCCACTAAGGCTCAGCCTCCTCCTCAATCCAGCCAGGGGGCCTGGGGCTCAGTGTTTCAGTGCCTGGATGGTCCCTGAGCCCAGTCCTGATGCTCATGATTCTACTTAGGAACTTGTAAGTTGCTTCTAAGAGCGAGACTCTGCGCGCTGCACATCCAGTGCCGACTAAGGTCTTTCTCCCAAAGGTTCTATTTTTAACTAGAACAGGGTCCCAGCCACCACTTGATGCTGCCTCTCTCCAATGGTGGGGTTTGCTGATGTATCTCCACTGCCCTCCTTAAGGACCAATCTTGCAGCCTCAAGCACCAGCTTCCTCCCCTTCCCCAGAAGGTCTGAGGCTGCCCTGTGGCCATAACCTGCTAAGATTTGAATTTTCAGAATCTCAGCTATTTTTTGTGTTTACTAATAGAATTAATCCTTTGCCCCCAGAAGTAGCCTGCACCATTCCTGTAAGAAAGCAAACATTTATCCCCAACGTAAATATCCAGTGAACAAAATAATTCCCACCCCAACCCCCACTGCTGCTGAAATTCCCCATCAGAGCACATTCCTTGGGTTATGGTGTTATGCCCCTGATTAAAATGAAAATAGTCCTGAGAGGTATTTGAGGCAAGTGTATTATCTAGAAACCATTGTCCTGTGGCAATGAAACTGTCAAATCTCTGATCGTGGAGTTGGGCTGAGCAGGCAAGACAGGCACCAGATCAGCAAGCTTTAATGAGAGAAGGAAGAGAAAGAGGCCTAATGCCAGGGCTGCTCTAGTGAGGCCCCAGCTGCTGTCCTGGGGGAATTTAGATAATCCTGGCCAGACAGAACCCTCTGAGCCTGCTGAAGCTGCTGTACCAAGCACAGCATCACCCCTTGTGCAGCCTTCAGCTTCCCAGCACATGCTTTGAGAACCTAGCTCTCTCCAGCTTCCAGCCCCCACATCCCTCAGGCAGAGCGGAGATGCAAGGGACAGTGTGAGCCACGGTGCCCCATGTAGTGAAAACAGATGCCTGACATCCCCTGGGTGGTTCAGAGAGCACCAGAGGCACAGCCCCCTCAGAGCCACCGGCCCCCTGCTCTTGGTGTGCAATCACGCTGGGCTGTGAGGCAGCAGGAGTTAGGGCAGTGCATTCTAGTCCTTGTTGGCTGCTCTGGATTGTAAGCCCGGACATAAAACACTCAGGGAACTTTGCCTACTCCTGTGTCCTGCAGCCTCTTTAAAAGTCAACCTGCAAACGGACCATCACTCCTGCCCACCCCACACCACAGCCTCCCCCACCCCCTCCTCTCTGCCCCCTACCAACCAGGCATCCCACCATGGGATCCCACCTTGACTCCCTCAATTTGCCCTGCACATTTAATTGGTCACTAAGGTCTCTGGTTTTATGTCCTAAATATCTCTCCACCCACAGTGCCAGGCCCTGAATCATGCCTCCATCTCTCCATCCTTTAATGATCTCTGGCCCACAGTCTTTCCTGGCCCATGCCTGACACTGCCCTGCTAAAAATCCATCTCTGTCGCCAGGGGCAGTGTTCCTGAACTTTTTTTTGTTGTTGTTCTTTAAAGCCCTGCTTTTCCAACCAAAACCTAATCAAATTTAGCCTTTATTACCAAAATGGCAGGTATACTTTTCACATTTTCCAAATATAAAATGTTAAATCTGAACGGGCTTTGTCAAACCAAATGCACACCCCATGTTAACAATCCAAGCCCATTGATGCCCAGCTGGGAGCTGTGCATTTTTCCCTCTGCCCAGCCCCTTCTCCTTGAGGACAGCTACCCTGTAGGATGAGGCTGAGACTCAGATGACACCTCTACTCCCAGCCCCCTGACCTCTCTGCATTTGCCTCGCTCTCCAGGGGCTATTCCCAGGACCCAAGAGGCACAAAGCAGATTCTTGGTTGGGGCTGGAGTCTGCCAGGAACACCCTCCTCTCTTCACCTCCTCCCTGCAGCTCAGGTGTCCTCTCCTCTGGAAGCCTGTCCCCTACACCCCCGCCCTGGGCTCTCACATCACTTTTACTTGCCTCTTCCATTCCACTTGCAGCCCAGCAGCAACAATCTATTACCGTGAGCTCCTGGTAGGCGGCCTGTGTCTCTGCATTTCTCTATCCTCCCTGTTGCAATAAAGCCTGGTGCCAGTTAGGTGCTGAACAAATGTTAGTTGAAGGTAAATTGGGAAGAGCTGGGCCCGCTTAACAAAGCAGCCCTGTCCAGCCCTGAGGTCCCAGCAGCAAGTGAGGCCTGAGGGGAGCTCATGATACAGTGTGAGGAGACAGACCCTGAAGGCTAAGGTGCTGAGTGTTCATGGAGGAGTGCATGGCAGGTGCCTCAGTGCCCAGATCACCTCTTGTCTTGGTATATAACCCAGTGGCTGGCCCCTCAGCCACCCTTCTTGCCTAACTTGAGGCAGAACCCAGCAACAGATTGCAACTCTTACATTAACAAATCCGACATTAATTATGGAGAGAAGAGAAGAAGGTAATATTACATACCATACAACACACACAGCAACCCCTTTGGCTCTCCCATGTTCAGCCCTGCCCTCTCTCTCTCTCTCTCACCTCCTCCCTTGAGCACCCCCTCACCTCTCTTGCCTGGGACCCTCCTCTGTGCACAGAGGAGCCCAGGAGCTCCCTCTCAGCCTGGCCAGCTCACTTCCTCACACCTCTGCAGCCTCTCAGCAGGGTCCCTGCTTGGGATTCGCCCTGGTAGGATGGCAGCTGGAGACTACACATCATGAGACGCGCTTCCTGTCACCAAGCATCTTCTTCCCCGTCCCACTGAAGACCAAGTACATGTAACCACTGGAGTATGAAATCGCATTTCTATGGATCGTTCCTTGTGGCTATAAGAGAAACAAAGGTCTATAAGGGGAGTAACAGATGCCCGAGTTGTCTGACTTTTTGTTAAAATCAACTTAAGCTTCATGTGCCCTGAGCAGAGGCAGGCGCTGTCTCCTGCCACTTCAGTGGGGGAGTCTCCAGACAGGAAGAGACAGTCTGTGTGGCTCAGCACCCAGAGCTCAAAGTGGAAAGACGCAAGCTGCCACTTCCCAGGTGCTCCCCAACAGCCATGGCTATGGGTCTGTCAGCTGTCCTGGCCTCTGAAAGCCCCAGGCCCTGGTCCTACGGGTCAGCTCCCAACAAGGACAGTGTAGCATTTGTTCCAGGACTTAGGCTTGAAGTCAGAAGCCAGACTCACCGATCCCTGAATGAGACTCCCACAAGTGAGACAGGAGACGCTCAGGGCTGAGCTGCTGCTACTTTTGCAGAATAAATGAAGACGGTTGAATAAGGGACTGGACCACACCCTGCCTGATGTGTTCAGATAGAGAGAAAGCTCATGCCTCTGGCCAGTGGGATTATAGGGAAAGCTTATCATCATTTCTTCAAATACTTCTGAGTTTTACAAAGTTCTAAATTATGTATTAACTGCTGTGATCATTTAAGCCAAAAATAGTTGTAAAGAAGAAAGAAAGAGGCAGGACAGCGAGGGTAAAGTCTATGTCCATCTTAGTTGGAAGAATCCTTTAACCCCTTCACTGCTGCAGGCCCCGTAAGTTACTTATTTCTGGGCATCCCTGGTGCAAACATTCCTAGTGAAGTCCAGTGAATTTTAAAAGCCCTCCAGCAAACAGCCTCAAACCTAATAGTCGGTAGGCAATGTTTTTCTGTTCTTCTATCCAGGAATTAGACTGTTGGGGAATGAATGGACTGAGTATTCTTTCTTACAGACTTGGAATCATTCCCATACCCGCTAACTAAATCAACAGTTAATTTGTCAAGTATCTGTTGTTGCCCAGGAATGAGCAAGAACTGGAATTGATGTGAGAGGGAAGATGGCTGGGAGAAACGAGACATGGCCCTGCCTGCTAGAGGCCCACAGTCATGTTTGTATTCATGAAAAACATGCACGTAAATGAAACATGCACAGATACATGCACATATACGCAGATATGTAATTCACTATTAAGGCCAACACACTACAGGGCCCTGACAATGAACGCCGAGGTGATCAGAAATGAATGGGTTCAACGCTTTTTGGGAAGGGAGACTGGAAACCTTGGGTGCACATTATGAGGACCAAGGTCCTGAGTTAGATCCTGAAGAAAGACATTATTCCATCCACAAAAGCTGTGAAACTCCAATAAGTGCCCAGTGCTATGCCCAGCCCTGCAGTGAAGGACCCAGCATCCCGGTTTTTCGGGAGAGGAAATTGAGACTGCAGGAACCTGGGTGACTTGATTCAGGCTGCAGAGTTGGTGAACGACAGAGCTTGGGTTTGAACCCCTCTAGTTCCAGAGCCTGTTCTCCTTTTACTTCACCACACTTTCTGCCCCTCATTCAAACAAAGGTGAGCAGATGCCAGGGGCCTGGTAGGAAGTGGGGCGGGGAGGGGAATGGACATCAGCAAATGGCCAGAGCCCAAGTTCTATATTCCTGGTGGAAGCCCTGAGGACTTGGCCAGCACCAGAAAAGATGATTCTACTTCCTATTTCTGGCATGCAGGGCTCAGAACCAAGCTCTTTCCCAGCACAGCAATGGGGATTAGGAGGCAAGGGAGAGAGTAGGCACCTCTGGGACTCGCTCTGACAAAGTGAGCTGAGCTTTTAGGTATAGAAGATCCACTGGCCCCTCAAGAGGACAGATGGGCTGCAGTGGTGACAGCTGGTGGTGGGTCACCCACCTGCACTTCCAGGGCTGCCAGTCACTGCAGTGTGGGTACAGCCACCTATGAGACTTGCTTCATATGGACTCAATACAATCCTTCCACTAAAAGATCTGCCATGGGTCAGGACCTGGCTCGCCACTGGGGACACAAAGGGATGCAACTGCAATCCCATTTCTCAAAAGGCCCAGGACAGGGGCGTGGGGGGCGGCTCACAGAGAGATGATTACAATACTGGGGCACAGTGATCTGGTGGAGGTTCATGAAAGTGACCAGGGGGTCCTAACCTCGAGGCTCCAGCACTGGGCTTTAACTCACTCATCAGCAGCCTGTGCCACTGATCACAAAACCATGTGGACCTCATGCCTTCATGAAAGTAAAGAAAGGGTTGTTGGGAAAGCCCTGGTGATGCAGAGACAGTGCTGAGCTAGCAGGATGGCTGGGCTCAGTCTTCCCATACTCAGTGCCTTCAGTAAAAAGGTCGAACTGGGAGACTATGCAGATAAAAGCCCATCAAAAAGGCTGTCTAATTGAGCTGACTGTCCTGATTTACTGTTGCACCTCAGGCTGTCCTGGAATCCAGTCACAGATACTTTTAAGCAGTCACCTTGCCTGCCTTTTGCCTTCAGGCAACTCAGTGGAGCTATATTTTGAAAAGTTTCACCTCAATCAAATTCAAACATGAAACAGTTGATTCTGCTCCTTGGCCCAATCTGAGAGCACCTGTCCTTCAATAGGAAGGTAAAGTGTAACTCATTGGATCATGTGACAGGATTGTCTTGTCCCCATCCCCAACCACCCCCCGTCAAGAAATCCAGGAAACAGCTATCGGGTATGTATCCTTTTTTGTCTAATAGAATAAGCCATATCCTAAGCCATAAGAGGTGGGAATAAATGCTCATTTGGCACATTAAGGTTGAAGTTGTTTTGTGGGTTCTTTTTATTGGGCATTTCCCCCCACTGTTTGGGCAAGAGAAAATAGGAACATTTTGCATCTAAACTGGAGGGTAATCCTGCACTATCTCTCCCCTCTCCAGACTGGGGAAGCTGTGAACATTCAAAACTGAAATGAGACTTGGGAGTGCTGGTGTGGAGGAGGGGAAGGAGGAAAGTTAGTAGGCCCAGAGAGAGGAGATGGTGGGAAGCAGAGGGAGTATGTTAAGGGTAGGAGGTCAAAAGGCTCACATGGGGAACTGCTGGCCTCTGGAACATCCATGTGGAGACATCTCAAAAGCCTGAGCAGTGAGGCTCAGGCCATGACAGGGTGTTAAGAATAGGATGGCAAAAATAGGAGAGATGTTGACTGTCCATTCCTAGGATAGCGAAAATAGGAGAGATGTTGTTTGACTGTTCACTCCTCTCTCTGATGATTCTGTATTCTAAGTGTCTCCTGCAGGATCACCAGTTATCCATATGTTGGATCTCTGTTCTCTAAATCTATTGTTATCGTCTCACTGATTCTGTTGTTGACATTTTCCTTACATTCTGACAGTTTGTCAGTATTTTCCACTTCACTTATTGGATTTTATTATGGGGATATTAAGGAAAGAGCTATTTCACCTTCTGTATATTTCTGTGTGTATGTTTGCGTATCCATGTGTCAGAGACAATGCTATGTGCTCCCCAAACCCATTTCCTCTTCTTCCTGGGAGCCCATGTTTCCCAGCCCCGCTTCTGTCTGGACAGGACCCTAGGGAATGTAAGCCAGTGGAAAGTAAGCAGAAATAATGTCATCCCCAGCAGCCAAGCCAAGGCAATTAAGAGCAGAGATGCCTTCTCCACTCCCTTACTCCTCCCTTGCCTCCCTGCTGGAGGCAGAGGATGCAGTGGAAACTTCCAGGCTCTAGGAAATGACGCAGCCACCAAATGGAAGAAAACGGGAAGTCACTGCAAGCAGCCCACTGAGCATCTATTTGATTGGAGTTTCTGAGGCTGTTGTTATGGCAGGTCACCTACCCTGAAAAACACATTCCCACCTGCCTTTAGGTCAGAATAGTCTTATTCTAGTGTCTCCTGCAGGATCACCAGTTATCCATATGTTGGATCTCTGCTCTCTAAATCTATTGTTATCGTCTCACTGATTCTGTTGTTGAAATTTTCCTTACATTCTGACGGTCTGTCGGTATTTCCCACTTCACTGATTTTAATTCAGCAAAATTCATGTGGATTTTAATGCTGATATTAAACATTTTATCATTTTGCATACTATCCTTACTTTATCTCCATTTTCACCTCAAATCTTTCATCTTAGTCTATTCTCCCCCCATGACTCTATTTCTTAGAAACCATGTCTTTTTGAGCCATATATACTAAGGATACCAGCTTTCTAACATTCTTCTGGTTCCTATAGCAGGTTATTATAAGAGGTAAATGCTCCTTTTGAGTCCTCCAGATAATTTATCTTCCCCTGAAATGTATTTTCTCAAGATATTTCTAATTGTTTTCCTTTATTCTCAAATAAGGTGAAATCAAGTCCCCTAAGATACAACCTTCAGGGAAAATAGCTTCTGGCAAAATGTGATGAGAAAGCCACATGTTTTCTGGAAATCAAGTGTGATGCACACATAATTAATAGTGACTTTTAATATGTCCAGGCAATTTCTGTACTAACATGAACAAAGAAATTACCTTAATGATTAGTCCAATTAAAATTAGAGATACAAAAGGACAATTATCAAGGAAACCAGCCCATTCCCACATGCAGATTTTTTAAATGGGTAGTCCATTTAGAGAAAACTTAAAATTCAATCAAACTCATTTCTGGATGGTGGAGTGATTGGTGACTAACATCAGACTCAAGGAAATAAATACTTAGGTGAGCCCACAAATCTTAAAATATGACCCCCTGCTTTGCAATTTCCTGTCATGCCATAAAACTATTAATAAGATAGAGGAAGGAGGGAATGAAAAATAAACATCATGATAGCAATTTAATAACAGGACTATCAGATCCTGGAGACCCAGGCCAGCCTCACTTCTAGGACATCTCCTGCTTAAAGGAATGGCATGGGAGGTGAGTCACACAGATGAGCATAAAGAACACCTTTCTTTGATGTAGGTCTCAGAAGTGAAGGCTGAGAGATCGAAGCCCAGGTGTTGATTTGATAGAGGGGTAAAAATAAAATGAGCATTGGCATGACTGTATTCTTCAATTATAAGACATCCTTGATTGATTGGCACACCAATTATTTTAAATATTACTGAGAAAGAAAAAAAAACATTGCTAACTATAATTATAAGTCATCATTGATTGGGGGACACATCCCAACTTCAAAGATGTTGAAATGTGGGGGAAAATGTGTGTCTTAGAATCAATGAAGTAAGGAACTCAACTTAGAAACTGGTGTCACTACTTTGGGACTGCCTTTTACATGGTGGATGGCATATCATCTACTGGGTCAGGGAGCTGAAGGATGAGACAAGAGAAACAGGCCATGAGGGCCTTGGGAGAGCCCCTTGACACGTGGATTCAGGGCTTATCAGTAGACCAGATTTGTTGGCTGTCAATCCATGCTTCTGCCCAGTACAGTGTCCTGAGAGCTACGACAAGGCACTGATGTGCATGGCCCCCAAACAGGTTTTCACTCAGTGTATATCTCAGTACATCTGCTGAGGAAGCATCTTCTTCTACTGTGAAATAAGAGCTTAATGTCATAAGGCAAGACCAGACTAAGATGAGAGGCAACAAGATGAGATAAAAATGGCAATTGACCCACCACCTATATTTCTGATTAGGCTCAGTCCATGAAAACCACAAGGGCTTTTGTTCTCCAGAGGGACATAGCACATAGTAGGTGCTCGATCAATGCTAGTTCCCATCCCCTATATTCTCTCTACAAGAACATTCCCAAATCTGCCATTTGATTCTGCCCTGTGTTTTTCCAAAGTTGGGAGTAGAGAGAAAATTAAGAACTATGGTGGGGAGGGGGTAAATAACTCCATAGAGGCCCCAAACTATTTCTCTACATGAAGGACCCAGGGAATTGGTTCCACCATATAGCACCATGGCTACAAATCCAGGCTCTGAATGGCACGAAGGGCCTAGGAATGAATCCCAGCTCTGCCTGTTTCTAGTTCTGTGACCTTGAACAAGTTGCTTAATTTTTCTAAACCCCAGGTTCTTTGTCCAATGTGGAGAAGAACAGTCCCTCCTCAGAGGATTATATAAGATAATATATGAAAGCACAGGCTTTGCACAGGGTCTGACAAATACTAAGGACTCCATAAATGTTAGGTGCTACTCTTAACACTGCAACAACTGAATTTTTTTTTTTCTTTATCACAGTCTGGATTTTATCTAGTCAGCAAGCACACATCTGGGCTGACTGCTCCATCAAATGTTCTCAAGGGAACATCAACGAATCTGAAACGAGCTGAATAAAATCAGGCAGGTTATGTCTGCTGCTGAATTTCTGCACTACAAGACATAGGT
Organism: Macaca fascicularis; assembly: GCF_037993035.2. NCBI lineage: Eukaryota > Metazoa > Chordata > Mammalia > Primates > Cercopithecidae > Macaca > Macaca fascicularis. The sequence continues at coordinate 51,169,832 of NC_088387.1, read as the reverse complement.
AGATTTTTAGCTGATACGCACTCTAAATGGTGGGCTCTGCTTTTCCATCTGAGCAGGTAATCTGCAGCCCACGGTGTTGGTGACAACACTGCTTGCATGCCTGGTGAGAATGTCTGGACTGGGTTACAGGTTTTTTCAGCTAATTCCCTGACCCCCTTGACACAGCCATTAATTACAAGCACAAAATGCTGTGCCCAGCCGTCTCCTGACACACTTGCACCTCAGGAGGATCTTCTTTGAGCTTGGAACTCAAAGAATGGGGTCAGATTTTTGGCCTGGAGGGAAAAAAATGGCAAAGGGCTACAAACAAAGGCCAAAAATCATGAATGGTATAAGGAGGGTAAATGCAAGGGGAGACCCCACCTCTCACCACTTAAGGCATTTCAAGCACATTCAATGAGGATTCATATACTGGTTAGCAAACAAATGGAATATATTAGCCCAAGGCAGCGTATGGACCAAAAGTGCCCAGTGATGAGGCCACAGTGAATATCCACCTAAAGACCTCCTTGCATGATGTACACATGGCATAGGCCTTAAAAGCTGTCTTGTGGAAACATGTACCTTCGTGGTATTAAATGAAAAAGGTGTTGGGGTGGACTCAATATACATACTTTCAAGTGCCTTCTCTGTCCAAGCACTGTGCCAGGCACTGTTCTGCCATGCGCCTGTCATTCCAGGGCCCACCCCATGCTGTGGAATGAGGGCCTCAGCAGCTGTGCTGCCTTGGGTGAGCCCCTCCACCACTGTGTGCTCATTTCTAAATGGCGGCCATTGCAGTACCTCTGCCATAAAAATGTTCCCCCTGCATTTCTGGGTAGCCTCTTCATGAGGGCTTCAGAACTTGGCTCAGCTGCCAGCTTCCTAATGAAGCAGTGCACCTGCCCAGGGCAGGTATGTCTCTACCCTCACCTAGCCCCACACTGCTCCCCCACACATACCATGCATGTGGGTTTTCTGGAGCTCAGGCCAGGTTGCATGGCTCCCTGGGCTGCTCCCCCAAGCTCCCCACAAGGAGGCCTGCTGTCATCTCTCTTGTGGCTTTTGGCCCCCCTGCCAGGCTCTCTGCTTTTGCTTTGGGGTCTCCTTGACTTGGGCCCCCCTCAAGGCTGCAGGACTCAGGGTTGCTGCCGGCCACAGCCGTGCTTGTGCTCCTCTGACAGAAGCGAGGCACTGTACTAGGTGCCAGCCACTCAGTGGTGAGGGAGATGTGCTCTACATCCTCCACGTGCCAACAGCTGGGGGGCCCCAAACTTTATGCAGTGTTGGGTGTGGACAGGACAGACGTCCACACTGTATCTTGGCTTTCTTTGTGCCCAAGTCTCTCCAGAAAGTGGAACAAAGTCCTCTGATGTCATCTCTCTCCTCTATTGCCTCTTCTTTCTGTTGGGAAGATAACCTTTTAAACCCTTTGTAATCTCAGAAGCATTATCCCATAAGGGTGAAGAACAAAGACGGTGCAGTCTGCCTAGTTTATATCTTGGGTGTACTTTCACAAGCTGCAAGCGTTACTGAACCACCCTGTACCTCAGTTTCCTCATCTGTAAAGTAGAGTGGTAATTATGGTAGCCACCCCAAGGGGCTGTTGCAATTAAATGGGTTCATCCATGTAAAACACTTAGGATAATGCCTGTCACAGAAGAAGCATTCAATAATGCTGGTCTTATCTGACAGTTTACAGTCAGTGTGGGTAAATCAGAAAACTCGGTTGCACTAGCTGAAGAAGGTGAGTACAAGTGAGGACCTGGGAAGAATGTTGCCTGGGAATGTTCCAAGGGAATCTGTATTGGGTTGAATATTCCTCCCCAACTCCCTGCCAAAAATATATATGTGTGTGTGTGTTCTAACTCCCAGACCCTGTGAATGTGATCTTATTTAGAAAATGGATCTTCACAGACATAATAAAGTTAAGCATCTGAAGATGAAATCATCCTGGATCATCCAGGTAAGCCCTAAATCCCTTCACAAGTATCCTTATAAGACACAGACACAGAGGAGATGGCCATGTGAAGATGGAGGTAGAGAATGGAGTGAGGCAGCCACAAGCCAAGGAACACCAGGAGCCATCAGAAGCTGGGAGAGGCATGGAAAGATTCTCCCCCAGAACTTCTGGATGGAGCACAGCCCTGCTGACACCATAATTTTGGACTTCTGGCCTCCAAAACTGTCATGGCGCTTCTCCAACCACGATGTACATGCAAACCACCTGAGGATTTTGCTAACCTGCAGACTCGGATTCAGCAGGTCTGGGATGAGGGCTGAGAGTTTGCATGTCTCAAAGGCCCCCAGTGATGCCCATGTTGCTGGTCCACAAACCACACTTTGAGTAGCAAGGTTTAAGAATGTATTGTCATCAGCAGTACCATGATGACAAACGAAACCACTGGAAACAAAGGGGCAGAGGTTGTAGATCCAGTGAGCCACAACAATGCTGGGCCCCTGTGACAGCATATGAGAGCCCAGCTTTCAGCTGCGGGATAAAGAGCAGAAGCAAGCCATTGACCTTTAGTGGCATTTGTCCCTGGGCTCAATCAATGCTTCTGAATTGAATAGCAGCTCACCCGGGCAATGCTAATGGGTTTTGACTGCTCTAGTTCATCACTCCCTAACAGGGTCAACCAAGAAGTAGTCGCATCCTTTTTGCTAGGGCGGGGGAAAAAGGTTTTATGATCCCTGCCTTATGGAGGACCCAGAATAATTCCTGGGAGAATGGAAATGTTGGTGACAGAATTCCAGTTTCCTAATTTCAATGAACTTGATGGAAATGTATAAATCAAGACTTTTGTGTTAATGCTTTTATGGGCAAAAAACACTTGATCCAAAAAGAAGACAAGAGCTCACCTCTAATGTAGCTTGTGCTCTTCTGTGACTGGGTACTGAGACGCTCATTTTGGTAGACAAGAGAGGAGAGGCCCCTGGCATGCATGCCCCAGGATGGGGGAGGTAGCTTTACCCACTAAAAAAGCCTACGTCAACAACATTTTAAAAAAGCTGGTCTACCAAACCCAACACAGGAATCGGTAGGAGATACAGACAGCCCTTAGCCTACATTCTCACTGGATTCTCCCACTGCTCTCTCTCCAGCCCCCACCCCACAATGCATCCCACACACAGGGTTATATTTCAAAATGCTCCAGAAAAACCATCTGTGACTTCTTGTGGTCCACAGCCAAATGGTCACAAAGCTTTATACCACGTACAGGCTCTGATCAACCGGTAGTGGCTACCTTTGAAGGGCTTCAGTCCTTCTTCACTCCGTGGGAAGAATGCTAGGATTGATTTCCAGTGTCTGCCATAGACTCAGAGCAGGAAGACTGGGACCCTGCCGTTTCTTTCAGGACAATAGGATAAAGTTATCTCATGGCTTTCAAGCTCCTTGGGCTACCATTAAATCATCTCCCACTCTTTTACATGAAATGCTCACTCCAGACAAAGCCCACACCAGCCCAACACTCCCCAATATGTGATAACACTCCCCTTTGTGGCTGGGGTCCAGCAGAACTTTCCCCTTCCTCATCCATCCCTCCAATCCCCAACGCCTAATTCCCTCTCCCTCTCCTGGGCTCTAGTGCCTCCCATTTATCACTAAACTGCCTTCTTTTCCTGCTATTACTCATCTCTGTAGATGAGTCAGGACAAAAATGACTCCTGTATGAGTATTCCCAGATTTTCCACTCCCTCAGACCCTTTTCTTCCCTGAACTCCCAGAAAAGCCTGCCTTGACTCACTGGCTCCTTGGATCTTTAGAATGCAGAATTGGCCAGGTGTGGTGGCTCATGCCTATAATCCCCGCACTTTGGGACGCTGAGGCGGGCAGATCACTTGCAGTCAGGAGTTCGAGACCAGCCTGGCCAACATGGTGAAACCCTGTCTACTAAAATATACAAAAGTTAGCTGGGCGTGGTGATGCACGCCTGTAATCCCAGCTACTCGGGAGGCTGAAGCAGGAGAATTGCTTGAACCCAGGAGGTGGAGGTTGCAGCAAGCCGAGATCGTGCCACTGTACTCCAGCCTGGGCGACAGAGGGAGACTCTGTCTCTATAGAATGCAGAATTGCCAGGCAAGGGAGACAGGATAAGAACAGGAGGATGGGACCTTCGAGGACGTCCGTGGATTTGTAGGGGCCTTTTGCTGAGAGAGGAGAAGCTTTGTGAGGTTCAAGGGCAAGGGCATAGCAGAGAAAAGCGAATTCAGAAGAAACACTGCTGTGCTCTGCATTCTTCCCATGTCATATTCAAGAAAGGCAAGTAAATGCCTGGAGCTTCTGCTGGTCACTCTTGTCTGTCCCTGAGGCCACTGCAGTGCCCTCTGTCTGGACCTCATAGGGCATGGCCTGTATGTGCTCTCTTTCCCAGTGCCTTAAAGGGCCATTTCCAGTATCTGTCTGCCAGGGTTTCTGGGCTGGGCTCTAGTGTGACAGAGTCGAGATGGCCCTTAGCATATACCCGACTCCCTCGCTTTACAGATAAAGAGCCTGAAGCCCACAGTGGGGGTCAGTCTGCACCTCAAATTTCACCACGGCTGAGACACATGTGTGAGGAGTCAGTCCTGGGCTGATGTCAGAGTGTGCCTGCCAATACCACTTGTCCTCCTTTGAGAAGAGGTGCATTAGGTGAGTGGATACCAAATCAATCCAGTTTGACAGGTATTGATTGAAGACACTCTCTGAAAAGGTATTGTGTGTGAAAATACATTAAACGTTCTAGAAAAACATGCTATGGATATTGCCCTTTTGTGAGTTAGTTTATGATGGGATATATACTTTTTGCACAGACAGTAACCATCCCCGCTCATGGGAGAAGCCCTTTGATGTCTGTGCCTTTGGGTCTGGCTTCGTGTGTCCCTTTCCACCCACAGGCATAAACCCTCTTCTAACTCCTCCTTCTCATCCTCCTCCTACCCACACACAGACACGTTCCTTGAGGACTTGCCTTGTTTTACTCCCACACAGGCAAGTCCAGTGCAGAAAAGTCACCTTGGCAATGTTTATTTTTGATGGTGGGGAAGTAGGGAAGCCTCATGAAGATCACTCGGGCCTGTCGGCATGGTTTTCCACTGGCATACTCTCAAAGATACGCTGAGCTTCCAGCTCTCATTGAATGTCAGAGTTACAGAGACTTTGAAGGCAGCCTGGGCTGGGCCTTCACTGGCCTACCCATTCCTCAGCCTTTCCTGCTGACCCCTGCAGGCTCCCATGGCAGCTGGCTCCATGCTGGGTTGGGGGCGATTAGAGCCACTGCCTGAAGATGAGAGAAGATGCCAGGGCATTCCTCCCCTCACGCACTGTCTCAAGAAATATCTCCTCCATGGCCCCAGCTTCTGCCAGAGGCCCACCATGTTTCTTCTAGTTTCTGCAGGGTGACCCTGGCCCCTGGGCTGGAATAACACTATCTCCTTCCTCCCTCTGCCTCAGGGTAGGTCTCTGGGTCACCTCCCCAAGCCTTGTTTGTTGGTTGGTTGGTTTTCAGCTCCTTCATTACCTGTGTAAATTTTCTGCATTAAATTTCCTCTGTTGAAACACTTGAAGAAATTTCTATTTACCTTGTTAGGCCCTGACTGAAACATGGCCCAACCTCTCCCCACCCCTTCATGGAACTTATGAAGAAACCAAGGCCAAGAGCGGTGTGCTTTGTCCAAAAAAGACTCATGGACACTTAGTTGTCAGTGACTGGCCTGGGTTTCTCAGTTTCTGTACTCCACACCTCTGCAAAATATGGCAGGACATGCTTCCTTTTTAGTTTTAATCCAAAAGAATCCAGAGTTATTGGGGTCAACAGTTTTGAAATGTGTGGCTTCTAAGGAACAACCACAGTTGCAGTTCCAGTCCTTTCACTTTCTAAATACCCCCTTGGACTATCAGGAGCTATTTAAACCTTGTTTCTGAGAGATGGAGACGTCAACTAGAGTAGCCCAGACTGTGACCACAGCCAGGTCACTGCCCGCTTCCACGCTTCCGTTTCCAGCCTCTATTTTCATACTTAAGGAAACTAACGTAATACAAAATGACCATTTCTAAAAGTATTTAAAACTTTCTTTTAATATGTGCAGCAAAATTCAAATCCACACATTTTTGGACCAGATGGTTTCTCAACTCTGCAAAGTAGGTTTAAAGTAATAGTTATTTAAGCGTGCCATATATTTTAAATACACAGTGCTTCTGCTAATTAACACTTCATGATTTCTCAAGAGTCCCACAGGCAATAGTTACCATTTGTAAATGGTGAAATATAGTGTCAAGAAAATGAATCCTATTTTGCTCCCAAATTGCAGCCCTGGGAGGGTTTACGTGAGATGTCTCAGCCCTTCCCCACTGTGTTAATGGAGGGGTGAGAAGATGAAAGTGACTGCTCTGGAGTTGGATGCTGGGAACATGTGAACGTGATACCACATCGGGCCTCTGCACACAGAGGTTCTTCAAAAGGCAGATCCCCTCCGCCCGTCATGGGCTTATGGGCCAAAATTAGTTACACAGACGCATGCAAGTTAAACAGCGACCTAACAAGAAGACATGGATACACATGCACACATTTACACACACCTGTTGTGTCCTGTGTTTGGAGGACAAAATAGCCACAGTCTACGTGAGCCTGAGAGGCAAGGCAAGCTAATGTACGGGCATGAAGTGAGGCTGGCCTCTCTGCCCCAAATCTCACCAGGCCACTTACATATCCTCCCCTACTCCTCTTTGCCTGAAGTTCAATCATTTAAAGATTGATTTGACTAATATGTCTCCTCTTTTTAAAAGTCAGTGCTCCTGGAAGAGTTGATCAGATACAGTCACATGCTGCATGATTTGGTCAATGACAGACCACATATATGATGGTGGTCCCATAAGATTATAACACTATATTTTTACTGTACTTTTTCTATGTCTAGATACACAAATACTTACCATTGTGTTGTAATTGCCTACAGTATTCAGTACGGTCACACACTGCAAGGTTTGTAGCCTAGGAGCAATAGGCTAGACCATATTGCCTAGGTGTGTAGCAGGCTAGGTTTGTATAATACACTCTCTGATTTTCCCACAATGATGAAATCACCTCATAATGCATTTCTCAGAACACAGTCCTGTCATTAAGCAACATGTGATTAAATTTTTAATCCTTCATACATCAATGTGGCCGAATGAGACAGCTTTCTTCCTGGTGCTTTGCAGACATCAGGGGCTGACAGGTTGGAGAACCCAAAGAAAATATGGAGTGCTTAGGGGAATATACTAGGAGGATACAGGCTGCCTTGCTTTATTGTAATGGGGGGTCCTGGACACCTGGGCAAGTGGGGAAAAGGGGTATTTAGAAATTGATGGGGCACCAAAGAGAAAAGGAGGAAGAAATGTCTGCTTACCCAGGCTCTGCCCAGGACTACCTTGCCTGGACAGGACGCCACTGTCCACACCTACTACTGTCTCAGGATTGCTTCCTCTTTAAGGTAAAGGAGACATGAGCAGAAAGCTGACACTAAAGCAGAGGACAAAGGTAATGGCAAAGACTATGTGCAATTAGGAGAAAGTTCACTGCGGAAACTTCTTTATTGAAATCCTAAAAATAGCAAAGAACTAGACTGTGCTTTCACCTGTCACTAGACTGGAAGTTTTAAGCAGACAGAGCCTTGTCTGACTTTGCACACCACCATATCCCCAGCACCCAGAATAGCGTTCATTAAAAGGTGCGCTCAGCGGGAATTGGTTCAGCGCATGAGATGGTACACACCAAAGTGCAAGCAGAGGACACCTCAAGACCCTTCTAATCCCCTCATTTCTCAAGGCCCAGTGACCATGTGTGGCTGCACGGTCTCTTGCTGGAGTTATAAATGGGCTGCTTGAGAAAAGACAAATCCCTCTACAGACCCCACAGAGATGCACTGCTGAGTTCTGCTGTTCCCCAGGGACACAGCCTTCATTAGGCAGCACCTGCTATATGGCCAGCCCATATGTATCATGTCAGGCAGTCCCACAAGAGGAGGTAGACACTGCACCAACCAGCCTTAAGTTTCCCTTAACCAAATCTTCCAATGAGTGACAGTGTCTGCACCAGAAGACAACAAACGGAAATTCTTTGGGGTACCTCCCACCTTTCATTTTTGAGGCACCACAAGAAAAATGAAACCGCTGATATTCTGTGGGACCTGATGCCCCAAGGTAATGTTTATGGTCATATTTTCAATTTTCCCCTCCCTTCTCATTGAGTTGAGAGGATGAAGTGGCACAGGCAGCAGGGGAGAACCCAGCCATGATTCTGAAGGAAGGCAGGACAAAGTGAATGGGCTGGAACCACGGCATGAAGTTGTACGAAAATATATAGTATGAAGCATTTGGGTCTTCACAGTTTGCAAAACCATTTTGTCAATCAACCAAAAACAGCTCTGGATGTAGCCAGCGACACTCCTTCCTAAAGTTCATCTACACAGATCCAGATGTATGCCCCTTGCTGAATGCTGAGCTTACAGTAAGTCATCAACTAATTCCTGTCCAACTGAGAAACATTTGAATGCAATGATATCTGCACCAACTGAGATCACATATATGTGAAATAGAAAGCTTCTCCCAATTCCTGGGTATGGACTTGACCCCTGCACTATACAGAGAAGGCAAGGCACTAAGCTGGCATCCTGGGCACTGCATCATGAGGGAAAAGCACTGGACAGACTACGAGACCAGGGTCTGGTCCCAGATCTCCCTGAGCCATCCTCAGATGGCCTTCAGGGATGTCAGAGGTGGGCATGGAGACGAGGATCCTGTCTGTCTAGAGCCAAAGCAGTAAGGTCCCCGGGGGCTGGGAGGTTTTTGCCTCTACACAAAGAACTCGGCCAGCTAATGTTTCCTCTGAACCAAACCCACTGCTTGCCTGGGGAAGTCAGTGTCTTTCCTTTGCGGAGATGAGGGAGACAAAGGAACTTTTCAGAGGGTTTTAGAATGCCACAGCTCACCGCAGGTTATTGGGGAAGGGGGATGTGCAGGAGCTAAATTTGAGCCCCAGTGCTGTGAACTTCACAAGGGGAAAGAGTTGCCGAAACGCCTGGGGGAAACAGTGTAGGGTTCTGGCCTCCATCTGTCTGTTCACACATCTGTTTGATCCGCCTTACCCTGCTAATTAATTCCCATCTCATCACAGCCACTCTTGGCTCATAAGTCTCTCTCACAGTTTCCCATCTAGGTTATTTAGCATTCAAGGATTACATGCTACAAAAATTAGCCACGTTTGAGTAAATTAGCTACTTTTATAAGCCCGGCGTCCAAGGGCCATCTCTATTAGATTTGGCATAGGCTACAATTTTGCAGAATGTTTTCCCTGAGTTTTTCTGGTGGCAGATGTTGCCTCTTGCAGAGAGATGCGAAATCACTGCTGGCTCGTCTTCTCCCCAGTGATCCCTCGGCTGCTTTTTAAGGAGGCTTTAATAATGCATAGGAAGGAAAGGCGGTGCATGCATAAAACGCCATGCCACTATCAGGACGTGCTGCCTTGAAATCAGGCCTGGTGGTTAAAGAAAATGGGCCAGTTTTTAGAGGAAGTTTTCTGGTTTGCACCAAGCATGAGGGTTTGGATTGCAGAGCCTTTCCTGAAGATGCCATCTGACAAGTGCAGGTTTGAGCCAACATCAGCTTATCAAGTGCTGAGTTTAATTTCCTCGCAGCAGCCAGGCCACACAAATCATTGCTTGAGGAAGGAAGGAAGGAAGGAAGGAATGCTTTTGATGTAGCCATTGAAAGTGGTAAGGGTGAATGCAGATTTGGCTGAACATGTTGGCTAACAAAACATGTTATCAAAAAGGTGTTCTGGGTCTGGTAAAATATATCAATGTGGTAGAAGGGAACGGAAGATTCTATATCTGGATTCCCAATTTGCAGATTACATAACTGATGTCACTGTGCCACCTGGGAGGGTTTTAATATTGTTAATAATACAGTAAGAGCTGGCGAGTTTTCAGAAATGGCTTGCTGTATTGATAAAGAAAGGATTGCCTTTCTTGTCCCCAAGTCCCAGTGCTTTCCACAGACACACAAAAGCCCACCCCCGGCAGCAGATGAGCAGACTTCATCTCTGTTGTCAAGGAAACCAGTCTGTTCTTAGCTCTAGAATTAGAAAGCCTGGGTCTGGCCTCAGCAGTGCCTTCCACCCACTTCTCCTGCCGGGACCTGCTATCTCTACCCCCCTCTCCCCGGGGACACTGAAGACCCTTTCTCTAGCAAAATCTCTAGCACATCACTGGAGTTGGGGGCTCTATTAGCAGCTCAAATCAACCATCGGGTGGGTGCACAGGCCAGATGAACAGACACATGGGGGTAAAATGAGTTTATCTACATAGAAAAGGAAAGGACAATTGGCAAGGATCTAGGACAACCGCCAAGTGATTGAGCCATGTTATATGGAATGGCTTAGGGAAGCAGGAGTGGCCACTCAGTGCTGGCCCAGCACTTTCTCCCTCTAAAGCATCTACCCCCACCCCTCACCCCCTCACACACACATGTTGCTCTAGATGACACAGGTAGCCCACTGGCATCACCAGTGGACCAGACCTGGCACTCTGGACTGCCCCAGGGAAGCCTTTTGGGGTAAAAGGTGTTGGTAAAATGCTCCCAGGTCAGGGCACTTAGAGAGTCAGGGGTAGCACACTGGTCTGGAAGGAGGGAAGACAGGACCCCAATGTCACTACTACCGAGGAAGGGAAAACTGAAATGGAAAGGAAACAGAAAGACAGAGGAGTGAACCAGCCACTGGCAGGAGAGGAGAAAGGATGACCAGTATCTTTGGATATATGCTCTGTGGAAAAGGGTGGGTACAAAATTAAAGAAAGCTCGGACATGATACCCATTCAGGACAGTCTTACCCAGGAAGCAACCATGTGCTTAATTCTCTGAATTCCCCAAGCCAACCATGTCTGTACCCTTTCTGAATTTAGCAGCATCTAGCTTGCATTGCACCCATTTGAGTAACTGTGTGATCTGTCTGTTTAAACCAAGAGCCCTGAAAGATCAAGTTCTGACCCATCTTTCTATTTCCCATAGCCCTGGAAGAACCTGCGTGTACTAGGGGCTAGTGAGGATTTGCCTTCATGAGTGAATCCTTATTTTAGACACTGTGAAATCACCTACAGAAAGGGTTCAGAATTTTGAAATAATTATGAGAAAAAATGTTAAACTGTTATCTCTAAAATTTCAAACAATATTAGTTCGATTTTTACTTCTCCTAGTGTTTTTTCCAACTGTCGCAGTTATTATGATTGCCTTATTATTATTAATGATGATGGTGATCATTTCTTGTCAGCACAGGAAAGGTACAGTGAGACACCCAAACAGAGAAAAGAAGGGAAAACAAAAGAGTGCCCTCTGAATGAAACCCTGAGAACACACAGGATGTTTGGGGGCAGAGATTTGCATAATGATTAACTGAAAAGAAAATGACTCCTCAGCCACTCGGACTAGATGTTAACCTGACAGTGTATTAGTGTATCAAAATTCCATCACACACCTGGGTCGGCCCTGGAGGGATATCACAGGCATGGGGGGCACAGTCCACACAACCCAAATTTAAAATATCTCAAATGTTTTGCTAGAATTTCTCAAACACTGTGAAGAATAGAGTCCCCAAAGGAGCTTTTAAAATTTTCCCTTTTCCTCTCTGATTTGCTGCACCCACATACACAGCTACCTCCGTGCCTTTTTCCTCAAACATCGACCTCCCCACCCCTAAAATTTCCTCTGCCCTAGCCCACTTGCTCTGCCTTCTTTCCCTCCTCCCTCTTTCCCAACAAACTCAGTGTCATTGTGCAAATGTAAAACCTCATTCCACATATCCTTCCTTGATCCCCACGCCCCTGCTCACCTCTCCTTCCAAGTCCAGTCTCTATTACCCCGCTTTCTTTCTTTCTTTTTTTTTTTTTTTTTTTTTTTTTTTTTTTTTTTTTTTTTTGAGATGGAATCTCACTCTGTCACCCAGGCTGGAGTGCAGTGGCGTGATCTGGGCTCACTGCAACCCGGCCTCCTGGGTCAAACAATTCTGCCTCAGGCGCCCGCAGCCACGCCCGGCTTTTATATATATATATATATATATTTTTTTTTTTTTAAGTAGAGATGGGGTTTTACCACGTTGGCCAGGCTGGTTTTGAACTCCTGACCTCACATAATCTGCCCACCCTGGCCTCCCAAAGTGCTGGGATTACAGGCATGAGCCGCCACGCCCAGCCCATATTCCCCCACTTTCCATCGCACAAGCCTGACCAGGCAGTCGTGCCTTTCCCCCATCAGGAGGGCATGACAGGGCAAGGGAAGAAGCCCTATATTCAAAACCAGAGTCTCTAACTGCCAGAGGGGCAGAAAGGCTGAGAACAATCAGATAGAGGGTATGATTTGTCTCCCATCACATAAAGACTATGTCACGAAGGAGAACTGGACAGGTATGATGGCATAAAGGAGAGAGTCAAAGAGGTACTAGTTGGATTGGCACTAGATTAAGGGCTGAGCCAGCCGGGCAGATGCCTAGAGTCCTATCCTAATCATCAAGTAGTGTTAAAATGTCATCAGCATAAAGGAGAAACACAGCACCGGTTAACTTGAATTTCTGGATATGACTCCTCACATAGTGGTGACATTTAAACTGGTTCTGTTCCTATTGAATAGACAGAAAACTTTTAATAGCTCCTCACCTGTACTGACTTAGAATTTTTAAGTATTTTTGCAAAATGACCCTCCAGGTTTCATGGTATAAGCATGAAAGTCCCCTGAAGTCTGCAACAACATTCAGTTGAAATTTCTAAACCAAATAAGACATGACACAGGACACAGTGCTATGTACTGAGATAAGTTATTTAGCTTACTATATAACTTCTAGAACTTTTCATATACTTTTCAAGAAGCTGCCTAGTTCAGAAAATCTTAGTAATAGTTTCTGAAGAGAAATCTATTTTTCCTCACACTGTATGGGACATAATGTGAATCTATTTCTCCCCACTGTGTTGCTGTGTTGTTGTTGTTGTTGTTGTTGTTTAAGTTGAATGAATGCTCAAATAATATGAGCTTGGAGGTAAGCAGAATCATTAGTCCAGGAGAGAAGGAGGGAGCATCTATTATAAAAAGGCTTGATACCATTTTGAAACATTCAATTCATCCAAGTCCCCCTGTCCTGATTCCATCTCCTGAAAAATTCTTCTGATTGTGATTCAGCTTCTCACATTCACATGAGGCCAAAGGAGCGCGAATCCAGTGTAAAACACTACAGCCTGCCTCTGATCTTCACTACCACTCTTTAGAGTGGAAATTACTATCCCCCTTTTATAGAAAAGCAAACTGAGACCCAGTGAGTTTCAGCAACTTGCTCAGGAGCACACAGCCAATAAGTGGCAGAGCTGAACACTGGATCTGGGTTCATCTGATTCCAAAGCCCAGTACACTATGAGGTCTCCTGTTGTTTCTGCAGCTTGTTTAATTTTTAAAATAAATTAAACACTACTTGGGAGACATATCTATAAACAAAACAAAAATCCAATAAGGGAAGAACAGAATGTTCAAATGATTACAAATATCCTAAGAAATTCCTGTTTAAGATGCTGTCTGGTTAGTGATCCGTGAGTCAACCTCGCCTAACTTTTCACTAAAAACTAGTGTCAGTTCACACACAAAATTAGATCATAACCCATAAGAACTACAAAAATGAAAACTGACAATTAGCCTAGGACCAGAATGATGGATGATCATTTACTCATCGAGACCAATGAGACTGAAAAGAGAAGCATGAAGAGGGATTGATATAGGCACTTGTCTTTGCTACTTGGAGGACAGAAAGCTAATCAGCTGAAAGATAATAAAGCTTTATTCCACCCTCATTGCCTGCCTGCTAGCTCAGGGTCTGTACCCTCCAGAAAACTGAGCAATCTTCCCACTGTGATATGGAAGCTACTCCTTGAGAGGCCAGAGCCATTTCACACACGTATTGCCTCATGCTTAATCTGTACCAGGACTGCAGTGCTGGTCATGCAACATGGCCAGGGACAGATGTGGATTCCAATGCTGTATTGCAGCCAGAGATTTGGAGAGACACATAAAAAGTGCCTGTGACAGGATGGGTGTGGGAGTCAGACAAAATCCCCCTCTAGGCTACTGGTAAAGAGATATATCTATGATGAAGTCATAAAATATTACTTAAAATAATTAGCTAAGCCATAAGCAGAAGATTGAAACTGGACCCCTTCCTTATGCCATATACAAAAATCAACTCAAGATGCATTAAAGACTTAAATGTAAAACACAAAACTATTAAAAAAAACCCTGGAAGACGACCTAGGTAATACCATGCTGGACATAGGAATAGGCAAAGATTTCATGACAAAGGCACCAAGAGCAATTGCAACAAAAGCAAAAATTGACAAATGGGATCTAATTAAACTTAAGAGCTTCTGCACAACCAAAGAAACTATTAGGAGAGTAAACAGACAACCTACAGAATGGGCAGAAATATTTGCAAACAGTGTATCTGACAAAGGTCTAATATCCAGCATCTATAAGAAACTTAAACAAATTTACAAGAAAAAAAAAATTAAAAAGTGAGCAAAGAACATGAAGACACTTTTAAAAAGAAAATATACATGTGGCCAACAAGCATATGAAAAAAAGCTCAATATTACTGATCATTAGAGAGATGCAAATCAAAACCACAATGAGATACCATCTCACACCAGGTCAGAATGGTTATTATTAAGAAGTCAAAAAAATTACAGATACTGGCAAGGTTGCAGAAAAAAAGAAAACACTTATACAGTGTTGGTGGAAGTGTAAATTTGTCCAACCATTGTGGAAAGCAGTGTGGTGATTCCTCAAAGAGCTAAAAGCAGAATTACCATTTGACCCAGCAATCTTATTACTGGTATGTACCCAAAGGAACATAAATCATTCTACCATAAAGACACATGCACACATATGTTCATTGCAGCACTTTTCACGATAGCAAAGACCTAAATCCCCATCAATGGCAGATTGGACAAAGAAAATGTGGCATATATACACTATGGAATACTATGTGGCCATGAAAAAGAATAAGCTCACGTCCTTCACAGGGACATGGATGAAGCTGGAGGCCATTATCCTTAGCAAACTAACACAGGAACAGAAAACCAAATACTGCACGTTCTCACTTATAAGTGGGAGCTAAATGATGAGAACACATAGACACAAAGAAAGGAAGAACAAACACTGGGGCCTACTTGAGGGTGGAGAGTGGGAGAAGGGAGAGATCAGAAAAAATAACTATTGCATACTAGGTCTAGTACCTGGGTGGTGGAATAATCTGCACAATAAATCCCCATGAAACAACTTTACCTATGTCACAAACCTGCACATGTACCCTTGAACCTAAAATAAAAGTTAAAAAAAAAAAACTAAAATAAATAAATAATAAAATCATTAGCTCAATAAATATGCCCCAGGAAAAAAATAAACAAATTATGGCTTATGGTATTTATATCAGAGACAACAAAAGTCAAAGTTAAAAGCGCTAAATGATTCAAAATATTTTTATATTTGAAAAAAGTAAATCCCATAATGAAACTATCATATTGAACTATTATGCACTAAATAACATAGCGCTGGACTATATATGTAAAGCAAAAACTGTTAAGAATCAGTAAGAAAATAACAGGATCATAATAATAATGGATTATCTTAATATGCTTTTCAGTCCTTGACAAAGATGCTTAAAAAAGAGGATAGGAAAATACCAGAAACCTGAATCAGTTGACTAAATTAGACTTAAAGGTATCCCTCCTCACTATCCACAATCTCACAATACAAACTCAGAAACCTAATACATTTGGGTGGCAAAAATTACATTACAGTAAGCAATTTCACTGCAAGTATGCAGAACAGAGTAAAATGCTAGTTAAAAACAAAACACCTCAGCTAACAATTTCTTCATTCTAGGAGAAGCATCATTTATCCTCAGGGAGATGGCAGAGTTTTTGTTGTCTTGTTTTTCGTGGGGGTTTTTTTGTTTGCTTGCTTTTTTTTTTTTTTTGTCTAAGAATTTTTTTATTTTTATTTTTATTTATTTATTTTATTGATACAGGGTCTCACTCTGTTGCCTAGGCTGGAGTGCACTGGCACAATCACAGCTCACTGCAACCTCTGCCTCCCGGGTTCAAGTGATTCTCCCACCTCAACCTCCTAAGTAGCTGGGAGTACAGGCCACTATGCCTGGCTAATCTTTGTATTTTCAGTAGAGATGGGGTTTCACCATGTTGGCCAGGCTGGTCTCGAACTCCTGGCCTCAAGTGATCCACCCTCCTTGGCCTCCCAGAGTGCTGGGATTATAGGTGTGAGCCACTGCACCCGGCCTTGCTCTAAGAAATTTTTTGAAGGGTCCTTTAAAATGTGAAAAGTGAGTTCCTGCCTCCTTTGTCAAATTTCACAAATCTTGATGTGGGAGAGGATGATAAAAAAAAAAAAAAAAAAAAAAAAAAAAAAAAAAAAAGGCCGGGCGCGGTGGCTCAAGCCTGTAATCCCAGCACTTTGGGAGGCCGAGACGGGCGGATCACGAGGTCAGGAGATCGAAACCATCCTGGCTAACACGGTGAAACCCCGTCTCTATTAAGAAATACAAAAAACTAGCCGGGCGAGGTGGCGGGCGCCTGTAGTCCCAGCTACTCGGGAGGCTGAGGCCGGAGAATGGCGTGAACCCGGGAGGCGGAGCTTGCAGTGAGCTGAGATCCGGCCACTGCACTCCAGCCTGGGCGACAGAGCGAGACTCCGTCTCAAAAAAAAAAAAAAAAAAAAAAAAAAAAGAGAAATTGCCCTGCAGAGAAAGTTGCCAAAGATCAGCAGTGGGAAAATAATGGGAGACGGAAAGAGAGTCAGGAGCATCAAGACAAGAACACGGCAAAGAACAGTGGCTCATAGAAAGAAACAGCCAGTGAGAAACTCCCTGTAACGGTGAATGATCAATAAATTTTGAGAATCACTGACATCTGACACTGAATTTAAAAGTTGTTTATAGTCTTACACTATAATTACCTTCTGATATGCCCAATCCTTTGATTAAGAGTCTGACGTGCAGAAGAGCTTTGTGTTAGTGGTGCTTTGGGAGAATAAAGGAGAAAGGACAGTGAGGGCAAATGTATTAACAAAGAGGGCAGCTCCTTTGGGAGTCAAGCTTTTAAGTGTGATGGATGCTATTGTTCACCAGTACGTGTTTCCTCTCTGCTTTGGCGTACAGGAGAAGATGGCATTTCCCCACCATATTCCAGGTCAGCATTCCCATATGTCTTTTTCTAGTCAATAAAATATGAACACACGTTCTTTTGGGAAGAGCATGTTAAAGTCTTCCTCCTGCTGCAGTCACCAGCAATTTCCAGATGATGACAACTCCATCAGCTAAATCTCTGAGTAAGGAAGACATGGGACAGGATCCACACACCCACTGAAACTGAATGGACATGCAACAGGAGCAAGAGATAAATTTCTGTTGTGTTCAGCCACTGAAATCATATGGTGTCTTGGTACTGCGGTGTAGCTTGGCCTGTTGTGATCGCAGCTTTCGTCATAATACCAGCTCCCCCCGCTACACATCCCACCCAGCTGTGGGCTCCCAGGCAAATCCATTAACCAATTTTGACATTTATCTAATCAACAATAAAATGAAGATGTTGGACTGGATTGGAAGTTTTCAAACTGTGTTCCAAGAACCTGGAAGTTTCCAAGAGGTACATCAGGGGTTCTCCAAGCATTTGATCCAATCTGTTTTAACTATTTAAAAGACCATTATACACTACACCTTTAATGTTCCTAATTCAAATACATCTGAGACTACCAATACCTTGTGCTAATTCTTCTTTTCCCTGACTTCAGAATAAAGCTTCCCTGCCTGTGCGGATTTAAGAACTACCCAAAACATGTTTTTAGTTAAGAAAGTGCTATTTCTGAGCTAGTTATTTTTCAGAGAGTAAAGCCCATTTATGTCTGCTCACATGAAAATGTATAATCAAGTACATCACCAGAGAAAATATTCACTGGGCCCAGTGACACCAGAAACAGCTCAGCTACAGCTGCTTAGAATCAGCTCTTGACAAGGCAGAACTAAGTTGTAGGTGTTCTTAGCTAAATTTTAATATTTAAACATATTATTTATTTTAGATGAAGTGAAATCATTTCCCTTAAAAAAAGAAATGGACTGCTGGTTGAAGAGAGGGAATTTTAAAAGAAAATATGACGATGTCTGCAATCAAAGTGATGGAGTTCAAGGTGAAACATCAAGTCAGGCTCAACTGGTACCTATTGATTCTTCAACTCTTGTTGCCTATAGAACAACAGTGAATGGGCCGGGTGCAGTGGCTCACGCCTGTAATCCTAGCACTTTGGGAGGCTGAGACGGGCGGATCACGAGGTCAGGAGATCGAGACCATCCTGGCTAACACGGTGAAACCCTGTTTCTACCGAAAATACAAAAAAAAAAAAAAATTAGCCGAACGAGGTGGCGGGCGCCTGCAGTCCCAGCTACTCGGGAGGCTGAGGCAGGAGAATGGCGTGAACCCGGGAGGCAGAGCTTGCAGTGAGCCGAGATCGTGCCACTGCACTCCAGCCTAGGCGACCGAGCGAGACTCCATCTCAAAAAAAAAAAAAAAAAGAACAACAGTGAATGAAATAAGAGGAATGCCGCAAAGAAAACAAAGTACAGTAGCCATTATCTATCTTTGGGGCTGACCTTTTAGGGCAGTACAGTCCACTCAAGTCCTTGATGTGCTCTGTATGTATAAATCTGGCAAAAGAGTTCTGTGTTCCCTGTCATAGAACATCATTTGAACAGCACCTAGGGAGCCTACAAACGAGGTCCCTGGCTATACTTACATACATCTTAATGTTATTTTTTTTAAGTTATGTGATATTATTTAATTTTGTCAAAGTAAGTTTAACTTTGTCCACGAGAGAAAAACATACACTCTCTTTGAAAATCTTATTAAATCCTATCCTATGGATCCTATGTTATAGATGTGTTAAGTAAGAATCTTGCTTCAAAAATATTAGTACTGCTGTTGGATAGCACAGTGCACTCAAGAATCCAAGACTATTTAATGAATTAGCTAAGGAGGTCAACATTATCACAGCAAAGTCACATCTTATGACAGATGGGTCAGAGTCCATAGTCTGTCAGTACGCTCAATATTGGCTGGAGTCAAAATTATCCTCGAACATCTCCTTAGCGGATGTCAGGAATAGGGCGTGGTTCTCCATATATCACCCCACACAGTACTATGCATGTGTAATTGGATAATACATACAGTAGCATATGACTCATAAAAGGACATGTGCAAAATATAATTTGGTCGTATTTTTACTCCACTTCTCTGGGAGCTGGATTACCATGAAAGAAATGTGAGCATAAGGCACCTCTGGTCTAAAGGAAAAGTTCAGCATTTCACAGAGGAAGAGGTGGCATCTTATGGCTGTCTCCTCTCTCCAGGCTGCTTTGTATGTTACAATCAGTTAGGTAATTTATAAGGGACAATATCTGCTTCAAAATACTTAACACTGGTAGAAGAAGAGAAGAAAATGCTTCTTTCTTCTCGACAAGTGTGTAACATTTCAAAGAAGTTTGTAAAATTCTGAGATACTTGCCAGGTCTATTTTAAAATAAATTTGGTTTGAAAAACCCAGAGTAGAGGCTTCCTGGAAGCTGTGGCTATACCATATTTAAAGTCATCAAGTCTTGTAAGGAAAAATAAGAGTCAACAATGAAATAGGAAGAAAAAAGTGTTCCAGGCCAGAGTACTATAGCATATACAAAGGTCCTGTGGTAGATCAGAGCATAGCGAGCATGAGGAATTAAAGGAAGGCTAGTGTGGCTAGAGCAGAGCTGAAAAGCCTAGAGGGGGCAGCAGGGATGACACATGGCAGCCAAATCATGCTAGGTCATAGCCATCCAGTCAGCCATTTACTCATTCGTTCATCAATCAAATATTTACCTTCTATGTGTCAGACACTCTTCCTGGTGCCAGGGGAGATACAGTAGTAAACAGGCCAGGTAAGGAGCTTATTTTTAGTGTTTACATCCTAAACGGATAATACATCCCACACTCTTAAAACTCAGAGTAATAAGAACTATGAAGAGAATTAAAATAGGGCAACATATTCACCATTTGGTAACCACCATGGAAATAATTGGAAGTGGCAAAATTTGAATAAACCCTATAGATTAGATAATAGGATTGTATCAATGTTAATTGCCTGGTTTATGAAGGGTTTGTCGAGGTTAATTGTATAGTTTACAATTACCAAAAATTGTATTGGGTTATTATGTAACAGAATGTCTTTGTTTTCAGGAAACACACATTGAAGTATTTATTATAGCATTATATCTGTACTTTATTCAAACGGTTCTGAACTAAATTGTGTGTATGTGTTTGTATAGCTGTATGTATGTACAATACATATAGACATACTAGGACAGGGAGAAAAAGGGAAAATGCCCTCTGAAGAAGTCAAAGGTTGAGATATAAATGACATGAAAGGGCACTGCTAGTGCAGGGAACAGCTAATGCTAAGGCTTGAAGGCCAGACAGCACTTGATGAGTTGAAGGAGTAGAAAGAAGTCCATTGTGGCTGAAGCTGAGTGGCAAAGGGTATGAGATTCAAGCACAGAGGAATTCTGCCTTTTTTCTAAGAATAATGGGAAGCATTAATGGGCTTTAAATTGGAGGATAGCAAGGACCCATTTGCATATTGAATGCTCACACTGAAAAATAGAATAGGGGATGGGTCACTAGTGGGAGTGTGGGGGTCAGTTAGAGGCAGCAGCAGATGTTCAGGTGGGGAAGATGGGGCTTGAGCTCAGGGCCTGGGGGAGCTGGAGAACAGTGGATAGGCTTGGGATGTTTAGGAGACAAAACAAAACAAAACACAGGACTTGGTGGTGACCTGAATGTACCTCTAGTTGTCTTCTTTCGAGCATTGGATCAGTTAATGGAACTAAACTTAAGATTTCAAGGTGAACTATTTTTGAAGTGCCCCAACCCCATTCTTGCTGCAGGGTTGTTGTTGGTTTTGTTTCTTATTCCCACACTCCTTTCTGGACAGTGCCACAAAGTACAGAATCAGAGGAGATGGAACAAGTTAAGATGTGAGAGGAGGCCTTCAGAGTGTGAACGTTGTACTCAGATGTGAAAGGGTTGGTCTCCTCCTGAGACGCAGGCCGCCTTTCTGAAGTTCACAGTGTTTCTAACATCCCCACACAAAACAGAAAAATGGCATGTGCTGGGAGAGCGGGAGGGGCAGGAGATCTCCATCCAAAGCCAGACTACACAGCCTTACCAAAACCCTCCCAGGAGAGCAGCTGGAAACAGTAGATTGCTTGCCGCTCTTTCTCGAGAAAGCGCAGCAGATGCTTTTTATATAATGTCCAATTACTCCAAGAAATGTCACCATCTTTATGATTAATCAGTTTATATACTCAGGGACATATGTGAAATGGTATCCAAGGGCAACAAAAGACCCTGCAGAGAGGAGATAAATTGAGTCCAAGCCCTGTAGCCAATAGTTAGAGAAACAGATTAACTGTGTATATTACATAAATATCATTCAATGTGAGTTATTGTTAAAATAAGGACTGTTTTTATCTAAATTCACTGCGAAACAAATCTATTTTTAAAACCTACAGGTTATGTAAATGATAGGGAAAAGTTGTAAATAATAGATATCCCTTTTTCAGAACTCAATAATGAGCTAGTGAGACTGTCGTTGTGATAATGACTTGTATAATAGCACCCAATAAATAAAATAGCTTTTGTGATTAAAGGGATTCTTCCAAGAAGGAATCGAACCAAGCAAGAATATTCCAACTTGCTTTGTAAGGCCCAGCTCAAATGTCAACCCCTTTGTGAGATTTTTCTCTGATCTCTGGAGCAGAATTAATAGGCCTCTCCTATGAGCTCTGAGGGCGCTCATCAGTGGGGGGTGGAATTATTTACCATGATAAAACTCTCTCGAATAGTTCTCTTTGATTACAGTACCTAGCATACTACTCAGCTTCCTTTTCTTTTTGGAGCTTTAAAGAAAATGAAAACATTAAAAGCATCAGCAGTAGTACAGCTTGCAGCTGCTAATACTTATGGAACATTCATGGGACCAGGCACTAACTCCAAGCATTAACCCTTTAGTCCCCACAATAACCTTAATGAAGTAGGTACCACCAAGATGAGGAAACAGTAGGAGAGGTGAGTAAACATGCGCAAGTTCCCATTGCTAGTAATTGGAGGCAATTAGGATTCTAACTCACGGAGTCTGACTCTACCACTTCCCCAATAGGGTAGGATGGGAAAACACTGGGCCGGGAGAGAAAACACTTGGAGTCAAGTTTGTATTTATTAGTTTGTCAGCTGTGTAGCCCTAGGATACTCACTGAGTCCACTGGCCTCTGGGATTTCTCTGCCGCCTCAGAATTCAAGTCTGCTCCACACTTTGGCAAGATAGCAACAGCCCCCATGCCTGGCCTTCCCACCACTGACCCACAGCCTGGGCCTGCCAGGCTAGCATCTGAGCCAAATGTTTTTGATGGGACAAATATTTTTGGATAGATTTACTTAAGCATCATTGTTCTCCAAATGTCTACTCTTCTCACAGTTTTTGAAAACTGGGCTAAGTGCTGAGAGACAGCAAAGATTTAGCAAATGGTCCCTGCACTCCAGGAGCTGAGTCCAATATGGATTTTTTCTTTTTTTTTTTGAGATGGAGTCTCGCTCTGTTGCCCAGGCTGGAGTGCAGTGGCGCCGATCTTGACTCACTGTATAAGCTCCGCTTCCCGAGTCTATGCCATTCTCCTGCCTCAGCCTCCTGAGTAGCTGGGACTACAGGCGCCCACCACCACGCCTGGCTAATTTTTTTGTATATTTTAGTAGAGACAGGGTTTCAACATGTTAGCCAGGATGGTCTTGATCTCCTGACCTCGCGATCCGCCTGCCTTGGCCTCCCAAAGTGCTGGGATTACAGGCATGAGCCACCGCGCCCAGCCTAAGAGTCCAATATGGATTTAAACAAGAAAGCTGAACCTCAAGATTACAATCCAGAGTTGTATGATAAGTGTTCTCCCATCATGCCACATGCTCTCCCATCAGACCATGTGCTCTCCCATCATGTCACATGCTCTCCCATCATGCCACATGCTTTCCCATCATGCATGTGCTCTCCCATGATTTCATATGCTCTCCCATCATGCCGCATGCTCTCCCATCATGCCATGTGTTCTCCCATCATGCCACATGCTCTATCATGCCACATGCTCTCCCATCATGCTATGTGCCTTCCTATCATGCTATGTGTTCACCCATTACGCATCATGCTTTCCCATCATGCCACAGCATAGTCACTCAGGCAAGAGAAACCCATCCTGTCTTCTGCTACATTACCCTTTTCTTTACATCTTCTGCACACATTTTGTGTCCAGGGACAGTTTCTTTTTATGGGCCAGTGACTTGGGAGTCACTTATAATCTCAGATTGACCTTTCTGAAACATTACTCAGTGGAAATTTGAAAACAAACTGTTTCCTTTGCACCCAATGGGATTATAATTTGAAATTCAATTGTTTTTTGTATAGTAGGTCAACAATCGAAATGGTACAAAGGCATTTGCTCTTTTCAACTGCCACCTTTGGATATGAGGCTTTATGTGACCTGTACTTCCTTGAAAATGTATAATGGCATACATTTTTAATGTTTTTTTTTTAATCTTTACATATTATTGCTGATAGGAAAAACAAATGTTTTTTTAAATCTTTGCACCCAGAACGAAAAAAAGAGTCTGTGGTCACAGCAGGGTATGGAGATGGCACAACCTCCATATAGTTTTTCTCCTGGGACACCATGCCCTCACTTGTGAAGAAAATTTCTGTTCTTAAGTTTGAAGACATGATTGCCTTATCATATGGGTCCTGCCCTCCTCCTCACTCCAAGTATTTAGAGGTAAAATTAGAATGTCACATATTCAAACACTGATAAAAAAGGAATCCTTTTTTGGAATCTATTCTGTGTCTCTGTATAACTATCATTGACATTATTATTCATCAAAGTAAGCTGAGTTATGCTGAAGTAACTAGACTCCTTCCCTCTGGTCTTGTGTGGCCTCTCTGACCACTTAAGGTAAATAAAACAAGGAGAACTAAAAGACAAAGATCTTTATGGCTTCTCCTGCCACAATAGGCTCCTCAAAGCAGGTCCATTTTATCCGGATCCAAAGCAGAGCACTTCCTACCTGGGAATGGAGGCTTTCTCTGGCTCCCCTGGTGACTAGAATGTGTGACCACAGAAGTGATCATTGAAAACCGCTGCCACTGACAAGGTCCTCTGAGCCACTCTATAGCATCCATTGTCTTTGAGAAGGTGAAAGCTTCTGTCTTTTCACCACTTAAAATGCTGGCCAGAAGAAAGCATTGCTTCTACAATGCATTTCAAGTATATTACTTTAAACGTGGCAGCTATATGTCCAAAGGATTTTGGAGGTTTGTAGAGAGGTAAGTCCCAAATGCCATTATAGCACATTAAAGAAAATGAAATTAGCTTAGGAGTGCAACACAGTTCAAGCCATTAAATAATGTAAAAGGCACTTAGTGCAGCACTGAGCTATATGAGTATGGGCACACTTAAACTGCTTGAGCTGTACTGAACTAACTCAGTACAGATCCTGTTTGGCAGGATCAAACTTGGAGGCTGCAGTAGTCCATTCTCATGTTGCTATGAAGGAATACCTGAGACTGGGTAATTTATAGAGATAAGAGGTTTAACCAACTCACAGTTCTGCATGGGTGGTGAGGCCTCAGGAAACTTACAATCATGGCAGAAGACACCTCTTCACAAGGCAGCAGGAGAGAGAATGAGAGCCAGCAGGGGAAATGCCAGGCGCTTATAAAACCATTAGATCTCGTGAGAATTCACTCACTGTCAGGAGAATAGCGTGGGGGAAACCACCTCCATGATTCAATTACCTCCCACGGGATCCCTCCCATGACACATGGGGAACAGCGGATTATAATTCAAGATGAGATTTGGGTGGGGACACAAAGCCAAACCACATCAGAGGCTAATGCTAAAAACCTAGAATTGCATAGGAAGCACTCTCTTGTGAAGGACAGTTAGGACAAATGTTTAACAAGGGCAACTTCCTGGTCACTAATGCCAGGGGAAGTTATATGTGTGGCAGTCACTGCTAGTTAGGCAATATTTACCTCCCCTTCTTCCTCCCTATCAGGAAACAATATGGCCAGCTAAAAAAAAACAAAAAAACAAAAAAAAAACGCATTTCCCAGTCTTCCCCGAAGCTAGAAACCACCATTTGATACAGCCCTGGTCAATAATGTGTTAGCAGAACTCTTCTGGGAATTTCTAAGAGAGTCTAATTTCCTGATGGAAATACTATCCTTTTCTCTCACCTCTTCCTCCTCCTTCTCCCTTTCTAGAAGGTAGTTAAAAGGCTGGAAATGGAGTAGCTGCAAACTTTCAGGATAAAAAATACCACCTGCTAAGCATGGCAGAGCAGACTGACGGGAGCCTGGCATGTTGGTGCCATAAGGAGTCACTGCACCAGCCCTGGTTTGCCAACCTCTGGACTTTCTAGGGAATGGAAATAAGTCCCTATTTGGCTAAGCCACGATGGCTAGGTTTCTGCTTCATGCAGCTGGAGGCAATTCTTAACCAATAGAGTGTTACACAGACAAAAGATTTTCCTGTCCAATCAGTTTGGGGATCAGTAGGGTAAACACAGATCCTTGTTACAGGACATTTCTGAGCCTTTTATATCGTAGGTGCCGGATGATGCTCTTGAGAGGGGGGCAGAGTACAGTGTCTCCCAAATTCTATTGGCCATGGACACTTTTATTTCATGTTACATCTCTTGGGAATAATGTTCCACCAAATATATCTTAGGAAACAATGCTCCAGGTGTGCACATGCTCAAGCTTGCTCTTTCTTTTTCTTTCTCTCAACCAGGGAAACATCATACCTTTCCAAGAGGTACAAACATAGATTCTTAGCAAATGTTGAAACAGAAAAGTCTCCCAAAATTCATGTCCCCAAAGTGTCTCCCAACAATTCACATCCACCTGAAACCTGTGAATTTGTCTTTATTCAGAAACAGGATCTTTGCAGATGCAATCAAGTGAAGATGAAGTCATAGTGGATTAGGGTAGGTCCTAAATCCAACAGTCAGCATCCTTATAAGGAATGGGAAAATTTAGTCATCAAAGTCATAGAGAAGACACACACAGAGAGGAAAGACCATGTGATGGCAGAGGCAGAGACTGGATTGATGTAGCTGCAAGCCAAGGAATGCCAAGAATTACTGCCACCATCCAAAGGTAGGAAGAAACAGGGAAGGAGTACCCTAGAGCCTTCAGAGGGAGCACGGCCTTGTCAGCAGTTTGATTTCAGACCTCTAGCCTTCAGAATTGAGAGAGAATACATTTCTGTTATGTCAAGCCATCTCCATTTGTGGTACTTTGTAAAGGCAGCCCTGGGAAACTAATATACTCTATAGCATTATAACCATGTCTAAATTACGGTTTTCCTGTGTCTAGGGATGAGAATTAAGGGTCAACACTGAGACCTGGCCATGTAGAGAAACTGCCTCCCTGCACCCCCAGCTCCTCTACCATATTTTACATTCCTATAAAAAATTGATATTCTTCCTGTCACTTTTCCTTGAAATCAAATAGCATCTTGAAAACTCTGACATTAAAAATGGGAGGAGACGCTGACATTTGAATAGAAATGCCCTAAAGAAAAACTTTTCAGGAACCTTGAATTTGCCATTAATTATCTGCCTCACTTTGGATCAGTGCCTTATCTTTTCTCGGCTTCATGTGTCTGATTTCTATAATGAAGAGCTTAGACTGGAAGATCTGTTTGATCTCTTCCACTTTGACACCCTGGAATTCCAGTGGGAATGTTTCAGATGTATAACAGTTGACGCTTGTTACTCAGAAACCTAAAGACAGGCAGGGCTGGATGAGATGAGGTCGGAGCAGCAGGCCCTTACTAACACTTAGGGTACCTTGTTAGCTTTTCTGAGTTCACTTATACAGAAAAATCTTACTTCCTAGGATGTCTCTTTGAACTAAACTAGAAAAAGGAATACAGTATTATGTTTGGTGTTATGTTTGCCTTAGCGTCTTAAAAGTCCTAAAAGAGAAGATTCTTTTAGAGGGCTGTGATAGAAATTACTAGGACAAAAATGAATTTATCTCCCTTTCCGATTCTTAAAAGAAACTTACACTCCTAAAACTAGGTTAATTATTCACATTACAAAAGACGTCTTTATTTTATGAACAAGCTTACTAAAGATTTCCTTTACAATAAATGTCATAACAAAGTAGTTGCTTAACTGCTCTTCTCTAATCTAAACAACTCGATTCTTTTAGGCTTTGGTCATACGAGCTTGTTTCCATCTACTTGACTATTTTGGTTGTTTTATCCAGAGCACCAATCATTTATCATCATACACTGTAACTGTGATAACCAGCACAGAGCACAATATTCTCAAAATCAATCAAGACAAAGGAAACTTATGAAAAGGAACACATCTTGGAGCTTGAAGTCATTCTCTCAAGATGCGAAGTTCCAGAAAATGCGAAGATATGATGGGAAATATAAGAGTCCCCGCTTTTCACAAGGACACACAAGACAAAATATCTTAGAAAGGCACATCATGACATTGTAATTATTAGCCATAAACATTTTTAGTACCTTAAATGCATATAGCCTTTGTCAAAAATGGTTTAAAGCCAAAGACGCTACAAATTCTGTAACACACACACCCTTTGGACATTTGCCAATGGACATTTGCAATGTCACTGGTGCCTACCAAGGACACAGAAACCCTAATTCTCTAAGCATATCAATAGCATTATTGAGTATTATATTTACAACAAGGGAGAAAAATAACCAAGAGAATAAATTGGGGTTTTTTAGGTCATAAACTGCAGGTCTACGTAGGGTTACCTAGTTATAAGTTATAAAGTATATTCATGTATTCAATCCGCAAACAATTATTTATTGCCTTTTATGTGTCCACTTTTCTTATCCAAGAAATGAGAATAATAATACCATCTACCTCATAGGGTTATTGTGATGATTAGACTTTAAATATTTATAAATATAAATATATGTCATTAACACAGCCTGGTATGTAGGAAGTACTGGATAAATATCAGCTACTACTATTATAATGGAGCCAAGTAGAAAGATTTGGGATATGTTTTGGAGGATTGAGCCAACAGAATTTGCTGATAGAATGAATGAAAAAGTGAAGGAAAGAGAAACCAAAGACAACTCCAAAATCTTTGGCTTGTGCAACTGGGATGATGACATAAGGAAAATGCAGAGAGAAATGGGTTTGAGTAAAGAAATAAAGAGCTCTAACAGGGTCATTTAGGTTTGGTCTGAGATGCCTGTAAGACATGCATGCAGAAATGTCAGGGGAGCACTTAGGTATACAGGTTTTCAGCCTCACTACCCAAAGCAAGATCTGGAGACCAGCAACATTAGCATTGCTGGGAGCCTATTGGAAATGCAAAGTCTCTGGCCCCACTCCAGACAAATAAGACTGGAATCTACATTTGAACAGGATCCCCAGGTGATCAGTGTGCACAGTAAAGTTCCAGAAGCAATGAATTAGAGTTCTGGGGAGATAGGGACTTTGGATTCATCAGCACATAAATGAAGTCTAAAGCCAAGGCCCAAAAGAGCTCACCAGAGAGTGTATAAGGAAGACAAAGTGGCGCAAGGCAAAGCTCTCTCACACTTAGAGGTCTGGTGGAGGAAAAGGAACTGCACAGAAGAAAGGCAAGGGAAAACCAGGAAAGGGTAGTATTCCAGGCCAGATAATCCAAATGTTTCAAGAACTGGTCAACTGTGTTGAATGCTGCTGACATGTCAAGTAAGATAAGAACAGAGAAGAGGCTATTAGATTTGGCAATATGGAGGTCATCTTCAATGACCTTGACAAGAATAGCCTCAGTGCCATAAGAGGACAAGTATAAACAGTGGGGAACAGGAAGAGATATGGAGCAAAGGCAACTTTTTCAAGGAGAACATAAAGGGAGAAATGGGAGGAGGGAGGAGGGAAGAAAGAGCCTGATGATGCAGAAAAGAGAAAGGCCAATTGCTATGGTGGTGTTTTTGAGATGGCGAGAGGGAAAAAGTCCCAGAGCCCAGAAGGAAAGATGGCCTCTGATAGAAGCAGGGGCCACTCAACCCATAGCAGCATGTCAGGGATGTGTGTCGGGGGCTGGGGGGTGAGAAGATGGCGGAGCTCCGGGCTCACTGTTTGTGTTTCTCAATGAAGTTGGAGGCACCTAGAAAGGTGGGTGGGGTGGAGAGGAAAGGAAATTTAGAGAAAAGAAGAGTGAATTCGTCATTCTGGAAAGTGGGAAAGTAAATGCCTTAGAATTGCCAGGTAGCACAGGATGCTTTTTTGAGATTTTCGGCCATGCATTTGAAAAACCCTACGCTCTCCCACAAAATGCTTCATTCTTCCAACATGTCCTCATATTCTAATGCATAGAGGCATAAATCACAAGAAAGTGCATCTTCCCCATCAATTCTCATTATTCCTGTAAGCATTTTATTACATTAAAGGTCACCGTCAGCAGAACAAGGCTAGACAAGGGAGTCATCATAGAGCCACAGCAAGATGATGACACAAAAGGACAGAAGCCTTCTGTCCCCTCCATGAGATTTATGGCTGAAGGGTGAGGCTGGAATTAATGACATGAAAACACAAGATGCCTCAAGGGAGGGAGTTCTTACAATTCACAAGAACTGCTAGGAGATCCCTCCTGAGACAAGTGCTTTGGTAAACAACACCAAGTACTGTTAATTGCCTTTAATTGAGTTTTGAACAAGCCCAAAGTCAATAATCCCTCCTTGGTTACCTTCCTTCCTGCTTGGAAACCAATCGAATTGAACAATCACATAATTCTTCGCAGCACTTCCAAATTCAGCTACATAAAGCCCACTTCTGTGATCCACAAACCAAGAAGCTAAAGTGTGGCTCTCCCCCAGCACACTGTTGCCCCACAGCCCTCTCTTCTACACCCCAGGTACTTAAGGCCTGGGTGCACATCTCCTCGAGCCCTATAGTCACCTCCAACTATTTCCACTCCTTCAAAAACCCCATCACCTTGGAAGCACAGTCTTCCAACTTGACTTCCTGTCACTCCTCCTTGTGACTGACTCTCCTCTACTGCTCTCCCAGCCACTCCCCTCATTCTCCGAGGACTCCAGCTCCTGGCTAACCATCTTCCCCTCCACCACTCTCCTTACTCATTCCTGTTGATGTTGACATCTACACAGTGATCTACCTGACACCCACCATCACATCTTCATGGCCTCCAATGCCACTTATCTCTCCTTCCACCCCAGCCTCAGTCACCCTCTCCCATGGTCATACCCTAGATCTTGCCGCCACCAAGATCACAACCTTCAATGTGTGGATGTCAACATCCTGCTCTTTGACCATCCCCTTCCAGCTCACCTACTCTGGCACCCCACCTCCTAGCAATTCTCCAACATCTCTGATACCTGCTAATCACTTTTTAATTATCTACCTCCAAACTCTACTTTTCCCATATCTTCTAGTGTAGCTTAAATTAAACCATCCAGCTGTGTAAGTAACCATTCCCCTGCAAAACACCTCTAACTCCTCTGCCCTCTCACCCACCACTGTTTCTGCCTCACAGAGCCCCACCCTTAGTTAAACCCTATGTGACCTTGCCCCTGCCTGCATCTGAGCCATTGACCCTTGCACAAAACTCTGCAGACTGGACTCACTTCAAATTACCCTCTACACCTTTCAAATTTCTTAACATTGCCAAGCAACCTGCCCTTCCCTCAAAGTACAGACTCTTCAACAGGATTATTTCCCACCTTCTCATCTCAAATCTCCCTGACTCCCTCTTCACTCCACTCTCAGCCAAGAATGTGGCCTCAAATGGCATAATGAAAATACCTGCAGTCAGCCAGCACTAGCTCATCCTCTGATCCAGTCTCACGAACCCACCTGAAACAGCTCACTGCTACCTCCCCAAAAGAGCCTCTCTGACCACTCTGGCAAAAGCAGCCTCCTCCCTCATGTTAAAATGAGTTTACCTTCTGCATAATAGGTATCAATGCTTGACACTGTTTGTTTTTATGCTTAGTGTCTGTCTCTACTCACTACAGTGTAAACTCCTGGCTCGTGGCATCCCCAGCACTGCACAGTAACCACACATAGAAGGTGTTCAGTAAACACCTGTTGACTGACTGATGAACTGGGTTGAACCACACACTTACCTACCACTGTGACCAACTACACATCATCTAGTACACCTCCAGCAAATGTAAATGCACATTTTCTTAAACATTTTTTATTTAGCCCTCCCTCCCTCTCCTCATAAAAATGAACAGTGGGGCTGCTATCCAGGTCAAATTTATCTATTTTAAAAAATGTTTACAGCCAGGCGCGGTGGCTGATGCCTGTAATCGGCCTTGGGAGGCCGAGGCGGGCGGATCACAAGGTCAGGAGTTCGAGACCAGCCTGGCCAGCCTCATCTCTACCAAAGATACAAAAAATTAGCTGGGCATGGTGGCACGTGCCTGTAATCTCAGCTACTCAGGAGGCTGAGGCAGGAGAATCGCTTGAACCCACAACTACAGGTTCCAACTGTAACTTTACAACTTGTAACTTCAACAGTTAAGATACACAGCAGGATTCCAAAAACTGTCTTCATGATCATCGCTAAGACTGAAAAATGAGGCAATACTCTCCAAAGAGATGAAAACATAATGGCAATTGAAATGTTGTATGCATTGTAACTCCATATTTACTGCTGAACAAGAGCCTTGGCACCCACAAATCCCTCCTTCTCACCCAGGTGAAAAAAAGCCAGCAGCACCTTCCTCTGTGAGGATCTACTCTGTTAGTTCACTTAGTTACTTCCTTACTTTCCAGGTCTAAGTCAAGTATATACTGGCGACCCTGACCAGTAACCTTCCACAGCACTTGGAAAATAACTGGCACCCAGGTTCCTAAGGAAAGTTTACATCTTCTCTTAGTCCTCATTTTTATCCTAATCCCTTTCAAACTATTAGCCAAACTATTCTTTCTAATGCCACTTCTAGTTTTCTGAGTCTCTTGAGGAGAAATAACTGAACTTGTTAGAATGGTTTGTAAACTAAAAGTCAATCATCTTTTAGTAGGGAGGAAGCATGTTTTCATCTGTCTGGACCGTTCTAGATGGGAGAAGATACTGGAATTGAGTGGATAAGGACTGCAGCTACTTGAAGGCATTTTTGTAACAAAGAAAAGCAAAGTTCACCAGACTTTGAATATAAATTGTGGCCATACTAATAAGGAAAGAAAAATATATTACCCCACAAGGACAAAGTAAATCAGGTCATAACCAGAGGACAGATTTCAACAAATTTCTGGAAGACAAAAAGCTAGTGGGGGACTGGTGATTAACGTTTGAGGATGAAAGAAACCACACCCTAGATTTCAGGCAGAGGTAACTAAGGCAGGGAGGCAGCCAAGTTGTCTAGCAGAGCCCCAAAGACGTCCTGGACTCTGAGATGGCAAGTACTGTGGAGGGCAGGAAAAAAAAGAGAAAAAGAGGCTGGGCTGGGCATGGTGGCTCATGCCTGTAATCCCAGCACTTTGGGAGGCCAAGGTGGGTGGATCACCTGAGGTCAGGAGTTCGAGACCAGCCTGGCCAACATGGTGAAACTCTGTCTCTACTAAAAATACAAAAATTAGCTGGGCATGGTGGCACATGCCTATAACCCCAGCTACTTGGGAGACTGAGGTAGGAGAATTGCTTGAACCTGGGAGGTGGAGGTTGCAGTGAGCCGAGATTGCACTGTTGCACTCCAGCCTGGGCAACAAGAGTGAAACTCCGTCTCAGAAAAAAAAAAAAAAAAAAAAAAAAGAAAGAGAAAAGAAAAGAGGCTGAACATGGGGTAAACTGCAGGTCTCCATAAAGAGCAGCAGATCCTGCCCATCCCTTCTCCTCCCCCAACATACAGCGGTCCCCAGCCAGTCACTCAGTTATCTCTTTATCTCAAAATAGCATGCATAAACTGTTCTTGCTGGATTTATTAGCCTCAATCACTAGATGGGTCTTCTTAGAGAAACTGCACACACTGCAGGAGAGAGCTAGAGCCATACTATGATGGTATTGGTGCCCCCAGAGTAAAGCCCATCTCAGGGGGTCACTTACGGGGCCCCAGATAACAATTCATGTGAACTCCTCCCTGGATTGAGACACTGGAGTCCTAAGAAGATGAAATCCTAGGCCAGGCGCGGTGGCTCATGCCTGTAATCCCAGCTCTCAGGGAGGCAGAGGCGGGAGGATAGCTTGAGCCCAGGAGTTCGAGACCTGCCTGGGTAATATAGCGAGACCCCGTTCTCCACAAAAAGGAAAAAAAAAAAAAAAAAGACAAAAAAAAAAAAAGGAAAGATGAAATCCTAGCACGCTACTTATTATGCAGTAAACAA
Organism: Macaca fascicularis; assembly: GCF_037993035.2. Taxonomy (NCBI): domain Eukaryota; kingdom Metazoa; phylum Chordata; class Mammalia; order Primates; family Cercopithecidae; genus Macaca; species Macaca fascicularis. Next base: position 51,136,337 of record NC_088387.1, on the reverse strand, counting down.
TATCAACCCAGTCAGACACTGAACACTTTTAAGAGTTTTCAGCTGTTTTAATTACCTTATTGACAAATCATAGAAACCAACCATGGCTAGGGAACAGAATATTTTATCAACTTTGATAGTACAAAAGTAAGTGTACAGCTAGAGAAGGAGGGAGCGGGCAAGCAGATGTGGTGGTAATAGCCTTATTTATGGTGTAGAGAGTCAGGTGACACGATCAACGGTGAATGGAATGGGAAATCTGGTTGTAATGAATGTATTGTCTGGAGTTGCCGGATGTCTAGAAGAGAGGTGAGGAAATGGAGGTGTGGTGCAAGTAAGCTTCAACCTTGAGTTGTTTTTTTTTTTTTTTTCTGTGACAGAGTTTAGCTCTTGTTACCCAGGCTGGAGTGCAACGGCGCGATCTTGGCTCACTGCAAACTCCACTTCCCAGGTTCAAGTGATTCTCCTGCCTCAGCCTCCCAAGCAGCTGGGGTTACAGGCATGCCCCACCACACCTGGCTAATTTTGTACTTTTAGTAGAGACAGGGTTTCACCGTGTTGGTCAGGCTGATCTTGAATTCCTGACCTCAAGTGATCCACCTGCCTCAGCCTCCCAAAGTGCTGGGATTACAAGCATAAGCCACCGCGCCTGGCTGATTCAACCTTAATATTTATGGCAGAAAGTCACTAGACAACGATCACAGTTGATACATTCAGAAACAGCAGTACATGCATATTATTTTGAGATACAGAGATATCTACAGCAGAACAAAAAAGCACAGCTAAAATTGGTTTGCCTGTGGATAAGGGATTTGGGGCGGGATTTGGGCAGGGATTGTTGCCTTTTATTAGAAGGCCTTCAGTCCTATTTGATTCATTAAGTATGAACAAGTGTTGCCTTAAAAACTAAAAGTTTGGGGACAGGAGAAGAATAAAGAAAAATAGTGGTATATTTTATGAAATAAGAGAGAGGAAGTCACACACAGTATGGTAGGAAAGAGTGTGGAACGGTTAAGCTGGATACTGCATAACTATGGTAACAGATGTAGCTAATTTAAGACACAAATGAGGGTGTTGGAAAGATCTAAGAGAAATATGGTGTTAAGAGGGAAGGAGAATAAATTCTAAAAAAAGGGATGCTGAGATAATCAGTATGGATGCTATGCCATCTGACATGAGGAAAGGAGGAAAGAACCGAATCCGCCCTCACTTTTCCTGTCTTTTCACAGTAGATTTTTCAAAGTAAACCCCTAGATATTCTTATGGGGACTCCATGCCGAGTAAAGAAAGCAAACAAGATAAAATTCATACTCAATAAAATAACACAGGCAGAAAATCACGTCCATTGTTAAATGAAATTGTGTTTCATAAAGCCTCCATGCATTTCAAAGTTTAATAACTTCATTTGTTCTTTGAGAAAAACAATTTAAAAATAACATTCAAATGCCCTTGTATTGATTTTGCCTTCAATAAAATGATTCACAATCAAGCACAAACATTTAACAACCCTTTCAAAATTCCACAGAAAATTACCAAAGGAATGTAAAAATAGGAACAAATCTCCATCACTTTTGGTTACCAGGGAGGCTGCCATCCACGCGGCAGGAACTGTGAGGGATCGACATCTTTATAACACTGGTTCTTCCCATCCGGGAACATGACATTCTATTTCTTGAGTAAATATTGGTAATGCATATTTTCTGTGGAAATAGTCCATTTCATCAAGATTTTCACAGATGTTGGGATGCAATAATGCACAGTGTTCTTGAGATTTCACATCTTTTCTCCATGCTCTTCCATATGTCATTTCTAGCTTTGTGAATGTTTTTTGCCTTTTCATCTTAATTAGGCTTTCTGGAAGTTTGTCTATTTTATTGGCTTTCTAAAAGAACTAACTGGCTAGATAAAAGGTGGGGAGAGGGCATATAAGGAGGTAGAAAGAGTTGCTTTTGGAAGTGTTGGGAGGGTGGGAAAGCATGTTCAGAAAGATGGAATGGTTCAGCCTACCTAGGGGGTAGAGCATAAAGGAAGAAGAAGAAAAGCAGTTGAGGCAGGTAAGGAGTTTGGGCTTTATCCAGAAGGTAGAGAAATAATGAGATTAGATTTTTGTTTTAAAGAGATCATCTATGCAACACAGTGAGACCTCATCTCTACTAGATATAAAAAAAAATTAGCCAGGCATGTTGGCATACACTGTAGTCCCAGCTGCTTGGGAAGTTGAGATGGGAGGATTGCTTGAGCCCAGGAGGTCAAGGCTGCAGTGAGCCGTGACTGCACCGCTGCACTCCAGCCTGAGCAACAGAGCAAGACCCTGTCTCAAAAAAAAAAAAAAAAAGATAAACTATGGATGGAGGAAGACTGGACTGGAAGCAGGGAAGAAGGTGGGGGGACTCTAAAGTAATCCAGGGTTTCAGCCAGGAGCAGTGTGTTCATATGAAACAGAAACCCAAGCAAAGTAGCCCAGGCAGAATGGAAGGCAACATCGACATGGAAACCAAAGTCTAGCCTGGACTCATGGAAACTACTAGAATTGTAATCAATTCAGGGAGCCATGGGGATGGGGTGAAGGATGTCAAATGGTCCTTAGAGCTGCTACTGATAGAAGCCACAGGGATTTACTACTTGGCCTAGTAAGTTTTTGAAGCCACTTCAAGACAGGAAAAAAGGCACAGATAAACATTCCTGATATTAAATGGAGCAGAGAAATTTGTTTTCAGGTACCTAGATCCTAAGCTCTCTGGCCTCCAGATTCTGCCCTGGAAGCTTGCAGGATGAGGCCCTATACATTACGGGTATTTACTGCTGGGTGGAGTAGCATTTATTTACGTAATTTTGTATCTTCATTTTTAGCTGCATCTGGTGAAGTGATCAGAATCAATCTTGATTGAAGCTGGATATATTATATCCCCACTTTACTGGGAGCTCCCTCAGCACATGTCTGAGGAACTGAGGGTGCTATGATTTGGATATTTGATCCCTCCAAAGCTCATGTTGAAGGAGGGGGTGCCTCTTGGGAGGTGTTTGGGTCACGGTGGTGGATCCCTCATGAATGGCTTGGAGCCATTCTTGCAGTAGTGAGTGAGATCTCACTCTTTTCATTCCCATGACAGCTGGTTGTTAAGAAGAGCCTGGCATCTCCCTCCCCTCTCTCTTGCTTCCTCTCTTGCCATGTGATCTCTGCACACACCAGCTCCCCTTTGCTTTCTGTCAGGAGTGGAAGCAGCCTGAGGCTTCCACAAGCTGCCCAGTCTTCCAGCCAGTAGAATCATGAGCCAAGTAAACCTTTTCTCTATAAATTACCTAGCCTTGGATATGCCTTCATAGCAACACAGGCAGACTAAGATGGGGGTCTGCCACTCAAGGTGGCAGTGCTGATAGATTTCCCAGGGCCCTTGGATTTATATCCCTCATCCCCACCCCACTAACCATACCACAGCCCACCTAGCCCTATTGCATTAAGCCTGGGGATACTAGCACTCAGCTGAGAGGACATCACTGCTTCTTCCCACGAAAGCCCCTTGATGCTCATGGGCTGGTTGATATTGGCTGGCACCATCTGTACTCTAACTTTTACAGAGTCCTTAAAGAATCTAGGCCCAGTGTTTGTTCTCTTCTCTAAAACTCAAATCGATGTTTTCCTTACTATATTTGTCTTTGTTCATTTTGAAGAAAAGGAAGGCAAATATTTAGGCCAATGGTGCCATCTTGAAACCTACATATGTGTGTTTATAACCCTGTACCTGCAACTCGGACCTTGGGTCCCAGCCCTGACACATGCATACATCTGCCTCTCTACTGGCCATCCCCACCTCAAACTCATCTTGTCTAAAACTGACCACTGTCTTGCACAAACCACTTCCTTCTTGGCTGTGCTGGATTCCCCAATAATCAGACAAAGTGAGTCTTAGAGCACCAAGCAAAGCAGGGCTCCAAATACTCTTGGAATAAATTTGATGTATATTTTTTGAAGCATCAAAGTAGTCACCATGGAGATGTTATAACAATGAATAAGATACAAATGGTACAATTCTAATTTTTTAAAGTTTCTGAGAAACAAGTCTGATGTACTTTGTTTGAGGATACAAATTTAGATTATAAAATTATAAAAAGAAAGCAAGAAAATGGTCACCATAAAAGGAAGGTGAGTGTACCTCCAGGGGGAAGCAGGGTGTGGTCCGAGGGTACACTGGGCTCCGGGAGCTGGCTGTGTCCTGCTTCTCGATCTGCATGGTGGTCACACAGGCATTCACTTTATATTTTGCTAAACTGCACATTTGTTTCATGTCGTTTCTTATATCTGTTATGTTTTATATATTTTAAGGTTTTTTAAAATAAAGTAGTCACTACAAGGGAAAGAAACAAAACTTCCGTGGGCTTTCATACAGTTATTTTGATAAAGTTGGCAACAAACTTATCTTCCATCATACAAAATGCCAGAAGACAAAAGAAGAATATTTGGAGTTTTTAGGTAAAAAGATTATGATGAAGAAGTGTATGCCCCAAAAGGATGATGTTACCGTGAGAGGGCAACATAAAGAAGTTAGAGGGCAAGCAAGAACTACCGGAACATACTACCTTTCCTGAAAAAGATTCCAGCTAATCAAGGAATAAGTGAAAATGAAGATTGAGCATAGGAAATGGACTGAGTGTTGTAACCTATATAACTCTCAGTCTAGATAGCAGCTGTTAGTATGGTTAGGAAACATAATATAAATGTCAAAAATAATTCTGGAAAGCAAAAGCATGCACTGCTTTTTTTTTTTTAAGAAAATAATCTGGATCTAAAAGCCAAATTTTTTTTTTTTTTTGAAACGAAGTCTCTCGCTCTGTCGCCCAGGCTGGATGGAGTGCAGTGGCGCGATTCCGGCTCACTGCAAGCTCCGCCTCCTGGGTTCTCGCCATACACCTGCCTCAGCCTCAGACGAGTAGCTGGGACTACAGGCACCCGCCTCCACGCCCGGCTAATGTTTTGTATTTTTAGTAGAGACGGGGTTTCACCGCGTTAGCCAAGATTATCTCGATCTCCTGACCTCGTGATCCACCCATCTCAGCCTCCCCAAGTGCTGGGATTACAGGCGTAAGCCACCACACCTGGCAAGCCAAAATGTTTTTAAGGCAAAAAGTTAGTGGCAATAGATGGGCAACAAAAAAGAAATTAAAGCTGGGCATGGTGGCTTACACCTGTAATCCCAGTACTCTGGGAGGCCTAGGCGGGTGGATCACCTGAGATCAGGAGTTTGAGACCAGCCTGGCCAACGTGGTGAAACCCAGTCTCTACTAAAAATACAAAATTAGCCGGGCATGGTCTGGTGCCTGTAATCCCAGCTACTTGGGAGGCTGAGGCATGAGAATCACTTGAACCCAGGAGACAGAGGTTGCAGTGAGATAAGATCGTACCACTGAACTCCAGCCTGGGTGACAGAAAAAAAGAAGGAAGGAATTAAAGTATACTAAATCTCTCATTATTTATGAAAGAACAAATAGACACAACTATATTTTTTAATGTTAATGAAGACAAGTAGAAAAAATGGGCAGAAAATTTCCCTTTTATCTAAAGAACAAGGGACTCTTACACTACATTTAAGTTAAGAAACGGGATGGGAAAATAGCTTGGAATTTTTTTAATGTAAAATAAAATTTTAGAAGATCTGTGACTGTATCACATACAATAAATGTAAATTTAGTCACAATTGGATTAAACATCCAATTATGATGCTTAAAATAGACAAAAATCAAAATGACATAAAAGAAGAAAGCTTAAGAAGAAAGAGAATGAGCATCACACCAGGGAAATGAAAACAGAAAGAAGGCAGGACCAGATTTCTTATCACACAGTAAAATTTAAGACAAAAATGAAAATACAACGAGACAAAGAAGGTCTGGAAATACGGAAGATTCACCCCACAATGGAGAGTCAAGGGTCACAACGTCTGTGTCACAGAGGATAACCAGTCATCCCCATTTGCCTGGCACTGTCCTAGCTTCAGCACTGAAAATCCCTCATCCCAGAAAACCCATCAGTCCTAGGCAATCAGGGCCCTAAGTAATACAGCATCAAATGTAACTATGTAAAAACACATAAAATATACACGAATACATATCTATAGCATATAATTACATAATTATATATCAAATAAATATATAAATATAACTGTATATAATATATATGGATTTAAAGGTGTAGGGATATGCTAAAGGACATAGCAAAAGGAAAGCGGTCAAAAATATCATTTTCTTTTTTTGGAGATGGAGTTTCACTCTTGTTGCCGTGATCTCGGCTCACTGCAACCTCCACCTCCTGGGTTCAAGCAATTCTCCTGCCTCAGCCTCTAGAGTAGCTGGGATTACAGGCGCCCGCCACCACACCCAGCTAATTTTTGTATTTTTAGTAGAAACAGGGTTTCACAATGTTGGCCAGGCTGGTCTGGAACTCCTGACCTCAGGTGATCCACCCTGCCTCGGCCTCCCAAAGTGCTGGGATTATAGGCGTAAGCCACCGCACCCAGCCAAAAATATCATTTGAGACTAACATCTTTTGTATTCTTTGACAGATTACTTAGGTACAAAGAAAAGTGTAAAATAAATTTGAATAATGTAATCAATAAATTTGTTTAAATCTATACAACTGAAGTTTAGCCTCCACAGAGGATATACTTTCTCTTCATCTCTTTCAGTAACATTGGCAAAGCTTTCCTATGTAGTTTATCTTGGAAGACAGACCAGGATGGAATCTTTACTAGAAGCTTGCCATTCCATGAGTGCTCTTCGAGTTTGGAAGATTTAGTGGTGGTTGTCATTGAAGACAGGCAGTTTTTTGTATTACTGCTTTAAAATTCTTTCAGGCTAAAACTGTAGCAGCCAAGGTATATGGAGTCAAATATTGTGGCTGCAATCTCTTCTAAAGATTCAAATTCTATTCCAAGAATCTATGTGTGTCCCTGTACATAGTTCAAAATGCTTAAACTATATAAAAATCCCTTTTGGAGGAAAAAATTTCTCATAGACCTCGTGGTTGACCTAAGTCACTTTTATTAAAATGTAAGTTAAATATGTATACTCATAAATACCAGTTCTAAGCACCTATGCTTTACAGCTTTATATTATTAAAATGCCAAAACAATATATAAACACAACCATCAACTTTAAAATATCAAATTAGTAAAATTAATTTGTTGCAATAGGTAAGTCTTTCACATGTAACAACTCATTCTTATAATATCGCCATGCAATCAATGCCATATATTTATTCCTATATTATCATAAGAAACTGAGCAGCAGAGAGGTTGAGTAACTTGCCTAAAGTCTCACAGCTAGTAAGTAGAAAAATAATTTTTGAAGTCAGACAGTCTGCTATCACTCAACCATCAGAACAAATTACCCGTCTCATTTTCTTTTTTTTTTTTTTTTTTTGAGATGGAGTCTCGCTCTGTTGCCCAGGCTGGAGTGCAGTGGCGTGATCTCGGCTCACTGCAACCTCTGCCTCCAGGGTTCAAGTGATTCTCCTGCCTCAGCCTCCTGAGTAGCTGAGATTACAGTTGCCCACCACCATGCCCAGCTAATTTTTGTATTTTTAGTAGAGACGGGGTTTCACTATGTTGGTCAGCCTGGTCTCGAACTCCTGACCTCAGGTGATCCACCTGCCTCAGCCTCCCAAAGTGCTGGAATTACAGGCGTGAGCCACAGTGCCCGGCCCCGTCTCATTTTCTTAGATGTAAGGTACCTATTGGAGAGTTACTAAATATGCATTAAATGAAGATCTAATTCAAATATTGTTAAAATCCACAACAGCTACTTTTCTGTTGTGTTTTTACTACATCTGCTGCTAATAAATTGCTGCACACTTGATCCACACACAGGTAGAACTGGCATGAGATCTTCAATCCCTGCCAATAGAGCAGTGGTCGCCAGGAGCTGTTCTTTTGGAGTTGGCAAGCTGTGTGTGCCCTGTGTAGACTCACTCTCTCCACTATTCAAACTCCCCTTCCCTTCCCATGGGCTGTGGCTGGAGCCATCAGTCCTGTCCATGGCTCCAATGGAAAGATACAAAGGCAAACACAGACTCCAGCATCGGTTTCAGCCTTGCCATCAAGATGATCCAGAACACGTTTTTATTGCTAATTATTTATGATTAGCACTGGAATATGCCAGGCATGGTGGCTCCTGCCTGTAGTCACAGCTACTCAGGAGGGAGAGGTGGGAGAACCACTTGAGCCCAGGAGGTCCAGGTTGCAGTGAACTATGATCATGCCACTGCATTCCAGCCTGGGCAACAGAGCAAGATCCCTACTCAAACAGTCTGGGTGACAGAGCGAGACTCTGCAAAAACAAAGATTATCACTGGAATAAAACCACTAATGTCAGAGAATACACAGAGCCTTCAAGATATCTTCAGAACCCCAGGGGGCTGAGAGACCTGTGGCCTGGTATCATTAGCTCACGCTGAGGGCCCCTGTAAAAAAACAACCCTGTGAAATTTGTCCTTGTGTCTGGCGAGGAGGTGATTGAAGGCATCATTTCAAACACTATGTCATATTAGGAAAAAGTTCCTTTCTGGTCTGGGAATCAAGAACTGTCGGCTGGGCAAAGTGGCTCACACCTGTAATCCCAGCACTCCGGTAGGCAGAAGCAGGTGGATCACTTGAGGCCAAGAGTTTGAGACCAGCCTGGCCAACATGGTGAAACCCTGTCTCTACTAAAAATACAAAAATTAGCCGGGTGTGGTGGCATGCTATTTGGGAGGCTGAGGCATGAGAATCACTCGAACCCAGGAGGTGGATGTTGCAGTGAGCTGAGATCATGCCACTGCACTCCAGCCTGGGCGACAGAGTGAGATTGTGTCTCAAAAAAATACAAAACGTAAAAAATAAAAAAATAATTGTTGTGTTTTTATGTTCTGGCCATATATTATTTTGTGTTTTGTGTTTTTCCCACACAGCTGTTATCACAATTTGTAATTATATATTCATCTGAGAGATTTCTTGACGAATGTCCATTTCTTACATTTGTCTTTAAGTGCCCATCAGGGCAGAGACCACGTCTATCTGCTTTATCCCTTTGTTCCCAGTACGTCTCACAGCACCCGGCACGTAGTAAGTCCTCACTGAATGTTTGTTGAGTGAAGTGTGTGAATGAGTTTAACAAATGAATAAAACATATAAGCCATGGGTTCATCAATTTCTTTTTTCCTTATGCTGCAAGAAAGTTTAGAGCTGGATTTGTTTCCTGCCTGTAGCCATTGTAGAAGGTATCATGCTCATGTTTTTGTATAAGCCTCATGCTTAAGACCATTTTATGACTCCACCCTTAGTGTCCTTTTTTCTTTCCCAACTACTTCCAAGTTAGGCTGCCTTGCCATATTTACGAATCCCTGTAAACTATCTTAAATCCCTTGTGGAACAGGTGGTAATAAATAAATATATCTGCTAGTCTTTTTTATATGTATTTAAAATCTTAACGCTAAACCCGCTGCCAGCAAACACATTTGCTCATCTGTTAACCTTAAGAATAGCTGAGATCTGCTAATTCCAGCACTATACTAATATTTAAAACAAATTCAACCCAAGCCTAGAAACCACAGCATATCATGTCAGGCATTGTTGTACGTTGTGTATGTGACAAGCATGTTTCTAATAAGGCTACTTTCTTGTGGACAAGAAAGAACATAGGGCTTACTACAAAATTCTTATGGATTTTGGATCAAAGAATAATTCATCTTTAGTGGTTTTTCAAAATGTGTTGACATCATACTAATAATGAAAACTTTGCTTTTACTTGTGCCCTATGCACGGAGGAGTGGGGGAGGAGGGCTGGGCAAGATCCTGATCTATAGGAGAAAAGTCTCTACAAAGAAAAGTTTGATCACCTTACACAAGTAGAACATTATAAAGTAAAAATATTAAATGGTCTAAACCCCCCTTTTAAGTCTCTAACATATATTATTCATATGCTAATGGAGATATTATTTGCAAGTCTGAAACGTCATAGTTCTCGTCTTTGGTCAGATTCATTTAAAGCACTTAAAATGCTGACTTGCTATTTTTCTCTTAAAAAAACAGAACATAATTTTCTAATCCCATTAATGAGAACACCCCTCACTGAACAAGTTAAACATCTCAGGAATCCCAGCTAGACCCACAAACTAGAAGTGAAAGCAGTTGCTTGCACCCTATCCAATCCCTTTGCTTCCGCCAGGATGCCAGACCAACCACTCCTTTTGGGTTACTCAGAAAGCACGAAATGTGCATTTAGGAAACTGAGATTCGATTTCTATTATCGATAAAGCTCATATGAGTCCGTTGAATCTTGGACGACAAACGGCAAGAGGGAAGAGTGGGTGTAAGGAAACAGATGGGTAATAACCGTGTGTCAGAGATAAATGACAGTTTTTTAAAGAATTTTATAGGGTGTGGGCTGGAGCTTGCTTTTTTATTTTCTATTTCTGTTTCCTATTCTCTATTTTTATTTTTGGGCAGGAGATGGAGATTAGGGGTGAGAAAAGGAAGGAAGAGAAAAGGCAAGACAATAGGCCAGACCCGAGAGCCTGATCTGCATCCTAAAGCAGTCTGCCCCTCCCTCCCTTCCCCCCAACACCAGGTAGGCTGTGGTGTGATTTCAAAACAAGCAGACGCCGACTCCCGCCTCTAGGACCGGGATGGCCTCCGCCCCGGCAACAGAAAGGGAGGGAAGGCAGGGAGAGGAGAGGGAAGATGGAAGAGGGGAACAGACTGGCAAGATCCCCTCGGGGACAGTGGGGGTTTTTTCCCTCCAAAGTGGTGGAGCCGCATAAAATCCAAACCCACGAGGCCCGCTCACGTGCCGGTTGCCCCGATCTCAATGTGGGCGGCTGCCGACGCCGCACCTGCTCGGCCCGCCAATGCGGCTGAGCGCCGCGCCGCCGGCGATCGCGAGGCCCCGGGGGACGCGCCCAGCCCCGCCAAGCCCGCCCCGCACGGCTCTCCCGGAGGGCGGCGGCCGAGCGGGAAGGAAAGAGAGGGGAGAGGAGGGGCGGCCCCGCCCGGCTAGGCGAGGCAAGGCTCGCCGCCGTTCCATTCGGACCCAAAAGAAAGCCCCACCTGTCAGGCGTTACGCTCCAGGCGAGGGTCCCACCATCCCCAAGCAGGGGCCAGTGCTTGCAGCCCCGATTTCCTAGGAGCCTCCGATGCTACATCATCACCAGAAACCTTTAGGCGCAAAACACACTGGCGCCGGCCAGGGCTGCAGCACCGACGCGCTCGGCAACAGAGCGCCCCACCTGGGCCGAGCGGCTCCCGCCCGGCCGAGGGATGCCAGGGTCTCCGCGCCAGGACACCAGCGACCCCAGGCAGCCCACCAAGCCCACTCCCCAGACCCTTACCTCCTGAGTGGCATCTTAGCTCTCTCCAGTCGGCCACTGCGGGTTGGTTTTGTTATTTTATGGGTTTGGGGGCGGGGGGGTTGCGCTTAAAAAATCCACCCAGCTAATTTGCAGAGCAGCGTTTTCTGCCCATGCTGCAGCCCGCGCTCGTCAGAGCTGCTGGGAGATAACCCAGCAGTGCAGCGGCTCCGCGGCGGCGGGGATGACTGGCCACGGACGCCGCAGTTCCTTGACAAAAGGCTCGGGTTCCCGCTAGTTCCTCACAGCCCTGCCGTCAGAATTAAAGCCATTTCCCGCACGAGGCTGGGAGGAAATGAGAGCTCTCCCGGCCCTGCGCGCTGACAAAAGGCCGCTGCGCGGTGCCCACAGCGCCCCCTCCAGCGGGCCGAGCCGGCCGCCCGAGGGCCGCGGTGCTGCAGTGCCCCCGCCCGCAGCGCCCCCCACCGTCCCGCAGCGGCCCCGCCCCGCAGCGCCCCCCTCCGCCCGGCAGCGCCCCCTCGCCGCAGCGCCGCCGCAGACCCCCCTAGCCAGGCTTCCAGCCTCCTTCCACCCTGGCCCCACACCACTTACTGCCCGGGATGGCCAGAGCTCAGCAGGGGAGTCTGTTACTAGGGAGAAAATCTGAAACAGAGCTCTCTTGGGGGAATGTATCCTCCCTGGAAGGGAGAAAGCAAAAGTCTTACACTTGGAATATTTCTTTTCGTCTGGAAAGGACAACTAGCCTTCGGAAGATAATTCTGTTAGTGATTTTAATAGCAATTATTTGACTGAATTCCAAACCAAAATTCTCTCTGTCCTGATTCTCACTTCCTTTTCAACTAGGACAAAATTTTTGTTGTGGCCCTGCCCTTGGGGGCTGTGGACCCAACTCTCTCCAACTCTCACTACATTCTCCTCCCACTCCTTTCCTTCCTCAGGTCTCCGGCCCCAGAAGGAACAGGTGTGTAGTGAGTGGGGAACTGATAGGGAACCAGAATACTTCGGTTGCCGTCTTAGAGCTGCTCTTAATCAGCTGTGTGACCTTAATCAACCCACTTAACCTCTCTGGGCCTCGTCGTCTTCCTCTGTAAAATGACAGTGTACCTAAGGCACCTCGCATTTCCAATACTTTCAAGGCCTGGCCCTCAGAGAGTAGGGGTATTAAGAGGTAGCTCTGGACTTTTCATCCCCATAATCTCCACCAGTCCCCAAAACTCCCCTCAATCAACATCCTCTCCAAGGGCTTTTGAAAATGTGCTTGTGAAAACGTACAGCTTCCAGAAAAGCCTCTGGCCACTGATCCAAAACCTAATCATGGCCCCTCTGCCCTTCCAGGTTCTGGGGCACCACAGCCCTCAGACACCCTCACAAAAGTCACTGGCCCCCATCACAGTGCTGCTGTGGAACCAGAATCTCTGGAGGTAGGCTCAGGATTTGGTAATTTTAACAAGCAACCCTAGTGATTCCTTTGCATACTAACACTTCAGAAACACCACTCTGAGAGATACTACTGATTTAGAAAAGAAAATGCCCATGACAACCCTAGAACTTCTGTTTCAGATGCCAGGATAAACTTGTCTTTCTGCTCCAGCCCCTCTTCCCTTACAAGAAACACACATGCACACCTGGTCCCTGCACCCTCCTTCCATACTCAGAGCTTCTCACTCATTCTCATTCAGAATCACTGATGCCACAAGCCTTCTCCCCATTCTCCTGTCAAAACCTGCTAGAAGAATTGTAACAAGCTCAGCCACACAAGATGAAACCCCTTCCCCTCCTCACCCCAGGTCCTAGGTCTGTCTGGTCAAGGAAGCCAGGAAGTGTTATGTTTATTGAGACATTCCTGGCAGCCATAGCTCTTTTGGTGCCAATGGGTGATGAGATCTGAGAAACAGGGAACCCCTTCTCCAGAGCTCAGAAGTCACAGGTAAGGTGGGCTCTATATCTTAATAGATAATACGTATCTTAATAGAACCCCCAAAGAGAATGGAGAATTTTTGTTAGAAATAGCAGGTTTCATAAGTCATCCCAGTCGTTTCCATCCCTCCAAATTTCTCTTCCTAGTGTGTTATTTTGTTTTCTCACACGAATCCTAGCAAACCCTTGTTGGTTCCTGGCACTGTTCTGAGGGCTTTACATGCATTTTCACATAATCCTTACAAAACCTCTGTGAGGGCGGTACTATTATCATCCCCATTTTATAGATGAAGAGACTGAGGCCCAGAGATGTTAAGTCGCTTGCCCTAGGTCACACAGCTAATAGGTGACTGAGCAAGGAATCAAACTCAAGTGCTGTGACTCCAGAGTTTGTGGGCCCTAAACACTACACTGCATGGCCTCCCAGAGGGGACAAGAAAAGAAACTTTTTTTTCTTTTGAAACAGAGTCTCATTCTGTCACCCAGGCTGGAGTGCAGTGGCACAATCTCGGCTCACTGCAACCTCCTCTCCGTAGGTTCAAGCGATTCTCCTGCCTCAGCCTCCCGAGTAGCCAGGATTATAGGCATGCACCACCACACCCAGCTGATTTCTGTATTTTTAGTAGAGATGGGTTTTCACCATGTTGGCCAGGCTGGTCTGGAACTCCTGACCTCAGGTGATCTGCCCGTCTCGGCCTCCCAAAGTGCTGGGATTACAGGCATGAGCCACCACGCCAGGCCGAAAATAAACTGCCTTGTATTTATATATATATATATCATATATATACATATATGTATGTATATATGACATACATATATGTATGTGTGTATATATGTATGTATATATTATGTATAATATATGACATATACACAATATATGTATATATTATATATGACATATACACAATATATGTATATATTACATATGAAATATATACAATATATGTATATATTATATATGACATGTACAATATATGTATATATTATATATGACGTGTACAATATAGGTATATATTATATATGACATATACACAATATAGGTATGTATTATATGACATATACACTATATAGGTATATATTATATATGAAATATACACTATATAGGTATATATTATGTATGACATACACTATATATGTGTATATTATATATGACATATACACTATACATGTATGTTATATATTATATATACACAATATATATTATATATTACATATATTTATATATATATGTCTGGCCTCTCCCAGGGTCCATCTGATACTGCATACTGAGAAAGTGGTGCCATCCTGGGACTTCGGAATTGTCCAAATGTCAGACAGGAAATAAGACTTCATTAATTCCCACATTCATAGCCTATAAGAAATTTTAATTGAAGTTCCAGAAATTCTAAATTTCAAATTCACTTCAAAATCCAAGAAAAGGAATCACAACTGTAATTGGCTCCAACTCTCACTGGAAGACCACGAGACTTCAGAGCTTCCACTGCAACAAGCCCAAGATGCCTGGCCCTTAACTGGGGCCAGAAAAACATGAGACCCCCATGTCAGACCCAGGAAAATCACAGCTGGCTAACCTTCCATGGCCAGATAGTTTAAAATTAGACTTTCTGACTGATTTGCAGTAAAATTTCTCATCTTCCAAGTCTTCTGACAAAAATGTAGAATAACTAGTAGAGAGAGAAGCTGGCCAAGAATAACTAGTAGACAGAGAAGCTGGCAGTGCAACAGACACTGGCAGTGCCCCAGTGAGCCCTACCTCTTGGTATCCATGCCCTGTGTATTACCCTCTCCTTAGGTGCTGGCACGACTGTGGCTCACTTCTTACCAACAGGATAAGCCAAAGGTAATGGGATGTTCACTTCTGTGATTATATCACATAAGATTCTTTGTCTTGCTAGCAGACTGCCTCAGTTGGCTTCTTGACCTGCATGCTTTCATTAGTAGCCATGTTTGGAAGATCTACATGGCAAGGAACTGAGGGTGACATCCAGCCAATAGCCAGCTGGAAACTGAGACCCTCAGTCCAAAAAAGTCCTAGAGGAAATGAATTCCACTAACCATCACATAAGTTTAGAGGCAGATCCTTCCCCAGTTAAGCCTTCCACTGAGAACCCAGCCCTGCTGACACCTTGATTTCTGCCTTGTGAGAGACACTGAAGCAGAGGACTCAGTTAAGTAAAACCAGACTCAACTCCTGGCCACAGAAACCATGAGATAATAAATGTGTTGTTTTAAGTTGCTTGGTTTGCATTAATTTGTTACACAGCAATAGATAACTAATACGGGAGCTTAGCACTCTATAGGCCCAGGCATGCTTATCAGTGACCTTTTCTAGGGCATGCTGGAAATACTGGAGAAATTAACACCCCTGGGATCAGCCCTCAACCAATGACCATTAGGAGTTTGTGGATAAACAGCCTGGCTCACTCATCCCTGAGAGTTGGGAGAATACCTCAATGGTCTCCATTGTCTCCCAGAGAGCCTCAGCAGGATTGAGCCCCAGCTGCCCACAACAGCAACTTACCTGCTCACTCATGCATCTTTTGTGGACTTTTCTTCCCTATATCACTTTCCCACTCCCTTTCAGGTGCTTCCCGGGCTTGCTTCCCAACTTACACTCAAATCGTAATCTACTTTTAGGGGAACCCACTTTAAGATGGGGCAGGGAAGGGAAGATAGTGCTTTCAAAGGAAGACCACTGATAAATCGTAAGTCTAGATGTTCTGAAGATACCCAATAAATGAAAGTTCACCTCTATGGCTGATGCTGCTCTGGAAAGAGAACTGAATTGGAAGTCCAGGGCCTGGGGCTCCAATCTCAGTCCCAGGGAGCATGTGGACTTAGGAAAGACCCTGACCCCTTATTCTCCCTTACCCAGCTATAAAGTGAGGGTAACAGCACTTGCCCTCTGTTATGGGCTGAATCGCATCCCCCTCAAATTTATGTGTTGAAGCCCTAACCCCCAGTGCTTCACAATGTGACTGGATTTGGAGCTAAGTCCTTTAAAAAAGTAATTAAGGTAAAATGATGTCATATGTGTGGGCCCTAATCCAGTATGATTGATGTCCTTGTAAGAAATTTGGACACAAACTGGCATAAAGGGATGACCATATGAGGACACAGCAAGAAGGCAGCCATCTACACTCCAAGAAGAAATCATATCTGCCTACACCTTAATCTCAGACTTTGAGCCTCTAGAATGGTAAGACCACACATTTCTCTGGTTTACCATTACCATCTGGGATGCTTTGTTATGGGAGCCCCAGAAAACTAATACATCCTCCACGTGGCCAAGGTTGTCATGTAGACAAAATGGGACGTCAAGTGAAAGCACTTATGGTCTTATTACTTATTGAGACAACCAGACAGTGTAACCCCAGCCACACCAGAAAATAACCAGAGTAGTTCCAGAGACAGAGAGCCCCAGACTCCAGTTCCCACCATCACATTAAGTCCAGACCTGGAGAGCTGTGGATAGAACCATGCTGAGCCCTGATAACAAGTAAGTCCCTCTGGGGCAGGACTTCATGGACCCAGATGTTAAGTGCACTAGTTCCTCCTACCAGCCCACAATTTTTTTTATGATCGCCACTTGCCCAGCAGGACTTATTATTCTGGAGTTGTTATTCCTAGAATGTGCTAAAGCTTTCAGAGTCTGTCTTGAAACTTGAAGCTGATACCTCAGATAGACCCAGGGATTTGTTTCTGGTACCATGACTCTCTTACTACCCAATGCCCCTCAGGCAACTAGACCAGTAGATGGCTCTCATTCTGATTCTGAGGAATTCCGCTTAGGGCGTGTACAACTCACATCAGTAAGGGCTTCCTCATCCTTACCCCAAGACCCAGTTCCATACAATGCCACATTCAAAAGAAATAATCCCACTGCCAATGCCTTGAAAAGTTCTGCAAGTCACTGAATAGATGGAAAGGAGAGGGAGCAGGGGAAATTCTCTCTCATCCTCTTTGTTCAATGTAGTCCTACACCAGTGGAAGTTATCCTAGGAATTCCTAACCCTTCTCCTACCTTCCAGAGCTTTTCTTCTGTAGGTAGCTCTCTTTCCTCTCTAATAAAGATGGTGATATGGTTTGGCTGTGTCCCCACCCAAATCTCATCCTGAATTGTAGCTCCCATAATTGCCACGTGTTGTGGGAGAGACCCAATGGGAGATAATTGAATCATGAGAGTGGTTTCCCCAATACTGTTCTCGTGGTAGTAAATAAGTCCCATGAGATCTGATGGTTTTATAACGGGTTTCCCCCTTTGCTTGGTTCTCATTCTTTTCTTGCCTGCTACCACGTAAAACGTCCCTTTGCTCTTCCTCCATTTTGGGCCAGGACTGTGAGTCCATTAAACCTCTTTTCCTTTATAAATTACCCAGTCTTGGGTATGTCTTTATTAGCAGCATGAGAACAAACTAATACAGCTAGTCTCGCCTTCTGTTCTCCTTCCTTCTCTTCATTTACACCATTCCCCCGATGAAGACAAGGGACCCAAAGCCCAGTAGACAAGCCAACAAAGCTACTCTTTAAGGTGGGGGAAAGGAAAAGGCTGTGATCAAATATCCCAGTGTATCTGTGAGGTTATTTCTGGATGAGATTAACATTTGACTGAGCAGACCAAGTAAGGCAGATTGTCCTCCCTAATGTGGGCAGCTTCTGGACTCCAACTTAAACCATTGGCTCTCCTGGTTTTCAGACCTTTGGACTCAAGCTGCAACCATCCCATTGGCTCTCCTGAATCTCCAACTTGCTCACTGCAGATCTCGATACTTCTCAGCTTCCATAAAGGCATTAGCCAATTTCTTACAATAAATATATAATCTCTTGTTGGTTCTTTTTCTCTGGAGACCACCAATACAGATTTTGGTACCAAGGGTGGGATATTGCTGTAAGAAATACCTAACAATCTAGAAGTGGCTTTGGAACTGGGTAATTGATAGAAAATGGAAGAGTTTTAAGATTTATGCTAGAAAAAGCCTAGATTGCCATAAAGGGACTGTTGGTAGAAATATGGATGTTAAAGATATTTCTGGTAAGCATTCAGAAAGAAAACAGGAGAGCTGGAGAGAAGCATTCATCTTCTCAGAGAATAATCAGGAACAGAATGTTGGTAGAAATAAGGCTGAGGCATGAGAATTGCTTGAACTTGGGAGGCAGAAGTTATAGTGCACTAAGATTGTGCCATTGCACTCCAGCCTGGGTGACAGATTGAGGCTCCATCTCAAAAAAAAAAAAAAAAAAAAAGTGATCCTGCTATAAAGTGGCAAACAATCTGGCTGAATAGCATTCTAGCACTTTTGGGAAGGTAGAATTTGCAAGTGATAAAATTAAATATTTAGCAGAAGTGATTTCTAAACAAAGTATTAAAGGTGAGATTTGGGTCCTCCTTACTGCTTATAGTAAAATTCAGGAGACATGAGATGAACTGAAGAAATCAAAAGCAAAAAGGAATCAGAGGCTGAGTGTGGTGGATCATGCCTGCAATCCCAGCACTTTGAGAGGCTGAGGTGGGTGGATCACTTGAGGCCAGAAGTTCAAGACCAGCTGAGACCCTATCTGTACTAAAAATACAAAAATTAGCTGGGTGTGGTGATGCATGCCTGCAATCGCAGCTACTTGGGAGGCTGAGGCATGAGAATCACTTGAACCCAGGAGGTGGAGGTTGCAGAGAGCCAGGACTGTGCCACTGCACTCCAGCCTGGGTGATAGAGACTGTCTTAAAAATAAAAAATAAAAAATAAAATAAAATAAAATAAACAGAACTTGGGGACTTGGAAAATTTCTTAACCTATCCATATTGCAAAAATTGAGAAAGCTTACTCTAAGAGATCACTAAGGGTGTGGCTGAGCAACCATTTGATAAACAGATCATGAGTGTGACTCGTATACCTAATTAGCCATCTCAGCTGAAGCCAGGAATACCGACAGGATTATACCAGAAAGACACTGATACCTGGAAAGAAAGAGGACAGAGAAAGTGGGAAAGAATAAAGGTAAGCTGTCAGCCTTCTCAGATTCTATAGGACTAGACCATATCACTCTTTGGCTATAAACATGCACTATTTAAGCAAAAGAAAGAAATGACCCCAAAGGCAATTCAGAGATCAGGGCTGCCACTCAGTGCGTGTGTGTGTGTTTTGGTGAGGCCGGGGCGGGGGGACACGGGGAGGAGAAGAGCTGAGCTCCTCCTCAGTTTCTGAGGGCAGGTCACCCTGCCAAGCCACAAGGATGACACTACATCAAAGCAAAGAGGATTTATTCTTGAGGCTTAAGATATAATGGGATTTGCTTCAATAGGTTTTGGACTTGCTTGGGACCCATCAACCCTTTGTTTCCTATTTTTCCTTTTTGGAATAGGAATGTCAATCCTACACCTGTCTCACTACTGTGTTTGGGACACATATAACTTGTCTGGTTTCAGAGGTTTACAGCTAGAGAAAGATAGGAATCATAGCTCGTCTCACCCATACCTGATTTAGAAGATATTTAGATGAGACTTTCTACTTTAATGTGAGAATGAGTTTAGATTCTGGGGGCTGTTGGGGTGGAATGCATATATTTTGCATGTGATAAGAAAATGAATTTGGGGGAAGGGCTAGGGGCAGAATGTTATGAACAGCATATGTTCACCCAAAATTCATATATTGAGAGCCTAATCCCCAATAAGACTGTATTTGGAGACAGAGTCTCTAGGAGGTATTAAGATTACATGAAGTCATTAGGATGGAGCCCTAATCCAATAGGATTCGTGCCCTTATAAGAAGAAGGGAAACCAAAGCTAGCTATCTCTCTGTCATACGAAGACACAGTGGCAAGGCAGCCATCTGCAAGCCCAGAAGAGAGCCCTCATCAGAAACCGAACAATGCCATACCATAATCTTGAACTTTCCAGCCTCTAGAACTATGAGAAATAAATTTCTGTTGTTAAGCCTCCCAGTCTATGGTATTTGTTATGGCAACCTGAGCTAATGATACTTTCTGTACCTTGGTTTTCCCATCTGTGAAACGGGGATAATTATGCCTTTATCTTAGGCTTATTGTAAGAACAAGTTAACACATGGAAAGCATAGGGAACAGAATCCAGCATATAATAAGTACTATGTCTTTGTGAGCAACTGTTACAAAGATGAAGTCTTTGTGCTCAAGGTGCTTGGCTGTCTACCTTGCACAAAAGGTGTCATTTGGCCTTAGCTGGGTATTTAAAAACCCTTGAAAACTCTCACCCCCATTGGCCAATGTTTACAACTCTTCTAGCTTAAGTCTGCATTTCTATTAAAGTTAATTTCTATTGGAAGGGTAACAGTCACTTATTTCTCAAAGCAATGAAAAAAAGATGGACTGAAAGATATTAGATGTAGGTCCCCAGAGGATGATGATGAGTTGGAAGCAAAGGCTGAAGCCCCTGAAGCCTATTTCTTCGAAGCATGAAGTTAAGGAGAAAGTAGAGTGGAGTAAACTTGAGACAGGCAAGGCTATTTAAAACGGTAATTGTTAAACTCTGCATTATTGCAAAATTTCTTTTTTAAAAAAGAGACTCCCTCCAGGCACAGTGGCTCATGCCTGTAATCCCAGCACTTTGGGAGACTGAGGTGGGTGAATCACCTGAGGTCGGGAGTTCGAGACCAGCCTGACCAACATGGAGAAACCCTGTCTCTACTAAAAATACAAAAATTAGCTGCACGTGGTGGTGCATGCCTGTCCCAGGTACTCAGGAGGCTGAGGCAGGAGAATTGCTTGAACCTGGGAGGCGGAGGTTGCAGTGAGCCAAGATCGTGCTGTGCCACTCTAGCCTGGGTGATAAGAGTGAAACGCTAAAGAGAGGAAAAAAAAAAAAAAAGACTCCAAAACTTTCAAGACTGCATTTATTTGTCTCCAGAAGGTAACCCTGGGCCTTTTCATTTTTCATACTTGTGGAAGTCTGAAACACAGAAAAAATTCCATTATAAATAGTTAAAAATAAGAACAGTTTACAAAAGAAATACAATAATGAAATATGCAAAAAAAAATTTAATTAGTAATCAAAGATGTTTAAATTTAAAGATACCACTCTTTTACCCATTAAGAGTCCATCTTTTAATAGAGGTCACTGATAAGAATGTGATGGAATTAGCACTCTTACTATACCAGTGGTGTTATAAACTGGCACGATGCATCAACTTATAGAGTGACCTACCTGTGATTCAGCAGTTCTACTTCTGGGAATCTATCCTGCAAAAACAATACAAAATACAGAAAGGGCTAAACACATCAGTTATTTGTCACGTTTATGAGAACAAAAAAACTGAGACCATAGTGGCCAACAGTAAGACAATTGTCCCACCTAATGGGTCACATAAACATGCCAGTGATAGAAAAATCAAGAACAGGCACACAATGTTACGTACCTGATAATTTTTTAATTTTAGTTGCAAAGGAAAAGAAATTGGAAGGATTTTAGTGTATTTCCATCAGTGGTTTTACTAGCGTGGCAAGATCATTTTGTCTCTGCTCAATTTTCTGAAACACTCAACTTGAAGAAAAAAGAAACCCATGACTGAAAAATAAAGCCACTCAAGTCATGGTCAGGCTGTTTGGATACTGAAACCCATTAAGTATATATCACTGTGGATGGTAAAGCACTGCAATCAAATGCTTTAACTTAGCCTTAAACATTTATCTATTTTCTAGTCCACCCTCCTTTATATTTCAAGGTTCAGCTTTGTTAGAACAAAAGTGATTAAAAAGGACTTAACACTGTTATACCCACATCCCCCCAACCCCAACACTTCATTGACTTGCCGATATTGGGCAAGTTACTTCTGTTCCTTAGTTTCCTCACATGTAAAATGGATATAATTGTTTGTATAGCACAGGGTGGTTGTGAAAATTAAATAAGTTAATATGTATATGCTGCCAGGAACAGTCTCTGACACAAAATATGTACGACTAGCTTTTTTTTTCTAATCTTGATCGAGTCTTTCCACTATACATGTGATCAACCTTTCTTTTGTTTTATAGTTCAGACTTAGCTTTAGAAGCTTTATTTTTAAAATAAATTTTAATTTTTTACATATTTAGAATTTTTTATACTTAAGAGACAAATTCATATATATTTACCTGAAGGATTAAAGGATGACTGTATACTGCCTATAGTCTAGTGTATTTTAGAACATTTGTTTTCGTTTGTTTTTGAGAGTTAGCTGGAAATTTTCAGAAATGTAATATTTAAGTATGAGAATAGAAAACTTGCCAAAGTTTATAAATGTTGTCTTTATTGTCACAGCTCATTAAAAATTGGCTGTTGGTCTCATCTAAGCCAAAGAGTTTAAGGTCCAAGAAGAGGGTAGTCTGAAGAATAGAAACCCATTTTGTAGCTTAATGTCTTTATGAAGGCAGGCACACTCCAATTTTTGGCAGTGTGGCTGCAGAATTTGACATATTATCCAACGTACATTCCTCCACCCACTGAGCCAGGCTTGGTGAGGGAGATGGGGGTAAATAGAAATCCTTGCTCACTCAGCTTTAGAGCTCAGTCCCTGTTCCTATAATAATTTGAAAAGCAAGGCTCACCTTTCCAAAGTCCCAGAGAACTACAAGCATAGGCACCATCACAGCATCAGAACCTAAATCCCCAAAGTACAGAGAGCACAGTAAAATCCCAGGGCTATAAATGCAGTCACTGGAGCAGCCTTCCTAAGCCACTGTGCCCTTAGACCAGGGCAGCAAAACCCAACACCTTACCAGGTGAAATATGCTACTGTGGTGCAGTAAGGAGTGGGGAGGACTAGGACAAACCAGAAAGCACCCACCCCATTAAAAAGGAAACAACTTTGGAAAATACTGGGCTGACTAATCTCATCAGAATATGCCCCATAGGCTATCAGTGAACCCCGGGGCAGATGACTGTTCTTCTCAAGCAAAGGGAGACCCATCACTTACTGTGGTAGAATTTTTACCATCGCATAGAGCCACTACCTGGGGGGATGTGAGATGGACGACAGAAGAAGGAGGCTCAGGGCTTTCCCAAGGTGCTAATTAATTCATCCCAACTAGCCAAACCGTCTCATTTCAGAGCTTAAAATGCTATAGGAAGAAATGTCCCCAGTGACTAATTTCACAGATTACCACAACTTGGAATAGGGGTGGTAGGAGTCTACCATCCACATAGGCTTCTTTCTCCCAGAAACTCTCTCCAGGAGCTTTCCCATGACATGCCAGAGTTTGGAAGTATACACTGGCAGCATACCCAAGCCTCTGGAACAGACACTATGTCTCTCCATATGTCCTTTTCCAAAGGCCCTCAAGCCCCAGCGCTCTTGGCATCTCACTCCAAAATTGAGGGTGGTCTTTGTCTAGAGACATGGTCTCTACAGGGTCACTGGCAACTCTGAACGAAATTTAGAGCCATGCATAATCCGAAATGCCAGAGCACAACCACAGGTGGCAAATAGAAGCAATATACAATGGCAAGACAGCAAACACCCTGCCATCTAGCAACGCCAACCCCAATACGGCAAAAACCTACACTTCGAAGCTCTAATTTTCAACAGGCCTCTCCTGGACCTTGAAATTAATTTTTCTTCCTACCAACACCATATGCTGTGGCTTCACATGGCTCATGGCCCTCTCTGTCTGCATGAATACTTGCCAATTCATTCCCCTAGTGAACCTGCTCTGGCCCCAGAAGTTAATCTCCATCCCTGTCATCAGCAGATTCTCATGTACTTCATTCAGGAGTTTGCCTCCCAGGAATGTTGTTGATCTTGTACAGCCTGCTCTGACCCCATCTCCAAATCCCCCAAAATGCCCGTCCCTGCCACCACCAGGATTTCACTCCCTGGGTCCTCATCAAGGGCAGGGAAAAGAGTACCACTCCTGCAAACTGAAGCTGGAGAGGGCCTGCCTCCCACATCTTAAGCTCCTCTGGATATTAGCATTTCTGTCCAATGAGCCACGTTAACTGTCACTAGTTCTCTAGTCTGGTCAGGATCCTGAAACCTTATGGAATCACCCCTTCAGGAAAGCTGGGCTAAACTTTATGAGGATCCTTTTGTCAAATAAAGGTCAGCCTGAGCATCAATTCCTTGGACACTTTTTATCTTCAGCCCATCCTGGTTCCTGATTGTAAAATGCAAGCTTTTTATAAAGTTAATAAAGGTGATATTAAATAATTGCCCAACTCACATAGAATATCTCAGAGATAAATGTTAACAAAGAGAAAACTAGACAGAAAGACGGCTGCACAATAGGTACTTCAAAGAAAATGCGAGTTCTTCTCCCTCCTGAACAATTCAGTACTAACGTCATTAGTTGGGTCACAGTTAGGTAGTGAGAAGCCACAGTGACCCAAAGTGAGGTGGTATCAGAGCCCAAGCAGGGTGAGATGGCACCCACATATAGAGGCAGCCCATCTGAGTGGGAAAAGACCATCTCTAAAAGTCACATAATGTATGGTCCCATTTTTATAGCCTTCTCAAGATTAATTATAGAAGTGGAGAACAGATTAGTGACGTCCAGGAGTTTGGAAGAATAGAAGGTTGGGAGCAGAGTGTGGGTGTGACCATAAAGGAGCAGCATGAAGGAGATCTTTGTGGTGATGGAACAGTTCTGCATCTGGATTGCAATGGTGATTCCATGAATCCACACATGTGATAAAACAACATACAACTATGCATACATGGTACCAATGTCAATTTCCTGGTTTTGATATTATTATACTATAGTTACAGAAGATGCAACCATTGGGGAAAACTGGGCTACGGATGCACAGCACTTCTCTGTACTATTTTTGCAACTTCCTGTGAATCTATAATTATTTCTAAATTACAAATTTGATAAATGTAGAATGTTTGATGAGTAATGAGATATTTACGTAGTTTCAAAGCACCTCCTCACAAAATACACATTAATTACAAAAGAAAAAGATTAACTTTAAAGTGAAAGGCTTGGCAGTCACCACCTTAAGCAAGTGATCAAAGTGAATATCATTAGAAATAGAATAAATCAAAATCTGCCCCATGTAACAGGATGCAATGAGTAGAAAACAGCATCACTTTTGTTATTCCTGCTGACGATGCATATCTGAATCTAATCTAAAGGAAACAGACAAATGCTGATCAAGACACACTCTATAATAAACAACTGGCCTGTAAGCTCCAAACGTGACATGGTTATAAGTCACAGAAGCACCAAGAAACTCTCCTTCCAGACTGAAGGAGCCATGGCAACTAAATGTAATTCATGATTCTCAGCTGGGTCTTTTTGCTAGAAGAGACATTTTTGAGACTACTGGTGAAACTTGAATAGGACCTGAGGATTGTATGGCAGTAACACGACATTAATCCCCAGACTTAGTGGTTGCATTGTGGCTACGCAGGGGAATGTCCTGTTTGTAAGAAATGTACACTGAAGACTTAGGGGTGATGGGACATCAGGTTGACCCTCAAACATATCAGGAAAAAAGTTCTTTGTACTGCACCTGCAAACTTTCTATAAGTTGACTATTGTTTCAGACTAATTTTTTTTAATTTTAAAAATGAATGGCCGGGCACAGTGGCTCACGCCTATAATCCCAGCACGTTGGGAGACTGAGGTGGGCAGATCATGAGGTCAGAAGTTCGAGTCCAGCCTGGCCAACGTGGTGAAACCCCATCTCTACTAAAAATACAAAAATTAGCGGGGCGTGGTGGTGTGAGCCAGCTACTCAGGAGGCTGAGGCAGGAGAGTTGCTTGAACCCGGGAGGCAGAGGTTGCAGTGAGACAAGATCGTGCCACTGCACTCCAGCCTGGCAACAGAGCGAGACTCTGTCTCAGAAAAATAAACAAACAAACAAAAAACCAAACAAACAAACAAACAAAAAAGAATGATTTGAATGTAAAAGGATGAAAAATTCTTGACAAAACTGATGAAATTCTGGAATGCTTCTGCAAAAAAAAAGGCACTCTTTACGATCAGGCCTCAGAAGTCATACTTGACAGTAGTGACATGCACTGTCTATAAAAATCTCAAATGTTGAGTCTTCCTTGGTTCATTCTACAAATTAGCACTCTTCCAATTAACAACAAACTTGGTTGGCTAAAAAGACGAAAAATTAAGTGTTTTATTCCCTTTTTTGAAGAAAATTCCAGTCAGAACATTTCTGGCTTTTACTAGGAAACGTTAGTCCCCACTCTAAATTAGTGTACTGTACATGGCCTATGCCCAGGATCAATTATCCTCGGAAAACCAGGACCTCCCATCATACGTACTTGCTACTAGTACTGCCAAGCACAGGCCTGCTCTGCTACCGCAGAGGCTCCTGCCCAAGCCCGGGTCCAACAGGACTGGCAGGAAGGTGTAGCCAGGTGGCTCACCATGAGAGTGACATGATGATACCTACCTGAGGAGGATCCATGAGGATTAAGCGCAAGTCAGATTTTCACCTTGATACTAGCATTTGCAGAAGCATTACTCTTCTTAGATAGTCAGGTTCGAGGTCTAGATCAGGTCATTTCTTCACTTTTTTTTTTTTCTTTTTTTGAGATGGTGTCTCACTCTGTCACCTAGGCTGGAATGCAGTGGCATGATCTCAGCTCACTGCAACCTCCCCTCCCGGGTTCAAGCGATTCTCCTGCCTCAGCCTCCTGAGTCACTGGGACTACAGGTGCCCACCACCATGCCCGATTTTTAGTAGCAGTGGGGTTTCACCATGTTGGCCAGGCTGGTCTGGAACTCCTGACCTCAGGTGATCTGCCCACCTCGGCCTCCCAAAGTGCTGGGATGACAATTGTGAGCCACCGCACCTGGCCCCACTCTTTTGTTGTTCTTGGTCTTAGTCATTCCATGTCAGCTTACATAGCAGCAACAGAAATTCTGTCTCCTATGAGTTGACTGGCCTGGGAAATCTTATATCTCAAGTGGTCAGAATATGAAAATCTAGACGGAGCATATGCACAAATGAATCCTTAGAACACATTAATCAAATCAGAAATGGAAGCCAAGGCCACCCACCACCGCTTTCCCCACCCTCCCGCCCCCACCAGCCAGCAAGAAGCCTGTAGGACCTCAAATCAGAGCACAACATTGGTGAGAGCCAAGTGAGAAAACTCGAAACACTGGCTACAAAGCTGGAATACCTGTGGCCCATTATTGCTCACTAATCAATGTTGATTGCTCGTGAGTCAAGAAAATTTGGTATCTGTCCAAGTGACATGACAGGTATTATGCCAGATACTTTGCTGACATGATATCATTTGAAGTTAGTTATCTTATATACAAGGTAGGTACAATTATTATACCTATTGCTCAGATGGGGAAAACAGGATTAGAGGCATTCAGTAGCTCATGCAAGATTACACAGCTAGCAAGTGGTAAAACCAGGGCTTAAACCTCAGCAGTCTGTTCCCAGAGCATACTCTCAACTGCTCCCCTAAACTGCCTCCCTCCAACCACCATTTGTGACTCCACAGCCCTCGCTGTCCCTTATATCATACCATGTAACATGTTTGTTACGGCATGCTTACTGCACATTCCTATACACCTTTCTTATTTCAATAGTAATTGTGTTGCTGGGTAGGATAGAGCAGGGGGCCTCATTTATGTATACCAGTTCATGGCAAGGGCAAAAAGTCCACTTCTGGACTTGGAGAAGCATGCTGCCACTTCCAGCTGTCTCTTTAGTTGACAAAGTAGTAAGAGACAATGAACTGCTTTATTTCATTTAAAATGTTGTCTTACAACCAGCACCACCCTCCCGGCTCCAACCCCCACCAAGACACACACACAAAAGTATCACCAAGCATGCATCTTTATGTATGGCAAGCTACTTACTTCTTTTTCTGGAGACCACGGAGTCCAGAAAACCTTTCGATGGATTAAATAGGATCATTTAAAAGATAAACTTAGGTCTGTATTGGGTGGTTCTGGAGGAGTTTCCCCTTCCCTGGAGCTGCTTACCAGTTAATTTAGAAACAAAATATTCTCCCAAACTAGTAAACCCCACTGCCCCACCCAAGGGCTTTCATAAAGTTATCTTGTTTTAATCACACTTTAGCATGGAAAAATTACTCATATCTCAAAGTATACATGTTACGGTTTTGATATCTGTACAGCTATTTAAGAAGGAATATTTTACCAGACTTCTGGTTGGGGAGATAACTTCAGTCGTAGACATCACACCCTGGCGACAAGTATGCACCGGCTCACCACTGCCACCATCTGCCCAAGGCCCTTCCTCTTCATTCTTCAAGCCGAAAGCACAGCTGATACGTTGGGTGACGTTTCTTGATAGCTCTCTAGCCGAGGATATATGTGGTTCAGAAGTGTTGTTACTGTAGCTCTGCTCATCTGGGTCTTGTTTCTGGAAACCATACTTAGTTGTCAAACAGTATAATATGACAGAAAGATTCTGATGACTTAAACCAATACATTTCAAAGTTTTAATGGATGAGGTTTCATTTAAGTGATAAGGGCAATGCTTAAGTTATCATGGAGAGAAAAGCATTGTTCAATTGACCGTATTTTGTTCTCCTATAATCTTAAAATGTTATGCAATAGGTAACTGCATTAAACATATTATGGCATGGAACAGATTGTATGTTTTACAACGAACAAAGCACTTCTGTTACACAATTAACACGCAAGAAAAAACTAAGGTAGCCACCTGCACATGCCCAAACACTGTGACCATACCACAATCCAACCAGTTTGGCCAGCAGGACAATCCACTCCTGCCATTGCAGAATGTAGCTTCCTAGCAGTCACCTGGCTAGGACTAATGGAGAAGAAAAAAATATTCAAAGGTACTATGATATACCTGGAGATTTCTGCCCCAAATTTCTAGGATAATTGTTTCTTTTCCCTCTAGTGTCTCCCTTCTGTTCCTAAACATGATCAAATTTCTACTTAGGAAAGACCTTCACTTGATCTAACAACTTTTCTGCGGTTGTTTTTTTTTTGGGGGGGGGGGGCAGGGGGTAGGGGAGTGGGGGGGCAGGGGTGGTTCTTCTTCCCACTTGGAACTGCTAGGTTAAATGGACTTGAAGTTTGCCACTTTCCTCTGAATCTGCTTGGATTCCAGATATTTACCAATCATGCACCCTCAGTCTCCTCCAAGTTGATGCCCAGCCCAATTCTCTTTCACCTTTCAAGTGCTAGACATGGTGCCTTCTCCAGTCCTGGCCTTCTTCAGCCTCTCTGTAACCTCTCATACTCCTCACCTTTAGTTTCCTAAGGTTCTCTCCTCCTCAATTTTATGACCCCATCTTGTTCCTCTACCTTCTTGCCACATTCTAATGATGATTCCTTCCTCCTACCAACAGAGTTGCTTAGGGCTCATTTCTAAGGTCTTTTCTCTCTTCCTATTTTGTCTCCCCAGATGACTGATTCATTTTCAGACCATCAATATTTGCCTCTCCCTGGAACAAGTCCATAAAACCAGCCCACACTTTACTCTGCCTAATGGACACTTCTGAGCTATCCCACTCTGAAAATGGTGGTGACACTATGATACTTCAGTTTACAGGGCCATTTGTGTCATTCCTGCTGAATGGTTGCAAGATCCCATGAGACTGGTATCACCAGACCATTGCTGAGCTCTTCAGCTGGCCTCAGGGAGGGTCTCTTCTAAGAGAGGTCCCTTGGGGAAAGAAATGCCTCTACCTTCCTGTGTCCTGTCTGATGTGCATTCTACTGTAGGGAAACCACCACAGTGCTTTTAGGAAAGCCCCCTCCTATGTCCAGCTGTAGAAATCCTATCAAAGATTCAACAGTCAGGAACTAGGTGCCCTGGACAGTGACCATAGGCAAGTATAGATGGTCAGAGACTCAACTCCAAAGCTCATGTAGATCTGAGTTCAAATCCCAGTCCTGACTTTTCATAGCTGTGTGGCCCTTAACTATATTTTGTTTTCCTTCTCTGTAAAATGAGGGTCATAAAAATAGCTCAGAGGATTGTTATAAACATTAACTGGAAAGTATACATATATCACTTGGCACAGAGTCTCGTACACAGACAAGGCCTAATAAATGGTGGCTATCATTATTCTAAAATCTTACACCTTTACCTTTGAGTCTTTGGCTCCTCCCAAAAGATCACTGAGAACCTGGATATATTCAGTTGCACCTTTGAGGATATCAACTTTGCTGGGCTTCCTGCTTTGGGGAAGAAACGGCACAAGTGCCTTCAATTTGGCAAAACCACGGTTGAGATTTTTTATCTAGAAAACAAAAAGGCACAGTGACACACAGAGAAGCCAATTTGTACAGACATCTCCCCAAGCTACAGAAGGGGTTTTTTTCCACAGCCTCCTTGTCTGAGGGGCAAATCTAAACAGGCATATGCCCCAAAGAGTCACTGTTCCACCAGCAGTGCAGTTCATAGTAAAAGAAGAGGGAATGGCATAAACTTGGTACTATGGGCAGAAGGGCTGCAAGGTGTATTCATGTTCATGCTGACCTCACTCCTTTTCCTTTGAGAGCGTACCCGCTGTATCATAATGCAGAGGCAGTAGAGGAGTGGCCAAAATCTGAGTCAACTATACCCAGGTTTAAAATCCAGGTCTATCACTTACAAGAGTGCGTGGAATACTTCACA
The DNA here is from genome assembly GCF_037993035.2 of Macaca fascicularis. Classification (NCBI taxonomy): domain Eukaryota; kingdom Metazoa; phylum Chordata; class Mammalia; order Primates; family Cercopithecidae; genus Macaca; species Macaca fascicularis. The sequence continues at coordinate 51,105,557 of NC_088387.1, read as the reverse complement.
TCACTAAGCCTCAGTTTGTTCATCTGCAAAATGGAAAATATCTTAAAGCTTTCTGGGGTGGGGTGTGATTAAGTGATATAATGTACACATAAGATACCTCACCCAAACCTGGCACATAGGAAGTCCTCAAGAAGTGGTATTGCTGCTGATGAATCAAATGTACAACTACTTGTCAAATCAAGCACTGAGCTATCAGCTCTTCAACCTCTTTCCCCACCGAGTTAATGATATAGAGGCAAGGGTGAGAATCCAGAGAGTTGGTGAGACTTGAAAGGCTCCTCATATTTTATTTTTCTCTATTCTCCAGCGTCTAATCCCTGTCTCTGAAGGCCTATAATTCTGATGGTCACCCTCCTGGGAGACACAGGCCTTGGGAGAACTGGCTCCCACTATACCACAAAGTCAATATATTTTGAGTATATCCTACCTGGAGCAAACCAGGCAAGGGACATAGTTGGCCAATTCACAGGAGAATACAACAACCAGTCAGTGTATAAAAAGAATTTAATAATCAAAGAACTACAAACTAAAACAGAAATTAGATGCCATTTTTCATGTATCAAGGTGGTAACATTTTTGTTTTATCATACCCTGGATCAGGGATAGCATGAAAAAGAGAACAGTCCTAGACCTGTAAGAAGGGATAGAAATTAGTAAACCTATCTAGAAAGCAATTGGGCAACTTCGATTGTATATGCCTTAAGTCTCAGTAATTTCACTTGCAGCATTTTATTCTAAGGAAATTATCAGACACGCACATAGAGTTACATCGATAGGTATCAGTAAAAAGCTACAAAGAGCAAACATGCCTAATAAGAGAATGAATACATTATGGTCCATTTTTGGACAGACTATGCAGTCAAAAACTATTCTTTGAAAGAATACTTAAGAATATAAGAAAATGCTTTTGATAATGTTAAGTGAAAAAATTACACAAATATGTACCGAATGACAATTCTGTAAAATTATATATATATATATATGAATACACAAAACTAGAAAAAGACTGGGTGGATATACACAAAAATGTTCACAGTAGTTATATGTGTTGTGAGTGTCGCTTAACCTCTTCAGTCATTTCTGTCTTTTCCAAGTGTGTTAATCTTACCATTATAAAGAATAATACAGCTCGTTAGTGTTTTAGTGGATAAAACCAGGACTGATTCTCTGGAGAAGACAATTCCTTCCTAGTGGGAAGGACCACTTAAACTATTAGGTCATAATCTCTTTGTAGGGCCACCAAATCAGATCACAGGGTTCTGGCCATCAAGAGTCTAGTACCGGTAAAAGCAGGAGACTTAGAGAAGTCTCCTACTCTCCTGTCGTCCTTTCTCCGCTTGCCCTCTCCCTGCAAAGTTCCTACTTGATTCTCTGGGACATTTCTAAAAGGCCTGGGGTGCTTAGGGACAGCCCCCGGCGGAATTTCTCTCCGCAGTTCCAGGCCTGAACGTGCGCTCTGCTCCCTCTTCCACCCCTCACCCTTCCCTCTCCCAGATTCGCCTCTGCTGCAGCCAAACCCGTAGAATGCAAACGCTAGGAAGGAGACCATGTCTCCCAAGTTTGGGGCTGAGTTTCGTTAGAGATAGTAAAATCTACCAGCAGGTGCCGCTCCAACCACGGCCCCCAGGACCCTTCCCGTTTGCGAGATTGCTGCGGCTCGACTGGGAAAGTCACTTTATCTTGACAGAGTTGAGTGGGAGTCTTGGGTGCACACTGGGTCGTCGTGTTTCGTTACTTTAAAAAAGAAAAGTCACTTCCGTCAGGCCCCCCTTTCTCCTCACCCTCGTGTGTGCTTCGAGGCCGAGATGCAGAAAGCAAGAAAAAGGAGCGAAGGGGATCCCTGTGCGCCCCAAGCACCCACCAGAGCCTATGGTGTGAGATGAAAGTTCACCCCCTGAGCGCGAAGCTTTTAAAACACCTGCCCAGGGAGACATTTTTGAAGTTGTCAGGGCCCCTCCTCTGTCCCCTCCCGGACCCGGGTCCTGCACAAATCCTGGAGGGTTAGCGGGCGAGGCGACCAACGCAGCGGCCGCCAACGAGCAGCTGCACGGAGGTGCAGAGGAAGGAGGCCACTGCCGTTCTCCCGACAAGCTGGGGGCGCGGGAGGCCTCGGGAGCTCGAAGTCGCCTCGAGCGGGGGTGGGCTGTGAGTGGGCCCCCGGGTGTTGACCAAGTGTTTGGTGGTGAAGCAGGGAGTGGGAGGGGGGAGCGAGCGTCGACCCTGGGGACCCCTCACCCGCTCACGCTCCTTGGCGTTGGCCACACGCCGCCGCTCCAGCACCAACTGGAGGTTTTCGGTAGACGAGTAGCCGCCTGAGGGCAGCCGCTTGAGCCGGCAGACAGCGGCCAGCTGGGGCAGCGGCCCGAACTGCTCCCGCAACACGTCTTCTAGCACCTCGGCTTGCGGGGCGCACAGGAGCGCGGGTGGCGCGGCGCGGGGATCTAGAGCGCCGGGCGCTGGGTCCATGGCGAGGTGGAGGCCGCTGAGGCCGGGCTTTCACCGGCGCACCTGGGGCCGCACGAGGCGCGGGCGGGGGCGGGGCGGGGGCGGGGCTGGACCACCTGCACTCATTCCTCCAGCGTTTTCCAATCCCGGCCTGCTCTCTGGAGGCTGCGTCCAGGCATCGCGTTGAACCAGCCGCACAGGTGCGAATCGGCAGGGCTGGAGCGCAGTACCGGCTGCACACTGGAACTGCCGGCAGCGTGGTGGTGGTGTTTTTCTCAATCCACTTGCCACAGTTCCAGTCCCCCAAATTCCCGTTTAATCAGTCTGGGTTGGGGCCTGAGCTTCTGGATATGTGTATACGGAAAAATGGGATGGATAGTCACAAAGCTTAATTCGTTTTGAAATAAAAGTTGCAGAGAAAATGGCAAGAAGAGTTTCTAAGAGCTCCTGTATCCCCTTCGCCACGCTCTCTACTTACTAAGTTTTCACGTTTCCTCCATTGCCCTCTTTCTCTCTGTGAATATTCTCATTTTCATTATTCTTTTTCCATTCTATTTGAACTATTTTCTTTTTTCGCGAGTGGGGGGATACATCGTTTTACTCATTTTCTCCCTTTTCCACACAGACCTTTATTGTCAACACAGCCAAACACAGTTGTTACTTCAGAAGATGTGCTGGAAAATAGCGATCCCGAACTTGTTAAATAGTAGAGTACAATTTAGTATTTTAGAAATAATTAGCTACATCTTCTGTTTTGACTAGATTACTCATGAGAGTTTGTTTCTCTGGAGGTTATCAATATAACTGGAACATTCTGATCTTGCAACTGGAAATCAGACATGTTTCTGGAAGCCCTCTGTAAAATCCTTCCAAGTATAAAAATACTTTTTTTTTTTAAGTCTGAGAAAATATTTTTTCTCCACTTTTGTTTTAGGTTCAGGGGTATATTGCAGGTTTGTTATGTGGGTAAATTGTGTGTCGCTGAGGTTTGGCGTACGAATGATCCTGTGGCCTAAGTAGTGAGCCTAATACCCAATGAGTATCCTTCCAACCCACGCCCCCCTCTTACCTTCCCCTCAAGCAGACCCCAGTGTCTATTGTTCCTATCTTTGTGTCCCTGTGTATTCAATGTTTAGCTCTCACTTATAAAGTGAGAATGTGCAATGTTTGGTTTTCTGTTCCTATGTTAGTTCCCTTATGATAATGGCGTCTAGCTGCATCCATTGATCTATTCTTTTTTAAAAGTTTTTAAGTTGCAGACCTGCTATCATATCACCTCTAAATACTCCAGTGGGTATTCCCCCTAAACAAGGCCTCTCTTCCACACAACCACAACACAACCACTCAAACTAGGAAGTAAGCATCGGTACTATGCTACCATACAATCCATGGACCCCATCCAAGTACCACCAGCTGTCTCAACAATGTCTTTTTCCCTTCTGGTTGGAATCCAATCCAGGAGTACAAGTTTCATTTTGTTGTCATCGTTCTACTCTCCTTCATTCTGGACCATTTCCTCCATCTTGTCCTGTCTTCATGCCCTTGACAGTTTAAAAGAGTAAGGGCCTTTCATTCTGTAGTATGTCCCTCAACCTGGGGCTGTCTGCTATTTGCTTATGTCCAGACCCCAGCCATGCCTTCATGGAGGGACTCCGTATAAATGATGCTGGGCTCTTCTCAGTGCATCACATCAGGAAGTACATGAGGTTGATCTGCCCCACCACTGGTGATGTTAACCTTAATTGCCTGGTCAAGGTGGTGGTGTCAGGTTTTTTCACCATAAATTGATAAATATTTTGTGGGCCAGGCACGGTGGCTCACGCCTGTAATCCTAGCACTTTGGGAAGCCGAGGCAGGTGGATCACAAGGTCAGGAGATCGAGACCATCCTGGCTAACATGGTGAAACCCCCATCTCTACTAAAAAATACAAAAAAATTAGCTGGGTGTGGTGGCAGGCACCTGTAGTCCCAGCTACTCAGGAGACTGAGGCAGGAGAATGGTGTGAACCTGGGTGGCAGAGCTTGCAGTGAGACTAGATCACGCCACTGCACTCCAGCCTGGGCGACAGAGCAAGACTTCATCTCTCTCTCTATATATATTTATATATATATATATATATATATATATATATATATATATATATAGTGTGTGTGTGTGTGTGTGTGTGTGTGTGTGTGTGTGTGTAGATACTCCTCATCCGTTGTTGACTCCTGCCTGAATCAACCAGCACCATGACTAGAGTCAAATGATTAGCATTCTACTGTGAAGAAGAGCTTTCCCTTCTTCCCATTCATTTATTCATTTTGTATTTATGTCAGCATGGGCCCATAAATTTCTGTTTTATTCACAGGATGTAATTTATTTACATCATTATTTTAATGCTCAATTTGTCCCAGATTTGGCCTATGGGAGGCCCTCTAAGCTGGCTTCTCTGTCGTTTTCATGACCCCCTCATTCTTTGTGCACTTTCTTATTTGTACCAGGAAGGTGCTTCTTGAATTTTCCCAGCTCCAGCCCAGGAATCAGTCTATTCTTCTTTTAGTGGAAGTTAGGATTTAGAAACCAAGATCTGTATGCTTGGTTGCTCATTCCTTTTTGGATGTCATTGCTTCTAAGCCCTTTTTGCAGATATGACACATATGTAGGTAAGTATATATGCATATAATACGTATAGCTATATCTGTGTATCTAAGTACGTATATATTTGAAACCATGAGTTCACACTAATACCTCCAACTCTAACCAAACACCTCAGGTTCCCTCTAGTTTCCCTGCTTTCCTTTTTTTTAACTGCTCACCCCATATCTGCTTTTATAACTCCCTTCTCCAACAATGAGAAACTTGACTCACATTATCATCAGTGTAATTACTTATTTGCTCAATCCCTGTACATAACCAAGTTCACTTCCCTTGGGGGCCTTGTCTTCCTCCACCCCCACCAAACATGAGCTAGGGTCAGTGTATTGGCTACACCACCAGCAGGGTTAAAAGAGGGTCAAAAGTGTATCTCAGAAAGAGGACAGAGAACAGAGAAAAGGAATAGACACAGAGACTCTGCCCTTGGGCTTTGTCCCCAGGAAACTGGCCAAAGACCTTCTCTTCCCAGAGCCCCTTAGCTCAGGAGCTTCTCATTGGTGCTGCTGTGCTTCGGAGCCCTGACAAAACATAGAGAGAGACCTACAGCCTCATGAAGGGGCCCTGGGAAGTGCCGAGCCATGTGAGCTTCAGTGGCTTTGCAGAAGAGCTGAGAAAATGAAGCAGAGAGTGGGGGCTACAGGCAGAGGGCCATGGCTGTCAAGAGGGACCTTCTGCAGCAGGGCATTTGTATGACCTTCAGGCAAGTCATCTGTATTCATTCATTTTCACACTGCTGATAAAGACATAACCAAGACTGGGAAGAAAAAGAGGTTTAATTGGATTTACAGTTCCACATGGTTGGGAGGCCTCAGAATCATGGTGGGAGACCAAAGGCACTTCTTACATGGCAGTGGCAAGAGAAATGAGGAAATGCAAAAGCAGAAACCCCTGATAAAACCATCAGATCTTGTGACACTTATTCATTACCACAAGAACAGTATGGGGAAACCACCCCCATAATTCAAATTATCTCCCACTGAGTCCCTCCCACAACACGTGGGAATTATGGGAGTACAATTCAAGATGAGATTTGAGTGAGGACACAGAGCCAAACCATATCATTCCATCCCTGCCCCCTCCAAATCTCATGTCCTCACATTTCAAAACCAATCATGCCTTCCCAACAGTCCCCCAAAGTTTTAACTCATTTTAGGATTAACCCAAAATTCCACAGTTCAAAGTCTCATTTGAGACAAGGCAAGTTCCTTCTGCGTATGAGTCTGTAAAATCAAAAGCAAGCTAGTTACTTCCTAGATACAATGAAGGTGCAGGTATTGGGTAAATACAGCCATTCCAAATGGGAGAAATTGGCCAAAACAAAGGGGTTACAGGGCCCATGCAAGTCCAAAATTCAGCAGGTCAGTCAAATTTTAAAGCTCCAAAATTATCTCCTTTGACTCCAGGTCTCATATCTAGGTCATGCTGATGCAAGAGGTGGGTTCCCATAATCTTGGGCAGCTCCACCCCTGTGGCTTTGCAGGGTACAGCCTCCCTCCTGGCTGCTTTCACAGGCTGGCATTGAATGTCTGCAACTTTTCCAGGCACACAGTGCAAGGTGTAGGTGGATCTACCATTCTGGGGTCTGGAGGACGGTGGCCCTCTTCTTACAGCTCCACTAGGTGGCACCGCAGTATGGACTGTGTAGGAGCTCCAACCCCACATTTCCCTTCTACACTGCCCTAGCAGTGGTTCTCCATGAGGTCCCCACCTCTGCAGCAAACTTCTGCCTGGACATCCAGGCATCCATACATCTTCTGAAATCTAGGCAGAGGTTCCCAAACCTCAGTTCTTGACTTCTGTGCACCTACAGGCTCAATGCCACATGGAAACTGCCAAGGCTTGGGGCTTGCACCCTCTGAAGCCACTGCACAAACTCTAAGTTGGCCCCTTTCAGCTATAGCTGGAGCAGCTGAGAAGCAGGGCACCACGTCCCTAGGCTGCACACAGCATGGGTACTCTGGGCCTTGCCCACAAAACCATTTTTTCCTGCTAGACCTCTGGGTCTGTAATGGGAGAGGCTGCCACAAAGGTCTCTGACATGCCCTGGTGACACTTTCCCCATTATCTTGTGGATTAACATTTGGCTCCTTGTTACTCATGAAAATATCTGCAGCCAGCTTGAATTTCTCCTTAGAAAATGGGATTTTCTTTTCTATTGCATTGTCAGGCTGCAAATTTTCCGAACTTTTATGTTCTGCTTCCCTTTCAAAACTGAATGCCTTTAACAGCATCCAAGTCACCTCTTGAATGTTTTGCTTAGAAATTTCTTCCACCAGATACCCTAAATCATCTCTCTCAAGTTCCAAGTTCCATAAATTTCTGGGGCAGGGGCAAAATACCACTAGTTTCTTTGCTAAAACATAACAAGAGTCACCTTTGCTCCAGTTCCCAAGAAGTTCCTCATCTCCATCTGAGACCATCTCAGCCAGGATTTCATTGTCCATATCATTATCAGTATTTTTGTCAAAGCCATTCAACAAGTCTCTAGGAAGTTGGAAACTTTCCCACATTTTCCTGTCTTCTTCTGAGCCCTCAAAGCTGTTCCAATCTCTGTCTGTTAGCTAGTTACAAACAACACCCCACTCCTGGTACCAATTTACTATATTAGTCCATTTTCATGCTGCATTTCAAGATGCACCCAAGACTGGGAAGTAAAAGAGGTGTAATTGAACTTACAGTTCCATATGGCTGGAGAGATCTCAGAATCATGGCGGGAGATGAAAGATTCTTCTTACATGGCAGTGGCAAGAGAAAATGTCGAGGTGCAGAAGTGGAAATCCCTGATAAAACCATAAGATCTCATGAGACTTATTCACCACCAAGAGAACAGTATGATTCAAATTATTTCTCACCGGGTCCCTCTCACAACAGGTAGGAATTATGGGAATACAATTCAAGATGAGATTTGGGTGGAGACACAGAGCCAAACCACATAATCATCCAAACTCTCTGGGCTTTATCTCCCCATTTGTAAAGTGAGGGTTCTAATAGATCAGAGGTGAAGTGAGGAGTGAAGTAGGCCATCAGCAAAACAATCACCACTAATGCTTGCATGGTGGGATCCATGTCCCATGCACTATCCTAAATTCATCCTATGCATTGACTTTCCTAATTCTCACAGCACCCCCATGAAGGAGGTACTACAGTTACTTCCATTTCACAGAAAAGGAAACTGAAACACGAAAGTCAATGAACCAGCTTTCCGAGCTAGAAAGGGATGAAAATGGGATTGGACCCAGACTGTTTGACCTCACAGCCTGGATCTATAGCCACCAAGCTCTCCTGCCTCCATTAACCCCCATCATGTTGTTAGTTAATGGTAGTATGATTTATGAACCACACAGAAAGTCCAGAAATGTGGTTATCATACAGACAAATCCTAAGTGACCCAGGCTAAGGGGTGGTTGGAGCACCAGTGCAGAAGCTACAATCAGAGCTGGTTGAGGAGACACTGAGGGACTTGGCTCAATTCCATTGACCCCATGGCAGAAATGTGATGAAAGGTTCACTGGGGTCACCTTGAAGAGGGCCTGGGATCCCAGTCCTGGGACCTGTATGGCAGAGAGTGGAAAATACTTGTCAGGTCTAAGAAGTCAAAGATTGCAACAAAAGCAGGGCTTTGGGGAGATTCAAGAGGCAGTGAGATGCAGCTGCTTTGGGGAGTGAGGCAGGGTTGCACTATAGACAGTCTGCGGCTTGGGGCCCTGTCCTGCAGGAAGAAGCCAGATGGCATGGACCCTCTGGCTATCCTAAAGCACATGGACCCTCGTGCCTCCCAAGAGGAGCCAAGGCATACTTACTCTTCCATGATTCTCACTGGGGCCTGGGGCTCTCACTGGGGGTGGGGGGTCCTTGGAGTTGGTTGCCTAATCTGCAGCAGGAATTGCTGATTGGCAAGCTGTAACAATTTATAACTGGCTCTTATAAGTGAGAGCAATACACAAAAGAGAGGGTCCTTCTGAGAGGCATGGTGGAGGCACACAGGAAGGGTTGGGCCTAGGCCCAAATTCATGTGTCAGAGCAGTGAATGCTGTATGTATCTAGTGCATGAAAAGAGCTGGGCATTTGTTGATAGACACCCAAAATTACTGACTAAGCAAGTGTAGATTTTCCTCTAAACCAGTGACATCCCTCATCCTCAAAATGCTGTTACATCTTCCTCCAGAATGTGAGAAACTTCTCCCTGCTCCCGGAAAACCAGGTCTGAGAGTCATTTCGTAACAACTGTAATTTCTATAGCTTCTCCTACTTATGCTAGAGTCAGGTTGTTCCCTAAATCATAGTGAGTGGGACCCCAGCCTCCACGGTGAGCAACATGCCCACAAAGACTAAAAATCTCTGGGAGAGAAGGCTGTGGGTACCTGAGTGTCAACAGCATACCCCGTGTGGTGGCAGTTGTCTGTCACAGCCTGTTAGTGCCACCAAAGCAACCCAAGGTCACAGAGAGTGGCAGGTATACAGAATTCCTGCAGTGGAGGCAGGGCGGGCAGGCCCTCCAGCGAGACAAGCTGGCCACTTCCCCCGAGGGCAACTGATGACTGCACTCTGTCTCCCCAGATGGTCCCAGTCAGTCTGTGGAAAACTTCATTCCTCTGCCTCTCTCTTGAGGAAACTGCAATTTTCGGAACCTCCCCTGAAGGAGAGAAGGGGACTTCAGGGACATGAGAATTGACCCTGAGGAGTTGGCAGGAGGGAGTCCTTCCTGCTTACCTGCCCTAGTCCAGCCACTTCTTTGTTACCTTTAGGCTGCGGGGCCCCATTGCTGTTCTGCGAGATCGGCTGGATTGATTATGAACAGTTCCTTGCTACTCCACACCATCACCTCTCCACAGGACTCCTTCCTGGGGTTGTGAGAAGGGGCTGAATGTGCTAACTACCTCTGCTCCCTACTAGAATGCTAGCCTCATGAGGGCTGGGATTTTTATCTGTTTGGTTCACTGTTGAACCCCTAAAATCTACAATAGTGCTTGGTACATAGTAGACGTGCAATGAACGTTCCTGGAAGGAATAATTATTGATATAAAGTAAAATTCCTGAAGTAGATTTCAGAGTTAATGGATCCTAGTGGCTGGGCCCGTAATCCCAGCACTTCGGGAGGCTGAGGCGGGCGGTTCAGTTGAGGTCAGGAGTTTGAGACCAGCCTGGCCAACATGGTGAAACCTTGTCTCTACTAAAAGTACAAAAATTAGCCAGGCATGGTGGTGCATGCCTGTAATCCCAGCTACTGGGGAGGCTGAGGCAGGAGAATCGCTTGAACCCAGGAGGCAGAGGTTACAGTGAGCAGAGATCATACCACTGCATTCCAGCCTGGGTGAAAGAGAAAGACTCCATCTCAAAAAACAAAACAAAACAAAAACAAAAACAAACAAACAAACAAACGAGAGTTAATGGATCTTGGGCCAGGCACAGTGACTCATGCCTGTAATCCCAGCATTTGGGGAGGCCAAGGCAAGAGGATTGCTTGAACTCAGGAGTTTGAGACCAGCCTGGGCAACATGGTGAGACCTCATCTCTACAAAAAATAAATAAAATTAGCTAGGTGTGGTGGCATGTGCCTGTGGTCCTAGCAACTTGGAAGGCTGAGGTGGGAGGATCACATATACTGAGAGGTCAAGGCTGCAGTGAGTCAAGATCTCACCACTGCACTCCAGCCTGGTTGACAGAGCAAGACCCAGTCTCAAAAAACAGTGGGGGCCAATGGAGGGTAGTTAGTTATGAATCTTTAGACATTAACCAAAGTAACTGAAACGTAAGAAGAAGCGAGAATGACCCCCCGACTGATCAAAGCCCACTTGTGGCTGCATCCCGGGCCCAGTGTCTAAGTCCCGCTGCTGTCACTGCCACCACCATGCCCAAAAGGAAGACTGAAGGGGATGCTAAAGGAGATAAAGCCAAGGTGAAGGACACACCACAGAGAAGATCCACGAGGTTGTCTGCTAAACCTGCTCCTCCAAAGCCAGAACCCAAGCCTAAAAAGGCCCCTGCCAAGAAGTGAGAGAAGGTACCCAAAGGGAAAAAGGGAAAAGCTGATGCTGGCAAGGAGGGAAATAACCCTGCAGAAAACGGAGATGCCAAAACAGACCAGGTCAGGAAAGCTGAAGGTGCTGGAGAGGCCAAGTGAAGTATGTGCATTTTTGATAACTGTGTACTTCTGGTGACTGTACAGTTTGAAATACTATTTTTTATCAAGTTTTATAAAAATGCAGAATTTTGTGTTTTTTTTGTTTTTTTGGGGTTTTTTTTCAGCTATGTTGTTAGCACACAGAACACTTCATTGTTGTTTTTTGGGGAAGGGGCATATGTCACTAATAGAATGTCTCCAAAGCTGGAGTGATGTGGGGAAAACACCTTTCCCTTCTGGTTTTGGGAGACTTCCTCTTGGCTCCCAGGAGGAGGGATTCCCTGACTTTCATATACATGACCACCTTGGCACAAAAGCCTTAGGGTATGGAAAAACCAATTCATTTTTATGTCCTCTTCTCCCTGTCCATCTTTCAGCATAGACTTAACTCTCTTAAGCCTAGACATCTGTTGGGACCTGATCCCCAGTCATTTGTTACCAGTGTGTCCGGCAATCTGGACTTTCCAGGGATGCCACTGAGAGGACACCTGTCTAAAAAGCAGTGGTTCCGTTGTTAGATTGCGGCTCTTCAGATACATTCTGCAATTTTCATTTCACTTCCTGAAAGTCAGGGTCGGCTCGTGAAAAGTTATTAAACAACATGCTACATGTGAAACGTCAACTCTCACTCTAAACTTCCCCTGTTCAGAGCATCATATGAAAACTTCATTGTGTTTTATGGTGGCTTTCTGAGTTTTGGTAGTCCATTGAAGAAGGGAGTTTGAAAGTTGTTATATACTGTTAATAATTGTCTGCCTATGTCCTGCCTGAAATACCATGATTGTTTATGAAAAGTATCTTTAATAAAGCTGGATACAGTTTGGATTGGAAAAAAAGGTAACTGAAATATATATATATATATATATATATATATATATATGGCTCTTAGAAATAAAAGGAAAATGTGACAAAATGATAAACATAATGAGACAGTTTTAAAAAATCCTCTCAGAGAAATTGATTGAGTAGACAAAACATAAATGAGAATGTAAAATGTTTGCATAATGAATATTATAAGCTTAATCTAATAAATATACCTCTAGAACATTTATAAAGAGTGAGCATATACTAGGACACAAAGAAATCTCAGGAAATTCCAAAAAAGTAAGCCATGTTATTATGATTATACTTTAAGTTCCAGGGTACATGTGCACAACGTTCAGGTTTGTTACATGGGTATATATGTGCCATGTTGGTTTGCTGCACCCATCAACTCGTCATTTACATTAGGTATTTCTCCTAATGCTATCCCTCCCCCAACCCCCACCCCACGACAGGCTCTGGTGTGTGATGTTCCCCAACCTCTATCCATGTGTTCTCCTTGTTCAACTCACACTTATGAGTGAGAACATGTGGTGTTTAGTGTTCTGTCCTTGTGTTAGTTTGCTTGTAATTATGGTTTCCAGCTTCATCCATTTCCCTGCAAAGGACGTGAACTCATCCTTTTTTATGGCTGCATAGTATTCCATGGCATATATGTGCTTTTTTTTTTAAACGCATTCTCGTTCTGTCGCCCAGGTTGGAGTGCAGTGGCGCGATCTCGGCTCATTGCAAGCTCCGCCTCCCAAGTGCACGCCATTCTCCTGCCTCAGCCTCCTGAGTAGCTGGGACTACAGGCGCCCGCCACCACACCTGGCTAACTTTTTTGTATTTTTTTTTGTAGAGACAGAGTTTCACTGTGTTAGCCAGGATGGTCTCGATCTCCTGACCTCGTGATCTGCCTGCCTTGGCCTCCCAACGTGCTGGGATTACAGGCGTGAGCCACTGCGCCCGGCCGTGCCACATTTTCTTAATCCAGTCTATCTTTGATGGACATTTGAGTTGGTTCCAAGTCTTTTCTATTGTGAGTAGTGAAAGCAGGCCACGTTATTTAATACTTCCTCCTGATGACACAAAGCTAGAAAAACCCTAAAATAAAGAATAGGAAAACATACATAGAAAAATATATATACATACAAACATTTGTACGTGCAATTGAACCATGAGCAACCTAAGTGTGAACAGCATGGTCCACTTGTACGTGGATTTTTGTCAATAAATATTTTGAAAAAAATTTTGGAGATTTGCCACAATATAAAAAAACTTGCAGATGAACCATGCAGCCTAGAAATTTTTTTTGAGATGGAGTCTTGCTCTATTGCCCAGGCTGGAGTGCAGTGGCATGATCTCGGCTCACTGCAGCCTCTGCCACCCCAGGGTCAAGCAATTCTCATGCCTCAGCCTCCCAAGTAACTGGGATTACGGGCATGCACCACCACCCCTGGCTAATTTTTTATTTTTTATTTTTAGTAGAGATGAAGTTTTGTCATGTTGGTCAGGCTGGTTTCAAACTCCTGACCTCAAGTGATCTGCCCGCCTCAGCCTCCCAAAGTGCAGGGATTACAGGAGTGAGCCACCATGTCCAGGCGCCTAGAAATATTTTTTATTTTATTTTTTGAGACAAAGTCTCACTCTGTCGCCCAGGCTGGAGTACAATGGCATGATCTCAGCTCACTGCAATGTCTGCCTCTCAAGTTCAAGTGATTTTCCTGCCTTAGACTCCCAAGTAGCTGGGACTACAGGTGCCTGCCACCAACCCTGGTTAATTTTTGTATTTTTAGTAGAGATGGGGTTTCACTGTGTTGACCAGGCTGGTCGCGAACTCCTGACCTCAGGTGGCCCTCCTGCCTAGGCATCTCAAAGTGCTGGGATTACAGGCATGAGCCACCACACCTGGCTGAAATATTTTTTTAAAAATAAGAAAAAGTTAGGTCTGTCATGAATGCATAAAATATATGTAGATGCTAAATCAATTTTATCATTCACTAACGTAAAATATATACAAATCTATTATAAGAAATTAACATTTATCAAAATGTATGCACATCAACACAGCCCATACACGGTGCCATTTGCAGTTAAGAGAAATGTAAACAAACTTCAAGATGCAATATTAAATGAAAACTGCGTAAATTAACTGTGGCACATACTGTACTATTGTGGTAATTTTGTAGTCACCTCCTGTTGCTACCACGGTGAGCTCAAGTGTTTAAGTATCCACTTAAAACACTATGTGATGCTAATCGTCTCCCGTGAGCAGTTCCTCACTCCAGTAAATTGCATATGACAGTAAAAACTGATTTAGTTCTCATGTATTTTTCATTTTCAGTGCACTATCATAAACCTTGAATAACATGATGGGATCCATATGCGATGTCACTAGTAAGTTTGAAAGTACTCCCAAAAAGCAGAGAAAAGTCGTGACATTCATTATCCAAAAAAGTTGAATTGCTTGGTATGTGCCATTTATGAAGATCTGCAGCTGTGGTTGTCTGCCACCTCAAGACAACCGAATCCTGCAAAGGACAATTGTAAAATAAAGAAAAGGAAATTTGTGAAGCCATTACTGTAGCTACACCAGCAGGCACAAAAACCTTGCACTTTTTGCAAAATATCTTTTTAATCTCTTACTGAAAAATGCAGTTTTTATGTGGGTTCAGGATTGCCATAAGAAAGGCATACCTACAGACTTGAATATCATTTGAGAAAAAGCAAAATCCATTAATGACAACTCAAAGAAAAAGGAAGGTAAAGAATCTAAAGCAGGAGAATGTATTGCCAGGAAATGATGGTTTGATAGTTTCAGAAAGAGGTGTGGCTTTTAAAATGTGCATGTGACAGGAGAAGCAGCTTCTGTCAACCAAGAGGCAGTAGACAAGTTTCCAGAAAATCATGCAAGAGAAAAGGTATCTTCCTAAACAGGTTTTTTTGTTGTTGTTTTTGTTTTGTTTTGTTTTCTGGGTTTTTTTTTTTTTTTTTTTTTTTTTTTTTTTTTTTTTTGAGACAGCGTCCCACTCTGTCACCCAGGCTGGAGTGCAGTGGCGTAATCTCGGCTCACTGCAGTGTCCCCCTCCCAGGTTCAAGTGATTCTTGTGTCTCAGCCTCCCAGGTAGCTGGGATTACAGGTGCGGCCACCACACCCTGCTAATTTTTGTATTTTTTGTTCAGACAGGATTTCGCCATGTTGCCCAGACTGGTCACGAACCCATGGGCTCAAGCAATCCACCTGCCTTGGCCTCCCAAAGTACTGGGATTACAGGCATCAGCCACTGTGTCCAGGCTGAACAGATTTTTAATGTAAATGAAAGTGTTCTACTCTGAGGGGGAGAAAATGCGACAAAGGACATTTGTTAGTAAAGAAGAAAAGCAAACACCAGAATTTAAAGCAGAAAGGGATAGACTAACTCTACTGTTTTGTGCAAATATAGTTGGGCTTATATGATAAGGACTGCCCTTATCCATAAAGCTGCTAACCCCTGATCCTTTAAGGGAAAAGGTAAACACCAGCTGCCAGTCTTTTGGTTGTACAATAAGATAAAGCATCCATTGATGCTTTATCCCTAAAGTCAGGAAGTACCTTGCTAATAAGGACTGCCTTTTAAAGTTCTTTTGAGGCCAGGCATGGTGGCTCTTGCCTATCATCCCACACTTTGGGATGCTGAGTAGGAAGAGGGCTTGAAGCCAGAGGTTCGAGACCATCCTGGGAAACAAAGAGAGAAAGCCCCATCTCTACCAAAATTTAAAAATTATCTGGGTACAGTGGCATGAACTTGTAGTCCCAGTTATTTGGGAGGCTGAGGTGGGAGGATCACTTGAGCCCAGGAGTTCAAGGCTGCAGTGAGCTATAATCATGCCACTGCACTGCAGCCTGGGCAACAGAGTGAGACCTTGCCTCTAAAAAGTAATTAATTTAAAAATATTTTTTTTAAGTTGTTTATGATTTTCTGCTCTACAACGTGTGTAAGACAGCCTTATTAACTGGGGAATAAGCGACCTTATCACATCTCCTAAATAGAAAATAGGAGCACATCTGACCTCATGCACTTTAATATTGCCTTCATTTTTTAAAAAAAGATTTATTCAACACTTCTGTGCTGGGACTAAGAAAAATCAGTCAAAATGTGCCCCTCACTCTTTCTTTCCACTGTACTCCAGCCTGGACGACAGAGCAAGACCCTGTCTCTAAAAAAATATATATATTTTTTACTTTTTTTTTAAAGAAAAAAATAGGCGGGGTGTGGTGGCTCATGCCTGTAATCTCATCACTTTGGGAGGCCGAGGCAGGTGGATCACTTGAGGTCAGGAGTTTGAGACCAGCCTGGCCAACATGGTGAAACCCCATCTCTACTAAAAATAAAACAATTAGCCAGGCATAGTGGCATGTCCCTATAGTCCCAGCTACTCAGGAGGCTGAGGCAGGAAAATTGTTTGAACCTGGGAAGCAGAGGTTGCAGTGTGCCGAGATGGCACCACTGCACTCCAGCCTGGGCGACAGAGCTAGGACTGCTAGGACTTCGTACTCCTATGAAGTCCCTGTAGTTTGTGTTCAACCTCTGCTGTTTTCAACAAACTAGCAAAAAGTTGCTAGCTATAAAGCCCTTAATAAAAGTGTGCTTGTTTTGAGACAGAAGGAACACTGAGGGAAGGAGAACCAATCCAGGGAGGAGAGAGTGTAGTGGCCGCCACAAGGGACAAGCAAGCACGAAGCTTTTGTTGATTCAGCAAGTATTTATTGAGGACCTGCTGTCTGACAGGCCGGCCTGTGCTGGGTGCTGAGGGGCTACAGGGGCACAGCAAGGCTCTTCCCTTGAGAAGCCACTGATGTCACCAGTCACTCAAGGTAAGCATGTTCGAAAGGGCTAAATCAAAGAACAAGGCAGGAAGTCCGCAAGGCCAATGGAAGGCCCCAGAGAACAAGTAGAGCTCAGAGGCTCCGAAGGCATCCAGGAGGAGGAGGGTCAGTATTGGCAGGCAGGAGCAGCCCCTCAGCTCTGGCCTGCCCTCAGGCCACACCATGGCCCATGGGCTTCTTGCACACCCACTGATAGGGTGTGTCACAGGTCATGTCATTCCACTTCTGCTGAATGTGGACACAGTCTTCAGTCTGCCCATTCTTGTGCTGCCAGTTGTCAGGCCGATTCCTTTCCCAAAACCTGGAGACAACGGGGTTTATTCTGTTGGATGAAGGAAACGTCCCTTCCCCATGCTGTGGCTTAGGAAGCTGACGTGTGATGGGTCTAGGGAACTGACATGAGATGGGTCCTTCATCCGCTAGTGGTCCTAGGATGGGGACAGGGCTGGGAGAAGGAGTACCCTGAGGGTGTCTGTGCTCAGGTTGCCCTTAGTTACTGAGGATCCAGGGACAGGGAGGGGTGTCTATGAAGCTGCAAGCTCCCACCCCAGAATTCACACTAATATGCCTTCTGAGGGGGCAGGATCCCTTGGAACCAGGCCTGAGTAGGGTAGGGAGAAAAAAACAGAAAGACCCACTCATTGGCTGCATGCCAGCCTCAGGACCTGTCTTTCCCTAATGACCCTCTATGTAGGAGTCCAGGTAAGAGCGATGACCATGCCTGTGTGTCCAAACACACACACATCACATACATAACACACACATACCTCGCATACCACATGCATTACACATGCCACATACATGGCACACACACCACACATACACCACATACACATCACACACATCACACACACATATACACACAACACTACCACTTACTGGGAAGGGACACACAGTGTGTAGCTAGGCCCACCAAAGACAGTGCCCAGGACAGTGCCAGATGGTGGCTAGACTCACGTTTTGTTCTGGGCGACGTTGAATGGTGTCCCGTCTGTCCAGCACCAGGAGCCCTCTGTGCCCCTGTCAGTGAGACCGATCCAGTAGTACGCTTGACCTGTGACCTCTACCAGAAATGCCTGCAGAGAAAAGGCAGTGTCATTGTTTGCCTTGTGTGTGTGGAGCCAGTTCTCCAGGCCACCTGGAGAACCTGCTTATAGATGTACACATAATTATATATGCATATCAAAAACTGTAAACAGAATTTTAAAACACTTTTATCTCATTTGGAGAAAGTTAAGAGGTAAGATAAAACTATGTACTATAGAATTTTTTAAGATAGCTAAATTCAGGGTAAAACCAAAGGAAAACATTTCTACTTCTTTAGGAAATGGCTTATGTGAAACATCAAGCTCTCACTCATTTTTTTTTTTTTGTATAGATGGGTTTGTTTGATGAGGATTGTGATCCAATGATTGTTTAGCAGCAATGTTACCAAACTGTAAATTCTTTTATTAACAGGCATTATAAACAGATAATACTAATCTTATTTAAAAACCATGAGTGCCACACTGGTGAATATACAGCTTATGAATAACTTAAAAAGTATTTCCCATTTTAGGCCGGGCGCAGTGTCTCCTTCCTGTAATCCCAGCACTTTGGGAGGCCGAGGTGGGTGGATCGCCCAAGGTCAGGAGTTCGAGAGCAGCTTGGCCAGCATGGTGAAACCCCTTCTCTACTAAAAATACAAAAATTAGCAGGGCATGATGGCAGTTACCTGTAACCCCAGCTACCAGGGAAGCTGAGGCAGGATAATCACTTGAACCCGGGAGGTGGAGGTTGCAGTGAGCCAAGATCGCACCATTGCACTCCAGCCTGGGCAACAGAGCAAGACTCTGTCTCAAAAAAAAAAAAAAAGTATTTCCCATTTTAAAAGGCAAACACAGGATACAAAAACCTATACTAAACAAAGAAACTATAATATGGATACATGATTGATGTGTCTAAAATGATATATACAGTACATAACTAATGTTAATTATGTGATCAGTACATTTTTCCATATGATTTCCTTCATGCTTCACTTTCCCCAGAACTTGAATTCTGTACTTCCTCTTCTAAAATTGGTACAATCAGGTTATCCTTGGACATCAAATTATATTTCATCACATATTTAATAAACTGATGACACAAAAATGCTTAATTTTCATATTCATTAAACATCTGCTGATGATGGGAAATAAACATGTGAAAATATTCTGTAAATCTCACGGCATACTGATTTTGGTTTCACTACAGATGATTTCTTTATGCTAACCCTGCTGGAAAAATATTTATTGCTCTTCAGAAGACATGCAGCACCATTAAGTGTGTGTCTAGTATAGTCTACAGCAGGACACTCTTTTGGAGTTTTATGAGCTGCACAAAGAAAAATCCACTATTCAGTTGCTGTCATTTGAGTACAAGTATCTGGATGGCATTCACTCTGAAGTTTGACAGCAAGTCAAATTAGCTCAAGGCACAATTGCCTTAAATGTTCATACTTCCATACACATTCATCTTGGCCATTAGGTGCTTCAAGAATTTTGTCAATATTGGAGTAATCTGCTCTTATGTTCTGTTAAATATACTGTTGAGCAGCTAGTGTATTGTCCACTTCATCAAAGGATTCATCAGGCCAATTCTAGATATCCTGTGCCTTGGTGCCCTGCCTGTTCTGCCTCAGCGCTGCCATCCCCTCTGCCGTGACCACAGGGCCAGCGCCTCCCATAGCTTGTTAAGAAGATGTGGTTTACAAAGTTGCATGTTCTTTTTCAGATCAGTAACAGTGATCTCAGGAGAGCCACAGGGGGTGGGCAGTTCTGCAAGTCAAATTGGACCACAAACACTGTGGTTCTTTGTTAGTAATCCTGGCAAGTTCTAATAAGGACCACGACAGATGAGTCACCTGGGACAGTATTGCATTTGGTGGTCCTCAGACTCAGAGTTGTGTGCCTGGTCTTCCCAAGAAGCCTGGGTCTCCTGTTCATGGGCCCTCTAAAGCAGCTGGATTAACTGACATTAAAATCAAGACAGGCCAGATGCAGTGGCTCACTCCCAGCACTTTGGGAGGCCCACGTGGGTGAATAACTTGAGCCCGTGAGTTTGAGACCAGCCTGGGCAACATGGCGATACCCCATCTCTACAAAAAAATACTCCCAAAAAATAGCCGGATGTGGTGTTGTGTGCCTGTAGTCACAGCTACTCAGGGGAGCTGAGCTACTCAGAGGTCTGAGGTGGGAGGATCGCTTGAGCAAGGAGGTCAAGGTTGCAGTGAGCCATGATTAGGCTACTGCACTCCACCCTGGATGACAGAAAGAGACACTGTCTCCAAAAAAAAGGTGACTGGAAGCAAGCCTGAGGGAAAACTAAATGCATGAGAAGGGAAATGTGCTCCTAGCACTTAAGGGCATCACCTGATGCCCTTGGCCTTCCTTCCTGCTGATGTCTCTTGACCTGGTATCTCCCTCATGCATGGAAGACATGGAGGTTTGCCATCAGTGGTTCTACCTCCAGTGCATGTGCTCATCAGAACTCAATCAATATTTGCTCCCTGCCTGGCAGAGGAGACATGGAGGTCTCTGTCATACCCGCTGAGAGCAGGAAGGCCAAAACACCACAGTCCCTTATTCCACACCAATTCCACCAATAATGCTCGTAGCTCTGATCTGCTCCTCCTTGGAGGCCACAGATGCCAGGTGGGCTCCCTGGGACACACAGAACTGCTCAGCCTCATGCCAAGACTTCTTGACATGAGAAAAATAATATAAGCTTCCACCATTGAACTTCCAGGCTTGCAGGACCATCTGGAGAAGTTGACCTGGAGAAAAGACTGGGGAGAAAAGAGAACCAGGAGCTGCTGGTGGGGGTCTCAGAGGGAACTTTTCTGACCTCTCTGGGGCCTGCCCACTGAGGTTCACAAGCTCATGCAATTCTTGATGCCCAGTGCTCCAGGAACAAGGCCTGGGGGGCTGCACTGCCGTCTCACTACCCAGCACTCCAGGAAGCAGTGCTCAAGACACCTGGCTTGGGCCCTCCTGGGAGGCTCAGGCAGCTCTCTTTTCCAGGTACCTACTTCCTGGCTATACTGCCCTCTCTCCCAACTCATTGCTACCACCTGACAGTCCTCTCCACCCCAACTCCTGCCATATTCCCTGGGGATTTTACAGCTATCCCATAGCCTTACTCATTTCCTTGTCTTCATCTCCATCCACTTCCACTGCCACACCCATGGCCATCCTGGGACCTGGTCATCACCTGGTCTGCCTGGTCTTCCATTTTTCAAACTCTTACAGCTCATCCTGTGAGCACAAGCCCTGATTCTGTCAGCTCTTTCATCCCTCCTTGCCACAACAGCCTGCTCTTTGACATCATCTATGCCACAGCTGTTTGAAATGGTACCACACAAGTTCAATTAATCACCAAATTGTTCTTTCGTTCAACGTGCATTGTGCAACGTTCCTTAACTTCTTCGAGCTAGCCACTGCCACACTGTACAAAGATCAATCAGACATGATTGATGCCCTTAAGGAACTTAGAGTCTAGTAAATGAGACAGATGGAGAAAAGGTGTTGAAGATGCATTGATTAAAAAACACATGCACAGTAGAATAGTCATGGAAGAAGGTATGGTCTGTTTCATCTGAGCAGGAGGTGGGGCTTATGAAGGACACCCTGGATGAGATGTTACTGGAGCTGAGTATTTTTTTGTTTTTTGAGACAGAGTTTTGCTATGGATGCCCCGGCTGGAGTGCAATGGCACGATCTCAGCTCACTGCAACTTCTGCCTCCCGGGTTCAAGCGATTCTCCTGCCTCAGCCTCCTGAGTGGCTGGGATTACAGGTGCCCACCACCGTGCCTGGCTCTGTGTTTGTGTTTTTTAGTAGAGATGGGATTTTGCCATGTTGGCCAGGCTGCTCTCAAACTCCTGGCTACAGGTGATCCCCCTGCCTTGGCCTCCCAAAGTGCTGGGATTACAGGTGTGAGCCACTGTGCCCAGCCTGGAGCTGAATCTTAAATGACTGAGGAAGAGTTTTCCAGGTGTTCAGTGTCAAGGAGAGCACCCCAGGCTGGGAAAAGCATCAGCACAAAGGCATAAAGGTCTGTAACAGCCTGGCATGGCCTGATCTATTCAAGCTACTTGGTATTCTCGGGACATAAAGGATGGGTGAGCGATGAATTTGGACAGGTTCACCAACACTAAATGGTACATCCCATGTAAAAGAGTTTGGATTTTTTTTCCCCTATGAGCAATGGGAAGCACTGCAAGGTTTTGAGAAGGATGGTAATACGTCCAGATTTGCACTGGAAAAATGTCAACCTGGTGGAAGCTGAACCAGAAGAAGGCACTCTTCATCAGGCCAGAAACACCAATGATAACACAATGGCGAAAATCCCGGTAAGAGATGGGTGTAAATCAGGGGCTGGAGAAGTGTGGTCCCAGACCATCAGCATCACCTGATAACGTGGTGGAAATGCAAATTTTCAGGACCACCAAAGCCCTCCTGAATCCAAAATTATGTTTTAATAATCTGCTTCAGCAAGCCCTCTGGTGGTTCTGATGCCCAGAACTAGTCGTCTAAACCAACAACTGGCAAACTCCAACCTGTCAGCAGTGTCTTTTTAATAAAGTTTATTGGAGCATAGCCATTCTCATTAGTTTACTGTCTTTTTCTTTTGCTTTATAATTCTGAACAGAGTTGAAAAGTTGTAACAGAGACTGTACAGCCCCAAAGCCTAAGATATATATTTCTTTGCCCTTTAAGAAAAAAAATTAAGCTAATGGTTCTCAGCCGAGATGTGAGAACTAGGGAGTTAAAAAAAAATCCTGATGCCAGATACCCTCACCAAAAAAAAAAAATCAGAGTTCTGGAGGTGGGTCCCCAGGTATCAGTATTTTCAAAGCTCCTTGGGCGATTCCAGGGGGCCCCAAAGTGGAGAAACACTGGTCTCACCTAAAGCAGCAGTGAGAGCTGGGAGGAATAAGCACATTGGGGCACCAGCAGAGGTGTGAAGAAGGGGGCCTCTGACCCCAGACCAGGAACCAGGCAAAGCAGGAAAGTGGAACGTCACTGCTGCCCACCAAGCCCTCATTTGTCAGCCCCCATTTCTTCAGTGGCTGCCCCAAACACTCCCTTCTGTCTCTCAGCTGCCCTCTTGTCCATAGGCCAGTCAAACAGAACTGGCTGAAGTTTCCAGAACCTCATGATTTTGTGTCTCCATGCCTGTAAACCTACTGCTCTATTACCCTATTTGCTTGGCAAACACCTATTCATCCTTCAGGACGAAGTTCAAGAGCCATCTTCTCACAAAGCGTCTTTTGATCCTTTCCCCACAGATCTCTTCCCTCCCCCTAGAAGATTCCTTTTCCTTTCTTTTTGTTCTGCCCCCAACCCCAGTTCTCAGTACCTGCTTTTAACCTATCAGTCTTACACCTGTCTGTGTGTCTTTCATGCATGTCTGTACTACTAGCCTGTAAGCTTCTCAAGGGTACCTATTACACCTTATTCACTTTTTTACCCAGCACATCACAGGGCCTCAATAAAGAATCAGGTGAGGGCACGAATGCTGGGTACTTTGTTAAAGGCCTTACATGTGTGACCTCATTGGATCCTCACTGTGATGCAAATATTATTGTCTCCCCCTTGCAGATGAGAAAAGTGTAGCTCAGAGAAGGTAAGTAACATGCTCAAGATCATACCATTTGGGATAGCGGGAAGTCGGAAATAAGGCTGCGTGGCCCACTAGCCCATGCTGTCCTTATCACACACGTGCACCATTTACAGTTGGTTTCCCGTGTTCATTTGGTCACTGTGACCAGGTTATAAGCAACATGAGAGCAGGAACTTCCCACTGCACACCATCTCCACCACTGCCCAGGCTCTTCGGGCCCATTTCCTTGGATTTGGTCCGGGAGATGCATGTTGCGGTAGAAAAGAGGCTGATGAGGCAGGAGACTCTACCCTCTCAAGAGACTGTGCCCTTCCCAGCGGGACTCTCCACTCCCACTTACTTTGGATTCTTTGTAGCTGTTCCAGTGAAGCAACAACCTTGTGGAGGGTCTTCAGGCGACTCTGCTCCTGCTGGATTTCAATGGTTAGAGCTTTGGTGTTCTCTAGATCCCCTCTTAACTTCAGGATCTCAGCACTGGCCTTCTGCAGATTGCTGTCTAACATCTGGGTCTGGGAAGTTAAAGCCGAAGCATTCTTCATTTCTTGTTTTAGGGTCTGCATCTCTCTGCTGGCATTCTTCTTATGACCATTTAAAACCCTAATCTGGGCATTTAAGGTATTGGCATTTTCCATCTCTGCCTTGAATACCTGAATCTGAGCATCTGTCTGGTCCAGACGGCCATTTGCTTTTTGGGTCTGGGCTGTGACCGTTTCCAAATCCCTTTTTAACATGTGAATTTCATCACCAGCCCTTTCCAAATGACCTCTTAGGAACTGGATCTCAGCACTGGTGTTGTCGAAACTGCCTTTTATAAAGGCCTGGGTCTGGGAGTTTAAAGCATTTGTATTCTGCAGATTTTCCTTTAGTCCCTGGATCTCAGCATTGGCTCCTTCCAAACTACTTCTTAAAACCTGGCTCTGGGTCCTCAAGTCATTGACCCTATCTAGATGGCCTCTCAAAACATGGATCTCAGCATTAGCGTTCTTTAAACTGCTGTTGGCTAACCGAGCCTGGGCATTTGCCATTTCCAAACTGGCATTCAACATCTGAATTTCAGAGTTTGCATTTCCTAAGCCTCTGCTTAGCATGTGGAGCTCAATGCTGGTGTTTTCTAAACTGCTTTTTAAGAAATTCTGGGTCCGGAAAGTTAAAGCATCTGCCTTTTCCAGGCCTCCCTTGAGCCTCTGGATCTCAGCATTGGTTCCCTCCAAGGAACTCCTTAACATCTGGGTCTGCAAACTCAGTGTAGTGGCATCCTTTAGAACTCTTTTTACCATCTGGATGTCAGCACTGGTGTTTCCCAGATGATCATCGAGCAGCTGGAGCTGCAAATTGACATTGTCCACTCTGCACCTCAACATCTGGATCTCTGCTACCCAGGCGCTGGAATTCTCCATGTGGCCTTTCAATATCTGGATAAGCTCTTGCATTTCTGCCTCCCTGCCAAAGTGGTGATGATCTGGAGGGAGGAAGTGAAGAAGGCAGCCAAAGAGGCCCATTATGTAGGGTAGCGTTGTATGGGCCAACCAGAGTGTTCTTAACATTTCCAAGTGAAATGGGTACTGCACAGCTCCGCCAAGCACCCTGCTGGTCACACAGCCACCCAGACCCTGGGGATGGTCCACCTGAGAATGTGGGCCAAGAAACAAAGATCTAATTAACTGTTACACACAAATGATGGGGTCAGAAGGATTGAAATGCTTGCCTGCTGTAAGCCAGCTGCCACCAGGAGTCATGCTGGTAAGGCTTGGATTATTTTGTCATTATAATTGCTCAACTTGAAAGTAACCGATTATATCATTTAGAGCTGTTGAAGTTTAATTTTACTGAAATTTGACCATAGATGGGTTGTTATGGGAAAGAAAATAGATATGAATAAAGCCTGTGGTTAGTCCTACATTATATTTGTACACCAAGCATAGAGGCTCTTGATTCACCATTGTTACATGCTAAAAACCACCACAAACATAAGTTTTATGACGGCGAATTCCATGGAGAAGAAAACACAAAGGAAAGAAACAAAAACAAAACAAAATAGTTGCACTTGGAGGAAGTACCCTGTTCAACCCACAGGGTTATGATAGAGGCATGCCATGCCCTCCAGGTAACTAACACTGGACCTCAGCTGAAATGGCCTTTTAAAGAGCCAGCACCCCCAGTGTTACACAGGGCAAGGGTCCCTACAGAACAGTTTGAGGATACAGGAAACCTGAGTAAAAAGCCTTGTGCTGGGGTCATTGAAGGACACTCTGTAGCCTCCTTTAATCTGCAAGGTCTTTCCCACCAACCTCATGTGCATCTACCTCTGGTCCTGCTGGCATCCTTTATTGACCTCACGAACTAGGACCTAATCTCATACATCCATGATCCCCTTCTGATTCCAATCTCCCCTCAGGAATAGGGAGAAAAACTCAAGTTGGCAGGGACCCTTTCTGGAGCATCCATTCTCTATTTCTCATGCACTGCCTATGTAAATGTGTGAGACCTCAGTCACTGTGCTAAGGTAAGAGAAGAGACCTTTCAAGGTACTGGAAGTTCAGTCAAAGATTCTGCTTTGTAAAGATAGACAAATAAATCAATGTAACAGAATGGAGAATCCAGAAGTAGACCCCCACACATATGGACAATTGATTTTCAACCAAGGTGCAAAGGCAACTCATGGAGAAAGATAACTTTTTCAACAAATGGTGCTGGAACAATCCATTTCACACCATTATACAATAATTAACTCAAATGAGGCAGAGACCTAAATGTAATACTAAAAACTTTACAATTTCCAGAAACAAAGGAGAACATCTTTGTGGCCTTGGATTAGGCAGATTTCTCACATATGAGACCATGAGAATAATCCATAACAGAAATAAAATGATAAATTAGACTTTATCAAAATTAAAATCTTAAGAGAATGAAAAGACAAGTCACAGACTGAGAGAAAATATTTGCAAATTACATGACTAGTAAAGAACAAAGAGTACATACTCTATGATCCCTTTTCTATAAAACACTAGAAAAAGCAAACTAATCTGTAGTTACAGCATGTAGATCTGTGGCTGCCCAGGGATGAGGGGAGGAACGGAGAGGAAGGAATTACAGAGAGCCACAAGGAAACTCTGGGGTGAGGAGGATGACTATGTGATGATGATTGTGGTGATGGTTTTGGGGGCACATACATATATCAAAACTTATCAGATTGTATGCTTTAAATATGTACACCATTAGACCGCAATAAAACTGTGTTTTTAAAAAATTATCTCTTTCTATGAGGATGGTGGAACCCATTCAGTGGTCTGGTGGTACTGGGGGAGAAGTTCATCCTAGGGTCTGAGCATCTGAAGGTCCCGGCTCCCTCCGCACCCCACCCCCACTGTGGCTACTCACTGTTGGGTTCAAAAGGTAAATGCCCAGTAATGTTGTCTCCCAGAATCATGGCTTGCACAGGCTTCGGCACAGGTCTTGTGTGCTGTTGAACTGAGACATTCCATTTTCCCAGGTCAGCAAATCCCCAGCCCTGAGACTGGGAGGATACACTGTCCCATACACAAGTAGGGTTCCAGAACCGGGAAAATAGCAGCAAAGACCCTCCCTCATGAACCTCAGTTCTTGGGATGCTCCCTCTTGGACAGTGGCCTCTATCTGGTCCCAGAAAAGCTGTGGCTTGGGCCTGGAGCTGGAGGTAGAATGATCTTTCTGGGAGCAGAGAGGCCCAGAGAGGTGCATCTGGGGCCCTTAGAACTTTGTGCTGAAAGGAGAGAGAGTCAGTGAGATTTGGGTCACCTGGGGGCTTACCCACTACAAAGAGAGTCACAAGAGAGAAGACCAAGGTCACAGCCATAAATGCCGGGGTAGCCTGAATGAGCCTTGGTATCTTGGGGGCTGCAGAAGCCGTTGCCACAGAGTCCACCCCTGTAGGGGAGAAGCCAGTGTCCAAGGTGAGAGGGTGCTGTGCAGGCTGAGACACAGTCAGACTATCTGGTTCCATTTCCTGGGTTGTCTAATGGGGATGAGAACCCCTGCCATGCTTATCATGCAAGTGGTTATGGAGAAGGAAGATGAAACACTCTGGACTGTTCACCAGAACGAGGTGTGGGCATGGTAGCAACACAGAGGCAAGGGGCTCTGAGACCGAGACCACTGCTCTCCAAATCTCAAGGAGGCTTTGGTGGTGCACAAGGCACAGAACCTGGCACAGAGTACAGAGCAACAAAAGTGTAGTTTAAATGAAACAAGAAAGGAAGGGAGGGAGGCCTCACAGGACCGGCTCAGTGTGCAGGGCCAGGATTCTGAATTCAAAGTTCATCCCCTTTCTCTTGACAGGTCTGCATCCCCAAGGACAAGGGTCTGGGGAGAGCAATAAGACAGCAATAAGCTGCCTTATGGCAGAGGGCCAAAGGACAGGCAGGCTAATCCCTCACTGGGCATGAGCTGGGGCCCCAGTTTTCTCACCTCGGGGGTGCAAGGAGACACACTGGTTATCTGTGCAGAAGCGGACTGCCTCACCATCCATCTCTGCTTCCTTGATCCTCCAGCACTGCTCCCAGCCACTGGCTCCTGGAAGGGCCGTCCCGCAGACCAATGGCAGTGGAAGCAAAGCTAAGACACCCACACTTCTATGCTCTTGACAGAGGTCCTGACCACCCTCCCAGCTCTTCCTCCCTCCCCACCTGACTGCAGAAACCCGCCCCAGTGGGCCCCTCCCCTAGAGGCTCCCAGACACCCATCTGCTCTATTTTCTTCCTCTTCCCATTAGCACTTTCCCATCAGTTCTCAGCCCCATCATCCCAACCTCTGCCGCATCCAGCATAACCCCAAACACACCTCTTCTTCTCTGGAGGCTGGGACTGGCCACCTAGGAAGCGGGTCTCAGCTTTGCATAGAAAACATCCTTATGACTATGGCTGACCTTTAATTCTAGCCCCAGAACCTCTTAAGTAAAAGGAGTCAGGTAAAGGAGGGGCCAGGTCAGCCGATATTTGCAGGTCAAAGGAGGAGGCGGGGTGGCCAGCCACTTGGGGCCTCACAACTGAATTATAGTATACAGGAGGATGTGTGGAGGTTATATAAAAATACCACACGATTTTGTACAAAGGACTTGAACATCTGTGGACTTTGGTACCCGTGGGGGTCCTGGAACCAATCCCCCGCAAATACCAAGGTACAACTCTGTAAAAATGTGTTTGGTCTTCATCTCAGTTCCTGACACAGAACTCCTAAAACCCTTAGAGTTTTCTGGGTGACAGGAGTGTCTTTTGTTATTCATAATAAGCCCCTTAGGACTATCCTTGGATTTATGCTAACGAGGTGACACAGGGTGGACCCTTAGATAATTTCAGGCTGGAGGCTGGTCCCAGAAAGACCAAACATGGGATTAGACTTTAGAAGATTGGGACTTTCAGCCACCCACTCCCATTCTCTACTCTCCCAGACCTCCAGGTGCAGGAGACGGCCTGGGGTCTGGGCTATATAAAGACTCTTGAAAAATGAGATTCAAGGAGCTTTGGGATTGGTGGTCCACATGCCAGGAGGGTGTCGTGCCCTGACTCCACAGAGACAGAGTCTCCTGCACTTGGGACCCCACTGGGCCTTGCCCTGTGTACCTCTTCATCAGGTTGTTTTTGTCCTTTACAAGAAATGAATAGTAAGTATAGTACTTTTCTGAGTTCTGTGAATTGTTCTAGTGAATTATGAAAACCGAGAGGTTGTTGCAGAAACTCCTCAATTTTCTGTTTGAGACAGGGTCTCCCTCTGTCACTCAGGCTGGAGTGCAGTGGTGCAATCATAGGTCAGTGCAGCCTTGAACTCCTGGACACAAGTGATCCTCAGTTCTCAGCCCCATCATCCCAGCCTCTGCCGCATCCAGCATAACTCCAGCATAACTGGGACTACACGTGTGTGCCAGCATGCCTGGCTACTTTTTTATTTTTATTTTTTTGTAGAGATGGGATCTCTCTTTATTCCCCAGGCCGGTCTGGAACTCCTGGCTTCAAGTGATCCTCCCACCTCAGCCTCCCAAAGTGCTGGGACTACAGGCATGAGCCACCTTGCCTAGCCAGAACCCCCAAATTTGTAGTTGACCAGGCAGAAGTGGGGGTCACTACCTCACTTGTAGCTGGCATCTGAAGGGGGGCAGTCTTGTGGGACTGAGGCCTTTCCCTGTGAGATCTGTGCTAATTCTGGAATTTTGTGGCAGAATCTGTTTGAATTGTTGGATGCCCAGCGGGTGTCAGAGAATTGGCTGGTGTCAGGAAAAAGCACACATTTCATGTCAGAAGTAGTGTCAGAAAATACCAAGCAGGCCCCAACTTTAGCTGATTGGATCCATGCCTCCTGAGGTGACCAGGTTCTCAAGACTAACTGAAAAGAATCTGATGCAGCAGGCTGGGGCCAATGTGCAGCTTTCAATGAGCCCTGTCCCTTCCAGGAGGAACAGATACTGCTTCAGAGGGTTCCTGCTACCGGGTGGGCCTAGCATTAGAAGA
The DNA here is from genome assembly GCF_037993035.2 of Macaca fascicularis. NCBI lineage: Eukaryota > Metazoa > Chordata > Mammalia > Primates > Cercopithecidae > Macaca > Macaca fascicularis. The sequence goes on along the minus strand of NC_088387.1, from coordinate 51,075,559 downwards.
GAAGGCGTGAGGCAACCCAGTGGACAGTGCCATGGAGCTGTGCAAGCCTGATGTCCCTGTCCCCACCACAGGGGTAACCAGCTGAACAGAACCAATGTTCCCATGGCTGGTCAAGGAACCCCTCTAAAAGTCAGTGTTGGGGTTACCAGCAGATTCTTGTTCTTTGGTTGCCTCTTGTCTCCATTACTTCAAACGGGCACAATCGTTTTGAAATAAATCACATTTTCTTTCACTTTGGGAAGTCTAATTACATATTACACCATTATAGCAACTCTTAAACAAACTCACTTACAACCTTGCAAATGACTTGTTCCATCCGTGTTGTGTTGTTTCTTTGCTACTTTCACCCTCCGTTCCCATGTCCCATTCTCATGTCTTCTGCACAGATCCTGGGGTCAGCCTCTCATAGGTCCCCAGCTGCACTAACAACACTGCAGACCAACCACAATGGCGGAGAAGCCACATGGAAGGTGCCTCCTCTGGGGCCGGGCCAGGAAAACAGCTTCAGCCCAGGAGGAGCCTGTGCCATGTGTGGCTGATGTCAACCCGGCAAGCAAGTTGCCCCGTGGGCAGGGGATCTGCAGGCAGGAAGGGAGCGGTTGCCCACACCCAGTTCATGATGGGGTGTGTGTGTGTGTGTGTGTGTGTGTGTGTGTCTGTGTGTGTATTTTGAACTGCGCACTATAGGGACCCAATGTGTAGAGTGCAGAGGTACCATCTGCTGCCTTTTACCTCCTGTTTGATGAAAACTGACCTTAGAGGGGAGGGCACAGCAGGAATGAAGGGTGAAGGCATCCATTTCTGGACTATCAACAGCTCTGCCTGAAACCAGTGGTGTCTGCCAAACTCCTTCTCCACCACATGGAAAGGGGATGGGAGCTGCTGGAGGTGCCTCCCCAGAGGCCCATCAGACAGCCAGGGGTCGTGGCTGAAAAGAAATGGCTTGTCTTGGTTTATGTTTCCCCATACACAGGAAAGGCCCAGGCTGGACCTACTCAGGTCCTATTTCCTCCTGGGGCCTGAGAGCTGAGGGAACCTCGAAGGCAGAACTCTGCGGATCCCTTGCCCAGCTGGGAGGTCAGAGTCTGGGCCAGGAGAGGGGCATAGTTCTTCCCTGGCCTCCCCACCCACCCTCTGGGCCCTAGCTCTTATATTTCCCACAGGAACTCCATCTACCAGCAGGTGAGAAAAACCAGGAGGTTGCTATGTCTTCACTGAGAGGCTCTCTGTTCTCTGGCCAGACAAAAACGAATGGGCATTAATACCAGAACTGGCCAGGCGTGGTTGCTCACGCCTGTAATCCCAGCACTTTATGAGGCCGAGGCAGGTGGATCACTTGAGGCCAGGAGTTCGAGACCAGCCTGGCCAACATGATGAAACCCCTGTCTCTATTAAAAATACAAAAACTCGCAGGGCGTGGTGGAGGGTGCCTGTAATGCCAGCTACGTGGGAGGCTGAGGCAGGAGAATCGTTTGAACCCGGGAGGCGGAGGTTGCAGTGAGCCGAGATTACGCCACTGCACTACAGCCTGGACGACAGAGGAAGACTCCGTCTCAGAAAGAAAGAAAGAAAGAAAGAAAGAAAGAAAGAAAGAAAGAAAGAAAGAAAGAAAGAAAGAAAGAAAGAAAGAAAGAAGGAAGGAAGGAAGGAAGGAAGGAAGGAAGGAAGGAAGGAAGGAAGGAAGGAAGGAAGGAAGGAAGGAAAGAGAGAGAATGAGAGAGAAAGAAAGAGGCAGAAAGGAAGGAAGGAAGGAAGGAAGGAAGGAAGGAAGGAAGGAAGGAAGGAAGGAAGGAAGGAAGGGAGAGAAAGAGTCTACCTGGCTCTAAAGCCAAACCAGAGAGGGCCAGAGCCAGGAGAGGGAGAGAGGCTGATTCCTTTTTTTTTTTTTTTTTTTTTAATCCAGGCCATTTTATTTAATAGTAGGGACAGCTTCTTGACATGATGTGAGCACTTGTATTCATCAGTACAAAGTGTACACCCCACAAAATATAGCAACAACAATTCATCACTTTTACAGGCCTGAATGCAAACCACCATCTCACCTGGCTTTTATTCCATCCATCTCCTAACTGTTGTCCCTGCCTCTCCTCTTACCCACTCTCAAGTCCTGTCACCACGGTGCAAGCATAATGATCTTTACAAAAAAAAATTAAGTGTACACACAAATATTACTTAGCTCTCTCAGCTGGGAGAGGCAATGACGTTCTAATAGCAACAGCCACACAGCACCCAGGTTTTGGTTTCTAACACCATTCTCCAAAAAAAAGAAACCAGGGCTCATTAGAGAAATGGCTGACTCTAGAACTGCGGCAGGAAATACACAAGCTAAGCCTGGAGCATCTTGTAGTACCAGAAAGTAAGGAGATGCTTTGTTACAAAAAAAAAAAAAAAAAAAAAAAGTGATGGAAGTATGTCAAATGACACAGGAACCAATGAAGGAGCTCCCAATGGTCAAAGCCAGAACAATTTGAGAAAAACAAAAACAAAAACAAATAAAGTAGCACTGGATTATAACCCAAAGTGTAAAAGAAATATCTGTGAGTCCATACTGACATAAATGAATGTCTGAGTAAGTAAATAAATAGATAAATCTCGCGCAGAAAATGTCCAAATGTTTTATGTAAATATTCTAGTCTGAGAAAAGTAGAGCGTAACTTCCTACTCTTTCAATGTGAGCTCCATATAGTGACTTCCTTCCAAAAAGTTCAGTATAGGAAAAGGGAGAAAAGAGTAACTCTGGAGTCAATAAACTTGGCAAACACTATCGGAGCCTGGAGATCAAGGTCAACACCAACAGTAATGAATTCTATTGATGGTATGTACCCTTGATAGGATGTGATAAGAATTGCCCTTTATCTCCATGGTCTTCCTCCTGAAACTCGGTACCCCAGTCTAATAATGAGAAAAACACCAGACAAATTTCATTTAAGGGACAATCTACAAAGTACCTGACCAGTGGGCTCCTCAAGGTCATCAAAAACAAGGAAAGTCTGAGAAAATGTCACAGCCAAAAGGATCTCAAGGAGACATGATGACTAAATATAACGTGGTATTCTGGATGGGATCCTAGGAGAGAAAAAGGCTGTTAGGGGAAAAGCAAGGAAATCTGAATAAAGTATGGACTTCAGTTAAACATTGGTTCATTAATTGTGACAAATGTACCATACTAATATAAGATGTTAACAATAGAGGAAATGGGAAAGGGTGGGTATATAGAAACTCTCTGTATTATCTTCACAATTTTTCTGTAAAGCTAAAACTATTCTATAATGCAAAGTTTAAAAAAAAATTTTAGAGACAGGGTCTCACTCTACTGCCCAGGCTGGGAGTACAGTGATGTGATTGCAGCTTACTGCAGCCTTGACCTCCCAGGTCCAAGAAATTCTCCCACCTCAGCCTCTTGAGTTCCTGAGAGGACTACAGGCACATGCCACCACACACAGCTAAGTTCTGTTTTGTTTTTCTGTTTTTGTTTGTTTGTTTGTTTTGTAGAGACAGGGTCTCCCTATGTTGCCCAGGCTGACCTCAAACTCCTGGGATCAAGAGATTCTCCTTGAGTTCTGTGTTCTGTGAACACAGGCATGAGCCACTGAGCCCAGCCTAAAAAGGTATTTTTTAAAAGATATTAGGGATGGCTGGGTGTGGCAACTCACACCTGTAATCCCAGCACTTTGGGAAGCTGAGGCAGGAGGATCACCTGAGCTCAGGAGTTTGAAACCAGCCTGGGCAGCATAGCAAGACCTCATCTCTACTAAAAAAAAAAAAAATTAGCTGGGCATGGTGGCGCTCACCTGAGGTTCCAGGTACTCAGCCAGCTGAGGCTGGAGGATCCCTTGAACCCAGAAGTTCAAGGCTGCAGTGAGCTATGGTGGTGCCACTGTACTCCAATCTGGGTGGCAAAGGGAGGCCCTGTCTCAAAAAAAAATCGAAATTACCATCCTGGATAACGTGGTGAAACCCCGTCTCTACTAAAAATACAAAAAATTAGCCAGGCGTGGTGGTGGGCGCCTGTAGTCCCAGCTACTTGGGAGGCCAAGGTAGGAAAACGGTGTGAACCCGGGAAGCAGAACTTGCAGTGAGCCGAGATCGTGCCACTGCACTCCAGACTGGGAGAGAGAGCAAGACTTCCTCTTAAAAAAATAAATAAATAAAATAAAAAATTCGAAATTAAAATGAGACATAAGGTAGTAATTATGGAATCTCAGAAGACCAGAGTCAAGCTTTAGAGCCTATGCTGGCAGGAGGAATGCTCCAAGAACACTGACCTGGTTCTGGGAATGATAGCACTAAATCTAGTCTGAGCTCTGAAAAACCACCAGGACAAATCAAAGGTGTCGCATGGTTGAATCCGACTGGTGGTCCCTGGGTCACATGACTGCACTTCAAAAATAAATAAATACATAAATAAATAAATATTAAATAAAATTAAAACAGGGTCTTGCTCTGTAGCCCAGGGTAGAGTGCAGTGGTGTGATCATGGCTCATTGCAGCCTCAACCTCTTGAGCCCAAGCAATTCTCCCACCTCAGCCTCCCAAAAGCTAGGATTACAAGTCCACGCTACCATACCCAGCTAATTTTTTTGGTATTTTTTGTGGAGACGGGGTCCCACTGGGTTGACTAAGCTGGTTTTCAACTCCTGGCATCAAGTGATCCTCCTGCCTTGGCCTCCCAAAGGGCCTCCCAAAGCATCTAACCTCATGCATGCACTTATCTGCAAGTAAGGTTGTAAGTGTTAGTTCTGCTTCTAACTTGAGAAGGTCAATTCAAAATACAGGAAGATACCTAAAACAAAAAGCTGCTCAGGATAAAAGAAGAACCACAAAAGTGTGACAAATGTTTTCCAGTGACATAGTTCTATTGCATGTCTGTAGATCTTGTTATTCCTGGAAGCATTTAAGCTTTCAAATGTAACAAATCATTTGTCACACTTCTTCAACACTAAGTAAAAAACCGAACAATTGGGATCACGTCACTCATCTGCCTAAAACACTTCAGTGGTTCCTTGTTGTCCTTCAAATAAAAATCCAAAACCCCTCCTTTGGCTTTGAAGGCCCCCGAAGAGCTGCCTGCCCCCTGCTTCACCCCACACCACACTCCAGCTAGACTGGACTTCTCTTGCTGCCTCAGGCCTGTCACACTCCTCTGCATTTTCTGTTGCCTCTCTCTTTCCTCGTCTGTGCCCCAATCCCACTCACTGCCTAAATTCTGCTCACCTCTCAAGGCCCAGCTTATGTGCCTCTTCCTCAGGAAGCCTTGGAAATCCTTTCGCTTTAGGCTCCCATAGAACAATAAAAATTTCCTTGTTGAAAACACACTGAGTTTATCATAAATTGGGTAACCTGTGTTTTCTCCCCCAAAAACAGAGATTCATTCTAAAACCTAAAAAAAAGAAGGAAGTTGCCTTGGGACAGATAGGAGGGGAGGCTCTTGGAGGTCTGGGGTGTGAACAGAGAGGTAGAGAGAAAGGAGGGCCTGAAATCTCTGAAGGAGGCAATGCATTCCCCTGCTGGGGGCGCCCCGGAGCCCTGGCCAGGTGGGGTCACCAAGGGAGCCAATGGCAGCCCCCATGCCCAGGGCCCAGCCCCAACCAGGGTGTCAATGCCAGGAATAATGCCAATAATCCCAGAAGCCAGGATGCTTTGTAAGAAAAAGGGAAAGTGCTAGACTACACACATGCACACACACAGATATGCGTGCACACACACACATGCACACACACACGCGCACACACACACGCGCCCCACCTAAATAATGGTTTATCTTCCAAAGCACTAGGAAAATTAAAGCAAAGAAAGCATAGCTCATACAATATGAGAAAAAGAGGAGAGAGAGAAAGAGAAAGTGAGAGAGAAGGACAAAGAAAGAGAAAATGAAGTAACTATAGATAGATCAATAAAGCATAAAAACAGAAAAATAAAATATTATAGTACACGTTCACAAGCATTAGGACTAGTTGGTCAGTAGGGGTGAATCAAGTATTTTTTTCTCTTTTTCTTTTATATTCAAGCACAAAAGGATAAATTTTTCAAGAGTATTTTATTGCAACATTGAAAGAGGGCATGTCAAGCCTTGTTAACCTGCCAAATCAGAAAAAAAAAAAAGAAAGAAAATAAGCAAACAAAAAAAAACTTATGGAATACAATAAATACCCAAGTTGACTGAGAAAAAGTTCTCACCTGTCCCTGGCTCCCAACTTTTCACCTGACAATGGAAAAATCTCCAGAATTTCACAAGAAATACTGTGGGGTCCATGACCCGAGGAGCTGCCCAGGTATTGATAATGCCCCAAGACCCACTAGAGACTGGACTACAGCACTATCAATGGTGGGACTTCCTGGGCGAGGCCGCACTGCCAGCAGAAGGGCAGGTGCCCATGTAGCGACGTCCCTGGAGAAGTAAGACGTGCATACAGTGGGGGAGGCAGCCAAGATCACATGACAAAGCAAAGCGACAGGTGTCCCAGCTTCCTCAAGGGAGGAAACCAAGGCAATGCTGCACTTGTTGGGTCCAGGCTGGGGCACAGACTCCAGATTAAAAACACATCCTCACTGACTCAGGCTCTTTCAGTTTCAAGAAAAAGCAACTGGCAGGGTCAGGAGCACAAGCCTCGTAAGGTCCCCGTGCACAGAACCCAGGAGGATCAGAAGGGCTGGGAGGATCTGAGGCAGCACTGGGAACAGGAGCAGCTGGAGCCCCTCAGCCTGCCCTCCAGGACCTCCATCGCAACTCCTCGAGCCATTCTCTTTTCTCTGACAGCTATAATCCTCTGCAGTCACTAATTTTTTTTTTTGAAACAGTCTTGCCCTATCACCCAGGCTCTAGTGCAGTGGTGGGATCTCGGCTCACTGCAACCTCCGCCTCCCAGGTTCAAGTGATTCTCCTGACTCGGTCTCCCAAGTAGCTGGAATTACAGGCACCCACCACCATGCCCGGCTAATTTTTGTATTTTTGGTAGAGATGGGGTTTCACCATGTTGACCAGGCTGTCTTGAACTCCTGACCTCAAGTGACCCACCCACTTCAGCCTCCCAAAGTGCTGGGATTACAAGCGTGAGCCACCGAGCCTGGCCTGCATTCATGTCTTTCCTCTGCCTTGTAGCTTCTGCTCATTGCTAGTTTCTTCCAGTGCCCTGTGACGGCCCCTCCAGTCTTTCTCTAACTCAGGGCCTTCCAGCTCAACTTCCTTCTGTTAACAGCCTCATCCCCTTGCTACTTCCTGGTTCAAATTCTTTCCCAGAGAAATGGTCTGATTTTCCCAGCTCATCTCCTTGCCAAAACCAACCAGAGATCCCCAACCGGCCTTGTTTTTGTCACCTCCCATTTCCTCTATTGGTGAGGGAGGGATCCCCTGCCCTAAATACGACAAGATGGCCAAAACACGACATTTGACACTGGGCAGGTGAGATTGACAGCAGTTTACTAGTGGGGAAAGATATCACAAGCCATGCAGGGCCACACGGGGTCACCCTCAGGAGCAGAGTGAACCAGCCAGGGCTGTGGGAGGCAGGCCTTGTAGTAACAAAATGATGAGGTGCCCTGGGTTCCTTAGGAGGATGTGATTGGCTTTTTTGAATAGTTTATCAGGCTGGCAGATAAGTGAAATCCATTAAGTAGAAAGCTGGGTGGAGTGCAGCTGGTCCCAGACGATAGGAAACTAGCCAGGTGGGGACCGAGGGCAAGGGCATATCTGGTGAGAGGCAGGGAACTTAGGGTTAGGTCTTTGGGGCCCTGTGAGGCATAAAATGTCACAGCAGCACATGCTATTTCAGGTCTTACAATACAAGCCTGTACCCTCAGCTCTGACCCATTTGCACCCAGAACAACACACTGCTGGTCACAGTCATTTAATGAAGCATCTTTTCCTGTGGACCCTAATGAGGACCTGTGCTCACTCCACTCTCCCCTCCTCTCTGTGGTGGCTGCTGCCTGGATTCCTGCTTTGGCCACTGGACTTGAGATTTGGAATTGATGCCTGTGGAACTGGGTCTCTGTGAAGAGCGGGAAACCTGTTGAAACTCGTTCTTGGGAATTGAGCTAGAGACTAGAAGATTGTCCAGTAAACACCCAAGAAGAAAGACCACCAAGATCGTGACATTGGAGACCTTGGAGACCTTGCTCTACTTTATTTTAATAAAAACTAGAAATAAGTACTAGTCACATTTTATGGCATTTCCAGGGCTGGAACTTCCCTAGTCCTTGTTATTTTTGACTCCCCAGATGTTTCCTGATGATACTCTAGAACTTCATGTCCAGCAGAGGAGACCGCCTTTCCCACATATTCACCTGGACAACCAGGAATGAAAAAGTGCACGTGGAGTGAGGCCTTGACCCAGGCAGCATTTTATTCTGAGGAAGCTGGAAGGCGAATTCATGAAGGCACTGAAGGCTGCTTCCCACGCACAAGACACAGGAAGACAGGAAATGCAGAAGGAGGAGGAGGTGCCGGGGAGGTGAGGACAGAGGCTGGATGGACACTGGGGCGGAAGGCAGGGCTGGGCACCCGGGTGTACTAAGTGAGTGGAAGGAGAAGGGAGTCTGGGTACTGGCCGAGTTCTGAAGGAGATACAAGTCCATGTCAGCCGCTGACTTGAACCAGAGAAGAGGTTCAGGCTTTAGATGATGTGGATGAAGAAGCCACTGAGGATATACCATGAGCAGGATCTCCAAGAACAGAGCTATTCCCACTGCAAACACAGCCAGCTGCCAGCTGCCAGCACAGCTAAGCAGACACGTGGAAATTCTAGAGGGTTTGGCCAAGAAAAGCCCTGAATGACAATATCAGCAGAATTGCTTGGTTGCTCTGAAATAACTTTGATGTGATGAAGCTGAGGCTTCTCTGAAGAAGTGGAAAACCCCAGGTGTTGTCCCGGATTACGGGTCTTAATCCTCCTTAGCAGGGCAATTGGAACTTCTAAATCCTCTCTACCCACCCCTCCCACTTTAACCTGAGTTCTCCTTTCCATTCCAGCTGCCTCCATGGGGTCAGAGAATTTCCAGCCAAGACAGATGGACTCCAGAATGCCACTGTGGGACAATTTTGAAGCAAGAAAAATTAACGTGCAAAGTCCTCCTGGAGTCTGGGGGAGAAAGAGGCATTTCCTCATGTTTGACAAGCGTTGGAGTTCAAAGAGTGAGCTTGGGAGCCTGTTCTGTCACGGTTCTGACGGGATGTAGGGTCGCTTACAGATGAAAAGAAACGTTTTGTCACATTGGGCATCATTCCAGGCCTGAAGCGAGGAAACCCTTATATTGCCACAGTGTTCATTGTTCCCAGCATTGTTGGGCTCACCTGGGATCCAGAACCTACCAAGAGGGAGAAATAAGGATGGATTTACAAAGTGGAAAACCAAGAAGAACTTATTTCCAGTGAAGAAATGAGTTAACTCAACCCCAGCTTGAGTCCTAGGGAATGGCATAGTAAATGTCTGCACCCAAGCCTAAGAGGAAGGGGACTAGCGAGACTTAGACCTCTAAGCTTTCACTCACGCCCCAAGTCCAGGCAAAACCAACCCACCACTCTCAAGTCCCTACACAAACCCACACTGTGAAGACCTAGACTCATGACAGGATCCCTGCTGAAGCCGGCCAGGTAGAAGGCCTTGCTGCCACACCCCAGAGGGCGTGGAGGGCCCAGATCCCACAGCCAGTTAGTGACAGGATTGCGCTAGATCTTGGTTGCAAGGCTCCTGTCACCCTAGCACAGGGAAGAATCAGAAACCCTGTCTCATGGGGAATATCGCCCCAACTCCCTTCATGCCCTGGCCATGGCCGGGGAAAGTCAGGCTGGCAGGGAGGGCTCCAGGGACTTACTTCGCACTTTGGACCTTGTCGAATGGCGTGTCATCCACCCAGAACCAGTCCCCTTCCATCCCTGCTTTAGTCAGGCCAATCCAGTAGGTGAGTCCCCCCGCTGTTTTATACAGAAACTCCTATAGGAAAGACAGGTTAGGCAGAGGTGCGGTCACACTCCGAGCTTGATCACCTGTCTCTGGGTGTTCTTCACCTGTGCTCACTGACAGCCCTGACCCACAGATGCACTGCACACTGGCCTCTCAAGCCTCTTCCTGCCCTTGCCCAGAGCCCAGATTTCATCTTCCAGATTATGATGTGTCCCTGCCCTGCAGCTAACAGGCTCAGGACTTAAGCATTTCTGCCACTCAGGAAGCAGGTGCTGAAGCACAGGAAGGCCTCAGCTGAACTCCAGAGCATGGACCGCAAGAGAATGGTTCATATGACAACACCTGAATCCACATACGGCACTGTGCTGAGTCCTCCATATGCATTCACTCCTTTCCTCTGAGGCAGGTGCCATCACCATGCATGTTTCATCACATGAGGGCCAGTGAAGTTTGCCCAGTGAAGTTGGGTATTCCACCCAAGCTGCTAGGACTAGTTAGTTGGCAAGGTTAGGGCTCTAGAACTACTCCAGAGCCCAGGCTCTGACCTGAGCTGCTATCCCACCGCCCAGATGAAAAGGGCCTGCCCAATTTCTGCCTCACCAGGCAGGAGACTTCTTGAGTCATGTGGAATCATTAATGCTGTTCACAAATATTTCTTTTTTTCTGGGCACATGGAAAGTAGCTCCTCTCTGCCCTGTTCCAGGAGTACTGGAATCCAGGATCCTCCCAGTCCAGGAGTACTGCATCACTTACTTAACTTACTTAATGTAACTTACGCCAGTGAAATGTAAGCAAAAATGAGGTATGTTAAATCTGGGCAGAAGCTTTGCACAATATGTCAAGTTCCCTTTTCCTGCCCCAGCAATTGTGGAAACATGTTCAGATAAAGACTCCTTCGGCCTGGGTCCTTGAGTAGCCATAGTGAGCACAGCCCCCTTGCTGGCCCTTATTGGACATAGTACCGAGAACTCCTTCTTCATTAGGTCATCAATATTTGGGGATTTTTGTTCGCACAGTATAATCTTGCCCATCCTCCCGGGCCCAGTGCTCATATGCCCCCTTCCCAGAGCCCACAGGCACAACACTCACCTGCTCACTCTCTGAGGTCACCGAGGTCAGGTGTGAATTCCTGGACACACAGAACTGCTGGGCACTATACCAGGTCTTTGTGACGAGAGAAAAGTAATAGAAGTTCCCCTTGAAGTACTTCCAGCCTTGAGAAACCACCTGTAGAATGTCATCTAGAGAACAAGAGGTAAAAGTGAATACTGGTATTCTTGATTTCTTGGGGTGCTGGCTTGGTGGGGGCACTTGAATGAGGTCTCAGAGACAGCAGCAAATGGAGCTGTGCTCTGGTGTCCTTGGCTCCTTGTGTAGGGGATTTGGGACACTCTTTCAAATCCTGAAAGTCAGACAGAGACTAATAGAGTGTTTGGGACTGGAGAGGTTAGAATGCAAGAGGATGGACAAAGAGTGTCTTTCCCATGAGGGGAAGCAACCCTCCATCGGCCATGACAAGTGGCTGAGCCCCTGGACTCTAGAAAGGAACTTGATGAGAAATGACTAGGTATGGGCCAGGGTGGACAGCCCCTAATGCTTTTACATTCTGCACTTTGGTGTGGGAACTCTAGCTGGACCCTGGTCTCTTTTCTCCTAACCGCGCCTAAGTCCTTCCCAACCTCAAGCCCTCCCTCCTTAACTTCCTAGTCCATGGCTGCCCCTCTCTTCCCCCCGGCCTCCTCCCTAACCCACCAGCCCAGTGACCTCAGGTCTGGGACAGGTAAGATCTCATGGGCCGCTGGTCGGCTTCAATGTAATTTTCTGAGTCACTTACTTTGTCGTTTGAGCAACTTGCTCATATTGTCCAAGCTGCCCTGGAGTGCCCGGATCTTTGTATTCAAAGCACTGGCTTTCTCCAAATCACTTTTTAACTCTGGGATTTGGGCATTTAAGGTACCGACTTCTTCCCAACTTCTTGTTAAGATCTGGATCTGTGCGTTGGCCTTCTCCACACTGGTTTTTAACTTCAGGAACTGAGAACGCACATAACCCAGGCTCACATTCACCGTCTGGATCTGAACGCCAGCTGCCTCCATGCCATCGCTATTCTTTTTAATTTCAGAATCCAAGGTGCTGATGTTGTCCACACGACCTTTCAGCAACTGGACATTGGTCTTTACATCTGATATGTTGCCCATAAACCGGGGATCTGGGATTGAGAAAGTCAGGAGGTCAGCTGAGGGGAGCCCCAGGGACAGGAGTGGGGCTGTTGTCAGGTCGATCAAAGGAAGGGAAGAGAAGGAACAGGCTGAAGCTTCCCAAAGAACCAGGACAGTCCAATGGGCCACCCCAACCCTCCAATCATTCATTAAGATACAACAAATGTGCAATGGGCACCTACCATGTGCTAGGAACACAGGTGGATACAGACAATGGGGAGATGGATGAAACACAGGCTCTCTGTGAGAAAATTTCACAGGCAAGCAGAAGCAGGGGTTAGAAACCAGTCCTGAAATTTCTCTGAGTGTTCATGGAACATTTGATAAAGGGGTGCCCTCCATGAGCCCCATCACTCTCCCCAGAACTTGATTCCCCCTGGACCCCACCCCTTGGTTGCCATCCCTCTGCTTTCAGAAACCCCTGCAGTGGCTGTCTGCTAGGACAGCACCACTCCCTCACATCTGTCCATGGGCCCCTCTGTGACCATGGGAAGAGCCAGCCACTAATCTGGAAGTGGCTTCTTCTCCAGAGAACATGGAAAAGGAGATTACAAAACTGTTTCTCCCCTTCCCTTGCCCTACCCACTTTCACATTCTGCTCAGGTCCCAGGCCTGGGTACCAGAGATAGGATCAAAGATAAACCAAGAGGCTCAAAGGCGAGCCCTGAGGAAAATGCCATGCTAGAGGCCAGGGGTCTAGGATGGGGGAAGGGGGACTCTGCTCAGAGCCTACAAGTCTAAGACCAAGTATGTCCCGAGGCCACAGAGGGAGAAAACCAAACCCAACAGCTTCTCGGGTCCCCTTGCTCCGCTTGCTGGAGCCCTGGCAGGAGGAAGAAGGCTCTGCCAGCAGCAAAGGGCATGAAGCCTGACAGAGCCAGAAGAGGAAGAAAGATAAACCCCGCAACACCAAATGAGTAGGAAGGCTCCCTAGACATGATTTTTGCAGGGACAGGAGAATGAAGAGAGCACGAACGGGTCCTGTTGAGGGGACTGAGTCATGGAGATCTGTTGGCTTGTTGGTCAGGCTCTCCATCTGGTGAGTTGGGGCCAATGACACATGAGGCTTAGTCCTTCACAGGGTCAGGAGACATTGCACTGTCAGGGACTGTCCACAAGGCTCCAAATCCAAGGAGCAGAGCTCAGATTGGTGGGGGATGGAGGGAGAGAAAATAGCACAGCATGAAAAACTAGATAAATGTTTCCTGAGGACAAAAGAATGTATCCTTGAGCACCAATGTGCAAATGCTGATCCCAATAATCTCCCAGAAATTGGGAGGGAAAGAGCATCAGCTCACCGTACTGGGGGCGGCACACCCTGTTACTGCACATGGAAAGAGGAGAAAGGAGACAAATGAAAGTCGGAGGCAGGAGAAACCTGGAGAGCAGGGAAGTGGTCTGGATCTGGAGGGAGCCAGCTGGCCACAGAGAGGGGCTAAGCCCAGACGATGAAACATGAGGACTTACAAAGGACGGCCTGCAGCAGGATGGAGGCGACCAGGACCAGCGTCAGGCAGATTAATGCAGCACGGACTGTGGGTGTTTTCCCCGGGAACAGAGATGGACCAGACTTGGGAGGAGGCTCTGTTGGAAAAAGAAGAAAATGTGTGTTGAAGGAGTAGCAAAGGGCAGGTTTGCACACAGAACACGGAGCAGGTTCTCAGCAGTGACTGTGGCTTGCCTCGGGGCCAGAGGGAGATGTTCTGTTTGTCCACAGTGAAGTGTGCATCAGGGACCTCCCTCTCGGCCGTCATCCTGAGTGCTCACCCTTACCCTGGAAGCACAAGTGCTTCTGGCTGCCTGTCTCTCCAAGGGCTCTTATCTAGAGGAAACAGGAAGTCAGTCCCACACTAGGTCACCATATCATCCCAACTTCCCTATTCCTGACTAGATACCTTGTCTGGCTTACTCCCCTCCTCAGAAGTCTGAGCTTTCAGAAAGAGGCCATCTGTTGTCTTCTCTGGGAGTCTGTTACATAGATACATTAACCATCTTGTCCCAAAGCTATCCCATTTCTCTTGTAAGATTCTCTTCACCCATCCACCCATCCATTCACCCCACAAATACGGACTGAGTGCCTTCTAGGTACCGATGCTGTACCAGGCATAGGGCCACAGCGATGAATAACTCACAGTCCTTGCACCAAGCAGCTCACAGTCTGGTGGGAAAGACAGACATGAGCAAATAAATTGCACAAGAGACAGATGTGCCCAGTTGAAAGAAGCGTGTGAAATGGAATAATGGAAAAAAAACTGCAGTAGAAAGATAAGCATATGCCAAAGGATGGAGCTTAAGATAGCATGGAGTGCTTGGCAAACTGAAAATAGTGGCAATATTGCTGGAACATAAAATATACACAAAAATGTGAGGAAGGGGGCTCACATAGGGTGGAAGAGGCACCTGGGGTCTGATTATGAAGATCCTTCTGATCATGTCAAGGAGCTTCACCTCTAGCTCGTGGGTGACATGAGGCCAATTAAGGACTTCAGGCAGGAGAGAGACAAGGACAGGGACACTGTAAAAACATCACTCTGATCGTGGTGAGGAGCACAGACTGGTTGGGGGAAGCCAGGAAGCAACCATTGCAATAGAATATTCTGCTTCCTGTTATTAGCGCATCTTGGCTGATACAATATTCCTTTATAATATGCAACTTGGAGATTCAAAATGTAAACCTAAGACTTGAGTTCTCCTCCCTGCTTCCTGTAGCATGTGAGCTTTTCAAACAAAGTAGGGGTGCTCAGCAACGTCAGACTAGGAATCTTTCTGTTTCTCTCTCCTCTCTCTCTGTCCACAACTTCCTCTCTCCTTGCTTGTAACCCTGAATAGAGAGTTCCATATGTGCAAGAAGCTCAGGGCACAGAGGAGCCTATTTGGAGCTCAGTGAAGGACTACATTTTCTCCTGGGTGACTTCTCATGCTTTGAAGAAGTCTGCCAAATCTGAGAAATTTGGCACATGGCAGACTCTATAAAAATATTTCTTGGAATGTAGGAAACAGGAGAGGAAAGAGGGAGGGAAGGAAAGAAAAAAGAAGGAGGTTGGTCCAGATAATTGGAGGATGGGTGAATGGATGAATGAATGGATGGAGGATGCATGGACGGATGGGTGAATGGTAAGTGACTGGGAGACTTGATAGCTAATCATGCCACTCTGATGTTTACACAGTCTGTGGCCTGGGATCTGCCTTCTAGAAGCTACTGCTTCTTTCCGCTATCTCCAGAAGTTCTCATTCATCTTCAAAGCAAAAGCATAAGGGGAAGTGTGATTTATTCCTTACTCAGGAATGAACAAAAGCTCTGGCCGCAGGACAAGAAAGCTGTCCTGGGCCTGCTGAGGCTGAGCCAGTAGAGCTGGATGACAGGCTGTATCAGGGACCAGGGTTAGAGGTTAAGCTAGCAGGGCCAAGGAAATATCTACCTATGCTTTCAGGGGCTCCTGCTGCCTTTGGTACTTGGGAGGATGGTGGCTGCACGCTCAGCCCGTGCCCATGTGCAGCTCATTGTAGTTACAGGCCCTCGATGCTCTCTCTCTCCAGTTAACCAGGCCTCAGGCTGGAGTCACTTCTCAGACTGGATGAGGGAACCCAGAGGGGACCCCACACTGGGAAGCTCTGGGAAGGAAGCCGGGTAACAAAGATGGTGTCTCATTTGTTCTGTCTCATTGCTTCCCTACCTGCTGTCTGCTCTAAATTTTGATGTTCGATAGTCCCAAACCTCAGGGTCTGGCTCCACCTCACTGCCTGCCTCTGAACGCCCATGAAGATTCCCACTCTCTTCAGGTGGCTCGTGTGGTTGCAGAGCGTTGGTTCTGTCAGGGCTTAGACAGGATTAGAATGTTCCACTTCTGGACTCTCATGCTCAGGACCCAGCCCAACTCCAGAGCCATCTCTGCCCTTCTGCTCCTGACTCCTGGCCCTTCATCCACAGCCTGTCCTATTTCTGGGCCTGGGGATAGAGAAGAATCCAAATTACTTAAGACCCTGGTAGAAGAGGCCTTGCAGGGGTCCTGGTCTCCTCCTGCAGCATTTGAAGGAAAGAAGCTGCCACACAACATGCCTTGGGAGTGTCTTGTCCCTTTCCCCTAGGTCAAGAAGTTGGGTTTTCTCTGCTGGTTTGTGGCATGAGTTATTCTTTATAGAGCCCCCAGACGCCCTCTCAGTGGTCCCAGGAAAGGATAAGGAAGCCTCAGCAGGCTGGGCCCATGGCATAGGAAGAGGCTGCGCCGATGGCATAGGAAGGGGCTGGGGCAGGGAGCATTTAGTCCAAGTGATGGAAATGGAGGCTCAGGTAGGTAGAATACTGAGAGGCGAAAGGATGATCCAGCATGAGGAAGCTGAGCAAAGGCATGGAATCCTGGGTTGTGGGCCCTCTGGGGTTTCAGAGGAGGTGGATGTAAAAGTCCCAAACCATAAGAAGTTTCATTTCCCACTTTGTGGAGAGGGAGGGAGTCACGAGCCGTCTTCCTATAAGCATGCTCATCTGCAGGTATTTCCTGAGTATCTCTCCTGTGCAAATCTCTGGATGCTCTATCTGGCACCTGGCCTGACCGGAGAAAAGACAGAGAAGCAGGCAGGTGCCTTGGCCACACTTGCCAGTCAGGAAGGCGGGCGGCTCTCCTGGACACTCAGGCTTCTGAACCCTCCTCTTCCAAACAGAAGAGGAGCTCTGATCAGACCTAGTGACCAAAAAAATCACTTCTGTGGTGAGAATGGGAAGTCTGTGCTCATTTCTTTCATTTCTCCTCTTCCTGTGCTCCTGGGGTTCTAATACTTTCTCTGGACAAGGACAGAGGAAGAAAACAGCTTGGCCACTTTTTCCCTTTCTCTTGTTGGGGCTATGGTTGGGACCAGCCTTATGCTTGGAGGAGGACCATGGACTTAATCAGCAAGACCGGAACAGAGACCTGGGTTGTTTGAAATGCTCCAGCAGTGCCGAGAGTCATCTCCCGGGAGGAGTCACCCGAGTCCCTCAGTCAAGTCATGGAGGAAACTAGAGTGAACACCGAACTGCGGAGTGGGGACAGGGAAGGAGAAGCGAGGGAGGAGGGAGAATGACTCTGAAATGAGAGGGGATTACAGCTGGTCACACCTGGCTTGCAGGCCTCAGAGGGACTCCTGTGATGCAATGGGGGATTTGGCCCACAAAAAATCAAGGGATTCCATGCCACCCTCTGGACATGTGCCCTGGGCACAGGGGATAGGGCAGAGAAACCAAGGAGCATAGGTGGCATCACTTACTCCTCTAGAGTCCTGCTGTGCCCTAGGTACCAAGACACAGCAAGGAAAAAGACAACTACAGACCCCGCCCTCAGGAATGGTTTTCCTGTTGTTGAAAAAATATGACATCCTTAATGCTGGGGAGAAGGGAAGTCTCCCAAGACTAAAAATGACTGACAACACTATAGGGACCTCCCCATGTCTCCCTGGACCCTGATAATGGGTTCCTTTTTTATGACATTGTATAAGGATAAGTCTCTTTGGAACAGTGACAATGAGCCAGACCCTACTGATCAGGGTATTTCACCCAGTGCCATCATAAATAGTGTGATATGTAAATGGGCTGGCAACCTAGCCACATGGAAGAGCTGCTGTGTACCCGGCAGAGAAGGCTGCTCCAAATTACATTGTAGGTCAAAGAACTCATGCCTATAGCTTTAGTGAGAGGGGCAAATCTATGTTAGGAAAGTAATGAAAGGCTTTTAGGGAAAAAAATGTTCAGTTTCTTTTAAAATCTTTTATTTATTATATAACTAATGATATTAATTATAGAAAAAATCCAAGTAGGAAAAAAAACCCACCATAGGCTGGGCGCAGTGGCTCACATCTGTAATCCCAGCACTTTGGGAGGCCAAGGTGGGCAGATCACCTGCGGTCAGGAGTTTGAGACCAGCCTAGCCAACATAAACCCGTCTCTACTAAAAATACAAAAGTTAGCCAGGCATGGTGGTGTGTGCCTATAGTCCCAGCTACTCGGGAGGCTGAGGCAGGAGAATCACTTGAACCCAGAAGGCAGATATTGCAGTGAGCTGAGTTCATGCCACTGAACTCCAGCCTGGGTGAGTGAGACTCTGTCTCAAAAAAGGAAAAAAAGAAAGAAAAGAAAAAAAGAAACCCACCATAGAGACAACAAATGTTATACCCATAGTTCAGTTTTCCTTACCACCCATGTATATACATATACACATCTATATCTATAGCCATAGCTATGTCTAATCGTCACTATGGATATATTATATACATATTTAACAAGACAATTCCTGCTTATTTTCCCTAGCATCCTTCCCCACCTCTCCTGCATTTCTTTTTTGTTTTGTTTTGTTTGAGATAGAGTCTCACTCTGTTGCCCAGGCTGGAGTGCAGTGGTGTGATCTCAGCTCACTGTAACCTCCACCTCCAGAGTTCAAGCAATTCTCCTGCCTCAGCCTCCCATGTAGCTGGGACTACAGGCGCCCGCCACCACATTTGGCTAATTTTTTATATTTTTAGTAGAGATGGGGTTTCACCATGTTAATCAGGATGGCCTCAATCTGCTGACCTCATGATCCACCCACCTCGGCCTCCCAAAGTGCTGGGATTACAGGCGTGAGCCACTACACCTGGCCTCTCCTGAATTTCTGATACCAAAAATCCCTCTCCACTGGGAAACTTTTTTCAGTTTGTGATTCAAATGGGGCTGCTGATTCCAGGCATAGGAGTGACAGCTCACAATGATAGCTGCCCAAGGTTTGGGTAGGAAGGTAGCTCTCCTCTCTCCCTAAACTGAGGGCCCTAAAGATATGACTATAGGGCAGCTAGTAACCAGTTCCTCTGTCATGTGGAAGACCTCAGTAGAATAAGACCAGCACAGAGACAGAAGCTGTAACAAAAAAACGAAGAGACAAAAAGTGAGTCCTGGTGCTTTTGAGTGCTGGATCCTGTTGAACCTGAGTTCCATTCCCCACAGACACTCTGTTTCTTGGTTTGGTTATATGAACATAAACAAAAACAAAAATCTCTTATTTTCATTTGAATTTAATTGGATGGGTTTCTGTTTCTTGCAACCAAAGAGTTCTGTCCAATGCATTAGGTAAGCACATAAATTTTTTTTACAAAACTAGAACTCTACCCTATAGTGTGTAAGGTTTTGTTTGTGTTTTTTTGGTTTTTTTTTTTTTTTTTTTTTCTTAGTAATGTATTATGGATAACCTTAAAATCAAACTTACATCTTCATAATAACTTTTATTTTTAGTTCATGCTCTACTGTAACTTTGTTTTCACTTTTTATATTTAATACATTTGGATTTCATGATATCCCATTTTTTTCTTATCTCTTATTGTCTTGTTCGAGTATTCCATGATTTTAGGAAGGAATCTAACTTATTTATTTCTAAATGGGTAGCCTGCTGTGCTGATACCATTTTTTAAAACAATGCATAATTTTATTTCTGACTATGAAGTACCATCTTCATCATGTGTTTCATAATATGTTTGAGTTTGTTTCATATATTTAAAGGTCTGTTTCTGGATTTTCTATTGTGTTCCATTTGTCTTTCTATTGATATACCAAAACTCTACAGTATGAATTAGTATAGATTTATAATGAAGGCCCTATCTCCAGACACAGTCACGTTGAGGATTAGGGATTCAACTGATAAATGAACAGAAAACACAGTTCAATCCATAACACAGCTCATAGAACAGACTAGCAAAAAAATGTAACCCATAGTAAGGATAAAAACCAATCTACTGAAACTAACCCAGAACTGATACAGATGTTAGAATTACTAGGCAAGGACATTACAATAGACATTATAACTGTGTTTCTTGTGTTCAAACAGTTAAATAGAGACATGAAATATTTAACAGATACAAATTGAACTTCTAATGATTAAAAAAACTACAATGCCTGGTATGAAAAATACACTGAAAGGGATTAATGGCAGGTTATAAATTGTAGAAGAAAAGATCAATGAATTTGAAGATATAGCAATAGAAACTATCCAAAATGAAGCACAGAGAGAAAAAAGAGCAGAACATCAGTGAAGTCTGAGACAACTTCATGCAATTAATATACATGGAATTGTAAGTTCTCAAAGAGGGTGAAGAGGGACAGAAAATCTATTCAAAGAAATAATGGTCAAAATGTTTCCAAATTTAAAAGCTATTTATTTACTTAATAACATGGATGGGTCCACTCCAAGATGGTCGAATAGGAACAGCTCCAATCTGCAGCTCCCAGCATGATTGATGCAGAAGATGGGTGATTTCTGCATTTCCAGCTGAGGTACCTGGATCATCTCATTGGGACTCATTGGACAGTGGGTGCAGCCCGTGAAGGGCAAGCCAAAGCAGGGCGGAGCCATTGCCTCACCCAGGAAGTGCAAGGGTTCGGGGGATTTCCCTTTCCTAGCCAAGGAAAGCCGTGACAGACTGTACCTGGAAAATTGGTACACTCACGCCCAAATACTGTGCTTTTCCCATGGTCTTAGCAACCAGCAGACAAGGTGATTCTCTCTTGTGCCTGGCTCAGTGGGTCCCACACCCATGGAGCCTTGCTCACTGCTAGCACGGCAGTCTGAGATTGACCTGCAAGGCTGCAGCCTGGCTGGGGGAGGGGCATCCACCATTGCTGAGGCTTGAGTAGGTAAACAAAGCAGCCAGGAAGCTCAAACTGGGCAGAGCCCACCACAGCTCAGCAAGACCTACTGCCTCTATAGACTCCACCTCTGTGGGCTGGGCATAGCTAAACAAAAGGCAGCAGACAACTTCTGCAGACTTCAACATCCCTGTCTAACAGCTCTGAAGAGAGCAGTGGTTCTCCCAGCACAGCACTTAAGCTCTGAGAGCAGACAGACTGCCTCCTCAAGTGTGTCCCTGACCCCATGTAGCCTAACTGGGAGACACCTCCCAGTAGGGGCCGACAGGCACCTCATACAGATGGGTGACCCTCTGGGATGAAGCTTCCAGAGAAAGGATCAGGCAGCAATACTTGCTGTTCTGCAATATTTGCTGTTCTGCAGCCTCACTGGTGATACCAAGACAAACCAGGTCTGGAGTGGACCTCCAGCAAACTCCAACAGACCTGCAGCTGACTGTTGGAAGGAAAACTAACAAACAGAAAGGAATAGCATCAACATCAACAAAAAGGACATCCACACCAAAACCTTATCTATAGATCGCTAACATCAAAGACCAAAGGTAGATAAAATCACAAAGATGGGGAGAAACCAGAGCAGAAAAGCTGAAAATTATAAAGACCAGAGTGCCTCTTCTTCTCCAAAGGATCGCTACTCCTTATCAGCAATGGAACAAAGCTGGGTGGAGAATGACTTTGATGAGTTGACAGAAGTAGGCTTCAGAAGGTCAGTAATAACAAACTTCTCCAAGCTAAAGGAGCATGATCTAACCCATTGCAAGGAAACTAAAACCCTTGAAAAAAGGTTAGACAAATGGTTAACTAGAATAAACAGTGTATAGAAGACCTTAAATGACCCGATGGAGATGAAAACCATGGCACAAGAACTTCATAACGCATGCACAAGCTTCAATAGCTGATTCGATCAAGTGGAATAAAGGATATCAATGATTGAAGATCAAATTAATGAAATAAAGTGAGAAGACAAGATTAGAGAAAAAAGAGTAAAAAGAAATGAACAAAGCCTCCAAGAAATATGGGACTATGTGAAAAGACCAAATCTACATTTGATTGGCATACCTGAAAGTGATGGGGAGAATGGAACCAAGTTGGAAAACACTCTTCAGGGATTATCCAGTAGAACTTCCCCAACCTAGAAAGGCAGGCCAACATTCAAACTCAGGAAACACAGAGAACACCACAAAGATACTCCTCGAGAAGAGCAGCCCCAAGACACATAATTGTCAGATTTGCCAAGGTTGAAATGAGGAAAAAATGTTAAGCGCAGCCAGAAAGAAAGGTCGGATTACCCACAAAGGGAAGCCCATCAGACTAACAGCGGAACTCTCAGCAGAAACCCTACAAGTCAGAAGAGAGTGGGGGCCAACATTCAACATTCTTAAAGAAAAGAATTTTTAACCCAGAATTTCATATCCAGCCAAACTAAGCTTTATAAGTGAAGGAGAAATAAAATCATTTACAGACAAGCAAATGCTGAGAGATTTTGTCACCACCAAGCCTGCCTTACAAGAGCCCCTGAAGGAAGCACTAAACATGGAAAGGAACAACCAGTACCAGCCATTGTAAAAACATGCCAAATTGTAAATACCATCGATGCTATGAAGAAATGGCATCAATTAACAGGCAAAATAACCAGCTAACATCATGATGACAGGATCAAATTCACACATAACAATTATTAACCTTAAATGTAAACGGGCTAAATGTCCCATTTAAAAGACACAGACTAGCAAATTGGATAAAGAGTCAAGACCCATCAGTGTGCTGTACTCAGGAGGCCCGCCTCATGTGCAGAGACACACATAGGCTCAAAGTAAAGGGATGGAGGAAGATCTGCCAAGCAAATGAAAAAAAAAAAAAAAAAAAAAAGCAGGGGTTGCAATCCTAGTCTCTGATAATACAGACTCTAAACTAACAAAGATCAAAAGAGACAAAGAAGGCCATTACATAATGCTAAAGGGATCAATTCAACAAGAAGAGCTAACTATCCTAAATATATATGCAGCCAATACAGGAGCACCCAGATTCATAAAGCAAGTTCTTAGAGATCTACAAAGAGACTTAGACTCCCACACAACAATAATGGGAGATTTTAACACCCCACTGTCAATATTAGACAGATGAATGAGACAGAACGTTAATAAGGATATCCAGGATTTGAACTCAGCTCTGCACCAAGCAGACCTAATAGACATCAGCAGAACTCTGCACCCCAAATCAGCAGAATATACATTCTTCTTAGCACCACATCACACTTATTCTAAAATTGACTACGTAATTGGAAGTAAAGCACTCCTCGGCAAATGTGAAAGAACAGAAATCACAACAAATTGTCTCTCAGACCACAACGCAATCAAATTAGAATTCAGGATTCAGAAACTCACTCAAAACCACATGACTACATGGAAACTGAACAACCTGCTCCTGAATGACTACATAAATAACAAAATGAAGGCAGAAATAAAGATGTTCTTTGAAACAAATGAGAACAAAGACACAACATACCAGAATCTCTGGGACACATTTAAAGTAGTGTGTAGAGGGAAATTTATAACACTAAATGCCCACAAGAGAAAGCAGGAAAGATCTAAAATCGACAACCTAACATCAGAAAATGGTCCAAGACTACATAAGTTGGGGAAATATTTCATGCTGTCTACTTTTTTTTTGGAGAATCATATTAAAGTTCCTGGGAAGTCTTGTGTTAAATCTGTTTAACATTTTTATACCAGGGGTTTCAGGATCATTTTGCTTTTATACCCTCTTCACAGATGACACTTCTCACTCTGAGAAACACTGGCCTAAATTCAAGAAAGGACAATTCAGGGAGACTGAAGCTCTCTCTGATTTCCCAGTTCTAGTTGTTTTGCTCTGTGAGATCTTGCCACTTCCCCAGATGAATCAAGGAATCACCATCCCCTTCATAGGAAGCCATGCTCCCCACAGAATATCATCACCCTTCTATTGAATACTCTCTACCTTCCCCATTAAGTTCAGATGCTTCCTCAGACATTTATAAAGTGTTTTATTCTGGGGTCTGTTGAGGGCCTCTCTATTCTGTTTCACTGGTCTTCAAATTCTCTTGATATCACTAAACTAATAGCTGCTTTATAAAACATCTTAAAATCTGGCAGGTCTCCTTTTTAACCTTTTCTTAATTAAAATGTTCTTTGCCATTTTTAACTTGCTCTTTCAAATTACCCTTTGGCAATCCTATTGAGATTTTAAGTGGAATTTTGGTAAAGCTGTAAAATAATTTAGGGAGAGTTGATGACTTTAGGATAGATTTTATATCCACATGCATGTGGCGTTTCTCTATTTCCTTTATATCTGTCAGTCAAAATTGTTTTGGTTTTCTTCTTGTGAGCACCAACCTTTTGTTTGAAGGGAGGAAGACAACATTATCATTTGTAGATGATACTATTTTTTTACCTATGAAATCTAAAAGAAGCACCTGGAAGAGTTACTTAAATTGATGAGGGTTAATCTTCATATAGACAAAAATAATCCACATTAGTAACTTTCTTATATACCAAAATCAGCTCATTAGAAACAGTGGATATGCAGAGCAATTGGGGGGCTTCATATATATTTAGGAAGAGAATTAACAAGACTTGGTAATGGGCTTGGTGTAGAGGATGTTGGGGTGGAAGCGTCAGTGAAATGCTTCAGAATTTTGTGTGGCCTCCTTTTGCCCCACCGTCACCCTGCGGGGCAAGACTATGTTGGATTAGACATTCTCCTTTCCATTCCAAAACCCAAATTTCTGCCTCTTGATGACACTTCTCAAGGTTTTTGACATTCCTGGTTTCAGGACTGCTGGTATGGTCTTAGCTACTTTGTTCTTTTCATTTTGGTTGAATGGAAGTGGGTTTGATAAGCTTGTCAGCTCCTACCCTACCATTGTTCCCAGAAATCTGCCTGTAGGATTTCCTGCAGCTGTTCTGAGTCACTCTTCTCTGGTGTTTTGATAAAGTGGGAAGAAAGATCATCTGTGGGAGTTACAAAGAGGAACTGAAAAGAGGAGTGAAGATTTAGAACAATAGTAAAGGATAACAGAAGAGGAAACTCGCCAAAGACGAAGAAATGGAAGGGCAGCTCAGAGACGGCTTATTCATGGTGGTCTGTAAATGTCAAAGGCTCTCAGACACACATGGAGGTAGGCAAGAGAAATGCCAGAGCTCCCTTTCTGGGCTCACTTAAAACCTTGCAAGTTATAACCTCAGAAAAGAATATATATATATTCTTTTTTTTTTTTTTTTTGAGATGGAGTCTCGCTCTGTCGCCCAGGCTGGAGTGCAGTGGCCGGATCTCAGCTCACTGCAAGCTCCGCCTCCCGGGTTCATGCCATTCTCCTGCCTCAGCCTCCCGAGTAGCTGGGACTACAGGCGCCCGCCACCTCGCCCGGCTAGTTTTTTTGTATTTTTGTAGTAGAGACGGGGTTTCACCGTGTTAGCCAGGATGGTCTCGATCTCCTGACCTCGTGATCCGCCCATCTCGGCCTCCCAAAGTGCTGGGATTACAGGCTTGAGCCACCGCGCCCAGCCCAAGAATATATATATATTCAATGTAAATATTGCTATAAGGGAATCAAATTATTCAGAAACATACCAATCAGAATTATAGACTTTTAGGATTAAAGGTTACCCTTTACAGTATATAAAAACAATCTCTGAAGTCCAGACATCTTAAAAGACTCCTTTGTAACTGGCCAGGTACAGTGGCTCTCACCTATAATCCCAGCCTTTGGGAGGCCGAGGCCGGCAGATCACCTGGTCAGGAGTTCAAGACCACCTGGCCAACGTGGTGAAACCCCATCTCTACTAAAAATACAAAAATTAGCCAGGCATGGTGGTGGGCACCTGTAATCTCAGCTAATCAGGAGGCTGAGGGGGAAGAATCACTTGAACCTGGGAGGCAGAGGTTGCAGTGAGCCGAGATCATGCCACTGTACTCCAGCCTGGGAGACAGAGTTAGACTCTGTCTCAAAAAAAAAAAAGAAGACTCCTTTGTTACAAAACAGAACAGGATTATACACTTTCAACAAGTCTCCCCACTGGGCAAAAGAGTAAAACTGATGCTGTTTGTGATTATTCTCAATATACCTCCTTATCAGAACTAGCTTTAAGTATATCTGCTTTCCTATAGTTTTGTGGGAGGCACTATTTCTCCCCATGTCTCTAAGATCTGTTTTATGAGCACCATTCTTACCATTAAGCCTGTTCTCAAGGTTAAGACCATTAGTCCAGAAGAAAAGTCCTGAGAAACTTCAATATGAAAAGTGAAAGAGTAGCAGATAATTTTAAACAAATGGAATATGCAATTGTTCATCGGTGTTTAAAATTGGCCTCTTAGGTTTAAACAGAAAACTCTGATTTGAAGTTTTGCCAGTTATCATTGTGTAAATATCCCCACAATAGCTGATTTCAACTTGACACGATGTCGCCAAACACGGTTGTGCAGAGAAGCCCACAATAGGCTCCTGAAAGCCTGTAAAGGACAATGCCAGGGTGCCACTGTTTTCCTCCCATGGCCATGATCTATCCAATTGTGTAGTTTTTCCCCAGCCTTGCTCTCCAGAAAGGAGAAGAGAGGAGTTTGCCTATAGGTTTGGGATGGAAGGACAGAGGTACTTGGAGTACGACACTGTTAAATGCTACCCAGGAGACCCAGAGTAGGGAAAAGATGCAAAGGCCCCAGTATAAACTGGAAGGAATGAGCCCCAGCCCCTTTGAGGAGTCTCCGTTCTGAGAACTTCCCTGTCGATTTCCACCAACTTCCGCCAACAACCTACTGTGGCTTTTAAGTTCTGTCTATCTGTCTCCAAAATGAACTGTTCCTCTTCCCTGGCCACAAGAGGCCTGGCTGCCCCCACGCCACAACTCCCTGATGTGGGCATGGCTCCTTTACGTGATTGTGGCCTATGGTCACTGTCTCAGGAGTGGGTGATTGATAGGGAAAGCTCTGGTGCTTTCCCTGGAGCAAGAACCACCAGGACCACAAAGGCCTCGTGTTTGACCACCAGCTACCTGTCTACAAGGAACCAAAATCCTTTCCATGAGTGTAACAACTCCAGGGACCCGAGGACATTTCCTGGGTTTGTGGGGAGAAATGAGATGAATAACAAGAGAGTAAAACATAAATCTGATCCCACTAGTCCCTTGCTTCAAAAGAGTCTCATTACCCTCAAAAGAAAAGAATATATCCTGATCATCTAACAAAACCCTTTGGGATCTGGAGCCTATCTTCACATTTCCATCTCTCACCACTCTCCTCACTGGCTTTCTTTATGTTTGGAAATATGCCAAGCCCACTTCTTCACAGGCCCTTTGCACTTGTGAATGTGTATATGTAGGTATGTATGTATTTATATACATGTACATATATCTTTTCTTGGTGAACCATTTGAAAGTAAATTGTAGCATTTCAGCATTATTTGGTACTTCAGCCGTTATTTCCTAAAAACAAACAAGGACGTTCTCCCCCCATAATTCTTATATAATTACCACACCCAAGGAATTTAATGTGGATAAAATATCAAAGCTGTTATAAAAATTTACAGACCAGGCACAATGGCTCGCGCCTATAATCCCAGCACTTTGGGAGTCCAAGGCAGGAGTATCACCTGAGCCCAGGAGTTTAAGACCAGCCTGGGCAACACAGTGCAACCTCAACTCTACAAAAAACTAAAAAAAAAATGTAGTGGTGCATGCCTATAGTCCCAGCTACTGTGGAGCCTGAGGTGGGAGGATCACTTGAGCTTAGGAGGTCAGGGTTGCAGTGAGCCATGATCACACCACTGCACTTCAACCTGGGCAACAGAGAGAGGCCCTGTATCAGGAAAAAAAAAAAAAAAAAATTTTACAAAAACCCTTAAATGAAAATATTTACCCCAAATAAGCTAGGTTTATTTCCTGATCCCAGGATCCAGTTAAAGTTCACGCATGGTATTTGGTTGTCACGGCTCTTTAGTTTCCACTAATCTAGGCCAGTCCCATAACCACAACCATGACTCACACACACTCACCTCTTTTTATCGTTCGTCATATTAACACATTAGAGAGCTCGTGTCCATTGCTTGTAGGATGCCCGATCCTGGATTTGTCTGATTGCTTCCTTATGATTAGACTCAGGTTGTGGTTTTCTTTTAAAATAAACTGTTAGTGCAGCTTGACACCCCTCATGTGAGGGTGGTGCTGAGTAGTGGCTTAGCTGAGAATCCAGCAAGTGTGTTCCAACTGTTGCCCAGCCTGGCCTCCAGGTGTCCCCTGGGCTCCACAGCCCTGATGCTGCTCAGGTTTTGAACCGTTCCCCACTAGAAAAATACTGAAGAATTTTCTGTGCTCCAGAGCAAGTGCTCCAGAGTTCCTAGGACCAACTGTTTATTGCCTTCGGATAACAATGTCTGAAACACTGGAACAAACATGTTTTGACGAAGGACATGGAAACTTGGACATACCTCTATCCAGAAGCCTCTGCGCCAAAGACCTTAATCAAGACCAAGAAGATGCCCCACTAGGCAGAGAGACTACTTATGGTGTTACACCCAAGGGGTGTATATCCTTTAAGATTCCATTGTGGGACCACAGAACCAGACATGTCACCCTCATCTATAATACCAACCACACCCAGATGGTCTGGAGAGGAGCAATGCATTTACTGAGTGAATCCTGAAAACAGGAGCTGGATGCAAATCTACCGAGATGCCCTAGGAGTCCTCTAGTGGCATCTTCTAAATCATCTGGGAATTTGGCTTGGCCTAGTTCAAAACTAACATGGTCAAATGAAGATTTGTGTTTCTGGCCAAGATGGAATAACACAGATTATGTTTACTCTCACACCTAAGATAAAACAGACAATATACAGAAAACAATGGTTTTTAGGACACTGGACATCAGGAAATGAAAAATAGTGATCCCTGAAACAAAGGAAACAAACAAGCTAAGCTCTATGATTGCCCCAGCTTACTACCCGCAGTTTCCAGGCCACAGCACAAAGAGGAAGAACAGAAGGGGCCAGGCAGACTCCCTGAGTTGAGAAGGCAGAGCTGAGAGTACAGGGATACCACAGCAGCTAGAGTACATAGGACAGAGCATGTAGTCCAGATCTCTGGAGTTCTGTATCTGAGCAGACAGGAGAGAGCTGCTCAGATACAGAACTCCAGAGATCTGCAGCATTCAGCAACAGTCAGCACGTGTGTGTGAGGAAAGCACCTGAAGCTGGAGAAAGAACCATTCAAAGGGATTAGAAGGAAAAATGTTGTTGCCCATGCAAAGCCTAGAATGGTGCCTGTTTCCATCAGCCAGCCTAGAAAATGTATAATTCACAGGGCATTGGGTAGAGTACACAGGACTCAGGGCAGGAAGAGCATCAGGAAAAATAGCTAATGCATGCTGGGCTTAATGCATAGGTGATGGATTGATGGGTGCAGCAAACCACCACAGCACAAATTTACCTATGTAACAAACCTGCACATCCTGTACATGTATCCTGGAACTTCATAAAATAAATAAACTGTGTATTTAAAATAATAATAAATATAAGGTCATGTTGTATACAAACAAGGATAATTTGACTTTTTCCTTTCCAATTTGGATGCCCTTTATTCCTTCTTCTTGACTAATTGCTCTGACTAGGACTTCCAGTACTATGTTGAATAAAAGTAGTGAAAGTGGGCGTCTTCGTCTTGTTCCAGATGTTAGAGAAAAAGCTTTCGGTGTTTCCCCATTCAGTGTGATATTAGCTGTACATTTGTCATATACGGCCTTTATTGTTTTGAAGTTTATTCCTTCTGTACCCAGTTTGTTGAGAATTTTTTAATCATGAAAGGGTATGGAATTTTATAGAATGCTTATTCAGCGTCCATTGAAATGATCATATGGTGTTTGTCCTTATCTCTGTTAATGTGATGTATCATGTTTATTGATTTGTTTATGTTAAACCAGACTTGTATCCCTGAAATAAATTTCACTTGATCATGGTAGATGAGCTTTCTAATGTGTTGTTGGGTTTGTTAGAATTTTGTTGAGAATTTTGTGATCCTATGTTCATCAGGATATTGACTGGTGGTTTTCTTTTTTATTGTGTCTGGTTTTGATATTGAGTAATGCTGGCCTCACAGGATGAGTTTGGAAGTTTCCCCTCTTTAATCTTTTGGAATAGTTTGAGTAGAATTAATATGGTTCTTCTTTAAATGTTTGGTAGAATTCAGCAATGAAGCCATCAGGTCCTAGGATTTTTATTGATGGGAGACTTTTAATTAGTGCTTTGATCTCATTACTTGTTACTGGTCTGTTAAGATTTACTGTCTCTTCAAGTTCAATTTTGGTAGGTTGTATGTGTCCAGGAATTTATTCATTTCTTCTTGGTTTTCCAACTGGTGGGTGAATCGTTATTTATAATAGCCTCTAATGATCCTTTGTACATCAAAGGTATTAGTTGTAATGTCTCCTTTTTTATTTCTCATTTTATTTATTTGGGTTTATCTCTTTGTTAGTCTAGCTAAAGTTTTGTTGATTTTGTTCATATTTTCCAAAAACCAACTTTTTGTTTCCTTGATGTATTACACTGGGTATTGTGTTTTTAGTCTTAATTTCACTTATTTCTGCTCTGATCTTTATTATTTGTTTTCTTCTACGAATTTTGAGTTTGGTTTGTTCTGGCTTTTCTAGTTCTTTAAGATGCACTGTTAAGGTGTTTTTTT
This sequence comes from Macaca fascicularis, assembly GCF_037993035.2. Lineage (NCBI taxonomy): Eukaryota > Metazoa > Chordata > Mammalia > Primates > Cercopithecidae > Macaca > Macaca fascicularis. The sequence continues at coordinate 51,045,103 of NC_088387.1, read as the reverse complement.
GCAGTCTTTCTACTTTTTTAACGTTTATTTTTATGGCTCCAATTGATGCCTCACTTTCTACTTTTTTGATGTAGGTATTTATTGCTATAAATTTCCCACTTAGTGCTGCTTTTATTTCATAGGTTTCTGTGTGTTGTGTTACCATTTTAATCTGTTTCAAGAAATTTTTAAAATTCCTTCTTGATTTCTTCATTGACTCACTGGTCATTCGGGAGCATATTGTTTAATTTCCATGTATTAACACAGTTTCCAAAATTCCTCTTGCTATTGATTTCTAGTTTTATTCATTGTGATCAGAAAATATATTTGATATGATTTTGAATTTTCTGAATTTCTTGTGATTTATTTTGTGGCATAACATGTGGCCTATCCTGAAGAATGTTCCATGTGCGGAGGAGAAGAATGTGTATTCTGCAGCAGGTAGGTTGTTGTATAAAGGTCAGTGCCATGTTTGGATATGGTTTGTCACCGCCAAAACTCATGTTAAAATTTGATCCCCAACGTGGCAATGTTGGGAGGTGGGGCTTAGTGGGTCATAGGGGTGGATCTCCCATAAATGTCTTGATTAGTGAGACTGGATTAGTTCTTGGGGAAATGAATTAGTTTCCCTGCGAGTGGGCTATTATAACACCAGGCTGCCCCTCAGACTTTGTCTCTTCACATATGCCCATTTCTCCTTTGACCTTCTCCACCATCTTTTGACCTAGCACGTGGCCCTCACCAGAAGCTAGGCAGACGCTGATGCCATACTCCTCATACTTCCCAGCCTACACAACTGTGAGCTAACTAAGCTTCTTTTCTGTGTAAATTACTCAGTCTCAGGTACTCTGTTATAGTAACACAAAATGGATTAAGTCAGATAGGTCCATTTGGTATAGAGTGCGGTTTAACTCTGATGTTTGTTTATTATTTTCTGTCTGGATAATCTGTCTATTACTGAAAGTGGGCGTTGAAGTTCCCTAATATTATATTGCAGTCTATCTTTCCTTTTAAATCAATTAATATTTGCTGTATACATTTGGGTGCTCTGATATTGGGTGCATAAATAGTTATAATTATACCCTCTTGCTAAATTGACTCGTTTATAACCTCTTGCTGAATTGACTCCTTTATCATTATATAATGACCTTCTTTGTTTCTCTTTACACTTTTTGACTTGAAGCCTATTTTATCTGATACGAGTATAGTTACTCTTGCCCCCTTTTTTGTTTCCATTTGTATGAAATATCTTTTTCTATCCATTTCCAGTCTGTACATTCATTTATAGGTGAAGTGAGTTTCTTACAGGCAACATATAGTTGGGTCTTTTTTTATTTTTTGAGACAGAGTCTCGCTCTGTCACCCAGGCTGGAGTACAGTGGCGCGATCTCGGCTCACTGCAAGCTCCGCCTCCCAGGTTCACGCCATTCTCCTGCCTCAGCCTCCTGAGTAGCTGGGACTACAGGCGCCTGCCACCACGCCTGGCTGATTTTTTGTATTTTTGTATTTTTAGTAGAGACAGGGTTTCACCGTGTTAGCCAGAATGGTCTCGATCTCCTGACCTCATGATCCGCCCACGTCAGCCTCCAAAGTGCTGGGATTACAGGTGTGAGCCATCATGCCCGGCCAGGTCTTATTTTTTTAATTCATGCAGCCATTTATGTCTTTTAATTGGGGATTTAGTCCATTTATATTCAATGTTATTTTGATAGGTAAGGACTTACTATTGGCATTTTGGTTACTTGCTTTCTGGTTGTTTTGTAAGTCTTCTTTTCCTTTCTTCCTTTCTTACTCTCTTCCTTTGTGGTTAAGTGATATCTCTTAATTTTTAATTCCTTGCTTTTTATTTTTAGTGTATCTATTACAGGTTTTTGCTTTGTGGTTACTGGGTAATTTATAAAGGAAAGAAGTTTAATTGACTCACAGTTCTACATGGCTGGGGAGGCCTCAGGAAACTTACAATCATGGTGGAAGGCAAAGGAGAAGCAAGTGCCTTCTTCACAAGGTGGCAGGAAAGAGAGAGTGTGAAGAGTGACGGGTGCACTAAAATCTCAGGCTTCACTACTATACAATTCATCCTTGTAACCAAAACCCAGTTGTACTCCCAAAGCCATTGAAATTTAAAAATACTTTTTTTTTTTTTTTTCTTTTTTTTTTGAGACGGAGTCTCGCTCTGTCGCCCAGCCCAGGCTGGAGTGCAGTGGCGCGATCTCGGCTCACTGCAAGCTCCGCCTCCCGGGTTCACGCCATTCTCCTGCCTCAGCCTCCCGAGTAGCTGGGACTACAGGCGCCCACAACCGCGCCCGGCTAATTTTTTGTATTTTTAGTAGAGACGGGGTTTCACCGTGGTCTCGATCTCCTGACCTTGTGATCCGCCCGCCTCGGCCTCCCAAAGTGCTGGGATTACAGGCGTGAGCCACCGCGCCCGGCCTTAAAAATACTTTTCTAAGAAAAGAGACTGGCATCTCTCCTGCTCCCTCTCTTGCCACATGCCATGCCTGCTCCCCTTCCACTTTCTGCCATGAGTAAAAGCTTCCTGAGGCCTCACCAGAAGCTGAGCAGATGCTCGTATGACCTGCAGAACTATATGCCAAATAAACCTCTTTTCTTTATAAATTACCCAGTCTCAGGTATTCCTTTATAGCAATGAAAAACGGACCACTACAAGAAGGAAGATGTCCACTCCAGAAAAGACCCATGGCTCATCTCGCCGAGCCCTGCCTATGAGCAAGGCACAGCACATCCTCCCGGGAGCAGAACAGGCAGATGCCACAGGGGGAATGTGGCATCTCCATTGGGCGGGATGTTATTGGGGTCTTCCAACCCCACTGACTTCTTGCCCAGTGCTTCTTCCAGTGGAGCAGCATGGAGCAGGGACAAAGCTCAGTGTCCAGGTGACACCGCTTTGTGGAGCACTATGGCAGGACACAGTAACCTCTGGAGACTGGGACCAAGACCAGGAGAAAGGATACCTGATCTCAGCTCACCTTGATCCTCCATGCCCCTTTCCTCCTTCCTTGCAAATCCTCCCCCAAGCCAGTCCCAGAGGCCAGGCCAGGAGATAACACTTATAAGCGTTCTGGCTTCATGGTCATTGCCAGGTCTTTATGTCCATTACCCTTGAAGAAAATCTGAATCAGTTTCTAGGACTGAAATCAAACCACATCTCTTCCCTGCTTAAGAGGTTTCCATAGCTTTCCCTCCTCCATGGGGAAAAGTAGACCCAAGAAACCCAAAAAAGCCTGGTAGCTGAGGCCACCTCTCAGTGGCTCCTGAACTCAGTCCTGTATTAGTGCAGTCACAGGTGATCAACATGTTAATCAAACCCACCTATAAATGTTTATTTTATGTTCCTCATGCTCCATTTTAAAAGGCAGATAACATAGAATATATTTTAGAAGATGTGGAGCAGATGTTAACGGCAGATGCTAGAGAAACAGGAAAGTGCAGGGTGGAGACCTGGGCTCTGAAACCAGACTGACTGAGTTGGAGTCTTTGTTTCCCAGCACTGCATGGCCTTGGGCAAGTGGCCGGACCCTCTGCCTCCATTCCATTATATATATACTAGGAGATGAGATATCATCTAACTTATGGGATTGTTGTGAGGGTCAACAAGTTAATACCTGTTTTAGAATGCTTGTGAGACTGCCTGGCACTGGATAAGCGAATGTTGGGTATTATCAAATAACATAGCTGGGGATGGTGGCGCATGCCTGTAGTCCCAGCTACTCAGGAAGCTGAAGAGAGAGGATCACTTGAACCCAGGAGTTCGAGTCCAGTCTGGGCAACACAGTGAGACCCTACTTCAAAAATATTTTTTTAATAAATAAAAAAATGTTTCAAACAACGGAGGCACACAGACTTGACTTCCCACACTGCATTTTGATTGCCTCCGGCCCTAAACATACCCGCAAGCTGCAATCCACTGCCTCTTCCCTCACGAGCATACACCCCTCCCCCACCACTCCTTTGGTCATATTTTGGGAAAGAATCCTTAAATTAAGTTCCCTTTAGCACGGCTTTTATAGGACACGGACACCACAAGCTTGATCTTTCTTCCTGACTAATTCACACGCAGGCTCAGATGTGGGTCTGTCCTTCCCTCATGTTGCTTTTAAACATCGATCATTAAGCAAAGTTCATGTCGAGAACACCAGAGTCCACAAGAGTGCGGGATTCCTGAGATCCCTACCAAAGCTGCTCCCTGACATAAATGATTCCGCCGGCGCTCTCTCCCTCAGTGACCTGTAGATGGCGCCACTGCCTCCGCCTGGGCACAGAAGGACGCCTGCCGCTTGAAGTTCTGTTTTCACTATGCGTGTGAATCTGGTCCTCCTTAGTTATTTGTCGGACTGAATAATAGTTATAATGGAATCCTGGCCTTCCAGGAATCCCCGACCCCCTCAATGAATGTAGTAGTAACGTTAGTCATCTCATTCCTACGTTTCACTCCCTAGGCCAGGACCCCTGAAATTTCAGTAAAGGTATAAATTTGCTGAATTCTTTGAACCAAGCTCCAGGTGCTGGCTTCATGGAAGGCAGAACATTGCTTACCCTGTCCCCAGTGACCACACATGAGTAATCAGTCTTGGCCTTCCGGATGTAGCCAGGGTAGCCATGGCTTCCATCCCACCAGCTGGTGACTATTAAATATGCCAAGCCCTGACAGGTTCAGTCCTGAGAGTCCGGAACCTCCAGGAATGCCAGGGGTTCTTGTTACAAAGAGACTCGAGAAACAGGAGTCAGGTGGCAGTGACACCCCATGCTTCCCCTACTTCACCAAAGCTGTTCTTGCCACAGTCACGGTGAACTGAACCTCCTGTTTACAAATTCAACTGGCATTTTCCTATCTGTGGATTTTTTTAACTCGGTGACATTCTTTCCCACTAACTCCCTCACAAGGCCCCATTTCTTGGATATTTGTGGCCTCACGCACTCCTGGTCTTCCCCTGCTCAGAACCTCCAGGAGTTCCTTCTCTCTCAGCTCTCCCCTAGGTGCTGGACTTCCTCATAGGTCCATTCTTATTCCTCTTCCCTGCTCTCCACACAGATTCTCCCTGGACAATCTCCTTCCTCCCCACCTCACTCCCCAATTCTCTTTCAGTCTAAACCAGTCCCCCAGACTCATGAATCCAGCTACCACCGGCCCTCTTTGCTTGCTTGCCACACGACTCTTCAAAAACAATAAATCCAAACCTGAACCCGGCCCCAGCACTAGACCACCACGTTCCTATCCCCACCCCAGCCAACAAGTCTGACTCTGGCTCTGTGCTCCAGTCTCCCAAGCCAGACAGTTGAGTATCACCCTTGACGCCTGTGTTAGTTTTCCAGGGTTGCTGTAACAAATTATCACAAACTAGGTGGCTTAAAACAGAAGAGAGTGACCCTCTCATCGTTCGGAAGGCCAGAAGTCTGAAAAACTGTCAGCGGCGCTGTGCTCCCTCCAAAAGTTCCAGAGAAGAATCCTTCCTCACCTCTTTCAGCTTCAGGAGGCTTCAGGCATTCCCTGGCTCCTCTGTGCCTGACTCCAGCCTCTGCCCCCATCTTCACACGGCCATCTCTTCTGTCTCTGTGCATCCTCTTCTCTCATAAGAAAGCTCTCCTTGGATTGAGAGCCCACCCTAAGCCAGTAGGATCTCATCTTTATCTTTACCTCAATCATATCAGCTAAGATCCTATTTCCAAATAAGGTCTCATTCTGAGGTTCTGGGTGGATATGAATTTGGAGGGGATGCCATTCAACCCACTGTAATTCCTCCACTTCCCCCCTCCAATCTAATTTAATGCATGCTACCTGGGTTTGTTTGTTTGTTTGTTTGGGTTTTTTGTCTGTTTGTTTTTTGTTTTTTCAAGACAGAGTTTTTTGCTCTTGTCACCCAAGCTGGAGTACAATGGCACGATCTCGGCTCACTGCAACCTCCGCCTCCTTGTTTCAAGCAATTCTCCTGCCTCAGCTTCCTGAGTAACTGGGATTACAGGCACCTGCCACCATGCCCGGCTAATTTTTTGTATTTTTAGTAGAAACGGAGTTCACCATGTTGGTCAGGCTGGTCTTGAACTCCTGACCTCAGGTGATCCACCTGCCTCGGCCTCCCAAAGTGCTGGGATTACAGTCATGAGTTACCACGCCTGGCCGCTACCTGGGTTTTTGTTTTTCTTTTTGTTTTGTTTTGTTTTGTTTTTTGAGACAGAGTCTCCCTCTGTTGCCCACACTGGAGTGCAATGGCGGGATCTCAACTCAATGCAACCTCCGCCTCCTGGGTTCAAGTGATTCTTGTGCCTCAGCCTCCTGAGTAGCTGGGATTACAGGCACCTACCACCACACCTGGCTAGTTTTTGTATTTTTAGTAGCAACACGTTTTCACCATGTTGGCCAGGCTGGTCTCAAATTCCTGACCTCAGGTGGTCCTCCCACCTTGGCCTCCCAAAGTACTGGTATTACAGGCGTAAGCCACCGCGCCCAGCTGCATGCTACTTGTTTAACATATTTCAATCCACCTCCTTCTCTCCATCCACATGGTCAATTCCTGCTCCCTGGCACCTGGTGAGGTGTCCAGGCCCCAGCCTTGCCTTCCATCCACTCCTCACACAGCAACCAGAGGAATTGTTTCAAAACAGATCCAACCCTGCTCCTCACCTCACAACCTGCAACAAACACACACACACACATACACACACACATACACACACACACATAGACACACACATAGACACACACACACACTCCCAGCATCATTGGAAGAAAGCTCCAGCTCCCCAGCCAGCGCTCCGCAGCACACCAGTCCCTCTGTAAGTGGTCCCTGCCCTCCTTTCTGGCTTAATGCCTAACTACTGCCCACCCACTTTCCAGCTGCCTTCCTCATGTCCCAAGCCCGCCTGGGCCAAAAGCACTCCCGCGGGCTGCAGGTGCCACAGCGCCCAGGTCGCTGCAGATGCTGCTCCCTCCGCTGGAAATGCTCTCTCCCTGCCTGGGCCCACCTCACTGACTCCTTCAAATCTCAGGTTAGACACCGATTCCTCTGGTCAGATAGCCCTGGCCCCCACATCAAGTGAGATTCCTGTTCGGGCTCTCCCAGCTCCCCAGGCCACCCCCAGCACAGCCCTGTCACACTGTACTACGTGTGTTCCTTGAGAGCAGGCACCGGGCATGCTCACCACACGGCCTCTGCACCTAGCTCAGTCCCTGTCACTTCACAGTCACAAACAACACATTGTGAGCACTCAGCATGAGTCAGGGACAGTCCTCAGCATCTTCCTTGCACTCACTCACTTCCTCTTCACAACAACTCTGTCAGGTGGTGACTTCACATGAGGCCCATTTCTTTAGATGTGGAAACCGGGGTGCAGATCCATTAGGTAACTTATTCAGAGTCTCAAAGCTATTAAGTAGCAAATCTGGTGTTCCAACACAGGCAGCCTAGGTGCAGAGTCCAGTCCTAGCTATAATGCTATACTCAACTATTTATTGAAATAACTCTTTATTGGTTCAGTTAACTAATGTAAAATGGAGCCAGCCTGACTCCAAGAAGTTAGCTAACTTTTCCTGAGGTTGTCTAGTGAGGTCAGAACTTTGACTCAAGCCCTCAGACTTCTAGACTGATGTTGCTTATGAACCCACCAAAAAGAGACCGGGGGCTTCTGCAGGTGCAGGATTCTCAGAAAGGCGCCTGAGAAAAAGGGGCCCTCCTCCTTTGCTGCCTTGTCCAGAAGTGCTCGTTATAGTCAGGGCAGAAGCTCTCCAGCACAAAAAGACACCCCGGCAGCAAGTCTCCTGGTACCAAGCACTATTCATGAGGTTCTATTAAAACAAACAAAGAAACAAACAAACCCTTTGTATTTTTGTAGAGACAGGGTTTCACCACGTTGGCCAGGCTGGTCTTGAACTCCCGACCTCAGGTGATCTCCCCAGGGAGTGATGGCGGTGCCTGTAATCCCAGGTACTCAGGAGGCTGAGGAGGGAGGATCGCTTGAACCTGGGAGGCAGAGGTTGCAATGAGCCGAGATCGCGCCATTGCACTCCAGCCTGGGCGTCCGTCCCCCCAAAAAAAAACCACCTGAGTTCAGATCCGAACCTCCATCTGATCAGGCCTCTAAATCTAATTGCCAGATTAAAGGAAGTACAGAGGATAGTGCAACATGATGAGTAAGTCCAAAGAATGAGAAATGCTAAGGACGATTGCTCTAGTTACACACACACACACACACACACACACACACACACACACACACACACAGTCATACATAAAGAGTAAGATGAATGGTCACAGATTTTAAAAGCCTTAAAGATGTATCAAACAAACACAATGTATGGCATTTGTTTGGATGCTGATTGAAACAAGGTACCTGTAAAAAATATATATGTATATGAGACAAAAGAGCAAATGTGAACAATGACTGGCTATTTGATGATATTAAGAATTAGTACTAATCTGTAGGTATAATTCTTGTGTTTTTTGTTGGTTTGTTTGTTTTTGAGACAGCGTCTCACTCTGTCACCCAGGCTGGAGTGCAGTGGCTCAATCATGGCTCACTCACTGCAGCCTTGACCTCCCGGGCTGAGTGATCCTCCCACCTCAGCTTCCCGAGTAGCTGGGACTACAGGTGTGCACTATCATGCCCAGTTAATTTCTTTTTTTTTTTGTAGAAATGGGGTTCGCTGTGTTGCCCAGGCTGGTCTTGAACTCCTGGTATCAAGTAATCCTCCCACCTCTGCCTCTCAAAGTGCTGGGATTATAGACATGAGCCACCATGCCCGACCAATTATTGCACTTTTTAAAAAGAAGTTCTTACTTCTTAGAAATACATGCTGAAGGCCTGGCGCGGTGGCTCACCCCTGTAATCCCAGCACTTTGGGAGGCTGAGGCGGGCGAATCACGAGGTCAGGAGATCGAGACATCCTGGCTAACATGGTGAAACCCCGTCTCTACTAAAAATACAAAAAATTAGCTGGGCATGGTGGCGGGTGCCTGTAGTCCCAGCTGCTGGGGAGGCTGAGGCAGGAAAATGGCGTGAACCTGGGAGGTGGAGCTTGCAGTGAGCCGAGATCGCGCCACTGCACTCCAGTCTGGGTGACAGAGCGAGACTCTGTCTCAAAAAAAAAAATAGTAAAATAAAATAAATACATACTGAAGTATTTACAGATAATAAAATAACTTGAGGGAAAAGAATAGGGATATAGAGGCCGGGCGCGGTGGCTCAAGCCTGTAATCCCAGCACTTTGGGAGGCCGAGACGGGTGGATCACGAGGTCAGGAGATCGAGACCATCCTGGCTAACACGGTGAAACCCCGTCTCTACTAAAAAAAATACAAAAAACTAGCCGGGCGCGGTGGCGGGCGCCTGTAGTCCCAACTACTCGGGAGGCTGAGGCAGGAGAATGGCGTGAACCCGGGAGGCGGAGCTTGCAGTGAGCTGAGATCCGGCCACTGCACTCCAGCCTGGGCAGCAGAGCGAGACTCCATCTCAAAAAAAAAAAAAAAAAAAAAAAAAAAAAAAAAAAAGAATAGGGATATAGATAAAATAAGGTCGATTGTGGAATCTGGGTAATAGGTATATGGTAGGGGGAGTTATATTATTCCCTCTACTTTTGTACTTGCTTCTAAAATGCATAATAAAAGACTAAAATAAAAGAGTCACCCTCACACAGTGAGCCAGACAGCTGCAGCCAACCAGTCAGAAATTATGGATTATGGATCCACTTGATCCAGTCAATTCTGTTCTGGAGTATGGTGATCCCAGAAGGAGGTTTTGAAACAGGAAAGAGCCCCTGGGTCTTAAAGAGGAGTCAGCACTGGTAGGCTCAGAAGCCTGACCCTGGCTGGGTGAGGTGGCTCACACCTGTAATACCAACACTGGGAGGCAGAAGCAGGAGGATCGCTTGAGGTTCAGAGTTCAAAACCAGTCTGGGCAACGTAACAAGACCCTGTCTCTATAATAACAACAACAAAATTTTAATTTGCCAGGCATGATGGCATGATCCAATAGTCCAAACTACTTCAGAAGGCTGAGGCAGGAGGATTGTTTGAGCCCAGGAGTTCGAGACTGCAGTGAGCTATGATCGTGCCACTACATTCTAGCCTGGCAATAGAGTGAGACCCTGTCTCAGAATAAAAATTTAAAAAGAAAGCCTGACCCTTATAGTTTGGCTACATTTATAGAATATAGAACATTTTTTCTTCTCCGCTGTTTTATTTGGTCTTTTGTTGCTATTAAATATTGTTCTCCTTCAGTCTTTGGTAAAAATCTTTTTTGGAAATTTCAACTTTTTTCACATGTGGTTAAAGGAAGCAAGGAAAGTTGAGTTTGTTTACCAAATGTTGAGACCCTCAATCCCATCCGCAGCCCCTAAGACACCTGGTCTTCCCCTGCAAGCAGGAGACTGGAAGAACCTTCTCTGGGAAATGTAACCGGCCAAGGAGAAAGACATTCAAGGCAATGAAAATTGATAGATTTTTCTGAAGAAATTGAGAGGAGTTGTAGAGAGTTGGCAGAGTTTGAGGTTGAATTATTTCAAAGCATATAGAAAACTAACCAAATGAAAAGAAAAAATAATTATTAATTTTTTAAGTAGTATAGGAAAGGAAAATATAACTGTGATTCAGCTGTGTATAACATTTACATATTCATAGTAATATGATTACTGAATACTGATATACCAACTGTTATTTATTGGTTTGCCACATCCATTTCCATTACTGTTAGGTTCTTCCCTAAATCACAGCAGGTGGAAGGCTAGAAACTATTCTTCCAGACTTACAAAAAGTTTGGGATTTTAGATCTGCCACAGGGATATATTTTTTTTGTCTGTTTGGCCTATCGATAATCTAGAAGTATTTTGAAATCCCTCACTAGGATAGTAAATGTGTGCATTTCTCCCTATAATTCGTTAGTTTTTACATTATCATTAGAAACCATATTAATTGTATACATGTTTAGAGCTGTTGCCAGGTATGGTGGCTCATGCCTGCAATCCTAGCACTTTGGGAGGCTGAGGTGGGAGAATCACTTGAGCCCAGGAGTTTGAGACCAGCCTGGGCAACAGAGGAGACCCCGTCTCCACAAAAAATTAAAAAATTAGCGGGTGTGGTGGTACACGCAGTCCCAACTACTCAGGAGGCTGTGATGGGAGGATCACTTGAGCCCAGGAGTTCGAGGCTGCAGTCAACCATCTTTGAGCCATTGCACTCCAGCCTGAGGGACAGCGAGAGACCCTATCTCAAGAAAAAAAAAACAAAACTGTTTTATCTGCTTGGTGAATATTTTGTCATGAGAATGATATTAATATGGCCATGCTTGCTTTTTTGTTTGTTTTTTTGTCCAATATATCTTTTTCCCTTTCTTCACATTCAGTTTGTATGTATCTTTACATCTTAAATGTGTCTGTTTAAAACAACATATAGCTAGGTTTTCTTTCTCATCTTTTTTGAGTTCTTTCTCCAAAAACATTTTCAGCGTAGGTCATCCTACAGCATACATTGAAAAAAAAATGTTTAGTATGCCTCATATCTGAGTGACAATCTGTCTGGATATAAAATTATAACTTTCAAAAGAGTCACCCTCACACACTCCAGCAGGGTCTATGTTCTGCCCTGATCATCCTGCTGTAATCTGAAAGTGTCCCTCCAAAATTCATTTGTGTTAACCTGTGCAGACACTGTGGTGGTATGAAAAGGCAGGGCCTTTGGGGACATGGTTAAGTCACAAGTGCTGCACCCTCATGGATGGGATTAGTGCCCTTAGAAAAGAAGCTGAAGGGAGCTCCCCGGCCCCTCCACCATGTGATAACTCAGCAAAAGGGGCCATATTTGAAGCAGAGCAAACCCTCACCAGACAGAATCTGCCAGCACCTTGATCTCAGACTTCCCAACCTCCAAAACTGTGAGCAATGAATTTCTATTGTTTATAAATTACCCAGTTCATGGGTTTGTTTTTTGTTTGCTTGTTTTGTTTTTTGAGATGGAGTCCCTCTCTGTCTCCCAGGCTGGAGTGCAATGGCATGATCTCAGCTCGCTGCAACCTCTGCCTCCCAGGTTCAAGCAATCCCCCTGCCTCAGCCTCCCTAGTAGCTGGGATTACAGACATGTGCCACCACGCCCAGCTAATTTTTTTTTTCTTGTATTTTTAGTAGAGATGATGTTTTACCATGTTGGTCAGGCTGGTCTCAAAGTCCTGACCTCAAGTGATCTGCCCACCTCAGCTTTCCAAAGTGCTGGGATTACAGGCATGAGCCACTGCGCCCGGCCCTATAGTTCATGGTATTTTTGTTACAGCAATCTGAATGCACTTAAGACAGTACCCCATGGATACCTGCCTAAACCTTCTGGGCCATTTTCACAGGCTGAGGGAGCACCCAATGGGTATCCCAAAGCAAAAAGGTTAGGGCAGGGCAAGCCACAATTAAAATAATAGCCTGCCCAAAGTTAAACTGCCACCTCCACTTCTTTGCAGCTTTTAAATGACAGGGTTGCTGCAGGGAGTAGTTCCAGCTCCGTTTCAGAAATCACAGGATTTTGTTCTTGGCTTCAGCGGGAATGACGCTGGTAATTTCTCCAGTAGGCTCCAGGAAGTTCTCCACTTACATGGAACCCTCTCTTAAGCAGTTTAAGTGAACTGCTGTGTGCGTAAAGAGGGTGGCATACGTGGCTGTGTGTGCATTTGTTTGTGCGTACACAGGACGCCCCTGGAAGGTTACACAAGAAACTGACACTATTGAGTGTCTTCAAGGAGGGCACCTGGGTGACTGGGGACTGGAGTAGGGAATGAAGCTGGTTCATTGTTTTATAACTCTTGATTTTTTATTGTATCTATTTATTTGTTATTTATTTATTTTTGAGACAGGGTCTCGCTTTGTCATACAGGTTGGAGTGCAGTGGTGTGAACATGGCTCACTGCAGCTGCCTCAACCTTCCAGGCTCAAGCGATCCTCCCACTTCAACCTCCCAAGCATCTGGGTCTACAGGCATGCACCACCATACCCAGCTATCTTTGTATTTTTTGTAGAGACAGGGTTTTGCCATGTTGCCCAGGCTGGTCTCTAACACCTGAGCTCAGCCAATCCACCAGCCTCAGCCTCCCAAAATGCTGGGATAAGCCTGTAATAGGTGTGAGCCACCGTTCCTGGCCCTTGGGGTCCTTTTGATAAGAACACTAATCCCATTCATGAAAGCTGTATGCTTATGACCAACTCACCTCCCAAAGTCCCCAACTCCTAACACCATCACATCGGTGATTAGGATTCAACACATTACTGCAGGGGAACATAAACATTCAGACCATAGCAGGATGACAGCAGCCTCCTCTCACCTCCCACTCTGGGACTGCGCTTCTGGAGAACGGTTGACTGGGGATGCCCTTCACATGGGACAGAGAGTGGATTGGGAAGGACCTGTCATTCTCCTGAGCATTAGGGACCCCCTTCCCCAACATATTTGATATTCCTGTTGTCATGTTTTATCTGTTCAGGTAAAGCCAGTGATTGTCCTCTTACAATGGCAAACGGCAAAGAAGAAATATCACCCCATATCTCCAAGGGCCTAATCTCTGGCAGCCTGCCAAGATGTAGGATTGGAAGCTAGGGAAAAAGGGGCGTGCTTCCTGGAACAGAGCAGATGCAGATACACAGAGTTGAGCTGTCCTCCGACTCTTCTCTTCCCAGGGCCTCCTACCTAGAGAAAGCCCAGCATGTATAGATTATACCCAGCCTTGCTCAAATGCAAGCTCTCCCTGGCTCCTGATCCTCCTGGTGCCAGGCTCGCCCTTTACAGCCACAGTTATTCTTGCATGCATCACCTGTATAATCTCCCTACGTCTGTCTCCCCTACAGACACTCAAAATGGCCTCTAGTCACTAAGAGGAAGAGGACAGTGACTGACGTCTGGTCCCAGGAGTACCCTGGGGTGGGAGCTGCCATTGTGCACTACAGCAAGGTGGATGTTTTCATTATCATTGTACCCCCAGTACTCAGGGAGTATTCCGGGAGCAAATAAAGGACTCCTCTTGGGGCCCCCATCCTAAGGGGGCTGTCCGTCCTGCCCCTTCCCTTATGGACCAGGATTAGGGAGTGTGGACTGCTGCGCTGGGCACAAACAGGTGTAACCAGAGAAATACGACACGCGGCCAGCTTCCCGGGCCTGACCTCGTTGGAAACATCCCCCACCCTCCCTCCTTTACCCACCCCCATCCACCCTTTTCTGGACCTTAGGGAGTCAGGGCCCACTACCCAGAGCGCCTGCGCAAGGAAGTGCGCGCAGAGCGAAACCCCTCGGTGCTGTAAGTTTGCGACCAGCAGGGGGCAGCACAAGGCCGCTTCCCTGGAGGTGGCCGGCAGGACCGCGGCAGCACTGCTGGAGCGCGGGCGGGCACTGACCGGGGGCGGCCAGGGGAGTAGAGCCCTGTCAGTATGAAATTACCCTGAAGACTGGGGCGTGGTATTAGTGCGTAGGCCAGGGGAACGTCCCGGTCCCTGACACCCAGGACACTGTCGTTACCGCCGCCCTCCTCCATGAGTGTGGTACCAAGGGCCGTGTGGTGCAGTGATGGGGGCATAGGCTCTGCCTTGAGGCTGAAAGGATGTTTCCACTCCACCGTTTACTGTGTGACGTTGGGAAAGTCACCCTGTCTAAACCTCAGCTTCCCCATCTATTAAATGGGGTAATAAGGCCCACCTCATTGGGTCGTTAGGGAGCTCATAAGCCGACCGGTAAGTGCTTAATAAATATTAACCTTCATCAGCACTTTTCTTATTGCATCATAATTGCCCAACTGTGCATCTCTCCTTGTACAGGTTTTCTTAGCACTTGTGGGAGATTATGTTTAGGATCTATACCCAGGAGTGGAATTTCTGGGTCACATGGCATGAAAAAGTCCCCCAATGCCTGAGCTGCCTGGGTTCATACCTGTCAGGCATTTTGGGATTACAGCGTCCGGCCCCGTCCCCCATCAAAGTAACTGCTCTGTGAGCTGTTGTGAGGCCAAGCTGCGTGGGGATGAGGTTGCCACAGCTCTACACTGGGCCCTACACAGCCCCTGGCTGACCTCAGACCAAATCAACCACTTGATCCTGTCCAAGTCTCCTCAAACTCCAGCCCCTTGGAGCCCCCAAGCAGCCCGAACTTCTTGCTGTGTGAAAGGAAGCGCTGTTCCCTCCCCAAGCCCACAGTGGTCCTCACCCACCTTCTGTGTCTTCGTCTCTGTAGGTGCTTGTTTCTGTGACTGAGGTTGGGGATTCCTAAAAAAGAAATAAGACCCCCCATGTCTTTCTGGCCTCTTTTTTTTTTTTTTTTTTCTGTTAGAGACAAGGTCTCTCTCTGCCACCTAGGGTGGAGTGCAGTGGCACAATCATAGCTCACTGGAGCCTCAAACTCTTAGGCTCAAGTGATCCTCCACCTCGGCCTCCCAACTAGCCGGGACTACAGATGCACACCACCACACCTGCTAATTTTTTTAAACTTTTTTACAGATGGGGTTTCACTGTGTTACCCAGGCTGTTCTTGAACTCCTGGCCTCAAGCCATCCTCTTGCCTTGGTCTGTCAAAGCCCTGGGATTATAAGCATGAGCCACCTCATATGGCCTTCTGTCTCCTTCTTTAACAGCCAGGAGTTGGTGCATATAATCAGTCCTCAACTCTTCCTCAAAGAAAACAAGTTTGAAGCTCAGCCCAGTTGCCCCAGTCTGCACCCCATGAAAATGCTACTCTTCTGCTCACCACACAGCCCCACACTGGCCCGCTCCAAAGCAGAACAGGATAGAGTCTCCCCAGGGAGTCTGGGCTGCCTCCCTGAAGGAGAGCTGGAAAAGGAGACATGTCCTCTTCAGTAGGAGATAGCTGGTGAGAGAGCGATCCTAGGGACTGTCCCCTGGATAGTGTTGTGCAGCTGACCTGAGGCCAGGGAGCCCTAGCACTGTCTTCTCCCTCATGGCTCAGAGACAGGGAAAAAAATCTGTATGAATTAGCTCAGGGTAATTTTTTCAGTCCCCATTTATCTTCTGGGTCAGGTAACCTTGTGCAATGCACAATCTGCCCAACTGTATGTGGCAGAAACCTACATCCTTGCAGTTCCTTAGGAAGCAAGATTTCAGACTGTGAAGAAGACTATGACCAGGCAGGTGTCCACTTGTCCACCTTTAATCTCTGGGGCCATCAGGGGAAGGTGGTGGTCAATGTTCCTGTGAAAAAATACTGCTTACTCCTGTCAGTGGACTCAAAATTCCCTGTTGCTCCTTCCAGAGCAGCTGCCTCTGGGCCTGATGGTGTCTACGGGGCAGTTTCAGGAAGGCTGTGGCCTCCCTTCCCACTACCTGGCACATCCCAGTCAACTTGGCTGACTACCCGCGTGTGCTCAGCACTGTCTCCTGGCAGCTATCCTTATTACCTAACTCCAGCTTCAATGCATCTTCCTATGTCTCAAATCAGGAACACTTCTCAGTGATACCTATTCTCCTCCCAAACTGTGGTCTCTGACTGAGCCCCTGGTCTCCACCACAGACTTGACAACACTCATATATGGCTAAATATGGTGTCTTCAAACATGCATGCTAAACTAAAAACACCACTTCTAAAAAATTATCTGAAGAAATTCAGGCACAAGTGCAAAGATGCACGTTTAAGGAGGATTATGGGAGCATTCGTTTGTGGTAGCGAAAAACCTCTGAAGACTCCAGATGCCCATTAATAGGGAAATGGCTTAATACTTTATGGGTCACTCAAGCTCTCACTTCCATGCAGCGATAAAAAGCTTTCCAAGACATTTAAAAGGGTGGAGGTTGGGAGGGTTGGAAAACAATATGAGCAGTCAGAGCCCATATAGGTTTTAAGAAAATAGAGGACTACATGCAGCTAAATGCATAGACCTGGAAAAGTCAAAGACCAATAAGCTTTTGGGTGGATGCTCAAGATCATTAGTAATTTCCAGAGACATGGAAATTAGAGCAACAAAATATCCCTTGATGCCTAACTGACTGGCAAAAACTTGAGAGTGGGAAAATACCAAATTGACAGTGGAGGGGATGTGTGGATACACAAAACTACATGCACATTGGTGAGTGTGGACTGGAGCAGCCATTCTGGACAGCAAGCTGACAATGTTTAGGCAAGTTAGATGTTTCTAGTGACCCAGAAACTCTACTCCTGGTATAGCTCCCAAAGATATTTTCCCACAGGTGCTTAGGGAAACCTGTGCAAGGATGTTTGTTGTGGCTTTTTTTAAAAAAACAGGGTTTTGCTCTGTCACCCAGGCTGGAGTGCAATGGCACCATCTTGGCTCACTGCAAGCTCCACCTCCTGGGCTCAAGTGATTCTCCTGCCTCTGCCTCCTGAGTAGCCAGAACTACAGGCACATACCACCACACCTGGCTAATTTTTGTATTTTTTGTAGAGACAGGGTTTCACCATGTTGCCTAGGCTGGTCTCAAACTCCTGAGCTCAGGTGATCCACCTCCTTCGGCCTCCCAAAGTGCTGGGATTACAGGCATGGGCCACCACACCCAGCCTGTTATGGCATTATTTGAGATGGCAGGGGAGTTGTTGGAGCCACCTAGATATCTGACCTTGGGAGAGCAGAGTAAAATGAAGTGGTCACACACCATGGAGAGTTATAGAGCCATCTGAAGCAACAGAGACAGATCTTTAAAAATATAACATGGGGCCGGGCATGGTGGCTCACACCTGTAATCCCAGCACTTTGGGAAGCTGAGGTAGGCAGATCACTTGAGGTCAGGAGTTCAAGATCAGCCTGGCTAACATGATGAAACCACGTCACTACTGAAATACATAAATTAGCTGGGTGTAGTGAAGCACACCTGTAGTCTCAGCTACATGGGAGGGTGAGGTGGGAGAATTGCTTGAACCCAGGTGGCAGAGGTTGCAGTGAGCTGAGATTGCAACACTGCACTCCAGCCTGGGCAACAGAGCAAGACTCTATCTCAAAAAAGAAAAAAAAAAAAGATGGCCAAATAGGAACAGCTCCGATCTGCAGTT
The DNA here is from genome assembly GCF_037993035.2 of Macaca fascicularis. Lineage (NCBI taxonomy): Eukaryota > Metazoa > Chordata > Mammalia > Primates > Cercopithecidae > Macaca > Macaca fascicularis. The sequence continues at coordinate 51,027,150 of NC_088387.1, read as the reverse complement.
CCCAGTGTGATCAACGCAGAAGACAGGTGATTTCTGCATTTCCACCTGGGGTACCTGGTACATCTCATTGGGAATGGTTGGACAGTGGGTGCAGCACAGTACATGGAGGGCAAGCCAAAGGAGGGTGGGGCGTCGCCTCACCCAAGAAGTGCAAGGGGTCGAAGGATTTCCCTTTCCTAGCCAAGGAAAGCCATGACAGACTGCCTGGAAAAACGGGACACTGCCACCCAAATACTGAGCTTTTCCCAAGGTCTTAGCAGCTGGCAGACAAGGTAATTCTCTCCTGTGCCTGGCTTGGCAGGTCCCATGCCCACAGAGCCTTGCTCACTGCTAGTGCAGCAGTCTGAGATCAATCTGCGAGGTGGCAGCCTGGCTGGGGGAGGGGTGTCCCCCATTGCTGAGGCTCGAGTAGGTAAACAAAGTGGCCAGGAAGCTCAAACTGGGCGGAGCCCACCACAGCTCAACAAGGCCTACTGCTTCTAGACCCCACCTCTGCGGGCAGGGCATAGCTGAATAAAAGGCAGCAGACAACTTCTACAGATGTAAACATCCCTGTCCGACAGCTCTGAAGAGAGCAGTGGTCTCCCAACAGGGTGTTTGAGCTCTGAGAATGGACAGACTGCCTCCTCAAGTGGGTCCCTGACCCTTGTGTGGCCTAATTGGGAGACACCTCCCAGTAGGGACCAACAGACACCTCATATAGGCAGTTGCCTCTCTGGGACAAAGCTTCCAGAGGAAGGATCAGGCAGCAATATTTGCTGTTCTGCAATATTCGCTGTTCTGCAGCCTCCGCTGGTGATACCCAGGCAAATAGTGTCTGGAATGGACCTCCAGCAAACTCCAACAGATCTGCAGCTGAGGGACCTAACTGTTAGAAGGAAAACTAACAAACAGAAAGGAACAGCATCAACACCAACAAAAAGGTCATCTATACCAAAACCCCATCTGTAGGTCACCAGCATCAAAGACCAAAGGTAGATAAAACCATAAAGATGGGGAGAAACCAGAGCAGAAAAGCTGAAAATTCTAAAAATCTGAGCACCTCTTCTCCTCCAAAGGATTACAGCTCCTCACCAGCAACAGAACAAAGCTGGACAAAGAATGACTTTGACGAGTTGACAGAAGTAGGCTTCAGAAGGTGGGTAATAACAAACTTCTCTGACTTAAGGGAGGATGTTCGAACCCATCGCAAGGAAGCTAAAAACCTTGAAAAAACGTTAGACGAATGGCTAACTAGAATAAACAGTGTAGAGGAGACATTAAATGACCTGATGGAGCTGAAAACCATGGCACGAGAACTTCGTGATGCATGCACAAGCTTCAGTAGCTGATTTGATCAAGTGGAAGAAAGGGTATCAGTGATCGAAGATCAAATTAGTGAAATAAAGTGAGAATAGAAGTTTAGAGAAAAAAGAGTAAAAAAAACCAACCAAACAAACAAACAAAGCCTCCAAGAAATATGGGACTATGTGAACAGACCAAATCTACGTTTGATTGGTGTACCTGAAAGTGATGGGGAGAATGGAACCAAGTTGGAAAACACTCTTCAGGATATTATCCAGGAAAACTTCCTCAACTTAGCAAGGCAGGCCAACATTCAAATTCAGGAAATACAGAGAACACCACAAAGATACTCCTCGAGAAGAGCAACCCCAAGACACATAATCATCGGATTCACCAAGGTTGAAATGAAGGCAAAAGTGTTAAGCACAGCCAGAGAGAAAGGTCGAGTTACCCACAAAGGGAAGCCCATCAGACTAACAGTGGGTCTCTCAGCAGAAACCCTACAAGCCAGAAGAGAGTGGGGGCCAATATTCAACATTCTTGAAGAAAAGAATTTTCAACCCAGAATATCATAGCCAGCCAAACTAAGCTTCATAAGAGAGAAGAAATAAAAGCCTTTACAGACAAGCAAGTGCTGAGAGATTTTGTCACCACCAGGCCTGCCTTACAAGAGCTCCTGAAGGAAGCACTAAACATGGAAAGGAACAACCAGTACCAGCCACTACAAAAACACGCCAAATTGTAAAGACCATTGATGCTATGAAGAAACAGCATCAATTAATGAGCAAAATAACCAGCTAACATCATAATGACAGGATCAAATTGACATATAACAATATTAACCTTAAATGTAAATGGGCTAAATGCCCCAATTAAAAGACACAGCTTGGCAAATTGGATCAACACCCATCAGTGTGCTGTATTCAGGAGACCCATCTCACGTGCAGAGACACACATAGGCTCAAAATAAAGGGATGGAGGAAGATCTACCAATCAAATGGAAAGCAAAAAACAAAAGCAGGGGTTGCAATCCTAGTCTCTGATAAAACAGATTTTAAACCAACAAAGATCAAAAGAGACAAAGAAGATCATTACATAATGCTAAAGGGATCAATTCAACAAGAAGAGCTAACTATCCTAAATATATATGCAGCCAATACATGAGCACCCAGATTCATAAAGCAAGTTCTTAGAGATCTACAAAGAGACTTAGACTCCCACACGATAATAATGGGTGACTTTAACACCCCACTGTCAATATTAGACAGATCAATGAGACAGAAAGTTAACAAGGATATCCAGGACCTGAACTCGGCTCTGCACCAAACGGACCTAATAGACATCAACAGAACTCTCCACCCCAAATCAACAAAATATACATTTTTCTTAGCACCACATCACACTTATTCTAAAATTGACCACATAATTGCAAGTAAAGCACTCCTCAGCAAATGTAAAAGAACAGAAATCACAACAAACTGTCTCTCAGACCACAGTGCAATCAAATTGGAACTCAGGATTCAGAAATTCACTCAAAACCGCACAACTACATGGAAACTGAACAACTTGTTTCTGAATGACTACTGGGTAAATAACTAAATGAAAGCAGAAATAAAGATGTTCTTTGAAACCAATGAGAACAAAGACACAACGTACCAGAATCTCTGGGACACATTTAAAGTAGTGTGTAGAGGGAAATTTGTAGCACTAAATGCCCACAAGAGAAAGCAGGAAAGATCTAAAATCAACACCCTAACATCACAATTAAAAGAACTAGAGAAGCAAGAGCAAACAAATTTGAAACCTAGCAGAAGGCAAAAAGTAACTAAGATCAGAGGAGAATTGAAAGAGAGAGAGACACAAAAAAACACTTCAAAAAATCAATGAATCCAGCAGCTGGTTTTTTTTTAAAGATCAACAAAATTGATAGACCGCTAGCAAGACTAACAAGAAAAGAGAGAAGAATCAAATAGATACAATAAAAAAATGATAAAGGGGGTATCACCACCAATCCCACAGAAATACAAACTACCATCAGAGAATATTATAAACACCTCTATGCAAATAAACTAGAAAATCTAGAAGAGATGATACATTCCTGGACACAGACACCCTCCCAAGACTAAACCAGGAAGAAGCTGAATCTCTGAATCTCTGAATAGACCAATAACATGCTCTGAAATTGAGGCAATAATGAATAGCCTACCACCCAAAAAAAGTCCAGGACCAGATGGATTCACAGCCGAATTCCGCCAGAGGTACAAAGAGGAGCCAGTACCATTCCTTCTAAAACTATTGCAATCAATAGAAAAACAGGGAATCCTCCCTAACTCATGTTATGAGGCCAACATCATCCTGATACCAAAGCCTGGCAGAGACACAACAAAGAAAGAGAATTTTAGACTAATATCCCAGATGAACATCGGTGTGAAAATCCTCAATAAAATAACTGGCAAACCGAATCCAGCAGCACATCAAAAAGCTTATTCACCACGATCAAGTCGGTTTCATCCCTGGGATGCAAGGCTGGTTCAACATACACAAATCAATAAACGTAATCCATCACATAAACAGAACCAGCATGATTATCTCAACAGGTGCAGAAAAGGCCTTTGACAAAATTCAACAGCCTTCATGCTAAAAACTCTCAATAAAGTAGGTATTGATGGAACATATCTCAAAATAATAAGAGCTATTTATGACAAACCCACAGCCAATATCATACTGAATGGGCAAAAACTGGAAGCACTCCCTTTGAAAACAGGCACAAAACAAGGATGCCCTCTCCCGTCACTCCTATTCAACATAGTGTTGGAAGTTCTGGCCAGGGCAATCAGGCAAGAGAAAGAAATAAAGAATATTCAATTAGGAGAAGAAGAACTAAAATTGTCCCTGTTTGCAGATGACATGATTGCATATTTAGAAAACACCATCGTCTCAGCCCAAAATCTCCTTAAGCTGATGAACAACTTCAGCAAAGTCTCAGGATACAAAATCAATGTGCAAAAATCACAAGCATTCCTATACACCATTAATAGACAAACAGAGAACCAAATCATGAGTGAATTTCTATTCACAATTGCTACAAAGAGAATAAAATACCTAGGAATCCAACTTACAAGGGATGTGAAGGGCCTCTTCAAGGAGAACTACAAACCACTGCTTAACGAAATAAAAGAGGACACAAACAAATGGAAGAATATTCCATGCTCATGGATAGGAAGAATCAATATCATGAAAATGGCCATATTACCCAAAGTAATTTATATACTCAATGCCATCCTCATCAAGCTACCAATGACTTTCTTCACAGAATTGGAAAAAACTATTTTGAAGTTCATATGGAACCAAAAAAGAGCCTGCATTGCCAAGACAATCCTAAGCAAAAAGAACAAAGCTGGAGGCATCATGCTACGTGACTTCAAACTACACTACAAGCCTTCAGTAATCAAAACAGCATGGTACTGGTACCAAAACAGATATATAGACCAATGGAACAGAACAGAGGCTGCAGAAATAATACCACACATCTATAGCCATCTGATCTTTGACATACCTGACAAAAACAAGCAATGGGGAAAGGATTCCCTATTTAATAAATGGTGCTGGGAAACAAGTTAGCCATATGTAGAAAGCTGAAACTGGATCCCTTCCTTACACCTTACACAAAAATTAATTCAAGATGGATTAAAGGCTTAAATGTTAGACTTAAAATCATAAAAACCCTAGAAGAAAATCTAGGCAATACCATTCAGGACATAGGCATGAGCAAGGACTTCATGACTAAAACACCAAAAGCAATGGCAACAGAAGCCAAAATTGACAAATGGGATCTAATTAAACTAAAAAGCTTTTGCACGGCAAAAGAAACTACCATCAGAGTGAACAGGCAACCTACAGAATGGGAGAAAACTTTTGCAATCTACCCACCTGACACAGGGCTAATATCCAGAATCTACAAAAACTCAAACAAATTTACAAGAAAAAAACAAACAACCCTATCAAAAAGTGGGCAAAGAATATGAACATACACTTCTCAAAAGAAGACATCTATGCAGCCAACAGACACATGAAAAAATGTTCATCATCACTGGTCATCAGAGAAATGCAAATCAAAACCACAATGAGATACCATCTCACACCAGTTAGAATGGCAATCATTAAAAAGTCAGGAAACAAGAGATGCTGGAGAAGATGTGGAGCAATAGGAACGCTTTTACACTGTTGGCAGGAGTGTAAATTAGTTCAGCGATTGTGGAAGACAGTGTGGCGATTCCTCAAGGATGTAGAACTAGAATTACCATTTGACCCAGTGATCCCATTACTGGGTGTATACCCAAAGGATTATAAATCACGCTACTATAAAGACACATGCACATGTATGCATATTGTGGCACTATTCACAATAGCAAAGACTTAGAACCAACCCAAATGTCCATCAGTGATAGACTGAATTAAGCAAATGTGGCACATATACATCATGGAATACTATGCAGCCATAAAAAAAGATGAGTTCATGTCCTTTGCAGGAACATGGATGAAGCTGGAAACCATCATTCTCGGCAAATTATCACAAGGATAGAAAACCAAACACCACATGTTCTCACTCATAGGTGGGAATGGAACAATGAGAACACTTGGACACAGGAAGGGGAACATCACACACCAGGGCCTCTCAGGGGGTGGGAGACTGGGGGAGGGATAGCATTAGGAGAAATACCTAATGTAAATGAGGAGTTGATGTGTGCAGCAAACCAACATGGCACATGTATACCTATGTATCTAACCTGCACGTTGTGTACATGTACCCTAGAACTTCAAGTATAATAAAAAAGAAAAAAGAAGTGAAGGCCGAAGATGTGACTGAATTGCTGTAATCTCATGATAAAACTTGAATGAATGAGGAGTTGCTTCTTATGGATGAGCAAAGAAAGTGGTTTGTTGAGATGGAATCTACTTCCAGTGAAGATGTTGTGAACATTATTTGTAATGGCAATAAAGGGTTTAGAATATTATATACACTTAGTTGATAAAGCAGCAGCACAGTTTGAGAAAACAGATTCCAATTCTGAAAGAAGTTCTACTGTGGGTAAAGTGCTGTCAAACAGCATCTCATGCTACAGAGAAATCTCTCATAAAATAAAGAGTCAATTGATGTGGCAAAAAAAAAAAAAAACCCCACAATTTTATATATATAGTTGCTCTTCCCTTCCTGAAAATTTCATCCAAAAGCCATTAGGTAGGGCCAAGCAAGCTAAGCATCCCCACAAGGGAGAAAGCCTGCCACGGTGAATCCACATGGGTGTGTTGGGATCCAAGCAGGGAGACATCCACACAGTGTCAGCATCAGGCACCTCAGCCACACTGGGGTGAGCAGAGCCTCCTCAGTAGGAGTGGGGCACAGAGAGGCAATGCAGCCACAGGAAACTGGTTACACACCAGGAAATTGATCAAATAGGAAAACAGGAGACAGATTTCTCACTGGTCAAGAAGGTAGCTATAAATACAGAAAAGAAGAAAACTAGAAAAAGCCCTTCCGGCTGGGGCAATATAGGAGGACTCTGTCTCTACAAAAAATGAAAAATTAACTGGGCATGGTGTGCACACCAGTAGTCCTGGCTCCTCAGGAGGCTGAGGTGAGAGGATCACTTAAGCCCAGGATTTCAAGGCTGCAGAGAGCTGATTGCACCACTGCACTCCAACCTGTGCAGCTAGAAAACTCTACCTTAAAAATAAAAATAATAAATAATAAAACTCAATAATACAAAAACAAGTAACCCAATGTGAAAATGAGCAAAGGATATGAATAGATATTTCTTCACAGAAGATATACAAATGGCCAATAAACACATGAAAAGATGCTCAACATCATTAGTCATCAGGGAAATGCAAATAAGAACCACAATGAAATACCAAGTCACATCCACTAGGATGGCTATAATTTAAACAAAACAAAACAAAACAGACAATAACAAGTGTTGCCAAGGATGTGGAACAATTGGAATTCTTATTCGTTGCTGGGGGGAAATGTAAAATGGGACAGCCACTTTGGAAGACAGTGTGGTAGTTCCTCAAAAAGCTAAACATAGAATTAGTTGTTTGACCTAGCAATTTCACTCCTAGGTGTATACCCAAGAGATATGAAAATATATGTCCACCAAAAACTTCTCCAAGAACATTCACAGCAGTATATATTCATAATAGCCAAAGAGTAGAAACAACCCAAATGTCCATCAACCGACGAATAGATAAACAAAATGCGGTATATCCATACAATGGAATTATTCGTCCATTAAAAATGAAGTACTGGCCAGGCACGGTGGCTCACGCCTGTAATCCCAACACTTTGGGAGGCCAAGGCGGGTGGATCATGAGGTCAGGAGATCGAGACCATCCTGGCTAATACGGTGAAACTCCATCTCTACTAAAAATACAAAAATTTAGCCAGGCATGGAGATGGGCTTCTGTAGTCCCAGCTACTCTGGAGGCTGAGGCAGGAGAACGGTGTGAACCCGGGAGGCAGAGCTTCCAGTGAACCGAGATCGCGCTACTGCACTCCAGCCTGGGCAGCAGAGCAAGACTCCGTCTCAAAAATAATAACAATAATAATAGTGATAATAATAAAATAATAAAATAAAAAAAAAATGAAGTACTGATTTATGCTACAATATGGATGAACCTTGAAAATATTATGGTAAGGGAAAGAAGTCAGTCACAAAAGACCACATATTGAACAATTCCATTTATATGAAATGTTCAGAATAGGCAAATCTATAGAGACACAATGTAGATATTTACCTAGGGCTGGCAGGGATGGGAGAATTAGGAGGTGAAAGCTAATGGGAATGGGATTTCTTTTGGGGATGACGAAAATGTTCTAAAATTGACTATAGGAGTGGTTGTACAACTCTGTGAATATACATATTAAAAAACATTACACAGTGTATTTTAAATAGGTGAAGTGTATGATATATGAATGAAATCTCAATAAAGCTATTACCCCCACAAAAGGACAAAGAAGCTAGCTTGAACAGACTTTCACATTTGGGACAATTTGCAAATTAAATAAATAATATAGTAACAAAATATAGCCCACTGAACACAATAGGAATCCATTTGTTGATATTGATCTAAACAATGCACTAAGAGTTTGATGAGGGGCAGGATATATACATAGTCTGAAAGTTCCTCCCTGCGAAATACTTATTAAATGCAAAGGGAAAAATAATAACCTTACAGGGAGAAACTTACTCCTTACTCAAATGATCAAAGTTAACATCGCAGTGAAGGATACATCAAAATCATGTACCATCTGTTAGGACGACACAATGAGAAGAATTCAATATCATCTCTGTGATATTCCTGCCAAAGATGCATAGTCTGAATTGAATTGTGAGGAAACATGAGATAAACCCACACCAAGGGGCATTCTACACAATAACTGGCCGTGAAAGTCAAACAAAGACTGGAACTAACTGTCACAGATGGAAGGGGACTAAAGAGACATGACAACTGACTGTAATACATCTTTACTGCATCCTTTTGATAATGAAGGACATTTCCAGAATCACTAACAAGGTTTCATGGGGTCTGAGGAGTCAACTGTGATAGCATTAATTTTCTAATTTTGACGATTGCACTGTGATTTCAAGGGAGAATGTCCTTGTTTGTTAGAAATACAAACTAAAGCATTATGTCAGCAACTTGAGTTCAAACAGGTAAGTGGAGGAGGTGGTTTCTTTGTAATGCTCTTGACAATTTCTCTGTAAGTTTCAGACTGTTTGAAATAAAACAAGGAACTCTAATATATACAATCTAACTAACTGGTCCATATTCTTCCAAAATGTCTGTTACAAACATGTACAAAGAAGGTTGATAAACTGTTTCCAGGTAAAGGAGACTAACAAGAACTTAAAAACTAAATGCAATGGATAATATTGAATTAAATCTTGGACCAGAAAAAAATAATAATAATATAAAGGACATTATTGGGACAATTGATGAAATTTGAATAAGATCTGAAGATTATGGCCGGGCGCGGTGGCTCAAGCCTGTAATCCCAGCATTTTGGGAGGCCGAGACAGGTGGATCACGAGTTCAGGAGATCGAGACCATCCTGGGGGAACACGGTGAAACCCCGTCTCTATTTTAAAAAAATACAAAAAACTAGCTGGGCGAGGTGGCAGGCGCCTGTAGTCCCAGCTACTCGGGAGGCTGAGGCAGGAGAATGGCGTGAACCCAGGAGGCGGAGCTTGCAGTGAGCTGAGATCCGGCCACTGCACCCCAGCCTGGGTAGAGCGAGACTCCCTCTCAAAAAAAAAAAAAAAAGATCTGAAGATTATATAATATATCAACGTTAAGATTCCTAATTTTAATCATTGCAATGTGGCATGTAGGTGATGGCCCTCAGGAAATGCATGCTAAAGTATTTAATAGTAAAAGGGCATGGTGTCTGCAACTTATCCTCAAATGCTTCCATAAAAATAATTTTATAAGAGAATAATGCAATTGCAGCTAAAAGACAGCTATACTAGAGTTTTGTAATATTCTTGCAACTTTCCCATACATTTGAAATTGTTTTTAAAACTTTTAAATAATATTAAAAATAAAATGAAATATAAAACTCAATACCATGTACATAAAATAAAAACACACACCAAAAAATAAAGCTTAAATACAACCCAGTGGTTTGGAGAAGGGGGCTGTGAAATTCAGGGAGGAGGAGAATGTGAGTGAGTCCTCAGTTTAAAGAGATTAAACACACAACTTTTGTTTTGCTTTGTTTTGTTTTGTTTTGTTTTGAGACGGAGCTTCCCTCTTGTCGCCCAGGCTGGAGTGCAATGGTGCGATTTCGGCTGCAACGTCCGACTCCCGGGTTCAAGCGATTCTCCAGCCTCAGCCTCCGGAGTAGCTGGGATTACAGGCGCTCGCCACCACGCCCAGCTAATTTTTCTATTTTTTGTAGAGATGGGGTTTCATTCACCATGTTGGCAAGGTTGGTGATGTACTGACCTCAGGTGATCCGCCCACTTCGGCCCACCTCGGCCTCCCAAAGAGCGTGAGCCACCATGCCTACATAAAGTGCGTGAGCCACCATGCATACACAATTTTTAAAACACACTAGGGAGGGGAGCTGCCGAAACAACCCCCAAATTTCTCACCTCACACTTCTGAGGAATGAGATAGGGTAGAAGTAGGGAAAAGCATGAAGGGATGTTTCATGTTTTATCTTTATCTTTTGTCATTGTTTGAACATTTATTACATAAAATACAACCAATAATTAAATATGTAATTTTTAAATACAGACAAAAAATGGTGGAACATCCATATAATGTTACCAAGCCAGCTGTTAGGAATGAGGCAGACCTACGTCCATTAACATGTAACAAAACTATGAGCTATTTTTTTTAAGGCAATTACAGAGTGGCAGAGAATATGAATCATTGTTGCAAAAAGCATCTAAATAGTTCACATATGCAACACAGTAACTATAAGCCATGCTACTTCTGGAGAGAGGATCAAGGAAGGACTTGTATACAGTTGTCTGATTATTTTATGACTTTGTGTTCACTTATAATTTTTAAATTAATCTTATATGAATATATTCTTATGAAAAAAATCAAATAATATATGTATTGCTTTTATGGTTTAAAACACATATTACTGTGGTTTAGAGAAGGAATTGTTTCTTAAAGGACAATTCGTATTTCTTTCTTCAGCCTGAAGAGTCAGAAGGCAAGACAATTAGTATTTTTAAATAAGGAAATGTAAACTACTTTTCAGAAAAACATAATTATGATTATGTAATCATGCCTCTATTAATACAGCAAAACCGTTTAAAATAATGCAAATGCACAATAACCAGGCTGTCTGTTTCCAATTTCCTTGGACTGGTTGGCGAGAGTCCCACTTTCCTGGACTTTCCCACCCACATTTATGATCCTGTGCAGCGTATAACCACTACTTACCTCTCCAAACCCAACAAACTTTGCAGCCTGCGCAGGCGAAGGTTTCTATGTTTCTCCCTCCATTTCTACTTGACAAACCCCTGCCTGGGGCTGTGCTCGGGAGTCATCTTCACTTCCTCTCTAAGTCAGGTAAAGCCTTTCCTGACTTTCTCCAGGCTGGGGAAAGAACCCTCACAACCCTTACCCACTCCCCGGCTCCTATTGCCTCTTCTTCCCTCCGCCCACGGTGCTCCCCACTTTGAGCGGTGATTTTTGCTCCGGGGGCCTGCCTCTCAGAGGCTTGGGGTCCAGGGAAAGTGCTGTAAGGGTGGGACTGATTTAGTCTGGACTTTTCTGACCGGTAGCACTACGCCCATAATGACCCGAAAATAAATGCCTGCGTAAATTGCTTTGGGAAGCAGTTGGGCAATTTATTAAGAGTAGTGAAAATGTCCCCTTCCTGCTGAAACAGTAAGAATCTTGAAGAAATAATCCTCCCCAAAGGAGAAAACTATATACAAGAAGGTTTTGGGTTGTGTATTATTTTCATACAGAAAAACTAGACACGGCAGAATATCAAGTAATTGAACGTTTAAGTAAATTACACAGTAACATAATACAGCATTACTCGGCCATTGAAAAGTATGTTTATGAGGATCATAGCACAGAGCAAATACTAAAGTGTGGCCTCAAGTAGAAAAGACTGAATACAAAATTACATCTTCACCAGGACTAACATTATGCAAAATAAGGACGCACATTAAAAAAAAAAAAAAGAGAGAGAGAGACTGAGTCTTTTAGGGGTAGCACGGGAATATTTTCCCTGCTTTCAGTTCTGTGATTGCTCTTCTAGCCATGCGAACAGTGCAGAGGTTGGAAGTGGCATCAAGAAGAGTCTTAACATTGTGTACATGATTGTAAAACTGAGAAAAAGAAGACATTTTCAGCCAGGGGAATGCATTTCTAATGGAGGGACGTTTTGCACCTTGACCTGCCAGTCGGGGTTGGGGCCCGGCAGTGGAATTCCCGGGGGGGGGGGTCTCAGAACAAAACGACGGCCACGGAGTCCACCTGAACGAAAGGGCAGGGAAGGGGCCCCTCGGGGCCCCTCGCCCTTGACCCTTAGGCTCTGCTCCAGCCACCCGGAGGTTACGCGGAGCAGAAGGCCGTTTGGGTTGAATGCGTGGGGTTTTTCCAGCGATCGATCCCTTTGGACTGGCTTCCCCACCAGCAACCTGCGCGTCCCCACCACAACCAGCCCGACGGCCAAGCGAAGGTTCGGGAGACCTTGCGGGGAGCGCAGCTGGCCCTCGCCGACCCGGCCGCGCTTTGTCTGGGGCGCGCGCCCGCCCGTTTCCGGCCCCGCCCCTCGCCGTGGTCCCAGCCCGCCCCTCCCCCGACCCGGCTTCCGCGCTCAGCTCCCGCGCGCCTGGCTTCCGCGGCTTCCGCGGCTTTCCCCCATTTCTCAGCCGGCTTTCCTCTCCCCTCTCCTTCCCTTCCTGCCCTTTCACACTCACGCCCCAGCCCCCGTCACCAGCTCCCCCAAGGACTTGCAAATTTCGCCCTGCGGAGCGGACTCTTCGGTTCTCCGTGGAAAATCAACCAGAGCCAAAACAGAAGTCCCGGGCTTGGGGATACCACGCCGCGCGCCTGAGCATCCGGGCTCCATTTCTCCAGGCGACATCTGCGGGAAGAGAGCCCTAAAGGCCGTGGCTGGGGAAGAGAGGCAGGTGCCTGGAGTAGTGAACGGCGGAGATGGCGACGGCGGCCGGGCGGCCTGCACCCAGCGATTCCGAAAGTGCCCATGTATCCGTCCGTCTGGGTGTTTGTTTGTTTGTTTGTTTTTCTTAGATCATCCACCAAGGCCAGGGTTTCCTAGTGAGGCGCCCACTTCGCATCCCACAGTACCGCCACGTGTGTTCCCCATGAGCTCTTTAAGAGAGAACCCAAAAGCTCCTTAAGAGAGAACCCAAATAATATACGAATACCTTCTCCAGTAACTTCAAGTCAGGGGCTCAGACACACACACACACCCCCCTAAAACCTATTTCTTTCTTAGAAGAGCGTGTGTCCCTCGGCTGTCCTTCCAGCTCTCCCTTGGTGCATGTGCAGGACGCACAGAAGGGTGGAGTGTGAGTTGCGATGATTTTTACACAGAAGGTGTCACACTTTGGGATCTGTTCTGCAGGGAGGCCACAGGTGCCAGGGGACGGGGAAGAGACTGACTCTTGGCAAGAACATTTCTTTGCATTGTTCAGTGCAGTTTTTTTTTGACTGTTTGCCTAAGAGATGATCTCCCTTGCCAGAAAGAAAAAGTGTTATAAAAATAAAAGGAAACAGGATTACGATGTAAAAGACGAATAGATAAACCCGGTTCTGCAGATATGCGGCGCGCGCGCCTCACGACCTCCGATACATTCATTGAAGTTGCCGCGCACTCGTACCCGGTTCACCTCGCCGCTCGCTCATTCCTCCTGACCAAGGCCCATGGTCAGAGGTGTCCTCGCCCCGCGGCCGTTAGAGGACGCGGCCTACGCTCGAAAGCTGGCCAAGTCCTCCACGCGCTCGGAACTCGGTCTTCCCGATGCAGCCTCCCAGCTATCCCAATGCCCGCTGCCTTTCCCGATCCCGGCCCGGAACCCGCCTCTCTCGGGGACCTTGACCTCGCGCGGACCTCGTCGCCTTGCTTAGCTCTCCCTGACCTGCTTTTGAACCCGCTAATCCCGTCCCGAACTCTCGCCCCGCGGCAATCCCTCGCCCCGGCCCCGGCGCGCTAATTCCCGCTGACCCCGCTGCCCCGTCACCTCGGCTCGCGCGGCTGTGACTGGCATGAGGGCTTCCCACCTCTGAGTGCAGGTGTGATCTGGAGCTCAGGCCACGACTGCCCCGCATTGTCCCCAGCCTGCGCTCGCACGCCCTAGGGCCCAAGCAAACCGTCTCTTGCCTCAAACATTCTGCCGTTCTCTTGCTTCCTCTTGTTTCCCTAGCATAATTCATGTCTTTCTTTAAGAGACCCGTCGGACGCACAAAGATCAAAATCTTCGGTAAGACGCTAAGCTGGCGACGCTGTGGGGAAGCAAGCACTCTCCCACGTGGCTGGCGCGCAATGAGGGCGCAGGAAAGGTAAGCAGGACACCCGCAGCCAGGAGCCAGCGCCAGGCGCGGGCGAGGCGGGCAGGCAGGAAGAACCGCGGACAGGGCGACTTAATCTCATTTTTACAGCCAGAGAGTGAGATGGGACGATAGCTTGAGCTTCTAGGGATGGGGCTGAGATTCTGGAGAGGCACCTACTAGTCATTTCCTAACCTTTTGTGCTGCTTAGAATTTTTTTCTCAGATGCAAGTTTTCCTTTTAAAAGAAAAAAAAAAAAAAAAAAAAAGGCAGAGCGGAGTGACTCACACCTGTAATCCCAACACTTTAGGAAGCCAAGGGGAGAGAAGCTGTAGAGGCCAGAAGTTCCAGACCAGCCTGGGCAACTTAACGAGACCCTTGTCTCTGCAAAAAATAAAAATAAAAAATTAGGCGAGTGTGGTGGCTCCCACCTGTGGTCCTAGCTACTCAGGAGGCTGAGGCCGGAGGATAGCTTGTGCTTAGGAGTAGAAGGTTTTAGTGAGCCGTGATCGTGTCACTGCAACCAGCATGGGCTATAGAGTGAGACCTTGTCTCTTTAAAAAAAAAAAAAAAGTAAAAGTCATTATTTTAAAAGTTGATGAAATTAGTTCACACCACACGCATTTACAAACAGGTCACACACACACACACACACACACACACACACACACACACAGAAACACTTCCAAGGTGGGGGTCTGCATGTTTGTTTGGGGTTGTTTTGTTTTGTTTTGTAAGCGAACTGAAACCAACCCAAGGCACTGTACTTCCCTTCTTGGTGTTTCATTATTCCAGGACCATGGAGGCTTCGTAAAAAGCATTTCTTTAAGGGGAGTTATTTTCAGAGGCTGTTTTCTAGCCAGGAAAAAAAAAAATCGGATACTTAAACTTATCCCCTGGCATGGGCAACATGTAAACAACCAGGTAGAATGCTCCTCCCAACCCCAGAGATCACACTCCGGGGTTCCAGCCTTGATCGTGTATCACTCTGACTGTCCCAGGAAGGGTGGCCATCTCCAGTGATGTAGTCTGCACGACCGACTATTCGAGTCTGTTTGGCTCACAGCTGTCCCCCGGTGCTTGGCATATTGTAGGAACTCAATAAACATTTGTTAGATGACAAATATTTCAAAGAATGTGCAACAGCTCCTGGAGAACTGTTTCCAGTAGATATAAATTCCTAGCAGCATCTTGGAGTAAGAGGACAGGCCGCCTAGGCTGCCACCTCTAGAAGGCCTTGGATAGTGGCCAGTGCCTTCCCACAGAGGCCCGACAGTCACCCAACACGGGCTGTCATTCAGCTCCTCACTCTTGCGTTTTGAAAGTCCTCTCCCAGGGCTAAGAGATAGAGAATTCCTCTAGCCTGTTCCCACCAGGCCGGTGGCTCCTAGAGACCCAGTCCCTGGGTAACCTCTCCTATTCACCATAGACAATAGGCCACTCAGCAGACCGGCCTTGGGTGCTTGTGTTGGGACACACCTGCGCCTGAGAGCAGGGACTCTGGCTCACATGGTGAAGGGGAAACTTCAGAGAGAGGGTGACCTAGGAAGAGGTGCCAGAGATGCCTGGCTTCTGTTTGCCAAGCTCAGTCTGGAACCCGCTTGCAGGTGACATGGATCACTGATCATAAATGATTATTGCTTGAGGCAACAGGGCCCCAAATCTGAGGTTTTCCCAGCACTGGGGATATGGGAGACAGGTGGTTAGTGACCTTGAATGTACAGTGTTCTGGCTTGCACAGAAGGCATGGCAAAGACAAAAATGACAAAAAGATGAAAAGGAGACCTGCCTACTTTGTAGTGACTAGTGGCAAAGACAAAAAGGAGGCCTGCCTAAGTGGTAAGTCACTGTAGGCAAGCTCTCTGAGGCACAGTCAGGAAGGAAAGGTGAGCCACTGCCCTTGATGGAAACACAGGAACAAAATGCTTCAAGCCTATTCTAAACTTGTGTTTTACTGGATTCATTTGACTTTTAACACACCACAAATTCAAAAGGTATGAAAGGATATAACAAAGGCCACCCATGCTGGCCTCCAGGCCCCTCCCCAAAGACAGCCCAGGGAGCAGTCCCAGTGATCCCAGCTGCACCCTGAGCTTTCCAGGAGCACCTCATGAGAAATGCCTGGGAAATGATGCCTGCCCCCTCCCGTGTGCCCCCCTACCCCCCCGCCACACACACACACACACACACACACACACACACACACACACACACACAGAGCCTTTACAATCTCCCTTTGTCTCTGTGCCAGAGGACTCAGATCTTTCTTGGGCTCGAGTTGTTGTTTCTTCCCTGAATTGTTCTTCCTTGAGCCTCAGGAAAGGCTGATGGATAGGCTGGGGTTCTCAGGTTGGGCAGAATGCAGGATCTGGCTTTGGGTGTGAGAGCGGAATGATAAACTCAGAATGCTCCCCAGTGTCTGTGCCAGAGCTGAGTTGGATAAAGGAAGACAGGGTTCGAGCCCGGGCCTCACAGCACACTGTCCTCTGAACCCAATGACCACTTTTGAGAAGCAGAAAGTTGAGCCAAACTGGGAGGAGAATTGCTATCCTCAGCCTTGGCAGCCAGTTTCATTTCACCTGGACCCACCATCTGGGACAGGCACTAAGGTAGTCAATGTGGAGGGCCCTGGAATCTGGGTTCACAACCCGCATGCTGGACAGTCTCCCGCTGCTCCGTTGGGCATGGCTAACCTCCTCATTTCTTCATGCACCCTGGCAGGAGGAGGAGAGGGATCAATTAGGGCTACAGTGTATTGTTGGCTTTAAGCCTTAAATGACACAAGCTTAAATCTTTCCTTCGGCACCCACAGAGTGCCAGGTAAAGTGCACTGTGTAAAGTGCTCTAAATATATTAATTTACTCCTCTTAACAGTTCCAGAGGTTGATACTAATATTACTCCCACTTAATGGATGAGAACACTGAAGCATGGAGAGGTTCAGCAGCCTGTTAGCAACTAGTTAAGTGGTAGAGCCAGGATTTGAACCCAACCTAGCCAGGAGCCACTACTCTGAATCATTGCTTCAGAGACTGTATTCCTACAATGCTGCAGCCCAGGTGGCTCTTCCCCATTGGACAAAATCGGAAAGAATATTTCCAGAAGGTGACTGATTAGCTGGGGACCCATAGCCATCAGTGGCCTTTCCCAAGCCTTGCCGGGCTCGTCTAGCTGCTCCCAGGAAACCTCCCCGCTCTTCTGGTCAAGCTGCTGACCTGCAGGCTGAAAACCAGTTTGGGAGTCACAGGCATGCTCACACAAAAGGTAGAAATAATCCAAATTTCCATCAATAATGAATGGATAGACAAAAAGTGAGCTAATCATACAATGAAATATTCTTCAGTCAGAAAAAGAAATGAAGTACTGATACACGCTACAACATGGATGAAATTTGAAACTTTATGCTAATAAAAGACGCCAGGCACAAAAGCCACAGGTGATGATTCCATTTATATGAAGTATCCAGAATAGGGAAATCCATAAAGACAGAGAGTAGATTAGTGTTTGCTTAGGGCTGGGGGTTTGAGGAGATAGAAGGCTGGGAGATCCAGATTTCTTTTTGAGGTGATGAAAATGTTCTAAAATTGACAGTGGTGATGGTTGCACATATCTGTAAATACACGAGAAAACCATTGAATTATACACTTTAAATGGGTGAATTATATGACATGTGAATTACATCTCAATAAAGCTATTACCAAAACACAAAAATCAATACAGCATACACACATAGTTTGAGAACATAAGCCCACCACCCAGCCAAGGTTGATCCAGGCTCTGCCCTGCAAGTGTCCATGTCCTTGCAGTCCAAGTTTCCTTCAGTCTCTGTAGAGGCCACAGCTCCCCTGCAGTGAATGACACTGCCCCTCAATTCAAAAGGCCCCTTCTGTGCTGTGCCAGGAGCCTGGATCCAGCCTACCAAGAACCTCTTAGACTGGGAGACAGCCCCCTTCACAGAGTGAAGTTGGAAGGAGGGGAAGAAATGCTTGCCTTGGCAGGGCCCTTGGGGTCCCACATGAACCAGCTCTGTGACCTTGGTCTCAGTATCCTCTTCTGCAAATTGAGACAACTGAGTCCCTACCCTAAATAGTCTTGTGAGTATTTCATGAAATTATGAGTCTAGCACAACTTCCAGCACTAGCCAGTATATTCCATGTTAGAAAACAGATGAAGGATCGAGCGAATTTGGGGAATGATCTAGATAAAATCAAAGTGGTGCGAGTGAAGGGATTTAATTTGTTAAGAAAGAAGAAAAAGTTTTAGAAGATTGTCTCAAGTCTCTTGCATTTCTTTTGTTCATTTCAACTCCACACCTAGTGGGATTGTATTTGCCTAAAATGGACAAGTGAAAGAGGGCACTCCTACCCCTACAGGGAGAGGGCAGAAGAGAAGAGGGGAAATAAGGAAGCAAGGAAAAGGGAGATGGAGGAAGGAGAGAGTGTTGGTGAGGAGGATACTAGGGAAACTGCCTCGAAAACTCAAGGGACAGGAAGGACAGAACTGCCCAGGGAAGGGGTGGCTGAAGGGAAAGAGGAAGGCTAAAGAAAAGAAGGAGAAACGGAGGCAAAGGGAGGGGGAGGTGACCAAATCATCAGGTGAAAGGGGAGGAGGAGGAAGAGTCACAGAGAACTACCGGGGAGAAGAAGGAAGAAGCCAACTAGTCTGGGATCAATCTGGAGAAGATTACCAAGTCAGGAGTCCGAAAGCCCCCCTTCCAGAACCTGGGGACACTGGTCTCCATTGGCTTCCGACTGGGACCTCTCTCCCTATTCTGGCCCAGCCATCCTCTCCCTGCTCTTGGGCAGCCCTGGAGAATCCTGAGTCCTGTGGATGGACAGGGCTTTTCAGATTAAGTTGGACACCTGGAGGTTGGGTCCAGTCATGTTCTGCCCGGGTCTGTTCAACCATCCCCGAATGAACCTCCTCCCACAAAACTTCCCCCACCTCCCAGACCCCACTACCCCTGGCTTGCCCCCTCCCTGATCCCACCCAGAGTCCTGACCATTTCTCATTTCCTGAACCAGAGTATGCTGATCACCACTGGCCTTTGCTCCAGCAAAGTGCCAGCTTCCCCAGCCCTTTTCCAAATTCAGGTGGTTCCCAACCAGGCTTCACCTGGAAGCCTTTTAAATATACGGATAGCCACTAGGAACCACTAAGGAGCCATTTGGTCTTCAGCTGAGCACCAGCCATTTTAAGTTGTCTGGGTGATTTAATATGTGGCAAGTGTTGAGAACTCCAGTTTGCCTCCTTCTTTAAGCCTTCCTGGCCCTGGGCCAAGGCCACAGCCAAGGCAGTACTGCCTAATGTATATTTGCCTGGTTAGGTACCTAGAGGACCTCCTCAGGTCTGACATGTTAGCAATGGTCACTCCAGTGTGGCCTTCTTTACAGCCCGGCCTAGACCCACAGCCTCCCTGGGGGAAGCCCTCCTGGTTAGGCCCTGGGACTCAGCAGATCAGGAAAGTTGCCAGCACCTTGCTTCAGGCCTGGCACACAGGCAGCAGATCTTGATGGGCTCTAGAGCTCCCACAGCTTGGCTGGAATCCCTGCTGGGGCAGAGAAGATGGAGCAAAGAGAGGCAAAGCAGGTAAGTGCTGCCTTAGGGGGCTCTGTGCTGTGCCCTGGAGGTGTCTTAGGGGAGACTAGGCCCAGAAACCCACACTGAGGTGGCAGAGGGAAGGATT
Organism: Macaca fascicularis; assembly: GCF_037993035.2. Taxonomy (NCBI): domain Eukaryota; kingdom Metazoa; phylum Chordata; class Mammalia; order Primates; family Cercopithecidae; genus Macaca; species Macaca fascicularis. The sequence goes on along the minus strand of NC_088387.1, from coordinate 51,007,123 downwards.
CAGCAGCAGTTAAAGCTACTGTCCTGCAACCCAGAGCACACAAAGCCAACTGAAGACCCTGTGGGCCTAGGCCAGCGAAGGTAAATGCCAGGTTGGACAGGTGGTGGGTCCAGAGGTGGTGCAGTGGCTGGAGTCTTTGGCTTCTCACCCTGAACCAGGCGGGTTCAGCACAGCAAATTTGGGTTCCCTGTTCCCCACTCAGGGGTAACCTCTCACCTGTGCTCATAGAGAGTGCCCCTACAGCCCAAGGGTCCTTCTCCTGCATAAACCCCAGAGGGCAACACTGGCATCCAGCACAGACATGCCACAGTCATTTTGTGTTGTCTGAAATGAGCAGTGACTGAGCCTGCAGGGGCCAGTGATCCAGGAGGCGCCTACACAGTGAAATTTGAGGAGCTCCCCCACCTCTCTCGACACCCCAAGGACCTGCCTATGGTCTTACTGTTGGAGCTACCTCCTTCACTTTCAGCGCTGCTACTTTTCTCAGAAATAAATATATTTTTATTGTTTTATAAAAATAACAATGCTCATTGTAAAAATACCAAAATCCAATACGATCACATCTTAAAATGTCAATCCTTCCCTAGCAGTGGGTGGGTGAGTGGGCCCCTCCCAAACAGGCTGGTGCAGAAGTCAGGATCCCAGGCACTAGAGTTGGGGCACAGACAGGGGGCTGGAGAAGGAAGTGGGGTGCAGAGGCTTTCTGCCAACTCAGACAAAGAAACTACTCCCTGAGTAGTTTCTGTGAGGATTATTCCTCTCTGCTCATCCCAAGCTCCCAGCTCTCTTTAGCTGCAAAAGAACTCCCATTCCTGCATGATGGCTGAGCAGAATGGCAGGCCTGGAGACTGGATTTTTTGGGAGGAGGGCAAGTGCTGCGGAGGATTTCCCAGGGACCTTAAGGTGGGCCCCAAAACTAGAGAAGAGAGAGGAGGGCAAGAGACCCAAAAAGAAAGTTGTCAGAGCAGAGCTGAGGAACCCAGGCTGCCTGAGCCTCTGGGGCTCTGGGCCTGAAATGGCTGGGGGGATGCGCTAGCTGAGAGAGGCAACGGGGTGGTAGAGGCAGAGAGGGTCAAAGGGGAGGACAGGAAAGACGCAGGGGGAGCCCCCGAAGGCACCGCATGACTGCGCACCGCGGGAGAGAGGCCAGGCCCCAGCCTCAGCTAGAGGGAAGTGCACCCTAAGTAGCCAGACTGAGCAGGACAGAGTGCAGGCCTGGAGAGCCGGCCTGGTGCACCGGCCAGAGCATCCCGAAGGATACGAAAGTAGACAGAATGCTGGACACAGGTTCTGAGCACCTGAGCCGGATACTGAAGGCTCTTCCAGAACTGCAGAGCGCTGGCAGTAAAGGACAGAACGGCTTCGCAGAGAGGTACTGGGTAGTGTCTGGGGAACCTGGCCTACGAATTCCACGCGCCCACATACATCCCTTCGCTCCCCTAGCAGCCAGCACAGGCCTCACATTGCCGTCCCTAGAGAGGGCTGCTGTGGGTCGTGGTGTTGGGGGTAGGGGGCAGGGGAGTGTATTTATCCGCAGGCACCGGGGATCCAGTTCTTAGCGCCACGAAGGCTCGGGAGGTCCGTCCCTCCTGCTGAGCGGCCAAAAGGCGAGAAGGTGTGTGGTGCAGGGCTGGAGGGTCCACAGGGAATGACCGGAACAGGCCCGCGCCCCGAAAAGGCGGCAAGAATTGGAGGGTGGCAGAGGATGCTGAGCAAGGCTGAATCCAGAGAGGATGGCCTCTCTCCCCGACTCCAGCCGGGCTTTGGAGAAGCCCCAGGGGATCCCAGTTCTAAAGGGTCTCTAAGGGGAGCTGGGAGCAGGAGTGCCCCTCCCTGCCAACGGTCTTCCCATTTCTCCCACTGAGAATGAAGGACCTGAACCACTACTGCCCTCCCCTCACCGTCTGGCAGTCCCCTTCCAATTCCCTTAGGTTCAGTTTCTCAATCTCCTTACCAAAAAAGAGAGGAAGTGAAGAGTCGGAAGAAATTCTTTGGGTCCCTGGGGTCTTGGCGGGTTGAGATCACAGTGAGGCCACAGGGGGAGACTGAAGGTGAAGAGGAGAGCAGCAGGCCCGGGACACCGGCGCTCAGGTCCTAGTGGCGAATGGGGAATCCCTGATCCCAGTGAATTCGCGTCAGGCGGACTCGCCACGCCTCCAAGCTCTGCGTTGGTCTTGTACTGGGCAGGAACTTTCCTCTAGAGCCAGGCAGGGACTCAGCGTAGGCACGCTTTGTTCCCCAACCCACGCACATACTCTGAAGGGGCGGTACCGCACCCCTACATCCCCCAGTACACCCTCGCCATGTGTCTGTACCCGGGCACAGGTGGTCCAGCTTTCCTCACCAAGGACCCGGGGGACTTAGCGAAGCAAGATGTCCTCTGTCTCTAGGAAGGGGAGGACGCGGGTGGGAGCCTAGTGGCTCCCGCACAAAGCGCCTCCTTGGTGGGGAATTAGACCGCCCAGGCAGCAAGCTTAGGGAGGCACTGGGGGCCAGGCGGCCTGGGATTCAAGAACCTCTGTTCCTGCGGCCAGGCTCCCAGCTCGGCCTGAAAGGGGTCTGACTGGGTCAGGGAAGGGCTCAGTGAGGAGACCCAGTCCTCCTCTCCACTGCTCCTCCATACACACCCGGGCGCCTCCGCCCACAGAAGCCCTGACTTCCTCACTCCATCCCCACATGCACGTGCACTGGGGCTGGGGCCCCACTGCCCAGGCCTGCCCACAAGAGACACCCAGGATTCCAGAGGGAGGCCGAATCTTATACCTCCAAGAGAGAACGTGAGAAAGGAAGAATAAAGGGTGCAGGAGAAAGGAGAAGACTGGAACACCCAAGAGTCGATACCTAGCTGGCTTGGAGCCGGGCGGTGCTCCCTGCAAGGCTCCCAGGAGCAGACAGGGAAGGGAAAGCTGCCAGAACGTCCAGAGTCTAGGCTCCGGAGGACTCTATAAGAGGCCTCCGACCTCTCCCAGGAGTGTGCTCACACCCAGGACCTCATCCATGGGCACTGGAAAAGGACTCCAGGACTGAGACTCGAGTTACTGGCATGGAAAGATGCCATTTGTGAAATGAAAAATTAAAACGATGACAACAAACGAAGCCTGGCACGGTCCAGCAAGTGCTGCTTTTCCATTTTTGTCTGCACAGAAACTGGGGCCTCATCTGCAGCAAGCAGAACCGCTAGAGCTGGGGGTAGGGATGCAGTGTCCAGGCAAGCCGAGTGTTTGCTTATATTTCTGTTTATAATTTTTGTATATTACATGCATCTTACTCAAGTAATAAAAATAAACTTGAGAGAGCCAGAGAGGCAAAAAACTGAAGTGCAGAGTAGAGGTGGTGGCTGGGTGAGAGACAAGACTTTTGGGAAGCTTGGCGGATGGAGAGAGAGAGGGTCTGACCTGCTTGGCAGTCAGTAAGGAGTTCACTGCCACTTCCAAGGCCAGGCCGGGAGGAACAGTGCAGAGCTCATGGCCACCAGCAACATGGATTCCTTCAGCTGAGCTCAGTTCCACTGGGTCACACTTTCCCCAGGACCCTCCTGAAACCTCTTTCTCACTCCTTCCTCCTACATACATACACATTCCTACAGTCCTGTGCCCCAGGCCCACAAACTCTCAGCACCTACAGGTAGTTCACGCTGTTCTCCCTCTGAACACCCTGACTTAAGCCTTGGGCTCAATCCCACCTTTCCTGCCACCCACCCAAATCACTTTGTGGCTGCATTTCCCTTCCTTCCTTCCTTCCTTCCTTCCTTCCTTCCTTCCTTCCTTCCTTCTTTCCTTCCTTCCTTCTTTTCTTCCTTTCTTCCTTTCTCCCTTTCTCCCTCCCTTGTTTATTACCAGCAAGACCTCCCGACCTGCCCTTTTTACCCTCCCCTTTCCCTAGGTTCCATATCCTAAGTGGAGTAGTTGTTAATTATTCAATTAAATAATTGGTATGTGTCCCCCCCACAACCTCACCTTCTACCAGGAATATCTGGCATCAGAAACAGGCAACCATTCACATGAACACTGTACACGCACTATGGTACTGACACACGCACACACTCATATAACTGCTTTCCCACTCACAGGGATAATGGAGGCTGCACCAGGGACACATGCAGCCATGCTACAGCCACGCTACAGCCACTTTCACGGGCATATCCACACCCGCTCTCATAGACCCCCTTAACCAGATTATTGGACAGACCGAAGCACCCTGCTCACGCCAGCAGGTCAAAAACACGAAGGAAAGTCTGAGATTGTAGTGCTTTAGGGGAAGGGTCACAGGCCTTGTTGCGCGTGCACACATTTGCACACACACCTTCGTTCTCAATCTTTCGTCCAGGTCCCCTTCTGAGTCAAAGAAAGTCCCCTCCCAGTGCGTTGAGAGAGACACTAGGCTCGGGCGAGCGCCGGCCTCTCCAGTAAATGCTGGGGATCCACGCCTCGGGGAGGGGTACTGAGCCCCAGGATCCCAGCTGCTCAACTCCTCACAGCCTGACCCTGCTACACTTCCAGCCTTGCTCACCTCCGCCCTTTACCTCTCCGCAGACTCGGAGAAGGCGGGACCCGGGACAGCGACACAGCGACAGAGCACGGGGAAAGCTCCGCGGAGGGAAACAAGGAAATCCCCACCTTCTATCCCTGTCTCGTGGTGCGGTCCCCTGTGACGGCCTCAGACCTGCGGGGAAACCAGGACTTTGCCGCCTACCACGGTCAGCCTCGCTCTCGAGTCTCTGGGCGCCTGCACCCGGCTGTCTGCCTGTGCGCCTGTTCAGTGTCCCCCGGGGACGCGGGTGAGTCGATCTCCTTGCCTCACTTTCCCAGCCTCATTCGCCCACTCACGCCCTTGATCTTCCATGAGGGCCGGGGGAGGGGGTCCTCCGGTCTGTGTTCATGAGTGTGGGTGTGGGTATAAATCTAGGGGTTGGCGCACTGAGCCCAGGCCTGCGCCCCCGCCTCCAGCACCCCCACCGACCCCACCCTGCCAAGCCCCCGAGCAAGGCCAACCTCCTCTTCTCTGCTAGGTCTCGCCGAGGTCGCCTTCTTTGCGCACTTTGGTTATTGATCCCGCTGAATCGGCCGGAGCGCAGCGGCTGCGCTTCTGTGGGAACAAGGGAGTGGGGAGGTGAGTAAGCTAGGGGAACGGTGGAGGGGAGGAGAGATTGATCAACTTTAGGAGGGGTTGTAGGGCATTCCTCAAGGCCGCCCCATTCTCCCTCTGCCCGGTTTGGAGCAGGGCTAGACTACGGGTGGAGTGGGACCACCGCTCCCCTCCCCCTCCATCTCTCCCCCTGGCGCGGAGCCCCGGCGCAGCTGGGAGTCTAGGAACCCTGACTCCCGCCCAATCAGCGGCGAGGGGAGGAGCAGCGGCCAGGGGCGGGGCCAGAGGAGGAGGAGTCGGGCGGGGGCGTGAGGGGCGGGGAGCGGCGCTCACGACCAGCCTAGGCTGGCTCCTCAATAGTGGGGTTGGCAGTGGCGGTCGGCATGGGCGATGGGGGCGCCGAGCGCGACCGGGGCCCCGCGCGCCGGGCGGAGTCTGCTGGCGGCGGTGGGCGCGGCGGGGACCGCGGCGGAGCGGAGGACTTGCGAGCTGATGGCGGTGGCCACAGCCCAACGGAGGTGGCCGGGACCTCAGCCTCCAGTCCCGCAGGCTCCAGGGAGAGCGGAGCCGACAGCGACGGGCAGCCCGGGCCCGGCGAGGCAGACCACTGCCGCCGCATCCTGGTGCGAGGTAAGGGGACAGCCCGTGGCCCTGCTCCACTGGACCCTCACCCTACCCATACTGGGGCCCCCGACCTTCTTGCAGATGACATCTCCCAATTCATATATTCATTTATTTGTCATCCAGTCATTCATTCAGCAAATATTTTGAGCGTCTATTGTGTGCTGGACATTGAGCTGAGTGAGGGGACAAAGCAGCGAATGGGACCGAAGCGGTCCCCGTTTCTCCGCCTCTCGGTCCAGTCCCCTAGTCGTAGGCCCACCCGGGACCTCTACTGTGGCGGGGGCAGAAATGGAGTGCCGGATGCTGAGAGCCTGGTCTCTGTCCCGTGACCCTCAAGCAAGTGCGGAGAAAAGCGTCACGCGCGCTCCGCGGGGACAGGACGTGGAGAGAGCAGGGTCGGCAACCGCGGGAGGAAAAGGCCCTGGCTCTGCAGGGCGGCCGGGGTGCTTCCTCCCGTCCTGCTCAGCCGCGTTTCCCATCCCCGGCAATCCGGACCCGCACGGATTGCCCGGGGGAGATGGCGCGGGACGCGGAGAGTGGCGTGCGCGGCGCTCGCCAGCTGTGCTTCACTGTCTCGCTTCCCACTTCCTCGCGGCGCCTGGGCCCAGCCGGCTCTCGGCGCCGCCTTCCCGCGGCCTGGCCTTCACGTCCTTCCCTTTCTCCCTTGGCTTTCGTCCTCCTCTCTTCTTTCCCGGCCATTCCTCTCAGCCGAACGCGTCTTCCCGGCACCTTCTTCCTGCAAGCGCCTCGATCTGGACTGCGACCGATTACCCAGCTCTTCCTGGCCTCCTCGCCGCGAGGCCGAGGCTCCCCAGGCCCCCAGCGCCAGCCTTTCGCAGTGCCGAGGGCTCCGCTTTCCCAGGATCTGGGCCTTGCCCGGCGAGATGGGAGGAGAAAGGGGACTCCAGGGTCTTGCCCTCAGCCCGACCGCAGGTCGCGGCCAGAGACTGAAGTCCGTTGCCTCCTCCACCCCAAGCCCTGCGACCGGGAGACCCAGCGCCAGAAGAGGCCACTGGCGGTAATGGCTCCCCCAGGCTCCTTCCTGGGCTCCCTCCTCCCGGCTTCCTCCCGCTGCCTCTTTCCAGCCTCTTCACACGCGCCGCTCGGGAGAGCCTCTGGGCCTCTGGAGGCCACTGTCCCGAGCTGATTTCTTTGGCCTCCGCCTGGGGAAAGGGAACAGGCTGGAAGCTGGCCCTGGGTCGTTCCAGCGAAGGGATTCTGTTTGGTCTGAGCTCGGCTACCCTCAAGCTGACTGGGACACCCTGGGCCAGTTGGGTACGACCTCTCTGCGACTGCTGGGTGTGGGTGGCTCTGAGGACTGGAGTGCAGAGCATGAAGGCAGCCCAGTGTGAGGGTGACTGATGACTGCCTTGAATACAGAGGTAGGGGCCCTAGCTCTGGGAAACATTGCTGGTGCCAGATGTCACTGGGACAGTGGGTGCTCACTGCCACTCATAGTTGACTGCTTAAGTCAAGGCAGTTATACCATCAGGAATTCTAGCAGGTGTATGGACCTGTTGGGCACCAGGGATTAAATCCGGTTTTGTTCTTTAGACTGTGGGGTGTCCTGAGTGAAGGCATAAGCAGCCCTTTTGGTTCCTTTAAAAAAATCTGTAGGACTGCCAGAGAACTCAGTCCCCCAATCCCACACATTCCCAGGGGAAGATCTAAAGTCCCTGCCTGTGGCACTCATCACTTTGAACCCCACCTATGGGTGGGCATTTTCTTCCCCCCAGGACAATTGTGAGTTCTGTGCCCACCTAACACCCTCTCTGCCCTACTAACCCTTTATGTAGAGCAAATAAGTTTTGTGTACAGATGTCAATTAAATAGCCTTCAGGGGTAAACTAATAGGAAGTGGAATTCAAAAGTGACCCTCCAGCCTGTGAGGTGGGGCCACCCAAGCTGGAGCAATCCACAGTCAGGCAGAGATGGGCTTGCACTGGATGTAAGACAGCCTGTGTGAGTCTTCAGGGGGTGTACTTTTTATAAATGTATGTGCACACACAGAGGTGCCATTGCGTTTGTAAAATATAATCAAAATATTAGATATAAAGCATAGAGGATATATTTACACACGTAACAGAAATGAAAGGCAAGTGTGGCTTTTATAAATCCCTCTGCCCTTCCCCATTTAATGATGGGGAGGTTATTATGGGCCTGAAACGCTCAGGATGTGATTTACCACTAATCTCTCCTAGCCAGGGTCACCTGAGTCACTGGCAGTCCTGCCATGGCTCAGGGCTCTGATCAATGAGACAGGCCTGGACTGGTGAAGGAAAGTCTGAACTGCCTTGGCCCCTGAATGAACATCCCTTCCATAGGCCTTCAATACACTTTTCCCTTGACCTCTGAGAACACATCCTCCCAAAGAATCTGTGGAAGGAAACCACTAAAAGGTAAAAGGGAGGCATTTGCACTTGCTGTCCTGTGTCAATGTTGGGTTGGGGCCTCCTCAGGACCTTCCCTTTCTTGGGGAGGCCTTCTGGGTCCTTTCTGCCTCCTTTCATTCTGCACTCCTCCACCTAAGAGCCTACCACAGGGGAGCAGGTTTGTTGAGGGAGTCCTTTGGCACAGGGAGTAGGAGGAGAACTTGGGCGCCAGAGTTAAGCAAAGTTGGTTTAGATTACTGACCTTATAGCCCTTTAAACCTGAACCAATTTCTTTGTTTCTCTTTGCTTGCCTCCTCATCTTACAAAGGGACCCATAGCCCTTACCTTAAAGGACTTGCCAAGAATCAGAGGTGATGTCTAAAACTGCAAACACCCGGTAGGATCTCCATAAATATTTGTTGACAGAAGGAAGGGTGTAGCTCTGAGGTTAACCACTTTTGATGGGTGGGGCAGTGGACCTTTGTTGTTTGAGGCCTCTCCCAAGTCACCCCTTTCCCCCTCCTTCTGGCTCTGGCCCAGGGTCTGGGCTGTACTGGGAGGTGAGCACCTAGGGGTCAAGAACACACTGATGGTAAAAGAAAATCAGCACCATCTTGCAGACCACACAGTGCGGCCCTCCCCAATCTCCTTGGTGGGAACCTTTTGGGACCAGTGACTCAAGCCTCTGCCAATGCAGGGTAGGGAGCCAGGGAGGCCAAATGTGATGCCTCCCGTGCATCAAAATGAAGGCTCTTTCCCGTCACACAAGGGCACGGACCGGAGCTGCTGAGATGATAGGCCGGGCGCACAACAGGCACCCCGCACATCGCACCGCGGACACAGCGAGCCTCCCATTCGGACCCTAAGGCCCGAGAAGGCCGCTCCACACCTCCGCGTGCACAGTCCCTAGACCAGTGAGGGCGGGGACGGAGGAATCCTTTTGTTTTATATTGGAAACCGCACACCAAAGGCAGGCAGGAAGCAACCAAAGGAACAGGCCGCCTGAGTCGTGGCTCAAACAGCACAGGGCAGTGGCCGAGCACCAGCCTTTTCGGTGGAGCTGGGATCCCAGCAGGCAGAAGAGGTGGACAACTCTGACCCCAGACTCCCTACGACCCCACGATCAACGCTCGCACCTGCACACTCAAACGCACCTGTTTCCCAAATTAATCCGGACGCGAATTTAACGACCGATTTTGATAGATCCGGGAAATTCTGTCCACCAACACAGCAACTTTTACAGACAATGCGTAGTGTCCGTTCCTGCTCACCCAAAGCGGCCTCTCTGGGCTGAGAGCCACCACTGTGGGTCCTCAAACCCCACTCGAAACCCTCCGAACCCCTCTGTCTGGGAGCGGTAGGGCGTGATGACTGCAGGATCCCTTGAAGAAGCCACTCGCTGCAACCCCACCACCAGCAGCAAAAACGCTTTCACCCGGGAGCTGAATGGATGCGCGGATGGCTGGGGGCCGTGAGGGGACTCGTGAAGCCCAGGCCTCTTGCTTGGGCTGGGCGATGCCCGCCGTGGGACGGGTGGGATTGACCTTAGTGGAGTCCAGCCCCTCGGAGAATCTGCGGGCAGCCGGGACCCACGCTCCAGAAACACGCAAGTCCAAACTCGTACACACAGCACAATGGCGTGCAGCCGCTGGGGCCCTATCTCCCAGTGGCGCGTTTGAAGAAGCCGTGCAAGGGGGTGCAGCTTCGGGGCTCTGGCTGGCAGGTTACTGCAGGGACAGACGCCTCGCCTCCAGCAGCCGGGTCCAGGCTCATGGCCGGCCGGCCTCTGCTCGCTTTCTGCTTGGATTTCCAGCAGCCACTGGGCTTGGGGAGATCGGCCCTGGCCGCAGGCCTAGCCCTGCTGCGCAGGCGTTTAGCAAGGACCATGGGACTTTCGTCTCAATATCTGAGTCTGTTAATAGACCTGATAACCCAGGACCAGCACACCAGGCAGACGTGGAAAAGTGTAAATGGCTCATGCAAGGAACTACACTTTGAGATTTTTGTACTTGTTTTTATTTTTTGGTTTTAGCTTTTGTAGAGGGTTTCTTTTTTTTGTTTTGTTTTCTTGGAGTTGCTTTACGTTATTTTTCCCTTTTACTTGTTTTCGGCAGGAGGCCCACATTCCCTTAGTGGGTCTATGCCAGAAGGCCCTCTCATTTGGGTCTTCTTTTGTTTTCCCCCTTCCATAACCCTCACCCCCACAAACACACAGTGAAGCAGACCAGCAACCCGAAAAATCATCTTGTAGTTGTGTCTTGTGTGCCCAGTTTTCATTTTCAGGGAACCGTTCAGGAAGATTAGACAGCTCCTTCCCTCCTCAGGCGATTTCTGTTCCCCTTCTGGTCTGGTAGACCCAGGAACCCATGGAACCGCCACCGCATCCCCCGCCCCACACACCCGCCTCTTCAGGAACGGTCCCCCAGGTAGCTTCTGGGGAGTCCGAGGGGCAAGGAAGCCAAATTCTTTGGAAGTCCAGACAGTGAGTGGGTACCTGGGGCTACAGAAAAGGGAAGAGATGGCAGTGGCATGCACCCGCAGTCAGTCAAAGCCACCGGGCTCAAGTCCTCCTCTTTTGTGCACCATCTGTAAGGAGACAGGGTGTCTATACATCATGTTGGCCTGGGTGCCATTTCCCCAATTAAACCTCTTGGCCGCATGCTCCTTTCTTGTTGGCTACATTTCTTTGATTTCTATTTTAATGGTGGGAGGTGGAGCATGTGAATTTTGCCTATTTGCTCTTTGCTTAATATAAAATCACAAATAATGCTAGACCTGACTACCCTTGGAGAGCCAGCAGCCAGTTACCTGGCTGTGCATCTGCAGATTCTGTACCCCAGTTCAAGATACTCTTATAGAGGACACCAAGGCTGCATGAGCCTGCCCACCAATCCCTGGGGCCAGACAGATCTAGGAGCCTAGTTCACTCCTCACACCCCCAACCGCGCTTATCCCAGAAGGTGGTTGGGGGTTTCAGTGCCCTAGGTTCTCCCACTGTTGGTGGATGCTGACTGGGGACATCCAGCACTGCAGAAAGAGGTAGCAGCCCCAGGCTTGGATGTGACCTACAGAGCCAGGGTGAATGCACCCGAAGAGTCAGGGTGAGTGCCAGACTGGAGGAGTGTGCTGTAAGGTCTTGATAGGGGCTTGGGCTTGTAAGGGCTCAGGGCCCTCCTTGAACGTCTCCCCGGTAGCCTTAACATACTTTATTCTTTCTTTCTTTTTTTTTTTTTTCCTTTTTTCTTTTACTTTTTTTAGATACACTGGTTGCTCTGTCGCCCAGACTGGAGTGCAAGGGTGCAATCATAGTTCACTGTAACCTTGAACCCCTGGGCTCAAGCGGTCCTTCCTCCTCGACCTCCCAAATTGCTGGATTACAGGACTGAGCTACCGCGCATTTCTTGTTCTTTAACTTATTCCACAAACATTAATGCGTACCTACTGTGTGCCAGACTGATCCTGGCTGAAGCTGCCGGCATGCAGTGTCCCAGGGATGTGAGCTATTTCTGCCCAGCTCCCACAGCCAGGCCATGAATAGTTGGGTAGGGACTTCCGCGCTGAAGTCTAGGGGGCACGCTCCCCGAGCCCTGTTCCCTCGACGCCAGGCAAAGACCGCGTAGAAGGTGGTCACTGTGCCCACCAAATCCAGGCGATCTTCCCGGATGCTTTTAGCGTACAGTAGACACTCAATAAATACTTCTCAAATAATTTAAACGAGACAGAATTCATCAACATCGCGTATTTCTGTAGGTACTAGGCGGCCAACGCCTTCTCCTGGAAGAACGTGTGTTCTAAGATTATCTTATTTTTTGACGTTGCAATGTCCTTCTTATATGAAACAGTGATCATGGCAGGACATAGAATAATTGTTAAAACATGAAGTTGGCAACGCCATAGCTTTGGAATTTTGTTTGTGCAATCCGCAGCTTTGGGAAGCACTGAATTACAAAACCTGAAACTACAAAATTACAAAACTACAAAATTACAAAAACTGAAAACCCTCACATATGCGGCCGCTTAGAGGCCGGCCCAGGCTGGAGCGGAGGTCTTGGGAAGCGCTGGGCCGCTCATAAAGTCAATGGTGAGTGTCCCGGCTTTTGGCGGCTGCTGGGTGTGAGGTTCCACGGGCAAAGCCAGCCAGAGGGTTGACAGAAATAACTAGATAAATCTGTGCCCCTGCCCCTGCCAGCTCACAAGGCTGCAGCCCACGACTGGAGCCAAAAATAACCGCGCAGTTGATGCCACGGTTTCCTTAGCGTCTTGCTGGAGACACTGACTTTCAGAGCCCCTATCCCGCCTTCTATTCCCCACTGCTTGGCAGCCCACGGCGTCCTCCCGCGGAGCTGCGGGAGCCAGGGCCGGGCAAAGGACACTGCAAAGCACAGCCTCCGGCAGCGCCACACTTACAATGTAGACAGGTAAATAGAGGATTTAAATTCAAAAAGTAATACGAGCTCGATTTTTTTTAAAAACCAAAGGCAGAGAAGGATCCCAGGAACAGCCATTGTTTTCAATTCTGGGCGAGTCCTTCCAGGCGATTTTTCCATGCTCTTATACGAACAAATAAATAAAAGCGGGATCATATTTCATAGGCTGATTTGCAATTTACCATTTCAAAAAATTTAATCTGCAGTGATCATCTTTTCTGCTGAACTAGTTCTTGCTGTCCCTTGACTGTAGAATTAAGTATTCCTTTGGTTGGGGAGAGCCTAATTTCCCTAAAGACAGGAGGGGCGTCGGGGTTGTTTTTCCTTAGTATAAACACTGAAGTAAGCTTCGAAGGCAGCGGTCTTCTCGACCTTTGTTTCTGTGGGGTAAGTTTCTAGCAGTATGATTGCTGCTTCAAAAGGTTTACACACGCAATTTAAATATGTTTCATTTTCTGTAATGGGTAATTGTAAAATAGATAATTCATCAAAACATCTTTTTTTTTTCCAGACATCAGGAGATGGGGGTCTCACTATTTTGGGTTTAAGCTGGACTCAAACGCCCACATAGCTGGGATTACAGGTGGGAGCCACAGCACTTTTTAAAAAGTATCCCGTGAAAAACCTCTCCCATCCCTGTCCCCATCACCCACTTCCCACCTGGCTCAAGGACTTTCTAATATGTCCTTCCAGATAATGTTTAAGCCTATGGAAATCAGTGCAGTTATATAATTTTTTTCTCCCAATATATCTTGGGGTGTAAATAGCTATTTGTTTGTTTTTTAATAGATGCATAATATTCAATTTAAATGGACTAGGTGGATCATAATGAATATCATATAACCAGTGCCCTATTTGTGGACATTTGGTTATTTTCTTATCTGTTTCTATTATATGTAATCCTGAAATAAAAAAACTTGTTCTTGGTCATTTCCACATGTGTGAGTATATCTGTCAGAGAAGTTCCTAAAAGTAAGTTACTGGGTCAAATAGTATCTGTGTTTGAAATTTGCAAGATAATCCCAAATTGTCCTCCGTAAGATAGTAACAATTTACACTGCCACCAGGGATGTCTGAAAGTGATTGTTTCCCCAAATTTGCCAGCACAGTTCACATTTTACATCTTGATAAATATAGCCAAGTTATTCTGCAGGAGAAGTTTAGTAATTTATGCCCACCCCTTTGCCCTGTTCCCACATTGGACATTTTGTATCATTTCATCTTTGTCAATCTTCATTTTCATTAGCCAGCTGTATTTCCTCTATCTATTGATTCATTTCCTTTGACCAGTTTAATTTGCAAATATACTGTTTCCTCACTGATTTGCAGAAACTCTATGTATTGCTTTCAATATGTGTTGCAACATTTTAGTTTACAATTTATCCTTTGATTCGGTTTAGGATGGTCTTTTGTTTTCAAAAGTATAAAGTATCTTTTTATTTTTGTTATGTCATTATATTTTATTTTTTAGAGACAAGGGCTCACTCTGTCACCCAGGCTGGAGTGCAGTGGCCCAACAATAGCCCACTATAATCTTGAACTCCTAGCCTCAAGCAGTCCTCTCGCCTCAGCCTCTGGAGTAGCTGGGACTACAGGCAATCCCCACAATGCTGACCTGGCTTTAATTTTTTTTTTTTTTATTTTTTTTTTTAGTAGAGAGGGTTTCACCATATTGAGGAGGCCAGTCTAAAACTCTTGGCCTCAAGCAATCCTCCTGCCTGGGCCTCTCATAAAATATCTTTTTAATTACAAAAGCAATCCATACTATTTTGCTATGTCATATAAAATTTAAAAGTTTCTCATTTCTCTTACATAATACACTTCCACTCCTAAGATTTACCTTCCAAACTTTACCTAGTAATTGAAAAATACAAATATGTAAGTTATATATTACAAAAATGGGATTTTTGGCAATGGCTTTTTTTAATTTAAAAAAATTGTCTTAGCTTGCAAGTATGGTAAAAGAATATTTGTGGAAATCTTTCTTTCTAGAACTCCCTCATTTTTTTTAACCACCACATAGGATTCCATTATGTAGATATAATATAACTTATTTAACTGGTTCTCTATTGATGGATATTTAGGTTGGTTGTAATTTTTCATTATTACAAACAAGGCTGTAGTGAACATCTTTGTATCCTAATTTGAACAAATGGTTTGTTTTATATTTAATTATTCCTATCTTTTTATCAGGCAACATCTCATTTTTACCATAGAATGAGTGCTCCTTTGAACAAATGGTTTTGTTTAATCTTATTTATGAGACAATTTGGAAAATGTAAAACCAGGTGGGATATTTTATTATGTTAAGGAATAACTGTCAATTTTTATTGTGATAATAGTATTGTAGGTGACTTTCTTAAGAGTCCCCCTTTTTTAGAGATACATGTTGAAATACTCGTAAGCGAAATGTTATGACTTCTAGAATTTGCTAACAATTACAGCAGAATAGAAGAAATAAGATTATTCCTGAGTTTCTAATAGTTGAAATTGGGTGACAGGTATATTGGAGCTCATTATACTGCTCTCCCTAATTTTGTAAATGTTTGAAATTTGTCATAATAAAATATTTAAAGTAACAACAATCATTTTACATATACACGGTATGAATATAATTACAGGATAAATTCCTGGAAGCAAACTTTTAAAATCCAAGGATATAAATTTAAAGTTATGATAGTATTTCCAAATTTTATATCAAAAATACTGATTTATGCTCTTAGCCATCTTGTATAAAAGTGCCATTTCTCTACGTCCTCCCAACTCAGGATATACTTAATTTTTTAGAGTGAAATCTTTTCAAGTGACAAAATAATCCCATTTTATTAGTAGTTTAAATTGCTAGTGAGGTTAAGCATGTTTTTATGTAGTTATTTTTCATTTAATATTCTCTTCTGTGAATTATTCATATATTTAGCCATTTCTTCATCGAATCACTAATCGTTTTCTCATCTTTGGCAGTGCTACTTATATAGTAAGGAAAGGAGCCCTTTTTCTGTGACATGTATTGCAAACAACTCCCAGGTCACTTTCTAAAAAAACAAAAACAACAAAACAACAACAACAAAAAACTTTCTTCGTGGGATTTTTTTTTTTTTTTTCCTAAACTGACATTTAAACCCTAATCACATTTAATGGTCGTTCCTTTTTGGGCTTCTAGATTCTAGCTCTTAGTTAGAAAAATCATCATCCAGCATTTAAAACATTATATATACATACACAAACATATTAAAAATTTTTGTTACCAAAAAAATTTTATTACCTAGTTTTTTCAGCAAAAGAAATAATAAAGAAAGACAAAAAATGCGTAGAATCTTTTCTCCCTGATCAGTTTCCACTCCTCAGAGGCAAGAGAAGAGTGAGGTGCTTATTTTGCCAGATTTGTTCCTGTGTGGTTATAAAAACACAGACACATGCACACAGAGGATTTACTTTTACTGCTTTTTTAAAATATAAAAATGGGTTTATGCACACTTGCCATTTCACTTAGTAGTATACAATAAACATCCATCCAGGTTATGTGTCTCATTCTTGTTAATGTCTACATATAGCGAAAGTTATTACTAGACTATGATTTTATTGACAATTTTCCTATTGATAAACATTCAGTTTTTTCCCTTTTGTTCCCTCTTGCAAACTATGCTACAAACAATGGGTCTGTATTTATCAAGTATGCCAATGTTTCTGTGTGATAGAAAGCTCTATAAAAATTCTGAGACAAAGGCACTGTGCATTTTAAGTTTAGTTAGGCATTATTTCTCTTCAAAAACCATATATTATATCAATTTATGTTCTTATTAACACAGCTTGAGAGAACCTAATTCTGCTCAGCCTTGCCAGCACAACTTTCCAAGTCTGATAGATAAAATATGGCATCTCAAAAAAAAAAAAAAAAGGAGGTATCTCATTGCTGTTAAAACTTTCATTTTTCTGATTCCTCTAGCCCGAGTCGTTTTTCATATTTATTAACCACATGCATTTCTCCTTCTCTGAATAATTTGTTTGGTTTCTCCCTGGACTGCTTGACTTTACTCACTGGTTTACAGAGGCTGTGTGTACACCAGACATTAGGACTCTCTTAAGCATTCATTATGAATATTTTCTCCCAATCTTCATTTGTGTTTTAACTGTCTCTTACCCGGCAGAAGCATTTATTTTTGGTACTCAAATATGTCATTTATTTTGCTTTTTAGAAAGTTATTTTATATTTGTTCTTCAAATTTTAGAGCTTTATTTACATTTAAATTTGTGTTTATTTTTGCACACAGTGTGAGATAAATAACTTTATTCCAAATAATGAACTAATTGTCCAAAAGTCATATCTCTGATAACCCTGTCTTTCCTCCAACTAATTCGAAATACTGTCTTCATAACATACCAGATCCACACAGACACATGGATTTGCTTCATAACCCTTGTGCAGCATTATACCATTTTAGTTGCTGTAGATTTGTAACATACTTGCTGTGTGGTAATACATGTATTCACTCCTATTGTTTAACTTTTCTTGTTGACTATTCTAGCATTTTCAATGTTCCCAATAAACTTGAGAATGAATTTTCCATAAGGAATTTTTATAGTAATCACATTATGTTTGTAGGTAGGGGCAGGAAGGGCCTTGCACACTTAAAAGTCAGCATATTATCGGCCAGGCATGGTGGCTCATGCCTGTAATCCCAGCACTTTGGGAGGCCGAGGTGGGCAGATCACCCGAGGTTAGGAACTCAAAACCAGCCTGGGCAACATGGCGAAACCCCGTCTCTACTAAAAATACAAAAATTAGCCAGGCGCGGCAGTGGGCGCCTGTAATCTCAGCTACTCAGGAGGCTGAGGGAGGAGAATCGCTTGAACCCGGGAGGCGGAGGTTGCAGTGAGCCAAGATCACGCCGTTGCACTCCAGCCTGGGTGACAGAGCGAGACTCCGTTTCAAAAAAAAAAAAAAAAAAAAAAAAAGTCAGCATATTATCAGCTTATTGTGCACAGAGACTACCTGGTTCTAGGTAGGAAAAGAAGTGAGATAGGGCTTTGGAGGTGGGACGGGGCGTCGCGGGGGGTGTCTACTGGAGAGGTGCCAGCAGGGCACCTGAGGTCAGAAGCATAAGCTAACTACTGTTAGGCCAGGGGTCACCACCTCTCCCAAGCAAAGGCTCTCTGGGCAGAATTCATCCTCCCACATACCCCCAGAGCTCACCCCTCTTTGAGGAGACTTGAGGGGCAGCAAAATGTAGGACTCGGAATGAGTACATTTCACCCTAATAAGTGCCTACCTGCAAGGAAGCCCTGGAATGAAAGCTGTTCCTCTTTCCTGATGCTCCTCCCAAACTCCTCCCAGAAAAGGAGCAATTCAAAAAAAGAGGGCTACTTTAGTAAGATAGGCTATATTTTGCTGCAGAGACAATCCCAAATTTTAGAGGCCCAACAAAACACAAATGCATTTATCACTCACATAAGTCCATCACAAGTGGACAGGGGCTCATCTTGGTACTCAGAAACCCAGGCTGGTAAAGCTTCTTCACTCCTGCTTCCAAGACCATCAAAGTAGAAAGGGTGTGGCAGCACACATACTCTCTCTGGTTATTGGGTTTTGTTATTTAGGGCAGGGACAGTAATATCCCCTTATCTTGTTTTATTGCCTTCCCAGCACTCATCATTGCCTTACATATTTTTAAAATTTATTTTTTATTAAAAATAGGTTGTTTGAAGGCCGGGTGCAGTGGCTCACGCCTGTAATCTCAAAACTTTGGGAGGCTGAGGCGGGCAGATCACTTGAGCATTTTGAGACCAGTTTGACTAACGTGGTGAAACCCTGCCTCTAATAAAAATACAAAAATTAGTGGGCATGGTGGTGGGCGCCTGTAATCTCAGCTACTCAGAAGGTGGAGGCAGGAGACTCATTCGAACTCAAGAGGCAGAGGTTGTCGTGAGCCGAGATCACACCACTGCACTCCAGCCTGGGCGACAAAGGGGGACTCCGTCTCAAAATAAATAAATAAATACATAAATAAATAAATAAATAAATAAATAAATAACTTTACATTTATTATCTGTCTCCCTCCCTAGTACAAGGTTTATGGAAACAAGTACTTTTCTCTTTTGCCCATTTCTGTATCCCCAGGCCCTAGAATAGTATTTGACACATAAGTGCTTATTAAATACATATTGAATGGTTGAAAATATTCAGTTGTTTTAATCTACATAAATGAGATTAAACTACACATGTTATTCTGTAACTTACTTTCATACACTAATGTCTGTTCATATAGCTTATTGCCTCATTCTTTTCAATTACTACATGGTGTTTTATAATATGAATGTACCAGTATTTGTTCAACCATTTCTCTTGTGGAAAATATTGAAGATGCTTTCAAATTTTTGGTGTTTTGAGCAGTGCAGCAATACACATCATTGTTGTATATACTTTGGAGCACCTGAGCCTGTGTTTCTCTAGCACAAATGCCAACGAAAATAAAATCAGGCCAGGTGTGGTGGCTTATGCCTGTAATCCCAGCATTTTGGGAGGCCGAGGTGGGCGGATCACTTGAGGTCAAGAGTTTGAGACCAGCCTGGCCAACATGGTGAAACCTTGTCTCTACTAAAAAATTACAAAAATTAGGGGGCGTGGTGATGGGCACCTGTAATCCCAGCTGCTCGGGAGTTGAGACAGGAGAATCACTTGAACGTAGGAGGCGGAGGCTGCAGTGAGCTGATATCGCACCACTGCACTCCAGTCTGGGCGACAGAGCAAGACTCTATCTCAAAAAAATAAAAAAAATAAAATAAAATAAAATAAAATAATGGAAGCAAAAGTTATGTGCATCTTTAATCTTGATAAATGCAGCCTTAAAAGATGGACTCATTTATGGTTCTACTAATAGCGTATAGGAATGTAGATTTCCCTACAGTGCATCATTGTTATTAATTGTCATCATTGTTTTTAATCACCTGTTAATGTCCTTTCAATCTTATGGGATATAAAGGGCTTTCCATTGTTGCTGGAAACATTGTTGTATTATATTGATTACCATAAAGCTATGCTTACCCTTTCATAGGTTTATTGGCCATTTAGCTGTCTTTTTCTGTGAATGACCCAGATAAATTACTTGACCATTTATTTTACTAGGCTATTTACTTTAATTTTTTTTTTTTTTTTTTTTTTTTGAGACAAAGTCTCACAGTGTCACCGGGCTGGAGTGCAATGGTGTGATCTCGGCTCACTGCAACCTCTACCTCCCAGGTTCAAGTGATTCTCATGCCTTGGCCTCCCGGGTAGCTGCGATTACGGGTGCATGCCACCACGCCCAGCTAACTTTTGTAGTTTTAGTAAAGAAGGGGTTTCACCATGTTGCCCAGGCTGGTCTCCAACTCCAGACCTCAAGTGATCTGCCCACCTTGGCCTCCCTAAGTGCTGGGATTACCGGCGTGAGTTACCACAACCAGCCTCTTTGACTCTTAAATGTATTTTTTTTTCAAATCTGTTTCTTTTACTTTACCTTGATTTTGGTGCTTTTGTCACCCAAGTTTTTAGCTTTAATGTAGTCAAATACATCCTTTATGTTTCCTTTACAGCCTCCAGTATTTTTTTGTTTGTTTGTTATTTGTTTTTCTGAGACCGAGTCTTGCTCTCTCTCTCAGGCTGAAGTGCAATGGCACAATCTCAGCTCACTGCAACCTCCCCCTCCCAGGTTCAAGTGATTCTCCTGCCTCAGCCTCTCAAGTAGCTGGGATTACAGGTACCTGCCGCCACGCCCAGATAATTTTTGTATTTTTTAGTAGAGACGGGGTTTCTCCACGTTGGCCAGGCTGGCCTCGAACTCCTGACCTCAGGTGATCCACCTGACTCTGCCTCCCAAAGGGCTGGGATTACAAGCGTGAGCCGCCATGCCTGGCCTACAGCCTCCAGTTTTGTAGCTTGCTGAGAAATCTCATCCCAAGCCTAGGATTCTAAAAACATCCTCCTGTATTTTCTTGTAATGCGCTTATCATTTTATCATCTATGACTTGCTGTTTAATCCACTTTAAATGTTTTGTTATTTATGGAGCAAGACAGAAATTTAACTTAATTTTATTCCAAACATACAATTTATGATCACCAATCTGCCTAATTGACTAAATCACTCTTTTCCCATCTCGAATGCCCCTTTATGATAAACTCTATGACTATAGATACATGTGTCTAATATCCCCTTATCTTGTACTTTCCACGCTATTGTTTCCCCATATGCAGCCATTTGAGTCCCATCTTCATTTGTTATATTCATATTCCATTTATTTTCTTAATATTTTAGCTTAATGCATTTTAAGATTAAATTTCCACTTTAGCCTCACCCTAAGCTTATAAAATTATAGGTTTAAATTTTTTATAGTAAACATTAAAATAAATGCCTAACTTTTGACATGACATATGTTTATTTGTGTACCATTTTAAATCATCTTACAGATGGAATACAGGGACAATATTGTGTTCTTTCTACTAATGGATTAGTCAGTTTCTGTGACAACACATCACTCTAGCTTTATGGCATGCTTTTGTTGTCAACTTTTTATCTTGAAATAATTATAGACTCACAAGGTGTTACAAAAATAGTACAGAGAGGTCCTGTGTATCCATCACCTAGCTTCTCTGTAGGTGGCATTTTACAAACCTATAGTACATTATCAAAATCAGAAAATTGACACTAGTACAATATAATTAACTAGACTACAGACCTCCTCAGATTTCACCTGTTTTTCCTTGCACTGTTTTTTGGGGTTTTGTATATAGTTCTATGACATTTTATTACATTTATAGATCCATGTCACCACCCCCACAGCCATGATACGGTACTATGGTGTCACCACAAAGGAACTTCCTCTTACTACTCATTGATGGCCAGGTCCTTCCTCCATCCCCAAACCCTGGCAACCACTGATCTGGTCTCCACCTCTATAATTTTGTTACTTTTATATTAAATGAATGGAGTCATATAGTGTATAACTTTTGGGGACTGTTTTTTCCCCTCAGTATAATTTCCTCAGTAAATTGTTGTGTGTATCAATCGTTATTCCTTCTTTTCCTGAGTGTTATCCCAGAGTACAGTTATGCCACAGTTTGTTTAACCATTCACCCACTGAGGGACGTCTGATTTGTTTCCATTAGGGGGCTATTACAAATAAAGCTGCTATGGTCATTTGTATACAGGTTTTTGTGTGAACATAAGATTTCAGCTGGGCATAGTGGCTCACGCCTGTAATCCCAACATTTTGGGAGGCTGAGGCAGGCGGATCACCTGAGGTCAGGAGTTCGAGACCAGCCTGGCCAATGTGGTGAAACTCCATCTCTGCTAAAAATACAATTAGCTGGGTGTGGTGGCAGGCACCTGTAATCCCAGCTACTTGGTATTATTGGGAGGCTGAGGCAGGAAAATCACTTGAAACTGGAAGGTGGAGGTTGCAGTGAGCTGAGATCGCGCCACTGCACTCCAGCCTGGGCAACAAAAGTGAAACTCCATCTCAAAGAAAAAAAAAAAAAGCCATACATGCTGGCAGGTGCCTGTAACCCCAGCTACTCAGGAGGCTGAGGCATAAGAATCGTTTGAACCTGGGAGGTGGAGGTTGCAGTGAGCTGAGATCACACTACTGTACTCCAGCCTGGGGGATACAGCGAGACTCTGTCTCTAAATAAATAAATAAAACAAAACAAATATTTCATTTCCCTAGAATAAATGCCCAGGAGTTCAGTCACTGAGTTGTAGGATAAGTATATTTTTAACTCTTTAGGAAACTGCCAAGCTAGTTGTATCATTTTCCATTCCCATCAGCAATGTAGGAGAGATCCAGCTTCTCTGTATCCTCACCAGCTTTTCCACTCTTGGTATTTTTTCTTTTCGCTGTTCTGATAGGTGTTTCTTATTGTGACCTTAATTGCCTTTCCCTGACGGCCAGCAATGTTGAACATTTTTCATGCACTTATTCGCATGGCATGTTTTGATATTTGGTGGCAAGTTTGAGGTTGCCTTTCTCGTCTGGTTCGTGCCTCCCTGACCCTGAGGGAGACAGCTGCACTTGGCTGCTCCCTGAGGTGGCAATCCTCCTTTTAGGTCTTGTATAAAGAGGGAGGGGTGGTTTGATCTTATGGTTAGGGGCTCAGGTTCAGATGCTCCAGGGTGGGCTTGAGGAGGCTGATTAAGGGGAGAGTATGACACCAGCTGTAACAGCACCGTTCCTCCTATTCGTACCCCACAAAACATGTTTGATAAAATCAGTGCCATTTGAGATGGATTCACTTGGGAGTGTTGTGACAAAGTTCTGAGTCTGCTCTCACAATTGGAAATTATGGAACCTGAGCAAAGGAGACTGATCCAGTCACAGTGGGGTCACAAATATTACCCTATCATTTTAGAATGTGAACAGAATTGGAGCTGGGAAGCTTGAGTTGTCCTAAGAGGTCTATAGTTTCTACGACACAGCTTTTGATAGGCTCTGCCCAGCAGCCTGGTAGGACCTGGCCTGGGATGGGGAGGGAGGCCACCTCTGAGTGAGCAGTGACACATCCTCCACCCTGGCTCACCTTCTCCCTGAGGCTGACTGTGAACAGGATGGTGCTTGAGAACCTGTGAGATCAGAGCCAGGACTCTTGAGCCAGGAGCCAGATCATACCCTGGAGAGGGAGCGTCAACTGGCACTGGCAGGACCCAGAAAGAGTCAGTCTCCTGGGGTGCCACATTTGGAGGGAGGGACTCAGGGTAACCATCTAGAGCAGGGATTCTCAAGGTAGGTTCCTCAGTCCCTGTGGATCACAAGGAGCCTCCTGGTAGACAGCATGTCCCAAATATAGCTCTTTCCATTATGTTCTCCAGGGGAGTGATGAACTCATCCAGAAGATTCCATCTTTTACTCATGACCAAGTCCACTTCATTTCAACCTATTAATTGAATTATTAAGAATTACCAACTGAGGGCCGGGCATGATGGCTCACGCCTGTAATCCCAGCACTTTGGGTGGCCGAGGCAGGCAGATTGCGAGGTCAGGAGATCGAGACTATCCTGGCTAATATGGTGAAACCTCGTCTCCACTAAAAATACAAAAAATTAGCCAGGCATGGTGGCGGGTGCCTGTAGTCCCAGCTACTCAGGAGGCTGAGGCAGGAGAATGGTGTGAGACCGGGAGATGGAGTTTGCAGTGAGCTGAGATTGCACCACTGCACTCCAGCCTCGGCAACAGAGTGAGACTCCATCTCAAAAAGAAAGAAAAGAAAAGAAAAGAAAAGAGAGAGAGAGAGAGAGAGAGAGAGAGAGAGAGAAGGAAAGAAAGAAAGAAAGAAAGAAAGAAAGAAAGAAAGAAAAGAAGGAAGGAAGGAAAGAAAGAAGGAAGGAAGGAAAAGGAAAGAAAAAGAAAGAAAGAAAGAAGGAAAGAAAGAAAGAAAGCAAGCAAGCAAGCAAGAAAGAAAGAAAGAAAGAAAGAAAGAAAGAACGAACCGAGGGAAGGCATAAAGTAAAATGATGGAGCCAGGCGCAGTGGCTCATGCCTGTAATCCCAGCACTTTGGGAGGTCGAGGTGGATGGATCATGAATGAGGCCAGGAGTTCGAGACCAGCCTGGCCAACATAGTGAAACCCCGTCTCTACTAAAAATACAAAAATTAGCCGGGCATGGTGGCACGCATTTGTAGTCCCAGTTACTCGCGAGGCTGAGGCAGGAGAATCACTTGAACCTGGGAGGAGAAGGTTGTCGTGAGCTGAGATGGTGCCACTGCACTCCAGCCTAAGCAACAGAGTGTGTTCACAAAAAAAAAAAAAAAAAAAAAAATTGACGGTGTTTCAAGAGTTTCTTGGACACTGCCAGTATGACCTTGAGTAAATTACTTAAAATTTGTTACTCCATTTCCTCATCTGTAAAACGGGGATCATAATAATTCCAAATTCATGGAGACATTGGGAAGGTTAAATTGCTTAAAACAGCGGGGTGTGGTGGCTCACAGCTGCAATCCCAGCACTTTGGAAGGCTGAGACAAGAGGATCACTTGAGCCCAGGAGTTCAAAACCACCCTGGGTGAGACCCCATCTCATTTTTTAAAAACAAAGAAAAAAATAAAAATAACATAAGGCCGGGTGCAGTGACTCACGCCTGTAATCCCACCACTTTGGGAGGCTGAGGAGGGCGGATCACTTGAGCCCAGAAGTTACAGACCAGCCTGGGCAACACGGTGAAATCCCCTATGCCCCCGTCTCTACAAAAAATACAAAAATTAGCTGGGCGTTGTGGTGCGCTCCTGTAGTCCCAGCGACTCAGGAGGCTGAAGTAGGAGGATGGATTGAACCCAGGAAGTCGAGACCGCAGTAAGCTGAGATGCGCCACTGCACTCCAGCCTGGGCGAGAGAGTGAGACCCTGTCTCAAAAAATAAATAAACAAAACAAAATTAAATTAAATTAAGTGCCTGACCCAGAGCAAGTACTGCAGACGTGTCACCCTTTGTTATGGCTGCAACGTCAACAGCCACTGCCCAGTCTGGCCGCGTTGCAAACTCCGACTGCGTGCGCCCCCTGGAGGGTATTGGAATTCCTGCACCTGTGGAGGGTTGCTTTCTTCCCTGGGTTTCCTCACGGCGTCCTTGAGTTGGTAAGCTTCCCATTGCCAATGTTAAGTAATGGAAATTCCTGTTAGTTTAGCTTCGTTATCATGGACATCATTTGTTGGTAGTGATTTTGTAAATCATATTTCCACAATCTAATTTGTAACAGAAAATGTTCTAATAACTAGATTTCAAGCCATCAGTATGTGTGGGCCAAACATCATCTCCACCCCTGTAGTTAAATGTGACTAAGTTCTTTATCAGGAGTGCATGGGGAACATGGGCTGCTGGGTTTTCAATCTCTCTTCAGTGGGCTCCAAAATATTGGAGGCACTGTGCGTGGAGGGCATTGGTCAGAGTCCAGGAGTGGCCCTACTGTTCAGGACTAGGTATATGGGGAGTGGCAGAAGCCCCCATCTGGAAAGCATCCCAGCAGCCTGATATGACAGCAGTTGTCCTTGGGCTCCTCCTGGGGACCTCAGCTCCCCAGACTGTCCTCTGCCCCTCATCAGCTAGCCGCCTCCTCATGGACCCCAGGTCTGTGGATAACACTCCTTCATGCATGCACACACACACAACGCATACACACACACACAGCTTAGGACCCGGCTCTGACCTCTCCAGTAAGCCTTACCTGATTGATCACACTCAATTCTAACCCATCATTCCCTATGTACTTGAGGATCCAGCATATTTTTCCCATCTGTTCCGTACTCTGCAAAGGCCCAGAATCCTGGCTGGGTCAGAGTGAGTCCTTTCTTCCCAGACCATGATGGTATTTGTACTGAGGCCTATTCACATACATTTAGCCACTCATTTGATACAATATCCTGCATTGGGTGGTTAAGGAATCTGGGCCCAGAGAGGGTGAGCAACTTGTTACAGGTCATGCAACCAGATCCAGGCCAGAGGAGCTCCGCGATAGATCACACCACCTTTTATTAAGATGCTTTCTGGTGATCTAACTCCCTAGCTAATGAACTAACCTGGCTCCTTTCATGGTCTCTGCAGATGCCAAGGGGACAATTCGGGAAATTGTCCTGCCTAAGGGCCTGGACCT
The DNA here is from genome assembly GCF_037993035.2 of Macaca fascicularis. Lineage (NCBI taxonomy): Eukaryota > Metazoa > Chordata > Mammalia > Primates > Cercopithecidae > Macaca > Macaca fascicularis. The sequence goes on along the minus strand of NC_088387.1, from coordinate 50,981,008 downwards.
GGACCGGCCCAAGCGGACACGTACATCCTTCACTGCCGAGCAGCTGTACCGCCTGGAGATGGAGTTCCAGCGCTGCCAGTACGTGGTGGGCCGCGAGCGCACTGAGCTGGCCCGCCAGCTAAACCTCTCCGAGACCCAGGTAAGAGACCAGGGCCAGGCCACTCCACTCTTGTCCTGGCAGCCTGGGAACTCCTGGGGATATGAGGCCCTGTGAACTGCTACAGGGAGACCCAACTTCGGAGGAGTTCAGACAAACACGAGGGAAAGACTTTCAGCTACAGGTAAATGAGAGCGAAAGAGCAAATAAACACACCGTGACCATAGACAGTCAGGAAATGCCAGCGAGGGCCTTCTGGATACATCAGGCACTTTTGGATGGAATATGGAAAAGGTTCAGAGAAACGGGGAGAGCAGCCCTCAGGGCGCAGGGAATGGCTTGAGGGGGTGTTGGCATGTAAGAGGAGTGACGAGAAGGGATGGTGAGGGCTTGGTTGGTTGGAAATAAAGATTCTGGGGAAGATGAAACATTATAAAATTGGGCTGGGGACCTCTTGCTTCTCCATTTCCGGCCCTTTCCCACTCTCCATCACCTTCCCTTCATCTCAGGGTGCCTCAGTCTCTTGTTGGAAAGGAGGGGTCTGCACACCCCCTTCACCTGGGTAGGACTGGCATTTTAACAGAAGTATGCTTAACTTGAAAGAAAAAAAACTTTTGTAAATTAAGCACCTACCCTGTATGAATGGAGACCCTTCAAGCTGGTACTAGAGCTACAGAATACTACTACTAATGATAATAATAATACTTAGTACTTAACATGTGTCAGGCACTAAGTGCTTTGCCTATGTTAAGTAACTAATCCCTGCCAAGAAGCAGATGATGTCATTCCCATGTTACAGGTGACAGGAAGTTATGCCCAAGGTCAGAGAACTAATTCGTTCCAGAGCTGGGCTTTGGACAAGCAGTCTCTCGTCTTCATGCTGCCTATAAACGGGCAACCTTCCTTGAGCTTGTCAAAGAATAACTCAGAGACCCTTCTTTCAGCCAGAGCTCTAGTAGTTTGCTTTCATATTTGAGGGAGATCAATCAATACATGCATTGCAAACAATGGCCAAAATAGGATTGAGAAAGTGGAGAGGAAGGGAGGAGGGGAGTGAGGAAGCGCTGGTCTGGAGCAGTGTGCTGGTTTCCTTCCTGGAGTGAGGCAGGAGGCTGTGCTGGAGTGAGGGCTTCCCCTCTGTGCTGTGTGGCTGCTGTCCTCCCCTGTGTCCCTGCCTCAGTGAGGTCAGCTCTCCCTGCTTCCCTCAGTGTAATTCCTCCAGCCCCTCAAATCCCACCAACAGAGTGCTGTGTAGCCCACCCCTGGGGAGGGGATAGTCAGATGCCCGTGGAAGTCCTGGTCCCCTTGAGGGGTGAGCAGGCTCCTCCTGGGGTACACTGAGTGTAAGACAGAGGAAGAGGCAAGAAGGGGCGAGAGGCAGAGGAGGGGCAGACCAGGAGGAGGGGCAGGCTGGGGAAGGACAGCAGCTGCTGTCCTGCAGGGCTGGGTCATCTCCACCTGCACTTGTTTTCCCCCAGCTGCCACTGCAGAGCTCCCAAACAACCCTTCAGGGCCTCTCTCCAGCTGGGCTCAACAGGGGGCTGGGAAGCCTGGCCTGTGTTCAGAGAGGAGGCTGCAGTGGCAGGGCCAGGCCAGAGCTCCTGGGGAAGTCACCGAGGCCCGTATTCCCTACACGGAGCTGCCCTTGGAGGTCAAGCCCAAGCCCCTCCTCTTCCAGGAAGCCTTCTGCAGGTGCCTTGCCCTCTTCCCAAGAGACCTTTCCACATGGCTTGACCTGGAGAGAGAGACACAGAGAGAGAGAGAGAATGTGTGTGTGTGTGCGCATGTGTACGTGTGTGTGTGTGAGTGTGCGCGTATGTGTACATGTGTGTGGTGTTGGATCTCCACCAGTATTTGCTTCCCAAGGGCAAGAATGTGTTTATAGGCCACGGCCCCTCGTCGTGCTCCGCAAGGAAACCAGAACACAGCTGCTCACACAGTAGGCCCTCAGTGAGTCCTCCGCACTGTTCCCACTGATGACCCTCCTTTCTCTGTCCCCAGTCCTAGGGTTGACAGATAGTAAAAGTCATGGACAGCTGATGCTTATTGAGCACTTCCCATGCACCAGGTCCTGTTCCAAGGGTGTGACATAGTCTAACTAGTTTAGTCCTCACCACAACCTTGTGGGATACATGTGAGATTTTTCTTCCAACACCAAGCGTATGGTATGTTCCAACCACCAGCAGGCAGTGCTCCAATTCTCCAGCGTCACTGAGTATATTCAACAGTTCAATACTGACAGCAATTCCCAGAGCTAGCTCAGACCCTACAAGTTAAGGGCTCAGTCCCACAAGACAGTGCCACAGCAGACTCAAGTTTCAGGAGCCACCTGTGCTTCTGAATGGACTGGCCTAAAACTGGGGGCTCCCACATCACCCTCTTCAGGTTTGACAATTCACTAGAATGACGCACAGAACTCAGGAAACACCTCCCCTACCCTTGCTGGTTTGTTATAAATGACACAAGTGAGGAACAGCCAGATGGAAGAGGCAAAGGGCAAGGTAAGGGGGAGGTGCGTGGAGCTCCCATACCGTTTCCAGTGTCCCTGTTCCCACCGCTTCCACGTGTTCACCAACCAGAAGTTCTCCTGGTCTCCTTGTTCAAGACTAAATCCAGGCTGGCCTGGCACAGTGGCTCATGCCTGTAATCCCAGCACTTTGGGAGGCCAAGGAGGGAGGATCACTCAGGATCCCAGGAGTTCAAGACCAACCTGGGCAGCACAGGGAGACCTCATCTCTAAAACAGTTTTTTGAAACATTTTTTACAGTTTAAACAGTAAACTGCAGGGTGTGGTGGCACACACCTGTAGTACTAGCTACTTGGGAGGCTGAGGCGAGAGGATTGTTTGAGCCCAGGAGGTCAAGGCTACAGTGAGTCATGTTAGCTCCACTGCACTCCAGCCTGGGTGACAGAGCAAGACTCTATCTCAAAAACAAACAAAAAAAGACTATAATCCAATCTCCATTTCCCTCCCCTGCCTAGAAGGAAAAAATGGGGTCGGCTGAAAGTTTCCACCCTCTAATCACAAGTATGGTCTTTCTAGAACCAGCCCCAGTCCTGAAACTACCTAGAGATCCACCCTGAATCACCTCATTAGCATACGACAGTAAGTCTTATTTATTTATTTATTTATTTATTCATTCATTCATTCATTTATTTACTGTAGAGACAGGGTCTTGCTTTGTTTCCTAGGCTGACCTGGAACTCCTGGTCTCAAGTAATCCTTCCTCCTCCGCCTTCCAAAGTGCTGGGATGATAGGTGTGAGCCACCATGCCCAGCCAATAAGAGTATATGGTTTCCACTTTAAAAAAAAGGAAACTGAGGCATAGAAAAGTTAAATAAATAACTTGCTCAAGATTTGCAGCAGGCGCATTCATGAGCTCATTTAACCTTTAGAAGAAGATGGCTTTATGGGTCCTATTATCCCCATTTAAGCAAACTAAGCCTCAGAGAGGTTAACTAACTTGTAGCTAGGATTCTGTGGCATTCTCAGTATGTTCACCCATACTTTTGTTCAAAAATATTATTGAATATCTACTATATAGCGGGTACTCTTCTAGGCACTAGGGCTATAGCTTAGAACAAAACAGACCAGGCATCTGCCCTTGTGCAGTTAAGATCCATGGAGACAAAGACAAACTGGATTTCCAAGAGTGATAAGTGTTATGAGGGAGCTCAAATGGGGTCATAGGAGAGAGACTAGAAGGAAGTGTTTTATTGAGGTGTTCAGGGAAGGCCTCTTTGAGAAGATGACATTGAGCTTAGGCCTGAGTGAGAAGGAAGAGACAGCCAGATGAGGAGCCAGGACATGTCAAGGCAGAGGGTAACTATGAAGACCTGAGGGGCAGGAACTGGCATAGAATGCTCTAGAAGTGTCAGAAGGCCAGAGTGGCTGGAGCTACAGGGTAATTGAGTAAGTAGGTAGGGGAGGATCATGCGGGGCTTAGAGATCATGATAATACATTGAAGAGAAAGTGACAGGAGATGATTGGCATTTTACAGAAGTTGCTCTGGCTGCCACCCAGGGAAGGGACCACAGGGGACAGGAGTGGATGGGTAGGGACTACTGACATGGACCTTGAACAGAGCGGTGGTGGAGAAGAGAAGCGCACTGACGTGAGAGGTACTCTAATTTAGCGCTGGAACCTGTTAGGACTTGCTCATGGATTACACGCACAGGGTGAGGGAAAGGAAGTGGTTTGGGTTGAACAATTGGGAGAATGGTGACACCATTTAACGAGTTGAGAAAGTAGGGGAGAAGCAAGATGGTGGGAGCGTAATCAAGAATATTGTTTTGGATTAGTTAAGTTTGAGATCCCAGCAGAGATGTCAGGAAGGCATGTCAGATTTTGGGGAGGACTGGTTTTTCTCTGATTTAAGTTAAGTTATCTGAGAGTCTCTGTCAGAGCTCTTTTGGGGGAAAAGATAAGAAATTCCTTCAGGTGCCCTCAGATAATGGGTGGTCTCCCCAGGGATAAAAACAGAAGCCATAGCCTTGTGGAAATTCAATAACGGGAACCACGGTGTAGCCAGGAATTGGAAGAGACTGAAAGCCAAAGGTTCTTTTGGGCCCAACAGATTCAGCACCAGCTGCTCACAGACCTTCCTCCCAGTGCTCTGCTGAATATGCGCTCCAACTGCTCTCCAAAATACCTGCTTCTCTCTCTGTTTCTCCTCTCCTCCTCTCCTCTCTTCTCTCTTCTTATCTCTTCTCTTCTCTCTTTTTTCTCTTCTCTTCCTTCTGCCAAACAGCATCTCTACCTTCTTCCCTGGATACTCAGAGGACCCAGGCATGGTTCCAATTCAGGCAGAGAAAACACAGAGCTTGCTCAGGGCCCATTTCCATGGCTAGTCTCTTTTTATAATCTAGCATGCCCAATTCAGTTGAGTTGTCTGCAGATTTAAATCAGAAGCCCACTTACAGGATTGGGCAGGCAGAACGGGGAAGCCCTTTCCTTGGCTCCCCACCACCCACAGGGCTCTGCAGGATAAAGAGTCCACCACAGTAGGAACAGTGAGCAAGACACAGTGCAGCTGACCTCCGTCCCAGCCTTGCCCAGACTCCATGGCTGTGAAATAGAGGCTGTGCATGGCTGCCCTGGAGAGCAGGGGCAGCCTCAGAGGAATCTCTCTCTTGAGACTACAAAAGAACCCTCTGCCCACCTTTATCAGCCCAACAGTAGCATGCACTCAAAGCTCTTCTCATGTTGGAGAACAGGGACAGCCCCATTTAGTCCAGTTCTCCTTAATTTTAGAAACATTCTGATACACCTTGTCACCATGCTTTGTTTAAAAAAGAAAGTTTGGTGTTTGATTAAAGCAGCATTTCTCAAGGTATGCTCTGGAGACCAGCTGTACGTACAGCTCCCCTGGGGTAAAATACAGATGCCTGTGCCACCCTCAGCCCAGAGGTTCCCAGTCAGATTTCTAGGGAAGATCCCACAACCTATATACTTTTCATTCCAGGTGCACAGTGATGTCTGAGAATCACTGGCTTACGGAAAAGTGAGCAAATTTGACCAGATGTGATCACCATGTTGCTTAAAAGACTTTATCATAGGCTGGGCACGGTGGCTCACGCCTATAATCCCAGCACTTTGCGAGGCCGAGGCAGGCGGATCACAAGGTCAGGAGACTGAGATCATCCTGGCTAATACGGTGAAACCCCATCCTACTAAAATTACAAAAAATTAGCCAGGCGTGGTGGCAGGCGCCTGTAGTCCCAGCTACTTGAGAGGCTGAGGCAGGAGAATGGCGTGAACCCGGGAGGCGGAGCTTGCAGTGAGCCGAGATTGTGCCGCTGCACTCCAGCCTGGGCGACAGAGTAAACCCCATCTCAAAAAAAAAAAAAAAGACTTCATCATCTGCCAGGCACTTTACTAAGTCCATGATTATTAGCCTACGGAGTCATTACAACAAAACTATGAGGAAGAGTTATGAACCCTGTTTTACTGATGGGGAAACTGAGGCACCAAGAAGTTAAGTAACTTGTCCTAAGTCATCTAGCTAGTAAGGGAACCAGAATTGAATTAGGGGCTGTCTGACCTCTGATTCTCCACTATATTGTCTGCTACTTCGACCAAAACACTTACCATACCATAACACTTACTGCTTGCCCATGACCCACCCTGCTAGTGCCTGACAGCCAAGAGGGTCAAAATGGAGTTTTATTTATCTTTGTTTTTTCAGCACCTGGCAATGCCTGGCTTGCATCAAATGCTTGATATTTCTGTGTTGCTGAATGAATGACCGGAGTACCAGGGTCCGAGCAGGACATAAGAGGATGTGGCTGCAGAGGAAGGGAAGGTGAGAGGCTGGCTCAGGACTCCCCTCCTGCAGCTGGCCTGGAGGACGTTCTTAGGGCCAGGAGCCCAGGAGTCAGGCGGAGAACAAACTGCCAAGTCCCAGTATGCCCCCGGGATGCCCAGTTAGCTTGGATAAGAGCTGGTCCAGCCCTTCAGCATTGTCCTCAGCCTCATGCTTGATGCCTGTGCCCCAGATGGCTTCTTCCAGAACAGCAGAATAGATTATACCTTTCCAGTGCAGATTACAAAAACCAGGCCATCCTAGATACACAGATACCGCTCACCTCAGATTAAGTATGGGCCCATGGTCACAGGAAACAGTCTTTAAAAGAAGAATGCCATTTCCAGATCAACAATGAATCTTGGAATTTAATACTGACCATGATCCCAAAGAAGCTGGTGGGTAATCTCCTGGAAAATTCCTCTGTAGTCCTGGCAGCCAAGTGGAAACCATGCCCATCCCCTGGTGCGCAGCTGTGGGTCACAGTGTGGCCTAGCAAGACATCAGGGAGCGGGGCGGGGCCATGGGTCACAGTGTGGCCCAGCAAGAGATCGGGAGGCGGGCAGGGCAGGCACCAAGCACTCACTGAGTCCCAGGGAGTCAAGATGACAGCCTCCAGGAGGTCACACAGGGCCCTGAGAAGACAGAGGAGGGAGACAGCCCAGAAGGTGCACTGAGCAGGTGAGGGGAGAGGCGTGCTGGCCTCGCCGCCCTGTGAAGTTGGCTAGGAATGGTTTCCCAGAAGCGGAAAAGGACGGATCACTTTGGATTTAACCTTGAGAAGAGGATGACCCGGAGGTGGAAATGAAGGCCTCCTGGGGGAGGAGGGACACATTCAGAGGGTTCTGAGCCTGTCTGTTCTTCAGAGAGACAGAGAGACAACATTTGCAGGACCTTATGAACCTACTTGTTACGGCCTGATGGGCCTGATGGGATTGATGGTGGGAAGTAGAGAGTTGAGCCTTCTTACTCCTGCTCTTGAAGTTTGCAATGCTGGGAAGCACATTAGAATCACCCACAGAGCTTTAGAAGAATACTCAGGCCTCAGCCCCATTCCCTAGAGATTCTGATTTAATATGGGTGTGGAATGAGGCCTGGACATTGTCCCAGAAAATTCCAATGTGCGGCCAAGTTTGAGAATTCCTGACCTAGCCCATATGTGGCCAAGAAACAAGCACCCCTGGTCCCAGCCCCTGCTCCCAGCCCCTGCTCCATCTGCCTCTGACTTCTCCTCTCCTAGAGTCCAGGCTCACCTTCTCAGGAGATGCCCAAACCCATCACCAGCTCACACCCACCTCTCCTTGCTACACTCAGAGCTGAAGGAAGATGGGATATGTGGGAGAGCACCTTGCAAATGCCTGGTCATTCATCTGTCACACCCTGTTACTGCCACTCCCTGAGTACGAATTGCCCTCTGTTTGTCGGTAATGAGTTAGTGCCACTCCCCCACTAGACCTTCAGCTTCCCAAGGACCAGAATCATGACATCTGTGTCTCCTCTCCCTCTAGTTCAGAAACAGAGCTAGAAACAAAGAAAGCAAGCGATAAATAACTACCCACATTTCCCGTGGGCCAGGCATGATGCTAAGCCCCCTCAATGGGTTTTCTTCTTTCATCTCTGCAATAGCCAAGTATTATTGTCCCCATGTTAAAGATGAGACACTGAGGCTCAGGGGTTCCTGGAGGTGGTGCCTGGCTTCACGTCCTAGGACGGGGAGGTGCTGGCTTGGCTAAAAGGTCAGGAAGCTTCCCAGCAGGGACAGGGAATGCAGCAGTGTGCAGCGCTATGGTCCTTGAGGATCTGGTGGGACTGCTTCCCTCAGCAGTCAGATTCCAGAGGTGACAAATAGGAAAGGATTTTCTTCTTTCCAGTCACTGCCTTTAGCTAGGTTTGGCTGAATCTCCCTTGACCATCCCTTACTGGTATCTTCTTCAAATGTCTCCTCTTCAGGGAGGCTGCATGTGTCATTCCATTAACAAAATAGTCACCCCCGCTCCTTCCTGTCCGCTATCCTGCCACCTTTCTCTAAAGCAGTGCCCCCCAGAGTATGACCCTTGGGCCACTGCCAGCCCATAAACTGTTACCTGTCTATGACACGGTAAGTACAGAAATAGACAATAGGTATTTAGAAAAGGCCTGGTGCAGTGGCTCATGCCTGTAATACCAGCACTTTAGGAGGCTGAGGTGGGCAGATCATGAGGTCAGGAGTTCAAGACCAGCCTGGCCAACATGGTGAAACCCTGTCTCTACTAAAAATACAAAAATTAGCTGGGTGTGATGGCACACGCCTATAATCCCAGCTACTCAGGAGGCTGAGGCAGGAGAATCACTTGAACCCCAGAGGTGGAGGTTGCAGTGAGCCGAGATCGTGCCACTGCACTCCAGCCTGGGCTACAGAGTGAGACTCCATCTCAAAAAAAAAAAAAATGTATATAGTAATCTTTCCAGTAATTCATTTTAATTGTATTTTTTTAAAGTATTGGTCCTCAACAAAATTGGACACTTAATAAATGGTCCTCACCTCAAATAATTTGAGAAACACGGCTCAAAGTCCTTGTTGCCAATTGACAGATAGGCTTGTTTGTGTTTGTTGTTCATCCTCTGCCTCCCCAACTCCACTGCCCACTCCACATGGCAAGGATTCACTCGGCTTTGTTCACTGCTGATTCCCTGGGCCTCAGTGTATATCTGATGAGTGAATGAACACATAAAGGAAGCAATCAACCTCAAGTAGATCCCATAACTTTCTGGTCATTTTTGGTTATTGAATCTGTGTCCGCCAGGTGCGGTGGTGTGCACCTATAGTCCCAGAACTTGGGAGGCTGAGGCAAGAGGATCGCTTGAGGCCAGGATTTTGAGGCTGCAGTGAGCTCTCATCACACCAGTGCTCTCCAGCCTGGGCAGAAAACCAACACTTTGTCTCTAAAAACAAAAATAAAGAAAGAAACTCAATCCAATGTCCTTCAAAACACCAAGCTCACATCTAGTTTAAATCTCATCTTCTCCTGAAGCCCCACACTGCTTCCCCACTCAGAACAGCCTTGACTCACTGCTTGCCAGCAAGGTTTGAGGTTTGAGGAAAGCACATCTCACATAGGAGCATGAACACGCAATCATCCTGCTGAAGAACTACGAAAGGACCCCTGCCCACTCTGCCTCCTCCCAGTGCAGCCTCTGGAGGGGATTGTGATCTGTCTCAGTCACTTGCTCCCTCTTCCCCCAACAGCCACCTCCTCCAGGATCAGAGGGTAGAGGGTGGCTTCAAGGAGGCGGAGATATTTTTAAAAGACTGGACATCTTCTGGTGTGAGGAGGGGAGGCACCCAGGCCTCACTTTCTGAAGGCCTTTGCTGGAGGGCCAGTCACTCCTAGGAGGTGGTGATGTCTGGCATGGCCAAGGTGGCCTAGTCTGCCTTGGTTCTGCCTGTCTTCTTAACCTGGGCAACCCTCTGGCTCCAGCCTCCTCCTCCACCCATTTCTTGGCACCTTCTCAAAACCTTCCTTACAGGAAGGGACCAGCAAGGTCTTCCTGACCTTTTCTTATTGGGCCCTCCCCTCCACGGTTCTCAACCTCCCTCCTGGTACACCTGCCCCAGCTCTAGGTGAGGAGCAGGGTTGGCCTCTGTGTTCCCAGGGAAACAACTCTGGGTCCTCCCATGGTGGCCCCCATGACATGGGCCTGTAGGTGCTGTGGCCTGATGAGTTTCTGGACTGGGGCATGAATGCCAGTCTCTCCTAGTGCCTACAAGTGATTCTTTTGGGCCCTCCCCCAACTTGTGTCTGTGGGGCAGCACACCCTTCCTCCCATGAGGTTCTGTGGCCCCCAGGGGACTGAGCCTGAGCTTCCTGCCCAGTTCCCTTTCCTCATGTAGACTAGGAAGGGGGTTGGAGCACTGGGTGCTGAGTGGTAGGGGCAGGGCCAGTTCTACCTCCTCTCAGAGGCCCTGAAAAAGACCTCTTCCATGATGCTGGTGACTCTCTTCAGACTGTGGCACCACAGTGTCCTCAGCTTTGTGTGGCCAACAGAAGTCCCCCTCAACAACCTGCCACATCCAGTCACACTTGGTGTCACGTTGAGAAACTTGGCCTTTATAGGTGATGGGGCGGGAGGGTGCTGCTAAAAACTTCAAACCGGGCAACGGTCAGATCAGGTTAGAAAGAGCTCCCTCCAAAGGCAGCAGCAGCCAGCATGGAGGCAGAGGCCTCACCGTCCTCAGACAGGAATCTGGCCCCTCCTCTGGCCGTGCCCCCCCACTACGTGATAAGGACTCTGCAAAGCCAAGGGGTCTAGCCTGCCAGAAGCCTGTGCCCACCTTCGAGACCACCCATCCCTGCCACCAAAGTGTCCAGTTTCAGAATTCCCTGCCAAATGGCCCTGAGCCCACATCCAGCACCTGTCTGGGCCTCTCCAGGGTCAGTCCTCCCAAGGGCAGACCACAGACATTATTCAGCACCCCAGGCCCAAGAAGCAGCCAATGCGGGGTTATTTGCAGAGTGTGAACAGGCTAGGGCAGCCACACACGTGTGGGTCAGAGCCAGGGTGGGCCATGAGCCAGAGGCTTCCATTTTTTCTCTTGCCCCAAGCCCTCTAAATGTTACAGTTTAGACCTGGGGCAGAGACACCTTTAAAACACCAGTTTCTTCACCTTGGAACCACCTGGTGAGCTTTAAAAACTAGTAGAGTCTGGGTCCCAGGCTCCCCTGTTCTGAGTTTATTGGTCCAAGGTGAGAAGTGAACTAGGGTCTTAAAGCTCCCCAGGTTCTCATGGGCAGCCAGGGTCGAGAGGTGCTTCTGTAGAGACAGTGCCATGGTCCAGGTCAGAGAGAACAAAGGAAGAGAGGAGGGTCTGCTCTAGGGAGCGGGGAGAGGGGCTCCTGCATAGGTGAGTGGAGGCGGCCATGATGGAAGAGGGAACATGCGAAGCCTCTGTTTGGAGGACAGAGCTGCACATGTGGGGTTTGGGGTGTTTTTTGAGATATCCATGGGGAGATGTCTAGCAAGCAGGTGGATACGTGGCCTGGATCTCAGTTCAGACTCCTGGGCTTGAGGTAGAGTTGGAATTACCAGCACATAAATGGTGGCTGAGGCCGTGAACTTGACTTTGAGCCAAGGGCATGTGGGTCAAGAGGAGAACATCAGTTGTACCCCCAAACTCCATCCTCTGTCTGTCAATCCGTTCCTCCATCCTAGGCCAGAGTCAGTTTAGCAGTAGAGGGGCCTCCATAATTTGGGGGACCAGAGTCCCTAATCAGTTGGTCTAGAGCAGGCTGGTTGTGGGGAGACCCTAACAACAATCTGCTCTTCTTTCCCTCCTGCTCCACCCTCACACCCTGCCCCACCCCATCCACCACCTGCCCCACCCATGCCCTTCCTCTCTCCACCCTCACACCCTTCCCCACCCCATCCACTACCTGCCCCATCCATGCCCTTCTTCGCTCCACCCTCACACCCTGCCCCACCCCATCCACCACCTGCCCCACCCATGCCCTTCCTCTCCTCTTCTCCTCCCGCCTGCCCCCACTTTGCTTCGCCTGTCCCATCTCCCTCCTTGACAACCCCTCCCCCACCCCAAGGTGAAGGTCTGGTTCCAGAACCGCCGCACCAAGCAGAAGAAAGACCAGAGCAGAGACCTGGAGAAGCGGGCGTCCTCCTCAGCCTCCGAGGCCTTTGCTACCTCCAACATTCTGCGGCTGCTGGAGCAGGGCCGGCTGCTCTCTGTGCCCAGGGCCCCCAGCCTCCTGGCGCTGACCCCTAGCCTGCCAGGCCTACCTGCCAGCCACAGGGGCACCTCCTTAGGTGACCCCAGGAACTCCTCCCCACGCCTCAACCCGCTGCCCTCGGCCTCGGCTTCCCCCCCGCTGCCGCCCCCTCTGCCAGCTGTCTGCTTTTCCTCGGCCCCACTGCTGGACCTGCCTGCTGGCTACGAACTGGGTTCCTCGGCCTTCGAGCCATACAGCTGGCTAGAACGGAAAGTGGGCAGCGCCGGCAGCGGCAAGAAAGCTAACACTTAAGACTCCTACCCTGTGACACTGAGTCCTGAGCACAGCACCTTCCCAGCCTCCTGTGCCCCAGCGGACTGCACTAAGCAGGCCCCGGAGAGGAGGGGCAGCAGCCTCGCACTCCTCCCCACCTGCCCCCCAGCTCAGAGACTCAAGACCAAACGGCCTTGGTCCCGCAGCTTGTGTGCGTGAGTGGTGTGCGTGTGTGTGTCTCTCACTGAAATAAAAGGAAAACAATGACAAGAAGGGAAACAGCGCCCACAGCACAACTACTTACCCCTCAATCCCTTTTATCCCTCTTGTCACTGGAAGGGAAAATGGGCTTAGAGTCAGAGGGATCTCAGATGGGAGGGGGCAGAAACTGGGATTCTGGGGGTCAGGGCACTCACATGTGTGGGTCAGCAGGCACCTGACTCCCACTCAATAGAGGCTCATGGCACCAACACTAATTCTTTGGTTAAATGTTGCCCTTTACAAACTCTCTTTCAAACATAAAAAATACTTGAGAGAGGGAAACATTGTCACGTTGAAGAGGGTGAATGATGAAAGGTGAGACCAGGTCGAGAGAGAGGGAGAGAGGGCATCAAAGGTAAACGCAAGCAAGAGTCCAGGTGTTCAGAGTGGGCCTACCCATCACAGACTGCAACATGAAACCCTTTAGAATATATATACACACAGCCTGGCCAACACAGTGAAACCCCATCTCCACAAAAAATACAAAAACTAGCTGGGCGTGGTGGCAGGCACCTACAATCTCAGCCACTCAAGAGGCTGAGGCAGGAGAATCGCTTGAACGCAGGAGGCGGAGGCTGCAGTGAGCTGAAATCATGCCTCTGCACTCCAGCCTGACAACAGAGGGAGACTCTGTCTCAAAATATATATATATAATGTATATATTTTATATTGCTCAAACAATATAAAATTTTTAAAAGTTAAATAAGAGTCTTGCTCAAGACCCTTTTATTTAACTTTTTATTTTGTAGTAATTGTAGATTTACAGGAAGCTGCAGAGATAGGACAGAGAAGTTCCCTCCATTGGCAGGAACTCAATCGTATGAGACAGATAAGCTTCATCTTCCCTATCGTACAATATCAAAACCAGGAAATTGACATTGGTACCATGTGTGTGCATAGTGCCATGTCATTTTATAGATTCGTGGACTCACCACTGCAATCCAGATGCAGACCTGTTCCATCACCACAAAGATCTTCCTCGTGCTGCTCCTTGGTGGTCACACCCACCCCCGCCCTCCACAGGAGAGTTCTTTGAAAGGATGGGCATTACGAGACAGGAACCAGAGACCTGAAATGGGTCCTCAGGCGGGAGGATGCGGGGTCAGATTTTGACTCTGTGAACAGAAATAACAAGCACAGTCTCCTCCAGTCTGCTCTGAGAAACATAGTAGCCACTGCTTTGGTTTCAAATTGGCTGTCCTGAGTCACCTGGAGTGGGTGCTTGGGGACAGTGATCCCTAGACAAACATACTTCTGCCCTACCCTCTGCTCAGTGGTATGGTTTGGGGAGGAGCTTAGAAATGCAGAAATCCTGAGTCTAGAATGAGGCATGGGGGTGACCGGAAGACCTTGGGTTGGGCAGGTCCAGCTACCATCCAGGGTCCACCCTGCCTTGCCCAGTGGACCTGTACCACACTCCACTCACCAGGAGAAACCACAACTCTTAGTTTCATGACACAAAGAGAGTTCTTGGGAAGGAGTGGTGAGGTCTTGGGTGGAACCCAGGCCAGGCTGTGCACATAGCTTGATTTATAACTCCAGGTATTTAGTTATACGATACAGGGACCTCTATTTTACTTTCTGACCTGGACTGGAAAGGTCAGGGCAGGCCTGCTGTACAGAACTCTGGAGGTGAATGTGAGAAGATGAGACCTGGTTCTACGATCAGATGGAGAGAGACCAGCCCTCGTTCTCAAGATCTCTCAATAAAATGAGACAGACAGGCTTCAGGAGACCCAGGTCTGTGGGTGGAGACACAGGCTCAGCTTTTGGGGGCTCACAGCCCAGTGGCAGGGACAAGAGAGGCCTCTCCTAAAGGGCATGACTTAGGAAAGAGGCTAGATGTTTAGTAAATCTTGGCTGCTAGAGAATCCAGAGAAGGCTTCATGTAGGAGGCAGAACTGAGGCTGACCAGGAAATAATTCTCTACAGATGTTCAAAAAGATGACGATGGAATTGTGCGGGGAAGAAGTATCCAGGTATAGTCAGGGCAAGGAGTGCAGGGTGAGGTCAGGTTGCGAGAACAGTGAAGAGAGGGCAGCCTGCCAGAAGTTGGGTGTGGAGAGACCAGAAAGAGCTGTGCTGAGGGACGAGTGTGGGAATGTTGACAGCACCTGAAGGTCCAGGGGGAGGAACTGAATTCACACAGTTTAGGGTTGGCGGGGAGGGACCGCCTAGCACAGAAGCAGGAAAAAGCCAGCCCTCCCCTCTGCCCTTCTCCCTCCACATCCTGCAGCTCCCAGGTGACCGGGGCCCCTCCCAGACCTGCACAACTCAGTGTGAGGAAAGCTTGGGAGCCAGAGCCCGAGGCTTCCTTGTTTACTGTCAACCTAGAGGAGGAGGAGAGGGAAGGGAGGGGAGAGGGGAGGGGTGGCCGCAGGGGAAGGCTGAGCAGCTCTCTCCAGCTCCAGCTGGACCTGAGGTCTCAGAGCTGCCACCAGCAGCAGGCTCAGGCACTGGGCTCCCAGCCGGGCACTGCACCATGGCCATGGAGATAGACAGCAGGCCTGGGGGGCTCCCCAGCAGTGGCTGCAACCTAGGCGCAGCCCGAGAGCACATGCAGGCGGTCACCCGAAACTACATCACCCACCCCCGTGTCAGTGAGTAGCCCCTCCACCATGGTGGGTGAGGTCAGGGTGGGGAGCTGGGGTGGGCTGCCAGATTCCCTGGCTCTGCTTCTTGCCTCAGAAAAGGAGGAGGACCCAAGACCTGGGGAGACTTGGAGGGCTCTCTGTCCAGCAGAGTGACACCGTGGGGCCACCTGGACCAGGGGCCACCTCTGCAGGTGAGGGGTTGCAGGTCCCCAGCCCAGCCTACCCCAGAAGAGGGGCTGGGGAATAGCTGTCATCAGCCCAATCCTGCCGTAACACCCCAAGTCCAGAGACAGCTTCCAGTTGCCCTTGAGAGTGGGGTGTGCTGTGCACCTGCTCTTGTGTAAACGTGCCTGTGTGAGGAGTGTGCACCCAAGCACTCAGCGTGAGGCGGGGTGTGATTAAGTGTACTTGGAGGGGCGTGTGTGGCAGTGTAGAGTGTCAGCACTCTCAGCCTGAGGAAATAGGTGCCTTGTGTGCGTCACATCAATGGGTGCATGTCATGTTCTGCTCCCGACTGGGGAGGTGCCTGTGTGCATAAGCAGGTAGGAGCATGTGTCTAGGGGGTGCTCCCACCTTCACTTGGGGTGAGGAAATGTGTGACAGCATGCTTATGCACTCAGGGCAAAGGTGTGTGTGTGTGCACTTAGGTGTGATGTATGTGTGTGCATGTGCGCTTATGGAGAGAGCACGTGTGTATGTGTTCCGGCAGGGTCATATATCTGAGTAAGGTGAGAGTGTGTACAGCTGGGATAAGAACGAGTATCCAGGTTTGAGGCATGGAAGTGTCCACAGGCGCTGGGATGTACCCTTGTCAATTTCAGAGGGGAGGCCCTACGTGTGGCTCCTGTGCCTGTCCTGCAAGGGTGGCCCAGATGTCTGGGGCAAGGTCCAGAGGACCAAAAGGAACCCCTGCATCTCCTTGTCCAAGGTCACTCTCCCTGGCCTGGTGAATTCTCAGGCTGCCCTGCTCACTGGAGTAAACCAGCGTGGCCCGACACAGCTATGCAGAGCCAGAGGCTCACTGGAGTAAACCAGCGTGGCCGCCACAGCTATGCAGAGCCAGAGGCTCCTAACAGGGAGTGTGATGTGAGGGGAAGTGAGCCTGACACAGCCACCCCACCTCCCTCCGTTCCTCTGTTACTATCCAGGCCAGGAGAGGAGGTGGCGTGAACTCAGAGGGTAGCTGAGGGGTGAAATCAGAGCAAAGGGGCCCAGGGGCGCATGGGAGGAGAGCCCTGGGGTGTGGGGCACCTCCTGAGGCCTGAGGCAGGTGCTGAGGGTGGAGCACATTCCAGCGAAGAAGAAATGGTGAGAATGGGGTGGGTCAGATTTCTCAAGGAAGGCCTGTAGGCCCTGCCCCATGGAGGTTGGGGGAGGATAGGAGGTCCAGATTCTCCCTAGACCAAAGTTAGGGTCGCCTAGGCCCAAAAATATGCAGTGACTGGGCCCCCTTGGGTCCAGAGCCCAGGCCTGGAGCCCTAAGCTAGGATGTGTGACTCTTGCCAGTCTGTTGTGATGAGCCCCACTCCCTGCAGGCCGTCCCTCCTCCCTGTGGGCACTGGGGAGCTGCTGGGTGCCGAGCGTGGTGTGTGATCTGCACCTTCATGCTCTGCTTTCCTTCTTCCTGGAATGTGCTCCCACCTCCTGATGCCCAGGGACCCTATAGATAACATCTAACCCCACACTCCTCTGGGCAGGATGGCCCAAGCCTGGAGCCACCTCCTGTCAGCTCCTTCCCACCCAGCCCCTTATTTATAGTCAACATTCCCTGGAGATTCTGACCCAGGCTGGAACCCAGGGGTGGCAGTGTCCCCCCCGCCACCCCATGTTTGCATGCCTCCCTCGATGCTGGCTGTATATGGCCTCCACCCAGGAAAATGTGTTCACACCCAACAACCCAACAGGGACCCAGAGCAAAGGTCCGTGCAGGGGAGCCCCTCTAGGCTCTGCTCGCTGCCAGCACCTTTACTTTTGCTGCCTATGGAGTGTCTTCACAGGATGCACGGGACTAGCCTCAGCTCAGCCCAGATGCCCTCCCAGCCCCAGGGGCATGCTCAGATTCCTCGGTGTGTCCCTTCATCTGCAGTGTCTCCCAATCCCCTCCCCACCCCACTTGCTTCCTCCTCAGGCTCTGAGGGTGGGAGGGGTGGGGGGGTTCTCCCTGGGGCCTGTGGACAGGCGCAGGGCTGGCAAGGGTTTGAAAATTTAGGGCTGCACCCTCAGTACACCGGAGGCAGGGTTGTTCTGTCCCTCTCCGCCTGTCTCCCCCCCAGCCTGGCCTCCTACCCTGGGTCTGTAAGCACTCCCAGACAGGAGAACTCTGGCAGAAAAGCTGGGGAGGGGGGAGCTAAGGGCAAGGAGGCCCCAGGGCTCGCTCAGCCATGGGTGGAGATGAGTCCAGGTGACTCAAGAGGCATTGCCTTCCCTGGGCAGGTGGGCTAAAGAGGCCTGAGACTTTAAGGGTGATTTCACTGCAGTGGCTGAGAGAGGACTGGCCAGAAAGGGGGAGACACCAGAAAGGGTGGAGGAGCTAGAATTGTTCCCCAAGGGCCTTGGCTCCCAGCCGGGGAGGAGGTATCCTGGAGCTTCATCTGTTTGGGCAGAAGATGTTGGGCTTGGCAGGTGGAGGTGCCCAGCAGGAGCAAAGGTCAGGAAGGACAAGCTGGCAGCCTGGTTGGAGGGATGAAGCCAGGTCAGATCCCCGCAGATCCCCCAGGAGCTTGAGTGTCAAACCACTGGCTTTGCTTCCCCGCCTGGATTTCCTCAACTGGAAGGGGAAGGAGTTACACGGAGAGAGTCCCAACAAGCAGGGTCTTGGGCTGAAGAGCCCTCAGCTTCCAGCCCCTGCCCTCCCTCCCCTAATCCCTTCAGCGGGATCGGGGAGGAGGTGCGGGACCTGCTGCCCTGGGCTTGCCCCCACCCTGGCCTCACGCATGGGCGCCTGTCTCAGCCCTCTCCCAGGACGCTGCAGGTGTGGCTGGGCCAGCGCTAATTAGTGGGCCGCGCGGGAGCCCCGCTGAGCCTTTGACAGAAAAGGCGGTAGGGAGGTGGGGGCAGGGAGGCGCTCCACCAGCCAGAAGGCCGGAGCACAACCCAAAGTGTCAGCTAGGACAATGGAGAGGGGGTGGGCCAGGCAGCTGGAGGGAGTGTCGGCAAAGTCTCTGGAAGGCCCATGGAAGGAGCGCCCCTCTGCCTGTGGCAATGCACCCGCTTCCTTCTCCAGGGTCCAGGCGAACATCCCAGGGTTGCAGAGTGGCCATAATCGCTGAGCGCTGCAGGATACCGTCCTGAACTGTGGCGCGTCCTAAGAGAAACTAGCCCACTTTCTGGGCCTCGTTTTGCCACTCCATGCAAGGGACATATGGAGGTGGAGGCTGCAGTATACAAACAAAAGGACCGGCTTGCAGTCAAGGACACCTCTGTTGCTCAGCCCCCATTTTGGCTGTGTCCAAACCGAACAGCCTAGAAGAAAAGATCAGGCTGGCCTGACAGCGGAGGGGCAGAGCCCTAAGACATCTGAGGGGAGAGACATCATCCCTCTAGGGTCCCTGTCTATAGTACTGTGGGACAGCAGTCGGGAGAGGACCCAGTGGGCTGCAGTAGTCAGTCAGGGGCAAGGCCTTGAAGGATGTACATAGTCCAGTGCTGAACAGAAACAGCCGCGGAAGTGGATTATCTGCAAAGAAGGGTCCAGGCTATGAAGCGATGTGTTCACGCAGAGCCAGGCCTGGAAGCTGCGAGAAGCCCAGGAAGGCAACTCACAGCTGAGGCTGATGTGCTAAGATGTTGAGCTTTGATATCTCACCCTGATCACCCGAGTGGCCTGGCCGGGGAAGGCATCTGACTCCCAGAGGGCCTGCGGCAAGTACTTTGCAGCCGCCTCTAGGCCTCTTCCAGGCCAGCCCCTCCTCCAGAGGGAAGGGCTGTGTGGATCCCCTAATCCTCTGTCCCCCATCACCACTCTGCTGCTGCCCCCACTCCCAGGTGGAGCTGCTGGATGTCAGGGTTAATGGGGATTCTACATGACAGGGGTTGTGAAGTGGGGGAGCAGCTGTGAAGGAAGGGAGGAAGTTGAAAGACTTGTCTCCGGAGGCGGTGGAATTAGAAATGATTCCCTGGACTTTTCTGGTCCTTGGGCCCCATCCCCTCCCACACCCCCACCTCCCTATCCAGCCCACCCACCCTGCATCTTTTCATCACTGCTTTCTTCCCCCAGCGCAGCCCTTTGGCAGGTGTGGCATGCCAGATGCCAGCTCTCCCTGGGGCTTATAAAAATGAGGGTCTCTCCTGCCTGCCCTGCATTCCCCTGCTTGCACAATCCACTAGCGATCCAGACAGTCTGATCCAAACACCATGTGGGTGTGGGAGTGCTGTGGCTGTTTAGAGGTTTTTTTTTTATTGGTGGGAAGGGTAATGCCCAAGCCTCTGTTTCCTACCCTTTCTCGTTGAGGAGTCTTCCTACGCCCAACAACCCCTTAGCCCAGTGCATCCTCTTTCTCTTCTACTCTCTGCCTTTTCAGGACGTATGACTGGTGCTACGGGTGCAACCCTTTAGGCTGGACGATAGGACTCTCATTTGGTTTGGAGGCTTGGGAAGGTCAGGAGGGGACACACAACGGTTCTGATGTGGGAAGCATGGGAAGGAGCAGATGGGGTCAGTTAACATAATCCAGCCGCAAAGATTTCTTTTTCTTTCTTTCCTTCCCTCCCTTCCTTCCTTCCTTCCTTCCTTCCTTCCTTCCTTTTTCTCTCTCTCTCTCTTTCTTTCTTTCTTTCTTGCTTTCTTTCTTTCTTTCCTTCTTTCTTTCTTTCTTTTCTTTCTTGACAGGATCTTACTCTGTCACCCAAGCTGGAGTGCAGTAATAGCATGATCGGAGCTCACTGCAGCCTCAACCTCCCTGGGCTCAGGTGATCCTCCCACCTCAGCCTCCTGAGAGCTAGGACCACAGGCATGTTCCTCCGTGCCCGGCTAATTTTTTAATTTTCTGTAGAGACGGGACTTCACCATATTGCTGGTCTCAAACTCCTGGGCTCAAGCAATCCATATACCTCAGCCTCCCAAAGCACTGGGACTACAGGCGTGAGCCACTGTACCTGTCCAAATATTTCTTTAGTGTGTACCATATTCCCGGCACTACTCCACGAAGTGGGACACCGCGATGAGCACCACAGATGATGTCTTGCCCTCTTGGAGGTGACAGGTCTTACTGCACCTGAAGTGAGCCTGTGCATGCCAGCCCACTGCCCTCTTTCTGTTCCCCGAAGGCCCTGAATGAGTTCTTTCTCACCTCTGCCAGAAGTGCCCTTTCCCTAGCTCCCTGGGAGGCTCGACCCATTGACCCTGAAGGCTCAACTCAAACAGCTCTTCCCATAAGATGCTTCCTCCAAGCGCACCCAGTCTGGTCTTCCCTCCCACTCTCGTTCACCCATCCTGATCTTTCCCTTAGGAGCACCCACTGCAGTTTGTAATTATGTTATTTGCTCTGTATCCTTTTAGCCTGTAGGCACTTCATATTTTCATTTGTCACTTTCATTTGCCTCGCTTAGTACATAGAAGGCATCCATGCAGTAGATATGCTTGAAGAAAGGAAGCGGGGAGGGAAGGAAGAAAGCAGATCTCAGAGGAAAGGAGAGGGAGAAGTGGAGAGCCAGGCCAAGCCTTGAAGTCCTCTGGCACCCAAAGGTCTGACAGTGAGGAGTGTGAGTGTGAGTCTTCAGAGGAGGCTGATGGGCAGCCCCAGAGGAGATCTTCCAGAGGGCAGAGTGCCCGGGCTCTGAGTATAGCATCAGAGACCACTGAAGCCAGAGTTGACAGGGCCAAGGAGAGGGTGAAAGGTGGGGAAGGAAAGCCAGTAGTGGAGGCCATGCTTGTGAGGGGAGGAGCTGGAGAAGGACCGGGACTGAGCGAGGTTTCTTTAGGACTGGAAACATCAGAGCTTCATGGGAAGAGAGGAAAGAGAGAGAGAGAGGCAGGGAGGCTCTGGTCCTTCACCCCATGGAGTCATCTCTAGAGCCTGTTTCCCAGTGCAGAGGAAGGACCCGCTATGAAGGAAGCAGGGACACCTCCTTGGTGGGAATAGGAAGGAAAAAGAGGGTGGCTCAGGTGCAGGCCAGTCAGGTCTGTAAGGTAGGTTTGAAGGCAGGGAACTGAGGGAGTTCCCCTGCTACGGCAAAGTGCAAGTTGAACTTGTCATCTCTGGCTGTCCTCGAGGCCCAGAGTTTTCCAAATGGTTCTTACACTTGGAGGATCCTTGTAAAGATCTGTGCAAGAATCACTGTGCCCAGTCGGTCTTCCTAGTTTAAGTCCTGGTGAAAAGAGCTTAGATCAAACAAAAATAAGAAGTTTGACCACAGATATCCAGATTGGGAAGGGGAGGGACTTCTGGTTTTTCTTTGGCATGTGGTGGCTTGGGGCCAGGCTTGTCCAAAGCAGGAGGGTAAGTGAGCCGAGAACCAGTGTGGTCCAGCAAGAAGCACAAGGTGGGGTCCCAGCTCCAGCTCTGCCACAGATGTGCTGTGTGGCCCTGGCCAAGGCTTCTCACACTTCTGGGCCCCATTTTCCTTGCCTGTGAAAGAGGGGTTGGGCCACTCCCCTCTGCATCCTGCCAGCCTGTGACTGACCCAGTGGCCTCACAGGCCCCATGCCCACCTTGCCAAGTGCCTTCATTTCAGGTGTCTCATCTCATTGGTGCATCACAAGAACCCCAGAGAAGAGCACTGGTATCCCAGGACTATGGGCAAGGGATTGTCCCAGGTCTCTCAGCCAGCCTCTAGCAGAACCAAAACTATGCTTGCCTCCTGCCAGTCCACAGCTTCTTCTATGGGAGTTTGGAAGTGTTTCTTGACATCTAACCCAATTCCCTGTGCAAGCTGAGCTCATTTCCCATGTGTGGGTCTCTGCAGCTGCCACATCTGCAGGCATTTCCCTCCTTCCCCTGCCTTTGCACTCCCTCCCCTCCCATGCTGAGCACCCAGTGAGCCTGGGGAGTCCAGAAACCTTGTGATGAGAGCAGAAGCCCCATTTGGTTTTTCTCACTGACACCTGCACCCCCTACACACCACACACACACAGTCCTGGTGAGGGCAGAGGAGGGCACTTTTCGGCCACAGCCGGGGGCCGGGAACTTTTGGAAAATGTTTGGAGTGAGAGAGGATGGAGTGGGTGAGGTGGGGGTGGAAGCCAGAGGGGAAGCAGCCCCAGGGATGAGAGGCCTCTGTGTGATGGGGGCGGACTCTGAGGAGGCCTCTGCCCTCTGCCCGGCCCTCCCCCAGCCTCCTGCAGGTGTCCGAGCAGCGGGGGCCCTGCGGGCAGGGGCATGACCCTTACAGCAATGGTGGCTGGCCCTGTCACAGCTAATGACCCTGACGGCCCAGGCTGGGAAGGAGGTGGGGTGTGGAGAGGAAGGGAAGGCGGAGGATGCCTCTGTGTGTGTGAGCAGGTGTTTGGGGTGAGACCCCTCCTCACCCCTGCCCCTCCCCCAGCCTACAGGACTGTGTGCAGCGTGAACGGGCCTCTGGTGGTGCTGGACCGGGTCAAGGTAAGACTCTTCCGCCGCCTCCCTGGCACTAAGGCCAAATCCCAGGGCGCCTCTCCCTTGCCCTGCAGGATTTCTTTTAAATTACCCTTTCCCTCCATGGCCCCCAGGGCCTGCTCTATTCTCTCCGTCCAGGCACCCACTCCCACTCTCCTACCCTAGCTGTATCCGCAGCCATCCAAGCTTTCTCCTCCCTGCCTTTTCAGTAAAAACCATAAAAACCCATGGAGGCCCAGCCCTGGGCCTTGGGAAACTTGCTTCTACCCCTAACGAGTTGTCCTGCCTCCGTTTCCCCATCAGTGGCATGGGCGTACCTAACCTCAGAGGAAGGCTGGACCGTAGCACGGTTGCACCTAACCTCCTCGAGGGCTAGACTCTCCCCACCCGCAGCTCTCACAGGATCTTCTTTTAAGGGGAAAGAGGAGGAGGTGGCGAGTCAATGCCAACTAAAATTTCTAGGGATCTTGATGACTTCCAAAGGCCTTTGGAATATCTCAGTCTCAGCAACATGGGTGGGAAGTGAAGTGGCCCCACCAAAGGTAAGTGGGCTGTGGGCTATTTTGTAGCCCCTGGGAAACTGGCAGACACTCACAGTATCTTGAGTCCTGGGGTTGGGAATTCTTGAGCCATAAAGAGCCCTGCAAAGGTACAAGATCACTCTCTTATCCTTCCTCCACCAACCAGCCCCAATCCCTCAGCCTCCCACCCCACGACCTAGCTGAGCAAACTGGAAGTCTCAGTGCCCCTTTGAACCCTCTTGTCCCAGCCCCCACACCTGCCAGCACCCATGTCTGTAGCTCCCTCCCACCCCACTGCTACCTTTTTATGGCAATGGCCTTGGGCTCCCAGCCTGGCACCCTCCTATCCTCTTTCCATCCTCCAGCCTTTCAGACCTGATCCTTGCATCAAATTCGCCTAAGGCTCCCCAGTGCCCTCAGCTTACAGGTCTTTTCTTTTCTTTTTCTTTTTTTTTTTTTTTTTTTTTTTTGTGAGACAGAGTCTCACTCTGTCGCCCAGGCTGGAGTGCAGTGGCGCAATCTCGGCTTACTGCAAGCTTCGCCTCCCGGGTTCACGCCATTCTCCTGCCTCAGCCTCCCCAGTAGCTGGGACTACAGGCGCCCACCACCACGCCCAGCTAATTTTTTAGATTTTTAGTAGAGACGGGGTTTCACCGTGTTAGCCAGGATGGTCTCTATCTCCTGACCTTGTGATCCGCCTCAGCCTCCCAAAGTGCTGGGATTACAGGTGTGAGCCACCGCGCCCGGCCACTTACAGGTCTTTTCTATGAAGGTGGCTGCAAGCCTTTCCGCTCACGCTCATCACTCTCCCTTCCCTGTGTAAAAACTAACACCTGAAATAGTGTCTGCATGGGGCTGCCATTTGAGATCTCTGGGCACTTGCATATCATTTTTTAAAAATGTGATCAGTAATGTATGTTTATTAACAAATTAAATAACGAGATCTCGCCACCAGTTTCACTGCTATAATTTTAAAGTAGTGATGAGCACAAATAGGATTTTGAGATCTCTGCAACAACTGTAACTGGTATGAAAATATCTGTGATTTCTGCTGGTGACAAAGTCACAGGTCCTGTGGAACTGCTAATTCTACTGTGGTTTGTTGCTTACATTCAGAACTAGAGGAAACACTAAATTTCTGTAAACATTAATGAATGTAAAAATATAACTTTCCCATCCAAGATCACAGAACCCCTGAGTTCTCTCTGTAGACTCTGAGACAGGTTCCAGGCAAAGAACTCTTCTCACAATTAGTTGGACAAGAGGACAGAGTATGTGGAAAGGAACGACAAAGATTGCAGGCTTGTGTCTGGGTATTTTATTATAGACACACAATAATTGTACATATTCCTGGGGTACACAGTGATGTTTTGATTTATATAATGCATAGTAATCAGGTCAGGGCAATTAGCATATCCATCATCTCCAGCATTCTTTCTTTGTGTTGGGAATATTAGTATCCGCTTTCTGGCTATTTGAAGACATATGTATATATATTTGTTAACTACAGTCATGGACAGTCATCCTATTGTGGTATAGAACACTAGAACTTATTGCTCCTGGCTAGCTGTAATTTTGTGCACAGATTTTTCCCTCTGCCTCCTATCCTACCCTTCCCCCTGTTCCCTCCCTCTGACTCATCCCCAGGGTTGAGAGGTCACCTTCTCCTGGATGCCTCTCCCTCTTTTCTACTTTTTGTGGTTTTATTAGTGGCATCCATTGAGGCATTTGGTCAAGATCTGGCCACATATCTCCTCCCTGCCCTTCCCCACACACACCGTGCCCTGCTATTGACCATGAACTGTGTTTTGTTCGTCTTTAGCTCCAGAAGCCCAACACAGCATTTTTACTGAACACGTAGGCTATAGTAGGTGCTCAGTATGTTTGCTCAAAGGAAAGGTGAGTACATTAATGAGATAAATGAATGAATAAATGTTAGCATGACTAGCTATGGACCTGTCAAAACCTGAGCCAGCAATATTAAAGAAATCAGACCCATTCGTTGCTAGCAAACAGATTCTGAGTTCATAGGGACATTACCATTTGACCCCCCAGTGTAAGGGACGCCCCAGGAGGAAGTGTGGCTGAGTAGTTAAGTGTAGCACACTGGGTTTGGATTTTAATCCCAGCTCCATCCCACTCTTTTCTACTAGCTACCTGCCAACCCCAGATCAACAGCATCAGTACCACCCAGGAACTTGTCAGAAATACAAATTCTTGGGCTCCACCTCAGACCGGCAGAATCAGAAACTCTGGGGGCAGGGCCCAGAAGTCTGTCCTCACAAGCCTTCCAGATGAACTGATGCTTAGAGAACCATCGATCTAGGATTGCAAGTCCCAGTTTCCTCATCTATTAAATAATAATAGGGTTATTGTGAGGGTCACATCAGACAAATGTAGCATTATTCTCCCTTGAGAATAGCCAGCAGTATTTCTGCCTGGAATGCAGAAATGCTAATAAGCCTGATTAAACAGTTGGTGCCACCTCCTGCCCCTCTCCACCTCCACCACACTCTCCACCACACCTGCCATTCCCCATGGGACCCAGGGTGGCATGGAGTCGGAACCTATACAGGTGTTCACCTTCTCCACTGTAAAATGAGGCCGACCTAGGAAACCAGAACTAGGTCCCCAGATCTGTGGTTCTGTGACTATCGTTTGCATCTGTAGCTTTGGCAGAGAAAATAATTGGGTGGTGGAGGCACCTCTCCGCATTCCTCTCCTCTGCCCCTACCCTTTTCCCTCTTCCAGGATTTAGCAAATGCTACAGCGTTTCTACAGCGCCACCTTCTGCCCACATTGAATCACACAGGCAATTACTCTTCCTGCTTCCGTCCTCAAATGTAAGAACATTTGAGAGAAGAATTTTGTGTAGATCAGAGGTTCTTAGTTTAGGGAATTAGGCCCTTGAAATTGTGTGCAAACCTCTGAACGTATGCATGAATGTGCCTGTGCATTTTTCTGGGAGGAGTTTCTACAGTTTCATCTGATTTTCCAGATGTTTGTGACCCAGAAAAGGCTAACTGATTTGCAGAAGTTGAACAAGCATCAGAATATCGGGGGTGCAGGGGGCTTGTTAACGGGCAGATTGCTGGGCCCCACCCTAGAGCTCTGATGCAGCATGTCTGGCGTAGGAGGCCCAAGAATGTACATTTCTATCAAATTCCTAGGTGATGCTGCTGGTATGGGGACCACACGGAGAACCTCTGTTCTAGAGAATTTTCTGACTCCTGTATTCTGTGATTCAAATTGCTCCCTGTTTGAGAATTGGAGTAAGTACTCACCTTAACCACCAGACTCGACCCCCAATGTCTGTGGCTGCTTTCAAAAGAGTCTGCATCAGCTCTGAAGACAATTTCCAAAGAGGAGCTCCCGCACTGCCCTGGCCATTGTAAGCAGGAGGGACCTTAGAGGCAGCATTCCTGTGCACAAATCCCGACAGGCTTACTAAGAACTTTCAGTCCTCTGTGTGTACGCAGCAGCTCCCCGGTGCCTGGCCACTTGCTGGTTGAGAGCTCAGGTGAATCTCCAGCACAGGGTTCCATTGCACTGCATCATGCCCTCTTCCTGCAGCCCTCTTAGTAACCCACAGTGAGAGTCGATGGGATCAGGCCTGCTCAGTATGTGGTTGGGAAATAGGGCCCCTTAAGATACAAGCTCCTGGACTCGCTATCCCCCAATGGAATTCTCCCTGGCACCCACTGCCCTAACTGGTCATGAGATGCCACCACCAACAATAACAACGACGAAGAGCCAGCACACACTTAGAGCCTGGGGCTCTTCCTGAAGTTTCCAGACACTACACCCTCCATGCCTGGGTGTGAAAACCTGATGGCCCTTCCCCAGATCTGACCATAATTTTTGCTATTTAAAGTTCATTTTCTCTGATTTTATCCTTCAGGGACACAGAACACACCCCTCTCCTCTCCACCCTCCCTTCCTCCCTCACCCACATAAGCCCACATGAAAATCATCACTATTTATTTATTTATCTATTTATTGAGACGGAGTCTTGCTCTGTCGCCAGGCTGGAGTGCTGTGGCACGACCTCGGCTCACTGCAACCTTCGCCTCCCGGGTTCAAGCGATTTTCCTGCCTCAGCCTCCCGAGTAGCTGGGATTACAGAAAATGATCACTTTTAATCACTCCGCCTGATTTCTTTGGGGCACACTCTGGCCTGTGCTCTGTACAGCAACTTTTCCCCTGAGGTTAAAAACAGCCCTCCGTCACCTCCAGGGAGGTAATAAACAATGAGGCAAGGCCCGTTTGGTATCGAAACACAGGTTATCAGAGTGGGAGACGAGCCGGGACGTGTGTTCCAAGCGTTTCCCAGGCACTCGCTGTCCGTGCTCCTGGGCTCCCTCTTGTGGTTGAGAACCCAAGACGCCGGGGATTTAGCACCTCCTCCCACCTCGGAGCCTTCCTCCTGGGCCGGCCTCCTGCTAAGGCCCCCACTCCGCAAGGCTGAGGGGTGGTTTGGGGAACCACAGGTCACCTTCCTGGCATCCTCTTCACAGGACAAGGAGGGACCTAAGCTAGAGCTTCCTTCCGTGTGACTGTCAGAGCTGCAAACCTAGTCTCAAGTTCGACCAGCAGGGGTTCCTGGCGTAGTGGCCCCTACCCTGGTCACACCTTGCTGGGGAACTGGGCCCTTCGCTCCTCCCCCCAAGCCCTTAAGGTCACTAGTTTGTGGCCAGGAGGTGATAAAACGATAGTAATGATGATGATAATCACCAGCACTGTGCTGATAAGGCAAGTCCTCTATCTCTGATCTTTTTCATAACTACTTTGGCTATTCTCAGACATTTATGTGAACTTCAAAATCATTTTATTAAATTTTAAAATAAACGATAATCCATTAGGGTTGGATTACATTTATATACTTTTTAAAAGGATTCATGGTTTTTTTTTTTTTTTTTTTGAGACGGAGTCTTGCTCTGTCGCCCAGGCTGGAGTGCAGTGGCTGGATCTCAGCTCACTGCAAGCTCCGCCCCCCAGGTTCACGCCATTCTCCTGCCTCAGCCTCCCGAGTAGCTGGGACTATAGGCGCCCGCCACCTCTCCCGGCTGGTTTTTTTGTATTTTTTAGTAGAGACGGGGTTTCACCGTGTTAGCCAGGATGGTCTCGATCTCCTGACCTCGTGATCCGCCCGTCTCGGCCTCCCAAAGTGCTGGGATTACAGGCGTGAGCCACCGCGCCCGGCAGGATTCATGTTTTTATGCTAGTAAGTCATTCTGTCTTGGAAGACAATAATGTTCTTCATTGTTTAGGACTTGTTTAATGTTATTCCATAATATTTTTTTCTTGTATCTTTCTTGTTTATTTATAGCTATTTTATGAGTTTTGGCCCTATTGCGGATGGGATAGTCTTCTCCATTGCTTCTTCTAACTGGTTACTACTAAAATAGAAAAAAAAGGGGGGGGATGATTTTTATATATTTGTCTTATAAACAGCCAAATTATCTTATTCATTCTAAAACTTTTTTCTAAACCAGAGCCTCTTGAGTTTTTCTAAAGTATAATATAATCTGCAAATAAAGGGAATTATGTCTCTTTTTCCATCAGCATACTTTTACTTTACTTTTTATTTTGAGACAATTTCAATTTTATAAAAATTTTCAAAAATAAAAATAGTAGTAGGAACATCCATGTCACCAACTGTTAACATACTATCTCACTTGCTCTATCATTTGCTCTCCATGTGTGGCTGTGTGTGCATCATTTTTTCCTGACACTTTTTTTTTTTTTTTTTTTTTTGACACAGAGTTTCACTCTTGTTGCCAAGGCTGGAGTACAGTGGCAAAATCTTGGCTCACTGCAACCTCCACCGGCCGTTCAAGCGATTCTCCTGCCTCAGCCTCCCGAGTAGCTGAGATTACAGGTGCCCTCTACCACGCCCGGCTAAGTTTTGTATTTTTAGTAGAAACAGGGTTTCACCATTTTGACCAGACTGGTCTTGAGCTTCTGACCTCAGGTGATTCACCCGCCTCAGCCTCCCAGAGTGCAGGAATTACAGGCATGAGCCACCACACCTGGACTTCCTGAATCTTTTGAGGGTATGTTAAGCTCAAGTACTTCAGTGTGTATTTCCTAAGAATTAAGATATTCTTTTATATACCCACAGTAGAGCTATCAACTTCTGAAATTTATACTGATACAATACTTTAATCTACCATCCATATTCCAATTCCCAGGTAAGCTGATAAATTGGAATATAGCATTTTTTTTCTTCACTCCAGTATAGGATCTAGTCTAAGGTCAGGTATTGCATTTGTCATGTCTGTCTAGCTTCCTATCATCTGGAACATTTTCCCACAGCCTTTGTTTGACATTTTGAAGAATACAGTCACCTCCCACCACCATCTTTAAAAAAGTAGAACATTCGGCCAGTTGTGATGGCTCACGCCTGTAATCCCAGCACTTTAGGAGGCTGAGGCAGGCAGATCACCTGTGGTTAGGGGTTCGAGACCAGCCTGACCAACATGGAGAAACCCCATCTCTACTAAAAATACAAAAAAATTGCTGGGCATGGTGGCGCATGCCTGTAATCCCAGCTACTCAGGAGGCTGAGGTAGGAGAATCATTTGAACCCAGGAGGCAGAGGGGTTGCAGCGAGCCGAGATCGCGCCATTGTACTCCAGCCTGGGCAACAACAGCGAAACTCTGTTTCAAAGAAAAAAAAAAAAAAAGGACATTTTCTGTTTATGTTTAATTTTCTCCTTTCTTTTTCTGGTCTTACTGTATAAACAAAAACTTCCAAAACAATGTTAGGTAACAATTGTGATATAGGTATCTGTGTCTGTTACTGATTTTTATTGGAAATAAAAGTAACTTTCACATTTTACCATGTACAAGGATGCTGATGTTGGTTTTGGTCAATAGTTTAGTGTTCAAGTAGTTGCTTTCCATTCCTGTTTTATATAGAATTGTATTAGAAACAGATGCTTGGCCAGGCACAGTAGCTCACCCCTATAATCCCAGCACTTTGGAGACCAAGGCTGGCAGATCACCTGAGGTCAGGAGTTCGAGACCAGCCTGGCCAAGATGGTGAAACCCCGTCTCTACCGAAAATACAAAAAATCAGCCAGGCGTGGTGGTGTGCGCCTGTAATCCTAGCTACCTGAGAGGCTGAGGAAGGAGAATTGCTTGAACCCGGGAGGCAGAGGTTGCAGTGAGCCGAGATCTCACCATTGCACTCCACCCTGGGGGACAGAGTAAGATTCTGTCTCAAAACCAACAAACAAGCGAAACAGATGCTGAATTTTATTAAAAGCCTTTCGGCTTCTATTTACATAATCTTGTAGGATTTGTTTTTAATCTATGTTGACGAACTCTCTATTATTATAATTTTTGTTATCAAATGTTGACAAATTCCGTAATGTTGATTGCTCTAGTCTTGCATTCTTGGATTAAATCCTACTTGGTCATACATGTTTATTTAATACACTGCTTGATTAGACTAATAATTTATTTCTGCATCTATGTTAATAAGAGAAATTGATCTATAGTTTTCCTTTTGGTACTATCTTTAATGTATTTGGGAGTTAGGGGGGCTTTCTATTTGGTAGTTGTTTCCTTCTAATTGTTACTCATTTTATTTTATTAGTTTAACTAGTTCCTCCAGTACAAGGCTGAATAGAATGAAAATAGCAGAGATTCTCGCTTTGCTCCTAATTTTAAAGGGAATGCTTTATGCATCATATCATTGAATATCATATTTTCTGTAGGGTTTGTTTGTTTTTTGTCGAGACAGGGTCTTGCTGTGTCACCCAGTGCAGTGGTGCGATCTCAGCTCACTGCAACCTCCGCCTCCCAGGTTCAAGCGATTCTCCTGCCTAAGCTTTCCCAATAGCTGGGATTACAGGCATGCGCTACCACACCTGACTAATTTTGTATTTTTAGTAGAGATGAGGTTTCACCACGTTGGCCAGGCTGGTCTCAAACTCCTGACCTCAAATGATTCGCCCACCTCAGTCTCCCAAACTGCTGGGATTGCAGGCATGAGCCAATGCACCCAGCCTATTTAGGGTTTTTTGAGGATATTCTTTTTGGGGTTAAGAAATTTTCCTTTTATTTCCTGTTTTCAAAGAGTACTTTTGTTCTTTTTGGTTTTGGTTTTAATCATGGATGGGTTGGTTTTTTTTTTTGGTTTTTTTTTTTTTTTGAGACGGAGTCTCGCTCTGTCCCCCTGGCTGGAGTGCAGTGGTGCGATCTCGGCTCACTGCAAGCTCCGCCTCCCGGGATCATGCCATTCTCCTGCCTCAGCCTTCTGAGTAGCTGGGACTACAGGCGCCCGCCACCGCGCCCGGCTAATTTTTTTGTATTTTTAGTAGAGACGGGGTTTCACCGTGTTAGCCAGGATGGTCTCCATCTCCTGACCTTGTGATCCGCCCGCCTCGGCCTCCCAAAGTGCTGAGATTACAGGTGTGAGCCACCGCGCCCGGCTGGATGGGTTTTTTTAAAAAAACTTTTTTCAAAATGTTTTTAGATGTTCATAGTTTTTAATCTTTTAATTTGTTAATAAGGTGAATTATATGAATAGATATTCTCATACTAGACCAGACTAACATTCCTAAAATAATCCCAACTTGGTCTTTTAAAATTTCTATTTGTGTGTATATGTTTATCTTTATTTCTTTTCTTTACTATTTTGGCTTACAACTTGGTCTTTTTTATGCATTGCTAGATTGGATTTGTTAATATTTTGTTAGGATTTGTGCATCCATGTTCATGAGTGAGATTGCCTACCAGTTTCCCATAATTATTTTATTTTGGTATCAAGGCTATAATTGCCTCATAAAATGAGTTAAATACGGTACCTTCTCTTCCCAGCTTTGAAGAGCTTAAGTTTCAAAGTGTTTATTCCTTGACTGTTAGAACTCACTGCTAAAACTATCTGGGACTGGTGTTTTCTTTGCTTATTTAATATCTTCAAGATTTCAGGATTATTCTGGCTTTCAATTTCATTTTCAGTTGGCTTTGGTTTGAGTTATGTTTATCCATTTCATCTAATTTCTCAAATGTGTTGCATAAAATTGTTCATAGTTCCTTTCATTATCTTTTAAATATTATCAGTTTATCTAGTTGTGACTTTTTTTATTCCAACAATTATTTATTGATGCCTTTCTTATTTCTTAATCTGTGTTGCCAGCAATTTGTCTGTTTTAGTCAGCTTTTCAAAAAACCAGTTGGCTTTGTTGGTCTTCTCTATTATATATTTGTTTTCTGTTTTAATAATTTCTACTCTTATTTCCTCTACTTTCTTTGGAGTTTTAATGCTGTTCTTTTTTCTGACTTCTCACATTGCATACTTTTAGCTTCTTCAACTATTTTTCTTATCTAATATAATCATTTAAAGCTTTAAATGCTTCACACATATGTTGATATACAGTTTTTCACTATTACGGGAGCTAAATGTTTTCTAATTCTGATATAAATGCTTCTATACTTAGAATGCTTTTCTTCCAAATGTAAGAGGTTTTTCTGACTTTTTTTTTTTTCTGTCGTTATTGATTTCTAACTTACTTTTATGGTCAGAGAACATGGTACAGCTTTATATCTTTCATAGGTCGTGGCACAAAATGATGACCTCCTCATTCTTTTCCAGATAATCTGTTATTTCAGTCTTGATTGCCTCTAATGACAAAAGGTAATTCAGAAGAGTGCTTTAATTTCCCAGAATATTAGGAATTTGGGAGGAAAGTGTTATCTTTTTACCATCAATTGTTTGTTTGTTGTTTTGGGTTTTTGTTTGGTTTGGTTTGGTTTTTTGTAGAGATGAGTCTCACTGTGTTGCCCGGGCTGATCTCAACCTTCTACGTTCAAGTAATCCTCTCACCTCAGCCTCCCAAAGTGCTGGGATTATAGGCGTGAGCCACTGTGCCTGGAACCATTAATTTTAGTTGGATTAAGATTATAGCTTACTCCCTGGAGTAAATCAGCCACCTGGGAAGTGAGGTGAGGGAGCCTAGGGGATGCAATGCGTTTGCTCCAGGACTTTTTCCAGGAAGAAGGTGCAGGTACAGGGCTTAGATCTCTTGGTGCTTATGACAGCTGATGATGAGTGTCAATGGGGATGGTGTGTTCTGCTAGCCCAGCTTCCCTGGCCACGTCTGTGGTCTCCTTTCGCTGTGGGTAAAGACTGGGACTGGGTGTCTCCCAGAGCAGGCACAGACAGCAGAGCTTAGGGATTCCCCGGGACAAAGCTCTACCTGCCCATGTGCTGCCTGTGATCCTGGAGGGACAGCCTGATGGTTTGTTGGTTTGGATTGGTTTGGTTTGGTTTTCTGAGACAGGGTCTCACTCTGTCACCTAGGCTGAAGTGGGACATGATCATGCAGTGGCATAATCATGGCTCATTGCAACTTTGACCTCCTGGGCTCAAGTGATCCTCCTGTCTCAGCCACCTGACTATCTGGGACCCTGATGTGTTACAAAAATTGAAATATAATTTGCGTACTGTGAATTCAGTGGCTTTTAGTATACTCACAGAGTTATGCAAACATCATCATGATCAAATTCCAAAGCATTGTCATCACCTCAAAAAGAAACCCCATGTCCATTAGTTCTCACTCCAGTCCTCCCTCTCCCAGCCCTGAGCTAATCTACTTTCTGTCTTTATGGAGTTGCCTTTTCTGGACATTTTCTATTAACAGAACTGTGTAATATGTGGCCTGTTGTGCCTGGCTTTTTTCACTTAGCATAATATTTTCAAGGTTCATTCATGTTGCGGCATCTATCAGTACTTCTTTTTTTTTTATGAATTGGCATATTTATTTCTCAGTTTGTGAAAATGTCCTTAATTTGTTGATGTAACAAACAAATTTCAACTCTGATTGCTATGCAAAAAACAAATCTGCTTTGCAATGAACTTTATATAATTCAACTGCATACAGGCAACACACTATGTATGAAAAAATTGCTAACTGAAGCTTGGGTATTAACTACTGAAAAGAGTTAACAGTTGATTATAATTTTTTTTTTTTTAACAGTCTAGGAAGGTGGCAGCCAGCAGCAGTTCTAACACAATTACGGGTGCTATCGGGAATTCGGGAATCTTGGCGGAGCTGGTAGTTTAGTGAAACTTGTTTGCAAAATACAAACATACTTTTCATAGCACATGTGAACGGATCTCTCTAAAATTGACCTCATTTGTTTTGTTCTCAGCAAACTGATCTGGGCCACTCAACATAGATTTTATAGTGCCTGGTGCTGATGTATGTTCTCTTTTTACAGTACATTCATGACCATCAGATGATATCGATTTGACATACATGGCATCAGGGCCTTCGCAGCCACCATGGGTTTTCTCCCCTCCATCCATTTTTTTCTTATGAAATCCTCCTTTGCTTCCCAAGGATCTTGAGAAGTTTTTCACTAGCCCCGCAGCCACCATAGCTGGGTCCACATGTACCACCATAGCCCCATTCCAGGGCCGCCCCTTGAGCTGGCTGCCTGCCCCCATGGGTTCCAGGGCAGTCTCTTCCTTTTTAATGCTGAATAATATTCTACTGTATGAATACACCATATTTTGTTTATCCATTCATCAGTTGATGGACATTGAGTTATTTTCACTTTTGGCTATTATGAATATTGCCAGACTGCTTTCCAAAGTGGCTGCACTGTTTTCTATTCCTCCCAGCACTGTACGAGCATTCAAATTTCTTCACATCCTCAACAACACTTGTTATTATCTATCTTTTTATTGTATTGTATTGTATTGTATTGTATTGTATTGTATTGTATTGAGACGGAGTCTTGCTCTGTTGCCCAGGCTGGAGTACAGTTGTGTGATCTTAGCTCACTGCAACCTCTGCCCACCCCCAGCTCAAGGGATTCTCCTGCTTCAGCCTCCCAAGGAGCTGGGACTACAGATGCCTGCCACCATGCCTGGCTAATTTTTGTATTTTTGTAGAGACAAGAGTTTCACCATGTTCCCCAAGCTGATCTCAAACTCCTCATATGATCCATGTGCCTCAGCCTCCCAAAGTGCTGGGATTACAGGCATGAACCACCTCACCTTGCATATCTTTTTTATTATAGCCATCCTAGGGTGTGTGAAGTGACATCTATCTCATTGTGGTTTTGATTTTCATTTCCCTAATAACTACTGATGTTGAGTATTTTATCTTGTGGCTATTGGCCATTTGTATGTTGTCTTTGGAGAAATGTTTTTTTTGTTTGTTTGTTTGTTTTTTTTTTTTTGAGACGGAGTCTCGCTCTGTCGCCCAGGTTGGAGTGCAGTGGCCGGATCTCAGCTCACTGCAAGCTCCGCCTCCCAGGTTCACGCCATTCTCCTGCCTCAGCCTCCCGAGTAGCTGGGACTACAGGCGTCCGCCACATCGCCCGGCTAGTTTTTTGTATTTTTTAGTACAGACGGGGTTTCACCGCGTTAGCCAGGATGGTCTCCATCTCCTGACCTCGTGATCCACCCGTCTCGGCCTCCCAAAGTGCTGGGATTACAGGCTTGAGCCACCGCGCCCGGCCGAGAAATGTTTTTTCAAATCCTTTGATCAAATCCTTTTGATTATTGCATTTTAAAAGTTCTTTTTTTTTTTTTTTGGATGGAGTCTCACTGTATCACCCAGGCTGAAGTGCAGTGGTGCGATGCCAGCTCACTGCAACCTCTGCCTCCTGGGTTCAAGCGATTCTCCAGCCTCATCCTTCCGAGTAGCTGGGACCAAAGGTGTGCACCACCACAGCTGGCAATATATGCGTATATATATATATATATATATTTTTTTTTTCTTTTTTCAGTAGAGACGGGGTTTCACCATGTTGCCCAGGCTGGTCTCAAACCCCTGACCTCAAGTGATCTGCCCGCCTCAGCCTCCCAAAGTGCTGGGATTACAGACATGAGCCACCACACCCAGCCTAAGAGTTCTGTATATATTCTGAATATTAGCCTGATTTTTAAAATTCCTGATCCCTGGAAGGACTACATAAGTCAATTCTAGTCCCATGCCACTGGTACTGAAAGACGCCTGCGAGCAGAGAGTCTTTCTCCTGGTGCCTCAGCAGAGGCAAGCACTTTGCCAGTGTGTTGACCCCTAGTCCACAGGGGCAGAAACAGATACGCTGTCCAGAACCCGAGGCAGCCCAATCATTACTACATCTTTTTTTTTTTTTTTTTTTTTTTTTTTGAGATGGAGTCTCACTCTGTCGCCTAGGTTGGAGTGCAGTGACCAGATCTCAGCTTACTGCAAGCTCCGCCTCCCGGGTTTACGCCATTCTCCTGCCTCAGCCTCCCGAGTAGCTGGGACTACAGGCACCCGCCATCTCGCCCGGCTAGTTTTTTGTATTTTTTAGTAGAGACGGGGTTTCACCGTGTTAGCCAGGATGGTCTCGATCTCCTGACCTCGTGATCCACCCGTCTCGGCCTCCCAAAGTGCTGGGATTACAGGCTTGAGCCACTGCGCCCGGCATCATTACTACATCTTTATTGAGCTTTTACAAAGTGCCAGGCACCATGCTAATGGATCTGCATATATTATCTCATTTCTTCCCTATAGCAGCTGTGGGAAGTACTAGTATTATTATCCTCATTTTAAAGATGAGGAAACTAAAGCTCATTACTTATGACTTACGTATTTAATGAGTTACTGAAATTGTAAAGTAACTTCCACAAGGTCAGGCAGCTACTAAGCTTCAGAGTTTCAATTCTAACCTGGTCTTGCAACTCCGAAGTGGGTGCAACTGCCTCCCAAACAGAATTCAGACTTTCACTTTCCAGCCCCTCGAGTTCATTTCCACAAGTGTCTGGGCACAAGAGGGGAGAGAACTGCTTGGGACTGGGTCAGGGGTGGCCGGAGAAGTCTTTGAGGAGAAGGGACTTTGCCTCTGGTCTCACTGTCTCACATGGCTGCTCTCCCCTCCTGCCAGTTTGCCCAGTATGCGGAGATCGTCCACTTCACCCTCCCAGATGGGACTCAGAGGAGCGGGCAGGTGCTTGAGGTGGCTGGCACCAAGGCGATTGTTCAGGTGAGTGGGGTCAATGGGACATTGGCTAGTTAAATCAATGAATTAACCCATAAAGTTCCCACACTATCTTACAAACTCTGAAGGCAGGAGGAAATGGTCTATTTCCCTGAGAGTACAAAACATGTCCAGAATGGGTAGCCCTGTTCCCTCCAGCAGGCCCCTTAGTGGAGAAACTCCCTCTTGTTCCCACAGGTGTTTGAAGGGACATCAGGGATCGATGCCAGGAAGACCACTTGCGAATTTACAGGGGACATCCTACGGACTCCAGTGTCAGAGGACATGCTGGGTGAGGGACAGGAAGGAGAAGGGATGGAGGTGCTCCTCTGCCCTCCCAGCCCAGCTTCTCTGACCAAGCCCTCAGCACACTACACTGTCGCTCCCTGTTTATATGCCTGTCTCCCTGGTGGGCTCTTTGAGGTCTGGGGTGTGTCTTCTCTCTGATTCCTGACCCCAGCGCAGGGTCTGACATACAGGTGTTCAATAAATGAGGAAGGTGGGTTCAATAGACTAGAGACACAGTAGGTAGCCACCTATTTGGAGCCAGGCTGAAAGGGACTGCTAAACCTTGAATATCCCCTAATTCTCTCCCAAGACCCGGCCTGGCCCTCTCCTCTCTCTAGTCCTGGAATCCCCCATTAGAGTCATTGTCCTGGGCCAAGGCCTTGCCTGTAAAGGTTTCCAGGAGAGGAAGGAAGACTCTCACAGCAACAGTCACTGTAGCTAGTCACAGGGCTACCTGTGGGCTGCAGGGGAGGGGGACACGGGACACTCCTTTGGGGAGTGGGAGGGAGCTGGTGGTGGTGTGGAGGGTAGGCAGCAGTGAGGGACACAGGGCTAGCCTGAGCACCCTCCAACACTCCTCGCCCACACTCAGGTCGGGTGTTCAATGGCTCCGGCAAGCCCATTGACAAGGGGCCAGTGGTCATGGCGGAGGACTTTCTGGATATCAACGGTGAGTGACTGGAGGCACTGGATGGCTTCAGGACCAAGCCCTAACACCTTCCCCACTCTTGGAAGTTCTGCCCAGACTCACGAGCAGATCAGATGTGATGGGAGAGCAGCAAAGGCGTGCGTCTCTATCCCCAAATCTTCCACTGAACCCCAACACTGCCATCAGCACTCCATGTCCATCCTCTGTAAAATGCCATCATCGTTGGGCAGTGCTCCACGCCTGCCCCAAGGCCATCATGCCCCTGCCTTTGGCTTCCTGTCCACAATCCTGAGAGTGGGCTGCGGTGCTCTGCCAGCTCTCATCCATTCAAGTGGGCACCTTCCCCAGGCCTCAAACCCTATCCCATCTGTTTACTGAGGACATGCTGGAGGCCTGTGGGGACCCATGGCTTGCCCTAGGCCACACAGAAAGTCAGTGGCCAAGCACAGAAGACTCATCTGCTCAGACAGGAGGTTGAGTCACCCGCAGGCCCTCTGAACCCTGCACTAGTACCTGGAGGTGGTGATGAGGGCTCTGCCCCCTTGGGCCCTAGAGCCTCAGCCTGAGTTTCCTCCTGCCTGCCACTTCCAAAGCACGAGGGCAGCGCTGTCCAAGGTAGCACTGGGCCTGTGGCTATTTAAATTTGAACTAATTCAAATAGAAAGAAAGTCCCATTTCAGAGCCACATGTCATGTGCTCTGTAGCCATTTGTATCTAGGGCTACATCAGGCAGCACGGCCAGAGCGCGTTTCTATCATCGCCAGAAGGCCCGTCAAACAGCGCTGCTCTGGAGTCTGGGGTCAGCGTTGAGGAGGTCAGGGAAGGGTTTGAACCCCTGAGCGTGGCTCTGTGATCGTCCTCTCCCAGGCCAGCCCATCAACCCGCACTCCCGCATCTACCCGGAAGAGATGATTCAGACGGGCATTTCTCCCATTGACGTCATGAACAGCATTGCCCGTGGCCAGAAGATCCCCATCTTCTCAGCAGCCGGGCTCCCCCACAATGAGGTGAGGCCTGCATGGCCAGCAGGCACGGCTGGGGGAGGGACAGAGCAGTGGCTGGGCTGCTGGGCCAGTGAGGATGGCTCCTGTGCCAAGCAGGCAGGGGCTGTCGGGGCTGGGGTCGCCAGTATCAAGACTGGCAGCTGTCCCCAGGCAGCTCAGGGACTCAGGACTGTACAAGATTTCCTCCAGGTCCAATCTTCAGGCTGCCCCAAGCGAGGGAGCCCATGGGGAGCTCCCAGGGTAGAAAGTCCTGCTCAGGGGAGCTCACAGCCCCACCACTGTCCCTGCACTCATCTTTACTACCCGTTCCTGCTTCTCTCAACCACCACAGTGAACAGCCGCTTCCTCTCTGAGCAGCTGGTGTGACAAGGTCTCGAGATGTTCCTCCAGACACCCAGCACCCTGACCACTCAAAATGGCCTGAGTGATCAGAGGGCATAAGTGCCCCCACCCTACTGTGACCCTTCCTTCCTGACTCTGGGCATGGTGTCTTGGAGGCCCACATACTGCAGGCCCAGGGCAACTCTGTGCCCAGATAGCCCCCCAGCAGGCTGTGGAAGGGTATGGCCCTGCCCTATGCCAAGGTGCCCAGACCCGTACGGAGGCAGCTGCTCTTTGGGACTGTTACTCTGTCCTGCCTCTCGTATCAGGCACCCCCAGCCCACTAGCAGCTGCACAATAGCCCCCACCCTCCACCCCAAGAAAGACTGTAGACCTGGGGCAGCCCCTTCACCTCTCTGGGCTTGGATCCCTCCCACCAAAGGCCATGAGCCAGTGGTGCTCAGTGGGGTGGGCGTCGGCTCCGACTGTGACGTACTCCCACCCAATCCACTCTGCCCTAGATTGCCGCTCAGATCTGCCGCCAGGCGGGGCTGGTGAAGAAGTCCAAGGCTGTGCTGGATTACCACGACGACAACTTCGCCATCGTCTTTGCAGCCATGGGGGTGAGGGACTTAGCAGACTGGCACGTTCTGGAGGCTGGGAGCAGGCAGCCTGTCTCCCTCAGCCCCTGGCATGACCTGATCTGATGGGGAAGCCATCAGTGTCCCGGCCAGCCAGGAGGGGTGAGGATGGGAGCAGTGACCAGGGCCATGTGGCCCTCAGGGTGTCCCAAAGGCAATCACAGTGGTAAGATGGGCCCTGGGTGGCCTGAAGGAGGGGAAGCCAGGGGATTTGGGGAGAAAAGATAGCTTCAGGAAGGGGAGGCCTGGGAGCCCAGGGAGGTGGGCAGAGCAGCAGCTGGTGACAGGAGGGGCAGGGATGGCACTGAGCAGAGCTGGACTTAAAGAAGTCTCAGCTTCTTCAGGGGCATCTGACGAGGCCCTGTGAGGACTGGGGCAGCAAACCCAGAGCCTGCCCTTTCCAGCCCCAGGGTCACCACCCCATGGCCATGGTGCCTAGCGAATGGTAGCTGGTCAGTCCACAGGCTTTCCTGAGGACAGCTGGGAGGGGCCGGGCCTTGCCCTCAGGCCACAGGGCCCTACCTCCAGCCGACCCTGCTGTGTATCCAGGTGAACATGGAGACAGCCAGATTCTTCAAGTCTGACTTTGAGCAGAATGGAACCATGGGGAACGTCTGCCTCTTCCTGAACTTGGCCAACGACCCCACGTGAGCTCTCCCCTGAGGCCCAAACTGCCCTCAGGTGGGCAGACCCTGTCCCCTTCCAAGACCTAGAGTGCCGGGGCTCCAGGGCATCCCAGAACTACAGCCACAGGCCATAGCTGGGAGAACAACCCTCATTGTGTAGATGGGGAAACTGAGGCCTGGGAAGGGCTAGGAAAGGCTAGCCTCCTAGGAAGGGCTAGGAAAAACCCGCAGACAGAGGGAGCCAGACCATGACTCTGCCTGCTGCCTGTGCCCTCTGCTCTTCCCACAACCCATGTCCAGCCACCATCCCAACTCAGGGCTCCTTATCTCCGTGTCACATCCACAAAGTCACCCCAAGGAGATCATTTCCCTAAACATTTGTTTAGAAAAACTGCTATTTTAAAAGTGTAGAAAATGGGAGTTTAAATGTGGCAGCCAGGTGGATAAAACAATTCTAATAAACTGTCCCGGGTGTTTCTGGAGGGTACTCCAGAAAGCAGATAATAGAATCCTGGAGGTGTTGGTGACATCCCCAAGGGGAAGAGCCACAGCCTCAAAGCTGGGAACTGAGAGTGTCTGAAGCCAAGGTACGGTGTTCAGGAGCGCTCCACGTGGGAAGGGTTTGTAGGGCTGGCAAGCATAGAGACAGGGACATTAGGTGTGCTTGGAGCACTGAAAGGGACATTGAGAGGAGCAGTGAGAGGGACGAAACCATCCAGAGAATGTGGGGTGAGAGTGCTCCAGCTGACCCAAGTGTGGGTGCCCTAGGGTAAGACAGAGGTAAAGCAGGTGCCCCCAACTCATCTACAGGGTGATATGCCAGAGTCCTTCCCCTTCAGCCCGCAGGGGACAAAAGCCACTCTCTTCGTCACCAGACAAAGTCCTGGCCCTGCCTGGCTTTTCCCACCCAACTTGCCTCCTGGCCTCAGCCTCTGTCCCCTTTCCTACCTCGGACAGTAGGCGAGGTGTGTGTTGGAGTCTGCCTACTCCCGGGAACCGTGGTCCTGGCCTAGGGGATGGGGCCAAGGGCTCATCTTATCCATTCCTCTGCCACCATGCACAACACCAGCTTCCCAGTTCACCTTGCACTCAACCCCCGGGCTATGTGGAGCATTAGCCCAGGCTCCAGGCTCTCTCAACACCTGGCCACACCTCCAGGATCGAGCGGATCATCACCCCACGCCTGGCGCTGACCACTGCTGAATTCCTTGCCTACCAGTGTGAGAAGCATGTGCTGGTCATACTGACGGACATGAGCTCTTACGCAGAGGCCTTGCGGGAGGTGAGCTGGCTAGCAAGGGGTGTCAGGTTCCTCCCTATCCCTCCCTAAGCCTGACACCCCAGAGGGTCACCCTGCAAACAGAGGGGAGCTGGCCCACCCAAGCCTGCCCCACTCCCATGAGTTCCAGGGCTTGGTCTCAGCCTGGCCATTCCTCCCCTGCCCCCCACTCCATTTCTCACAGGGTCACTGAACTCCCACCCACCCTTCCTAGCTTCAGCCTCTCACTCCCTTTCTTACCTCAATGCCCATGGATATTGCAGGTCTCTGCTGCTAGAGAGGAGGTGCCTGGGCGCCGAGGCTTTCCTGGATATATGTACACAGACCTGGCCACCATCTACGAGCGGGCAGGCCGCGTGGAGGGTCGGGGCGGATCCATCACGCAGATCCCCATCCTCACCATGCCCAATGACGGTAGCCTCCTCACAGCCCACTACCCTCCAGAGCTCCCCTGCCCTCCCTTTTCTGGCCACACACTTAAAAAGCCCACATTGCTTTGCACAGATGTGCACCACCGCTTTTCCTCCATTGAGATAGACACAGCCCTTTCCTCCACCATCCATGTCCCCCACACACCGCTATCACTCCCATGAGGGAAACAGAACCCAGGTGGCCCTGAGTGGTTGGAGACCTGGGCCCCACCCACACTGAGACCACTGCGTTTTCTTGTAGATATCACCCACCCCATCCCAGACTTGACGGGCTTCATCACCGAGGGACAGATCTACGTGGACAGACAGCTTCACAACAGACAGGTACTGCCCTGTCCCTGCCCACTTCCTGCTCTCAGCCCAGAGAAACACTGAGGAACAGATGTTCCACTGCCCCCGGGCATGAATTAGGAGGGGCCAGTCAAAGCGAACCCCAAACAGGAGACAGCCACATGGAAGATTGCATGGTTCACAGACAGAAGACAGGCCTGAGCAGAATCTGGCTTACCTGGCTCTGGGATCTTGAGAAGATAATTTCATCTCTTGGATCCTAGGTTTCCTCATCCATAAAATGAGAATAATCAAATATATCATCCAGACGCATTGTGGAGGATAAAAATAAGTTGGCATATAGACAGCATCTGGCAGATAGTAAATACTATTT
The DNA here is from genome assembly GCF_037993035.2 of Macaca fascicularis. NCBI lineage: Eukaryota > Metazoa > Chordata > Mammalia > Primates > Cercopithecidae > Macaca > Macaca fascicularis. The sequence continues at coordinate 50,937,847 of NC_088387.1, read as the reverse complement.
CCCTTCCCTTTCCAGTTATTTGCTTTGGTGGAGAGAAAACAACGGCTGACACACATCTGTCCTGTGTGTAGGTTAAAGGCGACCCCTATGACGTTTTTCTCTTTGCTTGGCAGGTTTTTGTTTTTGTTTTTTTCAGCTATTAACCATTAAGCTTCAAAGAGGTTTTTGTCCACATTATCAAAAGTTTTGAAATACTGAGCCTTTTATTAACTAATGCCATGTCATCTACTCCCTCCACTGTTCTGTCTAGGGCCACATATGACAGCTGCATGCCCAAGCCCTAGACTTTGTGGGAGATAAGAGAGGGTGGGTGTGCCTGTTGACCCCTCGGAATGTAGAATAAATGAGGAGCTTCTCCTGAGAACAATTTGGGGACAGGGGGAGCAAAGCTTGAGTCCTGCTCTCCACCACTTCCTTTTTCTTCTCCCTCAGATCTACCCCCCCATCAACGTGCTGCCTTCCCTGTCGCGGCTGATGAAGTCAGCCATTGGGGAGGGCATGACAAGAAAGGACCATGGAGATGTCTCCAACCAGCTGGTAAGGAGGAGAGGGTCCGGGGCTGGTGAGTCCTCTAGTTTCAGAAGCTGAAGGTCTGAGCCCCATCTGAAGGACGAGCTTTTCTCCTGTCAAAATTCCTTTCCGAACGGGGTCCCAGCAGAGCCAGGTTGGGGGCTACTGGACTCCCGTGGTAAGCTCGCAGCGGACACCGACGCCTTGCCCCTCCCGCAGTACGCCTGCTATGCCATCGGGAAGGACGTGCAGGCCATGAAGGCAGTGGTTGGGGAGGAGGCGCTCACCTCTGAGGACCTGCTCTACCTGGAATTCCTGCAGAAGTTTGAGAAGAACTTCATCAACCAGGGTAAGGCGCGTCGCTGGCGTGGAGCCAGTAAACTCTTCACCCTCCTCCCGCCCCACACACATTTCTACCACTCCCGGGAATCCCGCTCTGTCCCTAGGCCCCTACGAGAACCGCTCGGTGTTCGAGTCGCTAGACCTGGGCTGGAAGCTGCTGCGCATCTTCCCCAAGGAGATGCTGAAGCGCATTCCGCAGGCCGTGATCGACGAGTTCTACTCCCGCGAGGGGGCGCTGCAGGACCTCGCGCCCGACACTGCGCTCTAACCCCGCGCGCGGTGGCGCCCCAACACCGGCAGGGACCCTGCCCTCGGTCCCGGGTCTCCCCTCCCTCGCCACCCCAACCAGCGGCTTCTGCGCCGCCCTCCGCCCTCCGCTCTCCGCTGGCTCCGAGGTTGGCAGGGGGGGGGCCGCGCGCTCCATCCCTTTGCCTCTCTCGGTTGCTTTCCCGCGCTCCATGCCTCCCCCTCGATTCCCGGCGCTGCGGAAGAACAGAAGGTTGCGATGCCTTGCTCTGACGGGAGTATCTGTATTTTTATGTTAAAAGCCCACAAAATAAAAATAAAAAGTAACTGAGATGAATTTATCTTCGTCGAAAACAAGATTGGCAAAAGAAAGATAAAAATGAAAGGAAAAGGCCGGGCGCGGTGGCTCAAGCCTGTAATCCCAGCACTTTGGGAGGCCGAGACGGGCGGATCACGAGGTCAGGAGATCGAGACCATCCTGGCTAACACGGTGAAACCCCGTCTCTACTAAAAAATACAAAAATCTAGCCGGGCGAGGTGGCGGGCGCCTGTAGTCCCAGCTGCTCGGGAGGCTGAGGCAGGAGAATGGCGTAAACCCGGGAGGCGGAGCTTGCAGTGAGCTGAGATCCGGCCACTGCAGTCCAGCCTGGGCAACAGAGCAAGACTCCGTCTCAAAAAAAAAAAAAAAAAAATGAAAGGAAAAGATAATTGTTGAAGCTGGGGGCTGGGGTGATGAGTACAAGGAGTTCATTAAACTATTCTCCCTCTAAAAAATAAAAATTAAAATTAAAATTAAAAAAGCCCAGCACGGAGCCTGAGGATGTTGTCCCAGCTACTCTGGAGGCTGAGACGGGAGGATCGCTTGAGCTCAGGAGTTCTGGTCTGTCGTGAGCTATGCTGATGTGGTGTCCACACTAAGTTCGGCATCAATATGGTGACCTCCTGGAGACGGGGGCCAGCAGGTTCCCTAAGGAGAGGTGAACAAGTCCAGGTCTGAAACCAAACAGGTCATAACTCCAGTGCTGATCAATAGCGGAATCGTGCCTGGGAATAGCCACTGCACTCCAGCCTGGGCAACATAGCGAGACTCATGCCTGTAATCCAAGCACTTTGGGAGGCCAAGGCGGGGGTCACTTGAGGTCAGGAGTTCGAGACCAGCGTGGCCAACATGGCGAAACCCCCGTCTCTACTAATACGAAAAAACATTAGTTGGGTGTGATATTATCGCATGCCTGTAATCCCAGCTACTAGGGAGGCTGAGGCAGGAGAATCACTTGAACCCGGGGTGGGAGGGGGCAGAGGTTGCAGCGAGCCGAGATCACGCCACTGCACTCCAGCCTGGGCAACAGAGTGAGACTCCATCTCAAATAAATAAATAAATAAAAATTTTAAAAGCTACATTAATGTCTTAACAGTTGACAATAAAATTTTTCTTAGGGAGATAATTATCTTCCTTAAGAAATAGCTTGGGCTGGGAGCGGTGGCTCACACATGTAATCCCAGCACTTTGGGAGGCCAAGGTGGGTGGATCACCTGAGGTCGGGAGTTCAAGACCAGCCTGACCAACATAGAGAAACCGCGTCTCTACTAAAAATAAAAAAATAAAATAAAAAAAAAAAAAAAGGAGCCGGGTGTGGTGGCACATGCCTGTAATCCCAGCTGCACGGGAGGCTGAGGCAGGAGAATCGCTTGAAACCGGGAGGCAGAGGTTGTGGTGTGCCAAGATCGTGCCATTGCACTCCAGCCTGGGCAATAAGAGTGAGACTCCATCTCAAAAGAAAGAAAAAGGACAGAAAGAAAGAAGAAAGAAAGAAAGAAAGAAAGAAAGAAAGAAAGAAAGAAAGAAAGAAAGAAAGAAAGAAAGAAAGAAAGAAAGAAAGAAAGAAGGAAGGAAGGAAGGAAGGAAGGAAGGAAGGAAGGAAGGAAGGAAGGAAGGAAGGAAGGAAGGAAGGAAGGAAGGAAGGAAGGAGAAAGAAAGAAAGAAAGAAAAAGAAAGAAAGAAAGAAAGAAAGAAAGAAAGAAAGAAAGAAAGAGCTTGATAGGCTGGGTGTGATAGTTCAAGCCTGTAATCCCAGCACTTTGGGAGGCTAAGACAGGATTGCTTGAGCCCAGGAGTTCAAGACCAGCCTGGGCATCATAGTGAGATCCCTGTGCCTAGAAAAATAATTTTTAAAAATCACCTAGGCCTGATGGCACACACTTGTAGTCCCAGCTACCCAGGAGGCTGAGGCGGGAGGATTACTTGAGTCTGGGAGGTCAAGGCCACAGTGAGCCGTGATGGCGCCACTGCACTCCAGCCTGGGCGGCAGAGAGAGACAGGGTGGCCCCCTGTCTCAATAACAAACAAACACACATATATCTTAATAAATTTCATGTGGAACGTGAGCTCAGGAGGCCACAAAAGATGTGCGTAACTCTAAACAGCTCTGGCTGAGAGATGCTAGGTAGAATTTGGTTTGCTCCAGACAGGAAGGGAGGAGAGTTGCTAGGCAGAGGCCCTGAAGGACATGGGGGGCATGAGTGCAGAAGACTGAAGATCCCCAGTTAAGAAATGGATGAAGAGTATTCTATAAATCAGGCTGCCTCAAGTTACTTTCAAAGCTGCCAACTTTTCTGTAATATCAATCCCTCTGTCTCCCCTGCCCCATCTACAGTGAATTCATGAATGCTACCTAGGAAGGGAAAGAAGGGTGGTTTGGAAGGATAGAACTTCAGCAAAGAGCTGAGTTTCATTTCTAGGTAAACGTTTTGTAGATGACGTCAGAATTATTGGATCAAGAGCTAGCACCAAAGGAGGCCCTCCCCATTCCCATCCCAAGATAGTTTACAGCCATCTTGGGGAAAGGTTTGAGTGTCCACTGGGCAAAGAGTTGTTTTTATTTAATAACAGCTTTATTGAAATATAATTCCCATACTATACAATTTATAATTGTAAGAGTTAAGTTTTTGGTATAGTCACAGAGCTGTGCATCCATGGCTACAAACAATTTTAGAACGTCGTCATTACCACAAAAAGAAACCTTACACCCTTAGCTTTCACCTCTCAACACCTCCCCACAATCCATTCACTCCTCAGCCCCAGGCAACTACTAACCAATTTTCTCTCTATGGATTTGTCTGTTTTATGTCATATAAATGGAAACATACAATATGTGGTCTTTTGTGACTGGCTTCTTAGCAAAATATTTTCAGGGTTCATCCATGCATGCATCAGTACTTCATTTCTTTTTATTGCCAAATAACATTTCACAGAATGGATATACCACCTTCTGTTTATCCAGCAGTTTATGGACATGTGAGATGTTTTCACTTTTTTGCTATTATGCATAATGCTACTATGAACATTCCTGTGGAAGTTGTTATGAGGACATGTTTTCATTTCTCTTAGGTAGACAACTAGCAGTGGAATCGCTGGGTCGGATGGTAACTCAGTTTAACGTTTTGAAGAACCACCAGCTGCTTTCCAAAGTGGGTGCACCATTTTCCATTTCCCCCAGCAGTGGATGAGGGTTCCAATTTGTCCACATCCTCAGTAACCCTTAGTATCTGTCCTTTTCTTACAGCCATATTAGTGGGTACAAAGTGGTATCTCATTGTGGTTTTGATTTTCATTTTCCTAACAATGAATGATTATTGATCATTTGTATATCTTCTTGGGAGAAATATCTATTCACATCCTTTGCCCATTTTAAAATTGGGTTGTCATTCTATTATTGAGTTGTAAGATTTGTTCATATATTTGACATACCAGTTCTAGTCCTTTACCAATGATTTGCAAATATTTTCTCTCATTCTGTATGTGTGTTGTCTGCTCACTTTCTTGATGATGTCTTTTAAAGCAAAAAAAAAAAAAAAAAATTTAATGTTGATGATGTCTTGTTTTTCTTTTGATGTCGTATCTAAGAACCTATTGCCTAATCCAAAGTCACAATGATTTACACCTATGTTTTCTTCTAAGAGTTTTATAGTTTTTTGTTTTTGTTTTTGTTTTGAGATGGAGTCTCACTCTGTCACCCAGGCTGGAGTGCAGTGGCACGATCTCAGCTCACTGCTCCCGGGTTCAAGTGATTCTCCTGTCTCAGCTACCCGAGTAGCTGGGACTACAGGCAAGCACCACCACACCGGGCTAATTTTTGCACTTTTAGTAGACACTGGGTTTTGCCATGTTGGCCAGGCTGGTCTCAAACTCCTGACCTCAAGTGATCCTCCCTCCTCGGCCTCCCACAGTGCTGGATTACAGGTGTGAGCCACCGCACCCAGCCGAGTTTTACAGGTTTTTTGTTTTGTTTTGTTTTGTTTTTTTGAGATGAAGTCTTGCTCTGTCACCCAGGCTGGAGTGCAGTGGCTCGATCTCTGCTCACTGCAAGCTCCGCCTCCCAGGTTCACACCATTCTCCTGCCTCAGCCTCCCCAGCAGCTGGGACTACAGGCACCCACCACCATGCCTGGCTAATTTTTTGTATTTTTAGTAGAGACAGGGTTTCACCTTGTTAGCCAGGATGGTCTCGATCACCTGATCTCGTGATCCGCCCGCCTCAGCCTCCCAAAGTGCTGGGATTACAGGAGTGAGCCACCGCGCCCGGCCGAGTTTTACAGTTTTAACTGTTATATTTAAGTATTTCATCCATTGTAATATTTTATATGATGTGAGCCAGGGTTCCAATTTCATTCTTTTGCATATGGATGTTCCAGTGTCCCATGTTTTGGAGAGACTATTCTTTCTCCCATTGAATTGTCTTAGCAAAAATCAGTTGACGATTAATGTGACAGGTTATTTCTGGACTCCAAATTTATTCCATTGATCTATATGTCTACTATTATGCTATTACTACACCTTCTTAGTTACTGTAGATTTGTAATAAGTTTTGATTGGGAAGTGGATGTGCTCCCACTTTTCCAAGATGGTTTTGGCTATTCTGGATCCCTTGAATTTCCACATGAATTTTAGGATCAACCTGTCATTTTCTAAAAGGAAGCCAGCCTGAATTACAAGGAGGACTGCATTAAATCTGTAGATTGATTTGGGGAGTATTGCCATCTTAGCAATATTAAATCTTTTGATCCATGGACATGGAATATCTTTCTATTTATTCCAGTCTTCTTTAATTTCTTTCAACTAAGTTTTATAATTTTCAGGGAATAAGTTTTGTTTGTAGCACAGTATTGAATAGAGGTGGTAAGAGTGGACACCATTGTCTTGTTCCTGATCTTAAAGGGAAATCATTCAGCTGTTCACCATTAAGTATGATGTTAACTGTGGATTTTCATAGATTTCCTTTACCAAGTTGAGGAAGTTCAATCTATTCCAAGTTTGTTGATTGTTTTGTAATAAGAGATGTAGAATTTTGTCAAATGCTCTTTTTGTGGCTATTGAGATGCTCATGGTTTTTTATCCTTTATTCCCTTGATATAGTGCATTATATTGATTTTCAGATATCAAACCAAACCTATATTCTTGGGATAAATTTTCTTCATCATGGTGCACAATCTTTTTTAATATGTTACTGGATATGATTTGCTAGAGTTTTATGGAGGATTTTTGCATCTATATTCACAAGAGATATTGGTCTGTAAATTTTTTTTCTTGTGATGTCTTTATCTGATTTTAGTAGCAGGGTAATACTAGCCTAACAAAATGAGTTGAAATTGTTCATTTTTCATTTATATTTTGGGAAGACTTTGTGAATAACTGGTATTAATTCTTTTTTAAATGTTTGGTAAAATTCACCAAACATCTGGACTTGGACTTTTCGGCAGTTTTTGCTACTAACTTCTACTACTACTAACTGATTATCTTTAATTACTATATGTCTATTCAGATTTTCCATTTCTTCCTGAATCCATTTTGGTGGCTGTGTTATTACAGGATTTTTTCCCTTGTTATCTAAGTCATCAAATTGTTGGCAAGTAATTGTTCATAATATTCCCTTGTACTCCTTTTTATTTCTGTAAAGTACATAGTAATATCCCCCTTCATCTCTTATTTTAATAAATTTAGTCTTCTCTCTCTTTTTTTTTTTTTGGTCAGTCTAGCTAAAGATTTACCAATTTTTAAAAAACAATTATTTTACTGATACATAGTAGATGTACATAATTTCAGAGTACATTTGATAATTTAATACATTCATATAATTTTTAAAGATCAAATCAGTGTACTCGGGACATTCATCACCTTAAATACTTGTCTTGTCTTTATGCTAGAAACACTCAAATTATTCTCTCCTGGCTATTTTGAAATGTACAATAGATTGTTGTAAACCATAGTCACCCTACTGATCTATCAAACACTAGGTCTTATTTCTTCAAGTTTGCCAAATTTGGTGTCCCTTTCTAAAAACCAACTTTGAGGCCAGGCATGGTGGCTCATGTCTGTAATCCCATCACTTTGGGAGGACAAGGTGGGAGGATCACTTGAGCCCAGGAGTTCGAGACTAGCCTGGGCAACATAGTGAGACCTCATTTCTACAAAAAATTAAACAAAATTAGCTGAGCATGGTGGCACGTTCCTGTAGTCCTAGCTAGTCAGGAGGCTGAGGTGGGAGGATCACTTGAGCCTGGGAGGTTGAGGTTGCAGTGAACCAAGATTGTGCCATTATACTCCAGCCTGGGTGACAGAGTGAGATCCTGTCTCAAAAAAATAAATAAATAAAAAATAAAAACTGACTTTGAGTTTAGTTAATTTTCCCTATTGTTTTAATCAATCCCAAAGCAGTCTCTAATTTTCCTTGTGGTTTCTTCTTTGACCCATTTGTTATTTAGGAGTGAATTAATTTCCACATATTTGTGAATTTCTCAAGTTAATTTCTTATTCATTTCTAATTTCATTCCAATGCGGTCAGAAAACATTTCAATTATTTTAAATTTACTGAGTCTTGCTTTATGGTCCAGCATATTGTCTATTCTACAGATGTTTCATGTGCACTTGAGAGGAATGTGTACTCTGCCGTTGTTGGATGAAGAGTACAACAGACGTCTTTCAGATTTAGTTGGTTGATAGTATTGTTCAAGACTTCTATTTCCTTATTGTACTTCTGGGTACTTGTTCTATCCATTATCAAAAGTGGGATATTGATGTCTTCAACTATTATTGTTGAATTATCTATTTTTTCTTCAATTCTGTCAGTTTTTACTTCCTATATTTTTGGCCTCTGGTGTTAGGTGCATATATGTTTATAATTGTTATATCTTTCTGACAGATTGACCCTGTTTTCATTATAAAATGTCCTCCTTTGTTTCTAGTAACATGGTTTGATTGCGGGTTTTGTTTTGTTTTGTTTTGCTGTTCAAGTCTATTTTGTCCAACATTAGTGTAGCCACTCTATCTTTCTTATGTTTACTGTTTGCATAATATATCTATTTCCTTTTCAACCTACTTGTATCTTTGATTCTAAAGTGTCTTCTGGGCTGGGGGCAGTGGCTCACGCCTGTAATCTCAACTCTTTTGGAGGCCAAGGTGGGAGAATCACTTGAAGCTAACAGTTTGAGACCAGCCTGGGCAACATAGTAAGACCCTATTGCTACAAAAAATATAAATAAATAAAAAATAAAGTGTCTCCTGTAGACAGCATATAGTTGAATATTGATTTTTATCCAGTCTGACTGTTATAACTGATATGGTAGGATATACAGCTGTCATTTTACTTTTCTTTTCTTTTCCTTTTGTTTTATTTATTTCTGACTCCATTACTTTTCATTTTCTGTATATGTCATGTCTTTTTCATTCCTGTTTCTCCTTTAATCTTTCTTTTGCATTAAGTGAATATTTCATAATGTAACATTTTAATTCCTTCAATCATTTTTTATTCTGTTTTTTTTCAGTTGTTTTCTTAGTGGTTGCTCTAGGGCTTACTATATTCATTTTAGCTTATCAGAATCTATTTCAGATTTATACTAAATTAATTCTGGTGAGACACTGAAACATTATTCTTCTATTACTCAATTCCCTTTTCTAACTTTTTGTGCTATTGTTATACATAGTGCATATATAATATGCAAATAATACATTGTTATAATTATTGCTTTGTATAGTTTTATGTCATTTAAAGACGAGGAGAAGTATAGTAAATACATATTTATAGACTGTATTATATTAATCTTCTAACTTACTATTTCTGGTTCTTGTTATTTGTTCTCATGGATATGAGTTACCAACTGCTGTTACGTCTTTACTCCAATACAGCTTTGCTCTCGCCCACCTCATTTGTGTTGTTATTGTCAAATAGATTACATTTCTATACATTATAGGCCCAACAAAACAATCATATACATGTTGTTTTATACAACTTATTTTAAAGTCAGTTAAGAAGAGAAGAAATACACATTTATATTGTTTTTATAATTACATAGTCATCTTTACCAGTGCTCTTTGGATTTGTTTGTTTTGTGTTTATTTTGTGAGGATTCAGATTGTGGTGTGGGGTCACTTACTTCTAGTCTGAAGAACTTCCATTAGTAATTCTTGTAAGGCAGGGATGCTAGCAACAAATTTTCTGAGTTTTTGTTTGTCAGGCAATGTCTTTATTTTGCGTTTATTTTCAAAGATAGCTTTTCTGGATATAAAATTCTTGAGAGTTGTTTTGTGTTCAGCATTTTGAATATGTTACCCATTGCCTTTTGGCCTCCATTGTTTCTGATGAGAATTCAGCTATTAATCTTATTGAGGTTCCCTTGAATGTGATTAGTTCTTTTTCTCTTGCTGCTTTCAAAACTTTGTCTCTCAGCATTTTTAGTATGATGAGCTTACGTGTGGGTATATTTGTGTTTAACTTACTTGGAGCTTGCTGAGCTTCTTAAATCTGTAGATTAATCTTTTTCATCAAACTTGGCTAATTTTCAGTCATTGCTTCTTCAGTTACTTTCTCTGCTCTTTTCTCTCACCTCTCCTTCTGGAATTCCCATTATGAGTACATTGGTATGCCTAATGGTGCCCCCCGGCTTTTTCTGAGGCTCTGTTTTCCTTCATTCTTTGTTCTCTTTGCTCTTTGGATTGCATGATCTCTACTCCCTATATTCAAGTTTGCTGATCCTTTCTTCTGCAAGTTCAAATCCACTATTGTTCCTCTCTAGTGAATTTTTCATTTCAATTATTATACTCTGCAATTCCAGAATTCATCGGATTATTTTTAATGGTTTATCTTATCGATAGTCTCTATTTGTTCAGAAATCGCCACCATAACTTCTTCTACTTTTTTTTTTTTTTTTTAGCATAGTTTCCTTTAGTTCTTTAAACATAGTTATAATGGCTGCTTTGAAGTCTTGGTCTGTTAAATCTGATATCTGGCCTCTTTCATAGGCAGTTTCTGTTGTCTGCTTTTTTTCCCTATGTATGGGTCATACTTTCCTGTTTATTTGTATATCTCATGGTTTTTTGTTGAAAATTAAACTTTTTAGGAAATATGTTGTAGTAACTCTGAATTCTGATTTCCCTTCCCCCCTCTCAGGCTTGTTTTTTGTTGTTTGCTTGTTTATTTGTTTAGGGACTTGGATAGGCTTTCGTAGTGAAGTCCTTTTCCCCTTCAATGTAAATCTGATTTAAGGGGTATGACTTGTTCTTTAGTATTCCTGTCCTGAGCAGACCTCCCCACCCCTACAATGTAGGGGGCACCCAGATACCTGCCTTCCTCCAAATCTGGTCCCAAGAGGCAGAGAATCCCTCTCCCACCTGTTAGAACCTGTCTTTCAAATTTTTCTTTCTCCCCCAAAAGCATTATCCACTTCCTTCCAAATAGATACTCCAGGGTGCTGTTTCCTACCCCATTACCACCACAGCCAGAACCCAGACTCACCACTGGAGGACTCCCAATTCTCACAGCCATGTTCCCCCACTCTACTCCCATCCATGGGCGAGCACGCTGCCTGGCCACAGTGAAAAGTGTCAGCTTCCACAGCCTAGGCCTGTCTTAGGGTGTGTCCCTGCTCAAATAAATGGATCTCAGCACTCCAAGCATAATTAGTTAGTTTCATGTACCTGGCAATTTCTCTGGGGTATACCACTCCTCCTCCTGGAACACAGCACAGGGCCAGGTTCCAATGTCCCCTGGGTCTTCACAGTGCCCTAGTCCACACAGCTCTTTTCTGGGACTATCCCACAGGTCCTAATTCTTTTACCCAATAGAGGCTTTAACCTCAGGAGGTTTTACTAGTCAGGCTTCAGTTGAAAGTGACAGAAGCTCAATCAAAACTAGCTTAAGCTTCAAGAGGATCCTGGGGTGGTTTAGAGAATAGATGGGAAGCATCTGGCCTTGGGCACTGGCCCTGAAGTGTGCAGACAGCGCCTCTCTAGATGTTCCCCCTACTTCTCCCTGATGGGCCTACTCCCCTCAGTCTTCCATCTCCCTTGCCTGGAGCTGTAGAACCAGTTACTCTGGAGCCACACCTTTACTATCACCTTCCAAAGAAGAAATCCAACCTTTCTCTGGGCATTTTCTGCTGTCTGCCCTTCTCATGGTCCAGCTTCTGTTGTTCCACCAGGCGTTATGTTTGCCCAGCTGCATGGCTGTGGCCAAGGGGTTTTTAGGATGACACATTCTCTCCTCCCAGAGACTCTCCTAGTTTCCTATATCTTCCTCCCTTACTCTATTGTCCCTTCTTCCTCAAAATCACTTGCAGTCTCTTGCTTCCCTAGAAAGAGGACTGAGGCAGAAAGGCCTCAAAGTGCTTCTCAACCCTGGTTACACATGAGAATCACCTGGAGAACTTTACAAATACCATCACCCAGGCCCCAAACCAGATGAATTTATCGGAATCTTTAGGGGTAAGTCCCCTGCATTGGTGTTTGTACAGCCAGGGTTGCAAAACACTGGTACAGAGATGTAAGATACCACAGGTCAAGATAGTGAGGATGAACTTGGAGAGGTACTGAGATGCTCTCTCCAACCCCACTACATACACAGGGTCCTGTCGTCATTATTAGAATCCTAACACCCCAGAAGCAACAATAGCCCAGGAAATCCTCAAACTTTATCCCTGAAAAGCATTGTCACTTTATCTCAACTTGAAGCCAGTTGCTAAGGCCCTACCTGGGACAGATAGCCAGCATGATTTGCTAGTTTTGAAGGTGTTTGGCAGGTGTGCTGAGTCCTGGCTACTGGGGTTGGGGGACAAGTGGGCTCTCAGAAGACGGTTCCCTGGAAAGGGAGAAAGGTGCTTCTGGGTGGATAATCTGTATTCTTGTCCCTCTCTGCAGGTCACCGTGGTCTTAGGGGACCTTCTGTCCTTTTCTTAGGGGAAATACATGGAATGTTGGGGTACAGAGGAGAGACTGTGGTAGGGATGGAGTGATATAGTCAGATATGCCCAGAGTTGACCCTGGAGCCACAGGAGCCTTCTGATAAACTTGGGGTCATTCCTGTTGAGAAGCGATGAGAATGTGGATGGCTCAGTAAGACAACACTGATTCAAGTAACAGTTATTGCTTGGCTACTATATATTCTAAAAAGTCAAAAGGCAAACTAAGGAAAATATTGACAACAAATATACATAAAGGGTCACTATGCTAATAAGTTTTACAGATCAATAAGAAACACATTAAGGCCCTCAAAGAACCATGTAAGTAAAAGAATTCCTAGAAGACAAAACCACTGATAATTAAATGTTTAACCCTTGTTGGTAATCAAAGAGCCACATTAGAACATCATTTGCCACTACCAAATTAGTGAACATTTACTTAAAATCCTAATATCTGATGCTAGCAATGGTTTGAATAGTTCCTCTTTGGGTAATAGCAGATTTACAGGTAGTGCTTCTCTGCTAGCACCGTTCTCATTGTTTGCATTCCTTCATTCCTTGTAAACTAGGTGCTTTTATCCCCATTTTGCTGCTGTAGAAACTAAGTCAGGTAACTTGCCCAAAGCCACACTGCTGATGTGACGCGCACCAGCTTCACTGCAGGTGAAAGTGGAAGTGAATATATAACCTTCCTGGAAGGCAGTCTGCAATCCCATATTGACAGCTGAAAAATATTCATTCCCTTTCACCTAGTGATTCGACTCCCAGGAATCCATTCTTTGTTTTGTTTTGTTTTGTTTTGTTTTGTTTTGAGACGGAGTCTCTCTCTGTCGCCCAGGTTGGAGTGCAGTGGCCGGATCTCAGCTCACTGCAAGCTCCGCCTTTCGGATTCACGCCATTCTCCTGCCTCAGCCTCCCGAGTAGCTGGGACTACAGGCGACCGCCACCACGCCCGGCTAGTTTTTTTGTATTTTTTAGTAGAGAGGGGGTTTCACCGGGTTAGCCAGGATGGTCTCGATCTCCTGACTTTGTGATCCGCCCGTCTCGGCCTCCCAAAGTGCTGGGATTACAGGCTTGAGCCACCGCGCCCAACCCCCAGGAATCCATTCTAAGAAAACAACCAGAGTTGAGCCATTTCGTTCCCCGCAGCTCATGTGAAACAATGGCACATCCATTATGATGCTGGGCTGTGGTTGCATCATAATGTACATTTAGTATGTGGAGTGACAATCGGCGCTAGCTCATAATATAATGCTATTAATAAACGAAAAGAGATACAAAAAATAGTCATGATATGCATATATATTGCAATAAACCATGATTTCTGTGGGTGGTGGGATGGTAATTTTTAATTTCCACATTGAACATTTCTGTTTTCTACTTATTAGTTTGATAATCGGAAACAAAAGCTAAGTGTCTTTGTTGTTTGTGTGTTTGATGCTGAGTTTCCTGGACAGCAGGACTGGGAGGTTGGGTGGGGGTTTTGGCTCAGTCCGGGAGCAGAGCGGCGGGTTGGGAGCGGCAGGCGGGCAGGGTCCCCGGAGGCGCCCGGGCTCTGCCCCTCTAGCTAGAGAGGCAGCCGAACCCTAGCGGCCTGGAAGGGAAACTGCGGCCAGCGGGCGAGAAGCCGCCCCCCGGGGACGGGGCGCCAGCGGGTGGGTGAGCAGCCCGCCTGGCCCGGGTTCAAGTTCCAGCCCCGCGATGGCCTCCGCGGGCAGCACCGCTCGGCGGGCAGGCTCGGGAAGCTGGCACTCAGAAAGGGGAGAAGGGAGAGGTGCTCGGCCGCAGCCAACTCCACATGGCTCCATGCAGCGGGCGAACAAAGTCTCCTTGAAGGCCACCTGGACTGATGCGGAGTCCAAGCAGCCCAGGTGGGTAGCGGGAGAAGGTGTCCAGGCTGCCAGGCGCGAGAACCCGGCCCAGCGCCTCCCTGGTGGGCAGGGCCTGGAGCGGGCGGGGGCGGAGGCTGCGGCCAGAGAAGCCCGGAGAGCCAGGCGGGGGCCAAGGATCGCCTCCCGAGAGGTGCCCGGGCCCTGGCCCAGAGTCGCTTCCCCACTGCCCCGCCCACCAGCCAGCCCCTGCCCTACCTCGCCGACCACCTCCGTGCGCAGGCGACTGCCCTCGCCTTGCCACACCGCCCTGCCTCGCTCACCGCACCCCACGTTGATCCCAACCCCAGCGAGGAGTCCGACCAGACCACGATCGACCAGACGGCGATCCGGAGCTACTACCAGCTGTTCGCGGCGGCCGTGGGCAACGTGGAATGGCTGCGGTTCTGTCTGAACCAGAGCCTCAGGGAAATCCCCACCGACTACAAGGTGAGGTCTTGAGTGTGGGGGCAAAGACTGAGGTCCCTCTCCCGCTACCCTGCTCAGAGTGGTCACCTGGAGAAGATGTCCTTTTCTGGGTAAAGCCTCCTAATTTAACTCATCTTCTGGCTGTGGAAGGGCCATTTTGGGGGCAGGGAGGTTGGGTGGGCTGATGAACACACACTGGTTAATTAACAAAAGGATGTGAGCATTCCTGGGGACACAGGAAAGACAGTGAAGGTAACCCCAATAAATTTATATAAATTGTGGACCCTGGGACCTCAACCCCACTCAGCCTCATCCTGCCTGCTCTGGACCTCACAGGGCTTCACTGCCATCCACTTCGCAGCCCAACGGGGCAAGCTTGCATGCCTGCAGGTCCTGGTAGAGGAGTACAAGTTTCCCGTGAACCTGCTGACCAACAATAGCCAGACCCCCCTGCACCTCGTCATCCACAAGGACAACACCACCGTGGCCCTCCCCTGCATCTACTACCTGCTGGAGAAAGGCGCAGCCCTCAATGCGTGAGTCCAGCCTGCTTCAGGAGGGATACTTCAGGCACAGGCACAGCCCCACCTCCAGGCAGGCAAATCCATGCAGGACAAGCAGAGGGGCTGCTGGAGGTGACAAGGATTGGGTCCCACATAAAGCAGTCAGGAATCCACATGGTGTAGTAAAGAGACTGGGCTTTAGCCCGGCGTGGTGGCTCATGCCTGTAATCCCAGCACTTTGGAAGGCTGAAGCGGGCGGATCACCTGAGGTCGGGAGTTGGACACCAGCCTGACCAACATGGAGAAACCCTGTCTCTACTAAAATACAAAATTAGCCGGGCATGGAGGTACATGCCTGTAATCCCAGCTACTCGGGAGGCTGAGGCAGGTAATTGCTTGAACCCGGGAGGTGGAGGTTGCGGTGAGCCGAGATCACACCATTGCACTCCAGCCAGGGCAACAAGAGTGAGACTCTGTCTCAAAAAAAAAAAAAAAAAGAGAGAGAGATTGGCCTTTAACAGACCTAGTCTACATCCCAGCTCTGCAACTTGCTAGCAGACAGCGGGACCTTAGGCAAGTCACTCAACCTCTAAGCCCCAGTGCTTTGGCTCCCAAACTTAGGTGTACATTGGAATTACCTAGGGAGCTCAAAAAATATGAACACCTGGCCGGGTGGTGTGGTGGCGTAGTCCCAGCTACTCAGGAGGCTGAGGCAGGAGAATCGCTTGAATTCGGGAGGCGGAGGTTGCAGTGAGCTGAGATTGCACCAATGCACTCCAGCCTGGCCATAGAGCAAGACTCCCGTCTCAAAAAATAAAAAATAAAAAAAATTAGGCCGGGCGCGGTGGCTCACGGCTGTAATCCCAGCACTTTTGGAGGCTAAGGCGGGTGGATCACAAGGTCAGAAGATCAAGACCATCCTGGCTAACACAGTGAAACCCCGTCTCTACTAAAAATACAAAAAAATTAGCCAGGTGTGGTAGTGAGCGCCTGTTGTCCCAGCTACTCGGGAGGCTGAGGCGGGAGAATGGCGTGAACCCGGGAGGCGGAGCTTGCAGTGAGCTGAGATTGCGCCGCTGCACACCAACCTAGGCGACAGAGTGAGACTCAGTCTCAAAAAAAAAAAAAAATTAAAATTAAAAAATATAAACATTGCCGGGCGCGGTGGCTCAAGCCTGTAATCCCAGCACTTTGGGAGGCCGAGGCGGGCGGATCACAAGGTCAGGAGATCACAGTGAAACCCCGTCTCTACTAAAAATACAAAAAATTAGCCGGGCGCAGTGGCGGGCGCCTGTAGTCCCAGCTACTCAGGAGGCTGAGGCAGGAGAATGGCGTGAACCCAGGAGGCGGAGCTTGCAGTGAGCCGAGATCGCGCCACTGCACTCCAGCCCGGGCAACAGCGTGAGACTCCGTCTCAAAAAAAAAAAAAAAAAAAAAAAAAATATATATATATATATATATATATAAACACCAGTGTTGCAATCCAAAGGTTATAATTTAATGGGTCTGTGGTGTGACCTGGGCTTTGGAAGTCAGAAAAGATCCCCAGGTGCTTCTAACTTGCAGCTAAGTTTGGGAACCTCTGTCTCAGTGTCTTCAACTGAAACTTGGGAGAATGGCAGTGCCTATCACATGGGACTACTGTGATCACTGAAAAGTGCATGGCATACAGGAGACTGCATTCATTCAAAGTATCAAGCATGCACTATGTGCCAAGCACTACGCTAGAGTCACAGAAATGCTCCCTCTCCTCACGAAGCTGACATTCTAGTGCAGGAGCAGAGAGTAAATTAGCAAACAAATAAATGAAGAAAATCTTGACAGAGCATGGGAAGTGGTTATGAAAAAAATAAACAAGGTGATGGGGTAGGTGGTAAAGCAGGTAGGGGGAGGATCTATTCTGGATGAAGCAATCACCTCTAAGGAGGTGACATTAAATTGCAACCTGAAGACAGAGTGAGCCAGACATGCAAAGAGCCAGGGAAGTGTTCCAGGTAGAGGTAACATCATGTGTTGGGAAAGAGTGGGCGAGGTCAAAGGATAAATCGAGGAGGTTAGGCCCAGGTCATGTAGATCTTGTGGGCATAGGGAATCTGATGAGACATGGGGAAAGGGCAGGGGGCTGGTTGGTTTAAGAGTAGATGAGGTTAGTGGTCTCTGAACCAAGCCAGCTCTCCTTCCAGCAGTTCTTAACTGTCACATACCTCCTAAAATCAGATTTTTACTGTTCACTTAGTCCAATTCCTCCCTCTACAGTAAAGGAAATTGAGGTGCTGCAAGGGAGAGACATAGCTAGGGTCACCCAGTGGACAGATGGTAGAGCAGGGCTTGGAAACTGGTGTGTCCATCTATCTGATGGGCAGATGCCCTTTGTCTTTCGTTTCTGCTGTCATCCCCATTGGCGGGGCCTTCCACAGTCAGACATGCAACGGCTGCACGCCCCTGCACCTGGCAGTCCGTGAGGGCCTGCTGGACTGTGTGAAGGTCCTGGTACAGAGTGGCGCCAACGTCCACGCCCAAGATGCCATGGGCTACAAACCCATTGACTTCTGCAAAATATGGAACCACCGTGCCTGTGCCCGGTGAGAGTGTGAGAACCACCTAGAGCCTGCCCACCCCTTCCCCTCCCCCAGCCTTTTCCCTAGAGCCCTCACCATAGCTGAGCCTTTAAGGGGAGGGTTGGGATGCCAGACAGCTGGAGGAAGCGTCTACTGCCCAGGATATTTTGAATGAGGCAATCACCTCATCACCTAGGCTGGGGGGTAAGTCTGCCCAGGTCCCCTGCCCTCTGGGTTGATCACTGCCCTCCTTTCCTGCCCTGAGGCAGGAAAGGTGACCAGCCTCCGCAGGAGGGCGGTGACCATGTCATCAAGGACTTTCCTCTTTCACCTAAAGAAGTAGGAAGCCAGAGGGCCCCAGGCAATGGGGATGTCTCATCTTGCTCATCTCCCTCTGGCCACTCCCCTCATCCCCATCCAAGCCCTCAGCAGCAGCCAGTCTTCCCAGCCCAGGTGGAAGCTCTGTCACTGTGGGATGACACCCCTGTCCCGACCTTGGCACCAGGTTCTTGAAGGATGCCATGTGGAAAAAGGACAAGAAGGACTTTGCCTGTGAGATGAGAAAGATGAAGACACTCAAGAGCCAGCTGGCCCTCATGGAGTACAACTACCTGATTGAGTATCAAGTAAGTGGGGAAGCCGGGGGGCGGGGGGCCGGGTGCCAGCTGCTATCCAGGCATGTGAGCAGAGGGGCAGTGACCCACATACTGTGGAAGAGTGGCTAGAAGCACTCCCACCCTGAAAGAGTCACCCTTTTGCCTGTACTCCCACCCTGTACTCTGACTGAAATTCCACTTTTAAATAAGCCAGTCTTTTGGTCAAAAGTCTTATCCTGTGTTAGAAAGCCAATTTAAGCAAGCTTAAATTCACAAGTATTTCCGGGCCCCTCTTAGTGCACTGCCTCTTTCAGGATGAGAACCTTCAATGAGACCAAGGCCCTGCAGGTAACTGGAGCTCACATTCTGGTTTAAAAAATCCACCCTTCCTTCCAGCAGGCACTGGGCATTCACTCTGTGCTAGAAACCTACTAGACCCTCAGGTCCAAAGATGAACAATATGTGGTCCCCATGCTCAAGGAGC
This sequence comes from Macaca fascicularis, assembly GCF_037993035.2. Taxonomy (NCBI): domain Eukaryota; kingdom Metazoa; phylum Chordata; class Mammalia; order Primates; family Cercopithecidae; genus Macaca; species Macaca fascicularis. Next base: position 50,919,086 of record NC_088387.1, on the reverse strand, counting down.
TTAGAGTCTAGCAGAGGAGGCAGGTTACAGCCCCATCAAGGAGAAGAGGGTCCAGGAGGGTGTCAGGAGGCATGATGCTTAAGAGGAGTCTTGAAGGATGCGCAGCAGTTAGCTATATGAAGAAGGAGGGAAGGGCTGACGAGGCATAAGGAGCAGCGCATGGGAAGGCATAGAGGCACCTGGGAACATGATGTATGCAGAGAACTGAAAACTCAGAGCAGCTGGGGATCAGATGTAAGTTGGAGGCTGCCAAGATTTGGCAGGGGCCCACATCAGTGAAGGACCTTGGCTGGGTAAGAAAGGGGATTTTAAGCAGGTGTAATTACATAGGGTGCAAAACCCAGAAAACTCAGAAGATACTGGGAATCTTAAGTGAATCCTGAAGTGGGGAGGGCTTTGAGGCTGCTGACTCCAGCACATCAGGTCTGTTTCAGCTCCATTTCTCTCCAGTTCTCAGCCCTATCCTCCTCTAATGCCGGGGTCACTAGTCCTCAGAGTCACACACTGTCCAGAGGAGGCAAGGCCCATCTGTTTTCTGTAGCTCTAACCTTTTCCAGAAGCTCCTTGCATCTCCCCTCATCTCTTATGGCCTCAATTCGATCAAGGGTCCATTCTCGTTTCTATAGCTACAACTAAAGGAAAGCCATATGCTGACTGACTTAGGTCTGGGGCAAGGTCTGATGGAATTATTATGATTGGCTTAGCTTAATCAGAGCCTGTGTCTGGAGCTGGGTCAATCTCCAAAGCCTCTGACTGCTTAGCAACAGTCTGGGAGTGAGATAGTGAGACAATGGCGGTGGGGGAGGTTCTATGACAACATATGGAAGGCTGCAGTGGAGGCAAGGAGAGAGCTAGATTGAGCTGCTGCCACCGGGCCTAGAGAGCCAGCCAATTGTATCCTCCCTGCATGACTTCTCACTTCCAAGAAGTGTGTCCACATCAGGCCATCTGGTCCTTTCTGCTTTCTCCTTCCAGGGTCAAGGATGCAGTGTGCACTTCCCATTTGCCTTTTCCCCCTTCACACCAGAGACTCTCTTATGACAGGACATGTCTCTACTATCAGACTGCAGATTCCTTTAGAGAAGTGGGGACTTGTCTTTCTGTAAGACTTGAGGTTTTCCCTAGGGCAGGGACTGTGTCTCCCATGTCAAGTTGGAGCCTCACCTAGGGCAGAGGCTATCTCTCTCCCATCAGATTGGAGATCTCCCCTTTGGGAGAGATGCTTTGTCTCCCCACTCAGCCCGGGGGCACCCTTATGGAAAAAGTTGTCTCCCCCATCTGAACGCTGGCTTCCGTAAGGTAGGTGTTACTCCCATCAGAGTCAGAGTTTCCCTCATCCGTCAGACCGTGGTTTCCAAAAGCTACAGCCACAGGGCCTCCTTGCACAGAAGCAGAGGGCAGCAGGCCTCCATGACTCTCTTGTACCCTCTGTTGTTGCAGAAAGAGCACAAAATTCTCAGGGAAGCTGCTATCAGAAAGTGGCTACACGGCAAGCTGCACCCAGGCCACTCTCTGGTCTCTAATACCAAGCAAGCCCGGGCCACCGCCCTCTCCAAGACCCCAGAGCAACGGGGATCGCAGTGTTCCAGCAGCTTCCACCCCTCTGTGGAGGCGCGCCTGCAATGCATTCCACAGCCCACGGAGATGCCCAAGCCCATCTACAGGAAGTCCACGATCAAGCGGCCCACGATGTGGAACGTTAGCAACAACCCTGCCAGACCCCCCACCACCAAGATCAGCCACTCGCAAGGCATCCGCCTGGGCGTGCATCCAGACCCCAGCCCGGAGCACGACTTCAGCAGCTTCCTGGAGGTGAGACCAGACCGGCACGGCGGTGCGTGGCTGCACACAGTGGACGGCCACTGGGTGGCGCCAGTGCCGCGGCTGCCTTTTGAGGTGCTGCTTCGCATGCTGTATCCACATGTGCGGCCGTACAGAATGAAGGTGCCCCAGGGCTTTTACCCCATCAGCATGAGGGAAGTGCCCAGGAAGCGGCACCTGGGTGACGACACCTTCTGGACCGACACTCTGGCCATGAACCTGCGTGACACATTTGATGAAGCCTTCCTGGCAGCTGTGCGATCCCATCAAGGACTCCCTGCCCTGCCCTCCCCACAAATCAACCCATAAAGTTATCATTGCTACCTCTCCCCCTGAGGCAGCCCAGTGAAGGCTGACGTGTGGCGATTTGCATTGTGGGTGGCCAGGAAAGGGGGAGGGGTGTCTATGGGCTTCCCACTCCCAAGTTCTAGAACAGGAGTCCCCCTTCCCAATCAAGAGCCCAGACCCCAGGCCTCCTTTCTCTCTGCAAAGAAATCTCTTGGCACACCCCCAGGAAATCCAAGTTAGGTTCAGAGTAGGGGGTCAGTCGCTATCCTTCACCTTGGCATTGTAAAAGTTGTCATATTTTGGCACCCACTGCCCTCCCACCCCAAAGGGCCCAGGCTTCCAGGATGGAAGGACCCACTGGGAAATTCTGTTTCTTGTTCAGATTAAGCCCTTCCTGCTGCAGGCTCTAAGCTGAGACCCAGAATGGGGTGGAGGACAGCTAATATGTCCCCCTGGCACGGGCTTCCCTGCTACTATGGGCTGCCATCCTTATTCCCAGCAGCCACTGAGGTTCTTATTCCCAGCAGTTCAGGGAGGCATGGGCAGCACATCCAGGGAGGGGAGGGATGTGTGGTTTCCATCCCAGTCTATGAAAGCACTTGTACTTCCTCCAGGAAGTTAACTGGCTCCCATGTATCTCTTTGTACACATCACTACAATTCATTCATTAAACAAACATTTATTGAGTGCTTTCTAGGTGCCAGGCACCAAGCCAGGCACTGTTAATACAAAAATTCCAGCACAATCCTTGCCCTCAAGGAGCTTACAGTCTAGTGGGGAGATGACCATTAGGCAGGCAAGTAAGCCCAGAGTGATCTGTGTAGTATGCCAGGGTGGGGGTCAGGAGGAGAGGGTATAGTCAAAGCTCCTCGGAGGAAGTCAAGTCTAAGTTGAGATTTGACAGAGAAAGTACCCTTTCTCTGTGGCCAAAAGAAAGGAGAAATCAGAGTGGCAACGGAGAGCCACTGCATCTCTGGATACAGGAGGCTGGGACCCAGAATGCAAGAAGACAAGTGATGAAACTAGAGAGGTGAGCAGGGACCAGGACACCATGAGTCTCACAAGCCATGCTGAGGGGTCCAGACTTTATCCTGAGGGCAGCAGGGAGCCATGGAAGGTTTTAGGCCAGAGAGTGACTTGATCAACTATGCAATGCATTTTAGGAAGACAGCTCTGGCTACGGGATAGAGAAGCAATAGGAGGCTGTCACGATAATCCAGGTGAAAGATGATGACAGTGGGAGTGGCTCAAATCAAGATGTTCAGGTAGACCTGACCGTTTTGAGAGACTGGATGTGGTGGGCAGAAAGAGAAAACAGGAATAGAAGTTTCCTGTCTGGCTCCTGAGTGATCTCGGGGCCAAGGGAAGTACCCAGAAGGGGCAGGTTCACAGAAGACAGCAAGTACCATCCGGGCTGTGGACCTGAATTGTCTGTGCACACAGAAGGCAGCAAAACTGTGATTCAGGTGATCAGGAAGGATGTTGGGGCTGGAGGTCAACACTAAATTCCTCACAGTCCTTGAAACCATCCAGATGGATGGGCTTCCCTAGGGAGCCCACAGCAGAACCCTGAAAGACCCTACTGTGCATGGGCAAGTGGAGAAGCCTGCACAGGAGCCTGAAAGGAACAGCCAGAGAGGTAGGAGGACAACTAGCCACAGAGGTGCCAGGGAAGTGTCATCCAAGAAGCAAGGGGTGATCAGCCATGTCAAATGCTGCCTAGATCTAGTAAGATAGGAAAGGGGTCTGCTGGATTTAGCAACCTCTGGGAGTACACTGGCAGTAGAGTGGAGGGGGCGAAGCCACATCATCAAGGTGAAGAACCAAGCAGCAGAGGGAGGAGAGTAGGGCCAGCTATCAGTCCAATGGGAGGATAACGCAGGCCGCCAGTGTCCCCTGCCTTGTCTATTCTGGTCTGCATAGGAGAAAAGGGCCTGGCAATCTCGTTCACACTGAGAGAAGACCAACATGTGCTCTTCCTCTCAGGGAAAGGGGAAAGCTGGTATTCTTAAGAGAAGGTAAATGCTAAAGCCAAGGAAATGAAGGGCTATGATGGAACTTCAGGCATGATATAGAGGAAATATTTTCAAGCACGGGGGTTTTTCCAGTGGCTTAAAGGTATCACATGTGTACAGTTCGTCTCTGTACCTGCCGGCCTCACTTTGAGGTATAGAACATGGCCAGAAATGGCTCTCACGGGGGACTTCATTCCAATATGTACTGTTGAGCACTTGCAAGGCACTGTAGTTGGAGTATAAGGTCAACAAATGCAGGTCTGTGCCCAAGACCTGGCCTGCCTTCTTAGAAGGCAGATATATCTCCCCAGGAGCCAAGAGTGCACAGAAGAGGGCCAGGCCTTGGATGCTCTTAGAGTGACAAACAGCTTCTCCCATTAGTCCCATTTCTTTAAAAACAGGCTGCCTGGAAGCTAATTTTTATTTCGTTTCTCCTTGAGCCTAAGATAGTATTCAGCCAGAAACCACTCCTTTTCCCAGAGGAAGATCTATAAATAGGATATTGTAGATGTTCTTCTGAAAATCTAACCCAGTCCTAAATTGTCCCCTCTCCTACTCCCAGTTTGACAGTCACGGAGCCTTGGGGAAAGAGATGGAAGAGAGTGCATCAGAGAGGCTGCCTATAGCCCCACTTCCCACTCCTTGAGCAGGCTCAGTTCCTCACCCCTGCCCCCTTCCCATTAAGGGCCACAAGAACAGTCCCTTGGGAAGGGCAAGACCCAGACCCAGAAAAGGAATCCCTGGAGCAGAAAAGTGAGTCCAGTCCAGGGCAGAAGGTTAGCAGGAAGAAAGGAAGATGAACTGTCAGGGTATTAAGGCAAACAGTGCCACCTAGAAGCTTTATTCAAACGGAAATCCGTACTTGGAGAGAAATCACAGTTCAACAGCAAAAACTATTTCTGTTGGACATGCCAAGCCATGGCCCCTCCCCATGGCCACCTGCCCAGAGAACTTGTCACCATCTGCTCTTCAGCTTCACAGACCCTGCCCTGCCTGCCCCAGCTGGGCCAGAACCTCCTGACCCACCTTTGAAGGGACAGGGGAGGGCTGAGGGATCTCAGCCTCCTGGCTAAGTAGGCTCTGCCACCCTCCTTGGTGCCCTTTGAGGTTACAGCCTCTTGCAGCATCAGATCTGAGCCAAGCTGAGCCCCCCAAGGAGGGTGGGGATGGGGCTTCAGAGTTGAGGGGAGAAAAGCCAGGGCAGGTGGTAGGTGCCTTCCCGACTTCCGGTCCCCACCTGGCATAGAGGCCCAGGGGCCTGACTCTCCTGATCTTGCCCCCACATCCTGCCCGCATCGGGGTCAGTATATCTTCTGACGACTGGGTAGAATGGCCTCTTTGATGAAGGAGAAGACAACCAGGATCCCTAAGCGTTTGCCCCGCTTGCCTTTGGTGAAATAATTGGAGACGACATCATCTGTGGAGACACAGGCAAGAATATGAGAGAGAGAGAGAGAGAGAGACAGAGAGAGAGAGAGAGAGAGAGAGAAAGTGTGTGTGAGTGTGTGTGTGAATACGGCTCTCCCAACCCCGAGCCCAGGTGTCTCCAACACAGGGCTGGACTCCGGTTCCCTCAGTGGATCCCTGCCAACCCAGGGCTTGCTGGCTTGCTCCCACCTCGGCCCCTTACAAATCCCTTCTCACCTCCTGGCTGCATGGTAGAGGGCAGGACATTCTCCCCAGCCGAAAGTGACACAAAAAACGCAAACGGAATTATCCACAGGCAGAAAGTGAAATAGGCCAGGACCTGGCAACAAGAGAGACTGAGAAGAGGGTGTCCCGGAGGTGCCAAGAGTAGGCTAGGTGTGGTCACTGTGTCGGTCAAGAATGCACAGGGGGCCACACCTGATCTCCAAAGGGGGCCCAGGCCTGGGAAGCAGGGAACGCCACCCTCAGACATGGAAATCCTTCTGTGGGGAAAGGTGGAGGCTGAAGATGACTGAATGTGGCCACAAGCCCCACATCTTGGTCACTAGGACAAGCAACTCCCCTGGACTGAAGGAGGCAGACGAAGTCCTAAGCCATGAATGACTGACCCACACTCCCCAAAGAAGTGACCTTGCTCTTCCCAGAGGTTCAAACTGGAGCAGGAGGGTGTGGAGAAATCATGAGAGAAGAAAACTTTGGCAGCCACTGGGAAAAGCTGGGGCTCAGGGGTGCAGTCCATCCCAGCCCTGTAAGGACTGTGTCGGAGAAGGTCACCCTAGTGCCCCTTCCTGACCTCAGGATGACCCCTCCAGGGGGACCCAAAGGACTCACTGAGGAAGAGCAGTGTCCTCCCCGCCTCAGACAAAGGGGCACATTCTGTCCCCATCCACACTGCTTTCTCAAACCATCTATGTTTTGTTTTTTTTCAAACATGTAATCCTTGAACAGATTCAGTTTCAAATCATAGCTAAGTTCACAAAGTAAACCATGCAAGTTCCCTTTTACTACCCTGTCCCTGTTAACAGCTGAATGTGCTGGACACCTCTTACCTCTGAGAAGGGATAATATTCTTCTGCAAAAAACTGAAATGCTAGGTAATGATTCACCACCACTAGTCCTGTTGAGGGAATGAAGAGTCAGTCAGTTTAAGGGGAATAATAGAAAACTGTACTTTTAACTTCACAAGGCCCTCAGAAGTTGGGAGCCTCCACGGAGTTTTAGGCCTGACTTTACACTCAACTCAGAGTAGGCTACTGCCTAGAACTGTTTCCCATCTGCTACAATGGGAGAATGAGCCTCAACCTGCCCCACTGCACGGGGCATTCCAAGTAAAATTAGAAGGTAACAAAGCTCTTTGCATGTTATAAAAATGAGACTTCTATGTTACATAATCCAAAGCATCATGATAATGAACCTCGTTTTTAGTGGATGTGAGTGCTAAAGAAAGCTCTCCCACAGTGACAGGTGGGGAGAAATCACGGGTGTGCAGATTAGATGCCCCTAAGAGGCTCTACTCCAAACTGGGCAGCAGGGAGAAGTCCTGCTCAAATAAAAAGGCTCTCGCTCCTCAGGAATAAAATGGCAAGACTTGCTAGATGCTTTGAGGTACAGTCTTCAGGTTCCTCAGCATTCTGCGGGAGCAGGTCTTTCCCCATCCTGTCCCCAGGTAAGGCATACCGGCGTGAACTCATACGTTCTAGACACACACACACACACACGCACACACAGCCACCCCTCCTTGCTGTGCAACTGAGTTTATAAAAGAGGGCACGTGTGCATATCCTAGACACAGGCTGCTCAAGAGACAGTCATCCCTGCCTGTTCCCATGGTGAGGTGAAGGGCAGGCACCAGAAAGAACATGTCGCCTGAAACTGACTGTCCCCTCAAACACACCTCACAGCAATTCCCATGTCTCCTTTCTTCTCTCCTGCCTCTCCCATTCTAAGGCAAAGACTACAGTTCTGCTATGCCTAGCCACACTCTAGGGCTAAGAGATAATGGGAGGTAGGATAGTGCCTGGTGCCCACAAGATCTTTTGGAAAAACTCTTTTAGACATCAAAAGGCAGATCGAGGGAATGAAGTCAGGGGAGCCTGCTGCTGAGGGGCTGGGGGCAGGACTTCTTCCCTAGGACAGAGGCACCTGCTCTCCATGGACGGGCTCCCTAAACAAACCTCTGCTGAACAAATTCTTTGGTGAAATCACACCAACATCCAAGGAAGAAACCAGTTTTGGCTTTAACAATATGCCCTTTGTGTGGATAATATTCACTCTCCAGGCTCTCTCATAGAAATAGAAAAGTCACTCTAAGAAATCCCCTAACTCCACCTGATACCCTGACTGAAAGCTGGGGTAGCCAGTAATGATGAACAGGAGCAATGGTAATCTTGGCAACCAAATACTTTCCGGAGCCTTTTCCAGGAATATCTGTAAATATCTATACGCACCTACTATATGTCCACTGAGTCTCCCAACAGTTCTTTCAGAAACATCCTCTCTGAACAGATGGAGAAGCTAAGGCCCAGAGAGGGCCAACGATTCCCCAGGGTCAGAAAGCGGTGGCAGGGCAACGCCAAGAAGACTGGGTCCTCCACATCCAGGCTCAAGCCCGAGGCAGCGGCAACCAGTGAGAATGAGATGAGAAGCTGCAGCCGCCAGGAGGCATTCACACCAGGCCAGAGTCTGCCGGGCGCTCACAGCCCCACGAGGCTCCAGTTCTAACCATGACTTTGGGTCAGAGGACTGGACGGAGAGCTGCCTGCCTGCCTACCGGAAGGGCTTTCAGCTTTTTCTGGCCAAGTGGTTTTTTTGAGGCTGGAATTGCTTAGTTGGGGGCCCTGCCTCAGCCAATCCACAACCTCTTTTTTCCCAAACTCTCCTTCAAACTTACCTCTCTGGGAAAGCCCTCCTGTCTGAGCCTCCAGCCCCAACAAATTCTATTCACTAGAGCCAAGGTGGGCTCTAGAGTCCTCAGCAGTAAGAATTGCATCTTCCCAATTAGCCTGGATTCCTGGAGGACTTCAACAATTGGATTCCTTTTTCTGTATCCCCTTTAGTGCCCAGGACGGAGATGGGCACACCCAACCCCTTCAGGGGCCTCCCCAACTCTGTCCCCTCTCACCACACGACAGGATGAAGTTAGGCGAGGTCAGCATGATGAAGGGGAAGGTCTGGAGGAGGCCAAAGTAGACGAGGTTGGTGAATAGGCCCACTCCAATCATGCCGGTGGGGAAGCGCTCAAAGATGTAGAGGCCGATCAGTACAGCAGTGGAGAACTGAAACAACCAGAGGCAGACAATGCAGGGCACTTCTTCCAGGCAACTTTCCTGGACTCACCAACCCCCAGCCCGCTCTGGGCAGCACTAGGTTCATGCTTCAATCTCCTCATTTCACAGGTCTGGCCTCCCCAACTAGATTCTCTGCTCCCAAAAGGCAACTTTTTTTTTTTTTTTGAGACAGAGTCTTACTCTGTCACCCAGGCTGGAGTGCAGTGGTGCGTTCTCCTGGATTCAAGCAATTATCCTGCCTCAGCCTCCTGAGTAGTTGGGACTACAGGCATGCACCACCACGCCCAGCTAATTTTTGTGTCTTTAGTATAGACTGGGTTTCGCCATGTTGGCCAGGTTGGTCTCAAACTTCTGACGGCCTCCCAAAGTGCTGGGATTACAGGTGTGAGCCACCGCACTCAGCCCATTTCTCAAACTTTTTGACAGCAACCCACAGTAAGAAAAACATTTGCCAGGGGCGGTGGCTCACACCTGTAATCCCAGCACTTTGGGAGGCCAAGGCACAGGCAGATCACCTGAAGTTCAAGACCAGCCTGACCAACATGGAGAAACCCCGTCTCTACTAAAAATACAAAATTAGTCAGGCGTGGTGGCACATGCCTATAATCCCAGGTACTCGGGAGGCTGAGGCAGAAGAATCACTTGAACCCAGGAGGCGGAGGTTGTGGTGAGCCAAGATTGTGCCACTGCACTCCAGCGTGGGCAATAAGAGCGAAACTCCGTCTCTCAAAAAAAAAAAAAAAAAAAGAAAAACATTTTACGCTGTGACCCCAACACATATATACATATATATGATCAAAGCTCAAATTTCAATTCTATTTATGTTCCTTTTTTTAAAAAATGCTGATTGTGAACTACTGAATTAACTATACAGCCAAATAATGAATCACGCCTACAGTATGAAAAACACTACTCATAAGGACCTACAGTTGTCAGTGCTTAGCAAATGACAGTTGGCTGCATGAAGGGCTAATTCCTGTGCCAACACCCACAAGCTGGGCCTCTGGAGCAGAGCTGAGGGCTATAGTCTTGTCTCCACTGTGAACTCCCAACCTCAGGCCATGCCCAGAGTGCAAGTGGCTGCTGACACCAGGCAACTTGAGGGGCTGTGGACACTTTCCCGCCAGCAGCACCCTACCCCCAGCCTTTCCTGCAGCTGAAGGAAGTCTGTCCACGAGCAGTCACCCCTATGGCTTTGACATCAGTGGCAACGACGGTGTCTTCAGTAAGAGAAGTCTCCCATGAGACCAGGGGAGAGCAAGACCAGCGAAGCTGTGCCGCTCTTAGGACAAATCACTTGATCCGATTAGAAAGATGGCAATGAACATATACTCAAAACTGTCTTATGGCTCCTCTAAGTTTTAAATGCTGTGAGCAGAGCAAAGGGCTAAAGACAATAGGAGACAGCTAAGCAAAGTCTAATCCATGGTCTTGTCAACAGAGAATGTACACTTGGCTGTCACCTTAAGGACTAGAGGACAAGGCCTGCAGTGAAACAATGCCACTTGGGGAAGGAGCCCAGGGAAGATCTGGGCCCAGGAGTGCAGACCCAAAAGACAGCGTTCAGGGCAAGGAGGTAAGAGTGTATGCTCAGGAAACAGCAGAGACACAGGCCTCATCATTCATGCCAAACTCTCCCCACTTCCTGCTTTTGAGGCAGGGTAAAAAGTGAGGAGGACTCCTGGAGAAAGATGCCACTTACCCAGATCATGTATTTTATGATCCTGCTGGTGGCCACTGTGTATTCTTCTATCAGTTCTGCCAGGTAATAGAGTCCAGCCGCTGCAGGGTGGGAGGCAGGGACACTATCAGTCAGGGTCATTCCCACCATCCTGGTCACCCCTCTCCCTGCAGCCCAGTCCCCATCCACCCTTTATGGACCCCAGAAGGTCAAGAACAAACCAAACATCCCATGTGTTGCCCTTCCAAGTCTGCAGAAGTAAAACTTTCTAAGGGCAACTAAGGAGAAATCTCATCAAAATCAATGAAAGTCTGCATTTGATGCCTCAGTACAATGCTAACCTCTGGTTCAGAAAACAGAATTTCGCGTATACAATAAACACCTGCTGGGCACTTGGCATGAGCCAGGTCCTTGGGCTGAGGATACAGCTGAACAAGACAGACAAGGTCCTCCCCGACCCAGCTTAGGAAAGGGAAAGGGAACAGTAGGGGGAGACAGACAGACGAGTTCAGTGTGAGAAATACTACTTTAGGGAAAGGACAGCGCACTGCTGGACCATCAACCCCTGTGGACTTCCCGGAGAAGATGACATCTCAACTGAGGCCGAATGGGAACTAGTCAGAGGGGAAGTGTCAAAGGTGGAGAGAGCAGCAAGTATGAAGGGCCAGAGGCGCAAAGGAGGCGGTAGGCGTTGGGGAAAAGTTCCGCGCCGCAGGCCAGCGAAGAGTGGGAGCCGCAGCGGTTAGTGGTCCGCAGGCGCGGGCGGGGCATTCGAGCCACCCTTTCCCGGGCACTGCCGGAGCGGACTTTGTGACACCTGGAAGGAGCCGCGGTCAGGCCGGGCTGCCAGGCTCGACAGGAGGGGCAGGATCAGGCGGGATGGGATTGGGGCGGCGAAGGCCAGGAGCGCCGGGCAATGGCCCCACGAGTGGCTCCGAAACCCCCTCGATGCGACCCCCAACGAGCACCGATGCCGGGGCGCGAGCCCGCGCGGGGCGGGGTCGTGCAGTCTCACCGACGGCTAGCGTGATGAAGGCCACCTGGATGAAGAGCGACAGCCAGCTCAGCAGGTACATAAACCACATGGCGCCCCACCCGCCCGCTCCCCGGCCGCCGGGACGGGCCTGCGCGCTTCGGCTCCGGCGACACAGAGCCGCCACCGCCACTGCCGCCGCCTCCCCGCCCCGCGGACCGCAGGACGACGGTGCGCCGCCGCCGAGAGGAGCTCGGCTCGAGTGCAGCCCGGGGCCAGGCCCGCGCTAGCGCCGCCCTCCGGAGAGGAGGGCCAACCGCCGCTGCCCCGCGTTCTCCGACCACCAGGATCCCCCGCTCCACTGACGGGAACGAATGCAGACGGCTGCAGCCGAGGGGAGGCGGGACGGTCCCCAGGGGCGGAGACCAAGCGCCTATACTGGGGATCGGAGTGCAGCCTCCAGTCGCTCCTTGTGCACTCCCGCACCACCCTGGAGGTGGTCCTGGGCCGGACAGGGCAGCCCGACCGCGCACCAGTAACCTCCCCAGAACCTGCCTCTGGGCAGGTTGCGGACAGATCTGTCTCTTGCTATCGCAGGTGGCAGGGACAAAATTATTGAAATTCCTAATATATGCCACGCTCTGTGATAAAGGCGAGGTGTGTTCTTGTTGGAAATCTGAGCAGATGACGTAAATCATTTTATGGATGGGGAAGACCAAAGGAAGTTGCCCTGGGTCATGCACCTAGGAAGCGGCACAATCAGGAGTTGGAGTGATTTTAATCGGTCATCCTCAGGCCTAATTCCCCTCTAGGCTGTTCTTTTGGGGTACGTTCTGCACCTTTGTATCTCCTGCACCTCACCCCGTGCCGGGCACGCAGGGCGTCCGCTAGGAGCTGGATGTATTTACTACACCTTTGGGAGGGTTCCTGAGGGGCACCTGGAACCGGTTAGTTCTTGTGAACAAGTCTCCCATGTAGTGGCCGAGACAGGCATGCAAAATAAAGTATGTAGAGCAAGAGTCTAGTAGGCTTATTTCAGAATCATATTTTTCATGCATAAAAATACATATTTCTAAAAAAACGATTACCATATGATTTAGCAATTCTACTTCTGAGTATATACCCAAAAGAACTGAGAAAGCAGAGACATTTGTACACCAGTATTCGTAGCATTATTCACAATGGTCCGAAGAGGGAGGCAACCCAAATGTCCATCGGCTAACAAAAAGATAGACATAAAGTGCTGTAAACATACAATGGAATATTATCTAGCCTTAAAATGAAGTGAAATTCTGACACATGCTACAACATCAATGAACTCTGAAGGCATGAGTGAAATAAGCTAAGTGAAATAAGCCAAATAGGAAAGGACACACATTGTATGATTCCACTCATGAGGTACCCAGAGTAGTCAAAATCATAGGCAGAAAGTTAAATGGTGCTTGCCAGGGTCTGGGGGACAAAGAACGGGGAGTTACTTTTTAATGGATACAGGGTTTCAGTTTGGGAAGATGAAAAAGTTCTGGAGATGGTTGGTGCTGATGGCATCACAACAGTGTGAATGTGCTTAATGTCACTGAATTGTATACGTAAAAAATGGTTAAAATGGTAAATTTTATGTTATGCATAACTCCCCCCCTCCAAAAAAAAAATACATAAGATTACAAAGCCCACCCTGGCTAACACGGTGAAACCCCGTCTCTATTAAAAATACAAAAAATTTGTCAGGCGTGGTGGGGGGGCGCCTGTAGTCCCAGCTACTCAGGAGGCTGAGGCAGGAGAATAGCGTGAACCCGGGAGGCGGAGCTTGCAGTGAGCCGAGATTGCATCACTGCACTCCAGCCTGGGCTACAGAGCGAGACTCCGTCTCAAGACAAAAAAAAAAAAAAAAAAGATTACAAAGCAGGCTGGGCACAGTGGCTCATGCCTGTAATCCTAACTTTGGGAGGCTGAGGTCGGAGAATCACTTGAGGCCAGGAGTTCAAGACCAGCCTGGGCAACAGAAAATTTTAAAATGGCCAGGCATGGTGGTGTGTACCTGTAGTCCCAGTTACTCTGGGCTGAGGCAGGAGGATTACTTGAGTCCAGGAGATGGCGACGGCAGTGAGCTATGATTGGGCCACTGCATTGCAGCTGGGATGACAGAATGAAAACCTGTCTCAAAAAAAAAAAAAAAAAAAATTACAGTTGCCGGGCGTGGTGGCTCACGCCTGTAATCCCAGCACTTTGGGAGGCCGAGGTGGGCGGATCACAAGGTCAGGAGATCGAGACCATCCTGGCTAACCCGGTGAAACCCTGTCTCCACTAAAAAATACAAAAAAAAAAAAAAAAAAAATTAGCCGGGCATGGTGGCGGGCGCCCGTAGTACCAGCTACTCGGGAGGCTGAGGCAGGAGAATGGCGTGAACCCGGGAGGCGGAGCTTGCAGTGAGCCGAGATGGTGCCACTGCACTCCAGCCTGGGAGACAGAGCGAGACTCCGTCTCAAAAACAACAACAAAAAAACCAAAAAACAAAAACAAAACAAAAGAAAGATTACAAAGCAAACCAATTATATTGAAATGCAAGTATTAAAATATTTTTAGAAAACCAAATGTATTCTGTAATTTATGTGCTTCTTTATTAATATATGACATAAGCAGACCTATTACAAAATCTAATAACTACCTATCACAATGACAAAGTAGGAGTTAGTATAAATGATATTTCAAGATATCATTAATCATATGAGAGAGTTATAGATAAAAATAGAAACTTCTCTCCTTCCAAGTTTTCAGGCTTCTTGAATTTGTCTCCCTAAATTCTATACCTGCTGACTTCTAAGGGGTCCCTGGACCCCCAGTTAAGAATGCCTGAGAGATATGTGTATGGGGTATGGTGGGGTGGCTCACACCTATAATCCTAGCACTTTGGGAGGCCTAGGCAGGAGGATTACTTGAGCCTAGGAGTTCGAGATTGACCTAGACAACAAAGTGAGACCCCATATCTACAAAAAATTTAGAAATTATGCAAGTGCAATGGTGCCTGTAGTCTTGGCTACTCGGGAGTCTGAGGTGGGAGATTGCTTGAGCCTGGGAGTTCAAGGTTGCAGTGAGCCAGGATCACACCACTGCACTCCAGCCTGGGTGACAGAGTGAGACCTTAAAGGCTATATGCTTTTTTTTTTTTTTCTTTTTTGAGATGGAGTCTTGTTCTGTTGCCCAGGCTGGAGTGCAGTGGCATGATTTCAGCTCACTGCAACCTCTGCCTCCTGGGTTCAATAGATTCTCCTGCCCCAGTCTCCCGAGCAGTTGGGATTACAGGTGCTTGCCACCACACCCAGCTAATTTTTGTATTTTTGTAGAGATGGGATTTCGCCATGTTGGCCAGGCTGGTCTTGAACTCCTGACCTCAAGTAATCCACCCACCTTGGCCTCCCAAAGTGCTGGGATTACAAGTATGAGCCACTGCACCCAGCCTCACCATATGCTTATTTACAAGGCTTTTCACTGCAGCACTGTAGGAGACTGAGAACAACCTAAGTGTTCATTGACAAGAAACTGGTTAAGTATATTTTGGTACATCATAAAACCAAGCCCTAAAAGCCAATGAGGGTGTTCTTTATGTACCTATATAGGACTATTTTTTTAAAAAAGCAAAAGAATGGGGAGAAATAATCTATATACACATTTTTTACAGGGAGGGACAGGGTCTCACTCTGTCACCCAGGCTGGAGCACAGTGACAAGATCATAGTTCACTGCACCCTCAACCCCCAGGGTTCAAGAGATCCTCCCACCTCAGCCTCTCAAGTAGCTGGTACTACAAGTGCATGCCATAACACCTGGCTGATGTTTTTATTTTTATTTTTTGTACAGATGAGGTCTCACTATGCTGTCCAGGCTGGTCTTGAACTCCTGGGCTCAAGCAATGCTCCTGCCACAGCCTCCCAAAGTAGTACTTTGGGAACACAGGCATGAGCCCCATCACCCAGGCTACACATTTCTTTCTATAAAATATCTCTGGAAGGATACATTAGAAAACAGTAATATTGCTTGCTTCCTAGGAAGAGAAGGGGTGGGGTTTGAGAGTAGGAAACGGCATTCCCACTGTATGTCTTTTTATATCCTTAAAACATTGAACTATGTAAAGATATGGAAAGGTGTTACCTATTCATAAATGAAGTTTAAAATTAAAATGTTCATAATATGATGCACCTGCTAGGATGTCTCCAATTTCCTGTTGTTACCCAGTGCCTATGTGAGGAAAAACCACTGAGTGGTGCCTTACTGGTAAGTTTGCTAACCTTGGGTCATGGAACTTGGTCATCCCTAATTGTTCCAATAGGGGGGCTTCATGTCCAGATCTTTTCTACTGAGGAGTTTGTATTGGAGACACAGAAGCATCAGTGAGTAGAGGCACAGTAAAGTCTCTCTCTCTCTCTCTCTCTCTCTCTCTCTCTCCCCCTCTCTTATTTATTTACTTATTTGACAGAGTCTTGCTCTGTTGCCCAGGCTGGAGTGCAGTGGCACGATCTCAGCTCACTGCAACCTCCGCTTCCTAGGTTCAAGCGATTCTCCTGCCTCAGCCTCCCAAGCAGCTGGGATTACAGGCATTCGCCACCACGCCCAGATAATTTTTGTATTTTTAGTAGAGATGGAGTTTCACCATGATGGCCAGGCTGGCCTCAAGTGATCCACCTGCCTCAGCCTCCCAAAGTGCTGGGATTACAAGCATGAGCCACCACACCCAACCAGTAAAGTCTCAATTGGTCTTTTTTTTTTTTTTTTCCCTAAACATCTTCCCAGGGAAGGAGGAAACTATAAAAATATCCCCCATCCCTCTCCAGAATTGTAGATAAGGGAAACTGGAGTCCCCAAAAGGTTAAGTGCTTTTACCTTCACACCAGTCTTGTTTTTCCAGGGCTGGGCACTTTCACTTCCCCACAGTTTTAAAGCCAAAAGTAGCCTGAGAGAGGTAAGGCTGAGGATTCGAATTTCCTCCAACAGCAGGAAGAGAGAAGCCACCATTTCCTGAAAGTGGTGAGAAGTCAGCTCCACCTGACCCAACAGGACAGGGCGGGGCTCAGGGAGGGTCCTCAGGCTGTGTTTAGGGAAGGAGTTACCAGGGGAGCAAACCCAGGCCTTTCCTGAAGGAGGGAACAAAGGATAGCAGGGCCACCACACCCAATTCAAGGGACTCATTTCAAGAGTCAAAGGGTTTGGAAGTTCAAAGGTGACTGATCAGTTTGTTGATTTATATACTGACAGGTGGATGGGCATGGTGGCTCACATCTGTAATTCCAGCAATTTGGGCACCGAGGCAGGAGGATTGCTTGAGCCCAGGAATTCAAGACTAGCCTGGGCAACATAGTGGGACCCCATCTCTACAAGAAATAAAAAAAAATTAGCTGGGCATGGTGGCACACACTTGTGGTCCTAGCTACTTGAGAGGCTCAGTTGGGAGGATCCTTTGAACCCAGGGGGTCAAGCCTGCAGTGAGCCATGTTTGCACCACTGCCCTCCAGCCTGAGTGACAGAGTGAGACCTTGTCTCCAAAAAAAACTCCACGAGGGCCAGGCACAGTGGCTCATGCCTGTAATTCCAGCACTTTGAGAAGCTGAGGCCGGCGGATCACCTGAGGTTAGGAGTTCGAGACCAGCTTGAACAACATGGAGAAACCCCCGTCTGTACTAAAAATACAAAAAATTAGCCAGGCTTGGTAGCACATGCCTGTAATCCCAGGTACTCAGGAGGCTGAGGCAAGAGAATCACTTGAACCCAGGAAGCAGAGGTTGCAGTGAGCCAAGATCGCGCCATTGCACTACAGCCGGAGCAACAAGAGCGAAACTCCGTCTCAAGAAAAAAAAAAAAGAAAAGAAAAAAACCCAAATGTTACCATTAAATGTTTGTAGGGCGGGGGACCAATTCCATATATTTCATGAGAGGGTTCTAGGGGAAACTAGTTATTTCAACATAATCGGCATCTCTACTTGAGAAAACAAAGACCAAATTGCTTTTCAGCTTTTTGGCTAAGATGAAGTGCAGAAAGCAATGATTGCTAGCATTTATAGTGTTCTTTCTCTGTGTCAGACCTGTTCTAACTGATTTGTATGTACTAACCTATTTAATACACACATCTAGCACAGGCGATACTATTACTGTCTCCATCACAGATAAGAAACCAAGGCACTTAGAGGTTCAATATCTTGTCCAAAGTCACACCACTAATATTTTAAGCAGCCAGGGCTCAAACCCGGGCAGGCTGGCTCCGGAGTCCACATGTTTTCTCTGGTCTTTCTGAGTTGAGTCACCTGCCTTTGCAGTTACGGTGATTCTGGCTGCCTTGTCATCAGGTGCCATTTGGCCAGTGGGCTGGGTCCTGCCTCATCTCCCTGCAGGCTGCCTGGTCCCCTGGGCTTTTCCTCTTCTCCCCGTGCCTTTATCCTTGCAGGAACAAATGAACACACCTTAGGGTTCTGGCTCTGACCACCCCTGGTCACTTTTGGTTCCCTCCACTGTCTTCACCCACTCCCCTTCTCATTCTAACAGACTTACATATTCACTATGCCTGAGGCCAAGGATATCCTTAGTAGGATCTGTGGTCCCAGTGGTCCACCCACACGGTGGGGACCTGCACATCCCCAGGGGCTGGGAAGGTGCAGACAGGTGGAAGTAGGAGGCAGTAGGGCCAGGAGTCGGCCGCCAAAGTTCCCCTTGCCGGACTGTGTGGGCTGCTGCCCTCTAGTGGCGACCAGAGGAGCTGGCGAGGACCAAAGACCGGTTCATCGCTTACGGAAAGGAGTTTTGAGAGACAATTGGGACCCCACTATCCGGCTCATGAAGGCCAGGTGGGCAGGCCCCGAGAGTACACATAGCAGACACCCATCCGCCACACACACACAGTACACACAATTGTAGAGAGGGTCCACCTCGGCATCGGGGCTCCTGCTGCCCCGGCATGGTCTGGCTATAGACGATGGTTGTGAGACATGGCAGAGACAGGCCTGGAGGCCCAGGGCCCGCCCTCTGCCTAGTCCTCTCCTCCCACTGTGTAGCTCTTACGTTGAGCTGAACTCCTTCCCCACCAACTCCCCAGGCCTCCCAGGAGCGCAGCGTTGGGGTAGGAAGAGCTGAGGAGAGAGGTTACCACCTGCCCCACTGCACCCTAACACATGCCATCCACCACACGATGTCCCCTCTTTAAGGTGCCACATGCCGGGGGAAATTTTTTCTGTGATGGCCCCTGTAGTTGGCAGGTGTGTTGCTTGGCACCCCACCTCTAAGATCTTGGTTCTGCAGCCGGTTAGCAAGACCAAAATTCTAGTGAGAGAAAAACTACAATGAAAAACAATGACCCCTGCTATGTCCAGATAATCCATATGTCCAAGGAACCTAGGCCTCCCGACCTGGTTTCTACACGGTGCCGGCGCCTTACCCTGGCAGCTGCCGCAGGGTCCTGGCACCCCTCCTCCATCCCTGTCATGTGCCTGGGGCCCGACCTCAGGTGGCTGGGTTAAAGAGCTTTCTAGTGACAAGTCCTCAAAGGGCACTGTTAATTGTCTCAACATTGTCTTCAGCTAAACTGCTAGAGGACAAAGGGCAGGGGGTGGGGCGGGGGTGAAGGGGTGGGGCTGAGGAATGACAAGAAGGAAAGGGTGGGGAGGGAAGCACCCACACATATGCACGCACACGCATACATGCGCACACACACACGCACACACACATGCATGCACACGCATGCAGCAGAGCCCCTGAGCAGGGCTGTTCTAGTCCCACAGCCTGGGGTGCAGGGAGGTGAGCAGCTGGCTGATGGAAGTCCAGCCACCCTGGGCTAGCAGCTCCTATCCTGAGGCAGCCCCATTAGCCAGGACAGCAAAGAGCCATTCACGGTCACTCCTGTCATTAGCATAACGCGGATCACTGGAATCTCGGCTGCAGTGTCTCTCTGTCTTTATCCAAGCAGCTCCAGGGGGTCCTCCCATGACAGGAATTCCTGATGAGAAGAAAAGGTGCAGCTCTCTCTGACAAGCTAGCTCCCCTCCTCAGAAAAAAAGAAAGAAAGAAAGAGAAGAGATGACATTGAATGTATCAGAGAACTAAGAAATGCTGCCAGCCTGAGCAACTTCTCCAGCTGGGGCGACAGAGCAAGACCATGTCTCAAACAAACAAACAAACGAAAAAAGAAATTTCTGGATCAGGTGGATGCTAGCTCTACATTCCACTTCACAACCAGACCCTACATCAGCCTGTATTTGAACACCATGGCAATTCACTATCCCATGATCTGTGAGGAAATTTTTCCTTACACTAAACAGATTGGTCCAGTTTCCCCACTTGGGACTGCCCAGAAAAAGCCTATATATCTAATATAATGTATTATAAATAAATGATATTTGTTGGACATGTCTTTTGCCAGGCACTGGGTTAGGTCCTTTATACACTCTCTTGTTTAAACCACAATACTTCTATAAAGTAGATATTAGTAGTAGTAGTAGTAGTGGTATTGAGACAGAGTCTCGCTCTGTCGCCCAGGCTGGAGTCCAGTAGCATGATCACGGCTCACTGCAGCGTTGACATTCCCAGGTTCAGGTGATTCTCCTACCTCCGCCTCCCGAGACGCTGGGACTACAAGAGTATGCCACCATGCCTGGCTGGTTTTTGTATTTTTTTGTAGAGACAAGAATTTGCCATGTTTCCCAGGCTGGTCTTGAACTCCTGGGGCTCAAGCAATCTGCCTACATTGGCCTCCCCAAGTGCTGGAATTACAGGCATGAGCCACCCACCCAGCCAAAATAGGTATCCATTAGATCCATTTTACAGAGGAGGAATCTGAGGCACAGAGAAGTTAGGTAACAGCTAGCAAGTCCCAGGTAGGGCAATCCATACTACTATACTCATGACACGACGGGACTTTTAGTGCTAAAGCCAGGAAAACCACTGGCATACTGGGACAAGTTGGACACTCCAGTCGCCAGTCTTCCTGGCAATAGCATCCACATGCTTACCCACTGAAATACACTGCCTCGGAACGTCCACTCTTCACGTTTCTCACACGCACACGCATGCAGGCACGCACACACGGCCCCCATCTTCTTCCAGACCACGTCTCACCTTTTCACAGCCATTCTTCATTTGATACTAGTGCCAGTCCCTTTGCCAGCCTCCTCCCTCTCTCTCCAGTGTTTCCTGGGCAGCATGTCCATCCCTCCCGGTGCAGTTCCCCCACATCTTGTGCAGAGTCAGATGCTGACAATCAAGGGGACCATGTTCATAGGTTGAGGGTTTGTGTCCAATGTCCTCTTTTCCTTTTTTCCTTCCCAGCAGAGCCTCTATTTTGTTTAGAGCAGCAGTGTGCCCTGCTTTTAAAAAGACAAACATAAAATAGAACAACTGTCCATATCACCCTCAGCCCAACCACTGGAGGAAGGACGTCTGATTCTGGGGCAGTGGGCGGTGGCGGGAGGAGGAAAATGCACAGTGAATCTCAAATCCAAACAACACGTTAGGATGGTCTCCCTTGGGGGTCCTTCCATGCCTTGGCATTCTCCACTCCACCCAGACAGAGGGGAGAGAGCTGGTTGCTGTCTTCTCTTTCTGGGGAGTTCTTGCCTCAGACACAGAATCCCCCTTCACCCATTACCACCTGCCCACCTGAAAAACGCCCACTCATTTCTCAAAGCCCAGCTCAAATAGTTCCTGAGCAGGCCATGGAGTGTCCTCATGTCTGTGTCCACAGTAGCCAGCACAGGGCCTGGCATGAAGAGGGGCGTGAGGTGGGCAGGAGTTATCCTGCCTATGGGGATGGCCCCTGAAGCCATATTTCTGCCAGGTCACCCTCCCTCCATTAGAGGTGGAGATCCTTGACCCAAGCTGGCTAAATGGGCTCTTTCCCACAACTGGAGAGCAGAACTGAGCGAGGCCAGATTGGCCTGTGTGCAGTGTGTGGCACTGAACCATCTTAATGGCAGCTTGTGAGCCCTGTGGTGGCCATTTATGCCATGTGGAAATGACGGAGGAAGTCAGTCTATGGTGAGAAGGCCCTAGCTGATGCTTGCGAGGAGGGTGTCTCACGTGTCCGTGTGAAGAGACCACCAAACAGGCTTTGTGTGAGCAACAAGGCTGTTTATTTCACCTGGGTGCAGGCGGGCTGAGTCCAAAAAGAGAGTCAGCAAAGGGTGTTGGGATTATCATTAGTTCTTATAGATTTTGGGGTAGGCGGTGGAGTTAAGAGCAATGTTTTGGGGGCAGGGGGTGGATCTCACAAAGTACATTCTCAAGGGTGGGGAGAATTACAAAGAACCTTCTTAAGGCTGGGGGAGATTGCAAAGTACATTGATCAGTTAGGGTGGGACAGAAACAAATCACAATGGTGGAATGTCATCAGTTAAGGCTATTTTCACTTCTGTGGAAGGCCTGACAGAGGGAACGGTCAGTGGGGTGTGGCCTCGGCCTTACAGACCCTTCCTGTTCCGGCTGCTCCCTGCACCCTTGGGTTCTTGAGGCACTACTATGTTTCTATTTTTTCTTTTTTCTTTTTTTTTTTTTTGAGACGGAGTCTCACTCTGTCACCCAGGCTGGAGTGCAGTGGCCGGATCTCAGCTCACTGCAAGCTCCGCCTCCTGGGTTTACACCATTCTCCTGCCTCAGCCTCCCGAGTAACTGGGACTATAGGTGTCCACCACCTCGCCCGGCTAGTTTTTGCTATTTTTTTTAGTAGAGACGGGGTTTCACCGTGTTAGCCAGGATGGTCTCGATCTCCTGACCTCATGATCCGCCCGTCTCGGCCTCCCAAAGTGCTGGGATTACAGGCTTGAGCCACTGCGCCCAGCCCTGAGTTTCTATTTCTTGCAACTCAAGAGTCCTAGCCGGGCGCAGTGGCTCACGCCTGTAATCCCACCACTTTGGGAGGCCGAGACGGGCGGATCATGAGGTCAGGAGATCGAGACCATCCTGGCTAACACGGTGAAACCCCGTCTCTACTAAAAATACAAAAAATTAGCCAGGCATGGTGGCAGGCGCCTGTAGTCCCAGCTACTCGGGAGGCTGAGGCAGAAGAATGGCATGAACCCGGGAGGCAGAGCTTGCAGTGAGTCGAGATCACGCCACTGCACTCCAGCCTGGGTGACAGAGTGAGACGCGGTCTCAATAAAAAAAGAGTCCTAACTGCTCCAGGGGAGGAGGTTCCCAGGGCTCAACAGATGCTGACCCAGAGTTTGGGCCCTACCTGTCCCACAGCCAGCCGTACCAATGTCCCGTCATTGTCCCCCAACTCCCAGTCTGGTAGCTCTCAGCTGGGGCTGTACATTGTAGTTACCTAAGACAGGTTGAATCAGACTCTCTAGGACGGTCTCCAGCAGCTCTTCAAGTCAACCTGCTTTCACAGGGCCACATCCCATTTCCTCAGGGCTTCCACAGGGCAGCCAGGATGGAACACAGCCCTAGGGAAGGAGGAGCACAGGAGAGCACCGGCCACTGGAGTCCTGAGCACCAACACCCGCCTTTTCCCATGCAGAGCTGTAGAGATGACAGCAGTGGAGGGGCCTGCAAGTGAGGCCAGCCCTGCCCAGCCTGCCCTTCCTCCTCTACCTCCTAACCCAACCCAGCAAGGGTGAGCCCTGGAGCTGTCCTGGTCCCACCCACCACTCACATGCATGACACACTGAATTATAGGCATAAGCCACCACACCCAGCCAAAATAGGTATCCATTAGATCCATTTTACAGAGGAGGAATCTGAGGCACAGAGAAGTTAGGTAACAGCTAGCAAGTCCCAGGTAGGGCAACCAACCATACTGGTATACTCATGCCACTGAACTTTCAGTGCTAAAGCCAGGAAAGCCACTGGCATACTGGGACAAGTTGGTCACTCCAGTCGCCCGTCTTCCTGGCAATAGCATCCACATGCTTACCCACTGAAATACACTGCCTCGGAACGTCCACTCTTCACGTTTCTCACATGCACACGCACGCAGGCACGCACACAGCCCCCAAGTCTTCTTCCAGACCACGTCTTTTCACAGCCATTCTTCATATGAGACAAGTGCCAGTCCCTTTGCCAGCCTCCTCCCTTTTTCACCAGCGTTTCCTGGGCAGCATGTCCATCCCTCCCGGTGTAGCTCCCCCCATGTCTTGCACAGGGTCAGAGTCAGCCATGACACTCTGAGTCACAGCTCTGAAACTCTGAAGAGTCCTATCCATCCTGTGTCCCTGCCTCCTGTGCATACCCCTCCTGTGCATACACCCGTGATCACTCCACGAGCCCTTCCTGCCCCTTCTCTCTGCCTATCCAGCTATCAGTCTTTCAAGACCTAGGTAACATCCCTGCCTCCAGGAAGCCTTCCCGACTGCTCCAGTCCATTCTAACCCTTTCTTCTCTAGCTTCCTGTTTGCAACCAGCATTCACGGTCCTCATCAGACATACTCACTGATTCCCTGTGACTTCTGCTGTTTCTTATCTGACTTTCCAGGCCTTTAACACCTTGCCTCACTGACCAGTCTGTGAGACCCTTGTCTACTCACCACACCCTGGCCAAACATTGAGCCGGGCATGAGGGAGATGCTCAGAAGTCCATGCACTGGTGGATGCTCCCACCCCACTTTCCCACTTCCCCACTCCAGACAGTGTCAGTGAGGGGCCCATACTTAGAAGGGTCCTTGGAGAATCAGGTTGGACGGGAGCAGGAGCCCTCTCTCTCTCTCACACACACACACACACACACACAGACACACAACTGTGGCTGATAGCACTGGTCGATGGTAGAGGGATGGGGGAGGCTAGATTACCTCTTAATTCCATCCCAAACCTGAAATCTCTGAGCCCAGCACGCCAGCTTCCTGTGGCAGCCACACTGCCTGTCCCACCCAAGCTGCCTGTCTTTACTCACCACCACTCTCCATGCACCTTCAGGGGGAGGGGGCTGGGAGTGGGCAGTGGCAGTGATGTGAGTCTGAAACCACGTCCAGAGACCAGTAAGAGACCAAAATCAATGCGTGACTAATTTTAGGGCTGCTGGCTTAGCTGGCTGTATGCAGTGTGTGTGTGTGTGTGTGTGTGGGTGGGTGGGTGGGTGGGTGGGTGGGGGTGTGTGTGTAATGACAGTGAAGACAAAGCTAAGCGCAAACCTCTGCCAGCCAACAGCAGCAGAACTGCATCTCCCGAGAGCTTCTTGAGCCTCCTTGCCATCCCCATATGCAGTGTTGGTGAGAGCTGAGCAGGCAGCTTCTCCCTAGAGAGCCTCAGGGCAAGGCTGGGGAACAGAGTGTTATAGACTTAGCGGCTGACAGGCACAAACCTCGGAACATCTCACACACAGAAAGGCACACACAAGAGAGGCCCCCCGCAGCTGGCAGTGCAGGGCTCCCAGGGAGTGCACAGGTAGACTTGTGGGCACATGAGGACTCACTCACAGACACCCAAGCAAGCAGGAAGGTACCAGACTAACCCAGACACCAAATCCACATAGGTAGCAGGCCCACAGACACAGCTTCACACCTGACATCCTCCCGAGACACCCAAATCAGTCTTCCTCAGTCAAAGGCAGCCTCTGGCTAGTTTGGTGCAGTGACAACAGTTTGTCATACCCATCTCACCTCCCTTTCTTTGATTCTACCCAATTTTTTTTTAGGTCACCTGAAGCGGGGCCAGCTGAGCTTCCCCTGCCCTGGACCTAAGAGGTTCTCTATCCCAGGGCTGTGGGGTTTGGGAGATGGAGGTCAAAGTTGGAAACTGGCTTTCCACCCCTCTGCTGGGGACTGGAGCCTGCCCTTTCCATGGAGGGGAGGTGGTTGGGGCAGTGAGGGCAGGCAAGGCCCCACAGCTTTCCCAGGGCCCAGCCCTGGTTGCTTCACTTGCTGGAATTGCGTACTGCGTCAGGCCTCTGAACCCCAAGGGAAAGTCTGGGAGCGGGGGCTGGGAGAGCCTGGTATGGAGTCTCCAGTGTCCCCTCAGGCCTCTGGGCAGGCCCATCCCATCATCTGCCAGTGGGTCCTACATACCAGAATATCCATGGGCAGCTGTGCCTCTGGCCACCAGAATGCAGCTTCGAGAGCAGCTTCAGGCTCTGGTCCCAGGGTCAAGCCTGGCTGTATGAGCCCTGATCACTCTTCCTGGACATCCCTTGGAGCTGGACACCATGTGGACACAGCGGGATCTGCAGAGCCAGGGGTACCCACAGGGGCAGTCCCAGGCACTGACTACACAAGCAGGGGAGGCCCGTGTGCACCAGGCAGGGGAGCTGGGCCTAGGGAGGGAGTCGGAGCTGCCCCTCAGGGTTGAGCTGGGCAAGTAGGTTCTTACTGAGGGCTGCCCCCATCTGGGCTGCCAGATGCCACCCCAGATATGGTATCTCCCTTCTTCTCCTGTCCACACTACACACAGCATAGTAGAATTGCAGCTTCTCTCACTCTGGCCCTGCTCTCTGCCCTCTGTCTATAGCCTTCCTCTTTCAGATATTCAACAGGCTGCCTCCTCATTATTCGGTCCAAGATCACCTCCTCAGGGGGGCCTCCCTGATCACACTAGCTGAACAGCAGCCCCCAGCCCATTCCCTACTTTGACTTTCCTCATAGCACTTATCACTACAAGACAATACAGTCGATGTGCATTTATCTTCTGTCTCTCCCACAGGAATGTAAACTCCATGAGGGCAGGGACTTTGGCCTGTCTAGTCCCAGAATTCCCAGCGCAAACAAAGTAGGCATGCACTAAATACGTTCCATGAACATGAGCAAGCATGCACATGCAACTGACACACGACAAACATGTGCACAACGCAGACACACAACACACATGCACGCACCCCCGCACGCACTTGTGAGCAGAGGCATTTGAATGTCTCACTTGGCTCAGCTCCCGAGAGCCCGAGGGAAGTGTTATCACCCACGCTCTCCCACTCAGGTAGCCTCCAGTCGGACTCTGCTCAGCCCTCCTGGTGCTAACTTGGCCTGACACGCCGGTTGCACATGGGACCTCCTGTGAAAGCTGCAGCGAGCCCACCACCATTGTGGTGGTTGCTAATTGGCTCTGTGTTGGGCCATGGGTCACCGCTCGGTCAGCCATGGCTGATACCTTCTTCCCACTTGTCTCAGGAAAGGCGCTGCTGTCCCCTCTGCTTAGTCCTCAGCAGGCCACTGAACCGCACATGCCTGGCCACATGGGACCAACTGGGCCAGCCAGCCTTTCTGATGGTGGCTCCAGTCCTGCTTGTTCTTGAGAAAGAGCAGAGACAGTTCAGCAATAAGACTGGCCCTGGGCTGGGTGGTTGCCCACAATGTAGTGTAATAAAGAGGGTATAACGAAGGGCCCAAGCCCAGCATCTGTGCATAACCTGTCACAGTGCCCGTGCCATCAGAAGAAACACCCATCCAGGCCAATCCTTGCTCTCCCTCAGGGCTTCTCTTAAAGTGCACAGCCCTAACTGGGGAGGGGTCCTGAAAGGTGGGGAGAGGAAGGCCCGCTCACTGGAACACACAATCGATCCTTGCACATATCCACCATCAGGTCTCTGAGCTTGATGCTGTTATGTCCCTTGACACCGCTTCCGGGGCTTTTCGGTGGACGGCTTTTGGGGTGGAAGTGGCAGCCCCAGCTTACCGGCCGTCATGCTCATGTCTGGGATCTCGGTACTCTGGGGAAGGTGAGGTGGCTTTTCCTCAGCCTAGGCTGGGATCCTCAGTGGGTGCTGGTTTACCTGACTTTCCTCCCAGTGGGGTTTGAGGGTGGAGAGGGGACAGTGCCTGGGCCACGAGAAAGCACAAGACCTGGCTTCCTGTGGAAGGGTGCCCGCTCCACTCCCACTTCCCAGGCCTCCAGAGCCCAACTTGTACTACTTCACAGTTTTACCGGGGCCCAAATCGCCTCCTAGAACACCTCTCACTCTCCAAGCCATCCTCCAATCCTGCCTTTTCTACTGCCTCTCTTGCCTGCTCCTGCACACTCTGACTAATCCTTGCTCCATCTGCCCCGTCAGGGGACTGCAGAGCTGAGGGCAGGTCTTGGGTAAGGCCTACCTCTCCTGCCTTTCTTCTCCTAATGCTCCAGCTGGGGGTTCATGACTGCAGAAAAATCCATTGTGTCAACAACTCCAATGGCCTCCCTTGATATAGTCCATCATGCAGACAGAGGCAGGATGCTAGGGAGGGCCCATGAGAGGTCCTGGGTGACACCTCCTGGCCCTGATCTGGCCCTGGCCTCGGTCTGGAGAACTGAAAGCCACCTGACTTGTTCTCCACACGGGCCAGAAAAGGCTGGAGCAGCCGAAGTCTTTCGGAAACAGTGTCCGGGGGATATTCAGGGCTGCCTCAGAAAAGAAGGTAAGGGAAAGAAAGAGTGGAGGGCCAGCCCCACTCTCCCATGCTGCCAGGCCTCGGCTTGCTGCATCTTCCTGAGGCCTTCAGAAGTGATGAGCTGGCTCCAGGGCATGGACCCCCAGCTGCTGTTTGTCCCAACCTGAGGGAAACAAAGCCCAGGCCTAGGGCTTTGGTATGAGGCATGTGGGGAGTTGAAGTTTTATAGCCTTTGAATAGCATCCAGTATTAATCCAGTAATAATCCAGCCAGTGGATTATTAAAGAAAAAAAAATCGAACAAGAATAGAAATTACACTTCTAGCTGATTTATCCTTAAAACCTGGCTGTGGGATTATTGAGTTGATACAGGGACTCCAGGGTCATAAGGTGGGTGGCACCCTGTGATCTATGTTCACTTCCAGAGTTTTCCAAACTCGATGGAAGAGAAAACCTGTGGTGTGTGTAGCAGGGAAAATGTATTAGGGACTCAATACCACTTGAGAAACCAGACTACATCTGTGCAAATAGCCTTGCTTCTTTAGCCATTAAACAGGATGAAACAAGTTTCTCTCCTTTGGGGCTTTCTGAGCCTCAATCTACTGATGGGCAGTACATTGTGTCTCTGCAGGGTGAGGGTGGGACAGGTGGATTTGGGAAGACGTAGTGTTCCCAAGGACCATAACAATCCTGTGTTCTGGAGGTACCCATTAACATATCTTGAGGAAATATTGGGAAACACTGCCGAACTGATCTATGGATCAGTTTAATCCATTTTATGAATACCTCATTTTATTATTTGCAGTAACATATAAATCCTGCCCTAAGTTATTGGAAGACAATTTTATAAAACTGAAAACCAAACATTTCCCCTCCTAAAAACACTCAAGTCGTATTACCGATAGCATGGATCACCGGGGTCGCTCCCTCAGCCTTGCTCTTGGCCCCCTCTCTGGAAGAGATTTCTTCAGAGTGACCAACTCCTCCCATTTTAAAAATGGAAAAGTCCTATGTCCCAGGAGCCCTCCTCAGTTCTGAGCAAACCAGACTATTGGGCTCACTCTCCTCTAGCAGGTACTGGAAGAGCCAGGACTGGCTGCAGTCAGCCCCAGGAACTCTCTGAGACCTACAGGTCATGATGCAAGGGGACCGGTATCACTGATTAAGCTACTGGCTGGCCCGTCCTCTTTCTTCTGTCCAGTCTCTTGCCTGCAGGTCACTGTCCAGATCTCCTGGGCAGGTGAAGGGAAGAAAAGCTGCCTAGCCCTGCCCACCAGCCACAAGCACCCAAGCATGACGCTCTGAGTTCCAGCTCTGACCCCATCTCCCGCACAAACCCCTCCTCCGCCCCACCCTTCCAAGTGCCCTTCCTGCCCCTTCTCTCTATGCATTCATGTCTCATCAGTCTTTTAAGACTACTGCCTCCAGGAACCCAACCTGACTGCTCCAGTCCATTCTAACCCGTTTCTTTTCTAGCCTCCCAATGCTCCCAGCTGGTTGACTCTCACAGCCCCTCTTTCTCGATTTCTAGCTTCAGAGAGTGTCAGAGAGGGACTCATGCCTGTAATCCCAGGATTTTGGGAGGCTGAGGCAGGAAGATTGCTTGAGGCAAGAGTTCAAGACCAGCCTGGGCGACATAGGGAGACTTTGTCTCTATAAAAAATTAGCCAGATGTGATGGTGTGCTCCTGGAGTCCTAGCTACTGGGGAGGCTGAGGTGGGAGGATCACTTGAGCCCAGGAGTTCGAATCTGCAGTGAGCCATGATCACACCACTGCACTCTAGCCTGGGCAACAGGGGAGGGGGCATCCTTAGAAGCGTCCTGAGAGAATCAGGTTAGATGGGAGCAGGCTTTCGCTCATGTACACATGTAACTGTGAAGGATGGAACTGCTAAGTTGAAGAGGGGTTGAAAACCCTCAGGATTCTGGGAGAAGGCACTCTGGCTGGAAGGAGAGACTTCTGGGAACCTGGTAGGGAGTGGCAAAGCCAGTCGAGACAGTTGCCTGGAGCAAGTCTCACAGCCTCTGCTTTCTTCCTTCCCCCAGCAAACCTTTCCTCCATCCCCCAGGGACTGTCCCTTGTCTCAGCAGGAGCTCTCCCAGAAGCCCACACTCAGCCCCAGGCTTGGGCTGCTTCCCAGATGCCCAAAGGCAGATGGGGAAGGTGGATTCCAGCCAGGCTCCGCTCCAGGAGCTGAGAAGAAAGCCCCAGAGGTGGCTCTGTCTTGCATTCTTCCTTGAGGTTCAAGGATTCAGATAAGGAGCCATGACTTTATAACCTTTATGTAGAGTATAGAGAGATTTATATGTGTGACTGTGTCACTAAAACAGCACTTTTTATTTCTATTTTAAAATTATTTTCATTTTTATTTTAAAATTATACGGGGAGATGGGGAGATCGCTATGTTGCCTAGGCTGATCTTGAACTCCTGGCCTCAAGTGATCATCCTACCTCAGCCTCCCAAAGTGCTGGGATTGCAGGCATGAGCCACTGTGCCCAACCCAATTCTATTTATATAACATTCCTGCAATGACAAAAGTTTGGAAATGGAGAGCAAATTAGCTGCCAGGGTTCAAGGCAGAAAGGGAGTGTGTATACAAGGAGAACTGGAGGAATACTGCTAGAGATGGATTCCAGTTCAGTATCTCAACTGTGGTGGTGGATACGTGAACCTACACATGTGATAAAACTAGAACTAAACACACACATGTATTTATAAAAATGGGTACAACAGGCTGGGCATGATGGCTCATACCTATAATCCCAGCACTTTGGGAGGCCGAGGTGGGCAGATCACCTGAGGTCAGGAGTTCAAGACCAGCCCGGCCAACATGGTGAAACCCCATCTCTGCTAAAACTACAACAATTAGCCAGGCGTGGTGGTGCGTGCCTGTAATCCCACCTACTCGGGGGGCTGAGGCAGGAGAATCGCTTGAACCCAGGAGGTGGAGGTTGCAGTGAGCCAAGATGGTGCCACTGTACTCCAGCCTGGGCGACAAGAATGAAACTCCATCTCAACAAACAAAAACAAAAACAGGCCGGGCGCGGTGGCTCAAGCCTGTAATCCCAGCACTTTGGGAGGCCGAGACGGGCGGATCACGAGGTCAGGAGATCGAGACCATCC
This sequence comes from Macaca fascicularis, assembly GCF_037993035.2. NCBI lineage: Eukaryota > Metazoa > Chordata > Mammalia > Primates > Cercopithecidae > Macaca > Macaca fascicularis. The sequence continues at coordinate 50,888,208 of NC_088387.1, read as the reverse complement.
TGGCTAATATGGTGAAACCCCGTCTCTACTAAAAATACAAAAAACTAGCCGGGCGAGGTGGCGGGCGCCTGTAGTCCCAGCTACTCGGGAGGCTGAGGCAGGAGAATGGCGTAAACCCGGGAGGCGGAGCTTGCAGTGAGCTGAGATCCGGCCACTGCACTCCAGCCTGGGCGACAAAGCGAGACTCCGTCTCAAAAAAGAAAAAAAAAAAACAAAAAAAACAAAAAAATGGGTATAATAAAAAAAAAATGGAGAAATCTGGGGCTGGGCACGGTAGCTCACGCCTGTAATCCCAGCACTTTGGGAGGCCGAGGCGGGTGGATCATGAGATCAGGAGATCGAGAACAGCCTGGCTAACACGGTGAAACCCCGTCTCTACTAAAAATACAAAAAATTAGCTGGGCGTGGTGGCAGGTGCCTGTAGTCCCAGCCACTTGGGAGGCTGAGGCAGGAGAATGGTGTGAACCCAGTAGGCGTAGCTTGCAGTGAGCCGAGATCGCGCCACTGTACTCCAGCCTCGGCAACAGAGCGAGACTCTGTCTCAAAACAAAATAAAATAAAATAAAATAATAAAAAGAAAGAAAAAAGAAAAAGCATTCTGACAGCTACCTATATGCCTTGCAATGGCTCAATTCACCCACCATTTGGGCCAGGCGCAGTGGCTCACACCTATAATCCCAGCACTTTGGGAGGCCGAGGCAGGCGGATTACCTGAGGTCGGGAGTTTGAGACCAGCCTGACCAACATGGAGAAACCTCGTCTCTACTAAAAATACAAAATCAGCCGGGCGTGGTGGCACATGCCTGTAATCCCAGCTACTAGGGAGGCTGAGGCAGGAGAATCGCTTGAACCTGGGAGGCGGAGGTTGCGGTGAGCCGAGATCGTGCCATTGCACTCCAGCCTGGACGAAAGAGTGAAACTCCATCTCAGAAAAAAAAAAAAAGGAGAAAACTGAAAGATTGATGGACTGTATCTATGTTAATATCTGAGTAGTGATATTGTAGTTGTGAAAGATGTTACCACTGCGGGAAACTGAGATCTCTTTGTAGTATTTCTTTCAACTGTATGTGAATCTAAAGTTATCTCAAAAAATTATAGTTATTGATTTTTTTCTAAAAATAAATATAGCCAGGTGCAGTGGCTCACCCCTGTAATCCTAGCACTTTGGGAGGCTGAGGTAGGAGGATCACTTGAAGCTAGAAATTCAAGACCAACCTGGGTAACAAAGCGAGACCTCATCTCTACAAAAAAAAATTAAAAAATTAGCCTCACATGGTGGTGCGTGCTTCTAGTCCTAGCTCTTTTGGAGGCCGAGGCAAGAGTATCACTTGAGCCCAGGAGCTGGAGGCTATAGTGAGCTATGATTACACCACAGCACTCCAGCCTGGGAGACAGAATGAGACCCTATCTCTTAAAAAAAAATACAATTTTATAAAAGGGGGAACTATGAGTTCTGCACATTTGCTAATGGGCAAGGCAGGCGCCTGGAAGAGATCCCCCTCCCTCTAAACCTTGCCCACCGTTTCCTTGCAGCAACTTCACAAGACCTCTTCCAGAGGAGGTCTGTTCTGGAAAAATCCACCCCACTGCTGTGAGTTCTTTGCCTCTCTCTTCTGGGACACACAATGTTGGTAGCTCAGTACCAGGGCTCCATCTAGAAGCCAGATAACTAAATCCTGATAAAGGAACCAGACAGGCTCGGGAGGGGAGGTCTGTGAAACTTATTCCACTGGTTTTACATGCCACAGAATTCATATTGGTTCCACCTCCCAGCCGTCTCTCCATGTACACTTATTTTTGGGTTTCCTGCTATACCGTAGCATAGGAGATGTCACAGTTGGTGCAGGGTCCAGTGATGGAATGGGGGATTCTGATTATTCAAGCACCAATGTCTAATCCATCATGACCAAAAGCATGTACTAGTGTCCATAATTCACAGGGCGTTGTGGCAATCTGGTCCCTAACCTCTGAGCATTTGTGCCACTATAAAATGGACATACACTTTATCTTACAGAGTGTTGTATAGTTAGGCACTACGAAAGAGATATAAACATCCCTGACACCTGACAAGGAGACACATTCCCAAAATGGCAGTATAGACTGGGCAACTGGAGGGCTCATGGTGCCTTGGGAATCTTAGGAGATGTCAGGAGACCAAATGCCCCAGTGGGAAAACTGCGCATCTCAGCAGAGGCTAGTGGATGCCTCTCCTCAGCACTGCTGCAGTGCTGTTTAACCCTGGCTGTCACATGTCACCCCAGTGAGCCAAGGGGAGGAGGACAAGTGTTGGACCTCAGTTGAAACCTGAAATGACTGAGTTTACCTGTAAATGATTAACTGGATTAAGCTTTCTGCTTTTAGGGAGAGGGGAGGATTGAGTCAGAAATCAAGTTTAGTTGTAGAAAAAGTTATCTTTTTGTACCCCTGAGTTTGCAGTCTGTAAAACATTGGAGCCGCTACACAGGTACACACTTTCATATACAGTGTGTGCTTATACACTGATATACACAGACCATGAGCTTTCTCACAGGCATATACCCAGTGGTGTGCTGGTAAGTGTTAACAGTCAGCTTTCTGGAAATAATAACAACCTGAGTTGTAGCAGTTACTGATTTCTGTGGTGTAAATACTCCCACCATGGTGATTTCAAGCTACCAACATAATTATACCTCATGGAAGATGGAGAGTTGTACATGAAACTGGGTTTTTGTGAGCTGTGTGAGCTGGCTCCAGCGTAAGTTACAGGTGCACGTTTACGCATCTGCCTAAAGGTGCCTAAATATGCAGGCTTGCTTAGGTTTCTTTGAGAACTGAAATGTTAACTTGAAATCTGTAGACACATTAATATAGAAAAATACATGAGGACGTCATCTCAACTACATGCTTCTGTAGACACATTCAGTCACTTAGAAACATATACAAAGAGAAGTTCGAATATAAAAAAAAAAATACACACCTACGCATAGATTGACACAAGCCAGGACATGCATATAAACTCACACATAGACACCCACATGCTCAGAAAAGAAGAAGGAGTAAACTAACCAGATTTGTTCCAGTTGCTGCCCTGGCCTGAGGCCCCACATCCCTCAGAACAATTTAAGATCAAGGCAGATAAGATCCCTCTTTTTTTTCAGTTCCCTTACATGGCTGAAGAGACTTGAAGAACAGAACATTTACACCAGCTGTGTATGGCTGCCTCTGTGCTCTGGGGACCCCATGCACCCCTTGTCCCTTGCAGTCCCGTAGGCTGTCTTTCCCTGGCTTTGCAGATGCCAGCCCCAGAGTCCCACCTCCACCCTCGGTAAGGAAGCCCCTCACCTCTGCCTCTTTCATTGTGGGAAAGTGAACTCCAGCCTCTCTCTACTTCCTCATCCCAGATCAACAGATGTTAGCATGACCCCCTCCTTGCTCCCTCCCCGTGACTCCTGCTCTGTCCCCCACCCCCACCTCCATCACTTGCTTGTTCATCTCTCACCTGGACCAATGTCCAGCCTTCTAAGTGTTTCCCTTCTCCAAACTCTCTCTTCCCATTTGTCACCCTGTAAGTGACCTACCAGATTATTTTAAAGCACAGTGCTGAGGTCACACATGTACTGGCAACTTCGAATGCAAGACCGACTAGGGCTAGATCTCTTTGAGGCCCCCTGACCACATGTCCAATTCCTGCTTCCTCAGTTCACAGTTTCACTTCTCCTTATTTTCTCTTTCTCTTCCTGATCTGTTCTGTAAATTTAGTTTCCGCTGTGGAATTTGCTTGCTCCCTTCTTTAGCTCAAATTGGGCATTTGCTACCCGTCATGTTTGTGACACCATGCTTTATAGTTTATAAACCACTCTCAAAGCTATTTGTGGAGTACTGAGGTTAGCCCTGGACATACTGTGGTGAGTAAAAACAGATGTCACTGTGTTTCATGAATTAAGTTAACAAAATCTGTTGAGGACCCTGACCAAAAGTCATCTGTCCCAAAATTGCAAGTAGATTTGTGAGGAAAGATATTTTCCTATTGTCTCTCTTACCACTCTTTCCCCAAACTATGGCCTCCCTGGGGTCATAGGGACAAAGTACAGAAGACAGAGAAGACTGTGGCTTACAGATTCTTAAAGAACTTTATCAACCTTGTGAGCATCATGGGAGCAGCCACTGGATGTTGCAAGCCCAGTGTACACTTGTATACCCTGCTATATTGCAACATCTTGAATTTCCTCCTCTTGATATTAACTACCCACACATAATAAGCCACATATATTATTTGTGTGAGCCTAGGCTTATTACTTTTATTTTAGAGCCTCCTGTTTCCTCATTTGTAATATGTGATTAGAAATCTGTCATTCTTGGCCTGCTGCAGTAGTTCACCGCTATAATCCGGCACCTTGGGAGGCCGAGGCAGGTGGATCACTTGAGGTCAGGTGTTCAAGACCAGCCTGGCCAACATGGTGAAACCCTGTCTCTACTAAAAATACAAAAATTAGCTGGGCGTGGTGGCGCATCCCTGTAGTCCCAGTTACTTGGGAGGCTGAGGGGCGGAGGCAGGAGAATCACTTGAACCCAGGAACCATAGATTGCAGTGAGCTGAGATCGCGCCACTGCACTCCAGCCTGGGCCACAGAGTGAAACTCTGTCTCAAAAAAAAAAAAAAAAGTGTCATTCTCATAAGGTTTTTAGGATGATCAAACAAGATAAAGGTACATATAAAACAAGTTAAAGGTACATAAAAGAGCTCTATACAATCATAATATACAACATCAATGTATTTTATTTATTCAATGCCATTTCTTCTTTAAATCAATTATTGGCCATTATTTATTTCATAAATAGGCACTCAGTGACCTAGAAATATTATGGTCCAGATGGAGACAACAGGGTTGTACAACAGAAATACAACGTGGGTCAAAATTTTAAATATCCTAGTAGCAACACTAAAAAAGGTAATTAATAAATTGGCAAAATTAATTTTACTAATCTATAATCTTGACCTACTATATCCAGTATGCTATCATCTCAACATGTGATTCATATAATAGTGACTAATGAGGTATTTTACACTCTTTTCTTGGTACTAAGTCTTTGAAATCCTGTGTGTATTCTACACTGACGGGATATCTCATTTTGGACTAACCACATTTCAAGTGCTCAGTAATCACATATGGATACTGTGTAGGACAGCACACACTAATTGGTAATGTAAATACAAGTTAGTTAAGATCTGTGAAGGACTTTATGATTTCCAAAAGTCTTTCGGCATTTAAATCTTGCGTTAGCCCCAGCAGGTGGATGTTTATCATTTCCAATTTGTAGAGGACAGGCTGCAGCAATTACCTGTAAGTCACCCAAGATCATCCAGCTAGTAAATGGCCAACGCAATTCTTGTCTTAAACCTAGGCACTTTCCCTTTTACTTGCTTGCCTAAACAAGCAATACAAAGACAAACTTAATATTATCATACACACAGGCCCCATGGCTCATTGCAGTAGTACAGGAGAGAAACACTTATTTCAAAATCCACCTACAATCTAGTCTCCAAAAATCCTGCCCAGTTTAATTGCACCAGAATCTATTAACTCTGTAATTCTAAAAATATGTGTCTTGGATAATCTTCCAGCTCTAATGTGCTGTGAATAAAAAATGTCGTAGGTAGGCATAAAAAAATCCTACCCTCTTCTATTACATTCTCCATCTGATATAGAATATATGATATACACATTCTATAAATGAATACATGATATAGAGTCTATCATGTAGCGATTTACTTTTTACTTCTGTGAATTACAACGTGGTACGGTAGGAAATGAGGAAGCTTAAAAAGCACAATTTTCTCACTAAAGCATAACTAGACACAGCAGCCTATTAGGATTTCTCCACCAGAAGATGGCAGGCAGTCAAGGGGGACAGAGTTCGACCGGCGACAGGCCAGCTGATTTCCCCTAAGAGATGCCAAGGGCAGCTGACCGCCCCTCCTGGCCCGTGAAGCTGCTCCCTGCGGGCCGAGAACTGCCAGAGGAGGCCCTCAGGAGCCACAGCTCTCCCTGACCTGGCCTGTATTTGCACCCCTAGGGATCCCATTCCCTTTCCCGACGCAGTGCAAGGAAAGGGAGCGGAATGGGGGTTGAAAGGCAATACAAAACTTGTAAAGCCGTAACTGCTAGTTCTCCCAGTAGCCTATGTCCCTGCAAACATCCTCCACAAGAAGTAAACTGGAGGCCGGGTGCGGTGGCTCAAGCCTGTAATCCCAGCACTTTGGGAGGCCGAGATGGGCGGATCACGAGGTCAGGAGATCGAGACCATCCTGGCTAACACGGTGAAACCCCGTCTCTACTAAGAAATACAAAAAATAGCCAGGTGAGGTGGCGGGCGCCTGTAGTCCCAGCTACTCGGGAGGCTGAGGCCGGAGAATGGCGTGAACCCGGGAGGCGGAGCTTGCAGTGAGCTGAGATCCGGCCACTGCACTCCAGCCTGGGCGACAGAGCTAGACTCCGTCTCAAAAAAAAAAAAAAGAAGAAGTAAACTGGGTGGGTAGTAAGAGGTGAAGGCTCCCTCCTCAGTGCTGCCGGGACCGCCTGGGGGGCTTGTCTCTGTTTAGTTCCCAATTCCTCCCGGATCCCTACATTCACACGAGCGCAGGGCGACAATGTGAGCGTGTGTTCGTGTGTGCCCGTGTGACTCGCCATCGCGTGGCAGATGTTCGGTTGAACACTACAGTAATTTATGTAACAGGCTTATGAGCGCAGGTCCCTGAGCCCACAGCTTCGCGGGGGTCTGGTCCAGCGTGCGTCACAATCTACGTGGCCAAGAGCAATGCGCACGCGCAATATAACGCGGGGCTGCCAGCAACTTCCGGGCGCTAAGGGGGAGGCAGGGCAGTGACGTGTCCTAAGGGTCCGACGGACCTAGATACCCCTCTTTGGTTCCTCCTCTTGGGATTAGTGTCCATCTCTGGAAGCAGGATCCAGGAGGACGGGAGGGGCCGCTGCGGACGGCAGTCGCGCGACCCGGAGGAGACGCCACCCTGAGGAACTCAGCGATCCACAACTCCTACCGGCGCCCCGCCCCGCCCATGCGCACGCGCACTGGGCCGTAGCTGGCTGCGCGGGAGCTTTCGGGACACCGGGCGGTGCCCAGCCAGCTGGAGGGCTGGAGGCGTCAGGCGGGGAGGGAAGCAAACGGCGGGACCAGCGGCGACGGTAGCAGCAGCATGGCCGCGATCTATGGGGGTATAGAGGGGTGAGTGCGGCCCGGCTGAGGGAGCCTGGGCCCGAGGGTGGGGCGGAAGGCCGTGGCCAGGCTGGCAAGCTGGTGGCCTTGAGTCACGGCGTCCGGGCACTTTGGTCGGCGGGACCTTGCGGAGAAGAGGTGTGTGCACGCGCAGGGGCGCCCTGCAGCGCGCGGCCGTATGCCTTACGGGGACTCTGCGTGTGCAATAGCCACACCCCGGGTGGGGGATCCTTTGTGTTTCTTGGCGGAACCACGCCCCTTTCTCCCACGAAACACCCACTCAGCTGTCTTCAGCTGGGGAAGCAGCGCCTTTTTCCTATTCCTGACCTCGGACAGAGTTTTGCAGAACAGGTGTCAGGTGTGAAATTGCTGAGAGGGGGCAGGGTGGGGAGTGGGAGTGGGGGTGGGGAAAAGCGGAGCAGAGATCTTGGTTGGAGGTTATCCGGGAGCTGGAGCAGCTGTGAGCCAGAGTTCTAGGTTGTCCTGATGTCTGAAAAACACTCCATCCCTGTTGGCCTGCCATGCTGCTTTCACTAGATTGCATTTTTCTGCTCAGAAGCTTGTTTACTGAACTTTTTGTAATAGTTCTGCCCCTGGGTATGACTATGGACAAGATATTTACCCTCTCTGGGCTACATATGTGCAAAGTGAGGATAGGGATAAATAAGATCGCTGCGTCCCTGTCAGTGGCAACAGTCTGTGAATCTGAGTGTGTCAAATCAGGGAATAATGGGGGTGGCTGTCCTCTCAGCCAGAGCACTGTACTTTCGAATCTGTGATTGTTTTCACTTTCCTGGCAGCCACACCCCACTGCTGATTCACAGACTCTACAGTCTTTTCCCATGAATTATTAGGAATGGTCTTTCCCATCCTGGATCTGTAGCACTTAAAAACAAAACAAAACAAAACAAAAAAAACAGTATAGAAGTCTGCATTCATCCTTGTTATAGTCATCTGTAAGATATGACCCGTTTCTTCCAGTTCGTCAAGACATTCTTTTGGATGTTGAATCTGCCAACTCATGTATTAACTACCCCCTTGAAATTTCATGTCCTCTTTGAGTTTGATGAGCGGTCTTCAGTGTCCTCTTCTTCCATTCCTAAAAGTAATGATCAATAAAGAAACATATATCCCACCACCACAGATCTCCCTGTGAACTATCGTGACCCCCCCAGTAATCAACATTTGAAGGTTTACTTGCTTAAGTATGTATGAACTCACCCTGTCATGTGGTCAGCATTTCTCGCAAAGGTGTCTTAAAGACACCTGGATCTTGAAAGGCAGTCTTTAGCTATTGTGAAGGAAGCAGAGAGATGTGCCATTTTTCTTAGGAGTGTTTGCTGAGCATTGCCCGTGCCAGCTCCTGTGCTAGTGCTGAGAGGGTAAGTGATCAGGAGCTTGACCCAGTGGAACTTGAAGTCTAGTAAGAGGTGGACACAAAGCCTCTGAACACACTCTTCATACAGAGGAGTCCTTAATAACTTTAGAGGCACTGTGAAGGTTTGACTAATGGAGACTTAACTAATTCGTGGGGGTGGGCCACACCTCAGAAAAGGTTTCAAGGACTAGGTGAAGTATAAGTAGAGCTTTGCAGGATAAAGACATCCTAAGGGAAGAGGAGTGAGAATTATGTTTCAGTTAAAGAGCACGCAAACACTGAACCATAGAGGCGGGTTTGGGAGTGGTGATTGAGTTTGTTGAAACTGTGTCTTCCATCACACTGGGCTCTGCCAGTGTGGACAACACAAGCTTAGTTCTCTCTGCGGGTTTTTTCTGAGCAAGACCAAGTGCCCTCTTGTGTTCTGTAGGGGAGGCACACGGTCCAAGGTCCTTTTAGTCTCGGAGGATGGGAAGATCCTGGCAGAAGCAGATGGACTGAGCACAAACCACTGGGTAAAAACCATACTGAGGGGATCAGAGGGCTTGGTTCTGATTTTATTCTCTGTAATTCCTGTTGAGGTGGTGGCTGGGGCTCATAGAGCAGCCTGTAGGGGCAACGTAGCTTCTGTAAGCCTTTGTAACTCCTTCTTCCCTTGATTGGGGCCAGCTGATCGGGACAGACAAGTGTGTGGAGAGGATCAATGAGATGGTGAACAGGGCCAAACGGAAAGCAGGGGTGGATCCTCTGGTACCGCTGCGAAGCTTGGTGAGTCTGGGGTGGAGCCGGGGAATTCAGCCATCAGTGACACTGAGACAGCTAGCAAGTTTGAACTAGATGAGTTTGATGACTGTAGAGGGAAGGACCTCCAAGACTTAGTCCCTGGTGTCGAAACCATCATAATCTCACCCAGTCTCATGGCTTCAGTTGCCACCTACAAACTACAAGTGTGTTGGAAGAGCACAGGCTTTGGAGAGCTGCCAAGACCTTGGTTTGAATCCCAGCTTTGCTGCTTAGTATCTGAGTAACCATGTGTAGGTTACTTACCTTCTCTAAGCCTCAGTTTCCTCATTTGGAAAATGTGGATAGTAGCTACCTCAGAGTTGTTGGGAAGGTAAAATGACATGATACATTGCAAAGCGGTTAGTATAGAGCCTGACCCGTAAGCACTCATTAGATGTTAGCTATTATTACTCCTGCTTCAAATCTTTCTCCCAAGTTGCAGTAGCTCCAGCCACTCCCTGGACATACATGTGGGATGTTCTGCAGCCATGGGCAAACCCCACGTGTTCCAAACCAAACTTACCTCTCCATCGCCCCTCACCTTGCCCCGCTGCCTGCTCTTTCTGTTAAGAGCACTACCGCCCTCCCAAGCTCCAAAGCTGGCATTGTGGAATCCATCTTTCTTCTGTCCATCCCCAGTCCAGGTTGTTCTTATAACCACAGCCTTCCGAGGGTTCATTGTGTGGGGTGAAAGGAGGACGGGCTGGGTGAGCAGGGAATGGCCAGATGGGGAGAACAGGAATCAGGCATCAGGACGGGGAGGGGGTTGAGAAAAGAACTGGGGCTGGGGCTCTGCACACTCGCTCACCTCCCATGTGGCCTAGGGCCTATCTCTGAGCGGTGGGGATCAGGAGGACGCGGGGAGGATCCTGATCGAGGAGCTGAGGGACCGATTTCCCTACCTGAGTGAAAGCTACTTAATCACCACCGATGCCGCCGGCTCCATCGCCACAGCTACACCGGATGGTGAGGAAGTGGAGGGAGGGGTGAGAGTGAGAACTGGTTTTTTTGGGAAAGCCCCCTAGATACAGCTGACAAAACTTGTTCTGCAAATATCCAGAAGGCAGCCTCTCTTATATTCCCCTCGACTCCTTCAGTAGTTTAAGTCTTTGCCAGAGCAAGGACCAGGCAGCAGGAGGGAGGGCAAGAAAGGTCTCTTGATGGGAATCAAGGAGTGGAGTCAAACGTAACTCCCCTGCAGATGAGGGAACCCCTGGGGGCCGTGTGGTGAGGAAGGCAGACTGTGGAAGCTGTCAGTGCTGAGGAGGAAGTGGGGTGGCCCTGTGATAGTGTAAAGAGTGTTGGTGTCGTGGGATTGGTGTTTGAATCCCAGTTCCTGTTTTGCCTGCTATACCATGTTGATGAAGTTCCGAAACTCTCTTGAGTTTCCGTTTCCTCATCTATAAAATAGAGGTAGTTGTATTCATAAGATGGTTTAGGGTATGAGTGAATATCACTGAGAACAGGTCTAGCACAATTTCAGTAAAGCAAGTAGAGTCACTGGAAAACCGGCTGGGCAAGAAGCCGCATTCCCTCTAAGAGGTGCAGGCTTGCATTTTTCTTTGTCCCCCTAGACAAGGGCATTATGGGATTGGAGTTTTTCTAAGATCCAGGCCCTCACCCTCAGGCAGGAAACTAGCTGGGCCCTGTTTTCTCCTCTATAGGACTGGGTGGTGATCGCTTGCCTGGGGCTGGTTTCTGTCCTGTCTTTCCACAGCAGTAAGCTGTTGCTCTGTGCTAGGCCTTGGCCGCACCGAGCCTCCTATTCCCTTTCCCCAGGTGGAGTTGTGCTCATAGCTGGAACAGGCTCCAACTGCAGGCTTATCAATCCTGATGGCTCTGAGAGTGGCTGCGGTGGCTGGGGCCATATGATGGGTGATGAGGGTTCAGGTGAGCTCACTGACTGGCCCAGCTCCTCGTCCTGGATCTGCCCCTTCCTTCATTCCCTGTCTTTCTCTCCCTACCCTTGGCTCACGGAGCCCTTGGGGCTTCCTGGGGACAACTCCTGAACCGGCCATTCCATGTGCAGGATCATGACTGAGATCATAGAGGTGCAAAGGCTGGACTAGCTGCTGACCCTGCTCTCCAGCAGTGACTTGCACCCAGGACTCAGATTCATCCCTCAGCACAGGGGCCTGCCTGTGTTGACTTGCTGTCCTTAGGGAGGAGTTGAAACTGAGGGTAAGGCCATAGATGCCAGGAGATGGCATACCAGTCTGCTAGGGGAAAGGGTGTAGAAGCCCTTCCCACCATCACCTCTCTCCAAGTAGCATGTGTATATTTTCACAGGGGCCCTTGAGGTCCAGTTCATGGCAGTGACTCCAGTGGTATTTGTGACAACAGACTGACCTTGTCTTATCCTTGGGTAGCAGCTGGTGTGACACAGCCTCACCTATTCTGTCTTCTCCCTCCAACTTTCTCTTATCTTGGTCAGTCAGGTACCATTTGATTAGAGACCTCCCCACCCCCTCTCCCACCCTCTGCCACCCCTGGCTGGGAATCAGGAAACCTAATCTGTATAAAACTCAAGCAGATCACTAACCTGTCTGGATCTGAGTTTCCTTCCTCATGAGCTCAGGGTGACTGCTCCCATCTTCTTAGCCCTCTCTGCTCCCTGCAGCCTACTGGATCGCACACCAAGCGGTGAAAATAGTGTTTGACTCCATCGACAACCTAGAGGCGGCTCCTCATGATATCGGCTCCGTCAAACAGGCCATGTTCAACTATTTCCAGGTACTCCTCCTGCTCCCAGGAAGCATGCACACCTGGGGTAGGGCAGTGAATCACTCCAAGTAAGAGTGGATGCAGAGGAGGGCCTGGGCGGGTGGGCAGGAAATAGGATGAGCTGTGGGTCTGAGTTGCAGGGTGAAGTCGTAGGTGAGGATGGTGCATTCTAGGAGGTGCATTCTAGGACAGGGTGGTGCATTCTAGGAGGTACATTCTAGGACAGGGTGGTGCATTCTAGGAGGTGCATTCTAGGACAGGGTGGTACATTCTAGGAGGGTGTCAGTCATGAGGAAGGGGTGGTTTGGGGACAAGTGATTAGGCAGACTTCATTATTGGGCAGCTAGAATCTGCTGGGAAGTGAAAGCAGATGGCGTTCTAGGCTAGAATGAAAAGTTCAGGGTGAGGTCGGAGGGCAGAGACAGCAGGTAGAGTATGAACGCATGCACTGGGCTGTGAGCTGCCTCTGGCCTGGAAGGGTCAAGAGAGCCCCTGAAGAGGTGGACAGGGAGAGTTCTGGGGGAGATGCATCTTCCTCCCCAGGGCACTGGAGATTGACTCCTCCTTGTTTGTGCCGTGTTCTTTTGTGGTAAGTTAGGAAACACCTGCCTTTAGCAGAACCAGAAGTAAAAGGCAGGAGAGAAGGTGAAAGGGAGAGGACAAGGTTGTTGAGTTTATTTGATAGTTACCTGTGAGGCCCAGTTAGTCTTCCTCTCCAGCCATTTAGGTGGGCTGGGGCTGGGGCTGGGACCAGGACCAAGGAAGGAAAATAGAGATGCTGGGAAGTAGGGCCTAGATTATCAGGGCTGAGGGATTGATGATGAAAGAGGAGCCCCGGCTAGGCCAAGGTGAGGAATAGGAGGGGACCAGGCAGAGAAATCACTTGATGAGCAGTTGTCATAGGAGGTGCTGTTAGTAACTGTTAAGCTATCCCAACTCAGTCAATTGGTTCCAAACTCTACTGATAGGTCTGCTGCTCCCTCTTCTATCCTTTAGTCATTCTTATAGGGTTGTTACAAAGATCAAATGAGATAGTATATAACATGCTTACTACATTGCTGTAGGTGCTCAAGTTTTACCACCCACTCCCTCAGACATTTACTTAAAATGTATTCTGAGCCGGGCACGGTGGCTCATGCCTGTAATCCCAGCACTTTGGGAGGCCGAGGTGGGCCGATCACAAGGTCAGGAGATCGAGACCATTCTGGCTAACTCGGTGAAACCCTGTCTCTACTAAAAACACAAAAAATTAGCCAGGCGTGGTGGCAGGCGCCTGTAGTCCCAGCTGCTCAGGAGGCTGAGGCAGGAGAATGGCTTGAACCCGGAAGGCGGAGCTTGCAGTGAGCCGAGATCACGCCACTGCACTTCAGCCTGGGCGACAGAGCGAGACTCTGTCTCAAAAAAAAAAAAAAAAAAAAAAATGTATTCTGGGGGACGGGTACGGTGGCTTACACCTGTAATCCCAGCACTTTGAGAGGCCAAGGTGGGCGGATCACTTGAGGTCAGGTGTTCAAGACCAGCCTGGCCAACATGGTGAAACCCCGTCTGTACTAAAAATACAAAAATTAGCTGGATGTGGTGGCGGGCACCTGTAATCTCAGCTACTCAGGAGACTGAGGCAGCGAATTGTTTGAACCTGGGAGGCGGAGGTTGCAGTGAGCTGAGATTCGCACCACTGTACTCCAGCTTGGGCGACAGAGGGAGACTCTGTCTCAAAAAAAAAAAAAAAAGGATTCTGGGGAACCGTTGGTTCCTCAGGACCTTAGAGGTGTCAAAGATGTGTAAGTTTGTTGGGATTGGAAGGACATGCCTTCTGTGGTCAAATAAGTTTTGGGAGAAGCAAATTGATTTCTTGATTGCAGGACTTCTTAGAGCCTTTAATTTGCTAATGTGCATTGTGACTCCCCAAGGGAGAGTTACAATATGCAATATTCCTTAGATTCCTTTGACCAAAGAAATCTTTTCAAGAACATCCCAACCCAGCTACTCAGGAGGCTGACGTGGGAGGATTGCTTAAGGCCAGCCTAGGTAACAGCAAGACCTTGTCTCTAAAAAGGAAAAAAAAAATTACAAAAAAAAGAACAGCTCAAGAAACTATAAGAAACACTTTGGTGAACACAATTCTGTTCTCTGTGCTGCCTTCAAACTAATCTATAAGAAAAATGAAGTCCATGTTAGAGAAAACAAATAACTTTTCTCAAATGAGAAATCTCAAATCCTTGTACTTTGGAGTTAAAAAAAAATTATTCTAGCTTTTCCAACAGTAGAGACATTAGGAAGGCCAACTTTGGTGGGCAGATTGGGATTTTCTTTTGCTTCTGATGACTCTCTTGTGCCCTTTCTCCTCTCAGGTGCCAGATCGGCTAGGAATACTCACTCACCTGTATAGGGACTTTGATAAATGCAGGTTTGCTGGGTTTTGCCGGAAAATTGCAGAAGGTACTGGAGGTGGGGTGGGTTTTATGTGGCTTTGTTCTTCAAAGATCCCTAATTGGGAGATTGAATGGGGTTCAGACAGGACTGGACAACAATTTTCCTCTCACCGAGTGACCTCAGTTCTCTGCTACCACTGGCCTTGGTGCTGGTGGGCCTTGGGGTGGAGGCAGAAGGGCACGTGGGTTGTGTTGACAGTTTTGTATTACCTGTGTTTTTCTCTTTAATAGCTGTCATGGCTTGTGTAGGCTGTATGCCTGTTTCTGAGGAATTTATGAAGCAGTTGTCCTTTGGACAAATCTATAACTTTTTTTTCCTGCCAATTATACTCAAAGAACTAGGGTATTATAGAGATGTTAGGCATATTTTGTTGGCTGTCAGGAGATGCTGAACAGAGGTCTTGTATATCTGTACATTGCTCTTTCTCCACTGTAAGGTTCATCCTGCCTTAATTTGGGTTCCTGCAGCCTCACGGCATTCTAGGGCTCTCTTCGATCCTGCTGGACTGAGTCCCGTCTAGAAAAGAGCCAGGAACAGGCTAACCAACAACAGATTGTTAGAAGTGGGTGGAGGGCACTGACAGGAGTCCCATCCAGCTGTTCATCTAGGGTCCTGGGTCCCCAGAGCTGTTTGTCAGTGGAGACTTGCTTCTCCACCTGCCACGAGGCAGGCATCCATCCTGCAGTAGAGTCCTGCTAGCTCAGGATGCTCCCATGGTGGCTGCCTTGCAACAGAGAGAGAATAGCCCAGGAATGGCAGCTCCCTCATTTCTCACCAGTTCCGTTCTTCCATTCTCCCTACCCCAGGTGCTCAGCAGGGAGACCCCCTTTCCCGCTATATCTTCAGGAAGGCTGGGGAGATGCTGGGCAGACACATCGTAGCAGTGTTGCCTGAGATTGACCCGGTAAGTTGAGGTGGGAGTGAAGGTGGGGAGCTGCTGGGCGAGGGGTGGTCCTTTCCCACTGGGGATGGGACTATCCCATCAAACCCTGTGTAAATTGGATACTATTTTAAATGAACTTAGGGTCTGAGAAACATTCTGCAGAATGTCTGTAACAAAAAAGTTCTTTGGTCAAATGCCTACCTCTGTAATTGACCTGTAATCTGTATTTATATATTGTGTATTGGTTTAATGTATGTGTGTGTGTGCTGTCCCCTGTCTTTTTTTTTTTTTTTTTTTATTGTTTATTTTTTTGAGACACAGTCTCACTCTTGTCAGCCAGGCTGGAGTGCAGTAGCGCGATCTTGGCTCACTGCAGCCTCTGCCTCCCACTCCACCTCCCAGGTTCAAGTGTTTCTCGTGCCTCAGCCTCCCCAGTAGCTGGGATTACAGGCGTGCATCACAACGCCCAGCTAATTTTTGTATTTTTAGTAGAGACAGGGTTTTGCCATGTTGGCTAGGTAGGTCTTGAACTCCTGACCGCAAGTGATCCACCCACCTTGGCCTCCCAAAGTGCCAGGATTACAGGCATGAGCCACTGTGCCCAGCCTGTCCCCTTTTTTTCAGTTCATTTCAGTTCAGTCATGTTTCTGTTAATTTCCCTCACTTCTCTCTTTCCTTCCTCTCTATTGTTGCTCAACGCTTTTTCCTTCCTCTTCTCTCCTTGGCCTTTCTGAGTCTCTCCTATTTTCCTCCTTTTTTTTTTCCCTTTCCTGAGTCTACTGTTTCTTGGCTTGAGGGTGAGTCACCAGGATAGGGTGGGTTGCTCATAGGAGACTCCCTGCTTCAGCACTGGAGAGGCTAGGTTGGCCCCCGTATCCATTTTCTGCTCTCCACCTAGGTCTTGTTCCAGGGCGAGATTGGACTCCCCATCCTTTGCGTGGGTTCCGTGTGGAAGAGCTGGGAGCTGCTGAAGGAAGGTGAGCCTGCGGGGAGGCTGGAAGGGCAAGGGCAGGGGACGGGGCTGGAAAGGAGGTGGCCCAGGAAAGCTGCTTGCCCCAGAGAGAACCTGCTTCCTGGACCCTGAGGCCTAGACAGGCCACTGATGCTCCCATCTAAGGCCCTCAACCTCACTCTGCCATTGAGCCCTTTAATGACGTCCCATCCACCTTCCTTGAACTCTTGAAAACATATTTTGTTCCAAATGATTTATTGAATCACAGCCACTTTTTAAAAGTTAAAGACAGATCAAACTTAAAATTGGAGCACTGACTGGCACGTGATAACCTGTGGGGACATCTCTAGTCAACATAATTCTAGCCGGAAGAAAAGAGGCCTGGCTGCTTAGCCCTGGCAGCCTTATGCCAGGCAGTTGGATGGTTTCCACTGGACATTCTGAAGTAGCTCAAGGACTCCCATTCCTACCATGGAGTTCCTGGCATTGGGTCCTTTGGAGCTGAGAGGAGGACAGGCCCCCTGTGCTGCTGGCTCCAGTACCCACGATTTTTCAGGCTCCAATACCCAAGTACCCAGTGCACCCTGTGTGCTGGGGACTTGGCATGTAGGCCCCTCCAGCACCTCTACAGGAGTACCTCAGGGTCTGGGCGTCCTTGTCTCTCTTCCTTCCTGGCCCCCATACAGGTTGCTGGTCTCCTCTTATCTCTGTCCTTGTGTTCTTCCCTCCAGGTTTTCTTTTGGCGCTGACCCAGGGCAGAGAGATCCAGGCTCAGAACTTCTTCTCCAGCTTCACCCTGATGAAGCTGAGGCACTCCTCCGCTCTGGGAGGGGCCAGCCTAGGGGCCAGGCACATCGGGCACCTCTTCCCCATGGACTATAGCGCCAATGCCGTTGCCTTCTATTCCTACACCTTCTCCTAGGGGGCTGGTCCCTACTCCACCCACTCCAAGCTCAGTGGACACTGGGTCTGGAAGGAAGGAGTCTTTTGCTTCCTTTCTCCTTTTTACAAAAACAAACATAGAAGAAAATAAACGCACTTTATCCACTCCCCAATTGGACTGCATTATCAAACACACATGCTGTGTACATCCTCAGTGCACCTGCCAGCAGATATCCCGGAGCCTAAGGAGTGGATTTAGTCCAGGGTTTAAAGCCCCGCCCCCAGGTGCTGGGCCGGTGATCTGCATCCACTCAGCATGCACTTGGGCAGATAATTTATCTGCGTGCTACCCTTCCCCCCACATTACCACACATATGCACTATGTGGCTGCCAGTTAATCTGTGACCTGTTTTCTCCTGTCGTGTCAAGTGGGTAACGATTCCTGTGTGACCACAGTCACCAGAAACAAGTGTTCGCCATGCACAACATCACAGAGAGTACCTTAGGCATATCACACCCTCTCCTGAGACTCCCAGCAGGATTTAGGGGGAAGGTACAATTCTAGACTGGGAGCATCGGAACCTCACTGGATTTAGTAATTGCAGGTAAGCAGGACGTTTTGCAGTTTTTCACATGAATGAGTTCTTGAAAGGTTATGAGGATGGCTGAGATCTCCAAGAAGACCAACTAGGCATCATTTACCTAGGTGGCCGACCTATTCCTGGCTGCTACTAGCCTGGCTCTGCTTACAGCCGACACTTTCTGTGTCGTGTGGCCCTGGGAATGAGGAGCATCAGTGAAGAGCAGACATGATTCCTGTCCTCTGGATATCACAGTTCGACCGGTGAAGACAAACCTGAAGCTTCTGTTCCACTGCCTGTGCTGCTTGGTGAAGACTAAGGACAGGAGTCTTGATCCACAATAGCTGCCTCTCCGGGTTTTATGAGGCGGCATGTGGATCATGTCCTGCACATCAGTTCTCCAACTTGCAGACATCAGTTATTCTAGAGTTGGTTTTAAAATCGGGTTTCTGTCTACTCCCTTCCCCTGCCCTGAGCTATCTGATGATAATAGGTTAAGGATGGGATGGGGAATTTTCATTTCTGTTATACTAAACAGCTTGAGAAATTTCTGCTGCAGAGGTCCAGCATCTGCACTTGAGGGAGTTCTACGCTACAGCTGGTGAGTTCTGGTTAGGCCCTCTGAGACGCCTTGAACACTACCTTGTTGCCCAAGTCAGATCTTTCTTTCACAATGTAGCATTCATGTGGAACAGAATGGTAACAGCTCTCCTTCCATCAGCTCTAGCCCAATGCTGCAAGCTGGAGCTTTGAGCAATAGGAACTCCAGCCAGGTTCCTTCTGAAAGAACAGCCAGCCATCTTCACATTCAGCTATGACCAAATCCCTGTGGCCTAGCACCCAGCAAGTCTCCAGCCCAGCACCTGGTAAAAAGCTTGCAGAGAGCAAGGACACAGCAGAGGCATCTTTGCTGTAACCCACAGTCTTGGTAAAACTGTTGGGTTATTAATGAGTGGTGAGCTCTGGAGATTTTTAAAATATGCTCTCAGGATGAGGATCAAACAGCATTTCGGTGAAAAGAGTTTATAACTACTGAGAGCGACATGTTTTTCAGAATATGGCCCTCACTTTTCCTTAGATTGTCTAGACTGCAATTCCAACTGGACAGTGGAGGTTTTAGTGGAGGAGCACATCTTGATTTTTTTAGTCCCAGCATGTAAGTGTTGAAAAAATGCTGAAAAAAGGCAGTATTAAAGTGCATATGGTCAGATGTGTTCCTAGTTCCTGTCACATTTAGGGGATGTGATGAAGTCGCTTGCTCCCCGGTTATTAAGGCTCTATTAGACAGGCTTCAGTGCAGAAAATCACAAGTGATTCTTATTTTTTTATTTTTTGAGACGGAGTCTCGCTCTGTCACCCAGGCTGGAGTACGGTGGCGCAATCTGGGCTCACTGCAAGCTCTGCCTCCCAGGTTCACACCATTCTCCTGCCTCAGCCTCCCGAGTAGCTGGGACTACAGGTGACCACCACCACGCCTGGCTACTTTTTTGTATTTTCAGTAGAGACGGGGTTTCACCATGTTAACCAGGATGGTCTCAATCTCCTGACCTCGTGATCCACCCTCCTCGGCCTCCCAAAGTGCTGGGATTACAGGCGTGAGCCACCACGCCCGGCCAACCACAAGTGATTTTTAAAACTTCATTTTAGAGTGGGGTCTTACTCTTGCCTAGGCTAGAGTGCAGTGGCACTATCATAGCTCACTGCAGCATTGAATTCCTGAGCTCAAGCGTTCCTCCCACCTCAGCCTTCCAAGTAGCTGGGACTACAGGCATGTACCACCACACCTGGCTAATTCTGTCATTTTTTTGTAGAGGCAGGTCTTGCTGTGTTGCCCAGGCTGGTCTCGAACTCCTGGCTTCAAGCAGTCCTGCTGTCTTGGGATTCCAAAGTGCTGGAATTATAGGTGTGAGCCACCATGCCCAGCCCATAAGTGATTTTTGCTGAGTTTTTCTCCCTTTATTTTATTTTTGAGACAGAGTCTCGCTCTGTTGCCCAGGCTGGAGTGTAGTGGTGTGATCTCAGCTCACTGCGACCTCTGCCTCCCAGGTTCAAGGGATTCTCCTGCCTCAGCCTCCCGAGTAGCTGGAATTACAGGCGTGCACCACCGTGCCCTGCTAATTTTTTGGTATTTTTTAGTAGAGATGGGGTTTTGCCATGTTGGCCAGGCTGGTCTCAAACTCCTGACCTCAGGTGATCTGCTCGCCTTGGCCTTCCAAAGTGCTGGGATTACAAGCGTGAGCCACTGCGCCCGGCCTTCTCCCCCTTTAATTTTAAACTTATAGTGTCCCCCAACAAGCTCTCAGGAGCAATTGATGGGATTCTTTTATTACCAAGGCATTATGAGATGTATACATTCCCCATCTGAGCCTGTAACAGCCCTGTGATGAGACAAAAGCTTGGAACAAGCATTGGAATGAGGCTAGCACTGCCTTGTCTTCCTGTGTGATCTCAGGGATACTACAGCTTCATTTGTCCCTTTCATTCAGCAAACATTTATTGAATGTCTTGTAGGTGTGATGAGTACTCTAAGCTTTAAAAGTAAGTACACCAAGGCCTGGTGTGGTGGCTCATGCCTGTAATCCCAGCACTTTGGAAGGCTGAGGTGGGTGGATCACAAGGTCAAGACATGGAGACCATCCTGGCCCACATGGTGAAATTCCGTCTCTACTAAAGATACAAAAATTAGCTAGGCGTGGTGATGCGCGCCTGTAGTCCCAGCAACTCAGGAGGCTGAGGCAGGAGAATGGCGTGAACCCGGGAGGTGGAGGTTGCAGTGAGCCGAGATCGCACCACTGCACTCCAACCTGGTGACAGAGGGAGACTCCATCTCAAAAAAAAAAAAAAAAAAAAAAAAAACAAGTACATCAGGCCGGGCACAGTGGCTCACGCCTGTAATCCCAGCACTTTGGGAGGCCGAGGTGGGTGGATCGCTTGAGGTCAGGAGTTCAAGACGAGCCTGACCAGTATGGTGAAACCCCGTCTCTACTAAAAATACAAAAATTAGGCGGGAATGGTAGCAGGTGAAGAATGAGAATGGCTTGAATCCAGGAGGCAGAGGTTGCAGTGAGCCGAGATCACGCCATTGCACTCCAGCCTGGGCAACAGAGCAAGACTCCACATCTCAAAAAAAAAAAAAAAAAAGAATATACCACCCACCTCTTCAAGGAAGTTACATTCTAATAAACCCTATATATACAAAACTACATACAACTATAGTATTTTAAAATGCTGTAAATAGGCAAGTCAGCTCAGGATCCACCAAACCCTGCCCCCTGCCCCGCCCCCTGCCTTCCGCCACCGGTCCTGACCTTCCATTTTTAGGAAGGAGGCAAAGAAATGCTAGGGCTCAGAACAAAACCCATGGGCATTGGGTTGGTCCCATATCGTTTTTACGATATGATAAAGCCCCTCAAGAAATCACTGGGAGATTTGAACGAGGTTTCAGTTTAAATAATTAGGCATTGCCAAACCATAATCACAACAGCAAGGACTGTGGCTGCCTGGTGACCCCCGTAGCCCCGTCCCTAAGACAATGCTTGACATGTAGCAGGCTCTCAAACTTGTTCAATAGTTGAAAGGCAGATAGGGAATACTTGTTTTCTAGGGAGGTAGTCAGTTTTGCCCAGAAACAGGAAAACAAATGTCTAGTTTCCCTTCTAGCCCAAAGATGTCACTGACTCTCTGTTCAAAGTTGCACATATCATTGTGACCATGGGCAACCATGTATTAAGTGCCTATCATGTGTCAGGCAGTATTTTAAAATTCTGTCATTATAGTTCCAGGGCAGAGGTTATTTACAAATAAAGAGGTTATTTGTAAATAAAGTTCAGGCCAATGGCACAAAGTAGTGAAGGTGGGATTCACTCGGGTCTGTCACTTCCAGGCCCATGGTTTCTGCTTTGTAACCCTATTTGGAAAGAAAACCACAACTAAGATTATGACCCATCCTGACACAAGAAGTTTCACACATACACACCATACATACCGCCCCCGCCCCAGTATGATGGCACAGTGACCCAACCTCATGTAGAAAGGTACCAGTGCCAGCAAATGCATTTAACATTTTACTGAGATTCTCAACAGCTGCATTTTGTTTTGTATAGCAAATTTTTTACAAGGTAATTTTTTTCCATTTTTTATATTTTTATGAAAATTATTTTCTTAAGTTTTAAAGCCCTGCCCCTCCCCCAAAGAAGGATTAGTAACTACCAAGTAATGATTAGGAAAAAAAACAAAAGCAAAAACAGCTTTTAAACACTTGTGAGACAAGGGTAAGTGTCCAAAGTCAAGACCTTCTGGGCCCAGTGGAGGTGCTGGGCTGCCCCGGGACACCATCACTACCTCACCATCTACAATATCCTCAAGAGCTGAGCAGCCCTACACAGACCCTGGGGGGCTTCCTGTTCCACAAGTTCCACTCCCTTTTCCTCTCCATCTTTGCTGTTGGGCCTCCCCTCCAAATCTGCCTAACAAAGGCAGCACGATCTTTAATACCTGTGCAGCTTTGTAAATGGAGACAGGATACTCTATTTCGAAAGCTGAGATTCCCTGTCCAGTCTGGGGGAGGAAAAATTATCCAATGTAGCATGGATGGTTTCACTTTCTTGTCCACTCAGACACATGCTCATATTTATTACATGGATTTATCGGATGCTTCAAAAGTCCTGATGTGTAGTAGCACAAAAGTTCCTTGTAAAAAAAGAAGTTGCAAAATTGTAAAAATTTCTGCAGCAGTTCTGACGCCGGATGACAAAGCTCGTTCTGATTAGTAGTTTTTTTTGGACAGGCACAGCAGCTTCCCCTATAAGTCCTGTTCGGAGGGTTCTGTTTAGACCACAGGAAGCTGGAATCCAAGTTTAAAAGCCTCTCTGCTGACAACATATGGTACATTATCAACAAAATTCTACTCGGCAATAAAAGGAACAAACTACCAAGACGTTATATGTCATGGACGAACCTCAAAAACATTAGCTAAGTAAAAAAGCCAGACACGGCCCGGGCACAGTGGCTCACGTCTGTAATCCCAGCACTTTGAGAGGCTGAGGTGGGCGGATCACGTGAGGTCAGGTGTTCAAGACCACCCTGGCCAACATGGTGAAACCCTGTCTCTACTAAAATACAAAAATTAGCTGGGCATGATGGCTGGTGCCTGTAATCCCAGCTACTCAGGAGGCTGAGCCAGGATAATTGCTTGAACTGGGGAGATGGTGGTTGCAGTGAGCCGAGATCACGCCACTGCACTCCAACCTGGGCAACTGAGCGAGACTCTGTCTCAAAAAAAAAAAAAAAAAAAAAAAAGCCAGACACAAGACCACATATTATATGATTTCATTGATTCGAAGTGTCCAGAAAAGGCAAATTTATATATAGAGAAAGTAGATTGTTGGTTGCCCGGAACTGGGAGTAAGAACAGGATTAACTGTAAAAGAGCATGAAGGATCTTATTGGGAGGAATAAAATTGTTCCAAAACTGAGTAATGGTTATGGCTACACCATCGAGGGAAGTTACTAAAATCACTGAATTGTACACTTAAAATGGGTGAGTTTTATGATATGTAACATATGCCTCGTTGAAGTTTTTTTTGTTTTAAGTGACGCAGGAAAATAGGGTCTGGAGGCAGGGAACATAAGGCCGATTCACACTTCAGCTGTCACAGGAAAGATCCTCTCCATAGGGCATAGACCAAGTAAATGACTTTGTAACTTTACTTCATCCTCTCCATTTACATAGGGCTTACCCCAAGTAACCAGTGGAATCCTCTAGAGGGTATTTAAACTCCCCAAAATTCTGTAACTATGCTTGGGTACACTCCCACACTGTGGAGTGTACTTTCTTTTTCAGTAAATCTCTTCCTTGCTTTGTGCGTTTTGTCCAATTCTTTGTTCAAGATGCCAAGAACCTGGACACCCTTCCCCATTAACAAAAGGACTCCCTGCCTCCCGGAGCATCCTTCAAGCATTAAACATTTTTGAAGGCTCACAATCAACAGGACAGAATAATTACTTAGTGATGATTTCCAGAGTGAAATATTTTACTAGTTTTTAGTAAGCACATTTTAGTATCTGTACACTAGTAAAATGTTTTTAAGTAAAATTTTAAGTACACTGGATAATGTAATTAAATGTATACTAGTAAAATGTTTTATCTCATTTTTATCATATTAGTCTAAAATGTTTATTATTTTTGTATAAAAGGTAGCCAATAGGAAGGTAGGACTGGGGAGAAAGCTCAGCAAATGTCACAAAGGAGACTCCTAGTAACAAAATCTGAGGAGCTTTGTCTTTTAATATAAAGATGGTGCATCTGTCCCTTTACAGATTTCTCTCCTGTCCCCTGGGCTGGGGAAGGTGAATCTCCTGCCTGACACCCTGTCGAGAATAGTGTATCCAGCTGTTCTAGTCCCATGATGCCTCTAAAAACCAGACTGACTGGGAACAGCAGTGGGCGTTTGGCCAGTGAGGGCAGGTGGCCGAGTGGTATGCAGGAAACTCTCATGTTTCCCTGGGTTGGCTTCCTGCTCCCCTTTCCCTGTCACCAATAGCAGCTTCAATATGGGAGAAGATTAAAACAAAGGAAAAAAACAAAAAACTGTTTCCAAATTATAACCAACCAAGTCTGTGGAGGAAATTCACAAGGCAGCAGAGCAGCGTCTGCAGAATGTGCTCTGCCTACCGGGAGAACTAATGATCCCTGTGAGCAATGCGGGCTGCAGTGAGTCACACGGGGAAAGGTGGACAGAGGCAGAAGGACATCAAGGCCCCCACTACACACCAAATCGGAGTCAATCCTCCTGTTCTCCCCACCTGCTTCCCAAACTAATGACGTCCACGTTATCCCAGAGAAGAGTGGCTAGGGACACCCAGTCCTTCCCAATATGTGCACATCTCCAAATCTTGGTCAAATCTGTCAGATTTCTAATAGTCCCAACACCTCAATATCACCTAAACTGAGAAAGATTATTAGCCCGTGATGGTGGGACCCTTATTGAAGAAGGCCTGCCCCCTCCTCACAGTAGGGCAGACTCCTGGGTTCCCGATGGTTCAGGAGCCTGGGCTGTCATTTTTCTACCTGGGATTTGCAGCAGCCCTAATACAAGAAGATTCATTCATGCTGTTTACTTTGGCGGCCTCTTCACACAACTTTCCTCTCTAACACGTGTTAACTGTCAGAGTATTCACCTCACCTCCTTACTTCCCAGCTTCTCCAAAATCAAGGCAGTAGCAATAAATAATTTGGAAAATGCTGCTTAGTATTTTATGCCATGGTTAGCATTATAACCTTAATTAAAGAGACCCCAGGCTGAGGTGGCTCACCACACCCAGCCTATAATCCCAGCACTTTGGGAGGCTGAGGTGAGAGGATCACTTGAACACAAGAATTTAAGAACAGCCTGGGAAATAGAGCAAGATCAAGTCTCTACAAAAAATTTAATTAAAAAAAAAATTAACTGGGCATGGTGGTGCATACCTGTTGTTCCAGCTACTCAGGAGGCTGGGATAGAAGGATAGCTTGAGCCCAGGAAGATTGATGGAGTCTTCATGAATGAGATTCGTTTTCCTATAAGAGTCCCCAGAGAGCTGCCTTGCCCCTTCCACCATATGAGGATGCAGGGAGAAGCTACTATCCAAAGAGAAAGTACCAGTTAGAAGGAAGCAGACCCTCACCAGACACCAAATCGGCCCAGCCTCCAGAACTGAGAAATTTCTGTTTTTTATAAGGTACCCAGTTTATGGTATTTTGTTGGCATATGGGCAGCCTAAATGGGCCAATGCAGTGGGTAAAATTTATGACATGATGGCTTCGTATTATTGGGCACAGTGAGGCAAGTTTCTTGAACAGCTTTGGCAAGCAAGTTGTGAGTCTTGAGAAATAAACTATATTAGTTGGTTCACTCCCAGAGCAAGTGTTTCCTGGAGTAAGTACTAAGTTCTTTTTTCCTGATTCCAGTAATGTGTAGTACAGGGATAGGAAAGTATTTTGGTATCAGTTATCCCAGCTGAGTGCAGAGGACTACTCAACCATACTGGAGGAGGTCGAAAGGCTTTAGGAGGCACATGTTAAAGAAGGTGAAATTGGGGCTGGATGTGGTGGCCCACACCTGTAATCCCACTACTTTGGGAGGCTGAGGTGGGCAGATCACAAGGCCAGGAGTTCAAGACCAGCCTGGCCAACATGGTGAAAACCCGTCTCTACTAAAAATACAAAAATTAGCCGGGCGTGGTGGCACATGCCTGTAATCCCAGCTACTCGGGAGGCGGAGGCACAAGAATCGCTTGAGCCCAGGGGATGGAGGATGCAGTGAGACGAGATCACGTCACTGCACTCCAGCCTGGCAATAGAGCCAGACCGTGTTTTTTTTTCTTTTTAAAAAAAGAAGATGAAATTGATAGCATCATTTAAGAAACAGTACATCTTGAGATAGGATAAAACAATTGAGAGTTTGGGGTACATATATAACTAATCAAGTAAACAAACAAAAAGCAAACTTATTTACTCCCCTCCCCACCAAATAAATTATTTGCAGGGAAGGAAATCATAGTATACTACCTGACCCTGCTGTAATCATACATAGTAATAATAACAGGGTCTATTAATAAAAACACCTAATATACATCTAACCAAAATTATTATGTTTGGAAGACGTGAAGAAGGGAATGGGGTGAGTGTGTGAGAGATAACACACCAGGAGATAGGAAGATATTGAAAGAGAGACAAATGTTATCTTCCATAGAGGGGAGTCAATGGAAAATACAAGAAACCAAAAAAATCAAGAAATAGTAATAGAAGCATTTTATTTAGTGATATGAAGGTAATTTTTTTCTCTTTTCTTTTCTTTTCTTTTTTTTTTTTTTTTTTGAGACAGAATCTTACTCTGTCACCCAGGCTGGAGTACAGTGGCATGATCTAGGCTCACTGTAACCCCTGCCTCCTGGGTTCAAACAATTCTCCTGCCTCAGCCTCCTGAGTAGCTGGGATTACAGGCACGTGCCACCACACCTGGCTAACTTTTTTGTTTTTGTATTTTTAGTAGAGAAAGGGTTTCACCACACTAGTCAGGCTGGACTCAAACTCCTGATCTTGTGATCCACCTGCCTCGGCCTCCCAAAGTGCTGGAATTACAGGTGTGAGCCAGCGTGCTCAGCCGAAGGTAAATATTAATACTTAAAAAAGCAGTTAAAATATTTTACAGAGATTGTGTCTGGTGAGGGCAGAATGGGAGAAGCGGGGAGTAGGCAGTGGTACTCCAAGATTGCCTTTTTTCCATTAAAAGTCTTCAGAAGTGTTTTATTTAAATTACATGCATACAAACTTTAATAAAATATATATATATATATTTTTGAGACAGAGTCTCGCTCTGTCACCCAGGCTGGAGTGCAGTGGCGCGATCTCGGCTCACTGCAACCATCACCTTCCAGGTTCAAGCGATTCTCTCGCCTCAGCCTCACAATTAGCTGGGTTATAGGCGCTTGCCACCACGTCTGGCTGATTTTTGTATTTTTAGTAGAGATGGGGTTTTGCCATGTTGGCCAGGCTGGTCTCAAACTCCTGACGTCAGGTGATCTGCCTGCCTTGGCCTCCCAAAGTGCTGGAATTACAGGCGTGAGCCACCGCGCCCGGCCAATAAAATATTTAAAAAAAATTTAAACCTGAAAGACAAAAAGAAATTGTCATTTGCAGTCTCAGGCTGAGAGTTGGGACCAGGACTATGAGAAATAAATTTCTGTTTTTTTATAAGGTACTCAGTTTATGATTTTGTTACAGCAGTCTGAATGAACTAAGACAGTGGGCAAAATTTATGACATAAAGGCTTTGAATCATGGGGCACAGTGAAGCAAGCTGTGGTCTAATTATTTTGACCCACTTTAGCACATCTTTTGTTACAAACAAACTTTCTTAGACAAACTGTTGTTGAGCACATGTCAAAGTTTATTAGCTTTTTAGCAAGAGAATCTGAAAAGAGTGCCTGATGCCAGGTCTGAGAGGGCATGGAAACTAGAGGGCCATATATTTGGGAAAGAGAATGCTTACATAAGCAGCTAATTTTTAAAATTAAGCAACTTATTAGATTAAAAATCCAGTTTCATTTCATATGGTCATAAAAACACTATGTTTGTAGAAAGGAAATCGGGAGCAAAAAGTCCAAGACAGAAAAGCAGATGATAAGGAAACATCAGTGTTATTAAGTGAATAACAAGGGTTTGGTCCCCTGATGATTCAATTCACATGGAAGCATGCGTGGTCCCCAAACAGCTCAGAAGCAGAGTGTGGAGGAGGGCTGTCTTTGCACAGTGAATGCACATGTTGCAAATGAAGTTAGAGAGTCAAACCATTTGTCTGTTCTCTAATCTTGGGACAAATATTTTCGATACTTCACACAAAAGTAGGACCAGACAACTAGTAACAGTAAAAAACATTTTGGGCTTCCAGTTTCTAGAGTGATAAAACGATAAAACAAAGGACCAGGCGCGGTGGCTCAAGTCTGGAATCCCAGCACTAGGCCCATGTGGGCAGATCATTTGAGGTCAGGTGTTCAAGACCAGCCTGGCCAACATGGTGAAACCCCGTCTCTACTAAAAATATAAAAATCAGCTGGGCGTGGTGGCGGGTGCCTGTCATCCCAGCTACTCAGGAGGCTGAGGCAGGGAGAATTGCTTGAACCTGGGAGGCGGAGGTTGCAGTGAGCCGAGATCGTGCCATTGCACTCCTCTCAAAAACAAACAAAAGACAAATGAATGACAGTCCTCAACAATCAGATTAGTATTTTAACAATTCCATCTTGCAGTGTGCTGCGGAGATGTCTCTTAATGGGGAATTTGTATATAACCCCAATTCATGCTGAATGTAATAGATTATATAGAGTATCTGATTTTTCCTGATACATTCCTGAATTTTATTTGCTATGTTTTTAAATTTTATTTTTCCTTTTTTTCCTATGCATACCCATTTATTTGCTATTTTTAAATTTAGGATGTATGCATTTAAAAATGTTTTTGTCAGGTTTTGAATTGAAGTTCTAGGGCAGCATAAAATGAACTGGGAGAGCTTTGAACCCCTTTCTATTTTCCTGGAATTGTTTAAATACCATATGAATTATCTGTTCCTTAAAGCCTAGATAAAATTCAGTTATGGACTTACTATTCTATAACTGAATTTTACATACACAACAGAATTTTACATTCCATAACTGTTCCTGGGGACTTTTCAATGGCAGAATTTTAATCACAATTTCAGTCTCTTCTGTTGAAATTGATCTATTCATGTTTTCAACTTCTTCAGATAACTTTGGTAATTCATACTGTGCTAGGAAATAATCTATTTCTTTTGGAGTTTCAAATATGCTGTGGAGAAACATGTACTATTGTACAATTATTTTATTTTACTTCATTTTATTTGAGACACAGTCTCACTTTGTCACCCAGGCTGGAGTGCAGTGGGGTAATCACGGCTCACTGCAGCCTTGACCTGCAGTGGCACGATCACAGCTCATTGCAGCCTCGGCCTCCTGGGCACAAGTGATCCTCCCACCTTGACCTCCCAAGTAGCTGGGACTACAGGTGTGCACCACCATGCCCGACTAATTTTTCTGTTTTTTGTAGAGACAGAGTTTCACCATGTTGCCCAGGCTGGCCTCAAACTCCTGAGCTCAAGCAATGCACCTGCCTTGGCCTCCCAAAGTGCTGGGATTATAGGCATAAACCACCATGCCTGGCCAGTTTGTACAATTAGTTTACAATCCTTCCTGGATTTTTATTATGTCTTCTTTCTCATTCCTATTAATCTATATTTTTGCATTGTCTGTTCCTAGAGATGGGCATGAACCTTATTTTTGAGCATCTTTAATTACTAAGATGTTTAGGTTTATAATATTTATTGTATTGCACATTAAGCATTCTCTGTGTTCCATAGATTTTGGCATGGAATGTCTAACCTTTCTTTGTTTCTAGACAGTTTATAATTTTCCATTGTAGGATCCAACTAAAGCAGTACTTAGAGCAAAATTTACAATGCTGGGTGCCTATAAAAGAAAAGAAGAAAGGTCTCAAATCAATTACTTCAACTTCCACCTTAAAAAACTAGAAAAAGAAGAGCAGGGCTGGGCACAGTGGCTCACGCCTATAATCCCAGCACTTTGGGAGGCCAAGGCAGGTGGATCACTTGAGGTCAGGAGTCTGAGACCAGCCAGGCCAACATGGTGAAATCCTGTCTGTACCAAAAATACAAACTTAGCCAGGCATGGTGTCACCCTGTAGTCCCAGCTACTCAGGAGGCTGAGGCATGAGAATCGCTTGAACCCAGAAGGTGGAAGTTTCAGTGAGCAGAGATCCCACCACTGCACTGCACTCCAGCCAGGGTGACAGAGTGAGACTCTGTCCAAAAAAAAAAAAAAAAAAAAAAGAAAGAAAGAAAGGAAACAAAGGAAGGAAGGAAGGAGGGAAAGAAGGAAGGAAGGAAGGAAGGAAGGGAGGAAGGAAGGAAGGAAAAATAAAGGAAGGAAGGATGGAGGGAAAGAAGGAAGGGAGGGCAGGAGGGAGGGAGGGAGGAACAGAAAAAGAAGAGCAAATTAAAGCCAAGGTAAGATGAGGGAAGGAAATAATGAAGATCAGAGTGAAAGTCAGTAAAATAGAAAACAGAAAAACAATAGAGAGAATCAATGAAATCAAAGTCTCGTACTTTGAGACAATACAATTGACAAACCACTCATCAGACACATTATCACACAGTTATTGCGAAGTTTCTGTGAGTCTGGAATCTGAATGTGACCTCAAGGTGTGCAGTCAAGGTGTCAGCTGAAGGCTCAACTGAGAGAGAATGTACTTCTTCTCCTTCTTCTTTTTTTTTTTTTGAGACTGAGTCACACTCTGTCACCCAGGTTGGAATGCAGTAGGGCGATCTCGGCTCACTACAAGCTCCGCCTCCCGGGTTCACGCCGTTCTCCTGCCTCAGCCTCCCAAGTAGCTGGGACTACAGGCGCCTGCCACCACGCCTGGCTAATTCTTTTGTATTTTTATTTTTATTTTATTTTATTTTATTTTTTTTTGAGACGGAGTCTCGCTCTGTCGCCCAGGCTGGAGTGCAGTGGCCGGATCTCAGCTCACTGCAAGCTCCGCCTCCCGGGTTCACGCCATTCTCCTGCCTCAGCCTCCCGAGTAGCTAGGACTACAGGCGCCTGCCACCTCGCCCGGCTAAGTTTTTGTATTTTTAGTAGAGACGGGGTTTCACTGTGTTAGCCAGGATGGTCTCGATCTCCTGACCTCGTGATCCGCCCGTCTCGGCCTCCCAAAGTGCTGGGATTACAGGCTTGAGCCACCGCGCCCGGCCAGCTACTTGTATGTTTAATAGAGACGGAGTTTCACCATGTTAGCCAGGATGGTCTCGATCTCCTGACCTCGTGATCCGCCTGCCTTATCCTCCCAAAGTGCTGGGATTACAGGCATGAGCCACCGCACCTGGCCTGGGAGAGAATGTACTTCTAAGCTCATGAGGTTGTTGGCAGGATTCAGTTCTTCCCAGCCAATTGGACCGAAGGCCTGAGTTCCTCACTGTTGGCTGGAAACCTCCCTCAGTTCTTGGCCACACACACCTCTCCATGGGGCAGTCCACAACATGTCAGCTGGCTAGAGCGAGCCAGCAAGTGGGGGAGTGGAAGAGCATCCGCAAGACAGAAGCCAGAGTCTCTATGCAACCGCATCTCAGCAGTAATATCTCATCACCAGTGTCATATTCTGTTGGTTAACTGGATGATCAAAATAAGACTTTCAAGCATAAAAAATATATAACATTTGTAAAGTTATGTGGGAGAATTGGAATGGAAGTAAGTTTCTATAGGTAAAATGCACAAGGTACAATTTCTGATCCTTAATGAAGAGCTTGTTTATAGTATTTTATGTTATTATTTATTTATTTATTTTTGAGACAGTGTCTTACTCTGTTGCCCAGGCTGGAGTGCAGTGGCATGATCTTGGTTCACTGCAACCTCCACTTCCCAGGCTCAAGTGATTCCTGTGCCTCGGCCTTCTAAGTAGCTGGGATTACAGGTGCCCACCACCACACCTGGCTAATTTTTGTATTTTTAGTAGAGATGGGCCTATGGTAATTTGTAAGTGGATAATGGAGGGTTTCAAATCACTATTGTATTCATATTCCAGTATACATGTAAAAAGACTGATGAGACAGTTTTGTTTTAAAACGTCAGTGTTTACAGTACCCCAGAAATTATATACTTCATAATTATTTGAACTTGTGATAAAACAATTTCTTGTCACATTTGTTACAATGAGAAAGGAGGCACACAATTTTTTCCTAGTAATTTTATGAGGTGTGCAAGTCTATAACTGTGAAGCCACTGCTCCAAACCACCATGCTATGTTGCCCGGTTGTCTTGAAGGTATGGCCAGGCTATTGTTTACACTACACACACCTTAACTTCCTAAAATAGTCCTTAGTCCGTCTGCTCCCCAAAGTTTGCACAGCAGTTACTCCAGCGTCTCTGTCATTGGGCCCCTCGTTGTGACTCCCTCACACAGTGTTCCTCTCTTGTTCTCCAGCTCAGCAGTCCCTGCACTCTGCTCCTGACTTCTGTCCCTCAGGGCGCCCCTGAGAGGCAGGGCCTGGTCTTCCACTCTGACAGCTTCTCTCCCGCAGGAGTAGCCCCTGAAATCCTGCACAATGACATTTCTCATTTTATTTCATGTGGATTGGGGAGTCTGGGTGCCTCATAGAATTGCTTTTTACTGGACTGCATAGTATGCCATTAGTCTGCACAGAGAGACATTTCAAGAAAGAAAGCACTATTTGAAATGTGTTCCTTATTTATCATAGGGGTGCTGTGGAGAACTTTTTTTTTTTTTGAGACAGTCTCGCTCTGTTGCCCAGGCCAGAGTGCAGTGACACAATCTTGGCTCACTGCAACCTCCACCTCCTGGGTTCAAGCGATTCTCCTGCCTCTGCACGCAGCTGTTGAGAACATTTTCTATAAGCTCAAAGTGTCTTCTCTATGGGAACCTGAGGAAAATACTCTCTCGGCTCTATTGGGTAGAGTTGGCTTGTCTTAGACAACAATTTAATTCCATTAAATTTGGAACTGATTGTGCTCCTGTGTCTCGCTACTAAGATCAGAGACAAACGTTTGGCTGCCCTTTGGAAACTGCATAGGCACTGATAAAGTATGTTACTTTACTATCATACCCTAAATTTCTATTTACTGTGACATCTAAAATCTATTTAATTGTTGCATTGTATGTATCTTTGTAATGTACACACATATATAGTGTTGCCCTCAAATGAGGAAATGTTGTATAAAATGCATTCAGAGCCAAAAGAGAGTGAAATGTTGAACTGCATTTTCCATTGTCTTCTGCTGCAGTTCATATTAAGCTATGTTGAAGAAATGAGTACTGACTGAGAAGACCAGCACTTCAACTGCCAAGAGTCTTGGAAGCGACATTACTTCGGTCTGTCTCTCAGTCTGCTAGCTCAAAAGACAGATTTGGGCATAGCCTGACTGATCCTGTCTTGCAGGGTAGATTAACCCAACTCATTAGAGACAGATATATAAACCAGAATTTCACATCACAAATTTGTAATGAAAGATATATCTGTCAAGTAGACCTCGAATCCTGGCACTGACATGTTTGATGAAGATGGAGTGACAACAAAGGGAGTTAATATCAGGCCCAACAACAGGAATACAAAAACCCCCAGGGCCCAGGTCACACACATGGGATGGTGTGCTCAGAGATGGTGGTTAGAAAAGTTCTGCCAACCTCCAGCTCTCTGGGCATCTCTCTTCTGGCTCCCAGTGGATTGACCTTATTATGTCCCTTTAGTCTTGTTCCAAAAGATCAAATTTTTACTTGGTAAATTATGTCTATATTCCTGTCTTCCACTTTGAGCCTCAGCCTCTATTCTCATCACCTTAACAGGAGTTTGGGGATAACGACTTAGTCAAACATTTGAAAACAATGTCTTGGTTTATTCCCTGAAAAAGATCGCCAATCACCTCCATTCTTTGTAGATGTTCCATGTGTACCCGGCAGAGGGCGATCATACTTTCCTCATCTCCAGGTTCTTAGGAGGCACTTCTTGGAACCTCTCTCAGCAAAAACATGGCAGCCGTCTTCCCTTACAAAAACTATTTCTTGTTGTTTATAAAAATATAGAATAAATTTGACTTTTAAATAACTAAAGTTTGAATTAAAACTGAGAGGTAGCTTTCTGAATACAATATGCATTTTAAAATAAAATATGTGTCCAGTGGGTGAAAGGCACAGCACTAACAGCTATTCTGGCTTAAAACTCAGCAGAGCCATGTGATCTATACTAGCACACCTATAGTGCTGGTAATCTGTGTCACATTTATAGGTCACCTTGAGACACAGAAACCTGTTGTTTCTGTAACTTCCAGCTGAATATAGTTATCTGACTGAAGAGGACATACAAATTCATAAAGCTCTCAGTTCATTTTAATAATTTTATAGCTGCTTCAGCATTTCTGAGACAGGTAACTTGGAATACATTTTGGCAGAGATAGAGGAAAAAAAGTTTACTCTCTTACCCCAGACTCCAAGCATACTTTTCAAGACTAGATCTCTTTCATTAAAATGTTACTTCTGGAGGCCATGGTGGGCAGATAACTTGAGGTCAGGAGTTTGAGACCAGCTTGGCCAACATGGGGAAACCCCGTCTCTACTAAAAATACGAAAAATAGTGGCTGGACACGGTGGTTCATACCTGTAACCCCAGCACTTTGGGAGGCCAAGGAAGGCGAATCACCTGAGGCCAGGAGTTCAAGACCAGCCTGGCCAACATGATGAAACCCCGTCTCTATTAAAAATACAAAAATTAGCCAGGCATGGTGGTGTGTGCCTATAATCCCAGCTCTTTGGGAGACTGAGGCAGGAGAATCACTTGAACCCGGGAGGCAGTGGTTGTGGTGAGCTGAGATCATGCCATTGCATTCCAGCCTGGGCAACAAGAGTGAAACTCTGTCTTGAAAAATAAAATAAAATAAAATAAAATAAAATAAAATAAAATGTCACTCTGGTCTTGTTCTCTTCTAGGAACAAGAAGTACCTACTTGTTTGTTTGTTGCAGGAGTACCTGCATCCACCCTGGGCCCATCATCAATATAAACAGCAAGGAACTGCAATTTTAGATTAACTATCTAGAGATGAGCAGGTCCAGATTCTGGCCTTTAAATAGGTATAAAGACGTCCTCAGACATTTGTTTCTTCCCTGAAGGTAGAAATAGTGGAAGTAGCATGGTTGGAGGACATCAGGCAGAAGTGGGCTTTTACTCCAGCTGTTTCCTCATTTGTAAAATGGGGTTAATATTAAGACCTAATGTCGTGGAGCTGTGTAGTTAAAATGTTTAGCATAAGTTAGGGGATGGAACTTTGTGAACATGAAAATCATCTTTAGGATGAGGTGAGGATCATCTATCAAGGCAGGGGACCCAGAGAAGAAAGAAGATAGACAGGACATGGGACACATAAGGGGCAAGAATCCCGTCCAGGAGTGAAGAGTCTGACAGCAGGAACTGACAGTTAAGCTTTTACCTGTTACAACACCTACGCTTCACAGAGCAGAGACAACACTCAGGCAAACAAGGGCAAGGAAGAGCCGACTCCAGGACAACTTCCCCTCAGTTCCGAGGACAGCCTCTACTTGTCTGCTCATCTGCCCAGTGGCGTGGAGCTGCCTGGGTCCCCTGACACCTTGAGGGGTCTCCTTCCTTTACCAACACCAAGGGAGCCAGTGGAAAGGGGGTCAACTCCAGACATCCCCCCACTTCCCATTCTCAACAGTGAGAGGAGCAAGTGCTTACTGACCTCAGGTTAAAGACATGGTTATAGTAGCAGAAATGCTAAGACAAACTGAATTGGGTCTTGAAATTCAAGTCCAGTTATTCCTCCAAGAGCCATTTTAGCATGTCTTTAAATCTCTTCTCATGCTTCACCATAGTTTCTTTGGATTTTGGTGGTGAAAATGCCAAACATCAGAAAACTTGAATACATGTGTATCCAGATTTAGCAAAACCAACCTGTGTCGGTTTATATCCATTGTGAACACCGTGTGTAGCTTGTGCTTCCCCATGTGCCACTGCTCCTGGCTCATCTTAATTCATCCCTGATTTCTGGTTGTTATGAATCTTTAATCTGGCTGGCTTTCTCGGAAGTTTTAACACAGAAGTGCAAGGAAGATATGGAAATTGTTTTGGTAATTCTGGAACAAGAGATTTTGAAACTCTTTTAAAAAATCATTTTAAGGCCGGACACGGTGGCCTACGCCTGTAATCCCAGCACTTTGGGAGGCCTAGGCGGGCGGATCACGAGGTCAGGAAATCAAGACCATCCTGGCTAACACAGTGAAACCCCATCTCTACTAAAAATACAAAATAATTAGGTGGGCATGGTGGCGGGCGCGCCTGTAGTCCCAGCTACTTGGGAGGCTGAGGCAGGAGAATGGCGTAAACCCGAGAGGTGGACCTTGCAGTGAGCAGAAATCATGCCAGTGCACTCCAGCCTGGGCGACAGAGTGAGACTTGGTCTCAAAAAAGAAAAAATCATTTTAAAAACCAGATGCCTTTATGTATTCCCCTACGTAAAATGTGAAAGGTTCAGATGGTCATCAAGCCAGTGTCAAGTGGA
Organism: Macaca fascicularis; assembly: GCF_037993035.2. Taxonomy (NCBI): domain Eukaryota; kingdom Metazoa; phylum Chordata; class Mammalia; order Primates; family Cercopithecidae; genus Macaca; species Macaca fascicularis. The sequence continues at coordinate 50,851,729 of NC_088387.1, read as the reverse complement.
ATTGCTTACAAGTATTTGCTTTATGAGGAGAGGGGGCATTATTCGGTCTGAATGCAGCAACCTTAACACACTAAGATTAGTGTCATCATCTTAATTTACAACAATAAAGATGTGCACCTGCTACAGTAGTATGATGCCCAGGCAGGTCAAAGAAATGATTTAGTTGGCTTTACTTGCTTTAAGTAAACATCAAGACTAAGAAACCACACATTTGCATTTTATCAACTGCTTTGTAAAGAGGTTAAACCAACAAAATTAATTAAAATTGACAGAAATTTACTGAGCATTGATTAGGGGCAAGGAAATGATGAACAAAACAGCTCACACCCAAAAACATTCTTGCAATGCTAACTAAACCACTGCAATTAACTTTTTAAAAGAAAGTTTAAAAAGATAATATATATTTATTATTATTATTATTATTCTTTACATTTTTTTTTGAGATGAAGTCTGGCTCTGTCGCCCAGGCTGGACTGCAGTGGCACGATCTTGGCTCACTGCAACCTCTACCTCCCAGGTTCAAGCAATTCTCCTGCCTCAGCCTCCTGAGTAGCTGGGATTACAGGCATGCGCCACCACACCCAGCTAAATTATATGGTATTTTTAAACCTATTTGAATAAACTCCAAGAGTTTCCTAACTTTTTTTTCTCAATGGTACACTGTTGAGTTAGTCAGCCACAAGTACTTGGTCTTTTGTTCTGTATTTGATACTAATTAGAGTTTCTTCATGTAATTGTGAGGGTTTTTGTCTCATTTTTTTTTTTTTTTTTTTTTGAGACGGAGTCTCGCTCTGTCACCCAGGCTGGAGTGCAGTGGCCAAATCTCAGCTCACTGCAAGCTCCGCCTCCCGGGTTCACGCCATTCTCCTGCCTCAGCCTCCCGAGTAGCTGGGACTATAGGCGCCCGCCACCTTGCCTGGCTAGTTTTTTGTATTTTTTTTAGTAGAGACGGGGTTTCACCGTGTTAGCCAGGATGGTCTCGATCTCCTGACCTCGTGATCCGCCTGTCTCGGCCTCCCAAAGTGCTGGGATTACAGGCGTGAGCCACCGCGCCCGGCCTTGTCTCATTTTTATGGTCAACCGTACTTTATTGGAATGCTTTCAGTTTCAAGTTACTAAAACCTTAACTCAAACTGACTTCAAAAAATAAAGAAATTAGCCCATATAAAAAGCAGTTCAGAGAGGGTGATTTCAGGACTGAATAATCCAGCAGATTAAAATGCCATTGAAATCCTGATCTGACATGTAAAGGACTTCAAAGATGCCACTCCATTCTAGTACGTCAAAAACTAGACAAACTGAAAAATCAACAACTGTTCTCAGATCTGTCAGAGAAGTGAGGTCACAGGGCAAACTGTTGCCCCCAGACAGAGAAACAGACAGGTGGACACAGAGAACCACAACTTACTGGGGAGGAAACTCACAAGCAGAAAGTTTTGTGGGAACCAAGCTTGCCCTGTAATTATCAGTTACAGGAAACCTGCCCTGTAATTGACAAATCATTTAAGGTTCTGTGTGGACAACTCTATGAGTTAAAAACTCCAACGACTCAGTCATAGCTCCCACCCCCAGTGCTCTTTTGTGACTTTTTCCTCTGGGACCTCTACCAGGTTCTCTCAGTGCATAGCAGAAAAATCCCCTCTGGCTTCCAGCAGAAAGGGTGGGAAGTAACCATTTTTAAAAAATATACCAGAGCGTTCCGTTCTTTTTTTTTTTTTTTTGAGACAGAGTCTCGCTCTGTTGCCCAGGCTGGAGTGTGGTGGCATGATCTCGGCTCACTGTAACCTCCACCTCTCAAGTTCAAGTGATTCTCCTCCCTCAGCCTCCTGAGTAGCTGGGACTACAGGCATGCACCACCACACCCAGCTAATTTTTGTATTTTTAGTAGAGACGGGGTTTCACCATGTTGGCCAGGCTGGTCTCGAGCTCCTGACCCCATGATCCTCCTGCCTCGGCCTCCCAAAGTGCTGGGATTACAGGTGTGAGCCACCGCGACCGGTATTCTGTTCTTTCTTAAAAGGCCTGTCCTCAAGATAAACTAGTTTACCAGAGCCTAACCTATTGGTGTTTTATCAAGGTCTAACTAACCTAGAGGAAGGGATACCCAATTTCAGCCCCCCATCCCACCTAAGGTGAGGAAAAACTGACAGGCACTTCAAAATTTACAGCTTAGGCACACGGGGTCACTACAAGACAGACTTAATCATAGGACTATTACCCATCAAGCACATACAAACACATTAGTAATAAAGACCTATTTACCAGAGTTCCTTTTCACCCAGCCCATCATGTCCAACTTTCAATAAAAAATTACAACGCACACTAAAAGGCAAAAAACACTGTTTGAAGATACAGAGCAAGCATAGAACCAGACTCAGACATGCAAAGGATGTTGGAATGATCAAACTGGGAATTTACAACAACTATGATTAATATACTAAGGGCTCTAATGAAAAAAGTGGACAAACTGCAACAACAGATAATGTAAGCAGAGATATATAAATTCTAAGAAAGAATGAAAAAGAAATGCTAGAGATCTGCTATGGTTTGGGTATTTGTGTCTTCCAAATCTCAAGGTGAAATGTGACCCCAAGTTGTTGGAGGTGGGGCGTGGTGGGAGGTATATGGATCATAGGGGTGAATGCCTCATGAATGGCTTAGCACCATCCCCTTGGTGATGACTGAGTTCACGAGAGATCTCATTGTTTAAATGTGTGTCCCTCCTTGTTCTCTTGCTCCTGCTCTCACCATGTGACATTTCTGCTCCAACTTCATCTTCGGCCATGTGTAAAAGTTTCCTGAGGCCCCCACCAGAAGCCAAGCAGAGGCCAGCATCACACTTCCTGTAAAGGCTACAGAACTATCAGCCAATTCAATCTCTTTTCCTTATAAATTACTCAGTCTGAGGTATTCTTTATAGTAATGCAAAAACAGCCTAACACACAATCAAAACTGCTGTAAACAGAAATGAAGAATGCCTTTGATGAGCTCAAGGTGATAGTGACAGCAGGCAGCCAAATTCCAAGGCAGATGGGGGTGGATCTCTGTTGAAACCCCACCTCCAAGCTGAAGACAGTTTAAATCCTCGGAACAGATTGAGAAATCATCTTCCTGTTTGGCATGCTTTCCTCTGATTGGGCCCCACCCTTCACCTATTTTACATACATCTATCCTTTTCTACATCTATCCTTGGTTTACTACACTGTCATGCCCACCTTTGAGTGGAGGCCTTGCTTTAACCTTTCTTGCATACACACAAACCAATCAGCATCCACTCCCCACCCTGTGCCTATAAAGACCCCAGACTCAGTCAGAACAGGAGGAGATGGCCTGACTTTGGGGAAGAGATGACCTAACTCCAGGGAAGACGACCTGCCCTTCCCATCTCCTCTCCAGTTCCTCTCTATTGAGAGCAGTTTTCGTCACTCAATAAAATTCTCTGCCTTCACCGTCTTTCATCTTCATGATCTCATTCTTCTTGGAATCTGGAAAAATGCTCAGGACCCATGGAATGCAGGTCCCCAGAAAGGCTGTCACGTCAGCCCTTTGCACTTGTCAGTGGAGGGCAGCCGCCCCACACGACAAGGCAAGGGGCCAACTGAGCTGCTAACACACCACCGTCCGCGGACAGCAGAACTAAAGGAGCATTGTAACACTTCCTTGGGACTTCAGGGTTGTGGGCACCCTCACCTGGGTGCCACCATGTTCCCCTCGAGGCAACACACCTGGTCTGGCTGCAGGCCCTGCGTGGAGCATGCTCATGTGTCAGTGCCTGCACTCACTCCCTCGTGTTCTCCCTCCCACAAGTGGTTGAGCTTGGTGGGCCAAGTAGATGGGCACCCCTTCCGTGAGTCCAGTTACTATTGACTCGGTGTGGTGGTTCACACCTGTAATCCCAGCACTTTGGGAGGCTGAGGTGGGCAGATCACTTGAGATGAGGAGTTCAAGACTAGCCTGGCCAACATGGTGAAAACCCATCTCTACTAAAAATACAATTAACCAGGCATGGTGGTGCATGCCTGTAATTCCGGCTACTTGGTCCCAGCTACTGAAGCAAGAGAATTGATTAAACCCGGGAGGTGGAGGTGGCAGTGAGCTGAGTAATCGCTCCAGCCTGGGTGACAGATTGAGATTCTGTCTTAAAAAAAAAAAAAAATAGCCAGGCCCAGTGGCTCACATCTGTGATTCCAGCACTTCAGGAGGCCGAGATGGCTGGAGTTCGAGACCAGCCTGGGCAACATAGTGAAACCTCATCTCTACTAAAATGCAAAAATTAGTCAGGTGTGGTGGTACATACTTGTAATTCTAGCTACTTGGGGGGCTGAGGCAGGAAAATCACTTGAACCCGGGAGGCAGAGGTTGCAGTGAGCCAAGGTCATGCCACTGCACACCAGCCTGGGCAACAGAGTGAGACTCTGTTTCAAAAAGGCTACTCTTGAAAAGACAAAAGATAGTTTGGTGAGGATGTGGAGAAAAGAAAACTCCTTGTACACTTTTGGTGAGAATGTAAATTAGTACAGTCATTATGGCAAACAGTATAGAAGTTCCTCAAAAAATTAAAAAATAGAACCACCATGTTGTCTTAGTCCATTTGTGTTGCTACAAAGGAATACTTGAGGTTGGGTCAATTATTATTTTATTTTTTGTAGAGACAGCAGTCTCGCTAAGTTGTGCAAGCTGGTCTTTATCTCCCGGCCTCAAGCAATCCTCTTGCCTCAGCCTCCCAGAGTACTATTACAGGTGTGTGCCACTGCACTCGGCTGAGGCTGGATAATTTACATAGGAAATAAGTTTATTTGTCTCAGAGTTCTGTAGGTTGTACAAGACACAGTACTGGCATCTACATCAAACTGCTTCCACTTATGGTGGAAAGCAAATGGGAGCAGGCATGTGCAGAGATCACATGGTCAGAGAGAAAGCAAGAGAGAGGAGACAGGCACTAGGCTCTTTTTAACAATCAGTTCTCATGGTAACTAATAGAGTGAGAACTCATACATTACCTTGAGAATAGCACCAAGTCATTCCTTAGGGATCCAATGACTCAAACACCTCCCACCAGGTCCCACCTCCAACACTGGGGATCAAATTTCAACATGAGACTTGGCAGGGTCAAACAAATCATATCTAAACCATGGCACATATGATCCAGCAATTTCACTTGAGTATATACACTTGGGTATATTTCCAAAGGAAATGAAATCAGTATGTCCAAGAGATATCTGCACTCCCATATTTGTTGAAGCATCATTCATAATAGCCAAGACACAGAATCAACCTAAGTGTCCATCAATGCATGAATGGATAAAGATAATGTTACACACACACACATACACACACACACACAGTGGGGTACTACTCAGCCTTAAAAAAAGAAGGAAATCCTGTCATTTGTGACAACATGGATGAATCTGGAGGATGTTATACTGAGATAAGCCAGGCAAAGAAAGAAAAATTCTGCATGCTCTCACTTATACAAGGACTCTAGAAAGGTTGAACCCATAGAAGCAGAGAGTAGAATACCAGGGACTGAACAAGGTGGGGGCAAGAGGGAGATGTTGGTCTAAAAGTATGAAGTTTCAGTTAGATAGGAGGAGTAAATTTTGGAGATCTGTTGTACAGCATGGTGGCCATAGTTAATCATGTATAACTGAAAATAGTCGAGAGATTTTAAATGTTCTCACAAAAAATGCTAAGTATGTAAGGTGATAAATATGTTAACTAGCTTGATTCACTTTAAAAAAGGCAATATAGTGAGGCTTCATCTCTACAGAAAACTTAAAAAAACTAGCCAAGTGTGGTGCCATGTGCTTGTAGTCCCAGTTACTCGGCAGGCTGAAGTGGAAGGATTACTTGAGCCCAGGAGGTGGAAGCTGCAGTGAGCTGAGATTGTACCACTTGTACTCCAGCCTGGGTGACAGAGGGAGACGCTGTCTCAGAAAAAAAAAAAAAAGTTTCAAAATGTATACATATATCAGAACATCAGGTTGCACACCATAAATAAATACAATTTTTCTCAATTAAAAAATTAAGATACACATATAACAAAGATACAACGATGAAAGCAAAAAAAAAGAAAAGAAACTTCAAAACTGAAGAGTAAAGAGAAAAAAAGGCTGAAAAAAAAGGACCAGAATATTCAAGAACTATGGGACAGCTACAAAAGGTATAACCATCACATAATGGGAATACCAAAAAGAGGAGAGAGAAAGAAACAGAAGCAATATTTGAAGCAATGACTGGAACTTCCCCAAATTCATGCTATACACCAAACCACAAATCTAGGAAGCCCAGATAGGATAAATGTAAAAAACCACTCCTCACAAAACAAACAAAACAACCCAAAGCCCCCTCAAAACCTGCACCTAGGCACATCATATTCAAACTTCAGAAAATCAAAGATAATGACAAAAATCTGGAAAGAAGCCAAAGGGGAAAATACCTTACCTATGTAGGAGCAAATATAAAAATTAAATCCAACTTCTTAGAAACCATGCCAACAAGAGGAGAGTGGATTTAAATATTTAGTGATGAGAGAACACACACACACACACACACACATGCACGGAATCTTATAGCCTTCAAAAGTGAAGTGGAAAAAAAGACTTTCTCAGACATATTGAAAATTGAGGGAATTTGTGATCACTAGGCCTGCCTTGCAAGAAATATTAAAGGAAATTCTTAGGCTAGAAACTCAGATCTACATAAAAAGAAGAGCATCAAAGAAGGAATAAGATAAGTGAATTTTTCTTATTTTTAATTGATCTAGCAGATAACAATTTGTTCAAAATAATAATAGCAACAATTTGAGGATTATAGTTAACATATGAGTAAAATGACACCAATGATACAAGGGACAGAGGGAGAAATTAGAAACATTTTGTTATTACTACAATACCTGTGAATTGTATAGCATTAATTGAAAGTGGACCTGAAGTATAGAAACAGAGAATAGAAAGCTGGTCACCGGGGCTAAGAATGGGGGAAATGGAAAGATGTTGGTCAAACGGTACCAATTTCCAGTTGATGAATAAGTTCTGGGACCTAATGTACAGCATGGTGACTATAGGTTATAATGTACTATGTACATAAAATTTGCTGAGAGAGTAGTTCTTAAGTATTCTCATCACACACAAACACACACACACACAGGTAACCATGTGACATAATGGATATGTTAGCTGGACTGTGGCAGTCATTTCACAATACATACTTATATCAAAACATCACACTGTACACCTTGAATATATCAACAATTTTTTTGTCAATTATACTCAATAAAGCAGAAGAACCAGAAGAGAAAGAAAGTAGACTTGAATATGTTATAAATGTATGTTACTAACTCTAGGGCAGTCACTTTTAAAAAGAAAAAAAAAATGGAATCATATAAAGTGTTCAATTAAAATCACAAATGGCAAAAAAATTGTGGAAGACAAAAACAAAAACAAGGCCCGGTGTGATGGTTTACACCTGTAATCCCAGCAATTTGGCAGGCCGAAACAGGAGGACCCCTTGAGCCCAGGAGTTCAAGGCTACAGTGAGCCACGAGTGTGCCATTGCACTCCAGCCTGGGTGACAGAGCAAGACCCTGTCTCAGAAAAGAAAAGAAAAAAAAAATCCAAGAGAAATAAATAGAAAACAATAACAAATATAGTAGATGTTAATCCAACCTTGTTAGTAATCATTTTAAATTTTAATGGCTTAAATATACCAGTTAAAAGAGATTTTAAGTCAGAGGGGATCAAAAAATAAGACCCAACTATATGTTGTCTATGAGACATAAACCAGTTGGCCATTTGTATGTCTTTAAATATAAAGACAACTATAAATTAAAAGGATTGAGAAAATATACCATGCTAACACTAATCAAAAGAAAGCTGGAATAGCTATATTAATTTCAGACAGAACAGACAGCAAGCACGTAAAATTACTAGGGATAAAGAGGATCTTCACAGAATGATAAAAGGGGTCAATTCTCCAAGAATACACAACGAATCCTTAAAGTGTATGTGGCTAATAACAGAGCATCAAAATATGCGAGGCAAAAGCTAATACAACATCAATAAGAAATAGATGAATCCACTATTACAGTTAGAGACTTCAATATCCCTGTCAGAAACAGACAGAGCCCGGGCACGGTGGCTCACGCCTGTATTCCCAGCACTTTGGGAAGCCAAGGTGGACAGATTACCCAAGGTCAGGAGTTTGAGACCAGCCTGGCCAACATGGTGAAACCCATCTCCACTAAAAATACAAAAATTACCCAGGCATGGTGGCAGGCACCTGCAATCCCAGCTACTGGGGAGGCTGAGGCAGGAGAATTGCTTGAACCAGGGAGGTGGAGCTTGCAGTGCACCAAGATCACACCATTGCATCCAGCCTGGGTGAGAGAGCAAGACTCCATCTTAAAAAAAAAAAAAAGAAAAAAAGAAATAGACCCCACAGGCAGAAAATCAGCATGACACAGCTGAACTCCACAATACCATCAATCAACTGGATATAATTGACATCTATAGACTACTTCATCCAATTACAGAATACACATTCTTCTTAAGCTTATATGGAGCATACATCAAACAGACCACATTCTAGGCCACAAAATACACCTTAACAAGTTTAAAAGAATAGAAATTATATATCATGCATGCACTCAGACCACAGTGGAGTTAAACTAGAAATAAAAAACAAAAATGGAACTACAAAATCCCCAAATACTTGAAGATTAAACAAGACACTTCTAAATAACACATGGGTAAAAGAAGACATTTCAAGAGATATGAAAAAAATATTCTGAACTAAATGAGTATGCAACTTATCAAAACTTGCGGGAACACCAAAAGCAGTGAGATTAGAGGGAAATTTATAGTATTGCATGGATATATTAGAAAACAAAAATCTAGGCCAGGAGCAGTGGCTCACACTTGTAATCCCAGCACTCTGGGGGGCCACGGCAGGCAGATTGCTTGAGTCCAGTTCAAGATCAGCTTGGGCAACATGGGGGAGACCCTGTCTCCATTAAAAATACAAAAAATTAGCCAGGTGTGGTAGTGCATGCCTGTAGTTCCAGCTACTCGGGAGGCTGAGGAGGGAGAATCACCTGAGCTCGAAAGGTCAAGGCTGCAGTGAGCTGAGATCATGCCACTGCACTCCAGCCTGGGGGCAACTGGTGTGAGACCCTGTCTCAAAAAAAAAAAAAAAAAAAGAAGAAGAAAAAATCTAAAATAATTAATAGTCTAAGCTTCTACTTAGAAAACTAGAAATAGAGCAAATTAAACACAAAGCAAGCAGAAGGAAATAAATAATAAAAATCAGAACAGAAATCAATGAAAGTAAAAACAAGAAATCAATAATCAGTTTTCAGCTGATTCTTTGAAAAGATTAGCAAAATTTATAAGCCTCTATTTAGGCTAAGAAAAAGAGAGACACAAAAATTAAAAAAAGGAAGTAAGAGAGACAACATAAATTACCAGATATATAAAAAGGGCTATCACTACAGTCCCATGAGCATAGTAAAGGAATACTATGAACAAGTCTATGCCCACAAATTTGATAACCTAGATAAAATGGACCAATTTTTGAAAATCACAATCCACCAAAACTCACAAAAGAAGTAAGGCCACTTGAATAGGCTTCTATCTACTAAGGAAATTGAATCAATAATTAGCAACCTTCCAAAACAGAAACCACCAGGCTCAGATGGGTTCATTGGTGAATTCTACCAAACATTTAAGGAAGAAACAGGCCTGGCATGCTGGCTCAAACCCATAATCCCAGCCCTTTGGAAGGTGGGAGGATTGCTTGAGGCCAGAAGTTTGAGACCAACCTGAGCAACATAACAAGACACTATCTCTACAAAAAATTTAAAAATTAGCTGGGTGTGGTGGTGCACAACTATAGTCCCAGCTATTTGGGAGGCTGAGGTGGGAGGATTGCTTCAGCCTAGGAGTTTGAGGCTGCAGTGAGCTATGATCACACCACTGTACTCCAGCCTGGGTGATAGAGCAAAATCTCATCTCAAAAAAAGAGGGATGGGGGAGGGAGAATATATTGTCTATAGAGAAGAGTCAATTAGATATATCAACAATTTCCAATATGCAAACTATAAAGTGTAATTTGAAGAAAACTGTACACAATTTTATTTTAAAAAATTAAATGACTATACTGAAAAAAATAAAATTTTCAGGAAAATGCAATAAGGTGTTACAAACAGACATGGCTAAGGCACTGATTGAAGTATATAAATAACAAGAATTATTATTTTTTGAGACGGTTTCTTGCTCTGTTGCCTGGGCTGGAATGCAGTGGCGCGATCTTGGCTCACTGCAACCTCCACCTCCCAGGTTCAAGCAATTATCCTGCCTCAGCCTCCCGAGTAGCTGCGATTACAGGCACCCACCACCATGCCCGGCTAATTTGTTCTATTTTTAGTAGAGTTGGGGTTTCCCTATATGGGCCAGACTGGGCTCGAACTCCTGACCTCAGGTGATCCACCCACCTCGGCTTCCCAAAGTGCTGGGATTACCCCACCCCGGCTTCCCAAAGTGCTGGGATTACAGGTGTGAGCCACCATGCCCGGCCTATTGTTTTTAATGTTCAAATAATCCATATCAAGCTTTTAAAATTATGTAAACATTCTGGATAATTGTTATTTATCTTTAAAAATTTTTATTAGTGAAGTTTCTTAATTTTAAAAAGCCCACTGATAAATTAAACTTGTTATTCAATAAATGATTTTTGCTTTTGAGAAAGGGTTTCACCCTGTCACCCAGGCTGGAGTGGCACAATCACAGCTCACTGCAGCCTTGACCTCCCAGGCTCAAGTGATCCTCCCACCTCAGCCTCCTGAGTAGCTGAGACTACAGGTGCATACCACCATGCCCAGCTAATTTTTCTATTTTTTGTAGAGGCAAGGTTTAGCCATATTGCCCAAGCTGGTCTTCAACTCCTAAGCTCAGGGAATCCACTTGCCATGGCCTTCCAAAGTGCTGAGATTACAGGAGTGAGCCACCAATCTCAGCCAATGAATTAATTTTTTAAAAAGTGTCATTGAAAAGTTTTTTTTTTCTGTCTCTCTACTCTGCCAACCAGAATCACCATTATCCTAAGGTTTTTGTGTTTTTGTTTGTCCCATAGTTGTTGGATAGTTGCTGGTAGCAACCAAATTACCTGTTTTCCTTCTTCAACTCTGGTGGGAGAGAGGCTGACTTATAGTTCTCATCTAGATGTGGGAAAGAACATTTCCAGATGTCTCTAGAAAACCTTTCTTCATGCTTTTAGTCTACATATGAATTACCTAACCATATGTAGTTATGAACCACATCATTAAACCCATCACTGGCAAGGGTGATGTAATTTCAGTCTAACCCTGGGGCTCTGAGAATTTTACTTGTGTGGGAGATGATAAGGATGGGAATCTAACCAAGTCAGAATTCTATTAAAGAAGAAATGATGGATGGGTGCTAACACTAGCATCTACCAAACATACTGTTTTGCATTTCTTGTGATCACATTTCATTCTTCTTATGAAAGCAAAATTTTATTATTGATTTATGGATTAAAGCAATAAATAAATTTTATAAAAAATGATTGTTTTATTTCCAAAGTTCATTCAGCTCAGGATGTATTTTACTTCTCTTGAGGCTACTTCTTTGACAACTTACAGGTTTGGTGAGATTTTTCTGTTGTTACTGATTTCTAGTTTGATTCATTTATGGTCACATATTTTATGTTTCAATTATTTTAAATGTGTTAGTTTCATAACCCAAGATATGGTCTATCTTGGTGAATGTCCCATAAATGCTCAAAAAATGTGTATTACATATTGGCTGATGGGACTGTTCAGTTCTCCCACGTACTTGCTTTTTGTCTAGTGGGTTTATCCATTACTAAACAAGGGGTGTTGAAGTCCCCAACTGTAAACTGTAAATTGGTCTATATTTTTCTTTTAGTTCTATCAATTCTTAGATCGTATACTTTGCAGCTGTGTTATTTGGTTAATGCACACCTGCGGTCTTTTCGTGATCGGACCTCTTCATCATTATGTAATGTATTTCTTTGTCCCTGGCAATTTTCTTTTGTCCTAAAGTTTACCTTGTCTGATAATTCATCCACTCCAGCTTTCTCTGAATTAGCGTTTGCAAGGTGTATCTATTTCTATCCTTTTACTCTTAGTTTATTGATTTTTACTGATAAATCATTGCTAATTTACCGGTATTTTGAGTTTCTTGTATTTAGCATTTGGTTGGGTCAGGTTTCTAAATTCACTCTCACAATCTTGGTGTGTTTAGAGCATTTACATTGAACCTAATTACTGATAAGTGAGGTTATCGGTCAGTCATTTTATTGTTTTGCTTTTTTTCCTGTTTCCCCTTACCTGTCTTCAAGCGGGTTATTTGGGCATTCTTTAGTAGTCCACTTTAATTTATCTACATTTTTAAGTGTATCTCTTCATATAGTTTTTCAGTGGTTACAGACTGCAATACACACATGCAGTTTATTGCAGTCTACTAGTATCAACATCTACCACTTGAAGTGGAATGTGGATATTTAACCACCATTTAAGTCCCTTTTACTGCCCCCACCCTGTGATGCAATTGTCTAAAATATTTCCTCTACATACACTAAGAACCACATCAATGTTGTAATTTTTACTTTAACTTTTCAATGACAAGTATAATTGGATATTATACTTGTCTTCCATAACAAGTTGTGTCTGTATATCTTCTCATTTACGCAACATCCATTCATCCATGAACTTGTTAGCCATTTTTCCATCCACTATGCATTCAATGCATCCATCTGTGATCCTTGAAATTTATCTGAAACTTGTTTCTAACATACTTGAGTCTGACCATCCTCTGCGATCTATTCTCTTTCTCTTCCTTTTTAATTCATTCAGATGTTGTTTTGTAAGTGTTTACATTTATTTCAAGCAGTACTATCCCCAACTGAACCGTAAGCATCTTGGCAGTGGATTTCTATTCATTTTGTATATTTCCCCTAGGACCTGTGGTGGTGTTCTAGCATCTAAGTGATACCTAACTCTACAAATTACTACTGATTTAAAAAATAATTCAGCCACCTACGCACCCACTGGATGACGCACCAGGTTTTCCACAAAACTTCCTATACATCTAGCCCTAGCACCCAAGACACCTGAACCCTGAGGAACCTGTGACCATGAGTTGTTTTTGAAGAGCAAAAATTCTGAGATCAAAATTCCCTAATCTTAAACAGTTTGCTCTAAAAAAGTATTTCGAAACATTCTTAGAAAGTTTTGCCCCAAATATGAGCCACAAAATTGTCATATACTTTCATAACTCCTTTGTGTATCCATCCAACATCACACACATATCCTTGTACATAGCTAACACATTACATTCAATTACCCCATTGTAGAAAAGGAATAATCTATTTCTATATGACTTTAATAATGTTCCCTAAGTAATTAGTAATCAAGGTTTTCTTCAAATTCAAATTAACAAATATGTTTGTTAATTAAATATACATATTTATGGATTTATATATGTATATAATCTTTCTGTAATTCAGTTTTTAACTGTGAACTTTTACATGTTGGAAGCAGTGAAGGACTCAATGTCATAGTACATTTTGATAGTATTTGATAGGCTTTTTCAGGTCAATTAATTTAGTTGCCTGCAAATATAAATCAAGCTTGCTCCAGTTCCACAAGGACTCCACCACAGTCTTTAGGATGGAGAAAAATCACTGGTTTTCCATGTGCTCCTATTTTGACCTCTTCACTTAGACTGCGGATCTTCTTTGTTTTCAAATCCATCACAGCTGCATTAATATTATCCACCTTAAGAAAAGGAAATACACTGAACACATTTGAGACCATAAAAATACCAACTTACAGTATCACAATATTCAAAAAAAACTGAGAGCTCAGGCAGTCTATCTCCTCTGCCTGTGGGCAGGACCACTCTTAAATCAACATTAAAAAAAAAGCTTAAAATTTCCAGAGAAGTAAAAGAAGTTACTAAATTTTTCTAGGTAAGCAACCACAATGCTTAGAATTTTCACCATTAGTAAATGTTTCTTCTTATAATCTGAATCATGTATGATATACTTTATAATAGTTTATTCTGGCAGTACTATTAGTGAGATTGAAGACACTGATTTTGCCTGAGAACCCTGGGTTCCTCATCTATAACACGCAAATGAGGTCTAGCATATAAATTGACTACAGATTAAAACGAGGTAACAGATAAAAAGCTCTCAGTACAGTTTATGGCATAATAGGTACTTAGCAAATACAAGGGTTTCCCTGATCCCCAAAACTTGCCCTGCCAAAATACCTTTGACATTATCAAGATATACATGAAAATCACTAATAAATTGCCATTAAAATGCTATTCCCCATCTAAAAAAAATTTCAAACTTTAATGTTTTTGCAGCCTCTTCTAAGTTATTTCTATTTTCTTCATACTTATGGACACTCTAGGAGGAGCGGATGTGTCTCTCTATACTTGACGGAGAAATGATCTGCCTCTATCTTGGGAAGTCACCCATTTAGACTGGGAACCTAGGAAATGCATGAAAAGGTATGATATGAATGGCCACATTCCTAGGCAGTCATAAATCACTAGTTTAATTAAAATCACTAGTTTAATTTTAAAAAACACAGAAGCACAGAGACTAGTATAACACCCATGTACCTACCATTCAGATCTAATAAATATTAACATTTATACAATTTTATTTCCAAAGAGCCAAGGATTATATACTGAATTCTAAAACCAGTCGAACAGCTAATGAGGATACTAAATGTTACATAAATAAGCTATGATTTCTTCATATGGCACATATTCTACTTATATTTCTGATATTTCTTTTTGAAACCTCATAGGTATATCAAAGTCACACATGCCTAGATTCTGAACACGGCTCATTTCATGACATTTTGCACTGTAGCTGGTTAATTCTCATCTTTTTCAGAATAGAACATGACCTAGAAGTTCGTGGCAGGAGCAGCCCGACCCACTTAGTGAGGAAAATTGGTCCTCACTGATGTCAGACATTGTCAATTTTATTTTTAAATTCATATCAATATTATTAAGCTTTTTTTCTGCTGTGTTAGGTGGGATTGGAGCAGTTTTTAGTCTAGGACTAATTTTCCTCACTACCAAGCCAAAGTCCTTCTGAGTACTCTTCCCAATGTTACGGAAATTACTATGACTTGTAAGAAAAAACTATCCCCACCTCTGTGTGTGGATTATTCCCTCCAATGCTTTCAAGGGGTTCTATTTCTAGCTTTCTAACATGCGTGCAATACTCAGATGAAGACATGAAAGGTACTACAGATCTTTGGAGTTCACTCTCTGTGCAGCTCTCCTGCAGCTCTCCACGAGAGAGCTGTGAACTCTAGCACCATGGCCTCCTCAGACTTCCAACTCCTATCTCAACTCAGGGAGACCACTAAGTTCTGTGTGGATTCCCCCTTCCTGTACTGCAGTCTGGAAACTCTCTACAGCCAGTAAACTGGGTAACTGTAGGACTCATCTTGTTTGTTTACCCTCTCTCAGAAATCAACTCCTGTGCTGCCTGATGTCCAATGCCAGAAATCCATTATTTCATGTATTCTGTCTACGTTGCTTGTTTGTTTCAGGGAGGAGGATAAACTGATCTCTTTTACACCAACTTGGCCAGAATCAGAATTCTAAATTGGCAGGTTTTTTCTGTCAGCAAGTAAAAAGTGTCATTACATGTCATTCTATACTATGTCTTTTTTACTTTGATTACTTTTAAGATTTTCTCGTCATCTATGATTTTCAGTTTGACTATGGTGTGCTTAGGTGTGGCTTTCTTTTTCTTTTGAGACAGAGTCTCACTCTGTCAGCCAGGCTGGAGTGTAGTAGTGTGATCTCAGCTTACTGCAACCTCTGCCTCCAGGGTTCAAGCAATTCTCCTGCCTCAACCTCCAGAGTAGCTGGGACTACAGGCGCACGCCACCATGCCCAGCTAATTTTTGTATTTTTAGTAGAGACCAGTTTCTACTGGTTGGCCAGGATGGTCTCCATCTCTTGACCTCGTGATCTGCCTGCCTCGGCCTCCCAGCGTGAGTCACTGCACCTGGCCTTTTTTTTTTTTTTTTTTTTTTTGAGACAGTCTCACTCTGTTACCTAGGCTGGAGTGCAATGGCACAATCTTGGCTTACTGCAGCCTCCGCCTCCTGGGTTCAAGTGATTCTCCTGCCTCAGCCCCCTGAGTAGCTAGGATTATAGGCATGAGCCACCATGCCTGGCTAATTTTTGTATTTTTAGTAGAGACTGGGTTTCACCATGTTGGCCAGGTCGGTCTTGAACTCCAGACCTCAAGTGATCTGCCTGACTTGGCTTCCCACAGTGCTGGGATTACAGGCGTGAATCACTGTTGCCCGGTCTGGTGTGGTTTTCTGTTTGCCCTACTTGGGGTTGCTGACTTTCTTGAAACCATAGGTTGCTTTACACCAGATTAGTAGTGTCCTTGTCAACTATTTTTTCAATTATTGCTTCTGTTCTATTTTCTCTCTCTTTCTTTTCTGGGACTTCAACTATACTCTGCTAGAACTTTTGACCATGTCCTACATCTGTTTTATGCTCTATTCTGTTTTCTTTCTCTTCCACATTTTTTACCTCTTGATTTTGGAATTCTAGTTTCTAGAACTGTGAAAAGAGTAATTTCTGTTTTAAGCCACTAAGTTCGTGATCATTTATTATAGCAGCCCTAGAAGATGAATACAACTACCACACATCATACCGAAATTGGACAATGAAGTAGATGGATAGCTGATAGTGGGAGCTAAGTTTCTCACTGTTGGAATGAGAAGATAAAGGCCAGTGTGGTCTATGTGGTAATGGATTAGAGCTGGAGACATCAGTATACACTCAGGAGTTTATGACATTTCATGAATTCTATAATATAGTTATATATAGAAATGTGTATAGATATGTGTATATACACAGTATACACACCTATATCTCCTTGCCGTGCTGGCTCAGTACAATGATCCCCCTAGTAGCAATAAGCACAAACCTAGATCTTGGCTTCTAATACCATTCTCCAATAGTAGGAACCAGGGCTCCTAGATAAAATGGCTAATTACATGGCTAGGGCAAAGAGTAAAGACGAATTTGGAGCATCTTATATAGAAGATGAATTTGGAGCATCTTAGAGTGCCAGAAAAAGAAAGGAAGTGCTTACGAAACAAACACAAAACCAAAAATGATGGGGGTATGTCAAAGGGACACATGAATCAACTGAAAGAGCTCCTAATGGCCAAAGCTGGAACAATCTGAGGGAAAAAAAAAAGTAGTATTAGATTGTAATGCAAGTCATAAAATAAATATCCACAAGTCCATACTGATATAACTCTCCATTCCTTAAGTGTGGGCCTTGCATAATGACTTCCTTCCAAAAGAGGATAATATGGAGAAGGGGGAAAAAAGAACAGCTTTCCAGTGGAGAGAGCTGA
This sequence comes from Macaca fascicularis, assembly GCF_037993035.2. Lineage (NCBI taxonomy): Eukaryota > Metazoa > Chordata > Mammalia > Primates > Cercopithecidae > Macaca > Macaca fascicularis. The sequence continues at coordinate 50,834,256 of NC_088387.1, read as the reverse complement.
CAACACCTCCTCACCTGGGAGATCAAGATTAATATCAACAGGAGTAAGTCATGTTGATAGCATGAATCCTTGATATGATGTGATGAGAATGGCACTTTACCTCTATGGTCTTTCTCCCCAAAATCAATAACATGAGTCTCTTAAGAAAAATATCACACAAATCTCAACTAAAGGACAGTTTACAAAATAACTGACCAGTAATCTTCAAAAGTGTCAAGGTCATCAGAAACAAGGAAAGGAGATCCTAGAAAAAGGTTAGAAAACAAAACAAAACAAAAAACCAAGGAAAGTTTGAGAAACTGCCACATGCGAGAGAAGCCTCAGCAGATACGATGACTAAATGTGATGTGCTAGGGATGGAGGAGTAGGGGAAGGGAGAGCATCAGGATACATAGCAAATGCATACAAGGCTTAATATCTAGGTAATGCATTGGCAGGTGCAGCAAACCACCATGGCATACGTTTACCTATGTAACAAACCAGGATGTCCTACACATGTATCCTGGAACTTAAAATAAAATTAAAAAAATAAAAATAAATGTGATGAGAAATCCTAGATGGGATCCTGGAATAGAAAAGGGACACTGGGTAAGAACTAAAGGAATAAGAATAAAGTACAGACTTTAGCTAATAACAATGAATCGGTATTGGTTCACTAATTGTGGTAAATGTATCAAACTATAATAAGATGTTCATAATTTTTTTTAAAGAGTCTGAAGAGATTAACAACCATTTATAATGACTGGATCTTGTTTTTACCCTGATTAGAACAAATCAACTATAAAAAAAATTTGTTAATCAATCTGGGAAATTTATGAGCTGTGTATAGATGGTTCCAAAAGATTTACCTTTAATTTTGACTGAAGTGCCAGAAAATAAAGATGACAATGTCACCGTGGTTATTTTTGTATTTCTTAGAGATTCAAACTGAATAAGGGTAAAATGACATGCTGTTCATTTAAAATAATCTAAGGAAAAGAAAAAAGATGATGTGTAGCAAGAGCTTGAACACTGTTGAACCTGGGTGATGAGAGTACTGATATGATTTTTTTTCTGCTTCTCATAAGTTTGAACGATTTCATAAGAGAACTCCTAATGCTTTGTTTGGCGGTAAACCTGCACGTTCTGCACATATATCCCAGAACTTAAAGTATTAAGGGTGCTGGGACCCTGGGCCGGGCGTGATGGCTCACACCTGTAATCCCAGCACTTTGGGAGGCCCAAACACCCTGCTTTAGGCCAGTCTGGTTCTCCCTATCAACATAAATGACTCTTCTGCTCTGTCCTACCTGAAGTCTTCAGGAAGGGAAGGAATGGGGAGGAGTCATAGATACTATGACATATTGTATGTCATGTACATATGACATACAATACTATTTCCCTTTTTGTTTTTGGTTAGTAGAAAGAAATACAGTCATGTGTCACTTGATGGGTACAAGTTCTGAGAAACGCATCACTAGGCAATTTCATTGTTGTGCAAACATCACCACACCTGGATGGTGGAGCCTACTATACATCTAGGCTATAGGGTACAGCCTATTGCTCCTTGGCTACAAACCTGTACAGCATGTTACTGAATACTGTAGGCAAGTGTAACACAATGGTGTCTAAACACATTTCAACACAGAAAAGGTACAGTAAAAATACAGTGTTACAACCTTATGGGACCTCATGTGGACTCATCACTGACTGAAACATTGTTATGCGGTGTGGACTGTATTTGGCTAAACTAGTAAGGTATGCTAATCATTCCTTATATTTCCTCTTTGTTTCAACTAGCACTAAGTTTCAACTAGCACTATTACTTCTGTTTATCCTTTTGTATTTTGTAGGCTGTCTTTTAGTCAGTCACCTTTAATCCTTTCTGGAAAATGTGGAGCATGTATGAATAAATGAAGCAAGCAGGCAAGCTCTGGGTAGACAGGGACTACTTGTTCAGCCACATATCCCCAGCACCTTCTACAGTGAAGGACAGAGTGATACCAAAAATACTTAACAACCAGAAAAATACAGACAAAGATACTAATCAGATAGAATTGTGCGGCTGAGCATGGTGGTTCATGCCTGTAATCCCAGAGCTTTGGAAGGCTGAGGTAGAAGGATTGCTTGAGCCAAGAGTTTGAGACCAGCTTGGGCAATATATCAAGACTTTGTCTCTTAAAAAAAAAAAAAATTAGCTGGGCATCATGAGGTGATGCCTGTAGTTCAGGAGTTCCAGGTTACAGTGCATTATGATCGTACCACTGCACTCCTGCATGGGTGACAGAGAGCCTCTCTCTGAAGGAAAAAAAATTGTAGAGGGAGAAGGGTGTCTGAAGGGTCCCAGAAAAGGGTCCTTTTGGAAAAGGAATGTTACTCAGGGGTTACAGAGCAGCAGCTGTTTACCAACCAGCAGGGAAGCATTTAAATATTTTTACAAACTCAATACAAATTTGAGTAAGTAAATATTTCTGGTGGCCCTTAAAGTTTTCACTGTGACACACTGTGCTGTCTGGGTAAACTCTCTAGAGAAAGCATGGCCAGCTCTGTCTCCTCAAGCAGAGGCACGCAGAAGGCAGGCAAGGCGACCCCCCTCTTGCCATCGCAGGCAGCAGGTTTGGACCATAAACACAAGCTGTGCCAGAAAACAGTGGGTGACTCAGTCCATACATGAGCAAGAGAATAAATGGAACAAGATGCCCTCTAAACTTCCTCTAGTGAGAGGCAAAGACACACAAGAAATATGGGTAAACCTCACAAGAGAAAATAGAAACCAAGTCAACCTCAACAGAAAAATGCCGATTAACTAGTGAGATAGTAATCCACGTATGAGAAAGGGACATTTCAGCAAGTCTTTGAGTCAACGAAAAGCTATGGAGCATGCGCAAACAGATACATGCTAAGTCAGAGGTTTTATAAGATCCTGGTGAAAAAGGACAAAAAGTATCCCTGTGATAATTACACAGGGGAAAGCCAATTCTCTGATGAGTGGTTCAACATTTTTTTTTTTTTTTTTGAGACAGAGCTCTCACTCTGTTGCCCAGGCTGGAGTGAAGTGGCATGATCTTGGCTCACTGCAACCTCTGCCTCCCAGGTTCAAACAATTCTCCTGCCTCAGCCTCCCGTGTAGCTGGGATTACGGGTGTGTGCCGCCACGTCCAGCTAGTTTTTGTATTTTAGTAGAGACGGGATTTCACCGTGTTGCCCAGACTGGTCTCAAACTCCTGAGCTCAGGCAATCCACCCACCTCGGCCTCCCAAAGTGCTGTAATAGGCGTGAGCCACCGTGCCCAGGTGACACACCACTTTTTAAAAATCACCAAGTGTGGCATCCATTGATGGCCTCCAGTACCTTTCTCCTTTTCCTCCTTTTAATTATAGCAACTCCCAAGTTTCAGCAGGGCACACAACTGCCTAGCTAGAGACTACATTCCCCAGCCTCCCTTGCAGAGAAGTGTGTCATGTAACTAACCTTGGGCCAATGGGATAAGGACAGAAGTGATCCTAGAGCATCTCCTTAAAGGTCCTTGCCAGGTATTCCTGCTCCACCTTCCCTTCCCTCTGGTTGGCAAATGGTGATGCCTGGAGCAACCTTGTAAGTCATGTGTTACGTGTCATATGTAAGTCATGTGTCATATGCAGAGCTGCCCATCAGCATAGGATAGCTAATATTAGACTGAAAACAGAAAAATAAAATCTTATTAAGCCACTTAATTTTTTTGTGGAGGGCAGAGAAAGATGATGGTGGTGTTATACTAAAATAGCACCTAACTAACCACTTTTCACACCTTCTCCTCTTACCTACCTTCATTTTATACTCAATACATTTGCATGTAATTCTTCCAATCTCTGCTTTTGAATCTGCCATTACATTACTGAGCTTCCACTATTCCTTACTTAACTGAACTTCTAAATCACATAGCCAGCCTCCTTTGAAGGCGTGGACTCTGTTGATGGAATACCAATAGTGCAGTGTGGGAGAGAGGGAAGTGGATTCAAAGGTCCTGCTTCTCACCCTGGGGGGTGGGGTAGGGCTTAGACAGACCCTCAGGTCCACTGACAAAGACCTGCAGCCAAAAGTAACTCCCTAAAAATAAAATAAAGGCTAATATTAGGCCTTGTTTAGTTCCTTGCTTAAGGTCTTATAGCTTCCCTACCACGAATTTAAAACTCAGTTAATATAATGAAGGCAACTGGCAACATGGGTAAGAGTACAGACCCTGGAATCAGAACCAATCTGGGTTTCAGTCCCAGCCTCACTCCCTGCTACTGATATGACTGTGGGCAAATTAACTACTCTGTCTCAGTTTCCTTTCCAGTCAAATGGGGATAATAGGGCCCTCACAGGGGAGCTATGAGAATTTAAGAAAATAATATGTGTTGAGTTACTTTGTAGACATACTACTAGAGGACTCACTAAATGTTAGTTCTTTTTTTTGAGACAGGGTCTCGCTCTGTCATCCAGGCTGGAGTGCAGTGGCGTGATCACAGCTCACTGCAACCTCCACCTCAGCACTTCCTGGGCTCAAGTGATGCTCCCACCTCAGCCTCCCAAGTAGCTGGGACTACAGGTGCATACCACCACACCTGACTAACTTTTTGTATTTTTAGTAGAGATATCTTGCCCAGGCTGGTCTCAAACTCCTAAGCTCAAGCAATCTGCCCACCTTGGCCTCCCAAAGTGCTAAGATTACAGGTGTGTATTAGTCCATTTGCATGCTACTGATAAAGCCATACCCGAGACTGGACAATTTGCAAAAGAAACAGGTTTAATGATTTACAGTTCCACATGGCTGGAGAGGCCTCACACTCATGGCAGAAGGCAAGGAGGAGCAAGTCACATCTTACGTGGATGGCGGCAGGCAAAGAGAGAGATTGGGCAGGGAAATCCCCCTTATAAAACTGTCAGATCTTGTGAAACTTATTCACTATCACAAGAACAGCATGGGAAAGGCCTGCCCCCATGATTCAATTACCTCCCACCGGGTCCCTCCCATAACATGTGGGAATTTAAGATGAGATTTGGGTGGGGACACAGCCAAGCCATGTCAAGGCATGAGCCACCACACCCCGCCACTAAGTGTTAGCTGTTATGATAACTCTGTGCCTTTCCACGTGCAATTCCCTCTGCCTGGAATAACTTTCTCCTTTTGTTCACCTGGGGAATTCCTTCACATTCATTGTAACTCACGCTCTATGAGGACTTCCCAGCAACTCAATTTGCCAGAAGCAATCAATCTCCTTCATCTGTGCTACTGCGAAGTCACACATATCAAATCTACTTATCATAGTATATTGCACTGGAGTGTTTAAATTTCTGCCCCTCCGCACTATGGACATGACTCATATCTTATTCACTGCTAAATTCCAAGTACTTGGCAGAATACACATTGTAGGGTTTCATACATGTTTGCAATAATGAACTAAATACATTCTTGAATTCACTCTAGAATCAAACTACCTCTCCTCTGTATTAGAAATTTGGCCTAACAGGCCGGGCAAGGTGGCTCACGCCTGTAATCCCAGCACTTTGAGAGGCCGAGGTAGGTGAATCACCTGAGGTCAGGAGTTTGAGACCAGCCTGACCAACATGGTGAAACCTCATCTCTACTAAAAATACAAAATTAGCTGGGCATGGTGGCGCATGCCTGTAATCCCAGCTACTTGGGAGGCTGAGGAAGGAGAATCACTTGAACTCAGGAGGCAGAGGTTGCAGCGAGCCGAGATCACACCATACTGCACTCCAGTCTGGGAGACAGAGTGAGACTCCATCTCAAAAATAAAAAAGAAAGAAAGAAAAGAAAAAGAAATTTGGCTTAACAATTATGTCATTCTTTCTATCAAAAGAATTGTCCTAGCAAATTAAATCGATGCATAATTGTCATTGCTGATATTCTAAAAGGCAGTTATCTGAACATGAACATCTATAGAAATGTTCTCTAATGAGACTTTTCTTGTCTAACATTTCTTCACATTCCTTTAAAAATTGTTGGCAGATGCAATTCAGAAGATCTTAAAAATCAGTCAGTAATTGAAAAGTATTGACTTTGTAATAATGAAGTTATTAGAATTTTAAGGAGAGAAAAGAGTTATAAAGAATACTTAGCATGTACATTGAAAGCTTTACTTTATAAAGTCTTTTCATTTGCTTCTCCTAAGTGCCTTGTGATAGTGAAAACAGCTGTATTCCTGTTACATGGGAGGTCACACATGATCAGTTCTAAAGCAGATTCTATATTGTGGCTAACTTTGGTGGCACTTACAGTGGTCACTGAATCCAGACTTCAAAAAAATACATTAATATTATATGTTAGAATTTTCTAAAGGGAAAAGAAAGGTATGTAAGGATCCATCTTTGAGGAGGATGAATATTATCATTCTCCATAAAGAACCTTACAAAAGTTTCTAATGACAGTGACCATAATTAGTCTTAAAAAGTAAAAGACATATTTTAAAAGACAGATTTAAAATACCAGGCATTAAAATAATTAAAATACCTCGATGCAGATGTGATGCATTCCTCCAGCCTTGTTTTTCTGCAGAAAACCTGCAATTGGACTGTCACGTCCCAATGGATGAAGCAGTTCCATCTTGGTATTTCCCAGGTTGACAAAAACAACAGATACTCCATGTTCAGGAAGAGGGACCGCTTCACTTACCTGGGCCCCGAGAATATTCTTATAAAATGCTGCAGCCTTTTCCAAATCTGGCACTGCTATGGCTACATGATTGAGTCGACCCAGGTTCCACAAAGAACCTGCCACTTGATCCAAGGGCTGTGATGTGGAAGAAGCTCTTAATGTTGGAATGGGAGCTTGGAGTCTGGAAAAAAGCCCTAAAAAATTGAACAGCCATTGATATCGTTCTTTTGAGAATTAATACACTTCTAAATTGAATTTAAAAAACTAAACAAATAACACATGCAAAAATTCGTTATTTATATATCTATTCTTTTCAATTATTGAAATGAAACCAGGAGATAAATGGAAAAACTTACACCAGAATTACTCTGCTCTGCCCATTCAAATAACTGACTGGAATAAAAAAGCTAATTCTGAGCTGTAGTTAGATTTAAAACACAGAATAACATTTTTTCATAATGATTCATATTTACCGGTAACACTTAAAGAATAGTGGCATATTAAGAATTATTTGCTATTCTCTCTCTGCATTTCACAATGAAACAACATATTTAATAAGAACGAGCAATTTCTCTACCTGTACCCAATTTTTTGTCTTATATTTTGTAACAAGTCCATTAAAGGTATAAACATACATTAAAAGAATACATACAGTACTCTTTAATGCTCTGTTGCCCAGCCTGAAGTGCTGGAGTGCAACAGTGTGATCTCAGCTCACTGCAACCTCCACCTCCTGGGTTCAAGTGATTTGCCGGCCTCAGCCTCCCAAGAAGCTGGGATTACAGGTGCCCGCCACAATACCCAGCTAATGTCTGTGTGTGTGTGTGTGTGTGTGTGTGTGTGTGTGTTATATATTTTTTTGAGATGGAGTCTTGCTCTTTTGCCCAGGCTGGAGTGAAGTGGCGTGATCTGGGCTCACTGCAACCTCTGCCTCCTGGGTTCAAGAGATTCTCCTGCCTCAGCCTCCTGAGTAGCTGGAATTACAGGCGCCTACCACATGCCCAGCTAATTTTGTATTTTCAGTAGAGATGGGGTTTCGCCATGTTGGCGAGGCTGGTCTTGAACTCCTGACCTCAGGTGATCCACCTGCCTCGGCCTCCCAGAGTGACATGATTAGAGGTGTGAGCCACTGTGCCCACCCTAATTTTTGTATTTTTAGTAGAGACGGGTTTCACCATGTTGGTCAGGCTGGTCTCAAATTCCTGACCTCGGGTGATCCACCCACCTTGGTCTCCCAAAGTGCTGGGATTATAGGCGTGAGCCACCATTCCGGCCAGTTTTTAGCATTTTAAAAATTCACTATCACTGTGTCCTCATCAGATAGTTTCTTGATTTCCACAGACAACTCTGCATTCCATTCATTCAGCAAAGAGTCATTGTATGTCATTAACAACAAGAATGGCCTGAATTTACTGTGCACCTACTGTCTGGCACTGCATTTATTTTTTTACACCAACTGTCTAATATTCACAACAAACCTACAAGTTAGAAACTTAGTAAGTTTCATTGTTACCATGAAATCCAAGTGGATTACAACCCAGTACACATATACATAAATGTACAATTGAAACTAAATTGCAAAAAAAGAATACCTTCCACCTCAGCCTCCTGAGTAGCTGGAACCATAGGCAAGAGCTACCATGCCTGGCTAATTTTTGTATGTTTTGTAGAGATGGGGTTTCACCATGTTGCCCAGGCTGGTCTTGAACTCCTGGGCTCAAGCGATCCTCCCACCTTGGCCTCCCAAAGTGCTGGGACTACAGATGTGAGCCACCACACTAGGCCAGTGAAAACGTTTTGAAATAGATAAACGTGACAGTTGCACAAACCCAGTGAATGTAATAATTGCTGTTAAACTGTACTGTTTTTTCTTTTTTTGAGACGAAGTCTTGCTGTCTCGCCCAGGCTAGAGTGCATTGGTGTGATCTCAGTTCACGACAACCTCCACCTCCCGGGTTCAAGCGATTCTCCTGCCTCAGCCTCCTGAGTAACTGGGATTACAGGTGCGTGCCACAACACCCGGCTAATTTTTGTATTTTTAGTAGAGATGGGGTTTCCCCATCTTGGTCAGGCGGTCTCAAACTTCTGACCTCGTGATCCACCCACCTTGGCCTCCCAAAGTCCTGGGATTACAGGCATGAGCCACTGCGCCCGGCCTAAACTGTACATTTTTAAAGGGTTTTGTTATATAAATTTTACCTAAAAAAAAAAAAAATGGCCCAACAATAAAAATCCAAAGGTGAAATTGTGTAGACCAAGGAAACTGGGTAGAGAACAATGAATAAAGAGGTTAAAATGAGATAGAGCTTTATATTTAATAAAAATGTGCTCCTGAAAATTTGTTGTGAATTGAATTCTTATTATATTTTCTCTTGCTACAAGTAATTGTAGCAACTTTTTTCCAGCTTGAGGTCCCATGACTAATAGAAATGGTGTATCTTTAAGGTATACAATGTGATGTTTTAACATATGCATAAATTATGAAAATGATTACCAACACTGAAGCTAACTTTTTAAAGCTATTTTTATTTCAGGTTGCCCTCTAATTCGTAGGAATTCACAGCTCTTTAGTTTTAGGTTTCTCTGCCTCCCATTTCAGAATAGTGCAGCAGAACTGCATTATTTTGAATTCTGTAATGTTTAATTTGTGATTTTTCCAATAAAGGTTGCTTTGCATGAATATACTACAATGTAAAACCACATGCAAATAAATGCGTAAGATATTTAAAAATAGAAGTGTTAATAAAAAATGCGTGTAAAGATGAATACAGATTTAAGAAACTACTTTCACATACGTCAGGAAGCTGGTATACAGGTAAAAGATCAAAATCGGATGTGTATGTTAACTCTCATTCCAATCTTCCTTTCAATATCAGTTCTTGTTAATCACTTTTAGTGTCCTGACTTAAAAATAACATTGCGTTTCTTTCAGTTCAGATTTTGCGCTTATTTCTGATTACACTTTTTAAACACTGTCCTTGCATACATAAAAGTTTAGCTGCAAGGATCTATAGTCAAATGCATTAAGAGTACTTATTATTTAAAGACATTTGATGTTAAATTTGTACAAAAAGTACTAAGTTCACCCATTTGAAGTGTACAATTCACTTCATATAATCTAATTTTAGAACATGTAATGAGCTTTTTTTTTTTTTTTTTTTTTTTGAAACAAGTCTGGGTCTGTAGCCCAGGCTGGAGTGCAATGGCACAATCTCGGCTCAGTGCAACCTCTCCTTCCCAGGTTCAAGCAATTCTCCTGCCTCAGCCTCTCGAGTAGCTGAGATTACATGAGCATGCCACCACACCTGGTTAATTTTTGTATTTTTAGTAGAGATGGGGTTTTGCCATATTGGCCAGGCTGGTCTTGAACTCCTGACCCCAGGCGATCCACCTGCCTTAGCCTCCCAAAGTGCTGGGATTACAGGCGCGAGTCACCGCGCCTGGCCAAACGTAAGTCTGAATTTTCACCTATCTGGTTTGAGGAAACATACAGATTTAGAAAGTCATTCATTAGAAGTGCCTTCAAGTTAGTCTGGTAAGTTTTCTCTTAACCATTTGACCAGTTAATTTCACAGCACCATATATATATCTCCAACTTGTTTCAAACTATGATCAAATTTTATTTTTATTCATTACAGTAACTAAACAGATTACATTTGTTAGCCCATTTACAGATGATTAATAAAAGTAAACCTATGCAGTCATGTAAGTTGGTCATTCTTGTCTCCCACCTAACAGGTTCAATTTCCATTTTCAGAACTTTTCTACGTGTTCAATCTGATTTTTCTGTGCTTTTGTTTTCCTGCGAAGTTTTATGTTCCTTAAAAGAGGAGCCATAACATAGAATTACCATGTAATCCAGCAATTCCACTTTTGAGAATATACACCCCCAAAAAAGCGGGAATTCAGAGGTATTGGTATACCCACGTTCATAGCTGTATTACAATAGCCAAAAGGTGGGGAAAACCCAACCGTCTACCAAGAGATGAATGGATAAACAAAATGTGGTATACACACACAACGGAATATTATTCAGTCTTAAAAAGCACCTTTTTTTTTTTTTTTTTGAGACGGAGTTTTGCTCTTGTTGCCCAGGCTGGAGTGCAGTGGCGCAATCTTGGCTCACGGCAACCTCCGCCTCCCGGGTCCTGCCTCAGCCTCCCGAGCAGCTGGGATTACAGGCGTGCGCCACCACGCCCGACTAATTTTTGTATTTTTAGTAGACACGGGCTCACGCCTGTAATCCCAGCACTTTGGGAAGCTGAGGTGGGCGGATCACCTGAGGCCAGGAGTTCGAAACCAGCTTAGCCAACATGGTGAAACCCTGTCTCTACTAAAGGTACAAAAAATTAGCCGGGCGTGGTGGCGGGCGCCTGTAATCCCAACTACTCGGGAGGCTGAGGCAGGAGAATGGCTTGAACCTGGGAGGCGGAACTTGCAGTGAGCTGAGATCACGCCACTGCACTCCAGCCTGGGCGACAGAGTGAGACCCTATCTCAAAAAAAAAAAAAAAAAAAAAAGGTAAATTTTACTTTATGTATATTCAACCACACACAAAAGTGCAGCCATTAAGTTTCAAGTATCTTAAAAGGACAAATCAAAGGCAATCTTTGGAATACACTATCTTCATTTTTCCTTTATGCCAAGACGTGTATGTAAGTTACAAAACAAACATTCACCTTTATCTGTATTGAGTTCTTGCAGTATGTATATGACCCGTTGGAAATCATACTTTTTCCCAAACTGTCAATCATTAAAGGGTGCAGTTCTAAAAGTACACATAAAAATGCCTTTTCCCAAATATTCATTTATTTATATTTTTACGTTCCTATTTTGTGTATCACCTAAGAGGGTATGCCTTACGGTTAAGAATGTGCTCTGGTGCTAAAAGGATTTATCACGAATGTCCCAGAGTAACTCTGGGGCATTACCACTTGGCACCTTCTTCCTAACAGGGAATCTCAGATTAAGGGAAAAACTTGCCCTCTCATAAAAGGAGGAAGAGAAAAAAAAGGATAAAAAGAGGAGAAAGTGAGAGTCAGAAAACGTGACAATTATTACAGTTATTTCTGTCATAACTTATTCTATGTACACATTTTTTAAAAAATGAAGGGGGAGATAACTCAAGGAAGTTTCCAAATCCACATGCTTTTATCTATGTACGCGATGATAAACACATTAGTGCACGTGGAAAAATCCCTCCTTTTGTATTCTTTACACCACTGACCTTTGAGTGTTCCCAACAGAAAGCTGGTCATGCTTGGAGTTCGGCCGAAGTAGCAGTTGTTGTTTTTACAGGACTTGCTCTCCTTTCTGGTTTCTCCCCATTCTCTTTATTGGTGCGCAGTAAAATAACTTACCAACCCGCTTCTATTCACTTCTGTCCCTGCCCTGCCTGACCCACCGGGCAAGTTCCCTCGCCTCTCCCGCCCACATACTGGAAGGTGCAGTGCCCAGGGCGCACAGCTCCCGGATGGCAATGGGACTCGTGCACAAGGCAATCCCCGCTACTACGCGGAGGCGTTTCTGGAAGTTACCGTCAGCCTAGGTGCCAGCAGCGGCCGTGGAACGCGCCCCCGGGGGAAAGAGGGCATTAGATAAAGGTGCTTTGGCCACGCCGAGGCCTCCTCCGCCCCCGACCTCCGTTCCCACACCCCCCGCCCCACGGCGACTTTCGCCGGTGCCCGGTATTCACCTATGGCATTCCCGGCGGCAGCCCTCAGCGCCCGCGCCATTTTGGAAAGCAACCCGCCACGTCCAGACCCGCAGAGGACGGTGAGAGACGCGCAGCAGATGACGGGGCGGGAGGCAGAGGGGGCGGGGACAGACAGGTTAGGGGCGCGGCGAAGGGCGCTGCTTTCCTGCTTCAACACGCCTACTTTAGCTAAAACAGAAACTTAAAGCCAGGACGGGTCACCCTTTGTGGGCCCCTGAAAAATACAAAACGAAGTTTCAAGAGAGTTCAAAGGTGTTTGGACCGACCATGGCGATTTTAGATTTCCGTGCCCCTGCAGAAGCGAAAGCGCTCGCGCTGCCATTGGCTCTGGCTGAGGGCGAGTCCGGAACCTGTGCGCAGCGGAACTTTCGGCTCTGACATCCACGTTGCGCTACGCGCCTGTTTGCCGAGCGGTTTCCGGGCGGCTCCCTTCCCTTGCATGCGGCATTGTGTCGGGAGTTGCTGACAGCCATGGCCCCGCGGGTCTGGCGTCGACGGACCCTGGAGCGGTGTCTGGCAGAAGTCGGCAAAGCCACGGGTCGGCCCGAGTGCTTCCTCACGTAAGTGCGCAGATCCTGGGCTCGGGGTGCGACCGGGGTCTCACGTGGACGCGGGTTGCAAATTGTGGAGCTGGGGTAAGGTAAGGGGAAATATAAATCACTTTTCCCTAAATTTCGGAGTCTGTACTTTCCTAGGCTATCAAAATTTTAAAAATTGTTAACATTTATATAGATGGATCTCTCAATTGAGTGTTACTGAAATCACCCTAACCTCAGTTATTAACGGCTAGAAGCTTCCCTTGGGCTTCTTACACCCGCATCCCTCTACACACAAACTGTTGGTTTCTCTTTCCTCCAGTGTGCTCCTAAAGCATTCAGTGCTTAGCATACTTTATTGAAAGTACGAACTTGTCACTTGTCTGTCCACCCCCCACAACTAAGCTTCTTGAGAATTAGAACTTTCATGTCTCTTGCCAGCACAAGCGTTTTATATGTATTTTGTTGAAGAATTTAAAATACGATCTATGAAATTATTACTCATTTATATTTCAAACCTCGGCTCACAGCAACTACAGATTTTGCTTAGTTTGAATTCAGTAACACACAACTGGGATATCCGCACTGTGCAACTTTTAACGATTTTTAAAATTTTGGTACTGTCAAGCATCTCAAATTCACTGCGTCCAAAATAGAGCTGTTGTTTCTGCTTAATAGAATTATTGTTTCTGCCCACCCATACTCTGCCATCCCCTGAAGTCCTTTTCCCATGCTCACCTGTCAAGCACGTCCGTGTGAAGAGACCACTAAAACAGGCTTTGTGTGAGCAACAAGGCTGTTTATTCACTTGGGTGCAAGTGGGCTGAGTCCGAAAAGAGAGCGAACGGTGATGGGGAAGAGGTTGCTTTATAGGAGCTGGGTAGGTAATGGAAAATTACAGTAAAAGGTGGTTATCTGTTGTTAGCAGAGGAGGAGGTCACAAGGTACATGGTGGGGAGATCATAAGACTTACTCTCTAGAAGAAGAATATCACAAGGTCCATTGATCAGTTAAGGTAGGGCAGGGACAAGTCACAATGGAGGAATGTTGTAATCTTGGTTAATCAGTTAAGGCAGGAACTGACTGTTTTACTTCTTTGGTGGTTTTTCCGGTGCCCCAGACTTCTTGGCTCCTGCGGGCCACCTGGACGTATATGTGCAGGTCGCAGGGGTTACAATGGCTGAGCTTGGGCTCAGAGGCCTGACACCACCACGCAAGCCTTCCCTATCTCAGTAAATGGCACTTCTGTCTTTCCAGTTTCTCAAACATGAAAGTAGGCTGCTACTTTATTGTCTTCGTTTTTCTCTATTCTATATCTAATTCCTTAGCAGTCCTGTCAGTTCTACCTCCAAACTAAGCATATTCACTGCTCTAACTCCAGTTTACATCACCATTATCCTTTGCCTGGAATGCTGCATCAATCAACCTTCTAATCACCGTACTTTTCCTCCTCCTCCCTCCTCCCTTTCTTCTTCCTTCGTGTAAATCATCATTTCATCCCTCTACTTAAAATGTTTTCTCTTTTTTTTTTTTTTTTTTTTTGAGACAGTCTCGCTCTGCCGCCCAGGCTGGAGTGCAGTGGCCGGATCTCAGCTCACTGCAAGCTCCGCCTCCCGGGTTCACGCCATTCTCCTGCCTCAGCCTCCCGAGTAGCTGGGACTACAGGCGCCCGCCACCTCGCCGGGCTAGTTTTTTGTATTTTTTAGTAGAGACGGGGTTTCACTGGGTTAGCCAGGATGGTCTCGATCTTCTGACCTTGTGATCCACCCGTCTCGGCCTCCCAAAGTGCTGGGATTACAGGCTTGAGCCACCGCGCCCGGCCTAAAATGTTTTCTCTTTACACTTTAAATGACAAACTCTTACTCCTGAGCCACGCGTAATTTGGCTCCCATCAGTCTCTCCAGCTTCACCTTCTGCCTCCTTCACACTTTAGCCGTGCTTACCTTTTTGTTCCTCAAGCTCACCTCTAGAGGATTTGCATCTTAGAGGATTTCTTCTGCCTGGAATACGTGTTTCCCAATCTTTATAAGACCATCTCCTTATCTACAGCTTTCCCCTCAAATGTGGCATCTAAGAGAGGTTTTCCTTGACCACTGTAGCCAAAGCAAATGTTGATCATTGAATGAATAAGTGAATGAATGAATGGAGTTGTATATAATGTAGCAGAATTGATGATTTAAGGCTAATTTACTACATATCTCCAAGCAAATAAATTTGTAGTGGTTTTCCTGCCTAAAATCTATACAGCTGATTCACAGATACTTGGTTGACAGGTTTTATATATCAATGTAGGTCATCAGCTTATATGTTGTTGGGGGCCAGAATCTATACTTACACTTCATTCAAATTTGATTTTACAAAAGAGTTGGGTTTTTAAATTTTATTAAGAGTGCTGTGAAATTATTACCTATGATTCTAAATCTCAATTCCTCCCAATAGGATTCAAGATGGATTGGCATCAAAGTTCACTTCTTTAACAAAAGTGCTTTATGACTTTAATAAAATATTAGAGAATGGTAGGATCCATGGAAGCCGCTTGCAAAAACTTGTGATAGAAAATTTTGATGATGAGCAGATTTGGCAACAACTGGAATTGCAAAATGAACCAATTTTACAATACTTTCAGAATGCAGTTAGTGAAACAATTAATGATGAAGACATCAGTCTTCTCCCAGAGAGTGAAGAACAGGAACGTGAAGAGGATGGTTCAGAGATAGAGGCTGATGACCAGGAGGACCTAGAAGATTTAGAAGAGGAGGAAGAAGTGTCAGACATGGGTGATGATGATCCTGAAGTGGGTGAGAGAACTAAAAACTCGAGCAAATCTGGTCTGAGGAAAAGCCCAGTTTTCAGTGATGAGGATTCTGACCTTGACTTTGATATCAGCAAATTGGAACAGCAGAGCAAGGTGCAACACAAAGGACATGGAAAACCTAGAGAAAAGTCTGTAGTAGATGATAAATTCTTCAAACTCTCCGAAATGGAGGCCTATTTAGAAAACATAGAAAAAGAAGAGGAAGGAAAAGATGATAATGATGATGAGGAGGAAGATATTGATTTTTTTGAAGATATTGATTCTGATGAAGATGAAGGGGGACTGTTTGGAAGTAAAAAACTTAAGGTAAAGTTTTGAGAGAGGAGAGAACACTTTCCTCCTCAAATTAGCTTTCGTTCTCTTTTTCTAGGGGAGATTTAATTGTAGTTAGAAGTTTTAGTGATAAGAAATATTGTGCTCTATCTTATCAGTTACAAATGAATCTTCTTCCGTTCAATTTATGTTCCAGTTGGTCTTACAGTTTTGTGGTAGTGTTATTAGTTGCCATTTTCATCTAATCACTATTTAGTTATTAGTTTAGTTATTAGTTATTAGCTCATAGTGTTATTAAGTCAGAAAGTAATATATACATACAAATCTATGTGCATGTGTTAATATATTTTTCTATTCCTAACTAATAGTTTTAAAAATCTTTTTAGTCAGGTAAAAGTTCCAGAAATCTGAAATACAAAGATTTTTTTGATCCAGTTGAAAGTGATGAAGACACAACAAGTGTTCATGATGATGAGCTGGATTCAAACAAAGATGATGATGAAATTGCTGAAGAGGAAGCAGAAGAACTAAATATTTCGGAAACGTGAGTATTTTGAACCATCCTTTATATTGTAGGCTGGAATTGCCCAATCATGTATGTGTACTCGTAGTTATCAAATGTGTCTGTCTTAAGAAGTTGGATTCTCTAATATCAGATATTCTCAAGATAGCCAGAGGAAAGTCTCTGAATGTAAAGGGACATTAGATATCACTTAATGAAGAAAAATATCACTGGTAGTAGCAATCAAACCTTCCTTACCAGGAACTTTGATTTGGTTTTGTGTCAATAAAATCCTGTTATTTTTGTGAGATAAGAGATTTGTATTGTAGATTGATGAATAATTTATTTTATATATGTTGGACACTTTTTGTTCTGTTTCTTTTTTTTTTTTTTTGAGACGGAGTCTTGCTCTGTCACCCAGGCTGGAGTGCAGTGGCGCAATCTCCACTCACTGCAAGCTCCGCCTCCCGGGTTCACGCCATTCTCCTGCCTCAGCCTCCCTTTGGGACTACAGATGCCCGCCATCACGCCTGGCTAATTTTTATTTTTTTGTAGTTTTAGTAGAGACGGGGTTTCACTGTGTTGGCCAGGATGGTCTCGATCTCCTGACCTCGTGATCTGCCCGTCTCGGCCTCCCTGTTCTGTTTCTTACATAGCATTTTACCTAAATAATACCTTTTGTTCCTTAATAACTGAATGATTTTGGAAGTTCTGAGTATTTGGTTGCATTAGGTATATAAAAGAAGAACTTTATTAAGGGAAAATTTGTTTCCTTTTGTTTTTCTAATGGAAAGTAGCATATTTTTTTTGTAAGAGTTTTGGTATTGTAGGGATGAAGATGATGACCTTGAAGAAAATGAAGACGATAAACAACATAAAGAAAGCTTGAAAAGAGTGACCTTTGCTTTACCAGATGACGAGGAAACTGAAGATACAGGTGTTTTAAATGTAAAGAAAAATTCTGATGAAGTTAAATCCTCTTTTGAAAAAAGGCAGGAAAAGGTAATTAGTAATTTATGGAATTTTTAATATACTTGACATTAACCATCCTTTGAAAACTATTAACCATCCTTTGAAAACAGATATCTTGGCCAGGTGCAGTGGCTCACGCCTGTAATCCTAGCACTTTGGCAGTCCGAAGCAAGAGGATCGCTTGAGCTCAGGAGTTCAGAACCAGCCTAGGCAACATAGTGAGACCTTGTCTCTACCAAAAATACAAAAATTATCTGGGCATGGTGATGTGTACCTGTAGTCCAACTACTCTGGTGGCTGAGGCGGGAGGATCACTTGAGCCTAGGAGGTTGATGCTGTGGTGAGCTATGATTGCATCACTGCTCTCTAGACTGGGTGGCAGAGCAAGACCTTGTCTTAAAACAAACAAAAACCCAAAAATCTTCCCATATGGAAAGCATCTGATGAGCAAAAGTCAGTGCCTGCATTTCAGTTTGGGGCCTGTGAGTAAAATAGTTGCTTCTGCTGGGCGCAGTGGCTCACACCTGTAATCCCAGCACTTTGGGAGGCTGAGGCAGGTGGATCACTTCAGTTCAGGAGTTCGAGACCAGCCTAGCTAACATGGTAAAACCTCATCTCTACTTAAAAAAAAAAAAAAAAAATAGGCATGGTGGCGGGCACCTGTAATCCCAGCTACTCGGGAGGCTGAGGCAGGAGAATCCCTTGAACCCAGGAGGCAGAGGTTGCAGTGAGCCGAGATGGTGCCACTGGATTCCAGCCTGGGTGGCAGAGTGCGACTCTGACTCAAAAATAAAAAAAATTTTTAAAGATAGTTGTTTTTTCCTTTGTCCCTAATGTCTTTATATATATAGCATGTCTCTCCTGATAAAGCTGTCCTGTGAGCCTCTTAACTGTTTTGACTGCTTTGGAGGATACTGTGTATGTCCTTTTTTTTTTTTTTTTTTTTTTTTTCTTTTTTTTTGAGATGGAGTTTCACTCTTGTCACCCAGGCTGGAGTGCAGTGGCGTGATCTTAGCTCACTGCAACCTCTACCTTTCAGGTTCAAACAATTCTCCTGCCTCAGCTTCCTGAGTAGTTGGGATTACACCACGCCCAGCTAATTTTTTTGTATTTTTAGTAGAGACAGGGTTTCACCATGTTGGCCAGGCTGGACTGAAACTCCTGACCTCGGGTGATCCACCCGCCTCAGCCTCCCAAAGTGCTGGGATTACAGGTGTGAGTCACTGCGCCCGGCCGACATCACCTGTGTCTTTAAGGTACTCCACAGATTTTTGTGAGTGCCGAATAGCCAGAATTTTAATTTATACCATTGCAAACATATCTTCAAAGTTGGTAAAAATTGTTTCTTTGTGTCATGATTTCAGACAAGTGAAATTTAATTTTTGTAGATGTAGTCTGGGTCTAATAATTTGGCTCTATCATTTATTTATCTTAAAATTTTTATCACAATAAAAATGAGAATAGGGCCAGGCACAGTGGCTCACACCTGCACTTTGGGAGGCTGAGGAGGGAGGATTGTTTAGAGCCCAGGAATTCGAGGCCAACCTAGGCAACGGGGCAAAAGCCCATCTCCACTAAAAGTTAAAAAAGTCAGCTGGGCATGGTAGTGTGCGCCTATGGTATTTGCTACTCGAGAGGCGGATGGGGGAGGATCTCTGGAGTCCAGCAGTTCAAGGCTGCAGTCGAGATATGATTGCACCACAGCACTCCAGCCTGGGCAACAGAGCTAGAGACTGTGTAAAAAAAAAAAAAAAAAAATGAGAATAGGCAGATAATAAAAGATACCAAGAATATCAAAAGAATTGTTTTTAAAATTTGAGAATCTGAATTAAATCCGTGGTTGTCAGATTGTCCCCAGAAGATAGAGAAATTCTAAGGTAAAAAAAGCACCATTATAAAATATCAATGAGTTAGTGTCCTTCCACCCTACTCCTCCCGCCCTCCCCCAACACATAAAGAAAGAAAGGTTTGGTTTTATTGTGAAATTACATCAGACCTTCAAGTTAAGTTTCAGTAAATCACAAATAATTTATTTCAGTTTCCACATATAAAGAATAAAGTAGAACTTTCAAACTTTTTTTTTTTGAAACTGTTAGAACATGAAAACCCAAACCTGACAAAGGTAGCATTAAAACACACGCGCGCGCGCACACACACACACACACACACACAAATTCACGAACGGGGTTGCAAAAATCCTGCAGCACGGTGGAAGAATTATGCCACACAACTGCATGAACCTTATTCTCTTGAATCAGTATTAGAAAATCTAGTATGATTCCTGACTGCAAGACATTAAGGAGAAAAAAACATGGTCACCTCCATATGTCAGAAAAACATTTGATAAAATTCAATATTCATTTCTAATTTTTTTTTCACTCCTAGTGGAATACAAATATATCTAAGCCAAAAGCTGCCATCATGCATGATGGGTGAAATTCTAGAAGCATCCCTTTAAGATTAGGAATGAGACAAGATGTCCAGTATTACAGTTACCACTGTTGATTAACATTCTTTTAGACTCATAAGCCAGCGTAACTACAAAAGATAAGGATAAGAGATTAGGAAAACTGCCAGGGGTGGTGGCTCATGCCTATAATCCCAGCACTTTGGGAGACCAAGGTAGGAGGATTGCTTGAGCTCAGGAGTTTGAGACCAGCCTGGGCAACATGGTAAGACCTCGTCTCTACCAAAAATACGAAAATTAGTCAGGCGTGGTTGCACGTGCCTGTGGTCCCAGTTATTTGGGAGTCTGAGGAGAGAGGATTGCTTGAGCCTGGGAGGTGGAGGTTGCAGTGAGCTGAGATCACGCAACTGCTCTCCAGCCTAGGCAACCAAGTGAGACTGTCTCAAAAAAAAAAAAAAGATTAGGAATGCTGCAGATGTAATTATATTCCACTAGAAGTGAAAAATGAATGCGTTAGTATTTGGAGAGGAAACCGAATGGATAAACTGAATTGATATTAGGAAAGTAAGAGAATTCTGTAAGATAGCTGAAAAGGCTGGCATTTTTTTTTTTTTTTTTTTTTTTTTTTTTTTTTTGAGACGGAGTCTCGCTCTGTCGCCCAAGCTGGAGTGCAGTGGCCGGATCTCAGCTCACTGCAAGCTCTGCCGCCCGAGTTTACACCATTCTCCTGCCTCAGCCTCCCGAGTAGCTGGGACTACAGGCGCCCGCCACCTCGCCCGGCTAGTTTTTTGTATTTTTTAGTAGAGACGGGGTTTCACCGTGTTAGCCAGGATGGTCTTGATCTCCTGACCTCGTGATCCGCCCGTCTCGGCCTCCCAAAGTGCTGGGATTACAGGCTTGAGCCACCACGCCCGGCCAAGGCTGGCATTTTATACACTGAAGTCATCATTGTTGTCTTTTAGAAGTTAGAGATAATGACCCGGCGTGGTGGCTCACGCCTATAATCCCAGCACTTGGTGAAACTCCGTCTCTACTAAAAAATACAAAAATTAGCTGGGCATGGTGGCACACGCCTGTAATCCCAGCTACTCGGGAGGCTGAGGCAGGAGAATTGCTCAGGAGACGGAGGTTGCAGTGAGCTGAGATAACACCACTGCACTCCAGCCTAGGCGACAGAGTGAGACTCTGCCTCAAAAAAATATAAAAAAAGGAGTTAGAATAAGAATTTGAGTTTGGAGTCAAAAGAGTCAGACTCCATCAGATACTAATATTCTAATCAAAGAATTACTTCACTTGCGAATAGATAGATCACTTGAATAAAATAGAGCCCAGAAACAAACCCAAATGCTTCTGGGGAGTTTAGTATATTATAAACATGGCATTTTAAATCAGTGAGGAAAAGAAATGGTTTGCAGCTCACCCCACCATAGGCAGCAGAAATAGGAAGTCATTGACAAAATAAAAAGATGGCAAGAACAGAATTGTAGAACAGTACATTTCTTGCTTTCCCACTTTTTAAAGTATTTTTTACTTTTACACAAATATAAGTGTAATTTTATTTTCTAAATGTATACTAATTATTTTGTGTCTTAGATGAATGAAAAAATTGCATCTTTAGAAAAAGAGTTGTTAGAAAAAAAGCCGTGGCAGCTTCAGGGGGAAGTGACAGCACAGAAGAGGCCAGAGAACAGCCTCTTGGAGGAGACCCTGCACTTTGACCATGCTGTCCGGATGGGTATGGTGCCCTCTTCTGTAAAGTGGTCATGTCTGTGCTTTTTCCATGGTTCCATTTCATACAAAGATTTGGGGTGATGTTTCTTTTCCCTCAACTTTTTATTTTAAAAATTTGTAAACACATGGCTTGGCACGGCGGCTCTCGCCTGTAATCCCAGCACTTTGGGAAACTGAGGCAGACAGCTCACCTGAGGTCAGGAGTTTGAGACCAGCGTGGCCAACATGGTGAAACCCCATCTCTACTACAAATACAAAAATCAGCTGGGTATGGTGGCAGGTGCCTGTAATCCCATCTACTCGGGAGGCTGAGGCAGGAGAATCCCTTGAACCTGGAAAGGGGAGGTTGCAGTGAGTCAAGGTCATGCTGATGTACTCCAGCCTGGACGATAGAGCAACACTCCGTCAAAAAAGAAAAAAACAACTTATAAACACAGAAAAGTTGAAAAAATATTACAGTGAACATCTATATGCTATTCAACTGGATTCACCAGTTACCATTTTGTCGTATCTACTTTCTCTCCTCAGCATATGTAAGAATGTATATGTGCCCCTTTTTTAAGTAAGTTGCCAGTCTCATGGCACTTCACTTTTAAGTGCTTTTGCAGGTATCTTCTAAGAACTAGGACATTCTCCTATATAATCACAATACCATTAATCCACCCCAAAAATTTAACATCAGTACACTGATGATACCTAATATATAGTTTTTAATCAAGTTTTTTGCAGTAATCTGTTGCAAAGGCTTGCATCCTGTCATGGTCCACTGATTAAATTTTGAACTCCAACCTGAAACCGTGGTCATCTCATTGCCTTCTTTCTTGTACCCATTAAGTCAAAATGAGTTTTCATTTTATTTCAATGGAAGAGAGAATGGAAAAGAGGGGAAGAGTCCTTGGGTACCTTGGATAAAGTATTAGCACTTACTACCATATGTATCCTAGTTTTGTGGTTTTCAAACTTCAGGGAGTATCACAAGGCTTATTAAAGCACAGATAGCTGTCCCTCTTCCCCACTTTCTGATTCAGGAGGTATGGGGGTGGCCCAGGAATTTGCATTTCTAACAAGTTCCCACGTGTTGCTGACGCTGTGGGTCCAAGGACTGCAATGTGAGAATCAGTGGTCTAGTGGATATCTACCTAATGAATAAATGTTGTATTTCCTTTAGCACCTGTGATTACAGAGGAAACCACCCTTCAACTGGAAGATATCATTAAACAGAGGATAAGAGATCAGGTCAGTAAGAATTAAATTTAACTTAATTGAAATGTCACTGAAATTTTTAGGAATAATGTGAGAGTACTTTGAGAGTGGGACTATTGCTTTTTATTTTCACTTAATGTTCACAAACCTTAAATCTAGGCTACCTAGTCAGCTTTTGTTGTGTGAGGTGCTGCTCTTTAGTAGTACCTAGGAAAGACGAGTATTGTGCCTGAGAGGAGCCAGAAGCCATTAGTCTTGCTGACCTTTTGGGCGGTGCTTAATGAAGCTGGTGGCTGACCTGTGGTGGTTGCACCCAGAACCCTTGGCTTAGGCACAGTATCTGGTGTGGCACATTACTCAGTATATATGTCTTAGTCTTTTTCCTGTTGCTTATAACAGAATATCTGAAACTGGGTGACTTATAAAGAAAAAGAATACAGTTGTGGAGGCCGAGGAGTCCAAGGTGGAGGAGCCTTCTTATCAGAGGGGATTCTGCAGAGTCCCAAGGTGGTGCAGGGCATCACATGGTGAAAGGGCTGAGCATGCTAAGATGCTGGCTCAGGTGTCTCTTGCTCTTCTTAAGAGCCACCATTCCCCCACCAATGATAACCCATTAATCCATAAATGCAACTGCCATTCATGAGGGCAGAACCCTGGTGATCCAGTCATGTCCTAGAAGGCCCCACATCTCAGTTTTGCCACATCAGGGATTAAGTTTCAAAATGAATTTTGGAGGGGACGTTCAAACCCTAACATTTGTGGTAGTACTACAATTTAAAACCACTTCTCAATGGTGTATTTTTTTCAAATGTTAAAAACCTAGTGGTTTTTGTTAAAGAATTGATATGATTTTGTAAACTTAGAATAAATCTTAGATATATAGCATGTATAGTAAGAAATGGCTTTATAACATGTGTATAATGTTTGCCTACACTTGTAGGTCTAAAATAGAGTTTGAAGGGTGAGTATCATGTGCAGAACATCTTAAAATTTGAAATGAAATGTGATAAACTAACTCAAGGCTTGACTTTTAAACAAACTGTGTTGGGGAAATGTGGAATTAAAGTTGGTAACGAGGAAGGAAGACTCATTTAAAACAAAAAACAGAAAAAGATATTTGAGTACTGCCGCCTTTGCTTTCCAAATGTTTATTCTTTGTGACTTGAATAGTTATTTCAGAAGTTGAAAATTTTCTTTTTGCTATAATTTGCTTACTCTGGAATAATGAGTAATAATAAATATAACTGATATATTTATAATAATTTATTAATATATTAATGATAATTTATTAATATATTGATAATATTTATTATAACAATATTCCAGAGGAAGATTCTTAAGTGAACCTAGAAATAAATTGTAGGTTTTGTTATGTTCTACCTGCCCTTTATGTTTCAGGCTTGGGATGATGTAGTACGTAAAGAAAAACCTAAAGAGGATGCATATGAATATAAAAAGCGTTTAACCTTAGACCATGAGAAGAGTAAATTGAGCCTTGCTGAAATTTATGAACAGGAGTACATCAAACTCAACCAGGTGAGGAAGCCTGTAAGGCAAAACCGTTATTATTAAAGAAATAGAAGTAGAGATCTAGGCTTTTTGTGACTGTTGAAAACATGAAATGGAAATCTTGAGCTCTTCAGCTACATCATTTAAGTATAAGACAGAGCATGCTAGGAATAGAAGGGTTCTAATATTCCCGCTTTATGTGAGGGGTTGCGGGGGTTGCTTTGCAATTAGGCTTTGGTCACCTGATACTTTTACAACTAATTATTAGCTTTCCAGCAATTATTATGGTGGTGCTACAACTTTAAAACCATTTCTCATTGATATTTTGAAGTAACTAACATATTTTACATGATTATAAATTCATTCTGATTTTTAGGTCTATTTTTTCTTTCACTTAACTAAAATCTCTGGGCTGGGTGTAGCGACACATACCTATAATCCCAGCACTTTGGGAGGCTGAGGCGGGCGGATTGCTTGAGGTCAGGAGTTTGAGACCTGTCTGGCCAACATGGTGAAACCCCGTCTCTGCTAAAAATATGAAAAAATTAGACAGTTGTGGTGGCGTGTGCCTGTAATCCCAGTTACTTGGGAAGCTGAAGCAGGAGAATTGCTTGAACTAGGGAAGTGGAGGTTGCAGTGAGCCGAGATCACATCATTGCTCTCCAGCCTGGGCGACAGAGCGAGACTCCATCTCAAAAAAAAAAAAAAAAAGAAAGAAAAGAAATCTCTGGTTAAATAATAGGACAAGGTCATATTCCTAGGAATATTGTATGCTGATATAATGATCGAATTATTCCTTCACATTTGATTTAGTGGGAATGTGGTTAATATGTACTTAGGGATCAGATGGCATTTTTTTCCTGCAAAAGCCATTTATGATTCCCAACAGATTTTTGTTAATGAATGCCCTTCAGTTAGCAACAGCAAATTGCCCTGATGCCACTGTGAAATTGAAGAACTGAGAAGATTTGAATTAAAATTCTTCCTGGCTGCTTTGCAATCCAAGGTGGTAGCTGAAGGAGGATGTGTACAGTTTCATTTGAATCTTTGAGGAGATTCAGTAGATACAGAAAGTATTTGGTGACCACGAGAGTTAAAAATTATATATGTAATGCAATAGTTTGTGCTAGCTCTAAATGTTAGTTTCGTTTCTCTCTTAGGAGTCAACAGCCAGTTCAGAAGTTTTTGAGGATGGACTTGGAGTTCTAGTAGCTAGGCTAATTCTGGAAGTGAAATGATGGTAAACAGCACATGTAGGAGCTTTTACTTACAGTTGTGTATATAAAGTGGCTCAGAAAAATGCTATATAGCAAATATACAGCTACATATTTGATTTTACAGCTATTGTTACCTAGAATGAGGTGAAAGGACATGTTTAGGATTTTTTAAAGTGTGAGGTAAGTTACAATAGTAAGAAGCGATAGTAGCGTGATGCCTGACCATGGCTGGAAGGTGGGTGCTGATGATGGACATTGGAACCAGACCTGGATGCGTCTTTGTCATCAGGATCAGGAGGCAAAGAGCCTATCTTTTCCTAGTTCTGCTGGTTGTTTTTTTTTTTTTTTTTTGGGGGGGGTCTTAATAACAAAAAACAAAAAGCCCTCTTAGGCATTTAGAATAAGCATTTGGGGCCAAAGGGGACAGAGAGAGAAGCATGAAATTTACTTTTTCTCTTCAATAAAATTAACATTGCTGTCAGTTTTTTCAATGTGATTTGTCAGAATAAATCTTTAACACATTACATGTAAATAAAAGAAAAAAAAGTCCCTATCATCCAAATGGATATTTGGATAATTTTATGAAGTTTATATTAACACTTCTTTTTTTTCTTTTTTCTTTTTTTTTTTCGAGACAGAATCTTGCTCTGTCACCAGGCTGGAGTACAGTGGCGCGATCTAGGCTCACTGCAACCTCTGCCGCTCAGGTCCAAGCGATTCCCCTGCCTCAGCCTCCTGAGTAACTGGGATTACAGGTGCACACCACCAAGCCTGGCTATTTTTTTGTATTTTAGTAGAGACGGGGTTTCATTATGTTGGCCAGGATGGTCTCGATCTCCTGACCTCATGATCTGCCTGCCTCAGCCTCCCAAAGTGCTGAGATTACAGACATGAGCCACTGTGCCCAGCCAGCCACCGTGCTGGGCCTTTTTTTTTCTTTTTAATTGATGTGAGATTTATATAACATAAAATTAACCACTTAAGTGAACAAATTTGGAGCATTTAGGACAGTGTTATGTAACTACTAACTGTATCTCGTTCTAAAACATTTTTATCAGCCCACAATAAAGCCCCATATGCATTAAGCAGTTGCTACCCTTTCCTCACTTGTCCCAGCCCCAACAAACCCCAGTCTGCATTCTATCTCTGTGGATTTGCCTATTTTGGAACCATACCATATGTGGCCTTCCATTTCTGACAACTCATTGAGCGTCATGTTTTCAAGACTGGCATTTGTCAGTGCTTCATTTCTTTTTTATGGTTGCACAGTATTCCATTATGTGTGTGTACCACAGTTTACCTGCTCATCCACTGATGGACATTCAGGCTGTTTCCATCTGTTGACTGTTAATAGTGCCGTGTACATGTATTTGTTTGAGTATCTGTTTTTAATTCTCTTGGTTGTACACCCAGGAGTGGCATTGCTGGGTCAGATGGTAATTCTCTGTGTAGCTTTTTGAAGACCTGCCAAGCTTGTTGCCACTGTGACCGCATGATTTTACATTCCTACCTATCAATAATGCACAAAGGTTCCAGTTTCTTCATCCTTGCCAACACTTGTTATCACTTGCTATTTTCCTTAAAAAAACAAAACAAAACAAAACTGTAGCTATCTTAGGAGGAATAGCTTAATTTTTGACAGAAGTAAATACCAAGGTTGTTAAATTTTTAAGTTCTGAATATTAGAGGTAATGGTTACTGTAGCTCCTAAAATGCACATCACATCTCTGGAAGGTGCTGGAACCCTCATGGTACTGCTGCTTTTAATTTTGCTTTTGGAATGTTTCCTTGTAGCTGAAGCTTTGGTGATGAGAAGTTGGGAATACCCTCATTGACCTTTAGTGTTTTGTCCTGTGATATATATCAAGTCTCTTAGTTTGACATTGTTGAACTTATTTCCTAAGCAAAAAACAGCAGAAGAAGAAAATCCAGAGCATGTAGAAATTCAGAAGATGATGGATTCCCTCTTCTTAAAATTGGATGCCCTCTCAAACTTCCACTTTATCCCTAAACCGGTAAGTGTGTTAACAGTTCAGTGTGTAGCTAGAGCAGGGTGACCTTCATAGCTTTGATCCTTTGTGAGACTAGCTCTTTATTTTGTTTCAGGATACAAACTTGTAGTAATTTCCTGTAAATTCCAGGCAGGGTCTCCATGAGGAAGGCTCAGTTCTGGTTCCATGACAGTTCTGGCTGTACCCAGATCTTCATTGAGCCCCTGCCAGCTGGGGCTGGCATGGTCAGGCATCCCACTACTACTGCCTCTTACTATTTTAACTTACCTCACACTTTAAAAGACCCTCAGCCATAGCCACAGGGGCTCCTCCCTTCTCTACCCTCTCAGTCTTATTGCATTTTCATTGTATAATGGGTTTGGAGACGTATGGATATCTATTCCCAGCATTTATGGAGTATCTGCTATGTGTTATATTACATACATTAATAATATGTATGTGTCTTTACATACATTAACACTTAATGCACACAACACTGAGGCAGGTACTATAGTTTCCATTTCTCAGGGGAGAAAACCAAGGTTTAGGAGGTGGGAGGGTGAGAACTAACTCTGGGCCCATGCTGTCTCCGCTGCATGATGTTCCCTCACCAGGCCCAACCCTCTCAAATGCTCCTCCCCTGTCTGTCTGTCACCCAGACTTGGCTCTACCTGTCTACTCCTTGGAGCCTCATCTACTCACCAGCTTCTGTGAACCCATAAAACATGCTTGTACCATCCTTTGGTACTTGTTCACATGTTGCCCTTTGGTGCCTGTGTTGTTGTCTGAAATGGAATGTCATGAATTAAGGACTAGTCTAGAAGTCAGAACCTGAGTTGAGTTCTGCTCCTAACTGGCTTTATGATACAGGCAATCACTTCACGTTTCATCTGTACAGAAGAGCTAATCTCCAAGATCCTTTCTTATTAGTTGATGGCTAGGTGATTTTTCCCCATGCAGATATTTTGTCTTCTCAGACAATAAGCTTTTTACCTGTTTTGTTTGTTTTTTTGGTGTATATGTATGCTTTTAATCCAGTTGTAATTACATGCTAGTAAGTTTTTGATGGCAGGAGCCATCTTTAGATTCCCAAAGTCCCTACTCTGGGTTGTGTGAAATAAACAGGTGAAGAGATGAGTGGAATTTCTCAACTCCTCTTGTCCAGCAGGTCTTACTGAGGTGAAGGATGTGGGCCCTTTCTGGGCCTTACCTGTGTAATCTGGCTCTTCCCACCCCTTTGGTCTCCCTTGGCTCGCTACCCCCACCCGCACTGATCTTCTGATTCCTTCAGCAGGCCAAGTCCCTTGCGCTTTCTCGCTGTGCTCTTCCCCCTGGCCCAGTAGGCTGCACTTCCTTTTTGGCAAGGCTGGCTCCTTATTGCCCAGGCTAGACGCCTTCCCCTCCTTGCAGATGTTCCTTGGCTCCCTACCTAGGGTAGACTGCCCTTCCCGCCTTGCTGCATGTCTCACCACTCGGCTCCTTTTCCTCATAGTTGCATTGCACATTTGCAGGCATTCGCTAGTTGTTCATTGCTCTCTACTTGTCTTCAGGCAGCACAAAATGCATCTACTGTTCCACTCTGTTCCTTGCACTAGCTAGGATCTAATGCAGGGAAGCAGTTAGACATTCCTTGGAATATTGGGAAGTGAAGGAGAAGTGAATGTATTTGTGTCTATGTGCCCCAAATGAAAAGCCTTTCTTTTTTCCCATAAGAAATGTAGAATTGCTAGTGTAGGTTCTCTTTGATACTACTTTTTTCATGTTCTGGTTGGTATTTCACACACCATCTCTGTAGACTCCATTTACCAATCACAGCTATCATTTTTTGTGGCTTTTTTTTTTTCCTTTTTTTTCTTTTTTTTTTGAGACAATCTCACTCTATTGCCCAGGCTGGAGTGCACAATCTTGGCTCACTGCAACCTCTATCTCCTGAGTTTCAGCAATTCTCCTGCCTCAGCCTCTCGAGTAGCCGGGGCTACAGGCATGCACCACCATGCCCAGCTAATTTCTTAGTATTTTTAGTAGAGACGGGGTTTCACCATGTTGGCCAGACTGGTCTCAAACTCCTAACCTCAAATGATCCGCCCGCCTCGGCCTCCCAAAGTGCTGGGATTACAGGTGTGAGCCACTGTGCCCAGCCTTTTGTGGCTTTTTGGACTGTCTTCTTTTTCTCTGTATTTCTCTTTAAATGCTAGAATGGAATACAGTGTTTTTAGTAACAGTTGAATGGTGGTCCAGTAGAAGAAATGATTTCTTTCACACTCTCATTTTTCTCTCACTTAGAATCCAGGATCCTATTATGTTTATGGCTTTTGTTCTTTGTGAAGTTTCCTTGAGCAAATAGCTCCATGGACAGGATGGTGATGAGGAAGAAAGAATACTAATGTCATTGCAGTACATAGTCACCATTTTAATCACAGGATCAGTATGAAACCTGTTTTAATTACTGGATTTCTTGGGTAGTTCTTTCAAAAAAAGGCAAAAATCTGAAGCAGATGGTCCTTCAATTAACATTGCATCCTTTCCCCCTTTTTGTAATTGATAGCTTTGATTTATTTTGATACTGTTTTAGTTTTTCAAAATAGTTCAGTATTATTTCATATTTATGTTTATGGAGATGTTTTCAGTAGTTGAAAGATGAGGAAATTTATCAGTCGTCTGGTTTTGACTCTTGTTCCCATAAACGTCTTTCCTTGCATCTTTTTCCATATACTTCTTAGAGCTAGCGTTTTTTTCTGTAAGCAAAGTCAAGATAATAGAAATCAGCAAATCTTACCAAACAGCATTAATGGTTGTTTGAGAATGTCCACATGCATGGTAGATAGGAATAGTAGAGGAAGAGATGGAAGAACTGATGTTTGAAGATGGCAGAAATGTTATGGAAAAATGTAGAAATATGTGCTGTTGGAATGGTTTTGAGACGGAAAACCCTAAAATACCCAGGTCTCTGGGATCCTGAAGCAGTGCCGCCCCTCAGCACTGCCGTCATGCCAGTCCACTTAGGACTTTGGCTGTTACCATATCTAACGTTTTAAATAGTCTCCATTAGGTTTGCTGACTTTCAAGCAAGTGAAAAAAAAGATAATCTCCATAAAGTATTTTATAAATTATACTTTAAGTTAATAGGTTCACAGTTCACACATTTTGTGCGAGAGTCCCTTCTGGCTTCCCATTGAATATATTCTCTCTTTTCTAGCCTGTACCAGAGATTAAAGTTGTGTCAAATCTGCCAGCCATAACTATGGAGGAAGTAGCCCCAGTGAGTGTTA
This sequence comes from Macaca fascicularis, assembly GCF_037993035.2. Classification (NCBI taxonomy): domain Eukaryota; kingdom Metazoa; phylum Chordata; class Mammalia; order Primates; family Cercopithecidae; genus Macaca; species Macaca fascicularis. The sequence continues at coordinate 50,803,496 of NC_088387.1, read as the reverse complement.
GCGATGCAGCTCTCCTGGCCCCAGAGGAGATCAAGGTAAGAAGCCAGTATTGAAACCTTAAATGTCTGTTACAAGTTAGTTGATTTTAGCCGGACTCCATTTATTTAATGTCATTTGTCTTGCATTTGTAGTTCTTATTCCAGTGTATCTCAGCAGTTTCTAAGTATAAGCAAACTAGTAATGTTACAATATTCAAATACCAGTCTCCTATATTGTGGCTTTATTATGAGGTACAGTTTGAGAGTTACCATAAGAGCAGTTTTAAAATAGCTAGTATCAATATCTTGTTATAATCCAATCCAAATACTAGCAGTGCTACTAAGTTTAAAACAAATTGCTTGCATTGCATATATACTAGCAATAGTTTAGTATCAGCATTTCCCCCTTATTTTATTCGTGTAATGCTAATTAGTAATGGAATCTGAATCTAGAATTGAGCATTTGGTTATCAAATGCAACAATCGCTGCCATGTGAACACTGAAGCTCATGCCTCACATAGTAATAATGGTTTCTGCCAGGTGCTCATCTTGCTGGCTGGCTTAGCAGCAGGGCCTTCCTTGTCCCTCCTCGCTTGATTTGCTACACCTACACTCACCCCTTCTGTCTGAGCCTCTGCCACTTCAGTGCTGGTGACAGCCCTGGCAGGATAGGCTGGCAGCTGAGGAGAAAAGAGATAAAATTGATCCTCACTAGAGAGATGTTTCCCTTCCCTTCCTCAGTCCCTTGGTCTCTGCCCTCTGTTCTCAGTCCAGTTGCTGTCATTAGCAGCTCAGAGCTGAGGCTGCCTCTGGTATGTCCCTGAAGCCCATTGGAATCTAAATGCTGTGGAGGGCTGGCTCCTCTTGTGCTGATAGGTTGAAAACCCAACTCTCCATGTTGCCTTCTTGTGAATTAGTTTGGGAACTGAACCGTCACTATAAGAGTCTGTGCTGTCAAAGAATGCATTTCAGGTTTTAAAGAACTGAGTTACCGGTGCTCACTGGAATGTAGGTGGGGATTGCTCTGCATCTTCGTGCACTTGGCCACAGACGCACAGCCTGCTCCCTAGCTACCCTGCAGTTTCTTCCATTCCAGTTTCCTAGTTGTTAAACTTGATTAACAAATATGTTGGTGGTTATTTTTTTAATAGGAGAAAAATAAAGCTGGAGATATAAAAACAGCTGCTGAAAAAACAGCTACAGACAAGAAACGAGAGCGAAGGAAAAAGAAATATCAAAAGCGTATGAAAATAAAAGAAAAGGAGAAGCGGAGAAAACTGCTTGAAAAGAGCAGTGTAGATCAAGCAGGGAAATACAGCAAAGCAGTAGCTTCGGAGAAGTTAAAACAGCTGACCAAAACTGGCAAAGCCTCCTTCATAAAGGTAAGGACAAGGGAAAGAAAATTGCTTAAGGGGACCTTTGTGGGGGAAGTGGATAGCAAGCACTGGGTGACTGGAATGTCTGAGCCAGCCGACAGCCCACCTGCGGGATGGAGGCGCGTGATGCTGACCGGCTGGAATCGCAACCTTTAATGTTCTGGGGTTTTTCATGTAGGGTCCTCACAATAACCTGGGTACTGGCAGCAGTTTGTCTTTCACTCCTTTCTCTCTTAGATTATAAGAACGTTGTTGTAGCAGTATGGAATACCTCTATGCTAACTGATTTAGTTTTCTGTAATTCTAGTCCTTTTTTTTCATATTTATGGTTGTATACGTTGTTGTAATGGTGATGTACTATTTTTGGCTTTTTTCACTTATAAGTACATTTTACAGCATAAGCATGTGTTGTTTTTAATTGCAGGATGAAGGTAAAGACAAAGCCTTAAAGTCCTCTCAAGCATTCTTTTCTAAATTACAAGATCAAGTAAAAATGCAAATCAATGATGCAAAGAAAGCAGAAAAGAAAAAGAAGAAAAGACAGGATATTTCTGTTCATAAATTAAAACTGTAATATATTTTGAATATAATGTAAATATGAATGTGTAAGCTTATGTTGTGTCATTGTTCTGTTTTATAATACAATTCTTGAGAACCTTTCTTTGCATTGGTGACAGATATTTGAGAGTTCCATAGTGTGAAAAGACAAACTCCTGACTATTTGCAAAGCCCTTCCGGTTTCCATTGGTGTGAAGCAGCACCTGGCTCCTCCCTAGGCCCTTCCTATTCAGGCACTGCCTGAGCTGATCCTGCTGTGCTCTTGCCATGGCCCAGGCCTGTGTGAGGGCCAGGCCAGCTTGTCCATATGGGCTGGTGTGCAAGCACTGGCCTGCAGGCTGAGAAGAGGACAGAGCCAGCCAACCCCCTCACAAGCAGCTGTCTACAGCAGAAGTCCTCACTCTTTGGGCTCTTAATTTCCTTCTCCCATTGCCCTGTCATTTCATAAAACAGTAGCATTTTCATGCCTGTGCCTTACTTCCTTCCCCTTTGGGAAATGATCTCATGTCATCTGAACAAAGGTTTAATGTAGGCTGTAGAGCCCTATCCACAGTCAGCTGCAGAGGACAGGTATGATGGAGAAGTGAATCTAGAAGCAATAGAAGCTCAATACAGCCAGGAATGTAAACTGTAGTCTGTAGAGTGTTCTGTGACCACCAGGTGCTCATTGTTTCAACCTCCCCATCCAGGGAAAAATGCCTTTTGTCTAATAGGCTCTCATATTGATTTGATGGAAATGCAGTAAGCCTTAGTCCAGATGGGTAGAGAATGTGGACTAAGATTCCACCAAAGCAACAGGTAAAGCCCTTCTGATTTTTTATCTACAAGGGGTCAATCAGTGGTCAAGAAGAGCCCGTGGAAGTTTGCAGTCTGCATTCCTGTTACTGCAGAAGATGGCTACAGCAGGGTAGAGCTAAGCTGTATGGGGCTAAATTAAGCACTGGCTTTTGTCCATTTGTGCTGCTGTAACAGAATACCTGAGACTGGGTCATTTATAAACAACAGAAACATTTCCTGCGGTTCTGGAGGCTGGGAGATCTGAGATGAAGGTGCTGGCAAATTGAGTGGTAAAAGCTGCTCTGCTTCAAGGTGGTACCTTGTTATGTTCTCACTTGGCAGAAGGTGGAAGGACAAAAAGCCACCACTCCATCAGTCTTTTTATAAGGATGCTGATCCCATCTGAGGGCTCCGCCTTCAAGACTTAATCATCTAAAGGTCCTACTTTTTAATATCTCATTGGCCATTAAGTTTCGGCACGTGAATTTTGAAGGACACATTCAGATCATAGCATAGCATTCCACCCCTGGTTTCTCAAATTCACGTTCTTAACACGTTCATTCCATTTAAGTCCAAAGTCTCCTGTAAACGTGGGTAAGACCAACTCAAGGTGTGATTCATCCTGAGCCAAATTTCCCTCCAGCTGTCAAACAAATTACATGCTTCCAGAATACAACGGTGGAATGGGCATAGGATAGATACTCCCATTTAAAAGGGACAAATAGGAAAGAAGAAGTAGCTTCGTCCCAAGTAAGTCCAAAACCCACCAGGGGAAACAACATTTAATCTTGAGGCTTGAGGATAGTCTTTGACTTTATGTCTCACCTTCCAGCCACACTGGGGTGAGGGTTGGGTCCCCAAGGCTCCAGGTGGCTCCACCCCCATAGCTTTACTGGGTGAAGCCCATGCCCTGACTCTCACTGGTTGGAGTCCTGTGCATGCAGCTCTCCCGGCCTGGCATTGCACACTGGTGGCTCTATAGGTCCAGGGTCTCAGGGGCAGCCCTGCCCCAATGGCTGTGCTGGGCATTGCCTGGGAATGTGTTCTCTGTGGTGACCCTGCCCCATGGCATTTCTCTGCCTGCATCTGATGCCCCTCAGTCCTTGACATACATCACTCACTTGGTTTTCTGGCTGCCAAGTCTCTTTTCCTCCTACTCCGCTAGCTCAGTCTCCCTTGCAGGCTCCTTCTTACTGCCCTGCCTTTTGTTAATGAAATGCTTAGTCTTTTGACCTCTTAGTTATCTATCTACAGTCAATCCTTGGTCCCATGTATTAATACCATTTAAACCCCAACAACTCCCAAATTTATATTTCCAGTCTGACCTGACTTGATTACATCAGTTCAAGGGTTTTCATCCACAAGAATGTCTACGTGGTATCTCACATTTACATGTCCAAAACTGAACTCTTACTCTCCCCTCCATCCTGCCAGTTGCTAGGCTAAAGGCCTCAGAGTTTCCCTTGACTCTTCTTCTCTTGTACCTTACCACCTTTACCATGAGTGAATCCTGCTGGCTCAGTCTTCTAAATGTATTCAGAATATAACGATTTCTTATCAATGGCAATGCCAGCACCCCGACCCAAAATGTCATCATCATCTCCCGTTGGATTACTGCCTCAGCCTTCTGTTTTCCTCGCTCCCTCTCTTGCTTCCACCCTAGTGACCCCGTGATCTACTCTTAATGCAACAGGGAAAGGGGTCCTTTCAGAGCTTATGCTCAAAATCTTTTTCTCTCCTCCTCCCATCTCACTCAAAGTCGATGCTCAAATCTGTACAATGACCTGCAGGGTCCTACATCAGGTGCTGGCAAACAGTAGCTGGATGGCAAGTTAGCCAGCTGTTTTTGTAAATAAAGTTTCATTGGAACACAACCACACTCATATGTTACGTATTGTCTATGGCTGCTTTCACACTACAATAGCAGTGTTCCCTAGTTATGATGGAGGCCACGTGACCCCCAAAACCTCAAATATTTACTATCTGGCCCTTCACAGAACAAATTTGCTAACGCTTGCCCTCTGTGATCTGGCTCTGCTGCCTCGCTTTGTTTCTGCTCCAGTCTTCTGGGGTCTCCTTGTTGTTCTTAGAGCCCGCTAGGCAATCTTCCACCTCAGGGCTTTTTTTCTTTTTTTTTTTCTTTTTTTTTGAGACAGAGCCTCACTCTGTCGCCAGGCCAGGCTAGAGTGCAGTGGCGTGATCTTGGCTCACTGCGACTTCCACCTCCTGGGTTCAAGCGATTCTCTTGCCTCAGCCTCCTGAGTAGCTGGGACTACAGGCGCGTGCCACCACACCCAGCTAATTTTTTGTATTTTTAGTGGAGATGGGGTTTCACCATGTTTGCCAGAATGGTCTCAATCTCTTGACCTTGTGATCCGCCCACCTCGGCCTCCCAAGGTGCTGGGATTACAGGCATGTGCCACCGCGCCTGGCCCATCTGTCTTTCAAAAAATGTTTTTAGTTGGAGGTATAATTTATATTCAGTGAAATGCACAGATTTGAAGTGTACATTTTGATAAGTTTTAACAAATGCATTACCCATGTAACCTACCTCCTTTCAAGATACAGAGCATTTCTATCATCCAGAAAGTTCTCCTGTGCTTTAATCCTGTCCAGCACTCCCCCAGCAGCTGCTGAACGTGCCTGAGGACATTGGTACAGGACTCTGGCCTCCCCAAAAGAGCTGCTTGGACAAGTCTGCTTGGCTTACCCCAAATCCCAGCCTGCACTCTAAAAATTTCCATCCATCTTTAAACTGGTTGTACCTATAACCCTCCTTCATTAAATAAATAAACCCTGAAAAATAGGAGGACAATACCCCTTCCTGGCCCAGCAGCCCAGGACCTAATATTTACTGTATACCTAAGCTTTTAGAAATACGATTCGCATGGGTGGGGGCTGGCGGCTGCATCCCCTCCTCCTCCTGGTAGCCCCTATCAGCCTACAGTTTCCGCAGAGCAGATCTAGCCAGGCAGCCTGAGCCTGGAAGTGCGGCGGAGCCTCCTGCTCATTCACCCTCACTAGGGTGGCAGCTGCACAGCAACAACTGGGCTCACCCATTAAGCAAGAAGCCATTGTCTGGAAAGTGACACTCAGACCCCAGCCTGGGCAAGCGTGTCTGAAAGCCCCGTTTCTTCCAGTCCAGCTGTGGAGGGAGGGGGCAGAGCGTACAGGGTTCTACTGCCCTCCCCATCCTTTAGCCGCCCTTCCTCCTGGGAGAGAGCGCCACTCGTTAATTGGCCAAAGCCTTCCTGAGGGCTGTAAGTTTGACAGGCTGGGTGTGTGTGGGCCAGCCATGCTAGACAGACAGGCTGGTGTGTCAGAAGGCAGCCACCTGGCCAGAAGAGGGTCAGCCCCCTTGGTGACCTCCTTCCCCCGGCTGGACACAGCGTCCTGCCCTCTCCCCACGTGAATGCTCCACTCAGAGCTGCTTCCAAGGGCACGGTTCTAACCCTGTGAGTGGGGACATTGTGTTAGTTTACAATGGGCCACGGTTTCCTCTGACATCTCCAACTCAGAGGCAGTAGAGAGGAGAAGAGAAATTCCCTGCACCTCCTCCCTCCTCAGCACCCCCACCTCTGCACACGTCCACATATGGAGAGCCTAACAATGGTCCCTGGGAGTGCCGCCATCTTCTCCTTTCCATGCCTGCAGCAGCTATGCCCACCGTCCAGACCCTCACCCGCCTGACTCAGTAGGCGCTGCACTGCCTCTGGTCCTGCCCCTACACCTGGGCCTCTGTACCCATCAGTTCCCCCAGTCTGGTTCTTGTTTCCCCCAACAAGTAGGGAGCATGTAAGGTCATCTGTTGGGTTGGGGGAGGGAATAAGGTGGGCCTGTGAGGATGAGGAGAAGCTTATGGTTGTGCTGGACACTCAGCTGACAGGCCCATTGGCTGCCTACCCAGTGGTCATCCCGCTCCCACCCTCATTTCTTCTTTGTGAACAAAACCTTGACTTCATTAAATACTGGACACCTATGAACTTCATGGACCCTTCTGCAGCCTCCCTGCCATGTAATGGTAAGTCTAAGTCAACCCTAGTAATTTCATTCCTCTGGCCAATGATTGCTTGGGGTGTGGGCATGAGCTGCCTCTTCACCTCAGCCTGAACCACAGCTGCCCTCTGCACTTACCGTGCAGACACACTGGGCCAGGGAGAGCTCCATCTTGATGGAGATGAGCTGTGAGGGCCTCTGCTGGTGGCTGGGTGGATCAGGTAGCTATAACAGGTTTTGTTCAGAAGGTCATCCATCAGCTTCTCCTCAGCATTGGCCATGTGGTAGTCCCCTGGGATAACACACAGACCTGCTGTGCCCTTGTGCAACTGCCCCCACTGCAGCTGACAGCCACAAAGGGGAGAGTCGAAAGGGCCAGGGACCACAGGTGCCCCGAGGGCCAGCTGAGGCAGTTCATGAAGGTCCTGGCAGGCCTGTCTCTCCTTGGGAGCTTCAAATGACATTCAAGACAGAGCTCAGCTTTCTCCTCCCACGCCATACCTCTTCCTCCTCCTCTTCCCTTGAGCAATAAATGGCATCCCACACTCTACACATCTGGTACAAAACTGGGTATCTCTTCCTGACCTATCCCTTGGTTCATCCAAGTAGCCACCAAGTCCTGTCTATTCTCCCATCTCCACCACCACAGTCATGTCCCTACCTCCCCAGTCCTGCTCTCCTTCTGGTCTCTCCACCCGCACTCTTCCCCTGTCATCCATGCACCATACAGTGCCAGACAGGTCTTTCTGCAGCAAACTGGACTAAGCCCCTACCCTACCCACAACTCCCGGAGCTGAAGGTGGAGTTAAAACTCACATGTTTTGGCTTGGCATTCAGAGCTCTTTCCCCCGTGGCCCTAGCTTATCCAGAGTGCTCATAGTGTGGGTTTGGTGCAGAACTGGGTCTGAGACGGTGCTTTCCCTAAGAAGAAACAGGGCTGAGATTGGGGGATTTTCCGGGTTCAGAGTTAGACCTATGGAGTGCAAGGTTTCTCTGAGACACCAAGTGAAGGGGTCCGGCTGGCAGCTGGCTCCTGGTCTGGAGCTTCAAGGAGAGGTCTCAGCTCAGAGTCATATTCAAGAGCCAGCTTAAATGCAGCCTCCTGCCGGGAACCCGCAGAGCTTCCACAGCCTCAGATCTGCCCCCCGCATACTCCAGATCTCTTGCCAAGTGGCGTTTGGGTCTTCATGTCATCTCCCTCCCATGTCTGGGAGTAAAGGTGAGGTGCAGGGATTTGCAGGGACTTGTGTACTCTGGTGTCTTCAGGGAGAATGTATTAGGTAGAGGGGAGGCGGCTTGGAAAGAGGGAGACTCAGAGGAGAGTCAAGGACATCTGAGCAGACGAGCCTGGGAGCAGGAAAAGGGATAAGAGTGAGCAGAGGAAACTGCTGGGGCAGGGGAGCAGGTGGAAGGATCAGGGAGTGAGGGGGGCTGGAGAGGTGGGGGTGGGGATGCTGGCGAGGGGCTGCCTGCCTCCCACCAGGGCCAGTTCACCTGGTCACCCCAAACCCCTCCCTCTGAGGGTGGGGCCAGAGGGCCCAGAGCACGGATCAACCCAATTGAGCAGGCCTGAGGTGGACTCGGGTGGGTGCTGGACTGGACTCCTGGCCCTGGGGAACAGCTGCCACCCTGCCTATTCCATCCACTTTCCAACTCACTGCCTATTGGAGCAGATGCAATATGGGTGCCTTCTGAAAGATGCTCCTGGTGCACCTGCTGCCTGCTGACCCTCCCCCAGACGGCCCCGAGCTCTCCAGAGCGGGGTCCTGTGGAGGCTTGGCCTAGATTCTGAGCCCTGCTTCTCGTAACTGGGACTCCTCCCCTCAAGGCAGCTGCTTGAGTACCCTGGAAGCCAGTCTGTAGCCTCAGGCTAGAGATGGATCCCTCCCACAACCCTTCTTTAGCGTATCTATTTGGACGGACTGCTCAGTTCATAGAGAGGGGTGTGTCTTGCCCCAGTCCTTGTGGCGTATCTAAGGCAGCTGTGGCGTCAGAATCTGCAGCTCCCATCCCCCAGTCCTGCAATACTAGGCGAGGCTGGATCCCACATCTCTGAAGTCCCACCGGACTGGTGCGAGGTGGCTCCCGAGTCCAGGGCTGCTCTGTGGGCTGTGAGGCTCATGCTCCAGCTCCGAGCCCACCTGGTGTGCTCAAGTTGCCCAACTTTGGGCCTGTCCTGCCTCTCTGGCATTCAGCTGACCCCGAGGGACTCTCCCTCAACTTGACCACCAGTTACAGGCTCTAAGTTAAAGGTTCCCAGAACCTTAGACCTTTTGGCCCAACCCTCCATTTCTCAGCTGGGGAAACTGAGACCAAAGAGGGGAAGCAACTTTCTCAAGGACCCCCAGCAAGTCAGAGGCAGAACTGGGTCTAGGAGCCTCTTCCCAACAGAGGTCTTCCCTGACCTGTGAGCCTTTACTGCCTGGTTAACTTTCCCATAAGGAGACTGGAAATGGTGCTGTCCGGGGCGGTGTGTACCCGTGACTGCGCCAGTGTTTGTACCCATGAGTGTATGTGGGGGCGGGGGTGAGGGGTGTGAATAAACAGCAGGGATGCTAGGGGCTGGAATGCACTCTGCCTCACTCCAAAAAGGGGCGCGGGGGAGCCCAGCCCACCCCAGTACATGCTTAGACTTTCCAATCTTCAGAATGCCTGTGAGGCCGTCTGGGCTCAGAAGACAAGGGACAGGCCTTTCCCCCACAGATGGCAGGGGTGGCCCAGGATGGGTGAAAGCTTCTGCAGCACCGTTGGGGGTCACACCCCAGCCCCTGGGCTGACAGTTAAGCAGAGAAGCCGCCACTAGGGGTCAGTCATGATCCAGCGATTCTGGTGAGCAGAGTGTCCCACCTGCCTCTGTCCAGGGTCTTGTCTTCCAAGCCTCCTTGGGAAAAACTGCTCCCTGGCAGAAAAGGGCTAATAATTCGAGAGGAAGCCAGAGCTGGAATTCTAAACGGTGTGTGTGTCCCGTTTGAAAAAGCATATCCACCCTAAACATTTATATTGAAAAATGGAAAGATATACCCACTGTTTTGGAATACAAACTATAGAAAGTAACAGTTAACAGAATCTTACTGGAAAGATAAGATTCTGCATCTGGAAAGGCAGAGTGATTTTCAGCTGGGTTGTGTGTCCTTAGCTGAGGAAGGGAAGATGAGATTTATGTTTATTAAAAAGCAGCTATGAATTTACCTTTTATAAAGAGCTTACAATATACTAGTGCTTCTTCAATCATGTGTCTGAATCACCCAGATGCCTGTGTAAATGCAAATTCCCAGGCTTCATTCCCAGAGATTCTGATCCTGTGAGCCTAGGGTGGGGCCCAGAAATCTATACAGGGTGGTACAGGCTGCCCCAAGACCGCACCTAAGAAACACTGCAACTGGCCCCTACACACACCCAAGTCCCCGGATATGTAGGCAGGCATATTATCTCCATAAAACAGATGGGGAAACTGAGGTCCAGAATGGGGAAAGAAATGGTACAGGGCCACCGAGCAACTAGTAGCAGAGCCATGATACACCCACTGCCTGTGGACACCATCTCTGATGACAGCTTCATCTCCCTACAGGAACCTTGCCTACCCCTACCCCTACCTCCCGCCACCCCTGTGGTGGGTCTCTGTCCAAGAAAGATGTAGCCCTGGTCCTCTAGGCTGACTGGGTATCAGAGGAAAAGCCTGGCCCAGAGTGTAGGAGCTAGAAGGGCCCTTGGAATTCAGGCGGGGAAACTGCAGCCCAAAGAAGGCAGTCCTCACATTTGAACTCTGCCTGGAGAAGGGCTGGGTCTCCTTCCTGAGTGGTAGGTTCGGCTTCACTAGCTTGGCCCTCAGTCAAGGTAACTGTCCAGGCCCACCACACCTCAAGGTGGGTGACCAGAGGCGGCGGTGCCATAAAATGTGTTTCCTGGGAGATCCACCCGGAAAGAGCAAAACATTCCAGGGCTGGTGATTTGGGCAAGCCCCCTTCCCTCTTGGCCCAGTTTCCCCATTTCTGCAACAGCTGTGTCAGAGGAGACTTCTCTCTGAGACTGAGCTGCAGATTTGCTCCCGGGTGCCTACACCACCCAGGTTGTCGGCTCCTCTGCCCCCATTCTTCAAGAAAGTCACCTCTTAGGTGAGGAAGGAGCCTTGGCCCTGTCAGGAGTGGGAGTTGGTGCACCCCCAGCCTCCCAGACCACTGGGGATGACCTGGGCTGCCTACAAAGATGGTGCCATCCATGGCTGCTCCCCAGCCTGCAGACGCCCACCATGGAGAGTGACACCGGCTCTCGCAGTGGCTCTGAGAAGAGGCAGCCCCCACTCCAAACCTTGCAGAGCCATCCAGGCCTTCCCGCACCCCAAAGAGACTTTTAGGAAAATGAATCATCTCAAGTTCATACCCATGGGCGTTGCTGAAAGAAAGGACAGTGTGGGGTGAGCTGGCGCAAGGGAGTGCTGCTCTCTACCGACTTTGCAGGGAGGTCACTTAGGAAAAGGGAGTGGAGTCTGGGAGAGTGAATAGCTCAGGGTTAAAGGGAGAGGATGGGGCTGGAGTGGGCTGGCCGTGTGCTCTCCCTTGGGCCTTCCAGCCTGGGCTCAGGTGATTCAAGGGAGCAAGCACATCCCTCTCCCAGCCAGAGAGCTCTTGCCACGTTTTGGAATCAGTGCCATTCCCTTGGGGGTTGGGGGGCAGCCCCTAACTTGGGACCTGGCTGGAACTGCTGCCTCAATTCTGGATCCAAAAGGGCCTCTGGCAGCTTCTCCATCTCCCTCTCAGTCTAACTCCCTATCTCATTCCCCATGTAGGTCCCAGCAGGCAAATCTGACAACGGGAGGAACAAGGCAGGAAGGGTAGGGTCTGAGGGGGTGACCGTCTTAAAACTGCAGCTCTGCCGCCTTCTCTCCAGGACTCTCAGTCTTGCTTTCATATTGCCCCTTCCACATCATTTTGCTATAATCTAACATGTTGGCATGTGGTCGTTAAAAACAGTAACATTGCTGAGGTGGAGCAGACGTCCCCTTTGGGATGGTTTGGAGAAGTTAGGTTTGAGGGCTTCCTCTCTTCTGCAAACTGCAGCAGTAATAGGTGAGATATATAAAGTAAATAAAGGTCAGGCGCGGTGGCTCACACCTGTAATCCCAGCACTTTGGGAGGCCGAGGCAGGAGGATCACTTGAAGTCAGGAGTTCAAGACCAGCCTGGCCAACGTGGTGAAATCCCATCTCTGCTAAAAACAAAAATACAAAAACTAGCTGGATGTGGTGGGAGAAATCACAAGAACTTATGGTCAGATTGACTTGGGTTCAAATCCCAGTTTGGCCACTTAGCAGCTGTGGTGGGCACCTCACCTTTCTGGGCCTTGATTTGTCCATCTATAAAAAGAGGGTGATAATTGTAACTCTCCCTCCCGTAGGGTTAGTCTGAGGTTTAAACAGGATAATGAACATGAAAGCCTCTGCAGACAGCACACTGCCCCTTCCTTCTCCTTTCTCCTGTCTCCTTTAAATTAACCACAGATGGGAATTCAGTAGGTGTTTAATAGTTGCAAGATCCTTTTACAGTGTAACCCTGACTGTTGCTTCTTCAAGCATTAGTCATAACAAATGGTGTGTACTTCCATCTGAAAGTTCTGAGGGAAACAGGACATTAAGCTGTTTCAAATGCAGGCTTTAAGTCTAAAGTGTCCACTCTGCCTTGTCCTGAATCACCTCCTCCATCCTTCCTGCTGATCAGAAGCATCTGTGCTTTCAGGACTTATCTCCAAAAAGCCCGCCCTGATTCCTCCCAATCTTTATGGTCTCCTCACTGAAGGACCTCCTTACTCTGCATTTGATTCCCCATAGCTCCCTTACCTGGCTCCCCGGCTGTCTATTGGCGGCCAGGCAAAGGCTGGCGGTGCTGGTGGGAAACCTGCTGGGTGTTTTTCTTCCCTTCAGTGATGTGACCACTGCGGAGATGTTCAAATCTCCCAGCTAAAGCATGCAGTTAGCGGCCTGCCTCCAGTGGCTAGCATCTTCAGGCTTCACCCCAGCTTTTGAGTTGAGGCCACACTACTCCTGGGCAGCCCCCAGACCAACTACTGAGCACAACAAGAGTCCTAGGGCCTGCCGGCCCAGCCCAGGACTCCAAGGCTTCCTGTTGGGTTGGCTGAGACTTTGTTAGATCTGCACAGCAGTCTGAAGTCTTCCCCTGGCCAATCCAGCTGCTTCCCCCTCTTATCTTTCACAGTAATTACCCCTCCCTACCAAACCCTCTTCTACGCCTGACTATACCTCAGCATCTGCTGTCCAGAGCGCCCACCATCTCCAGCACCAGCACAGCACCGCGGAAGTGATGGGCTGCAATGGGCTCCAAGATGAAAGGCCATGCAGAGGAAGCTCAGGGCTTCAAGGACTCCAGACCCTCAGGGGCCAGAAAGGGACCTGAGAACCAGTCTGTTCCAATTCCCCCTTTCACTTGTTCACATAGCACGGAGACCCAGATCTGGGCCAGGACTTGTGCTTCAGGGATGGATGAAGTCAAGATCCCTGCTCTGGATGACCTTGTAGGGGAGAGAGAAGCAGCCTCACACTCTGTACCAGGGTCTGGGCATCTTGCTGGGAAAGCCGAATACTCAAAGGGAGTTGGGGTAACATTGCTGGATGCTCCACTTAAGGGCAGATGATGATTTTTAAGCCTGCCCCGGTGGGGCCTGATTTCCTTTTGTTTCCTTTGACAGAAGCCTTTTCAATGGAGACACCTTAATAACAACGACAGCAAAGAACATGTAGTCAGTGCTTTTCCATCTACTGGGCACTATGCTGAGTGCATCAGGTAAAGCCTGGATTAGGAGAGACTGCAGAGGTGAGTCATAGCGTCAGGGGTCCTGGGCTTGCAATCCGTAGCTTACTAGCTGTGTGACCCTGGAAAAGTTCTTTAACCTCTCTGTGCCTCATGTTTTTAATCTGTTAAATAGGGAGATCAAGAGTATCTTCCTGACACATGCTGTGAAAAATAAGCAATGCAGAATCCAGACAGGCAGATTCCGGAGTCCAGATCATCCCTAGATGGTTTGTAACTATAGCACTCATCTAAGGCCTGGTGAACAGATTTATAAAAAAAACCTTTTTATTGAGATATAACATACATATAGGAAAGTTCACAAATAAATGTTCAGCTCAATGAATTTTCACAAACAGAACACACCTGTGTAACCAGCATCCAGCTCAAGACACAGAACATTACCAGCACCCAAAAGACCTCGTACTTACTTCCTCTGGGTCCCTGCCCTCCCAGAGGGAGCCACTATTCTAATTTCCAATGCTATAGGTTAGTTTTATCTGGCTTTAAGAGTTTTCCCCAAACATTTCCATAATTTCTCCAAAGTGCTCTCATGCCCCTTTGTCATCCATCACTCCCTTTGCCCCTGTCCCAAGCAACCACTGACCTGCTTTCTGTCTCTATAGTTTGTACTTTCTAGAATTTTGCATAAAGAAAATTATACAGTACATCATACTTTTTTTTTTTTTTTTTTTTTTTTTTTTGAGACTGGGACTTGCTCTAGCACCCAGACTGGTGTGCAGTGGTGTGATCAAGGCTCGCTGCAGCCTCAACCCCCCAGGCTCAAGCCATCCTCCCACCTCAGTCTCCCTATCCTAGTAGCTGGGACTACAGCTGCACACCGCCACACCCAGATAATTTTTGTGTTTCTTTTTTTTATAGAGACAGAGTCTTGACATGTTGTCCAGGCTGGTCTCAAACTCCTGGGCTCAAGTGATCCTCCTGCCTTGGCCTCTCAAACTGCTGGGATGATAGGCATGAGCCACCTCACGCAGCCTTCATTTTCTTAGTGGTGACTTTCAAAGAGCAACAGTTGTTCCTGACCTGCCTTCTTTCTCTGTGGATTAGAGACACACTTTATCAATTTTACTTTCTTCATGCTTTTTATATTCTATCTTAGAAATCTTTGCCTTTCTCACAATTGCAATGACATTCTCCTATCTTTTTTGGTCTAGAACTTTATAGTTTTAGGTTTTACATTTAGGTGTGTTACTTTATTCTACAAGTGGTATGTATGTATGTATATATGTATTTTCATTACTCAAAGTATCCACGTTGAGTAAATTCTTAGTGTGTGGTAAGTATCAGTGCTCATTTTTTTCCACTGGATATCCAGTTGATCCAGTGCAATTGTTGGAAAGACTTTACTGTTCCCATTGAATTGCTTTAGCACTTTCGTCAAAAATGAACTGACCATATGTATGTGGGTCCATTTCTAGACTATTCTTTTTTTTTTTTTTTTTTTTTTGAGACAGAGTCTCGCTTAGTCGCCCAGACTGGAGTGCAGTGGCGCGATCTCAGCTCACTGCAAGCTCCGCCTCCCGGGTTCACGCCATTCTCCTGCCTCAGCCTCCCGAGTAGCTGGGACTACAGGCGCCCGCCGCCTCGCCCGGCCAATTTTTTGCATTTTTAGTAGAGACGGGGTTTCACAGTGTTAGCCAGGATGGTCTCGATCTCCTGACCTTGTGATCCACCCGCCTCGGCCTCCCAAAGTGCTGGGATTACAGGCGTGAGCCACCGCGCCCGGCCTCTAGACTATTCTGATCAATTGATCTGTGTGTCTATCCTTTATCACCAAGAGCAAAGTATGCTTTAAGTATGTTCTGTGGCTTTAAGTACGTTCTGAAATCAGAATGTACTTGTATTTCTTTTTAATCCTTGTTCTTCTTTTTAGAATTTCCTTTAGTTGCTTGGCATGGTGGCTCATGCCTGTAATCTCAGCACTTTGGGGGGCCAAGGCAGGCAGATCATTTGAGCCCAGGAGTTCAAAAGCAACCTAGGAAATATAATGAGACACCTGTGTCTACAAAGAATAGAAAAAATTAGCTGGGTGTGGTGGCACGCACCTGTGGTCCCAGCTACTTGGAAGGCTGAGGTGGGAGGATCACTTGACCCAGGGGAGGCTAAGGCTACAGTGAACCATGATGGCACCACCACACTTCAGCCTGAGTGACAGAGCGAGATCCTGTCTCAAAAAAAAAAAAAAAAAAGATTGTGTTTTCTTTTTGAGACGGAGTCTCGCTCTGTCGCCCAGGCTGGAGTGCAGTGGCACGATCTCGGCTCACTGCAAGCTCCGCCTCCCGGGTTCACGCCATTCTCCTGCCTCAGCCTCCCAAGTAGCTGGGACTACAGGTGCCCACCACCATGCCCGGCTAATTTTTTGTATTTTTAGTACAAAAATTGGGTTTTTTAGATGGGGTTTCACCGTGTTAGCCAGGACGGTCTCGATCTCCTGACCTCGTGATCCACCCGCCTCAGCCTCCCAAAGTGCTGGGATTACAGGTGTGAGCCACCGCGCCCAGCCAAAAAAATTGTTTTAATTACTCTAGGTCCTTTTCATTTCCATATGCATTTTAAAACCAACTTTTCAAATTCTGAAGAAAAAAATAAACAATGCCTGCTGAAATTTTGATTGGGATTACACTCAGTCTATAGATAAATTAGGGAAGAATTATCACATTGGGCTATTTTGTATCTCCTAATCTAAAACATGGCATATCCCTCTGTTTATTTAGTTCCTCTTCAATTTCACAATGTTCTATAGTTTTCAATGTAGAGGTTTGATAGATTTATTCTTAGGCATATTATAAAATGTTTGGTACTACTTTAAGATTTTCAAAATTTCACTTTCAGATTGTTTCACACACAATTAGAAGGAATAAATTCAATGTTTGATAGCATAGTAGGGTGACTAGGGTTAAAAAATGTACTGTACTCAGGGGATGGACACCCTAAAGACCCTGTCTTGATCGCTATGTGTTATTTACAGGTAATAGAATTTCACACATGCCCCACAGATGTGTGCAATGAAAATACATATATACATACATACATACCACTTGTAGAATAAAGTAACACACAAAAAATCATTTGCTGATGGTAACTTTTATGATGAATGCTCCTTCCTTTCACAACAGGGATGTTGGGAGCACCCAGATATAGGGGGAATTCCCGCAGCACTCATTGGCAAACACTGTAGAAGATAAGATGTCAAAGGGCTGAAAGAAGAGGAGAATGACTAATAAGACTCCAGGCCAGGGGCGGTGGCTCACGCCTGTAATCCCAGAACTTTGAGAGGCCGAGGTGTGTGGATCACTTGAGGTCAGGAGGCCGAGACCAGCCTGGCCAACATGGTGAAATTAGCCAGGGTGGTGGTGCCGGTCTGTAATCCCAGCTACTTGGGAGGCTGAGGCAGGAGAATCACTCTCATAGGCCCTTAATTTCAGCATCTCTAGAATAAAACTCAGGATCGTCTCTCAAACCTGTTTCTTTTTCTTTTTCTTTTTTTTTTTTTGAGACAGAGTCTTGCCCTCTCACCCAGGCTGGAGTGCAATGGTGCAATCTCAGCTCACTGCAACCTCCCCCTCCAGGTTCAAGCGATTCTCCTGCCTCAGCCTCCCAAGTAGCTGGGATTACAGACTGGCTACAAAAAGAATAATTTTTGTATTTTTAGTAGAAACAGGGTTTCACCATGTTGGCCAGGCTGGTCTCGAACTCCTGCCCTCTTGATCTGCCCACCTTGGCCTCCCAAAGTGCTGGGATTACAGGCGTAAGCCACCACGCCCCGCCTCTTTTTCTTCTTTTCCTTCTTTTTGAGACAGAGTCTCACTCTGTCACCCAGGCTGGAGTGCAATGGTATGACCTCGGCTCAATGTAACCTCCGCCTCCCAGGTTCAGGTGATTCTCTTGCCTCAGCCTCCCAGGTAGCTGGAATTACAGGCACATGCCACCACACCTGGCTAATTTTTGTATTTTTAGTAGAGACAGGGTTTCGCCATGTTGGCCAGGCTGGTCTGGAACTCCTGACCTCAAGTAATCTACCCGTCTCAGCCTCCCACAGTGCTGGGATTACAGGCATGAGCCACCATGCCCAGCCTCAAACTTGTTTCTTGTCCAGTGTTTCTTTCACTGTAAATGGCAACCTTCTCCACCTGTTGCACAACACCCAATGGGAATAGTAGTGAATATCCAATAAATAGTGGTTGTATGGATGAGTGAATGAAGATTGGTAGCATAGAAAGTGAACTTATTCTCAGGCTGGGCATGGTGGCTCGTGCCTATAATCCCAGCACTTTGGGAGGCCAAGGCGGGAGGATCACTTTGAGGTCAGGAGTATCAGACCAGCCTGGCCAACATGACGAAAGCCTGTCTCTACTAAAAAAAATACAAAAATTAGCTGGACTTGGTGGCATGTGCCTGTAGTACCAGCAGCTTGGGAGGCTGAGAGAGCGAAACGCTGTCTCAAAAAGAGACAAAAAAAAAAAAAGTGAACGTATTCTATATAACTTTTGAAGATAACTCCTCTGAGCTGGCTTGGGCTGTCCCTCCATGCCTGTTCCCATAATGCTACAGGCATTGTGATTTAAATAAAGTTCCATGAGACTGTGGGCCAGAGCATGTCCTTTTTCCTATGTTGTTCTAGGACTTCACTGAGACCACAGCTACCAGCAGGAAGAGGGTGGGCCACTTCTGGTCTTGGGGACACATATATCATTATTCTTCTTAATGTGTTTTATTTATTTATTTATTTATTTATTTATTTAGAGATGGAGTCTTGCTCTGTTGCCCAGGCTGGAGTGCAGTGGTATGATCTCAGCTCACTGCAACATCTGCCTCCCAGGTTCAAGTGATTCTCCTGCCTCAGCCTCCTGAGTAGCTGGGACTACAAGCATGTGCCACCACACCCAGCTAATTTTTATATTTTTAGTAGAGACAGGGTTTTGCCATGTTGGCCAGGCTGGTCTCAAACTCCTGGCCTCAAGTGATCCACTTGCCTCAGCCTCCTAAAATGCTGGGTTTACAGGTGTGAGCCACTGTGCTTGGCCTCTTGTTTATTTCTACATATCACCTGGGTCTTGGTTCAGTCCTAGAATGCAGAAGATAATAAATGTTTGAAGGAATGAAAAAATAATTGAATGAACGAATGAAACAACTCCCCTAAGTACTATCAGTACCTTTTTATAGATAAGGAATCTGGGGCTCAAAAACTGCCCTCCCTAGGAAGCAGCAACAACTGGGGTGCAAATCCAGCTCTCTCGGTACCCAGACCAGTGATTCCTCTACTACATCAAGAAAGTTGTAATTACTTGCCCTCGGTGTCTTGAAAAAAAGAAAAAAGAAAGTTGTGATAACTAAGTACAGATTTCATTTCATCTTCCTTTCAACTAATAGTTTTTAAGTGCTTCCTGCCTGCCAGGATGAAGCTATTGGATGAAGCTATTAATGTCCCCTTGAAAGCACAGACAGTCAGCCACAAGAATTTGAAGAGGGGGAAAAAAACCTTTCTGTTAGGCCCTGACCTGAACCAATTCTTGGTCACCTAAAGCAGTGGCCCCCAAATAAAAATTCCCAGGACTCTCCTCTAGAAATTCAAATTCACGCCTTTGGAGACTCCTGGAAACTTCTACAGTAACTACTGCTCCGGGCTGATGTGGTGCCCAGTCAGTCACTGCACACAGTCCAGCAGGAAAGCTCCAGACAGAAGCTTCACAAGGGTGAAGAGTAAGCATCTTTATTACTTTGTTCGCAGACATTAACTGAGCACCTACGATGTCCCAGTCACTATTCTAAGTCCTAGGGATACAGTAGTGAACAAAACAAAACCCTTATCCTCCTTCATTCTATGGGTGATGGGGGTGTGAGATGGGGAGACAATGACCAAGTAAAGAAATAGGGCCAAGCATGGTGGCACATGCCTGCAGTCCCAGCATTTTGGGAGTCTGAGGCAAGTGGATCGTTTCAGCCCAGGAGTTCAAGACCCACCTGGGTAACATAGTTAAGCCCCATCTCTACCAAAATAAACAAACAAACAGATAAAAATTAGCCAGACTTGGTGCACACCTGTGGTCTCAGCTACTCAGGAGGCTGAGGTGGGAGGATCACTTGAGACTGGGAGGCAGAGGTTGCAGTGAGCTGAGATCATGCCACTGCACTCCGGCCTGGGCAACAGAGCCAGACCCTGTCTCAAAAAGAAAGAAAAAGGAAGGAAGTAGGGAAGAAAGAAAGGAGGGAGGGAGGGAGGGAAGGAGGAAGGGAGCAAAGAGAGAGAGGAAGGAAGGGAGGAAGGAAGGAAGGGAGGAAGGGAGGAAAGAGAGGGAGGAAGGAAGGAAGGAAGGAAGGGAAGGAGGGAGGGAAGGAGGGAGGGAAGGAAGGAGGGAGGGAGGGAGGGATTGGATAACCACTCTTTGTGGTGGTGAGTGCTCTAAAGAAAACAGAACATAGTGATATGCCGCAGGGTGACAGAGAAGGGGTACTCTAGCTCTCTGAGGAGGTGACATTTGAGCTGAGACCTGAATGATCAGAAGGAACCAACTCTAACTTGGGTGAAGAATATTTCAGGCAGACAGAAGCGGAGATGGTGAAGGTACAGAGGGACAGGGTCAGTCCATGGAGGGCTTTGTGTCCGGGGGCTCTGGGGGGCAACACCAGCAGGGCCAGCAGTTTCTGAGGGGACTATCCACCCACACCTCCTCATTCCCACTCTAATCATGAGGCGTGTGTGTGAGGCGGGGCTGCGGGGAGGCAGGTGAAGCTGCTTGAGTGACACCAAGGACAACTTGGTGAACATGGGCAGTCCCGCTGAAAGGAAACCCAGGTTCATTGAGTCCAGTGGTCTCATCATACAGCCAGAAAACTGAGGCCCGGAGAGAGAAGGACTAAGGTTGTGCCTTGATCAGCAGCTAAGCCGAGATGGGAACCTAGGCTCCCTGCCTGTCCCTGGGACGTGTGTGTTTACAAAGTGCATGCATGGGATAAGGCTGCCCTGTGTGTGGGTTGAAGGGTTGGGGTGAGCACATTCATGCAACACTCCGTGGCTGACAGTGCTGGGTGTTCAACTGGGCTGCATCCTGTGGGGAAGATGTTCAACCTGATGGCTTCCTTGAGAGCTCCACGCAAGGGGGAAAGCCCAACACAAGAGGCCAGGCCCTTACGGGAGGAGCAGGGGAAGGAGGAGGAACAGAAGAGGTGGTCGAGGAGGGAGCTCACAGCTGAGCAGGGTCAGGAAAGGACCCTGCAGGACTGTTCCTCAGTGGATGGGCGAGCTCTGTTCTTTTGTGGGGACTTTTATTTCTTCCCCTTGGGGAACTATTCTGGGCTCCTCACATCCCTCGGACCACAGATCTAACACCTACAGGAGCACTCCAAGGAGAGTGGGTATCAACTGCCTCCCACGCCGGTGAGTGCTGCCAGTCCCTCACTATGGGGAGGGTGCTCGGAGGCCCCCACACCAGGTGGAGGACCAGCATCTGGCGGACGACAGACTCACGGTGCAGAACATGCTGCCAGGCCCTGCGGGGAATTCGGTGAAGGGATTAACCAAGAAATAATTTACCATTTCAATGCAATGAGACTCCAAATCTGTGGGAAACTGCCTGGCGTGGAAACCTTTACAGAAAGCAGGTAAATGTATGCAAATCTTCATGGCCTACGTAATTTTCTTTTTCTTTTTCTTTTTTTTTTTTGAGACGGAGTCTCACTCAGTCGCCCAGGCTGGAGTGCAGTGGCCGGATCTCAGCTCACTGCAAGCTCCGCCTCCTGGGTTCACGCCATTCTCCTGCCTCAGCCTCCCTAGTAGCTGGGACTACAGGCGCCCGCCACCTCGCCTGGCTAGTTTTTTGTATTTTTCAGTAGAGACGGGGTTTCACCGTGTTAGCCAGGATGGTCTCGATCTCCTGACCTCATGATCCGCCCGTCTTGGCCTCCCAAAGTGCTGGGATTACAGGCCTACGTAATTTTCTAACACAGAATGAAAACACAGCGTGAGTGGTTTGGGTGAAGGAGGAGGAGGCAGGCTCAAAGCAGGGCCTTCGGGGAGGGGAAGGACAATGCCTGACACTGGAGAGAGGGAGGGTTGTGGTTGGGAAGTACAGGGGTGAGAGCCAGAGGCCCAAGCCCGCTCCACAGTCTGTGATCTCCCTCGAAGCTATGAAAGGCTTTACTGGTCTCCACAGTGAACCAGCTTTTTAGAAAGGGACACACTGTAATTGTACATGTTTGTGGACACAATTTGATGTTTCAACACAGATATCCTCCATAATGATCAAATCAGGGAGTTAGCACATCCACCCCCTCATGCATGGATCATTTCTTATATGTAATGGAGTACTATTCAGCTATAAAAATAATAAAATCCTGTCACTGGTGACAACGTGGATGGACCTGTAGGACACCATGTTAAGTGAAATAAGCCAGACACAGATAGACAAATAGCACATGATCCCACTCATACGTGGAGTCTAAAAAAAGTGAACTCAAAGCCAGGTGCAGTGGCTCACACCTGTAATCCCAGCACTTTGGGAGGCCGAGGCAGGCAGATCACCTGAGGTCAGGAGTTCAAGACCAGCCTGGCCAACATGGTGAAACCGTATCTATGAAAAATACAAAAATTCGTCAGGCATGGTGGCAGGTGCCTGTAATCCCAGCTACTTGAGAGGCTGAGGCAGGAGAATTGCTTGAGCCGAGATTGCACCACTGCACTCCAGACTGGGCGACAGAGTGGGACTCCATCTCAAAAAAAAAAAAAAATTAAAAATGAACTCGGGAACCACCAGAGCATTCAGTGGTGCCCGGGCGGGGAAGTGGCTGTCACAGGCCCCTCCCCTGTCACTTGATCTGTGCTCCTCCCGCATTCCTAGATGTTTTTCCAGGAACAACTCCTTTTACCATTTGGGTCTATCTTATTTCCCAGCATGCTGTCCTAGAGTGGATTCTCGGTCAGTCTGTACACTGTGTATAGCTCTCCTCTTAGACTGGGAACACTCTCAGCAGAGGTCTGGTGAGGGAGGGACAGAAGAGAGAAGAGAAGAAGCAAAACAAACTCCCAGTGGTTAGACCTTTCCTCAATACAGGTCTTATGTATTTGAGTCAAGGAGATTTCTTTTCTTTTTTTTTTTCCTTTTTGAGACAAAGTTTCGCTCTTATTGCCCAGGCTGGAGTGCAATGGCGTGATCTTGGCTCACCGCAACCTCCACCTCCTGGGTTTTAAGTGATTTTCCTGCCTCAGCCTCCCAAGTAGCTGAGATTACAGGCACCTGCCACTATGCCCAACTAATTTTTGTATTTTTAGTAGAGACGGGGTTTCTCCATGTTGGTCAGGCTGGTCTCAAATTCCTGACCTTGTGATCCACCCACTTAGGCCTCCCAAAGTGCTGGGATTACAGGTGCGAGCCACCGCGCCCAGCCAAGGAGATTTCTTTTTTAATTGTGGTGAAATGCATGAAACATAAAACTTACCATTTCAAATGTACAATTCAGTGGCATTAGTACACTCGCCATGCTGTGTAACCATCACCACCAATCACTGCAGAAGCTCTTCATCACTCCAGAGGACACCCTGTGCCCGTGAAACACTCACTCCCAACTCCGCCCCTTCCCCAGGCGTTGGTTGCCACTCATCTCCTTTCTGCCTCTGTGGGTTTGCCTGTGTGTCAAGGAGATGTTTCGATCTTGTGCTCCACTTAAAATACAAATAACCATAGGAGAACCCACAATCCACAATTCCAATTTCATCATTTTCAACAACACCCATCTTCGGAGTTTAGAAATTACTATTATTATCATTTTAGAGACAGGGTCTTGCTCTGTCACCCAGGCTGGAGTGCAGTGGCTTAATCACAGCTCACTGCAGTCTTGAAGTCTTGGGCTCAAACAATCCTCCTGCTTCAGCCTCCCAAGTAGCTGGGACTACAGATGTGCACTACCACACCTGGCTTTTTTTTTTTTTTTTTCTTTTTTAAATAGAGACAGTGTCTCAAATTGCTTCCCAGGCTGGTCTGAAGCTTCTGGTCTGAAGCAATCCTCGCACCTAAGCCTCCAAAAGCATTTGGATTACAGGCCTGAGCCAATGAGCCCGGCTAGGAATGATGTAATCCCCATGTGTTATGGGGCAAACACTAACTTGGAAGTTCAGAGACCAGGATTCTAGCTCATTCTGTCCAAAGTTATGTGATTTCTTGTGGATGAAGGTCTCTGACTCGCTTTAGGCCTTAACATCCCCATCCTGAGGCATGGGAGGTAGACTCAGCTAATAAATTCCAGGGCCCTCTGCAGCTCTGACCCTCTAGTGCCATAGCAGAAGTCTGCTGATCTGGGAGAGCCCAGGGTGGGTGGAACCTGGGTGACTGGATGCCAGGAGGAAGCCAGGCCTGGGGATGAGGGCAGCACTGTTGAGGGCTCAAACTTGGCCTGCCTCTCCTGCCACTGGGCTTGGGGCCAGCTCTGTCCACCTGAGCTTCCTGGCTGGTGCAAAGCCCCAGGCGGAATCTTCGGGTTGGACATGTCCTTCCCTGTCATAATTTGGAGTGAGCCTCCTGGAGTCCTCGAGCAGTGGCCTTCCTGGGCAGGCTGAGACAAACAGGGCAGGGCAGGCCTGGGGGACCATGAAGGGGCAGAGGTCAGGGCAAGAGAGCTGCAGAGTGGGATGCACGGTCCTTAACGCAGAGGCTCCCTGGGCCCCATTTGCCCCACGGTCATGAGAGCTGGGTTCTGAGATCTGCCAGGACTGGGGCTCAGCACTGCCCATGGAAACAGGCATGGCAGGGAAGAAAATTATAACTAAATATTTGCAGTCACCTCTCTCCTCCCTGCTGGAAAGGGAGGGTCCCTAGTTTGTGAACTCTTGGCCTCCTGGACATTATTGTGTAGTGAAGGGAGAAAGGTTGAGATGCAGAGTTGGAGAAGCTAAGAGAGGCCAAACTCGTCCGTTTGAGGAAAGACGGGAGATGCCAGGAGGGGAGGAGGGGACATCCTGGGGAAGTGTGGGGCTTCCTGGGTGGTCCAAGAAGGGGAGGGAGGGATATAGAAAGTCAGGGCACAGCTTTCAGTTTTGGAGATAAGAGAAAAGAGGGAGGGATTTGGACAACTATGGAGAGGACTGGGCTTGCAGGGAGAGAAACATTTAGAGGAGATGAGGAAGATGGTATGTCGTGTGAGGTATTGTGAAAACCCCTTCTTCATATCCCTAAAAAATCACTGATGATTCATGGTATAATTCAGTGCTTTTGCGAGAAATTAGTGTCTTTTTTATTTTTATTTTTTTGAGACGGAGTCTTGCTCTGTCGCCCAGGCTGGAGTGCAGTGGCCGGATCTCAGCTCACGGCAAGCTCCGCCTCCCAGGTTGACACCATTCTCCTGCCTCAGCCTCCCGAGTAGCTGGGACTACAGGCGCCCACCACCTCGCCTGGCTGGTTTTTTGTATTTTTTAGTAGAGATGGGGTTTCACCATGTTAGCCAGGATGGTCTCGATCTCCTGACCTTGTGATCCGCCTGTCTCGGCCTCCCAATTTTTTTTTTTTAATAATACATTGACTTGGCTTCATTTGAATTGGCCAGAGACAGACAAGTTGAGCAGGTTTTATCAGTGTTCCATTAGCTAATATTGGGTTTCCTATTTTGTGGGTTGCTTTCACCACTTTGTAGGCCCTTCTGCACTGGCAGGCGCCTCAGAAATCACCTCTTTGGGCTGCAGCTCCATCTCCCCAAGCTCTGGGTTTTCCTGAATGAGTGGCCTCATTCAGAAGATAATACAGCATCCCTAATTCAAAATCTGAAATCTGAAATGCTTCAAAATTCAAAATTTTTTGAGTTCCAACATGATATTCAAAGACCAGGTTCAAAAGAAGTGCTCATTGGAGCATTTTGGATTTCAGATTTTCAAATTCCAAAATCTGAAAAAATCTGAAACCCAAAATACTTCTGTAATTGTAACCTGGAACTGCCATTGGGTCCTGACGTGCCGGCTGAGGGAGCGAGCAGTCAACAGAGGTTCACCATGCACCCTCCCACCCCTCACTCCCCCAGGGGCTTGTGCGTCACCCCCCAGCCTCCCTTGCACCTGCTGGAAAGTGGGCACGACGCTCCTGCTCTGCCTTCCTGGATCTTGGGCCACTGTGACAGTTGCAGGATTCCAGCCAGGGAAAGTGCTATGGATAGAAGTACTTGGTACTCTCTAAAGAGAAGGTTCTAGCAATGGCACAGCAGCCCAAGGAGGGTCTGTGACTGTCCACTCCTCCAGCTCTGGTCCCTCCTCTTGGGGAGCTGCACAGCACCGCCCTCAGAGTGAGACGGTGGTGGCTCCCAACCTTGGATTCAGGTCCCTGCTTCTCCTTCTCCCCAGTGGCCTCCCTGTGGTCTGGCCCATCTGTGACATGAGGGTGGTAATGTCTTCCTCAGTGGGCTGCTGGGAGGTCAGAGAAAATGGATGCAGAGTGCTGCGAACAAAACCCCAGCCCTGGGAGGTGCTCCCTCAATGGCACCTTGAATCCCAGTCCAGAATGCAGTGCATGAGAAATTTCATCTTAAATTCCTTGATTTTTAGTGTCACACTTGAGTTTCTGAACTCGACGTCCCTTTCCTGGGCAGTCAGTTGTGCCTCAGTGCTCTGGTCCTGTGTGAGGTCAGGCGGCTTGGGGTGCAGAGAGACACCTTGTCTTCGGTCATCCTTCCACCTTGCTTGCCACTGAGACATCCATCTTCTCTCTCTCTCCCTTTTTTTTTTTTTTTTTGGTTTGCTTTTTGTTTTGATTTTTTTTTTTTTTTTTTTTGAGATGGAGTCTCACTCTGTCATGAGGCTGGAGTGCAGTGGCATGATCTTGGTTTGCTGCAACCTCTGCCTCCCAGGTTCAAGTGATTCTCCTACCTCAGCCTCCCTAGTAGCTGTGACTACAGGCGCATGCCACCATGTCCAGCTAATTTTTGTAGTTTTAGTAGAGACGGGGTTTCACCATGTTGGCAAGGATGGTCTTGATCTCTTGACCTTGTGATCCACCCACTTCAGTCTCCCAAAATGCTGGGATTACAGGTATGAGCCACCGTGCCCAGTCTACATCCATCTTTTCTATCCATCATTTCTGTTCTGTGGTAGGCCTGGGATCATCTAGATACACCACTGTGTTGCTGGGGGCAGCAGGAAATGCTATGCTAGAGGGTCGGGGGGCGGTCCCCCTGCCTCCTGCCTCCCTCCTTCCGCTCTGCCACATCCTCCCTGCAGCAGTGAAGTTTAGAGCTGCTGCTGGCTGGAATGAGAGGGAAGGGCAAAGAGGAGAAAGAAAACCTAATATCTCAAAACTTGCTCCCATTCCCATTTTATGTCTGAATATAAATGTTTCTCTGAGCCACGCTCCTGCCCTAGCACAGCACCGAGGCCATGGGAGAGAGGGAAGATGTTCAGGAAGAGATGAGTTCACAGCGTGGAGGGACAGATGAGGGAGCTCTCCGAGGCTGTCTGGATGGTGTACTTCCCATTCCCCAGTGGGGACACTGTATGGCCCCCTTCCTAATTACTTAGAGTGCTTTCAAGCTAATTAGCTGAGAACACTAATAGGATTTCACAGAGGGGCTTCCTGGTATATGGCTCGGAGCCTCCCTGGGTACACAGGGAATGGTGTTTGGGAAGCTCAGGGAGTGACAGGTGGGTTTGGTGACATTCAGGAAATTATGCAGACTTGCTCAGTGCTGGGCCTGGGGCCCTGATTCATGGCAGTCCTTGGGAAGGCCAGGGCCAGGGAGGGAGGACAAATGTGAATTAGGGATCATAGGAGTGTGTTCCTCCAGTCCGCTTTGAAACTCAAGAGCCTTTAAAAAAAACAGAGTACAGATGGGTTTCCAGAGGGTTCTGCCTCCCGGCAGCTGCCTTGTGCAGAGAGGTGGAGGAGAAACTTCGCTGGACTCCACCGAGAGTGCAGAGTGCAGCTCTGTCCCTTGCTTGGGCAAGTCACTTCTCCTGTCTGAGCCTCAAGTTCCTGTCCATGAAACAGGACAAACCTCCTCTCCTAACTGTGTGGATTCGATGAGATCATGGGTGGAAATTCACCTGGCTGTGTCTGATACAACATAACTGCCGAATAGAGCTAGCAGGCCACTGTCCTCACTGTCCTCGGCCAAATGAAAAACATGCTGAAAGAGACACCAGCATGGGGCAGTGGCAGGAAGGAGAAAACAGCCACCCACTCCTGTCCCCACACCTGCAGGGAGGTGCCTGCAGGAGGAGGCATTGAAACAGGAGCCTGGAAAATGAGAAGGTCTTCAGGACGAAGAGAAAGGGAGAAGGCAGGCCCTGTGTCCAGAGCGGCGCGAGCAAAGGTTCTGAGACAGGAAAGCGTCCTCGGGCTCTGACAACAAGGCTCCTTATGCGCTGGAAATGAGAATAGAATGACAAGTGGTGGGTGCTGGGTGTTCTGTTAAGAACATAGACTTTATTCTGTAGGCCATGGGGAGCCCTTGATTTTTGAGGAGGTGACTAGCAGGATATGATTTGTGTCCTGGAAGCACAGATTTGGCGAGATGTGGAGAGAAGTTTGGAGAGGGCAAGACTAGAGCCAGAAAGGCCAATCCAGGTGAGAGGGGCTGGGAGGGCTGGAAGGGGAGGGTCGAGAGAGGCAATGGTAAGTTATGGCTGTGCAGAAATAGGTGGGGGATGGTCTAGGACAATGTCCAAGCAGCTTATCAGGAAATGTGGGGGGGCCTGGAGAGGCTGTTACAAAGATTGGAGTCAGAATTGGGGAGCAGCAAGCATGAGTGGGGTGATGAGTTGGTGTCTGGACGCAGTGGGTTGGAGGAGACCATGGGCCATCCAGGACATGCCAGCAGCGGTGTGGGTCTGAACCCCAAGGAGGGATTTGTTCAAGTTATTTGTTTGGGGTTTTCCATCCTCCCCAAGCTTGGGGCACTGTTGAATGGGCATCCCACACCTGGGTGTTGGCTGTGGAGGCTCGGGGCAGCCCTGGCTGAATGCTGTGTGACCGGCTCCATTGCCTCCTTCACCTCCCATGCTGTGTGCTCCGGTGGGCCCACAGCAGGGTCTCTGTGAAGCGTGGGGCTCAGCTGTTCCACCTCCTCCACCACACCCCGGAGTCGGTGTCCCTCTCTGGGGCATGGGCACTGTGGCTCTGCTCCCCTAGACTTCATATCCTCACCTTGCCAAGATCTTCATGTCAGCCACAGAGAAAGTCCCTCAGGATGGCTACGGGGGGCTCAGCTCCCCACACACTCTGATTTTGATTTTTAAAAGTCCTGCCCTTTCAAATCTCAATTTCCTCCTCATTTAAAAAGCTATTTAACAGCTACTTGGGAGGCTGAGGCAGGAGAATGGTGTAAACCCAGGAGGCGGTGCTTGCAGTGAGCTGAGATCTGGCCACTGCACTCCAGCCCAGGTGACAGAGCGAGACTCCGTCTCCAAAAAAAAAAAAAAAAAAAAAAGCTATTTAAAGATAAATTTAATCTCCCTTATTGGACTACTCAAGATTAAAAACGGAATTGGATGTTTGACTCTCATGCTCCCCAGCATGAGTGAGCTGTGCAGAGGCTGCAGAGGCAGCACCGGCAGCCTTCAGACGGCTCCCGAGGCCTGGCAAGGGGATGCATATAGGCTTTCCCAGATGTCACCAGGAGAAGCAAGCTGCTCTCTGGGAAGAGGCGAAGGTCAACATTTGCAACCTGGGATTTCATTGAAAAGAATATCTGGCAAATTCCCACTAACTGAGCAACTGATTCAGAGAACCCCACACACACTTATTCTCTCCTTAGATTTTATAATCCTCATTCAACAAGCACCATTCATTCAATAAGCTCTTACTGAATGTCTCCTTGTGTGTCAAACATTGTGCCAGGCTTTGGGGACACAGATGTGAAGACAGGATTGCACATGGAGGAACCTGGACTTTGGAGCCCCGCAAAGGGAACACAGCATAATCCCACCCCTTTGTCACCTATGCCAATCATGGAATGGATGCCCCCAGCCTCAGTGATGGCTTCTGAAGTGGGAACGTGACCTGAAGTGTTCTAATCAGAGCACCACCCAGGACTTTTGTTCTACGTCAAAGAAAAAAGAGCTTTCTTCTTCTGGATGCTGCAGAAGGTAGATGCGATACCTGGCACAGCTGCAGTCATTGTATGCTATAAGCAAGGCTGGAGGACAGAAAAGGAAACAATTACATAGAAGAGAGGAGAGCCCTGGGAATGCAAAGAAACAGAGGCAGAGCTCTGATCCAGTTCTGCTTACACATGGCAGGTTGCCAGACTCTGCAGTTAGGCCAGCCTCCACCTTCCTTTTAAATAAAAGGAAGTGATTTAAGTAAATCAATCTGTGTCCAAGAGCTCTAACTGAAATAGGCGTGTATTATGTGCTTGCCATTTACATGACAAATTTGAGTCCTCATAACAGCTTTTTAATGTAGAGATCCACAGCCTCATTTTACAGATGAAAATACTGAACCCAGTGGCGAAGTGACTTCCTGAGGTCACCCCATCACATAAGTAAGGGAGTTGGGTTCTAGAAGTTTGACTCCAACACCTGTTTGCTGCAAAACAAGGTTGCTTACTGTGTTGGCATGGGGAAATGTCCTCAAATTCTCTCTCTTTGGGATCCATGTGGAATTGTTTTTTCTGTTTTTGTTTTTGGAAGTAGAGAAGGATCAAGTTTCATGGCTGGGTTGACAAGGACATGCAGGGGGACAGGCCACGTGATGCTTGATGCAGTCCCCCCAGACCCTTGTAGAGAGTTTGGGGAAGCCTTCGGAACGTGTGGAATTGCAGAGGCAGGACCACAGTTAGCTAGATCTCCAGAGGCAGGGGACCCAGCTGCCGTCTGGGCTGAGTAGAAAAAGAGAAATCAGTCTTGAGAAATCAGAGAGAAAATGTCTGTATCTCGTCCTGCAGACAGGCTTCCTGCTATGATGACCTCCTCACTTTTGCATACAGAGCAAGCTTGACATTTATATAGATTGATTCCAACTTGACATTTTGACCAAAGGAACTATTAGCCCCTCCCCTCCTGTCCTGGGGGAAAACCGGCTTGTGGGGTCTGACCCACAGGTGACCCCCTCAAGCTGTTCCAGCCCCTTTGCTCGCTCAGCTTCTGGCTGGGAATGAATGGCTTCTCCATGACTCTGAGGAGGTATGGCCAACAGGAAGCACAGTTGCTCTCTCCTGGGCTCATTTTTCACCCTGGCTGGTTTTGCTGGAGATGCAATCAAAGCGAAATCTCAATTTTTTGAGCAGGAGGGGCAGCGGCGGCAGTTATGTGCACCTGGGCTGTTAGATGGAAACCAAACTCAAGATTTAAAAGGGAAGAGCTTTATTGCGTTGACAATTGCTTTACAATTCACTTAGTAACATGCCTGCCCTTTGTACAGAGGTGTGTACTTTCACTCAGTTGCTCCACCTGAACCTAGCTACAGCCCTGCAAGGGGACAAGCATGTGTCATGATCTTTTCACTCCGAGAATGTTGAAGCCCAGAGAAGTCAAGCCAGTTACCCTACTTGCACAGCTGTTCAGTGGTCAAGTTGGTGGTTTTAGCCACTGACAATCCAGAGCTCTTTCTACTACTCCACACTGCCTTTCATGCAGATTTAGAGGGAAACAGAAAGAATCTGTTAAACTTAAAATTTAATAACTTGTGCCCCCTGTCTCTTCCACTCTCAGCAAAAATGAAGACATCTTCCCCATACCACCTCGCCCTCGAGGGAAGCCTCCATCTGTCCTCGCGCTGACCACTCTGTGCTCCATGCACCCTCTCCCCACAGGACTGCGAGCTGCTCAAGGGAGGGTGGCAATGGAGTCGCATCTGGGCAGCATGATGTGGAGTGCCGCTGACATTTGGGAGTCCATTTGGGACTGGGTAATTTTTTGTTTTACGGACATTTAAACAAGTCTGCCGGGCGTTTGGCATTCCTGGATCCTGGCCACTAAAATCCAGCAGTGCTTCCTTATTCTTTTAAGTACCCCTTCCCCACAAAACAGCCCCAGATATTTCCAAATCTCTCAGGGTGGAGGGAACAGGGTGGAGAAGGGGCAGGCAGTACCACCGCTGCTTGAGAACCCAGGCTTTGAAATAAGATGGTTGAAGTTTCAAACACTGCCTCTGCTCTCCCTAGCAGAGGGAACTTGGAGGCCTGACTTCCTGAGTTAGAAATTTACCCCAGAGAGTAATCAGGAAGATGAAACAAGCTAATGGACCCAAAGCACGAAGCTCCATGCCAACATGAGATGTTTTGATTAAGTAACTAATAAAAAGAACAAATGAAGTCCTGTGCCATTAAGAGTTGACCCTACTGTGTGTACAGTAGGTGCTCAATAAATGTGACTTCCTTTTTCTGCAGTCTCAGCACCTACCTCAACAACCACATCAATAAAAAATGTTTACTGGCTGCTTATTATACATAAGGCATTGAGCAAACAATTTGACACATTGCCCCAATTATTCCCACAACAAGCCGGAGAGCCGTAGAGCAGAGGTTGGCAAACTGCAGCCTGGGGGCCAAATCCAGCCACTGCCTGTTGTTATTGGAACACAGCCTCGTTCATTCATTCATGTGTTGTCTATGACTGCTTCTTTCTTTTTGAGAAGGAGCCTTGCTCTGTTGCTAGGCAGGAGTGCAGTGGTGCGATCTCAGCTCACTGCAGCCTCCACTCACTGCAACCTCTGCCTCCCAGGTCCAAGTGATTCTCCTGCCTCAGCCTCCCAAGTAGCTGGAATTACAGGCATGTGCCACCACGCCCAGTTACTTTTTGCATTTTTCGTAGAGACAGGGTTTCACCATGTTGGCCAGGATGGTCTTGATCTCCTGACCTTGTGATCTGCCTGCCTTGGCCTCCCAAAGTGTGGGATTACAGGCGTGAGCCACCGCGCCCGGCTGACTGCTTCTTTTACCTTGAGTAGTTGCTGGCAGCAGAGACCATGTATAGCCTGCACAACCTAAAATATTCACTGTCCAGCCCTTTACAGAAGAAGTTTACTGACCTCTACTCTGGAAGGTTAATTTAGTTGCTCTATCTAGAATATTAATTTAGAAGGTGACAAAACTAGTCACTGGTGGAGCCATGAGTCCAACTTAGTTCAGTTTGGTTCCAAAGCTCAGGCTCTTCGATGCCACACACTCCCACTGGAGGTGCTGGGTTTTCATTAAGTGGTCGTTAGAAACTGAAATTGTAAAACATATATTTTAAAATAGATTATGTTATGTATTTGTTTTTCTTTTCTGGTAAAGTGTTTGTAACATAAAACATACCATTTAACCACTGTTAAGTGGACAGTTCAGTGCCGTGAAGTGCATTCGCAATGCTGTACAACCATCGATCGCTGTTACCCATCTCCAGAACTTTTTCATCATCCCATTCAGAAACTCTGTATCCATTAAACAGTAACTCCCTTCCCTCTCCCCGCAGGCCAGGCCGTAGTAACCACTATTCTACTTTTTGTCTCTACAAATTTGCCTATTCTAGGTACCTCGTGTAAGTGAAATCGTACAGATTTGTCTTTCTGTGTCTGTCTTATTCCACTTAGCATAATGTTTTGAAGGTTCATTCATGTTGTAGGCTGTATCAGAGTTTTATTCCCTTTTAAGGTAGAATAATGTTCCATTGTGTGTACTTTACAGAGGTTCCTTGATTTACGATGCAGTTACCTCCCAATAAACCCACTGTAAATGGAAAATATCGTGTCACAAATGCATTTAATACATTCAACCTACTGAACATCATGGCTTAGCCTAGCCTACCTTAAACATGCTCAGAATGCTTACATTAGCCTACAGCTGAGCACAATCATCCAACACAAAGCCTGTTTTACAATCGAGTATTGACTATCTCATGTAATTTATTGAATACTGAAAGTAAAAATCAGAATGGTTGTATGGGTACTCGAAGTACAGGTCCTACTGAGTGTGTATCACTTTTGCACCATTGTAAAGTCTAAACATATTAAGTCGAACGATCGTAAACTGGAGACCGTCTGTGTTTGTTTTTGAATAGATAGTACATGCACAGAGTACAATATTCAAAAGTTGCAAAGGACCTAGAATGAATAGTAAATCTCTCTTCTATCCCTTCCTGGTCCCGGCCCCAGCTGCCCTCCCAAGAGACAACCAGTGTTACTGCATTCTTGTGTATCTTTTCTGAGAGTGTCTAATTCACACTCAGCATCTAGGTTTAAATAGTATTTTAAAATAATATTTTCTTACAAGTATTATTACACCAGGCATGTTGTTCCTGCATCTTGCTGGTATCCTTTTTCTTTCTCGAGATAGGGTCTTGTTCAGTCACCCAGGCTGGAGTGCAGTGGCACAGTCATAGCTCACTGTGGCCTCTACCTCATGGACCCAAGTGATCCTGCCACCTCAGTCTCTCAAGTAGCAGAGATCACGGGTGTGCACCACCATGCCCAGATAATTGTTTTATTTTCATAGAGATGTGGTCTCACTATGTTGCCCAGGATGGTCTCAAACTCCTCAGCTCAGGCCCTCCTCCCACCTGGGCCTCCCAAAGTGTTGGAATTACAGGTGTGAGTCACTGTGCCTGGCTGTGGGATTCTTAATAATATGTCTTGGAGATTGTTTCATATCATTATATTTAGAGCTACCTCACTCTTTTAACAACTGCATATAATACCACTGTATGAATGTACTGTAATTTACTTATCCGGTCCTTATAAGTGGACATTTAGGTTGTTTTTTTTTTTTTTTTTGTCTTTTTCAGTTATGAACAGTGCTACAGAAAATGTCTTTTTCATATTTTTAAGATGAGTTTTTAAAGCCAATGTACTAGAAGATGGAAGGAAGCATGTTCCATTTTGGACTGCATTTTTGGGGGAAATTGTGCTATCTGGAGAACCATATTTGGCTCAGAGGATCAGGAGTGCTTGGATCCTACCCTGGTCTAACTCTTCCCTCCCCTACATCTGGACCGATGAGAGATGGAGAAAATAAACAAGGAACATCTCATTCTTAGAGGGGCTGAAAATCTAAGGCCATGCTCTCTGGAGGACACCCCTTCCCATAACCAAGGGTTTCTCTTTGACACTTTGGACTCGATAGACCTTTGTTATGAGGGCTGTCCTGTGCACTGTAGCATGTTTAGTAGCATCCCTGACCTTGACCCACTGGATACCAGCAGCACCTTCTCCCTAGTTGTGACAATGTCTCCTGACTGAGACCTACTGCTCTAACCCAACATGGATCTCAGAATCCTACCACATACAGGCTGACACAGTGGCAGGAGCCTGAGGCACCAGGAGTGCCTGGCCTAGAATAGGAATGGAAGTGAGATGACCAGGCTTTGCACACCAGGACCAGCCTGCCCTGCCATAGGAGGCTCATGGGGGCCCCAAGTGCGGAACCTTTTCATAGTAGTCCCCCTACCCATTGGCAGACATGGCCCCATGGCACCCTGGAATCTATCCAAACATATAGTGACCTCTGCATGAAGGATGGGGTGGGAAGCTGGGGGAGATCTGGAGGCTATATTCACACATGTGCAGAACAAGCTAATGGAACTGCCGACCACGGGTGGCTTCCTTCAGAATCAGGACAGTAGATGTGAACTTTGCTTTCATGTCAGGGTCTGAGGACAAAGCTGATAGAATTGGCATTTTTTTCCCACACTTCTAGATCAGGCCATATTTGAGTCCATGATCAGCCTGTATGTCTTCAATTGACTTAAACCAGGGGTGACAGATAATCCACCCCCCATCTCCTTAGATGGTTGGTCTTCACTTTCCCCTGGTTGGCTCATAGGAATTATGTAATTTTTTTTTGTATTCATCTGGTTTGTTGATGTGGGACACCAAGAGGGAGGAACTTGGTACTCAAACATCAAGGTGAATGTCACAAATAGAGGACAGTGGAGGGTGGGAGGCTCCCAGGGGAGGCATTGCACAACGCAGGGTAAAGTTATAGTGTCAGGCTAAGGTTTTCTAATGAAGCTCCTGGTTGTCATGTGGTGGGAGAGGGGAGAGCTGAAATCAGGATTGTGAGGTGTGGCTAAAATGTCTGCTGTAGCTCCAGGTGAGAGAGGCCCAAGATTTAGGATGGCAACAAAATCTCCCAAGATCCAGCAAGCCAAGCAAGCTTCTACTATCTTGATGTTCCCCCCAACCCATAAATATCACAACTTTTGCCAGCCACAGTGGCTCATGCCTGTAATCCCAGCAGTTTGGGAGGCTGAAGCAGGAGGATTGCTTGAGCCCAGGAGTTTGAGAACAACCTGGGCAACATGGTCACTGTCTCTACAGTGAAAAATACAAATATACAGTGAAAAATACAAAAATTAGCTGGGCATGGTGGTGTACACCTATAGTCCCACCTACTCAGGAAGCTGAGGTGGGAGGATCACTTGAGCCCTCAAGGCAGAGTTTGCAGTGAGCTGAGATCACACCACTACACTCCAGCCTGGGTGGCAGAGGGAGACCCTGTCTCAAACAACAACAACAACAACAACAAAACATAGCACACAGCTTTTGAAAAGAGATGGGGTGACAAAGATCACGGAACAAAGAGTTGACAAAAGAACCGGGTTGGGCTAAATGTGGTGGCCCATGCCTGTAGTCCCAGCACTTTGGGAGGCCGAGGTGGGCAGATCACCTGAAGTCAGGAGTTTGAGACCAGCCTGGCCAACGTGGTGAAACCCCGTCTCTACTAAAAATACAAAAATTAGCCTGGCCTCGTGGCACGTGCCTGTAATCCCAGCTACTTGGGAGGCTGAAGCAGGAAAATTGTTTAAACCCAGGAGGCGGAGGTTGCAGTGAGTGGAGATCAAGCCACTGCATTCCAGCCTGGGTGACAGAGCAAGACTCAAAAGAAGGCAAAGGAGGTATGGCTTCCAAATATTCAGACTTTTGCAATTGGAAAATTTAAGAAAAAAGGCATTTTATTTTTTATTTATTTATTTTTTTTTGAGACGGAGTCTCGCTCTGCCGCCCAGGCTGGAGTGCAGTGACTGGATCTCAGCTCACTGCAAGCTCCGCCTCCCGGGTTCACACCATTCTCCTGCCTCAGCCTCCCGAGTAGCTGGGACTACAGGCGCCCGCCACCTCGCCCGGCTAGTTTTTCGTATTTTTCAGTAGAGACGGGGTTTCACCGTGTTAGCCAGGATGGTCTCGATCTCCTGACCTCGCGATCCGCCCGTCTCGGCCTCCCAAAGTGCTGGGATTACAGGCTTGAGCCACCGCGCCCGGCCAAGGCATTTTATTTTTAGTGTACATATAAAAGTTGTATGGTTTGTGGTTTCGTTTTTATTTTGAATTTCTCCTGGGTAGAAGCACCAAACCATTTCCAAAAAAAAAAAAAAAAAAAAAAAATGGAACTGGGTTGTAGGGCTAGGCAGCAATTGAAGCTGTTTCCCTTCTCAGATGATTGGACAGCTCACCTTTTAGGGGGTGAGGGGTCCTCAAGGGCAGGGTCTGGGTGGGAGTCAGGGAGAAACCTCCTTTAAAACCAACTTCCAAAGATTTGGATGCTTTTTGGAGAGGACTGAATTCGGATTAGGCATTTACATTTATTGCTGCCCTTTGCAGTTGTCTCATGGAAGCTAAATTGTTTCTTAAAACCAGTGTTATGTCCACCCCTTCCAAAAGGAGCTTTATCATGTAAACTGGGCTTGTGCAATCCAATCCTATAATGACTCAATAAGTCCTAAGAAAGCTCCTGCCTTTAATCCTCTTCTCCCTCATCTTTGGGTGCCAGGAAGGGTCCCCACAGGACCCTCCTAGGTCTAGAGGTGTCCTCCTCACTGTCACTCTCTCCTCCTCGCTCGCCTGCTGGCCCCTGAGGCCTTCTGGGTGATGGGGAGGGTTTGGCCCAGATCCTTCTGGAGAGGAAGCCCGGAGATGCTTCTCTAGGTCAATCCCTGGGCAGGCCCCACTTTTTCATTTCCTCCAGTTCACCCGGTTAACACATGCTTAGTGCTTCTCATATGCCAGGCACTGTGCTCCGCACTTCACTCTGTGAGCTCTGATAATAGGGACTAGTATTAGTTTTCACTTATGGATGAGGAAATCAAGGCTCACAGGGATTAAGTCACCTGCCTAAGACCATGTGGTTAATGAGTGACATTGCTGTACTGGGACCTAGGGTCTGAATCCAGCCCAGCGACTTCCAATGCCAAACTTACACCAGATCCACACTCAGAGCAGAGCAAACCACATTGCAGTGGACAACAGGGCTTCCTGGAAGTAGTGTGTGGCCAGGCCGGGAAGGACCAGGCTGGGAGAGGGCCACCAACTGCTTATCTATAATCACCTTCAGAATTTCAGAATCAGCAAGGCAGAACGCCAGTAAGACACGCCAAGGTGGCAGGAGGCTCTTTGGTTGACCCTAGATGGACTCTGCTGGTGGCAATTTGATCCCACCATTAGTTTTTGAGCTCTTGCCACATGCCAGGCAGAGGCCCTGCTCCAGGAATCCCACATTGTACCAGCTGTCATCATGTGTCATGGCCTGAGTCTCTGCTGTGGCTTTAGTAGCTCATGTTCCCCTCTTCCTGGACACCTACCTTGGAGGATCCTTGAGCCCCAGGCCAAGGCATCCCCAGAATCCCCAAGCTTCTGGGCCCCTGTCTGGCAGGACTGACACTGATCAGAGTCCTGCTCCCTCCTCCTGCTCCTGGTCCAGGTCAGGGATGGCTTCTGTTCACCTGGGTCTCCCCTGAGCTCAGCCTAGCTCCAGCCATGGTGAGTCATAGGTTGGGAGTGAGCTGAGGGCTGGCCCTGGAGATCCCTGAATAACGCATCAAAGCCCTTCTCCCCTGAAGAGCCATTAGGGTGGGGATGAGGGAGTGCTGGAAAATGCAGAGGAATCAGTGTGTCCGCCACCCCAGGAAGAATAGTAGGGGCTCCAAAGGCCTTTGCCCTGGTGTTCATGGGCTTGAGACTCAAAGGTCCACAGGGCTGGGTGACCCAGGACATAGGTGAACCAAGGCAGACTCAGAGTGGCTCCACAACCAGTACATCCTCCAAAAGAGGGCAAAGGAGGTTTCGCTTACAAATATTCAGAATTTTGCAATTGGAAAATTCAAGAAAAAAGCCATTTTATTTTTAGCGTACATACAAAAGTTATATGGTTTGTGATTTTGTTTTTATTTTGAATTTCCCCCTGGGGAGAAGCACCAAGGCATCTTCAGTGCTTAGACCTGGAAAGGTCAAAGTCCATCCTGGAGATCCAGTCACAACCACAGGACCACAGAAGGGTAGAGCTGGGACGGCCTGCTGAGGTCACTCCATCCACCCACCCCACACCCAGAACCGTACAGGCTGGGCAGTCCAGGCCAATTCAAGCATCCCCTTCTGGTTCTATCAAGAAAGTCTAGGAGGGGAGTGGAGAGCTGCAGAGGGGAAGGAGGGAGGGGATCAGAAGGAGGAGGAGGAGGAGCAGGAGGAGGAAGTAGAGGTGGAAGAGGAGGAGAGTGGCAGGCTGACAGAAATTTTTGCTCTTCCTGGCACCCTGCTCCTACCCCTGGACCTAACTGAGCCTTCCCAGGTGCTATGCACTGAATGTTTGTATCCTGCATGATGGGATTAGTGCCCTTATAGGAAGAAACATAAGTAAGCATGCCTTCTCTCTCTGCCATGTGAGGATATAGCGAGGAGGCATCCGTATGAGAAACCAAGAAAAGAGTCCTCACCCAGTCCCAATCATGCTGGCAGCCGAATCGCAGACTTCCCAGCCTCTAGAACTATGAGAAATAAATTACTGTCTAAGCTACCTGGTAATTTGTTATAATTTGTTATAGCAGTCTGAGCTGACTAAGGCACCAGGCCACCTAAGTGACTTGACTGCCTGCTCTCTCTCTTTGCGGTCCAGACCATGGGGACTCTGGTTCTCTGCCCCTTTCTCTGGTTGCTCCTTCCCTGTGTGCCATCCTTCCTGCAGTCTGCAGCCTCTGCTGCTTAGTCCACTGTTCTTGGCCATCTCTTCCATCTGTGGAGCACTCTCTCCTCATTCCCTCTGGGATGAGCTCACTCCCTCCTTTGGTACCAATTATAATCTATGGCAGTGGGTCTTGACCTTGGACAGACCCACACCCCCCTCAGACACTCTGAGTGATTGGTCTGGGATGCAGTCTGGCCATAGAGCGTTCTGGAAGCTCCTCAGGGCATTCTAATATAGACTACTGGGCAGCAAAGTGTTAGTTAGCTCTAACTAGCCTTGGACCACTCCAACCCTGCACATCCCCAAAAAAGGACTGGTCTTTGACCAGCTCTTGAGAGGTCCTTGACCTCTAAGCCTTTGGAATATTCTGCCTTCTAACAATGTTTTTGTAAGCCTGAGGCTTTGGGCCTTGCTGTGTCAATTTGATTTTTCTAGGGGCTGAAGCCTGAGTAGCTGGCGTCAATCCCCCAGGAGCTGCATGCCTGCATGACTGACCCCTCAAGAAAAACCCTGAATGCTAAGGCTTGGTTGGGCTTCACTGGTTGACAACACTTAGCATGTGCTGTTACATATTATTACTGGGAGAATTAACCATTGTCTGTACAACTCCACTGGGAAAGGATAATTGAAAGCTGGTGCCTCATTTCTCTGTTTTCCCTTTCTGGTTTTAACCTGTATCTTTTCACTGTAATGATCCATCACTGTGGGCCTAATGACTTTTCTAAGTCCTTTGGGTTCTTATAGCCAATCATCGAGCCTGTGGCTGGTCTTAGGAATCCTCTACACAACTACAAAGACCAGGAACACTGAGCTGCAGTATACACATTGCTGAGCCCCACTCTGGAGATTCTGATTCAGTGTGCCTGGGGAGGGCCTAGGAACTCATGTGCTTAATAAGTTCCCTGGGGCCTGTGATAGGCAACCAGGATTGAGAAACATGGATTAATGTGCTGATAACTTCCAATCAGTCTCAAGCTCTGGTCTGCCCACTGAACATGTCCACTCAGATGGCCCACACACCCGTCCGCTCCCCCACACCCTCCTCTGCTAACATTTCAGTGAATACAGGTTGCATGGCTACCTGTCCCCTCTCCTTACCCCATAAAGGTCAATCAGTCACCCAGTCCGCCCAACCATCTCCAGAGTCTCATCCCTTCTTCCTTTCCTCTTTGCTTCATCCACCAGTTCCATTCCACTTGGCCACACTGTATCCAAACTGGAATCTGAGTCTGGTGTTTCCCTTCGGGAAGGTGCTCACTGGCTCCCT
Source organism: Macaca fascicularis (assembly GCF_037993035.2). Lineage (NCBI taxonomy): Eukaryota > Metazoa > Chordata > Mammalia > Primates > Cercopithecidae > Macaca > Macaca fascicularis. Next base: position 50,762,890 of record NC_088387.1, on the reverse strand, counting down.
ATGTACATGTGGTTCAAACTCTTGGTGGCAGTCAGGGTCTTTCTTGGCCTTTCCAGGCTCCCCTGTCACCAAAACACATACTGTCCCTTCCAGCCTTGGGGCATTCCTTGCAGCCTCAGAATAGGAGGCCTCTCTCCATCTGCAATGCCCTTTGCCTCCCTCTGTACATCCTGTCTTAAGCTATTCACCAGCCTGCATTTCAATTGCTCATTTGCCTGCCTGACTCCCTCTCTATGCCAGCACCTGGCAGCTTCATACAAGTACCTTAATAATTGTTATATTGAATAAATGAATGAATGAATGAGAGTCTTGTTCATCTGAGTCCCCAGGGCCCAGCATGGTGCTTGGTACACGGTAGGCTCAAATAAATGAGAGATGAATAAATGGATTTTGTACACCCTCCCAAACCCACCTCCCTTCCTTCTTCTCCCCTCCTTTCTGTCATTCTCCTTTACCATTGAGAACCTTTTTTGGTCATACTCTGATTCTGCTATCCAGGGGCACTTCTGCAGAAACTCTCAGCTGCCTCCTCATTGATCCTTTCACCTCCAGCCCCAGCAGATAAGGAACTGAGGGCTTACAGGGGGTCAGTTGAGGAAGACTGCAAATCAGTGACAAATATCTATGTAGAGCTGAACTTCATTTGAATCTCCCACAAGCCCAGGGAGGGTGGCGATATTCTCCTCAATTTACAGATGAGGAAACTGAGGTTCAGAGAGGTTGAGTGCATATAGTAGCATGATAGCAGAGATGCGATGGGAGCACAGACCTTCAGTCACACATCTTTGTGCTCTCCCTTTCAGCCACACACCAGGGGCCTTGAAGGCCACAAAAGGATTTTGGTCTTTGGGTAGTTCAGTGCTGCATTCCCTTTGCCAGCCTTTTCTTCTTAAATTGCTGCTCCTGCTGCTCAATGATCTTGAGTTCCAGGTGAAAGGAACACAATTTTATCACTGTGCCAAGGCAGAAAAAAGCTCAGCACTGGGAAAGGAAATCACTCTTTTTGGAGAAAGTCAGATGGGATGTGCCACTTTTAGGCCCACCTGGATGTGCAAGGAGGGAGCCCCCAGACCAGCTACCACAGGCCAGCTTCCTCACCAGCAGGGCGTGCCCCCAGGCCCTGCATTCTCCTTCTCCCCGAGACCTCCCTCTGCCTGATAAAGCTCCAGCTCTTGGCAGGCACTCAAGGCCTTCTCGGATCCCACTGTGACTATAGGTCAGACACATTCTACATGAACAGAATATTGCCCATGGGCTGAAACCCACATAATACCTTCAGTGTTTTCCAGAGGGACTATGGGGTCTGGCTTGGCCCATCTCCTTAGGAACAGCCGAACTGAGAAATGCAGACTACCTTCCTGGCTGCCCCGGGGAGGAGGAGTCAGCTGGGTAGCACAGGCAGCACATCTCGCAGGACTCCAAATTCAAGTCCTGCCTCCGCCTCTGTCTGGTGGTCTTCCCTTCTCTTGGTCTCCTTTTCTCTTTCTGCCAAATAAGCGAGTTAGACCAGATCTTTTTTTTTTTTTTTTTTTTTTTGAGACGGAGTCTTGCTCTGTCACCCAGGCTGGAGTGTAGTGGCCGGATCTCAGCTCACTGCAAGCTCCGCCTCCCAGGTTTATGCCATTCTCCTGCCTCAGCCTCCAGAGTAGCTGGGACTACAGGCACCCACCACCTCGCCCGGCTAGTTTTTTGTATTTTTTGGTAGAGACGGGGGTTTCACCGTGTTAGCCAGGATGGTCTCGATCTCGTGACCTCGTGATCCGCCCATCTCGGCCTCCCAAAGTGCTGGGATTACAGGCTTGAGCCACTGCGTCCGGCCAGACCAGATCATTTTTAAGAGTCCTTCCTTCTCCACCATGCACAAGTGAGAACACACCTCTCTTAGATGCTGTTCTATTAATTACACTGGCTCAGCACCATCACTTTTCAACCCAAGGCTTTACCTTTGAGGGGCAAGCCTTGGACCTTGCATTGTAAAAACTTGGCACTGACCATTTGGTTTTGAATCATTTCAAAATGTCAAGTCCATCCCCCTCCCTTTAGGACCAGCAGTACCATATCTTTCTCTCTGATTTGTAAATATGACCATTTCCTGCCTCTCTGTGGAACTCTCTGCTCTGATCAGACTGGCATCTTCATTGTCCCTAATGCCTTTATGATCCCATTTTCGAGGTCTTTAGGTCCCTCTCCTCTGCCTGTCCAGATCCTCCCTATCCTTCAAAGACTCCTCATAAAGGCCACCCCTGATGATGGCCTCCAGGAGTAAGTCATCTCCTCTGATTGCCCATAGTGTTTATCTGTTTCACTTCGTTCATTTATTCAGCCCTTTATTTACTCAAGTTATTGAGTACCTGTATTAGTCTGTTCTCGCACTACTGTAAAGAAACACCTGAAACTGGCTAATTTATAAAGGAAAGAGGTTTAATTGGCTCGTGGTTCTGCAGGCTATATGGGAAGCATGGCTGGGGAGGCCTCAGGAAACTTACAGTCACGGTGGAAGGGGAAAGCCTTCCAGGTTTTCTTTGGTGCTGAACCAGGGCAAAGAGATCCAGGTTCAGAACTTCTTCTGCAGCTTCACCCTGATGAAGCTGAGGCACTCCTCTGCTCTGGGTGGGGCCAGCCTAGGGGCCAGGTGCATCGGGCTCCACTTCGTCATGGACTACTATCCATGATAGTCAATCCCATTGCCTTCTATTCCTACAACTTCTCCTAGGGGGCTCCACCCACTCCAAGCTCAGTGGACACCAGGTCCGGAAGGAAGGAGTCTTTTGCTTCCTTTTCCCTGTTTACAAAAACATACACAGAAGAAAATAAACACACTTTATCCACTTCCCAATTGGACTGCATCATCAAACACACGTGCTGTGTACAACCTCAGTGCACCTGCCAGCAGATATCCCGGAGCCTAAGGAGTGGATTTAGTCCAAGGTTTAAAGCCCTGCCTCCAGGTGCTCGGCCGGTGATCTGCATCCACTCAGCATGCACTTGGGCAGATAATTTATCTGCGTGCTACCCTTCCCCCCACATTACCACACATATGCACTATGTGGCTGCCAGTTAATCTGTGACCTGTTTTCTCCTGTCGTGTCAAGTGGGTAACGATTCCTGTGTGACCACAGTCACCAGAAACAAGTGTTCGCCATGCACAACATCACAGAGAGTACCTTAGGCATATCACACCCTCTCCTGAGACTCCCAGCAGGATTTAGGGGGAAGGTACAATTCTAGACTGGGGGCATCGGAACCTCACTGGATTTAGTAATTGCAGGTAAGCAGGACGTTCTGCAGTTTTTCACATGAATGAGTTCTTGAAAGGTTATGAGGATGGCTGAGATCTCCAAGAAGACCAACTAGGCATCATTTACCTAGGTGGCCGACCTATTCCTGGCTGCTACTAGCCTGGCTCTGCTTACAGCCGACACTTTCTGTGTCGTGTGGCCCTGGGAATGAGGAGCATCAGTGAAGAGCAGACATGATTCCTGTCCTCTGGATATCACAGTTCGACCGGTGAAGACAAACCTGAAGCTTCTGTTCCACTGCCTGTGCTGCTTGGTGAAGACTAAGGACAGGAGTCTTGATCCACAATAGCTGCCTCTCCGGGTTTTATGAGGCGGCATGTGGATCATGTCCTGCACATCAGTTCTCCAACTTGCAGACATCAGTTATTCTAGAGTTGGTTTTAAAATCGGGTTTCTGTCTACTCCCTTCCCCTGCCCTGAGCTATCTGATGATAATAGGTTAAGGATGGGATGGGGAATTTTCATTTCTGTTATACTAAACAGCTTGAGAAATTTCTGCTGCAGAGGTCCAGCATCTGCACTTGAGGGAGTTCTACGCTACAGCTGGTGAGTTCTGGTTAGGCCCTCCGAGACGCCTTGAACACTACCTTGTTGCCCAAGTCAGATCTTTCTTTCACAATGTAGCATTCATGTGGAACAGAATGGTAACAGCTCTCCTTCCATCAGCTCTAGCCCAATGCTGCAAGCTGGAGCTTTGAGCAATAGGAACTCCAGCCAGGTTCCTTCTGAAAGAACAGCCAGCCATCTTCACATTCAGCTATGACCAGATCCCTGTGGTCTAGCACCCAGCAAGTCTCCAGCCCAGCACCTGGTAAAAAGCTTGCAGAGAGCAAGGACACAGCAGAGGCATCTTTGCTGTAACCCACAGTCTTGGTAAAACTGTTGGGTTATTAATGAGTGGTGAGCTCTGGAGATTTTTAAAAATATGCTCTCAGGATGAGGATCAAACAGTATTTTGGTGAAGAGTATGTAACTGCTGAGACCTAGTTGTTCTTCAGAATATGGCCCTCACTTTTCCTTAGATTTTCTAGAGTGCAATTCCAATTGGATGGTGGAGATTTTAGTAGAGGAGCACATCTTGATTTTTTTAGTCCCAGAATATAAGTGTTGAAAAAATGCTTAAAAAGAGGCAGTATTAACGTGCATAAGGTCAGATGTGTTCCTGGTTCCTGTCACATTTAGGAGATGTGCTGAAGTCACTTACTCCCCAGTTATTAAGGCTCTATTAGACAGGCTGCAGTGCAGAAAATCACAAGTGATTTTTAAAAATTTATTTTACAGGCCTGGTGCGTTGGCTCATGCCTGTAATCCCAGTGCGTTGAGAAGCTGAGGCAGGTGGATCATTAGGTCAGGAGTTTGAGACCACCCTGGCCAACATGGTGAAACCCCATCTCTACTAAAAACACAAAAAATTAGCCAAGCATGGTGGCAGTTGCCTGTTACTCAGGTGGCTGAGGCAGGAGAATCGCTTGAACCCAGGAGGTGGAGTTTGCAGCGAGCCAAGACTGCGCCACTGCACTCCAGCCTGGGCAACAGAGCGAGACTCCATCTCAAAAAAAAAAAAAATTATTTTACAGGTAGGGTCTCACTTTTGCCTAGGCTAGAGTGCAGTGGCATGATCATAGCTCACTGCAGCGTTGAATTCCTGAGCTCAAGCGTTCCTCCCACCTCAGCCTTCCAAGTAGCTGGGACTACAGGCATGTACCACTACGCCTGGCTAATTCTGTCATTTTTTTGTAGAGGCAGGTCTTGCTATGTTGCCCAGGCTGGTCTCGAACTCCTGGCTTCAAGCAGTCCTGCTGTCTTGGGATTCCAAAATGCTGGGATTATAGGGGTGAGCCACCATGCCCAGCCCATAAGTGATTTTTGCTGAGTTTCTCCCCCTTTAATTTTAAACTTAGTGTCCTTTCCCCAACAAACCATCAGGAGCTATCCATGGGATTTTGTATTACCAACGCATTAGAGATGTATACATTTCTCTCATCTGAGCCTGTAACAGCCCTGTGATGAGACAAGAGAGCTTGGAACAAGCACTGGAATAAGGCTAGCGCTTCCTTATCTCCCTGTGTGATCTCAGAGATAGTACAGCTTCATCTGTCCCATTCATTCGGCAAACATTTATTGAATGTCTTGTAGGTGTGATGAGTACTCTAGGGATTAAAAATAAGTACACCTTTTTTCCAGCAGTAAAAATTCATAGAACTGCACATAAAATATCTGTACCTTTCTGTACATTATACTTCAACTAAGTTAATGAAATTTTATCTTTTTTTAATGGAATTTTTAAAATGAATATACCATCCACCTCTTCAAGGAAGTTACATTCTAGTAAACCCTATATACACAAAACTACATATAACTATACTATTTTAAAAAGCTGTAAATAGGCAAGTCAGCTCAGAATACCCCAACCCCCACCCTCTGTTTTTAGGAATGAGGCTAAGAAATGAGGCTCAGGGCAAAACTCATGGGGCTTGGGCTGGTCCCATATCGTTTTTTAACAATATGATAAAGCCCCTCAAGAAATCACTGGGAGATTTGAACGAGGTTTCAGTTTAAATAATTAGGCATTGCCAAACCATAATATGGTAACCCCCGTAGCCCCGTCCCTAAGACAATGCTTGACATGTAGCAGGTTCTCAAACTTGTTCAATAGTTGAAAGGCAGATAGGGAATACTTGTTTTCTAGGGAGGTAGTCAGTTTTGCCCAGAAACAGGAAAACAAATGTCTAGTTTCCCTTCTAGCCCAAAGATGTCACTGACTCTTTGTTCAAAGTTGCACATATCATTGTGACCATGGCAACCATGTATTAAGTGCCTACTATGTGTCAGGCAGTATTTTAAAATTCTGTCATTATAGTTCCAGGGCAGAGGTTATTTACAAATAAAGAGATTATTTGTAAATAAAGTTCAGGCCAATGGCACAAAGTAGTGAAGGTGGGATTCACTCGGGTCTGTCACTTCCAGGCCCATGGTTTCTGCTTTGTAACCCTATTTGAAAGGAAAACTGCAACTAAGATTATGACCCATGAGACAACTTACGTGTGAGACAAAAAATTTCACACCTCCCCACTGCCCCCAAACACACATGGTATGACACAGTGACCCAACTTTAGGCAAAAGGGTACCACTGCCAGCAAATGCATTTAACATTTTATTGAGATTCTCAACAGCTGCCATTTGGTTTGTATAGCAAAGTTTTTACAAAGTAAAGTTTTTCCATTTTTGATATTTTTATGAAAATTATTTTCTTCCATTTTAAAGCCCTGTCCCTCCCCCAAAGAAGGATTAGTAACTACCAAGTAATGATTAGGAAAAAAAAACAAAAGCAAAAACAGCTTTTAAACACTTGTGAAACAAGGGTAAGTGTCCAAAGTCAAGACCTTCTGGGCCCAGTGGAGGTGCTGGGCTGCCCCGGGACACCATCACTACCTCACCATCTACAATATCCTCAAGAGCTGAGCAGCCCTGCACAGACCCTGGGGGGCTTCCTGTTCCACAAGTTCCACTCCCTTTTCCTCTCCATCTTTGCTGTTGGGCCTCCCCTCCAAATCTGCCTAACAAAGGCAGCACGATCTTTAATACCTGTGCAGCTTTGTAAATGGAGACAGGATACTCTATTTCGAAAGCTGAGATTCCCTGTCCAGTCTGGGGGAGGAAAAATTATCCAATGTAGCATGGATGGTTTCACTTTCTTGTCCACTCAGACACACGCTCATATTTATTACATGGATTTATCGGATGCTTCAAAAGTCCTGATGTGTAGTAGCACAAAAGTTCCTTGTAAAAAAAGAAGTTGCAAAATTGTAAAAATTTCTGCAGCAGTTCTGACGCCGGATGGCAAAGCTCGTTCTGATTAGTAGGTTTTCTTTGACAGGCACAGCAGCTTCCCCTATAAGTCCTGTTCGGAGGGTTCCATTTAGACCACAGGAAGCTGGAATCCAAGTTTAAAAGGCTCTCTGCTGACAAAATGTGGTACATCCATCAATGGAATTCTACTCAGCAATAAAAGGAACAAACTACCAAAACATGTTGTATGTCATGGACGAACCTCAAAAACATTAGCTAAGTAAAAAAGCCAGACCCAAGAGACCGCATATTGTATGATTCCATTGATTCGAACTGTCTAGAAAAGGCAAATTTATAGAGAAAGTAGATTGGTGGTTGCTGGGGGTAAGAACAGGATTAACTGTAAAACAGCATGAAGGATCTTATCAGAAGGGATAAAAATGTTCTAAAACTGAGTAATAGTTATAGCTACACCACTGAGGGAAGTTACTAAAATCACTGAATTGTACACTTGAAATGGGTGTTTTATGATATGTAACATATGCCTCATTAAAGTTGTTTTGTTTTTAAGAAAAGGACTCCCTGCCTCCCAAACCATCCTTCAAGTATTAAACATTTTTGAAGGCTCACAATCAACAGGACAGAATTACTTAGTGATGATTTACAGAGTAAAATATTTTACTATTTTATAGTAAGCACATTTTAGTAACTGTAAACTAGTAAAATATTTTAAAGATTTTATCTCATTTTTGTCATATTAGTCTAAAATGTTTATTATTTTTATATAAAAGGTAGCCAATAGGAAGGTAGGACTGGGGAGAAAGCTCAGCAAATGTCACAAAGGAGACTTCTAGTAACAAAATCTGAGGGAGCTTTTTCCTTTAAAATAAAGATGGTGCATCTGTCCCTTTACAGATTTCTCTCCTGTCCCCTGGGACTCCTGCCTGACACCCTGTCGAGAATAGTGTATCCAGCTGTTCTAGTCCCATGATGCCTCTAAAAACCAGACTGACTGGGAACAGCAGTGGGGGTTTGGCCAGTGAGGGCAGGTGGCCAAGTGGTATGCAGGAAACTCTCATGTTTCCCTGGGTTGGCTTCCTGCTCCCCTTTCCCTGTCATGAATAGCAGTTTCAGTATGAGAAGATTAAAACAAAGGAAAAAAACCACAAAAACCAAAAAACAAAAAACTGTTTTCAAATTATAACCAACCAAGTCTGTGGAGGAAATTCACAAGGCAGCAGAGCAGCGTCTGCAGAAGGTGCTCTGCCTACCGGGAGAACTAATGATCCCTGTGAGCAATGCGGGCTGCAGTGAGTCACACGGGGAAATGTGGGCAGAGGCAGAAGGACATCAAGGCCCCCACTACACTCCAAATCGGAGTCAATCCTCCTCTTCTCCCCACCCGCTTCCCAAACTAATGACGTCCGCGTTATCCCAGAGAAGAGTGGCTAGGGACACCCAGTCCTTCCCAATATGTGCACATCTCCAAATCTTGGTCAAATCTGTCAGATTTCTAACAGTCCCAATACCTCAATATCACCTAAACTGTGAAAGATTATTAGCCCGTGATGGTGGGACCCTTATTGAAGAAGGCCTGCCCCCTCCTCACAGTAGGGCAGACTCCTGGGTTCCCGATGGTTCAGGAGCCTGGGCTGTCATTTTTCTACCTGGGGTTTGCAGCCGCCCTAATACAAGATTCATTCATGCTGTTTACTTTGGCGGCCTCTTCGCACAACTTTCCTCTCTAACACGTGTTAACTATCAGAGTATTCACCTCACTGCCTTACTTCCCAGCTTCTCCAAAACCAATGTAATAGTAATCAACAATTTGGAAAATGCTGCTTAGTATTTTAAGCCATGGTTAGCTTTATAACCTTAATTAAAGAGAGTGCAGGCTCGGGTGGCTCACCACGCCCAGCCTATAATCCCCAGCACTTTGGGAGGCTGAGGTGGGATAATCACTTGAGCACAAAAATTTAAGAACAGCTTGGGAAATAGAGCAAGATCCAGTCTCTACAAAAAATAAAAATAATAAAAATAATTAGCTGGCCGTGATGGTGCATGCCTATTGTCCCAGCTACTCAGGAGGCTGAGATGTGAGGATTGCTTGAGCCCAGGAATTTGAGGCTGCAGTGAGCTATGGTCATATCACTGCACTCCAGCCTGGGTGACAGAGTGAGACTATGCTTTAAAAAAAAAAAAAAAAAAAAAGGGACCCCAGCTGCTGTGATTTTGGAAACTAAAGGTGCTACAAAGGTCAAGCCTTTTCCTTAGGATGGTTTCTGGTTTCACCCTTATGTGATTCCCAAAAGTCAACTATTATTGCCAGAAACTGGCCCAAAGACCCAGGGCTGCATTTGCCCAGGCCTAGGCTGTATCCTTGAATTTTCTGCTGCAGTTCAAAGGTGGAGAAACTGAAAAGGCATTCATTTCGCTTTTTTTCCCTTGAAAATAGAGAGATAAATTATTTTCATCTTGGAATTTTAGAGTTGAATAAATAATCCCAATAATTACAGATCAATCACTAATAAACTAACACTGGGACCAGCCAGATTGGCAACTGTTAAAAATACATGTTCTACTTCTTTTTTTTTTGAGACGGAGTCTTGCTCTGTCACCCAGGCTAGAGTGCAGTGGCGCAATATTAGCTCACTGCAACCTCCACCCACTGGGTTCAAGCAATTCTCCTGCCTCAGCCTCCTGAGTAGCTGGGATTATAGGTGCCTGCCACCGCACCTGGGTAATTTTTGTATTTTTAGTAGAGATGGGGTTTCACCATGTTGGCCAGGTTGGTCTTGAACTCCTGACCTCATGATCCACCTGCCTCGGCCTCCCAAAGTGCTGGGATTGCAGGTGTGAGCCACTAAGCCCAGCCTACATGTTCTATTTCTATACAAATTCTCAAACTTCTAGTTGCCAATTAAAAAAAAAAGTTTAAACAGAGTAGTGGCTTAAATTCAACATCACCCCTTACAAATACAAGCGTCACCATTCAAGGGTAAAGGGTTCCAGCCTGGCTTGCTGGTTCTACTCCTGTGAGAAAAGTCAAAGACAGCCAGAGGCTCCCAGCCTTTCCCCAGTGAAGGTCCAACAAGATGCATTTTCTGCTAAGAAGGTAGCAAACTCTAACTAGCAGAGCCTATGTTGTGAGTGACAATTGTGCCCCCACCTCCCAACATAAAATAGATGGCAAAAAAGAGTTGGACTACAAGAGGAACCACTGGAAGCAGAGTCCTGTGCATTTTAAAAAGAATCACTTTGCTAGCTGCTTCCTATACCTGGAGTCAGCACATTCAGTGTCTGCAGAGGACTAGAAATGCCAGCCCTCAGTGTCCATGCTAAACTGGCAGGAAGTTTTCATAGTCCTGACCAAATATGCCTTGTGAAACCAGGCTGAAGACTGACATCCAAAACAGACCAGCACAGCAGAAGGAAAGACGAGCTCCTTTCTCTCTGCAATCCCAACACATTTCTAACCACCTTCAGAATTCTGAGCTTGGACAGGCTCATGGAGGATGAAGGAGGAAAAGCAGTCCCAGAAGGGAGAGATTTCCTCTATGCACTTGCAATGTCCTTTCCTTTTTAGAGGGAACAACCCAGCTGAAAGCTGAAGCTTGAATAAAGAAGTTTCTTTATTCATATTCCTCCCTGAAAAAGAGTTAACAGTTTCATTTTCTCAACACAGAGGCTTTGGGAATTAATGTGTCTGTCTGGTAATGCAAGTTCTCTAAGCTACTCTCCTATGACATGTGACCTAACAAGGAATGCAACTTTTCAAGTGATATAATCCTACAGACTTAAATAGGAAAAAATGTGTATTTTAAATCTGGCATTAGCTTGTCACTGTTCAAAGAGTCAACGAGAGCTCAAAAGGAGAATTTCTTCAGCTTTCCATACCCTAGTCCTTTCCTTCCAACCTCTGTCCCACATCCACATACTGAATTTATGCCAACTTTATTTCAAGTTACATATCTTTTCCCTATTAGGCCTATCACACAGCATAGTAGCAATCAGAGAGAAGCCACTATTATCTTTAGGGCTCTTCAAGTCCTCATCCCTGGGAGAATGGCCTGGATGGTCTCTTATACATCACACTGCCATCTACATCTCTATATACAAAGGCAGCTCCTAGCACCCAGTTTAGTGCTTTAGGGGTAGCAACAAAAGACCCCAACAAGTTAAAGGCAGGAAAGACAAAGAAACATATCCTAAGAGGTCAATCTAGGAAACCTGCAAAGCTGGGTATGTGGGAACAGTAAAATGTTTTAATAGCTGAAAAGATCCCAGAGGGTCAGGTACACAGTCACATGGGTCAAGCAGGACTCACTTTCCTAGGCTAGTTTTGAGTTCCTTTCCAAAATTCTGTAATGTGGGAAGAAATATCCAAACTGTGAACTGAGCTTCTTACTAGTGTCCTGAAAAATATATCCTTTAAAACGTGCATAAACTTGTCTGAGGGTATTGAGACACCAGGAAGACCAAGTGTTGAGGCTGGAAAAAAAAAGGCTGTCCAAATAAAATTTAGACACAGCAGATTCAAGGATGACTTCTGCAGGCTCATGCTAATTGTCAGCACACCAGGCCTCCCCTATGCCTTTGGCAGCAATATCTTTTCTTAAAAACAGAGTAGGATAGGGTGGAAAGGAGGCCGGGGAATAGACTTCATGAAAGATGAGGTGGCAGATCAACAACAGTGCTCTTCTACTTATAAATGGTGAGTCTGATGGTGATGGTGAACACAGGCTTATGAACAGGACAACAGTAACTAAATGACTCAAGTGACAACCACCATCACAGCCCCACCTTCTGATTTACAACTTTCAACAATCATCAAAGTTACTGTAAACTAAGTACTCTAAGTCTGCGTTTTCTTGAATGGGGTTCAGGACAAACAGGCAAGGGCTCGGCAGGGCATTGGTTATCCCAGTTCACTGCAGGAGACCCCAGCGATGGGGGAGCTGAGCCTCAAATTCTGGTTTGTACCACCTGCTCTTTCTGCTTGTCCCTTTTCCCATCCAATTCAATAGATTCCACAAAAAGTTCTCCAGGGGCTCACTGTCCTTGGTAAGTATACAGCAGGGTGAGAGGGGCATTTCCTAAATATCCAGTTTATCTTGGTCAGCTTATTTTGTTTAAACACACACCGCAGAACACTCCTGATGAAGCGGGGAAAATGCAATTTCCTTAACTCGAAAGAGCTATTCAAAAAAACAAAACAGGAAACTGCTCCAAACAAAAATCAGCAGAACAAAACAGAAATACTCAGAGGCTTGTAGAATAAGACTGAGCATATTAGTTACTCAGAGTCACAGTATCATGAGACCACCACTCCCCTTCCCGCTGTGCGTCCCTCGCCCGCCCCATCCCCATCTTCAGCTCCACTATTTTGTGCATTACTATCCCCAGATGTGGGGACAGACAAGTCCTCCTCAAAGCTTTGTCGGCTCAGTACTTCTCTCCTGGAATAAACTCCTTGGCATCTGGGTTCAGGTTACTTTTGCTCTGAAATAAGAACCAAGAGATAATAAATCCTAAGGCAAGCTGCATTTTAAAACTTCCCCAGTCCATCATTATCAGTACCTTCCCCTTAGCTTTAGGGAGAGAAAGAAAGAAAATTCCTTGTAACTCAGGCTGTTATTGCTCGGTTGTTCTCAATTGCTCCTGACATAGCCCTGAGCAAGCGCATCTTCTTCCTTCTTTAGACTCTTGTTTCCTTCCTGATGCTTTCCAAAATCTCCTCAGAGGCCTGTAAGTTCAACTCCAAGAAGAATTTTTCAATTAATTGAGTACAATTAATTGAGAAAAGTTAACAATTAATTAATTTTTCACTTGGTGAAAACCTGGGTACTCGATCAGACCAGGTTGGATACCACAATCTCTATTTTTCTTCATCTTTCTGTACTCTCTTTGGTTCTCTACTCTCTTGTGAATATGCAACACCTTAGCAAACCACAGGGAAAGATTGTTCAGAATATGAGTTGTGTGAAAACTATATTGCTCATGGACTTTTTTTTTTGAGACAGTCTTGCTCTGTCGTCCAGGCTGGAGTGCAGTGGTGCAATCTCGGCTCACTGCAACCTCCGCCTCCCAGGTTTAAGCAATTCTCCTGCCTCGGTCTTCCAAGCTGGGACTACAGGCATGCGCCACCATGCCTGGCTAATTTCTGTATTTTTTTAGTAGAGATGGGTTTCGCCATGTTGGCCAGGCTGGTCTCGAACTCTAGACCTCAGGTGATCCACCCGCCTCAGCCTCCCAAAGTGCTGGGATTACAGGCATGAGCCACTGTGCCCAGCCTGCTCACAGACTTCTGACACTACATAAATATGAAAGGCAGGAAATTCATTTATCTGTTTTTCTAATTCTAAGTGGAGAAAATGACCTCTCAGGAGTACATTTCTTCCAAAATGAACAGTTAATTTTTATAACAGAATCATTTAGAAGTATATTAAATACAGATTTGAGGGATAGTAAAAGAGAAGAATGGCAGCAAATGATAACTTGAGAAGAAACTTCTTCAGTGTTCAAATTGTTATCCTTAATCCCAATTCTACTTTGAAGATCCCATTAGAAAGTAAAGGTTGGTGGCATCCAATCTTGGCAAGCAAAAAGAAAATAAAACTGGTGATGCTGGCAACAGTACTGTTTCATAGTGCTTTATGAGGATTCAATGCACCCCTTATTAATAATGCCCATAAAACGAGCAAAGAAACAATAGCTCACAGGGCTCCAGAGACTTGTTGAGGGTTGTAGGGCCAGAAAGAAAGTCTGTCATTCCAAATCCTATATTCTTTTCACTACATAACATGAGGAACTACATATGGCTCTTACCAAAATATCTTCAGAATCATGACCTTCACTGACTGACAGTCCATTTAACTGCTGTTGCAACTGTCCCATGGCCTGAGGCAGGTCTCGTGATGGAATAAACCAGTCTTGGTCTTCTTCATCCAGCATCTCTTGGAAGCAGCGGTCCAAGAAGTCTTGCTCCTGCAGTTCCTCCTCCACCTAGCAAGCAAAGGGGAGTAGCTCAGACTTACTGTCACAGAGGGACTTACCCCTTCCAGTTTTTCCTTCACCTCTTTCCTTCAGAAGTTATTACTCTGCAGTTAAGAATGATCTTGAGCTGGGTGTGGTGGCTCACAACTGTAATCCCAGCAATTTGTGAGGCTGAGGCAGGAGGACTGCTTGAGGCCAGGAGTTTGAGACCAGCCTGAGCAACATAGCATGACCCTGTCCCTACAAAAAAAATTTTAAAATTAGCCAGGCATAGTGGTGTGTGCCTGTAGTCTCAGCTACCTGGGAGGCTGAGGGTGGAGGATCACTTGAATCCAGGAGGTCAAGGTTTCATTGAGCCAAGACTGTGCCACTGCACTTCATCCTGGGCAACAGAATGAGACCTCAATTCTTAAAAAAAAAGAAAAAGAAAAAGAAAAGATTTTATGATCTTACCTGAGGTCTAAGGGATCTAAGGATTCAATGTGTCTAATGACTAGCTAGAGATAACATAATTTTTATTTTTTCTCAACCAATTCTATCAATAATAAGACTAAGAAAATAGTTATTCACAATAACAGAAATTCAAGGTCTCCGCAGATGTTCTACGATCTCTAATAGGTGACACAGATATCACGGAAAATCATTTTAGAGCCTAAAATTCTTTTTTTCAGTCTTCTTACAAAGTAACCCTTCTTAAATTTCCCATTTTACAAGAAGTATGAAAAAGATACAGCAAGTATATAACTAGTTCATGACCTGGCTAGCGGAGATAAAATCAAAACCAATGCTCTCAGCTTTTGGCCATTTTTTGGGTAAGGAAACCCTCAAGGGAGAAAAATACTTTCAGAACATTAGGAAGACATAAAGAACACTTTTTGGCATACCACTAGAAAATTATATAATCAATGTAGTATTCTTTCAAATGATGAAATATAGGAATATTTAAACAACTCTGCATTTCTTCAACATTGCCCTAAACTAAAGCAATATATATCTAGGATATTTTACACTTCTTTGCAGACATTGTTAACTCTTAGTAAAGAGTGCGGTTCGCTCTGCCGATTTCAGTGTCTTTGATAGGCCTCTTGCTTCACGTTTGGCATCCCTTTCCTGCAGGCTGCCTGGTGACAGATTCACAGCTCACTAGCACCACCACCAGAAGTGAAGTCAGGCAAAAAATAATTACCCAAATTAGAATATACAGTTACCTAATGAATTCAGAGGAAAAGTTACCGGTAGTGAGACTTATGAATAGTATTTGAACATTACAGTTAGCCACACATGAAAATTAGACAGTTATGAAGTACTTAATAAAATATTCTCATGCCACAAGAAGTAACATGACCACTTAAGAGCTGCCCTGACTGTACAAGAGCTTTACAGCATGCTCGCTCTTATTAAATTTACCCCTGTTCACCAGCACAACCAATGAAAATGGTTGCTGGGCACAGAGGTGTAACAGAAACATGCTATGTGCAATTCACACAGATCCCGATAGAGCCACATTAGGTGGAAACTGCTGTCTGTCCCCTTTAAACTTGTTTCCTTCTTCCCAGAGCACCAGGCTGTTCAGTTAAAATCACATTTGTCACCTTACATGCTGTGTATGGTCAAGTGACTATTCATCACAAAATGTTCCCACAAGGGACGTGGACACTTTGGCATCCCTTGGTTAAAAGGAGACCCCGGCCGGGCGCGGTGGCTCACGCCTGTAATCCCAGCACTTTGGGAGGCCGAGGCGGGCGGATCACGAGGTCAGGAGATCGAGACCATCCTGGCTAACACGGTGAAACCCCGTCTCTACTAAAAATACAAAAAATTAGCCGGGCATGGTGGCGAGCGCCTGTAATCCCAGCCACTGGGAGGCTGAGGCAGGAGAATGGCATGAACCCAGGAGGCGGAGCTTGCAGTGAGCCCAGATCGCACCACTGCACTCCTGCCTGGGCAACAGGGCGAGACTCCATCTCAAAAAAAAAAAAAAAAAAAAAAAAAAAAAAAAAGGAGACCCCTTGCCGTGGCCTTTGGCTCTCTCCCTTTCCCAGCTGCTGGACTTCACAGTGTTCCCTCAGCCACTCAGCTGATATATGCCCTGGGGGTGGCAGAGCAATACCATGGAAGGGAACAAGTGGGCACCAGATCACTTGTCTATCCAGAATGCTTACCTTGGGCTGTTAACCTCACAGAGACATAAAACAATGCATTACTGCTGAATCTTTGTTGAAGCAGTCTAGCCAACCCCCACCTCATGTACTTCTCTATTTCAGACTCACATCCTGCCAGTCCCCGAGGTCCCATTTGAGGCATGCCATGCTGACCTGTCTGCATATAGCTGCTGTTTCCCACAAATCCATACCCAATAACACAGGGCATTAGACCAAAACAACTTCCTTTCATAAAATAAATTTCTTCACCTTTTCCCATAACACAAATTTTCCATGAAAACATTGCAAAAGGAGAGCAGAAACAAGATTTTTAGGAACTGGACTTAACCATGTCTAATTAATGAAAAATATTATATATGGGCACATGTTTTATTGCATTTTGCTGTACTTTGCTTCACAGATACTGCATTTTTACAAATTGAAGGTTTGTGGCAACCTTGTGTCAAGCAAGCCTATTGGTACCTTTTTATCAACAGTATGTGCTCAATGTCTGTGTTACATTTTGGTAATTCTCTCAATATTTCAAACTTTTTCATTATTATTATATCTGTTATAGTGCTCTGTAAGCAGTAATCTCTGATGTTACAATTTTTTAAATTTTAGGTTTGAAGTACATGTGAAGGTTACATAAACACATGTCACAGGGGTTTGTTGTACATATTATCATATCACCAGGTATTAAGCTCAGCACCCAATAGTTATCTATTCTGCTCCTCTCTCTCCTCCCACCCTCCTCCCTCAAGTAGACCCCAGTGTCTGTTGTTCCTTGTGTTCATAAATTCTTATCAGTTAGCTCCCACTTATAAGTGAGAACATGTGGTATTTGGTTTCTTGTTCCTGTGTTAGTTTGCTAAGGATGATAGCCTGGCAACTCCATCCATGTTCCTGCAAAGGACATAATCTCATTATTTTTTATGGCTGCATAATATTCCATGGTGTATAAGTACCATATTTTTTTTTATCCAGTCTGTCACTGTTGGATGGGCATTTACTTGATTCCATGTCTTTGCTATTGTGGACAGTGCTACAACGAACATTTGTGTACATGTGTCTTTTTGATAGAATGCTTTATATTCCTCTGGGTCTACACCCAGTAATGGGATTGCCAGGTTGAATGGTAGTTTTACTTTTAGCTCTTTGAGGAATTGCCATACTGCTTTCCACAACGGCTCAATTTACACTCCTACCAACGTTGTATAAGCCTTCCCTTTTCTCCACAACCTCACCAGCATGTTTTTTTTCTTTTTTTTCTTTTTTACTTTTTAGTAATAGCCACTCTGACTGGTGTGAAATGGTATCTCATGGTGGTTTTGACTCGCATTTCTCTAATGATCAGTGATATTGAGCTTTTTTTCATATGCTTGTTGGTCATATGTATGCCTTCCTTTTGAGAGGTGTCTGTTCATGTCCTTTGCCCACTTTTTAATGGGTTTTTCTCTTGTAAATTTAAGTTCCTTGTAGACGCTGGACATCAGACCTTTGTCATATGCATAGTATGCAAATATTTCCTCCCATTCTGTAGGTTGTCTGTTTACCCTGTTGATAGTTTCTTTTGTTGTATAGAAGCTCTTAAGTTATTTAGATCTCATTTGTCAATTTTGGCTTTTGTTGCAATTGCTTTTGGTGTCTTTGTCATTAAATCTTTGCTCATTCCTATGTCCAAGATGGTATTGCCTAGGTTGTCTTCCACGGTTTTTATAGTTTTGGGTTTTAGCCAGGCGCGGTGGCTCAGGCCTGTAATCCCAGCACTTTGGGAGGCCGAGGCAGGCAGATCATGAGGTCAGGAGATTGAGACCATCCTGGCTAACATGGTGAAACCCCGCCTCTACTAAAAAATACAAAAAATTAGCCAGGCGTGGTGGTGAGCGCCTGCAGTCCCAGCTACTCTGGAGGCTGAGGCAGGAGAATGGCGTGAACCTGGGAGGTGGAGCCTGCAGTGAGCAGAGATCACGCCACTGCACTCCAGCCTGGGCTACAGAGCGAGACTCTGTCTCCAAAAAAAAAAAAAAAGTTTTGGGTTTTACATTTGTCTTTAATCCCTCTTGAGTTTATGTTTGTATACTGTGTAAGGAAGAGGTCCACAGGAGTTCTCTGTATTTCCTGAATTTGACCGTTGGCCTCTCTCACATGGTTGGGGAAGTTTTCATGGATGGTATCCTTGTATTAGTCTGTTTTCACGCTGCTGATAAACACATACTCAAGACTGGGCAATTTAAAAGAGAAGGAGGTTTACTGAACTTATAGTTCCATGCTGCTGGGGAGGCCTCACAATTATGGCAGAAGGTAAAAGGCAAGGAGGAACAAGCCACATCTTAGATAGATGGCAGCAGGAAAAGAGAGAGCTTGTGCAGGGAAACTCCCATTTTTTAAAACCATCAAATATCGTGAGACCAATTCACTACCATGAGAACAGCAAAGAAAGACTCACCCTCATAATTCAGTCATCTGCCATCAGGTCCCTCCCACAACACAGGGGAATTATGGGAGCTACAAGACGAGATTTGGGTGGGGATACAGAGCCAAACCGTATCAATCCTAAAATATATCTTTCAAGTTATTTACTTTGGTCCCCTCCCTTTCAGGGATGCCAATGATACATAGATTTGTCCTCTTTACATAATCTCATACTTCTTGGAGGTTTTTGTTCATTCCTTTTTATTCTTCTTTATTTTTGACTGTCTTATTTAAATTTTTTGAAATGGAGTTTTTCGCTTGTTGCCCAGGCTGGAGTGCTGTGATATGATCTCAGCTCACTGCAACCTCCACTTCCCAGGTTCAAGAGATTCTCCTGCCTCAGCCTCCTGAGTAAGCTGGGATTACAGGTGCTTGCCACCACGCCCAGCTAATTTTTGTATTTTTAGTACAGATGGCGTTTCATCATGTTGGCCAGGCTGGTCTCTAACTCCTGACCTCAGGTGATCCCCGCCTCAGCCTCCCAAAGTCCTGGGATTACAGGTGTGAGCCACCATGCCTGGCCTGTCTTATTTTAGAGAACCAGTCTTCAAGTTCTGATATTCTTTCCTCAGCTTGGTTTATTCTGCTGTTAATACTTGTGATTGCATTATGAAATCATTGTGTTATTCAGCTCTGTCAGACCTGTTAGGTTCTTTTTTATACTGGCTATTTTGTCTTTCAGCTCCTGTATCACTTTACTATGATTCTTATTTTCCTTGGACTGGGTTTTGCCATCCTCCTGAATCTTGATGATCTTTGTTCCTATTCATATTCTGAACACTGTGGAAATGACAACAAAGGATTTAGAATATTACATAATCAGCTTAGTTGATAAAGCAGTAGCAGGGTTTGAGAGAACTGTTTTTTCCCTTCAATTTCCATTTTATCCAGTACTGATATTGCTTTGTGTTTGAAATTTCCTGATATTTTCTGTCTTCATTATTTTATGTTTTCCTTTTCGGAAGCATTTTAATTCAGATGTTTCTTTTAGGTTCTTTACATGTGAACCTGTTTCCCTTATTGTGGAAGTAATCCATTTTCTTTGCATATGAGTTGGGAAATCAGAACTAAGAAAACCAAATTGGAAGGAAAAAAAAGCCCCCCTAATCTCGACACTCACACATAATGAATATTGTTGACATTTTAGAATATATCTACCCTGATTTTTACTTAATAGACACCCCATGGGGAAATGACAGAAGCTTAGAGTAAAAAAAAAAAAAAAAAGTCTCCTAGTTAGAAATGACCCACAAGATTTTAAAATTCACTAAGCATTTTCCATCTTTTTCTGTAGCCTGAATAGCCAGTGAGAGTGTATCTTGCAAGTTGCATGTAATTAGATTTCTCCCTTTTTTTCCCCTTAATCCAACTGCATCTTTTTTTTTTTTTTGAGATGGAGTCTCACTCTGTCGCCCAGGCTGGAGTGCAGTGGCGTGAGCTCAGCTCACCGCAAGCTCTGCCTCCTGGGTTCACACCATTCTCCTGCATCAGCCTCCCAAGTAGCTGAGACTACAGGCGCCCGCCACCTATCTTCTCTCTTAGAAATTCTAGCCAGAAGGCTGGGTGCGGTGGCTCACACCTGTAATCCTAGCACTTTGGGAGGCTGAGGCGGGCGGATCACGAGGTCAGGAGATCGAGACCATCCTGGCTAACACGGTGAAACCCGTCTCTACTCAAAATACAAAAAAATTAGCTAGGCGTGTTGGGTGTTGGTGGGTGCCTGTAGTCCCAGCTACTCGGGAGGCTGAGGCAGGAGAATGGCGTGAACCCGGAAGGCGGAGCTTGCAGTGAGCTGAGATCGCGCCACTGCACTTCAGCCTGGGCGACAGAGTGAGACTCCCTCTCAAAAAAAAAAAAAAAAAGAAATTCTAGCCAGGCACTGTGACATATGCCAATCAAGAGGCTGTACTGAGAGGACCACTTGTGCCTAGGGGTTCAAGTCCAGCCTGGGCAACATAGCAAGACCCCATTTCTTAAAAAATTCTGTATGTGTGTGGGTGTTGGGGTATATAAGCCATTCACAATTATAACTAGTATGTTAGTTCTTACTTCTTCTTTCCCGAGTTACTTTAAAATAAAAGTCTCACTACTTTTCTTGAGACTTAATCCTTTCCCCCCACCAAAACTACATTTCAATCCACTTCCATCAGCCTCACAGTCAGTGGAAATCTTTTAAAAAAGACCAATGAATGTCACTCCTGGTTTGGGGGGTTGTAAGTTGTTTTCATCTTATTCTATGTTTTGTTAGATATTTTATTAGAAAGTCAGAAGACATTATATCAGGGTTGCTAGCTAGAAACCAGCTTCTACTCCTTAAGATCCAACTCAAGGTACATGGTATGCAAAACCACTTCTGAATTACCATGAAAACTATGCTAGTAATGGAATGGGGGTTGGCACTGATAAAAACTGTACAGCACACCATAGTGTAACAGAGTAATGTACAGGTGTTCAGAAAGAACTAATATCAATTATATCCCAGATTCCTAAACCCTCCTGCTCCCAAATGAAGGATAAAGAAGGCTTCTCTGAAATACTTAATCCTATGACCTGAAGTCATATAATAGTTTCAAAATTATGTTGCCAGGCCAGGCGCAGTGGCTTACGCCTGTAATCCTAGCACTTTGGGAGGCTGAGGCAGGCAGATCACTTGAGGCCAGGAGTTTAAGACCAGCCTGGCCAACATGGCGAAACCCCATCTCTACTAAAAATGCAAAAATTTTC
This sequence comes from Macaca fascicularis, assembly GCF_037993035.2. NCBI lineage: Eukaryota > Metazoa > Chordata > Mammalia > Primates > Cercopithecidae > Macaca > Macaca fascicularis. The sequence continues at coordinate 50,741,466 of NC_088387.1, read as the reverse complement.
CAGGGATGGTGACACATGCCTGTAGTCCCAGCTACTCAGAAGGCTAAGGCATGACAATGGTTTGAGCCTGGATTGTGGAGGTTGCAGTGAGCAGAGATTGAGCCACTGCACTCCAGCCTGGGTGACAGAGTGAGACTCCGTCTCCACAAACAAACAAACAAACAAACAAACAAACAAACAGACAGACAAAACCCAAAATTATGTTGCCAAGCTAGTATTCCTGTAAAACATTAGGGTTGGGGGAATTTAAGCAAACAACTGTTTATTTGCTCAGCCCTTCTTAGGGCTTGGTATTTACTGCAATATTGGAAGCTGCCATGCATATATCTGTCATTGCTTACCTAGATCTCCAGAAAAAAAAGTTGTAATTTTTAAAGCTCCTCAATCTCTTTGTGTGGGGTGTGTATGTGTGTGTGTGTCTGTGTATGTGTGTCTCTGCAAGCCTCTAGCTTTCCAGCACTTTTCCTTGTACCCTGTCTCTGAGTTTGCTAAACTCCTGAATATAGGAGCGCACAGCTGACCCACAGCTCAGACATCTGGCTTCTAATAGTCCTGGTGCAATACTGATCACTGGGATTAAGAGCATGTCAGTGAGTGTTAACAAAGCTAGTTAAAACTGTTTTATGTTTTCAACAACATATGTTTCATTCAGAGGCTGGATAAAGGCAGAGTGAAACCATTAAGTCAACAAAAATGCCAAACACGACTGTTCTAAAGTCCCATGGAAAACATACTTACCTTCAGTGAGAGTTCTTAATCTTTTTTTTTTTTTTTTTTTTTGAGACAGAGTCTTGCTCTGTAGCCCAGGCTGGAGTGCAGTGGTGTGATTGGCTCACTGCGACTTCCACCTACTAGTTTAAACAATTCTCGTGTCTCAGCCTCCCAAGTAGCTGGGATTATAGAAGGATGCCACCATGCCCAGCTAATTTTTGTATTTTTGGTAGAGACGAGGTTTTACCATTTTGGTCAGGCAGGTCTTGAACTCCTGACTTCAAGTGATCTGCCCGCCTTGGCCTCCCAAAGTGCTGGGATTACAGGCGTGAGCCACCATACCTGGCCTTAAACTTCTTTTATGTCTTCATTTATTTCCAAAATGAAATGCAGAGTATCACATTTCCTATAAGCAAGTGAAAGCAACGAACTACAAAGTATATAGAAAAACAACCTCACTACCATTCTGTTTTTTAGTGCTCTACTGTTCAAGCAATTAATTTCACATTGATCACTATAGAGAGTTATAGAACCACTATGCTTCCTAGGATTAAAGGTAGAATCAGGGCAGGATAAAGGACCTCAGCTACCATGGTTTGGTACAAGGGTTTTATGTCAGTCCTCTAAGATTGAGAAGAGTCTTGTCTGATTTAAATTCTGGGAATATTCTAGAATGGTCTACAGTTGCTGAGAGAAATGTCATAAACAAATCTAGCCAGAACAAGGCTGAGGGCAGGGACCCTCTGCAGTAGTTACCGTGTGACGTGAACTACACTTAGAAGGCATATCATGGTGTGGAGTATATGCAAATCTATTTGGTTATACATGGGCTCTCACGTGAGGATTTTCAGATATCAACTAATTAGTCTGACATTTGTTTTCTCTTTTAATCAACATGGTAAGAAAACTACAAATATCTTCCTCCAAGGTGCCATCACTCTGGTCTCTTACCAGATGAAGATGTTTCCTGGTCATTCCAGATGAGGCCCCCCAGACCTCCGCAATGAATTTTTAAGTTATCCTAAAGCTAACTGTATCCATTTCTTTTGTAACAAACTGGCAGTAAAATATTATAGCTATTGAGTTACATGTATCATCAACCTTCCACTTTTCCACTCTTTCTTTACCTGTCTGTTGAAATCCTCTTCATTCTCCATCCACATGTACTCTGCAAATGGGTTTTCCTTTTCATCGTGCCCACTTAACCCCTGGTCCTCTTTGGATTTTACACTGGGTGATGTATTTGCCATATTGGATCCATTCATTATGGTAGAACCTAAAGAGGAGCAAAAGAAAAGATAAAATGAATATAAGGATAAAGGGAATGTAGATCTAAAACATGCAGATTCTGTCAGAAGCTTCTGAAATTCTAAGTCAAAGATTTTAACGATAAACAGAAACAATCTGTAACACTTATAAAACCATCCATATTCTACAGTTAACAACTAGACAGATGTACAATTATTTAAAAGTTAAAAGAAAAGATGTCTATTAACACCTAGGCTCACTTAGTCTTTCTAGGCAAGTGGGACAGGGGTGGGAGGGGTGGGAATCTTCCCATGCCAAATTTCTGTAGGTCCTGGAACCTAGTGAAGATCATTACAGCTTCCTTAACATCTAAACAGATAGAGAAAATACATTCTTAATGAACATCGTAAGTACCTACTCCTTATTCTAATTTTCAAGCTGTTTTTCTTTAAAATGTATTAAAAAATATGTTTATCATATTGATAAGCAAAATGGAAAAAACAAAAGTCACCTGTTGTCCAGCCATCCAGAGTTAAGAATAATTAACAATGTGGTACATATAACCTTCCTGAATTCCCATGTTTGTGTAGATACAAACATACACACATATTTCCCAAGTATCTATTCTCAATAGTAATAGGATCATGTGCTACAACATGCCCCATTATTTGCTTTTTCTCATTCCTATGTTATTTAATAATATAGCCATACCATCTTTTGGGGGTGTTTCCAATGTTTCTGTTTATAAAGGTTCTGCTTTATCAAGGTCTTTTCTAATTATTTATTTAGGATATCTCCTAGAAATCGAGCTGTTACATTGGAGAGTTATGTTCTCTTTTTTAAGGCTCTTGGCATTGCCACACTACCATAAGAATTTAAATTCCCACCAGTAGTGTGGAAGTGCCCGTTTCCCAACGGAAGCGGGTATTAATCATTAGTTTTATTTTCTAAACCATTGCCAATCTCATAAGATAAAACTTGCATTTTTTTTACATTTCTTTAATTTTTACTGAGGCTGATTATCTTAAGATATGTTTACTGGCCATTTATATTTCTTATTCTGTAATTTTACTGCTAAAGTACTTTGCCCATTTTTCTACTGGGGTATATGTCTTTTCCGTATCTTTTGTAAAAACATGTATTATATTTGTTATAATTTTTATTTTTTATAATTTAAATGAAAGTTTGTAACTAAATATGTTATTCATTATATTTAATTTTTTAGTGGCAATTTTTGCTGGCCTTAATTTTTTTCTAGCTCATGTATATGTTTCTGTCTACAGCTTTGTAAAATTGTATGTAAATAAAATGGTTTATTTTGGCTTCTAAACCCATTTTGATGTTTTTGCTGTCATTTAGAATATATCTTTTTCTGTTATTCTTCTAAATCTTAACAATTCCTCAAAAATCATTCCAGTCTTCATTCACTACTTTCCTTCTCTACTTATTCACCACTTCCCTTCTGTACTTAGTATACTACTTAATTGTTGTTTCATATGCATAATTTTTCTCCTTCCAATTAGATTCTCAATTCCTGAAAAGCAAGATTGAGTTTAATAGATTTTGTAACTCACCACAATATTAGGAGTTCCATAAATACCTGAGGCTTAATTGTATTTAGGCAACTTTCCTTCTCTAACTCATCTCCCTTCAACCTTGACTCCATCTCTACCCCGACTCCCACCTTCCTTGGGGCTTCTTTAAGTTTTAACAAATTACTTCCCAGGGGTTCTTTCCATCTTGGCAACACTCATGAATAAGTTATTTTCTGCTTCTGGATACCGCAAAATCTTCTTTCTTCATTCTCTTTAAAGTTTTTTTTTGTTTTTGTTTTTTGTTTGTTTTGTTTTGCAATTTCCTAACCTGTTATGGATATTAGAAATGCAATATACTAAAAAGACAAGGTAAAATTGTGAAGAGTAAAGAATAGCTGGAAAAACAACTCAGTGGTACATAGTTCTAAAATAATTCATTTAAAATAGAATCCATTTAAATCACTGTAGGTTTAAACAAAGCTACCAGTATGAAATATATCTGTTTAACATATTTTAAATAGAAACAAAAGAAATCAATGTCTATTCCAAATACAGATCCATAATAATAATTTCATAAGCTATAGAGGGGAAGAAACCAGTTCTTTATTTTTACCACTTCCATCTGTAGCATAACAATGATAGAAGCAAGGCTGTTCTAAATGCCAGGGCAACAGTATTTGCCCTGTATGTAAGTGGGGTATTCCTAAGCACAGAGACTCTTAAAGGTCCTGAACCTTGCTAGGTAGCAAGATATACTGTACTATTATTTCCAAAGATTTGGCAGTTGTTTGCAACTAGCACATTGACTTCTCACCATCAATATGGAAAATCACTATACAGAATCAGAAATCAGAGTTCAGTTTTTTAAAAAAAATATCTTCCTGTGCCCAAAAATAAGTCCTGAGTGCACATTATTGTAAGGAAAAAGGGAAAGGGAAGGCAAAGGAAGAAAAAGTAACAAAACAAAACAAAAAAAACCCTTCTAATTCAAGAGCAAGGTGGAGCACAGATAGCAAATTCCAGGATGTGCTTATTCATGAGAAAGGGAGAGGGGAATTACCATAAACTCAATGAAAACTGTTACTGAACTTAATGCAAATACTTCACAGAAGTTGAAAACACTGATATGGTATTGTCAATACTAGGCAAGTGATTCTCTTATAATAGATTATACAGTGTTGATTTGTATTTTGTACTATTCAACCTGTGTTTTCCAAACAATTAGAAAGTTTGGTGTTTCCAAACAGCAGCATTCCAACAACTTAATTTTTATACTGTTTAAAAATTAATAAAGCACTTTCATACCCACACTTCAAGGCACATAGTTCAAGAACAACATTGTTTTGTGGGCCTGCTGGGTGTGAGTGAACTGCTGCTTAATGTGCCCTGGCTTTAGTAGCTAGGTGGCAATAGGGAGATTTTTGCTGGAGATTGGTAACTCCTAGGGAAGGCATTTGGATGTTTCCAACTTGGGGAAGACACGAGGGAAGACAGGATCATCACAACTTCCCTGAAGTTCCTGCTCCCAGTTTCATGTAACATTTTCTTTCTGTTTCCAGCTCTTTCCAAGGTCACTGTTCATGCTTGAGCACTGTGTTTCTCTAGCCATTCCATTTCACCATTTCACATTCATTATTTCACTTGATCCTCATCCACATCAAGGATGAAAGTCTAGTGTAGTGAGGACAAAGAAAATATGCCCAAAGCTTCCAGAGATGGGAGGAATGCTTGGTTACATAAATCGGGTTAAGAGGCTGAATGGTTGCCACGTTGTGAGTTACATTACAGAGAGGCTCATGGTACAAGGAAATGAACCACCATGTAGGTGAGCTTAGAAGTGCATTTTCCTCCCAGTCAAGCCTTCAGATGAGATAGCAGCCCCAGATGACAGCTTGACTGCAACTTTGTAAGAGTCTCAAGCACAGGCACTCTGCCAAACTATTCCCAGATTCCTGATGCACAGAAATTATGAAATAATAAATATTTGTTGTTTTAACCTGCTAAGCTCTGGGGTAAGTTGTCACCTAACAATAGCTTATACAGGTAGTCAATAAACACTAGCAATTAACTCTGCCACACAAACCGCTATGTTACAACATCTTTTTATCTATCAAGAAGACAAATGTGCAATTTGAAATAGGTCACTGCTTGAGAAGCAGTTCTTTAAGATTTAGACCTCAACAGTAGATAAAGGAGTTTGTGTCTGGTCTGTGACTACACTGCATCTTGAAATCTAAGAACAATTTGAAACTTATTTCCCCTTCACCCCACTTGCCCTCTTATACACATGTCAAACATGCTGAAAATAAGAAATAACAGTTGTCACTTTAGCTGAAAATGGGAAAGCTCGCAACCCTGTTAATAGTCAATACAAGGGTGCTAAGGCCTGCCAAGCATTTGAGTTGGCACTATCATGGTCAAGGGTCAAGACATATTTGTGTCTAAAATATGTGGCTTGAAATAGGGACTTCTGTTCCAAGTCAGAAAGAACTCCAGGACTTTTAATGTATCTAGGATATTTCAAGGATACATGCTTCATCAGTTTAACACTTAAAACACCCACAACTTTCAGATCCAACATGCTCACACCAAAAACTAGCTATTCTTTGAACTTAAATAATATTTTTCAGAAGTTACAAACCTGCAATGTGCCTATGATAACAGTCTGCTAAGATTACTTAGGACTTTTGACTGAATTACCTGGAAAAAGTCTACTGAACAACTGAAGTAAAAACTAGTCCCTCCTATTTTGTTTCCTACAGTTTCATTACTTCCTTCAGTCTGGTTAATACCATTTTAAAAAGTAAATATTGTGGATGACAGCTTTAAATTTTATTTCAAATATTCTGCCACTGGATTCAGGTTTTGCTTTCTCTCAGCTACATCTTAACAACTAAGATCATAAATCTACTCACTCATTAATATCCGAGTGCCTACTGACCCTCAGTGCTGAGGCACTGTGCTTGACTCTTGCTTTGATAGGGTACACAGCCCTTGCCCTGGTGATATTTATATTCTCTCAGGAGAGAGACAAGAAAATAGTTAAAAATAATTATGATCCATGCTATAAAAGGGACTATTAGAAAACAATAGGGGGCCCAATCTAGTCCAGGAGAGGGGGATGGTTCAGAAAGGTTTCCCTGAGCAAGAAACATTTTCATCAACACCTAAAGAATATAAGTTTACTAGCAATAGGGATGAGAGAGAAAATGATGTACAATGAATCAAAGGCAGGAGGGAACTTTTGGGAACTACAAGAAGGTAGGTATGTATACAGCCGGAGAATGACAAGGAAGAGAGATGAGGTTGGAGAGGCAGGTGGGGCCAGATCAGATCATTCAGGACCTTAAGAGACCACATGAAGGATTTTGGATTTCATCCTACATAATAGAAGCCATTATAAGGAGTTCTCAAATTCCTTATAATGCATTGTAGCATGATTCGACATATTTTGAGATCACTCAGGCTGCCATGTGGAAAATGGATTGGAGAGACAGAGATTAAATAATGAGAGACTGGTAAGGAAGCTATTGCTCCAATCGAGATGAAAAAAGGGTAGCTGCTTGAACTAAGATGATGGCAGTGAGAAGAAAGGAGGTAGACTCCAAAACTATTTTAGGAGGTTTCTGGTGATGAACTAGATGTGGGGAGTCAGAGTGAGGGAAATATCAAGGATAATTTTGGCACAAGCAACTGGGTGGATGGTAATGTCATTCACTGAGCTAAGGAACTCTGTGGGAAGGGCAAACTTTTCTTGGGTGGTGATAGGGGCGTGGGGGTAAAAAAGGTGATGAGTTCTATTTTGGACATGTTAAATTTGCAATGCTTCTGAAACACTCAAATGGTGACGTTAAGTAGGTTGGCTGTATGCACCAAGAATAGGAGAAGTCTGCCTAAATATAGAAAGTTAGAGTAGTCGTTTATATAAATGGTAACTGAAGTCATAGGAATAGAGGATACTGCCTATGGAGAAAATGCAAAGTGAGATGAGAAGAGGGTCCATGACCCAGCACTGATGTGTGTGAACATTTTAAAAAGTCAGGTAGAAGCCAGGCGCTGTGGCTCACGCCTGTAATCCCAACACGTTGGGAGGCCAAAGGAGGTGTATCACTTGAGGTCAGGAGTTAGAGACCAGTCTGGCCAACATGGTGAAACCCCATCTCTACTAAAAAGACAAAAATTAGCTGAGTGTGGTGGTGCATGTCAGTAATCCCAGCTACTCGGAGGCTGAGGTAGGAGAATCGCTTAGACCTGGGAGATGGAGGTTGTAGTGAGCTGCGATCGCGCCATTGCACTCCAGATTGGGTGACAGAGCGAGACTCTGTTACACACACACAGAAACACACATACACACACACAAAAGTCAAGTAGAGAAGGAAGGCAACATGAAAAGGAAACTGAGAAGAAGCGTTGAGAAGACAATCAGAAGAGTGTGACATCACAGATGTCCATCACAGATGGATTAAATGGTAGCCCCCCAAAATATATATGTCCATGTCCTAATCCATGGAATCTGTGAAGCCTACCTTATTTGGAAAAAAGGGTGTTTGTATATATAATTAAGGACCTTAAGATAAGGAGATCATCCTGAATTATTCAGGTGGGCCCTCAATTCAACGATAGGTATATAAGAGAAAAGCAGAGGGAGATTTAATACACACACAGAAGAGGAGGAGGCAATGTGACCATGGAGGCAGAGATTGGAGTGGTGTGGCCACAAATCAAGGAATGCCTGCAGTCATCAGAATTTGGAAAAGGCAAAGAACAAATTATCCCCTAGAGCCTCCAGAGGGAAAGTGGCCCTCCTGATGCCTTGACTTTGCACTTCTGGCCTCCAGAACTATGAGAGAATAAATGTTTTAAGACACCAGTTTGTGGTAATTTGTTACAGCAGCCACAGGGAATGAATCCAATTCCAGTAAAGTAGGAATACAGAAGGCTGCTGAAAGGTCAAGTAGGAGGAAGACTGAGAAGTGTCCATAGAATTCAGGACCATGGAGTCTCTGATGACCTTAACGAGACCAGTTTCCATGGAGAAAAATGAGAATGAAAGCCAAATGGAGGTAGGATGAATCGTAGGTGATACCAAGTATGAGATAACTCAGAGTCCAGCTGCCAAGGGAAGAGGCAGGGATGGACAGAAACTGGAGGGGTATGAAGTCCATGGAAATGACATCTTTAAAGATTAGAAAGTCTAGTTCATGTTTAAATGTTCACAGAAAGGGTCTAGTGGAGAGGGACAGGTTATACATACAGGAGGGAGAAGGTATAGTTGATAGTGTAGGTCCTGGGAAGGCAGAAGGGAATATTTGTTTATTTTCGAATAGCTAATACATTCCCACCATTCAAAATCCAAATGCCTGGGATGCTTAATTAGTAAAAGGTGGTTGCATGGTGAGCACGAAATCAGAGCAGTGGGAAGAGCATCAGGAGAAAGATTTTATCCATTACAAAGCCACATGAAACATCCTTACTCCACGGTAGGAAATTTCACTTCCCTGGTGGCAGGAATGCTTATATCCCCCAAGTGTAAGTTGGTCTGCCCAGACAGCTGCTGGATTAATGCATCAAACTCCAACTTTCTAACTTTTTGTTTATTCTTCTAATTTTTCACAGGGTCATACACATACACAAACACAAATAAACATTTTAAAGCTACATAAGCAATACAAGAAATAATTTTTTAAAGCCTTTTAAAACCACATAGAACTTTTTTTTTTTTTGAGATGGAGTCTCACCCTGTCACGCCAGGCTGGAGTGCAGTGGCGCGATCTTGGCTCACTGCAACCTCCACCTCCTCGGTTCAAGCAATTCTCCTGCCTCAGCCTCCTGAGTAGCTGGGACTACAGGCGCGAGTCACCACGCCCAGCTCATTTTTTGTATTTTTAGTAGAGACAGGGTTTCACTGTGTTAGCCAGGATGGTCTTGATCTCCTGACCTTGTGATCTGCCCGCTTCAGCCTCCCAAAGTGCTGGGATTACAGGCATGAGCCACCACACCCAGCCAGAACATATTTTTATATAGCATGTCATACTTTGCACTAAAATAATTTCTGTCTCCTTGTTTTACAAGATTTTCTTTTACTAAGTAAATAAACCCATCAGATTTTCTCCATTATTTGGTGAAGAATCAAGGAAAAAAAAGAGAAAGGGGGAGTAGTTCAGTTTTTGGTGGGGTGAGGAGACATATGACATGTATATAGAATTTTTTTTAAAAGGTTCCAGGTAACCAACCCAAATGTCCATCAATGACAGACTGGATTAAGAAAATGTGGCACATATACACCATGGAATACAATGCATTTTATGGAAATACAAGATTTCCATAAAAAAGGATGAGTTCATGTCCTTTGTAGGGACATGGATACAGCTGGAAACCATCATTCTCAGCAAACTATCACAAGAACAGAAAACCAAACACTGCATGTTCTCACTCATAGGTGGGAATTGAACAATGAGAACACTTGGACACAGGAAGGGGAACATCACACACTGGGGCCTGTCGTGGGGTCGGGGGAGGCGGAAGGGATAGCATTAAGAGATATACCTAATGTAAATGATGAGTTAATGGGTGTAGCACACCAACATGGCACATGTATACACATGTAACAAACCTGCACGTTGCGCACATGTACCCTAGAACTTAAAGTATAATAATAATAAAAAGAAAAAAAAAAGGTTCCAGGTAAATCTTGAATTAGAATGATTTTGTCCCATGTACTTCCATTTCATTTATTTCCAGAGAAGCTGCATGGACGTTAACAGAAAACAAATAAGTAGTCATTCTGCTAAGCTTTCCTATATTGACCTCAATGCACAAATGTTCCATTGGTTATCTTCCATTTGATGCAAGAACAGTGCTTGCAAATATGACGTCAGTGAGCTTAAGCAAACAGAAAATGGAACTTACCTGCAATTACAAGTTAACAAGAAGTTTTCAAAAACGTTTTAGTTGACAAGGAAGTCAGGAAAAAGAGGAAAATCACTTACGTGATCTCTACATTTGTAAATTATATCAAAACAAAGGTAAATTACAAATAGAGGCATTTTCTAAATTAAACTCAAGGCTGCCAGATGAGAAAGACAGTATAAATACAATACAGTCTCTTTTTCATTAATGTTTAAAACTTGTCCTATACTGACCTATAAGTTTGCCCCACTGATGAAATGGAATCTGAAAACTGGGATACAGATACTCTGGGAAGAATAATAAAACTGAACTTAATTACAGCAACAGTCTAGTCCCTGGACCAGAGCCAAGAAAAAAAAACAGAAGCATACTCAAATAGGATTAAGAATGCATTTAGCTGGCCAGGCGTGGTGGCTCATGCCTGTAATCGCAGCACTTTGGGAGGCCGAGGTGGGTGTATCACCTGAGGTCAGGGGTTCTAGATCAGCCTGGCCAGCATGGTGAAACCCCGTCTCTACTAAAAATACAAAAATTAGCCGGGCGTGGTGGCAGGTGGCTGTAATCCCAGCTACTCGGGGAGGTGGGGGGTGGGGGGAGGCAGGATAATCACTTGAACCCAGGAGGCGGAGGTTTCAGTGAGCTGAGATTGCGCCTTCGCACTCCAGCTTGGGGGACAAGAGCAAGACTTGTCTCCAAAAAAAGACTGCATTTAGCAAGTGGCAAGAAGGTCTATTCTAATTGAGCGGTTTTCAGTCTTAGGAGTATATAGAATCGCCTGGAAGTTCTTCCACATCCATACTTTGCAGATATTCTGACTTGTTAGGCCTGAGCCAAGGTCCAATTTTTGCATTTCTGCTTGTTAATTTGCTATAGGTAATTCTGATATATAGAAAGACTAAAGGCCTAAGAACAATTCTTCAAATATAGTGACTATTCTCTACCTGGAATAGTCCAAATCCTAATTACCCTAATTCCTACACCAACAGTTCCCAAACTAGTGTTCTACAAACTACAGTCTTGTGAATGTTTTTTGGAAAAAAAAAAAAAAAAATCATGGCCATGTGTAAATTCATTGTTCTGAAAAGTCCTGTTTAATTTACCAAGCATTTTCCAAATTTATGTATTGTTACCTTTATTACACATATTACATACATTTTTAATCTGGTAACTATTAACAATCCCAAACTTTTAGAAACAATGCCCCAAGGATGTTCTGTGATATCACTATCATTCTACTGGATATGTACAGAACAGTCATAAAATGTACTCCACAAGGCATTTAAAGGCAGTTTCAAAGGTAGAATCAAAAGACTTGCCAAAAGTCAGTGGCAAGATTTCTAGACTCAGCCTTCTAGTCCTCAAGTTCCAACTCCTCGCCCCAAAGCCAATCAACTGTCCTCCCAGAATAACATCAAACAGCAATTAGCACGTGGTCCTCGACTTCTCCAGATCAGCTCCAAAAAGACACAGACTATTAATGGGGGAAATATTGTGAAGTCTTTAACAGATAACGTTAATCAAAAACATCCCTATGGGTAAATTATTATATATAAAAAGCTTTTCTCACCAACAAGTGTCTCTATACATTTCAGACTGATATGATGACAATTTGTTTTTTAAATGCATAATTATATCAAAAAATGCCACTATAAAAGCCTGAATACAATCTCCGAGCCTAAGGTCTTCCCCATTTTCACCTCCCTCTCACATTTGATTACTTGTATATTTGAGAGAGTATCACTCATTATTTGTTTTGGGACTAGTCTATAATCTTGGAAGTTTCTTGAGGGCAAGAATCAAGTCCTTTATAGCTTCTAGCATGCCTCTGTGCACCCACCAGGTCCTTAATAAATAATCTGTTGATTAACTGTCATTTTTAGAATGCTGTATTCTAAATCTCATTTCCTAGGCAGGAAGCCCATGCCCTTAGGGGTTAGGATCTGTGAGTGAGCACTCTTCGTTGAGTATGAACAGTTATTCCCCAGTCAGTGACAGCACTACTCTGGAATCTGTTTTTGACAAATCAAGTTACTCAAGAGGGATTAAAAAACACTTATTTATATATTTTTTAATAGAGATGGCATCTATGTTGCCCAGGCTGGTCTTACACTCCTGGACTCAAGTGATCCTCCTGCCTCAGCCTCCCAAAGTGCTGGTATAACAGGCATGAACCACTATGCCCAGACTATTTTTTAATTTTTATAGAGACAGAGTCTCACTCTGTAGACCAGGCTGGAGTGCAGTGGTGCAATAATGGCTCACTGTAGCACTGAACTCCCAGTCTCAGGCAATCCTCCCGCCTCAGCCTCCCAAGTAGCTAAGACTACAGGTGTGCACCACCAGGCATGCCTAATTTTTTTTTAAGAGAAGGGGTCTTGCTATGTTGCCCAGGCTGGTCTCAAACTCCTGGCTTCAAGCAATCCTCCTGCCTCAGCCTCCCAAAGTGCCAGATTACAGATGTGAGCCACTGTGCCTGGCCGGGGGGAGCGGGGGGAACACTTCTAATCTAGAAAATTTTGTGTTCTTGTTTACTATTTTAGCATTAATAACACCAAGTGACTATAACATTCTCTTCATGTGCTGTACGCTAAGAATAAAAGCTTGCCACAGTGGAATTATCTAAACTAGAAGAAATCCATACTGTGAATCCCAACAAAAATCACAAAAAGGGATCACATGTTCATTTTATTTGACATATTTCTGGAAATAAAGGTTTGCCTCAGCTAAGTGGGGAGAGGGGAGCCAAGCAGCATAACACATCTGTAATGAGGTAGCGAAAACAGTATCCGCTGGAAATCTTTTCAGGAAGGGTGTCATTTTGTGTTGGAAAAGCTCTTTGAAAGTTAATCTGGGGGAGAAAGAGGGTCCTTGAGGAACAAGGGTAAGGTCAGAACATTTCCTGGGAGAAAGGAGAACATTTATCTGGCTAATGAGGGCACAGTGCTGGACAGAGTGAAAAAGAAAAAGTCAAGAGTCGTACATTTCAGAGTATGAAAGGCCTCACACTGTGTAAAATGGACTACACCTTAAGACTTCCAATTTTCAGTAAGACTATTAGGCCCATATAAAATTCAGGAGTCTGTGGATTTTTTGGTGTGGAAACCACTCAAGAGGCAGATTTTATGTCTAAATTGCAATGGCAAGACTTAGTATGAATTGGGAATTTGTCCCAATTTATGAATTGGGAAAGCATTTAAGACAAGTTTCTCCAGGCCTCTAAGGGAATGAGAATCCCACTGGACAATTAAGTTACACAGAAAAAACAAGTATGGTAATCTATCCAAATACAAGGTGGAAAGGATGGCAATAAAATAATAGCTCTTCTAAGTACTTCAGTAACAGTCTCTCTTTTAATCTTCGTAACAATCCCATGAGGCAGGGACTATTAGTCTCCCAGTTTTTTTCATATAAATACTCCGCCTTTCATTTATTTATTTAAATTTTTTTTTTAGAGACAGGGGTCTCACTGTGATGTCCAGACTGGACTTGAACTTCTAGGCTCAAGTGATCCCCCTGCCTCATCCTCTCAAGTAGCTATGATTACAGGCATGAGCCACCAGAGATTCATTAAACACCTTCCCTAAAGTATAACCTAGTAGTACTAGAATTGGTGCTTAAGCTTAGGTCTTTCTGGTCCCAAAGCCCATGTTCTTAACCACTCCCATGTAGTGACTACCCCATAGTCTCACACTTCCCACTTTAGGTTCAGAAAGGCTATAATAGAAAACTCTGATTTGATCTCAAATATTACAAATGGGGTTTGGGGAACCATGCTGAAGAAAAATGCTATTCAACAAAAGTACTGAGGTCTTTGGAAGGAAAACACAAACCAATCACAGCACATGGTAGCTTATTTAAATCAAAATAAATTACATTCCCTACCATGAACATATGAAGCTCCATTTAATTTGAAGCTTGCTAATACTTTTAGGATGAGAAAGCAATCCTCCAAATAGTTCTACAATCCATTATGCACAATTCCAATATCCAAACAGCTCTAAAAACCATGAATTTTTCATATGCTTTATGTCAAAACTTACAGGACAGTAAAAGTTAGTCTGAACTGATATGAAGCTATATACAGCCTTTATCTACCCACTTAGTGTGAATACTCCTGTTTTGCTCAGAAATATTAATGTATGTGACTAAGGATGTTGCACCAGACACACTGAGGCATTCGTAACACAGAGAAAGCATCTTCCTAAATCTGAAAAATTCTGAATTCTGAGAGTTGTCTAGTTCCAAGGGCTTTGGACCCTCTATGGACCTGTATTCCAAAGAATTTAAAAAACAATTTCCAAGGATGATTAGATCAGAGGCATTCAGTGTTTAGGATTTCATAAACCAACAGATTTTAAAACACATTGAGGACAATATAGGATTCCAATTAAAAACCATACAAAGGCCGGGCGCGGTGGCTCAAGCCTGTAATCCCAGCACTTTGGGAGGCCGAGACGGGCGGATCACGAGGTTAGGAGATCGAGACCATCCTGGCTAACACGGTGAAACCCCGTCTCTACTAAAAAATACAAAAAACTAGCCGGGCGAGGTGGCGGGCGCCTGTAGTCCCCGCTACTCGGGAGCCTGAGGCAGGAGAATGGCGCAAATCCGGGAGGCGGAGCTTGCAGTGAGCTGAGATCCGGCCACTGCACTCCAGCCTGGGTGTGAAAGCGAGACTCCGTCTCAACAACAACAACAACAACAACAACAAAAACCATACAAAGATGGTAAAAACATCCTTATCAATATCATTCTATAAAAGGATATTTTAGCACCAAAAAAACCCAAGAAGGCCTTAATTCAATGCAAAGGACAATTCTTTAAACTGAATAAATTTGATGTTACGAAAAATACTATGTGGTCCTTATATTTCTTATTTCACAATAAGCTGGTGAAAATTCACCTGGGTCTAGCACTGATCTGATCTGAGGCATACAGTCCAGGAGCCTACATAAAATTACCTGGGAAAGTTATTAAAAAATGCAACCCAACCAAGATCGTGCCACCATACTCCAGCCTGGGTGACAGAGCGAGACTTCATCTCAAAAAAAAAAAAAAAAAAAATGCAGACCGCCCACCTCCCAAACAGGTTCCATCCTAGGAGATCACAATTCAGATGGTCTGAAGGCGGGGCGCAAAATCTGTATGGTTTTCTAGAAAACAGTCTGGGTTGTTTTTGATGTGCAGCCAAGCTTCAGAGCCACCAGTTTAATCTGTGGGTTCTAGTTCTACCCTTCTTCACTCAAACTCTTCTCTGAGGGGTAAGGGGAGAAAAACAGGAATGTTTCCAAGTAGGGAATCTTCCTAACCCACTGTTTGTAATACTAGTTATTCCTTCAAACATTCTAGGCTGAACCAGCTGGTCAACTGAGGCTATTAGCTGTGGAATGATAGAAGTTAGTGTTGACAAGCAAGAAAAACTTGTTAAAGCAAAACTCTTCTATGAAAAGGTGTGGCTTCCAGAGTTTCTTTTCTCTTCAACCCAAAGATTCTATAGATTCTACATATGATGCCTAAGTTCACAGATATCTCTGTGCTGACAATAATAATAAATAAAACTTTAAAAAATATATGAGTGTGTACTTTATATATGTGTGTATCTATGTGTGTGTGTATCTATGTGTTCCTTCGAAGCTGTCTTCATTACCCAGCTTCTATGCCAGGTCTTTGATTTTGGCCTTGATTTTTCATCTTCAAATGGAGTACAAGAATTACCAGTATTACCTCAGTTGAGGTACAAATCCTATAAAAATGGAAAACCCATAGCATGCTTGATGATTAATGAAGCAGACTATATTATCCAACATTCCAATAAGATAAAATAATCACAATGATTTCTCTTTTTTGGAAAAAGTTTCTCTATTCTCCTACATTGCTGTTTAAAATAATCTTAAGAAACATGTCTAATATCTTTAAAAACACACAAAAGTTTCAATTTAATAAGTACTCAAAGCTCTTTACCAGTTTTAAAAAATACAAGGCCCTTCTAAAGTAAGGCTAAATGCTAAGTGATGGGGGAGAGAAAAAGGACATAAATAACTCGTACTCTCATGGGGTTAATCACTAAATCCTATTTGACTAGAATCTCCTGGCCTCTCTAAGCCTTGCAAATGAAACGGAGTTTCTCACTAGATACTTGGCTATGACTTCCAATCATAAAAAAACAAGAATTGTGTTATGTCACTGCGTATTGCTTCTAACCTGAACTCCACACTAGGCTGGGATCAAGGGTTGAATCTGTCATGATTTGCTCCATAACCTGTGTGCTTCTCATCCCAGACCAAACAGCTTTCCTCTAGAGTTCTACAATATTTAGTATATAAGAGTGGTTCTCAAAAATGTAGTCTCTGGACCAGCAGCATCAGAATCACCTGAGAACTTGTTATAAATGAGAATTCTCAGGCCCCACTCTAGACCTGATGAATCAGAAACTCTGGAATAGGGTCCAGCAATCTGTGTTGCAATAAGCCCTCCAGGTGTTCAAGAACCTCTGGCATGTAGCACTTAGAAAAATGCGTTTCTTTCTGTAGGCCCAAAGCCAGGGATACTGTATATTCTATCTTGATATGAAATAACGACATCCAATTAAAAGACATTTATCTCCTTTCTACTCTCACCCTCCATCCAACGTGTTTTATTTTTATGAGTTAAATAAGAACAAATGGCAATCAGAGACTTAGTCTAAAAAGTATATTTACAGGTGTCAATTCTCATTCAGCCTGATCTCATACAATACTACTTACGTCCTCTTACATCTAAAGTTTTAGAAAAGGATCTTCACAATGTTAAGTCTCAGGAACACTAGGAGTTCTATAATAAAACGCCAAGTAGATCTGAATGTCCAAACTTACTAAGAGAAGAAAAGTGGAATTATTGGCTATATATATATATTTTAATTTTTTTTGAGACGGAGTCTCACTGTTGTCTAGGCTGGAGTGCAGTGGCACGATCTTGGCTCACTGAAAATTGCCTCCCCGGTTCAAGTGATTCTCCTGCCTCAGCCTCCTGAGTAGCTGGGATTACAGGAGTCCACCACCATGCCCAGCTAACTTTTCTATTTTTAGTAGAGACAGGGTTTCACCATTTCACCATGTTGGTCAGGCTGGTCTCAAACTCCTGACCTCAGGTGATCTGCCCACCTGGGCCTCCCAAAGTGCTGGGGTTACAGGTGTGAGCCACCATGCCCAGTCTATACTTTTGAATTACATTCTATAGGAAATTAAAGTTTTGAATTTTTTTCACCTTCATAACTTCCAAGTTAACAGAATTAAACCACAATACTTCATTCTTTCAAAGCCTGTACCCAGGCAAAGTTTTACTGTATTGCTTCTTGCTTTCAATGGATATGAAACAGAGTCCTGGTAGGCACACTGTGTTACCTGCAAAGATGCAGAACTAAATGGTTCCGTATTCAGTATTAAAAACAAAAGTCCTTAAACCTCAGATGGTGAGGGTAATACCTCACACTAGCAACAAAGCCTCAAATATGAAAAGATACCAAGAACACCACTAGCAAACAAAAATAAGCTCTGTGCTGGGAGCAGTAGCTCACGCCTACAATCCCAGCACTTTGGCAAGCCAAGGAGGGAGGATTACTTGAAGTCAGGAATTCAGGACCAGCCTGGGCAGCATAGCAAATTCATATCTCTACAAAAAAATTTTCAAATCTGCTGGGCGTGGTGGCATATACCTGTAGTCCTAGCTATCTGGGAGGCTGAGGCAAGAAAATCACTTGAGCCCACGAGTTTGAGGCTGCAGGAGCTAAGATCATGCCACTGCATTCCAGCCTGGGTGACAGACCGAGACCTAGATAATTACATTCTGCTCTACTCCTGTTTACACTAAAATCACTAAGTTAAAATGCTTTCATTCAGCCCAATAAAAATAAAGTGAAATGTGACTTTGGAGCTTGGCTAGCAAAAAAGAAAGAAAAAATAAAGCAAAACGACAAATAACTTACTGGGAGACAGTTTTGGTAACTTCAATGACAGATAAAAGGTTTGTATCCTTAGCCTATAAAGAAATCTTTAAAATTACTCAGAAAAAGAAAAATGATAGAAGAGATAAAATTATTTTATAATTTTATAAAATTACTCAGAAAAAAACAAATACTTTCCAACAGAAAATAGGCAATGGAGAAACAGGCACTTCCTACAAGAATAAAAATGGCCAATAAGCATATAAAAAGGACTCAAAAGCACTAGAAATTAAAGAAAATGTAATTAAAACAATGAGACTTTCTGCCTAAAGATGAGCAAAGATGACAAATGCAAGGGGGAAACTGGAACTCCGTCACTGTTGGTGGGAGTATATACTGAACCCATTTTCCTGCAGGATAATTTGAAAATTTCTATTAAAAACCCTAAAACTGTTTTGTTATTTTCCTCCAGAAATTCTACTTCTATGAATTCAGTCCAAAAATGCTTGCTGAGTCCATTAAAATGTATATATAAGGAAATTCACCTCTGGAGTGGCAATGATTCACTTAATATAGCTATTGATGATGCCAGGATATATTTACTGCCACAGAAACATGCCCAAAATATAGTAAGTGACAAAAGACTGTATTTCATGATTCTACTTTTAAAAATGTTTATATGCATAAAAAAGTATAAAAAGCAGCAAACCAGAATGTTTTGAGTGGCAGAATTAAAGGTTTTTCTTTTTTTCTTTTCTTTTTTTTTTTTTTTTGAGACAGCGTCTTACTCTGTCGAGTGCAATGGCGCGATCTCAGCTCACTGCAAGCTGCGCCTCCCGGGTTCACACCATTCTCCTGCCTCCTGTAGCTGGGACTACAGGCGTTTGCCACCATGCCCAGCTACCTTTTTTTTTTTTTTTTTTTTTTGTATTTTTAGTAGAGATGGGGTTTCACCGTGTTAGCCAGGATGGTCTCGATCTCCTGACCTCGTGATCCGCCTGCCTCGGCCTCCCAAAGTGCTGGAATTACAGGCGTGAGCCACTGCGTCCAGTCTAAAGGTTTTTCTTTATATTTTGTTAAATTATTGTAAAAAGAATGTGATTTCCTTTATAATCAGGGATAAGTGTTTTTTTCACATCCATTCTTTTTCTTATTTTTCTCATGTATGTATCCCATGTAGGCTAGAGAGCTTGACTCCCTGCCTCTTGAGGTAAATCAGCCCATTTTTGGGATGTGCACTACACAAAGCTGCCCCATATTCCTTTTATTTTACAAGTTCTGGAAACATTTTTGTTTTAAATTGTTTTATTGTTCTCAGAGTACTTTTAAAAATATATGAAATTGAGGAAAAGACAAAGGAAAGGCTGACTCCCTACCTTCCTGGGGCAACTCTTCCAATTTTTGCTGCTATTGCTATGTATTCGCTGGGTACTAAAAAGATGGGCAGCCCTGTAGAACCTTTTTCTTATCTCGTTCTCATAATCCCATTTCATTCCTTCATTCACTTATTTTTAAGAGGGTTTTGTGTACAAATACATAGTTCAAAAAAATTTAAAATATAACTATCTATAAATGTATGTGGCAAAATCCCATTCATAGTCCTATTCTCCCTCCACAGCCAAACACTTTTAATTGGTTTCTTATATATCATTTCAGAAGTTATCTCTGCAAACACCCATGTATATTCTTATTCTACTCTTCTCTCTCAACACAAAAAGTAGCATACCATATACACTATACTATACATACACCATTCCTTGTTCCTTTTTTAAAAACACACACAATATCTAGTTCTTCCACATGAGTACATAGGTCTTTCTCATTCTTCTTTACAATTGCACAGTATTCCATCATTTGGATGTACCATCGTTTACTTCACCAGTTCCCTGATGGCAGGCACAGAAGTCATCCCTATCATACTAGTACAAACAATAATGCCAAGCATAACCACCTACACACACCAAATTCATTTCTGAAGCTGCCTTTCATGAGGCCTCTGTTTAAATCACCACAAGCCCACACGGTCACTAGGCTGAAAAGTTAGCCCCTTTTTTAGTTTTCATTATGTACAGCAGCATGTAACAAAAGATTCCCTTGGACAAAGCAAATGAACTCTTTGGTGATTTCATAAAAATAAATGGATAAACAGAACACCTAGGAGGAACCATTTCTATTTAACCATGCATATGTATGTATACAATACATGTATATGCACAAAAAGTATAAAATAAATCAATCAGGCCGGGCGCGGTGGCTCAAGCCTGTAATCCCAGCACTTTGGGAGGCCGAGACGGGCGGATCACGAGGTCAGGAGATGGAGACCATCCTGGCTAACACAGTGAAACCCCGTCTCTACTAAAAATACAAAAAACTAGCCGGGCGAGGTGGCGGGCACCTGTAGTCCCAGCTACTCAGGAGGCTGAGGCAGGAGAATGGCGTAAACCCGGGAGGCGGAGCTTGCATTGAGCTGAGATCTGACCACTGCACTCCAGCCTGGGTGACAGAGCAAGACTCCATCTCAAAACAAACAAACAAACAAACAAACAAACAAAACAAATAAATCAAAGCACTAACCACTGTCTCAGTATGGTGGATCTGTGGAGTACTTTGTAGTACCCCGCTCCTAGACAATCAATTATTTCTAATTTCACAACAGTTAATATATACTATTTCTGCAATATAAAATGTTTAAAAATGTTAACTCAAATTAAGGTGGATACATTCCTTCAGTCTGTCCTATATTTGTACAGTGCTCCAGAGTGCTCAAATATCACTTCATTTAAAAAAAAAACATTTATTTTTTCAAATATAGAGACAGGGTCTTGCTCTGTTGACCAGGCTGGTCTTGAACTCCTGGATTCTCCCACCTCTGCCTCCCAAAGTGCTGGTATTACAGGCGTGAGCCATCATCACGCCCGGCCAGCTTCATTTGAGAAATCTTTCCCCATCACTCCATATATTACTAATTATTCTTTTCTTCTTGTTTAGATAGCATTTTTGTTATACCTCTATTACCTCACTTGTCACATGATAATCAGCTGCTCACCCATCTGTCTCCCTTGATTGCTCATGAGCTCCTTGAGAAGAAGTCTCATTTTCAGGACCTTGAACAGTGTGCAACACATATATGCTTCACAGGCAGAGAAGAAGTAAATGATTTCACTACAGTGTAATCATTCCCAGAATTCAATTACCTGTATTTCTAAATTGTTCTAGATACTTGGCCAACAACCTAAGAATGTTTTACTCTTTCCCTAAAACTTCCATCCATTACTGAGTGTCTATGGTCATAGCTAACTCAATTGTGCCATGCCCTCCGGCCAAGCCCATGTATAGTTTTTCCTCTAAATGATTTTTAATTTTTGTTTTTATTTGCTCTTTGTATTAAAAATACAAAGAACACTTATTTTTAATACAAAGAGCACATAAGTAAACTTCACCATCTCTATCTCTGTGCCTTTGCACCTGCTAGACTCTGTTTGGAATGATATCTCAAAGTTTTATTCACCTGGAAAGGATTCCTACTCACCCTTAAAGAATCAGCTTAAATACTACCTTCTCTGGGAAGCCTTTCTATCTGCCCATTCTTTTAGTAAGAGTTCAGAATTCCTACAGTTGAAACTGTAGACCCTGCCCTCATGGAGCTCATGGTCTAGTATGAAAAACAGCCATATGAACAAATAACCACACTATAATACTAAATGCAACACCAAAAGGGAGATGTATTGACTATTTGACATGTGTCAATTACCTTGTTAGATTCTTTATTAACAATTATCTATGATTACATTAGATAAGTATTTGAATTGGACAAAAGGCCATGAAACTCTAGAACTTCTATACTGTCAATTGTCTTCTAAAGAAACTCTCCAAAGGGTTCTTTTAGAATATGCTACAGTCATACCGAGAGGTGAGGACAGCTGGACTTCCTGGGTCGAATGGGGACTTGGGGAACTTTCCTGTCTTACAAGAGGATTGTAAAATGCACCAGTCATTGTTCTGCAAAACACCCCACTCAGCACTCTGTAAAACAAACCAATCAGCACTCTGTAAAATGCACCAATCAGCGCTCTGTAAAATGCACCAATCAGCACTCTGTAAAATGCACCAATCAGCAGGATCCTAAAAGTAGCCAATTGCGGGGAGGATTAAAAAAGGGCACTCTCCATAGGCCAGAAACGGAACACGGGAGGGTACAAATAAGGGAATAAAAGCTGGCCACCGGAGCCAGCAGCAGCAACCTGCTTGGGTCACCTTCCACGCTATGGAAGCCATGTTCTTTCATGCTTCACAATAAACCTCACTCTTCGGGTCTGTGCCATCTTTAAGAGTTGTAACACTCACCGCCAAGGTCTGGGGTTCCATTCTTGAAGTCAGTGAGACCATGAACCCACAGGCAGGAACCAACTCCAGACACAATACAACTATTGTGCGAGTGTGGCATACACAAAAAGCATATCTGTAGCATATCTGTGTGATTGATAATACATACAACCAACCTTACTTCTTTGGCCACAAGTGACTGGACCAGGGCTCAGTGCTTCAGCTAAGGACAACATATAGGCTGAACTTCAGGGAGATCAATCACCAAAGACATGGCGTAGCTCAAAATTCTCCCTAATAGGGGTCTTCTGTTTTTAGAAAGTGACAGACTAATCCAATCAGATATTCTTTCTTGGAAAATACAAATGTTGAGTGAACGAAGGAAAAGAGGGCAGGTCTTCAGAGCTCAAATACTAAATACCGCTAAATTAATGTTCTATGAGGTTTTGAAAGTACTAGGGCCAAGAGACAATATGGCTGCTTAGATGACTTCCCATCCAAGTTTACATTCAGCCTTCATCACCAAAGCTGATACGTGTGTGCCTCTTCCTTGCAACCCACCAGGGACTAACATATCATATACCACTTTTGATATCAGGAAACAGGCTCAGAAGTCCAAGAGCTTGATCAAAGGAACTCAGTTGGTAGGCAGCAGAACCATAATTCAAAGACTCAGGTCAGCATGATTCTTCTGTGATATCCTGCCACTTACATGGGTAAGTGGCCTCAAAATCAACAAAAGACAAGTAGAGGCTGACATGCAACAATGGAGAGAGGCTCAAAAGGAAAAGTTTTTACACAAAAATAGAAAAGAAATGTTCTGGAAGTATGTCTGGGGATGTGAAGTAGGAGCAGGCACACCAGGTTTACCTTGGTCAAGTGAATCTATAATTCCAACCTAGGCCTCTCCCCGGAGCTCCTGACATAGGTATCTGTCTTTCTTATGCAAATATAAAATCCACAGGGCAGGACCTTAATCTCTAGCTTGTTCACCACAGATTAAAGCAGAGTTTGAGGCTGGATGCAGAGGCTCATGCCTGTAATCCCAGCACTGTGGGAAGCCAAGGTGGAAGGATCCCCCGAGGTCAGGATATCGAGACCAGCCTGGCCAACATGGTGAAACCCTGTCTCTACTAAAATGCAAAAATTAGCTGGGCATGGTGGTGTGAGCCTATAATCCCAGCTACTTGGAGTCTGAGGCAGGAGAATCACTTGAACCCAGGAGGCGGACATTGCAGTGAGCTGAGATCGTGCCATTGCACTCCAGCCTGGGCGACAAGAGCGAAACTCCATCTCAAAAAAACAAAGACAAAAACAAAAAACAAATTGTGTTTTTTTTTTTTTTTTTTTTTTTTTTTTTTTTTTTAAGCAGAGTCTCACTCTTGCCCAGGCTGGAGTACAGTGGCGCGATCTTGGCTCACTGCAACTTCCGCCTCTTGGGTTCAAGCAAGTCTCTGCCTCAGCCTCCTGAATAGCTGGGACTACAGGCGCCTGCCACCACTCCTGGCTAATTTTGTTGTATTTTTAGTAGAGACAGGGTTCCACCATCCTGGCCAGGTTGGTATTGAACTCCTGACCTCGTGATCCACCTGCCTTAGCCTCCCAAAGTGCTGGGATTACAGGCGTGAGCCACCGTGCCCGGCCGAGTCTGACTTATAGTAAGTGCTTAATATATGATAAATGAACAAACTGAACAAATGAATATATGATAAATGAATAAATATATGAATAAATGTACAAGCTATCAAATAAGCTAAAGAAATACTCCACATTGTTGGGGAAAAGGCTAAAAATGAAACAGACCCTAGCAGTCCCTTACAAATACAGTTCATCCTCATTACTTGTGGATCTCATATTTGCAAATTTGCTTACTTGCTAAAATGTCTTTGTAATCCCCAAATTAATACTTGTGGAGCTTTCAAGGTGACTCATGGATATATACATAGTAGTGAAAAATATGTCACTCCTTGCCCACGTCCCAAGCTAAGATCAAATAAGGTGACCCTCAGCCTCGTCTCAGCTCTCATACAAAACTGACCAGAGGACAGAGACAGCAGAAGGCAGTGCAGCGTAGTGCAAGAAGCTCTGGCTCTGGGGCCATCTGGACGAGTCTGAATCTTAACTCTGGCACCTGTTAGTGGAGCGGCCTCAGGCAAATCGCTTAACACTTCTGTACTTCCTTTATTCTTTTGTAAATAAAGAAAATTCAATCTACCAGGATGAGTTGTTTTTAGGAATTAAGATTGTAATCTATGTGAGATATCTATATATGTATATATTTTCCCTAGGAACAAGGGTTGAATATTTGATAATCCAGTGTTCTTGGCAACTTTATAGAATATAACTACTGCAAATAATGAGAATCGACTATAATTATTTATAAAGAAATAACAGAGAAGTAGGCAAAAACAATTATTTGGATGAGGCAGACGCAGGCTTCAAGATTTTGAAGAAACAGAATTTCACCAGGCACATAAGGTGTGGAAAAGGCTTGCAAGGAATGGTGCCTACAGAGAGAGGTGCAGATGGTGGAAAAGAACAGGCAGGTTCAGGAAATGGCACTTCAGGAAGTCTAGGGCAGTAGAAGATGAGGTCGGAACATGGTGCCATCGTGCTTCTCTGAACCCTGTATATTCCTTGTACTGCAGAACCTCACTCTCTGCATTAAATTATTGGTTTCTAGTTCTCTCTTCCATTAAACTGTGAGGTCAAGGTCTCTAAGGTCCTCAAGGTCAAGGTCTCTAAGAAGAAATCATAGCTAGAGTCCTCTAAATTTGCAAACAAGTTATTATTAAACACAAATACTCCCAAAAAAGACTGTACAAAAATAACTTTGGTTTTCAGCTGCAGTCATAGCAATTCACAACTGGTACAGATTTGCAATTTGTCCAGGATTTTTCTCTGATGACTGCTGTAACTCTCATAAACTCTTTTCATTGTTTTAGACACCCAGTCATTTGTTGGAACAGTTTTAAGATCTTGCTCTTTTTAGTGTAATTGATTAATTGGTTGATTGACTGAGATGGGGTCTCACTATGTTGCCCAGGTTGGTCTTAAACTCCTAGGTTCAAGCAATCCTCCTGCCTCAGCCTCCTAAGTGGCTGGGATTACAAGCGCACACCACTGTGCTAGGCTCTAGTGTGATTTATTAACAAGGCTTAAACATATGGTCCATTAGACAAGGCTGCCACCTCAGAGTAAAGATTTCTTTTAATTCACTATAATAGACTTTTTTCTTTATATGCAAGATACAATTTTACCACAGTAAAATACAAGGAAGCATATTGATATATACATTACAAACAGGATAAGGAAAGCAATATAATTTTTTTCACAAAAGCTTGCAAAATTCTGGCCAAAACACAGTTAACATGATGTTAAACTCACAGCTTACATTTCTCCACTGAAAGCTAGGAAAAACAATTCCAATTTTTCTAAAGTCAGGAAACTAAGCACTGTGAGAATTTACAAGATTTTGTAAACTTGTATATTCTCCCCACCCCGATATACAAGTAGCCAAAGGAGCCTATCAGTCTTACCCCAACACTTCAATCTCCTTCAACCTCCAAAATAAAACCCTCACCATCCAATATCTGAATTTATATTTTCAAACATCTAAAATCTTAATCAAAACTAAGAGCAGTGCATTAGCTTTTCCCCACAAAATTATTGGTATAATTTTACTTAGGCACAACTTAGTTTGTGCTATTACCTAGAAACATATGGCTAGAACCGACATTACTAGAAACCAAACGAATATACTATGAAGGTGAAAAGGGAATAGGGAACGTTGTTTTTAAACAGATTCAATGCTGTTATTATCCATTTATAGGTTGGGTGTGATCAAATCACACTGTGCTGTACAACTAAGTATGTTCTGTATTTTATGACAAAATAGGGTAGCCAGGTCCTTACACTGCAAACTCCCAGAAACCCCAGTTAAGCTGTTTAAAGTATAATCCAATTCAATTTACTTAAAATAATAGTAACAAAATTTAAATCCCTTGCTTCTAGTTAGCCCTTTTCAACTGCATTTTCAGCAATTACCACCAAAAGAACGGCATTAGGACAAAGATTCTAGAGCGGGTATAATGATCAAATGCCATCTTAAGGAAGGCAAAAACAGTTTACCATGAACAAAACCGATTAAAGTTCCCAACCTTGCCAAACTCCCTGTTCAACGTATTCTGCCTCTCTCGGTTCACCTTTCAGCTGCCTGGAAGAGGCAAGTGGAAAATGTTAGTTTTCTGGAGAGATGAGAATGGAATTTAGAGGTTGGTCGGGGGTGATGGACTCACTCACGGACCGCAGGGCACAAGAGAAGTGGCGAACGTCTCCCAGGCAAATGAGGCATGAAGAATGAGGGCTGGAGTCAATCGGGAGATGGAGCAAGTATAAAACGGCAGAGGACGCGCAGGGGCCCGCGAATGGGGGAGGGGCAGGAAGCGCAATCCCTCCCCTCCAGCCCGGGGAGAGGGGCGGGGGATGCCGCGCGGGTCAATTTGCCTAGCATTGTTGCACCTGGGTAGCAATGGGACTCAGGCCAAGAATCCGGTTCGAGTGTTAGGAGGACGCTGAGGGGAGTCAGGAACATGGGTGGGGGTAGGTGTGAGGGGGAAACAGAGCACCTGTGCGGGGGGAAAGGGACGAAAACCCCCTATCGCCCCGGAGGGGCAGGGGCTGACCCCAGCGGACGCCCCTTTTCGCCGATGGTCGCGACGTGGGATCCCGTGCGCTTTCCCTCCCCACAGGAGCTCGGGCAGGCGCGTGCCGCCCCTCACAGCCCCGACGGCGGCAGAAAGGGAGGCGCAGGGCGCCCCCAGAGCCAGGAGAACAGCGCTTCCCTCGAGTCCTTTCCCCAGCAGCCCGGGCACCCGAGCCCACCTGGGCTGACCAGAAGCCCCTCCTTCAGATCGTACTCTGCCACTCCTCCGAGAGCTTAAGCTGTTGCCGTAGAGGTCGCCGTCGCCAGAACAGTCTCGGCCTTTAGTACCAAAGCGTGAAGCACAGAACCCGAGAAGCGCCACTACCACTTGCCAGGTTACCTCTTACTGCACACTACCTCCTCGCCCCGCCCCCGAACCCAAGCCATTGGTTGCCGGGCACCGCCCCATTCGTCTATTGGGCCGAAGAGGATGCCGTTCGGTCACCTAGAATGGCATATGTGGTTTTTATTGGTCTAAATGTGAAGCAGTGCCCGCCCACTCTCTCAGAAGTTTCAGCTTCTGATTGGTTTTAATGTCTGTCTTTTCTCTTCCTTCATTTTTTTTCCTGTGGTGGAACACCTCCTTGCGGGAGACGCCGGCTCTGATTGGCTGAAAGGACGCTACGCTAGCCTGGGATAGGCATTGGGCCAAGGATGCGCCCGGCCCACTCGTTGGGGAGGAGACCAAGCGCCTCACTCTGGGTTTGTTTACACAGACTCTTGCTCCAGCTTCGTCTATTGGCTGAGCTGGAAGCCACTGCCACCGAGTTTTGCCTGTCAGCCTGCAAGGAGGACGGTAGGGGTGGGCCTCGGTAGGATTTCCCCCAGCTGTCAATTACCAAAGGAAGAGCTTTGATGCAAGCTGCTTCGGACCTGGTGCTATTCTCTGTAGGGAAAATTAAGGAGTTAAGCTCCTTGGGATGCTGGAAGGAAGCAAAGGGACGCTGGAAGGAAGCCGACGGATGCTTCCACTTTTCTAGAAACAAACCTAACTTCTTGAGTGCTTTAAAAAAATAAAACTTGGCCGGGCGCGGTGACTCACGCCTGTAATCCCAGCACTTTGGGAGGCCGAGGCGGGCGGATCACAAGGTCAGGAGTTCGAGACCAGCCTCGCCAGTATGTTGAAACCCCGTCTCTACTAAAAATGCAAAAATTAGCTGGGCGTGGTGGCGGGCGCCTGTAGTCCCAGCTACTCTGGAGGCTGAGGCAGGAGAATCACTTGAACCCGGGAGGCAGAGGTTGCAGTGAGTCAAGATCACACCACTGCTCTCCAGTCTGGGCAACAGAGTGAGATTCTGTCTCAAAAATAAATAAATAAAAACTAAAATAAAACTTTATTTCCCCTCTTGGATTTATGATGTCCAATCTGCCTGCAAAGGACTTCGAATTGTATTCCACAGGAAGTGGGGATTTCTTTTTTTTTTTTTTTTGAGACGGAGTCTGGCTCTGTCGCCCGGGCTGGAGTGCAGTGGCCGGATCTCAGCTCACTGCAAGCTCCGCCCCCCGGGTTTACGCCATTCTCCTGCCTCAGCCTCCCGAGTAGCTGGGACTACAGGCGCCCGCCGCCTCGCCCGGCTAGTTTTTTGTATTTTTTTTTTTAGTAGAGACGGGGTTTCACCGTGTTCGCCAGGATGGTCTCGATCTCCTGACCTCGTGATCCGCCCATCTCGGCCTCCCAAAGTGCTGGGATTACAGGCTTGAGCCACCGCGCCCGGCCGAAGTGGGGATTTCTTTGTGGAGCTCTTACTTTATACATTTTTCTCTCTGCCTCCCCCCCTCCCACCTCTCAAGCTGACTGTATACATGACACAAAGTTAATAAGAGATTGCAGAAGGAATGGAAAAATATAAAAATGAAGAAGACAAACTCAAATAACAATTACAGATATTAGCTATATACTTTGATACGATTTGGCTCTGTGTCCCCACCCAAATCTCATGTTGAATTATAATTCCCAGTGTTGGAGGAGGGACCTGGTGGGAGGTGATTGGATCATGGGGGCAGATATCCCCCTTGATGTTCTCATGATAGTGAGTGAGTTCTCACAAGATCTGATGGTAAAAAAAGTGTTTGTCACTTCCCCCTTAGCTCTCTCTCCCTCTTGCCAACATGTGAAAACGTGCTTGCTTCCCCTTTGCCCTGATTGTAAGTTTCCTGAGGCCTCTGCAGCCATGCCTCCTGTACAGCCTGTGGAACTGAGAGTCAATTAAACCTCTTTTCTTTATAAATTACTCAGTCTCAGGTAGTTCTTTATAGCAGTGTGAGAATGGACTAATACCTACTTCATGTTAAATAATATAATAAGTAAATACATAAATAAATACATTCATTCAACAAATATTATTTAGCATCTACTATGAATGTTCTAGGCTCTGATCAAGGAATTGGGTATATGATATGAATAAGACAATGAAGATGCACCCATGGTGTTTTTACTGTAGTGAAGGAGACTGACAACAGAAAAGTAACCAATAAATAATAAAATGGTATGTTATGAGTAAATGCTACAAAGGAAAATAAAGCAGAGTTATGGGATGGTTGGGGAAATGGCTATTTTAAGTAGGATGGTTAGTTTAAGAATTGTTTGAGGAAACAGCACTGAACAGAGATGTGAATAATGTGAAGAAGTGAAGAGTGGGAAGGGGCTAATAAGCAGGGCCACTATAGTGCACAACTCCAGGATCACTAGTCACATTGCTGCATGTATTTTGAAGTTGTATATTAGGTGTACATCCATTTAGGGCTGCCTACTCTGGTTTAAAGCTTTATTTGCTTACATAATTTAAATGAATACTGCAAGAAACATGTGTCTTTTAGATAAAAAAATCTGTCTCTAAGATAGCATCCCCATACCCTCCACTGCTTCTTTCCCTGAATTGGCCTTCAGGTGTATGATGACAGAAAGTTTACACAATCTCATGGCTTTGAAAAACAGGCTCTTCAGGTCCACATGGTGTCCTTGTACATTCAGAAATACTCTTTGAGGATGAACCTTTATTGCCAGGATAGCAATGGGATGTAAGGAAGGGTTGATGAAATTCTCTTGTCTCACTTCCTACCACTGGTGTCATCTATTATAAATTCATGGCTGGGTATTACCAGTGATAAAGAGAAAAGTCTTAAAAGCAGGCAGAAAAAAAAGTGGCCATTTTAAGTAGAATGGTTAGTTTAAGAGCTGTTTGTGGAAAGACCATTGAACAGAGATGTGAAGAAGTGAAGAGCAGGAAGGGGCTGGGAAACATACAGAGGGGAAAAATAGATAAGAATTACAGCAAATTTCTTATCAGAAACTATGGAGGCCAAAAGACAATGAAGGAATGAGGTAGTAATGTGGGTATCTGGTGGTGCTGTGCAAGGACAGATAGGAGACAAAAACCAGTCATAAAGTTTAGGAGATGATGTCAATGAGAGGGAGGGAGGCAAGAGAAGCCCATCACCCTTCCCCACATCCTATTGCTATTAAGGCAATAAATCTTCAACGTTGAAGATTACATCATTTTGTTTTTTAAAATTTAATTGTGGTAAAATATATATAAAATTTACCATCTTAACTATTTTAAGTGTACAGTTCAGTTACAGTAAGTGCATTTACATTGTTGTGCAATCATCACCACAATCCACCTGCAGAACATTTTCATCATTCCTAACAAAAATTCTGTACCCATTAAACACTAACTCCCCATTCTCCCCTTCCCCCAGCCCCTGGAAATCACCATTCTGTTTTTCGTATCTATGAATTTGACTGCTCCACGTATCACATGTAAGTGAAATTATGTAATATTTGTCCTTCCGTGTTTGGCTTTGTCTCCCATGTTTAAGTATCAGAATTTATTTTCTTTTTAAGGCTGAGTAGTATCATTATAGGTATATGTCCTATTTTGTTTATCAATTCATCCATTGATGGACATGTGGGTTGTTTCTATCTTTTGCCTATTGTGAATAATGTTGGTATGCAAATATCTGTTCAAGGGCCTGCTTTCAATTATTTTAGGTATGTATCCAGAAGTGGAATCGCTAGGCCATATAGTAATTCTATGTTTAATTTTTTGAGGAGCCACCATACTGTTTTCCACAGTGGCTGCACCATCTTGCATTCCCACCAACAGTGTACAAAGGTTCCAATTTCTACACATCCTTGCCAACAGTAGTTTCTTTTCTGTTTTTTTTTTTTTAAAGTAATAGCCATCCCAATGAGTGTGAAATGGTATGTTATTAAGGTTTTGGTTTGCATTTTATTTTATTTTTCCTATAACTCAGAATGCAATTTTATTTCATTTATTTTTCAAGACAGGGTCTTGTTCTTTCACCCAAGCTGGAGTGCAGTGGCGTGATCACGGCTCACTACAGCCTCAACCTTGGGCTCAAGCAATGCTTCCACCTTGGCCTGCCAAGTAGCTGGGACTACAGGCACGTGCCGCCATGCCCAGCTAATTTTTAAATTTTTTGTAGATATGGGATCTCACTATGTTGCCTAGGGTGGTCTTATGCCTGGACTCAAATGATCCTCCCAACTCAGCCTCCCAAACTGCTGGGATTACAGGCATGAGGTACCACTCCCAGCTTGGTTTGCATTTACCTAATGATTAGTTATGTTGAGCATCTTTTTTTTTTTTTTTTTTTTGGTGCCTATTGGCAACTTGAACATCTGTTTTGGAGAAATGTCTATTCAAGTCCTTTGCCCATTTTTTGAATCAGATTGTTTTCTTTTTGAGTTGTAGGGGTTTAAAGAAACATTCTCAACATTAACCCCTTATCAGATACATGATTTGCAAATATCCTGTGAGTTGCCCTTTCTCTATATTGATAGTGTCCTTTAATACTTGGGGACTATATTTCTGATTGTGCAAGTATACCATCTGGCCCTAGAGAGCTTATTTTTCAAAGCTATAAGATCTCATAAGCCCTCTCTTACCATACTCCTGAAGGCCACCTTAGGGAAAGAAGCACTGCTGGGTATGGAGAGATTATTACAGAGACAGATCATTTTTTTCCCAAAAGAGCTAAGCATTTCTTATAAGGTTCATTTTATTTAACCAGACAAAGCTTTAAAGTGGAGTGGATATCTAGTTGGTTTTTGGTCTCCCCTCACAACCTAGAGAGGTTCCTGGAAGAAAATGAGATAAGCTGGGAGATAAAGAAATCAGTGGATACTCCAAAGGCCAACCAAAAGATTCTTCTAGACATCTTCAGGTACCCCAAGAAGAATGTAAAAAAGAGAAGAGTCTTTGACTCCTCTCTCAAGAGAGTTGTATTATCCATTCATGGTAGAATCAGGAGGACTTCTACAACCGAGGATCACTAACCCTGGGCATTTTCCACTTGAACATTTCAACACTTCTTTCTGGGCACCATCCTCCACTCATCTATGACTTAATCAGTCCAAGCACCCAGGCTTATACTACTAGGCAAATAATCTTTCTATGGGGACATCGACTAACCCACAATAAAATACCTAGAGATACTGGCATTTGGAAGTACCCAAGGAATTTCTGGATCCCACCTTATTCCCTGTGGAGAGACCAACTACTCAACAAGCCCCATTACACATTGTTATCTTTATAGTACCTCATTCTTTTTTTCTTTCTTTTTGGAGACAGGGTCTTGCTCTATTGCCTAGGCGGAAGTAGAGTGGCACCATCATAGCTCACTGCAGTCTCAAACTCCTGGGCTCAAGTGATTCTCCCTCCACAGTCTCCCAAATAATGGGGATTATAGGTATACACCACCATGTCCTGATCATTTATTTATTTATTTTTGTACAGATAGGGTCTTGTTATATTGCCCAGGCTGGTCCTAAACTCCTGGCCTCAAGCAATCTTGCCACCTTGGCTTCCAAAGCCCTGGGATTACAGGTGTAAGCCACTGTGCCTGGCCTAGTGCCTCATTCTTTAATATAAACAGATAGTTAATGATTACCAGAAAATTGAGGAAAGCCTCTAACATAAATGACAAAGATCAAAATAAATATACAGAAAAAATTAACTCAGTGGTAACAGAAATAATGCAAGAAGCAAAGGAAAATGGAAAAAAACCCTTAATATTCTTTAAAAAAAGATACTGTATCACTAAATAAGAATAAAATGCTGCTTCTAAAAAAGAAACATTCAGAGAACAAAAAAGCATTCTTGGAAATTAAAAATAAGAACTCTTCAAAATTTAGAGCTTTATTTTGCTCTCACATATCAGCAGCCTGGAAGTAAGAAACTCCGGGGCTTCCACATTTCACACAGCAGGCAAGAGCAAGTAAAGAAGGCTATGTCTCTGCCCTCAAGAGACTTCAAGGAAGTCTTTCACTCACCATTTCCATCCAGCTGAATAGAACGTAGTCATCTGGATAAACTTAGCTTGCAGGAGAGACTGAGAAATGAGTTATATGACCAAGTGACTAGTTAAACACGAGTTTTACTATTAAGTAAAAAGAGGAGAATGGATCTAAAGATCACAGAAAAACTAGAAGATAAAGACATGAAATTTTATAATGTCTCATGAAGCAAAATAAAAAAGAAAGTTAGATGGAAAATAGGAGAGAAAGTATGATAAATGTTCTAGAAGGAGAGAGTAGTCCCCAGGAGAGGAGGAAATAAATTAAATATCAAAAACATGCCTCATAACCAAAATAACCTGAGTCCCTTAATTGAAGGAGTTCATCAAGTGCCCAACACTTTGAATATAAAGGGCCCACACCAGTAATAAGTAACACTTGTTAAATTTTAACTGTGTGCCAGGTATCAATTTAAGCACTTAACATGTATTAACCCCATTTAATTTTCAAAACAACAGTGTGAGTACTGCTACTATTCCCATTTTACAAATGGATAAACTGAGGCAGATCATTTAGCTAGTAAGTGGTGGTGTTCTGTGTTCCTGCAGAGGAGGAATGCATTCAGATGTCTAACCTGATAACACTACACAAGTACCAAGAAGGCACAAAGAGATGTATTGTGCATATTATGAGGTTTTCCATGCTTCAGGCTTACAAGCAGGTCAGCAAATGAGAGAGGCAGGAGGGGTAACTGGTTTTGGGTTTAATTGTGGCTAGCGGGTAGGGCGGGGGTAAGGGTTTTCATTAACAGGTTAGGGCTTGCAAGATTTGAACTTCCCAAAGGAGGGTGCACTTTTTTTTACTGACTTGCCTACATGTAGGGCAAGATGGTAAGAGGGAGGATGGGGATTAAAAGCTGTCAGCTGGCCAGTCTTGGTGGCTCAAACCTGTAATCCCAAAACTTTGGGAGGCTGAGGTGTGCGAATCACGTGAGGTCAGGAGTTTGAGATCAGCCTGGCCAACATGGTGAAACCCCATCTCTACTAAAAATACAAAAATTAGCTGGGCGTGGTGGTGCATGCCTGTAATCCCAGTTCACTCTGGAGGCTGAGGCAGGAGAATTGTTTGAACTCTGGAGGTGGAGGTTGCAGTGAGCCAAGATCGCGCCACTGCACTCCAGCCTGGGCGACTGAGCAAGACTCTGTCTCAAATAAATAAAAAATAAGTAAATAAGTAAAACCTGTCAGCAGTCAAATATTAAAAATGGAGTCTGACTCTTTATTAAAAGCTGCGATTCAAGTCAAAGCACTTGCAAAGCTGTAGGGATAAGGACAAGATTCTAAAAGTTTCCAGAAAGAAATAGGTCACACACAAGTCAGGAATCAGAAGAAAATCAGACTTTCCACAACTAACACAGGAAGATAGAAACCAGTGGTGCGATACCTTCAAAATTCAGAAGGATAATGATTTCTAAGCTAGAAATCTATGCCCAGCCATACTATCAATTCAGTGTGAGGGTGGAATAAAGATATTTTCAGAAAAGCAAAGTTCAAGAAATCTAATTATCAGGTACCCTTTATCAGGGACTACTGGAGGATATGCACGACTGTATGGTATATTTTCAATTTTCTGTATATAATGATGTTTGATATCTTTAAAAATCTGGCTGGGGTTTGGGCTCAGTAGCTCATGCCTATTACCATAGCACTTTGGGAGGCTGAGGCAAATGGATCACTCAAGCCCAGGAGACTGAGACTAGCAACATAGCAAAACCTCATCTCTACAAAAAATACAAAACTTGGCTGGTGTGGTGGGCAAGGCTGTAGTCTTGGCTACTGGGGGTGGGGTGGTGCTGAGGTTGGAGGATCTCCTGAGCCTGGGGAGGTGGAAGCTGCAGTGAGCTGTGATGGCACCAATGCACTCTAGCCTGGAGGACAGAGTGAGGCCCTGTCTCAAAAAAGGAAAAAAAAAAAAAATCTGGAGAGAAACTGCCCCTCCTGGGGCCGGTCAATTCTTAGAGATGGCAAAGGGCTCAGCGGGAGCTGTACTTTGTCTGGCCCACAGACCCCAAGAAGCAACATTCATCTGCTTTAATCATGCCAGAGCCAAGTACCAGGCAACTAGAGATCATCCCTATAGCTTAGAGCCTACCCAAATCATTCAAATTTGTCATTCCTAAACCCAGCCCTGCCTTTCCCAAGGAAATCCCAATTAAGGTTCTAGCTTAGGTTTTTCACTTGTTCCTGTCTTGGGCCACTAAGCCAAAACCTGGTGCCTTCCCCTGTGACCCTGTGTGGCATGCAGTGATCCCTTCTCTAAGACTTGTAAGTATAATAAGCTTTGTTTTCATGAGCCTCTCCTGTGCCTCCCCTTGTGGCTGCACCTGACTGACCATGTCACAAGAACGCAAAACCATCATCAAAATTAGAAAGCAAGAAAGAGGAAGACACATAACTAAGGAAAGCAGGAGAGCTAAGAAAAGAGAAGAATGGTGGCGGGGGGGAGGGAGGATTTGTCAGCATGACAGTGAATGGGGCAAGACCTGTCCCACAGGCATAGAGTGGCTGCAATGAGATGAGTGCTCTAGCAGTGATGTCTTCCAGAAAAACAGGAACTGATATGTCACCATTTAAAAAAACATTCACGGCCATACTGACAGGTGATTTCATAGCTGGGAATGAGTTAATGATAAATACACAGACGACTAAGATGGAATTGTCAGTTCAGGAAAAGACAAAAGAAAAGGCATATAATCATACTACTACTCTTTGTGGCTTAGCTGCAAACAATAATAACAAGTACATATACAGCATTTGGTATGTGCTAGGCACTATTCTAAGTGTCTTTCATTTATTAACTTATTTAAGCCTCCCAGCGACTCATTTTACAGATTAGAAATATTTGGCAAAGATGTTAAGTAAAGGTACTTGTCAAATATTACAGAGTATATTAGTCTCCTGCTGCTAAAACAAATTACCACAAACTTGATAGCTTAAAACAATACAAATTCATTATCTTATAGTTCTGGAGGCCAAAAAGAGGTTTCTATGAGCTAAAATCAGGGTGTTGGCAGGCCTGTATTCCTTCTGGAGCTCTAGGGGGAACCCCTTTCCTAGTCATTTCCATTTTCTAGGGATCACACACATTGCCTGGCTGGTGGCCTCTTCCTCCATCTTCAAAGCCGGCAATGTAGCATTTTCTTGCCCTCTGACTCTGCTTCTGTTCTTACAACTGTCTCTGATTCTGATTCCTCTGCCTTCCTCTAACAGGGACTCTTGTGATTACATTCGGCCCACCTACCAATCCCGGATAATCTCTCTATCTCAGAATCCTTAATTTAGTCACAACTTCAAAGTCCCTTTTACTATGACAGTTAATATATTCATAGGTTCTGGGGATCAGGGTGTGGGCATTTTTGAGGGGACAGTATTCAGCCTGTCAAACACAGCTAGGGGTAGAGGCAAGATTCAAACCTAAGTAACTGATCTCCAGAATTGTTACTCTTAATCACTATGCTTCGGGGCCTTTATGACAATACTCACATAGTCATCATCATTTGAATACCAAATAGGGCTCTAACGAAGTTTGGGGTGTAACCACATTGGGAGGATAGGGAGTAGTATAGGGAGCTCTCTAATGCCACTCATTACATAGCATTTGGTATGTGCTAGGCACTGTTCTTTGTCTAGCAAATACTGAATGCTATGTAGTGAGTGGCATTACAGAGCTAATTCTTCATATTTCACAGCAGAAAGGCAAGGGATAGGCTAGTCTAAAACAACAACAAAAAAATCCAAGAATAAGTATATAAGCGTTTCTTAATATATGAGAAATAGATACCTCAAAAGAAGCAGATAAAAGCAGAAAAGAAGGCCGGGCACAGTGGCTTACGCCTATTATCCCAGCACTTTGGGAGGCCGAGGCGGGCGGATCACCTGAGGTCGGGACTTTGAGACCAGCCTGACCAACATGGAGAAACCCCATGTATTTTGTAAAAATACAAAATATTAGCCAGGCATGGTGGCACATGCCGGTAATCCCAGCTACTTGGGAGGCTGAGGTAGGAGAATCGCTTGAACCCAGGAGGCAGAGGTTGCAGTGAGCTGATAGTGCCATTGTACTCCAGCCTCGGCAACAAGAGTGAAACTCTGTCTAAAAAAAGGAAAAAAGAAAAAAAGAAAAAAAAGGTAGAAAGGCATTGCCTCAAAAGTGGCAGGGGGAACTGGTGATTTTTGTTATCAGCTGTGAAAAACCAATTGATTTTACAAACTGTGTGTAGGTATTTCTTTGATTAAACACATTTCATTAGAAAACCCCAAGGTGTGAATATGTGACTCTGTTTAAGGAACTTCTGTCTGTAGTGTCCGCCCTGCCAGTCTTCACTGTCATGTTTTCCAGCTCCCTGACCTTTCAGGATCCTGTTTCTTGTCTTTGGCTCTTTGCACGATAGCTGGGTTTGGCTGACTTACCTCAGCCTTAGCACCCTCCCTTGGACACAGCTTTGGTATTTGTCCTCCAACTGGAAGTCCTGGGACTCTGGGTGTCTAAACCTCTGCTGTCAGAAGCAGGGCTAAACAAGGACTTACGTGGCTTTGGTGAGTTCCAGGCATGGCTTGTGGGCAAAGCACCTCTCTCCCATGTTTATGTGGTCCAAGCCAGAAGGCAAATATCAGAATCAAAGGCGAAAGTATCGTTCATACACCAGGGAGTTAATCTTAGGGGCAACACAGAGAACAGGAGCAAGGTCGTAGAGGCAACGTGAGATGAATGAACAGCAGTTAAGGAATGGAAGTGCCTTCTGAGAACAAGGAGTAGCAAAGGGGACTGAGGCACTGGAGTGGTCCTTGAGAGGGGGTGACAGCAAATGGGCCATCCAAAGGTTTGGGTCCTGGGCCTGTCATTCCAAATCCTCCAATAGCTTTTCTTTTTCTTTTCTTTCTTTCTTTTCTTTTTTTTTTTTTTTTTTGAGATAGAGTCTTGCTCTGTCACCCAGGCTGGAGTGCAGTGGCACCACCTCGGCTCACTGCAAGCTCAGCCTCCTGGGTTCATGCCAGTAGCTGGGACTACAGGTGCCTGCCACCACACCCAGCAAATTTTTTTTATTTTTAGTAGAGATGGGGTTTCACCATGTTAGCCAGGATGGTCTCGATCTCCTGACCTCGTGATCCACCCGCCTCGGCCTCCCAAAGTGCTGGGATTACAGGCGTGAGCCACCGCGCCTAGCTCAAATCCTCCAAGAGTTTTTCTAGACTCATGGTAGATGGCACTTTTCTGTCCCTTTTGAAGTTAGGCATGGATATGTGATTTTCTTTGCCCAGTAAAATGTAGTAGAAGCATATGTGCTTTGGACAGATTTTTTATTTTTTATTTTTTCGAGACTGAGTCTCGCTCTGTTGCCCAGGCTGGTGTGCAGTGGTGCAATCTCTGCTCACTGCAACCTTTGCCTCCTGGGTTCAAGTGATTCTCCTGCCTCAGCCTCTAGAGTAGCTAGGATTACAGGCACCTGCCACCACACCTGGCTAATTTTTGTAGTTTTAGTAGAGATGGGGTTTTGCCATGTTGGTCAGGCTGGTCTCCAACTCCTGACCTCAAGTGATCCACCCACCTTGGCCTCCCAAAGTGCTGGGATTACGGGCGTGAGCCACCACACCTGGCCTGTACAGGTACTTTAAAAGCCAGTACACCATATTCCACATCTTCTTTGTATCACAGTGATCAAGTAGCAGACGTTGAGATGGAGCCTCCATCAGCCTGGGTCTCTTGAGTAACTACAGTGAGAGACGCCTCTGCTGAATCACAGTGGACATAAAGAGTGACAAACTTTTGCTGTATTAAGACTCTGAGACTTTAGGATTGTTTGTCATCAGCCTGACCTAACCCATGATGCCTGATATAGGTCCTAAAGTCCAGTCACTGTTCTGAAGGCAGTGACTTTGTCTTAAGAACTCAATGAGCAAGGCAAGGGTTTTGCCTTAAGAACTTAATGGGTCAAGTCCAGAAAACTAAGTTCACTCAGATAATCCAAAGGACAGGAGCAGTGCCTCAAATGATGGCAAAGTCAAGAGCCAAGAGCTGAGAAGAACTGGACCGGCATGAGAACAGGTTGGAAGTAAAGCTCAGAGAATGCTTGTTAATTTCTAGGGAAGGAAGTGAATTAAAGTGAGTAATATCTGTCTTTATTTTTTTCTCAGCTCTGATCCACAGGGTGGTCTGGTAGGTTTGAAGGCTCAAGGTCAAGTGGACATGAGGGTGGTGGAAGCATCAGTACTATGCAGTTTGTGGAGCTTCAGGTTGGTAGTACAGGGAGATGTAGGAACACAGTGCAGGTGCTCTGATTAGAGAGAAGGAGCAAAGTGTTGAAAACAAACCCTGTGATGATGAGGAGCTCTGCAGAGGCACACAGATGTTGATGATAGGTTCCCTTTGAGCCACTGAATAAGATGTTCCATTTGGTCATCACTGTGTGTAGTGGACAGTATTCAGCTGGACAAGGTTGTAGACTTCTAAGCTGGGAGATGAACTGAAAGTGAGGTCAGAGGTCAAATGATGAGTCCTCTGTAAAGGAAGATCTGATTAATAGACTGTCTCCAGGGGTGCAGATTAGGGCTAATATGAAAAATGTCCTTGTTAGAAAGTTGGGAGAGGAACATTCAAGGCAGCACTGAGTGTTGGACAGGACACATTAATTCCTCAGGTGTCTCAGGTGTTCCTTCAGTGTGTAGATGCCATGTAGCAGTAATGTGTAGGATGCCATTTTTGATTCTGGCCTTTGGAGACCATATTCAGGGCTAAGTATAACCAGTCAGGAAGCATGGTGGCAGAGCATCAACCTGAACACATGCCCCCTGAGCTTTAGGGAAACAGTGTCTACCTGGCAGTTTTGGCTGCCTAGATTATATGATATTGGAAACTCAGAATAGTAAAAAGAGGCAGCCTACCTTGTATCAACAGAACTGCCCCGCACGTGGCAGCTGCTATAGGCTATGATGAGATGTATGAGATGTATGCCCTACCTTCAGATGCTGAGACCTCTGGAAACAGTGGCTAAAAGCTAAAATTTCCATTCCCTGGGATAATATTTTGTCTCCACTGGGCTCAGCTTCCATGCAAAATGGGCACAGGGTTGCAGTTAACAGACCTGATGTCCTTCTGAGATGCACATTATAGGTACCCCTATAACTTTGCTGTAAGCTAAGAGTCTAGAGACTATAAAATGCCATACGGGTTCAGACAAGGTCAAAGCAGAGACAAACAAACCCTACAGCCTCTGGATTACAGAGCTGCTTCCTAGGACCTAACAAATCACTTTACCTTCTGAATTAGTCAACTAGTGGTGTTCTGAGGGTAGGAAAGGAGCGAATGAACCACTAGTAACATCCAGTGCCCCCAAATATGGCTATGAGCTACACTGAGGCCTTGGTAGTCGTGGTAGGAGCTGTTTACAAAGGTCACTGGGGGCTGGCTGAGGAATTGGTATTATGGTTTGTGAGAAGAGTTTCAGCTTCAGAAGAGGGAGTGCAGCTGCTTGGCTAGATCTCAGGCTGGGCACAAATTCAAGTGGATACTTGAACTAGGGAGGGGAGTGATGACAGACAGCCCCTCAGCTTCCCTGTAGGTGGTATGCATCCAAAACCTCTGGCATTGATGTGACAGAGGAACTGATGCTCCAGGTCCCAAGCAATGCTGCTGGGTGGCAGGCATGAGTCCTTCAGGAGATGCTCTGGTTATTGGCTTTCAGCTTGGAAAGGTCAAGACCCTCAGACAGTGTGGGCAGCATGTGACTAATAGGAGCTGGCTCTGGACACACTGCCTCCACAAACAGCTGGGTTCATGTGGTCATCTGGGTTACTGTCCTCTCTCCCTGCCTGCCCCCTACCCCAACATTTCAACTTCAGCCATATTGTTTCCTTTCTTCTTCCCAATTTTTTTTTTTTTTTTTTTTTTTTTTACAGAAAGTGGGTCCAGTCAACCACAAGGCTTTGTTTTGCTGAGTTGAGTATGCAAATACACAAGGACCTGTAGTCCTTCTCCACACAGTGCTTAACTTTGTAAAGAAACACTGAACAAAGATTCTTTAAGCACTGATTTAATGGAACATCAAATCATTGACTTCTTTGGGTACTTGCATGTACTGATCTGCCCCCTCTATCTG
The DNA here is from genome assembly GCF_037993035.2 of Macaca fascicularis. Classification (NCBI taxonomy): domain Eukaryota; kingdom Metazoa; phylum Chordata; class Mammalia; order Primates; family Cercopithecidae; genus Macaca; species Macaca fascicularis. Next base: position 50,699,703 of record NC_088387.1, on the reverse strand, counting down.
CCCTAAGAAGAGGATTCTAAGTATAACTGGAATGCAGAAAAACTCTTCATGTAGTTGAGGTCTACAGCACAGCACCAAACAGTTCAATGAAACATCAATGTGAAGATGCCAGGCAGAGACATGGGAGCCAGGAATGGGGCCATGCAAGAGTAGTCAGCCACAGTGAGGCAGGGCAAGACTGGTGTGACTGAATCATGACAGATCCTCCATGGTACTTGAAACCCCCTCCACTCCTCCATCAGGGACTAAATGAAAAAATGTCCCATCCCCCAAGATAGGGGCCCCAGCAGACCTCAAAGGCATAATCTGGCTGATGTTGGCATTGGTTAGGTCAATTAGGATAGAACAGCTGACAGAAACACATCCAGAGGGAGAGTCCAACAACTGTTTAAAAGAGAGCCAAGACTAAGATTGGAGAGGGAAAGTAGTGTCAGGTCTGAGAGGTGACAAAAGCAAATAAAGCTAGAAGGTTAGGAGCCAGATGGAAGGAAGGTAAGGAATAAAGGCAAACACCACCACCAACACCACCACCACCACCACCAACAACACAAAAGGGAAAGAGGACCTAGCTAGAACTTGTAAAAAGGGTCAAGATACCCAGGCCGGGCGCGGTGGCTCACGCCTGTAATCCCAGCACTTTGGGAGGCCGAGGGGAGTGGATCACGAGGTCAGGAGTTTGAGACCAGCCCGGCCAATATGGTGAAACCCCGTCTCTACTGTAAACACAAAAATTAGCCGGGCGTGGTGGCACACACCTGTAGACCCAGCTACTCTGGAGGCTGAGGCAGAAGAATCGCTTGAACCTGGGAGGCGGAGGTTGCAGTGAGCTGATATTGTACCACTGCACTCCAGCCTGAGCAATAGAGCAAGACTCTGTTTCAAAAAAAAAAAAAAAAAAAGGCAGGGGGCCAACCTCAAGGTGCTTGAGCAGGCTGGCCAAACTTAAATGCACAGGTTAGGAGGGAACATTATATAACTAAGAATACACATGATACTGTGATAGTTATTTAGTGGTAATGATGATATCAATGACCATTTATTTAAATAATAAGCTTTAAAATACCTTTGATACATTTGGAATAGTTGAGAAAATACAAATGTGTGCTGGAGATGTTAGATAGCATTAGAGAATTATTGCTAATTTTGTTGGTTGTAATGGTGGTATTGCAGTTAATAGGGAGAATATTCTTAATGTTTTCGAGCTCTAAGAAAATAAAGATTAACTGTCATGATAACTGAAATTAACTTTGAAATGGTTTAGTAATACATACACACACATATATATATACACATATATGAAGTAAATATGACAAAAATTTAAAAAGTTTTGGATGCAGGTAATACTTCCATGTACTATTCTTTTGTTTTTCCTGTTTAAACATTTTTCTTAAAAATGTTATAAATAAAAGCTAACACTTAGTTTTTATCAGTAGATCTACCAGAAACTAAAATACAGCTAGGTATAAAATGATTATGCTAATGAAAAATCAAGACTATGTGGGTGAAAATATGTTATCAATTTTCAATGTCGACCAGAAACATTGGGCAAAGGTCTTTATCACAAGGAAACTTTGCAGAGCAAATTTGAGATTAGAGATGGCTGATAAAATAGTTTCCAAATTTCTCCAGCAGTTTCTTAGGTCTCTCCTGATTTCAGTAATCTAAATATTCATTTGCAAATGCATCTATTTTAAGGGCATTGGGAGTAATAATTTCTTTTTGCAAGTACTTGTATCTGTTATATGATCTTTATCACTTTTGTCTAGCATTTTAGTTATGTCTTTGTGACTGTCTGATTTATTCCCCAGCAAAGTTGCCTTTTCTTCAAGGTTCATTTTTCAAAATTCTTGATTTCTCTATTCCACATGTACATGCCTGATAAGTACTTATTTATTAAAAACATATTTATTTAAGATTCATGTCCTGAATACATTTCCAGAACTCATAAACCTTACTACCATTATGCAATTTATCTTCTGCAAATCATTATTTTTCTACGGTAGCTTGCATGCTGAAAGCAAAGTGCATCCACATTCCCAATGATCAGAAGTGTCCCACTATACTCTGGGAACCAAAATTCCAAGAATACTTCCAGGTTCCAAATTTACCCCTCTGTAATGGAAAATCTCTCCTGCTGAGGTGGTAGTTTCTGATTGCACAATATTGTGTTCCCTTTCCAGGGCTGCAGGAGCCCAAACACTCTTTTGAAAACCTCTTTCCCTACTAGAAACACAGGCTGTTCATTTAGCAATTAGAGCTGTCAGCACAGCAAGCTGGCAAGAGAGAGAGCAGCATCTGTTTCTGGGCAGGGAGCCCTTGGCAGAGCCAGGAGTTGAGGGACTGGGGAAATAGGTAGGACAGTGGCTCTAATTTGTCACTTCCCCAGAACTTATGTATTTGCATCTTGTATCCTGAAAAGTGATATATGTATTAATTTCACCTATATACTGGAGAGGAAAATTAGAAAATGTGGGAAGTAGATAAGAACAAGAATGGTCTGTGGGTCTCCAAGGTCTTGTACATAGTGATACTGCCTCATCCATTCATCTCTTCATTCAACACCCACCTACTGACTGTCTTTTCTATATCTGCTGCTGAGCTTGGTGCTGTGGACTACTGGTGAATGTGAGATGGTTCTTGTCCTTGAAGGGCACACAGTGAGTGGAAAAAAATAAGTACAAATGAGAGCTACAAAGGATTACAGACTTTATGGGGGCATGGGGAACCCATACAAACAGGAATGGAATAAACTGTGGGTCTCCAGTATCCACCTGCCCTTTTGTTCTTAGGAGCCATATTTCCTAACCATTTACCATGTGAATTCTTTCCAAGCTGCTGCTTTAAGGTTTTCCGTTATCTAACCAGAAGCCTCAAATTCCTCAAATTTTTATGGCACATGCTATTTGTCCATAGCTATTTAGGTTTTGCCACCTAAATACATAGTATAAATCTTGCATCCTAAGATAAGTACCTAATGATTGTGGTAAGTGTCCTGTACTTTTACATAATGGCTAATTATATAATAGCTAGCAAATATACTTTTTGAGTACTTTCGACGTTAACTTGCTGTGTGGCCATTTGGCAAGGTCCCTCATCTCTCTTCTAGCTCTCAGATATTCCATCTGAAAAATGAAGAGATTTGTTCTGCCCTCCTTATCCCCTCCTTGAGTTGATGACCAAGGGCTCTGAAGAATGAATATATTTTATCTAAGCAAGGGTGTCTATTTTTCTAGACAAAATGATAGTTTATATTAATAAACAAATCTAATGAGCCAGAAAAATATTAAAAGGCTGGCAAACCAGAAAACTATTAAAAGGGTAGCAAATGTGTCCAGAAATGTCATTATCAAGAGATAAGCCGTTTCCTTCCATATAACTCTCTCTTAAACCATCCCCCACCACACACAGCCACAGATGGGACTGTCGTATACATAATGTTCTCTAGTCTCCTTTTCTCATTTGAAAAAAATATTGAGCATTTTTTCATGCTAATAAATCACAGCTATCATTTTTCTTTTTTTATTATTATACTTTATGTTCTAGGGTACATGTGCACAATGTGCAGGTTTGTTACATAGGTATACATATGCCATGTTGTTTTGCTGCACCCACCAACTCATCATCTACATTAGGTTTTTCTCCTAATGCTATCCTCCCCCAGCCCCCCACCTCCTGACAGGCCCTGGTGTGTGATGTTCCCCGCCCTGTGTCCATGTGTTCTCGTTGTTCAGCTCCCACCTATGAGTGAGAACATGCAGTGTTTGGTTTTCTGTCCTTGTGATAGTTTGCTTAGAATGATGGTTTCCAGCTTCATCTTTGTCCCTGCAAAGGAAATGAACTCATCTTTTTTATGGCTGCATAGTATTCCATGATGTGTATGTGCCACATTTTCTTTCCTTCCTTCCTTCCTTCCTTCCTTCCTTCCTTCCTTCCTTCCTTCCTTCCTTCCTTCCTTCCTTCCTTCCCTCCCTCCCTCCCTCCCTCCCTCCCTCCCTCTCTCCCTCCCTCCCTCTCTCCCTCCCTCCCCCCCTCCTACCCTCTTTCTTTCTTTCTTTCTTTCTTTCTTTCTTTCTTTCTTTCTTTCTTTCTTTCTTTCTTTCTTGCTTTCTTGCTTTCTTGCTTTCTTGCTTTCTTGCTTTCTTGCTTTCTTGCTTTCTTTCTTGCTTTCTTTCTTGCTTTCTTTCTTGCTTTCTTTCTTGCTTTCTTGCTTTCTTGCTTTCTTGCTTTCTTTCTTGAGATGGAGTTTCACTCTGTTACCCAGGCTACAGTGCAAGTGACATGATCTCAGCTCACTGCAAGCTCCGCCTCCTGGGTTCACGCCATTCTCCTGCCTCAGCCTCCTGAGTACCTGAGACTACAGGCACCCACCACCAGGCCCGGCTAATTTTTTGTATTTTCAGTAGAGACAGGGTTTCACTGTGTTAGCCAGGATGGTCTCGATCTCCTGACCTTGTGATCCACCTGCCTCGGTCTCCCAAAGTGCTGGGATTACAGGCGTGAGCCACCAGGCCCAGCCATGTGCCACATTTTCTTAATCCAGTCTATCATTGATGGACATTTGGGTTGGTTCCAAGTCTTTGCTATGGTGAATAGTGCTGCAATAAACATAAGTGTGCATGTGTCTTTATAGTAGCATGATTTATAATCCTTTGGGTATACACCCAGTAATGGGATCACTGGGTCAAATGGTATTTCTAGTTCTAGACCCTTGAGGAATTGCCACACTGTCTTCCACAATGGTTGAACTAATTTACACTCCCACCAACAGTATACAAGCATTCCTATTTCTCCACATCCTCTCCAGCATCTGTTGTTTCTTGACTTTTTAATGATCACCATTCTAACTGGTGTGAGATGGTGTCTCATTGTGGTTTTGATTTGCATTTCTCTGATGACCAGTGATGATGAGCATTTTTTCGTATGTTTGTTGGCTGCATAAATGTCTTCTTTTGTGAAGTGTCTGTTCATATCCTTTGCCCACTTTTTGATGGGGTTGTTTTTTTATTGTGAATTTGTTTAAGTTCTTTGTAGATTCTAGATGTTAGCCCTTTGTCAGATGGGTAGATTGCAAAGATTTTCTCCCATTCTGTAGGTTGCCTATTCACTCTGATGATAGTTTCTTTTGCTGTGCAGAAGCTCTTTAGTTTAATTAGATTCCATTTGTCAATTTTGGCTTTTGTTGCCATTGCTTCTTGTGTTTTAGTCATGAAGTCTTTGCCCATGCCTATGTCCTGAATGGTATTGCCTAGGTTTTCTTCTAGGGTTTTTATGGTGTTAGGTCTTACATTTAAGTCTTTAATCCATCTTGAGTTAATTTTTGTATATGGTGTAAGGAAGGGATCCAGTTTCAGCTTTCTACATATGGCTAGCCAGTTTTCCCAGCACTATTTATTAAATAGGGAATCCTTTCCCCATTGCTTCTTTTTGTCAGGTTTGTCAAAGATCAGATGGTTTTAGATGTGTGGTGTTATTTCTGAGGCCTCTGTTCTGTTCCATTGGTCTATATATCTGTTTTGCTACCAGTACCATGCTGTTTTGGTTACTGTAGACTTGTAGTATAGTTTAAAATCAGGTAGCATGATGCCTCCAGCTTTGTTCTTTTTGCTTAAGATTGTCTTGGCTATGTGGGCTCTTTTCTGGTTCCATATGCACTTTAAAGTAGTTTTTTCCAATTCTGTGAAGAAAGTCAGTGGTAGCTTGATAGGGATAGCATTGAATCTATAAATTAGCTTGGGCAGTATGGCCATTTTCACAATATTGAGTCTTCCTATCCATGAGCATGGAATGTTCTTCTATTTCTTTGTGTCCTCTTTTATTTTGTTGAGCAGTGGTTTGTAGTTCTCCTTGAAGGGGCCCTTCACATCCTTTGTAAGTTGGATTCCTAGGTGTTTTATTCTCTTTGTAGCAATTGTGAATGGGAGTTCACTCATGATTTGGCTCTCTGTCTGTTATTGGTGTATAGGAACGCTTGTGATTTTTGCACATTAATTTTGTATGCTGAGACTTTTCTGAAGTTGCTTATCAGCTTAAGGAGATATTGGGCTGAGATGATGGGGTTTTCTAAATATACAATCATGTCATTTGCAAACAGAGGCAATTTGACTTCCTCTTTTCCTAATTGAATTCCCTTTATTTCTTTCTATTGCCTGATTGCCCTAGCCAGAACTTCCCACACTATGTTGAATAGGAGTGGTGAGAGAGGGCATCCCTGTCTTGTGCTAGTTTTCAAAGGGAATGCTTCCAGGTTTTGCCCATTCAGTATGATATTGGCTGTGAGTTTGTCATAAATAGTTCTTATTATTTTGAGATACATTCCATCAATACCTAGTTTATTGAGCATTTTTAGTATTAAGGGCTGTTGAATTTTGTCAAAGGCCTTTTCTGCATCTATTGAGATAATCAAGTGGTTTTTGTTATTGGTTCTGTTCATGTAATGGGTTACGTTTATTGATTTGTGTGTGTTGAACCAGTCTTGCATCCTAGGGATGAAGCCAACTTGATCGTGCTGGACAAACTTTTTGATGTGCTACTGGATTTGGTTTGTCAACATTTTCTTGAGGATTTTCGCATCTATGTTCATCAGGGATATTGGTCTAAAATTCTCTTTTTTTGTTGTGTCTCTACCAGGCTTTGGTATCAGGATGACGCTAGCTTCATAAAATGAGTTAGGGAGGATTCCTTCTTTTTCTATTGATTGAAATAGTTTCAGAAGGAATGGTACCAGCTCCTCTTTGTACCTCTGGTAGAATTCGGCTGTGAATACGTATGGTTGTGGACTTTTTATTTTGTTTAGTAGGCTATTAACTATTGCCTCAATTTCAGAACCTGTTGTTGGTCTATTCAGAGATTCAACTTCTTCCTGGTTTAGGGAGGGTGTATGTGTCTAGGAATTTTCCATCTTATTTAGATTTTCTAGTTTATTTGCGTAGAGGTGTTTATAGTATTCTCCGATGGTAGTTTGTATTTCTGTGGGATTGGTGGTGATATCCCCTTTATCATTTTTTGTTGCATCTATTTGATTCTTCTCTCTTTTCTTCTTTATTAGTCTTGCTAGCAGTCTATCTATTTTGTTGATCTTTTAAAAAAAAAACCAGCTCCTGGATTCATTGATTTTTTGAAGGGTTTTTTATGTCTCTATCTCCTTCAGTTCTGCTCTGATCTTAGTTATTTCTTGCCTTCTGCGAGCTTTTGAATGTGTTTGCTCTTGCATCTCTGGGTCTTTTAATTGTGATGTTAGGGTGTCCATTTTAGATCTTTCCTGCTTTCTCTTGTGGACATTTAGTGCTATAAATTTCCCTCTACACACTGCTTTAAATGTGTCCCAGAGATTCTGGTATGTTGTGTCTTTGTCCTGATTGGTTTCAAAGAACATCTTTATTTCTGCCTTCATTTCGTTATGTACCCAGTAGTCATTCAGGAGCAGGTTGTTCAGTTTCTATGTAGTTGTGCGGTCTTGAGTGAGTTTCTTAATCCTGAGTTCTAATTTGATTACACTGTGGTCTGAGAGATACTTTGTTGTGATTTCTGTTCTTTTACATTTGCTGAGGAGTGTTTTACTACCAATTATGTGGTCAATTTTAGAATAAGTGTGATGTGGTGCTGAGAAGAATGTATATTCTGTTGATTTGGGGTGTAGAGTTCTATAGATGTCTATTAGGTCTACTTGGTCCAGAGCTGAGTTCAGGTCCTGGATATCCTCGTTAACCTTCTGTGTCATTGATCTGTCTAATATTGACAGTGGGGTGTTAAAGTCTCCCATTATTATTGTGTGGGAATCTAAGTCTCTTTGTAGGTCTCTAAGGGCTTGCTTATGAATCTGGGTGCTCCTGTATTGGGTGCATATATATTTAGGATGGTTAGGTCTTCTTGGTAAATTGATCCCTTTACCATTATGTAGTGGCCTTCTTTGTCTCTTTTGATCTTTGTTGGTTTAAACTCTGTTTTATCAGAGACTAGGATTGCAACCACTGTTTTTTTTTTTTTTGCTTCCCATTTGCTTGGTAGATATTCTTCCATCCCTTTATTTTGAGCCTATGTGTGTCTTTGCACGTGAGATGGGTCTCCTGAATACAGTACACCAATCTTGACTCTTTATCCAATTTGCCAGTCTGTGTCTTTTAATTAGGGCATTTAGCCCATTTACATTTAAGGTTAATATTGTTATGTTTGAATTTGATCCTGTCATTATGATGTTACTTTTGCCCGTTAATTGATGCAGTTTCTTCATAGCATCAATAGTTTTTACCATTTGGCACGTTTTTGCAGTGGCTGGTATGGGTTGTTCTTTTCCATGTTTAGTGCTTGCTTCAAGAGCTCTTGTAAGGCAGGCCTGGTGGTGACAAAATCTCTCAGCATTTGCTTGTCTGTGAAGGATTTTATTTCTCCTTCACTTATGAAGCTTAGTTTGGCTGGATATGAGATTCTGGGATGAAAATTATTTTCTTCAAGAATGTTGAGCCAGGCGCAGTGGCTCATGCCTGTAATCCCAGCACTTTGGGAGGCCGAGGTGGGCAGATCACAAGTTCAGGAGATCGAGACCATGGTGAAACCCTGTCTCTACTAAAATTACAAAAAATTAGCCGGGTGCGATGCCAGGTGCCTGTAGTCTCAGCTAATCCATAGGCTGAGGCAGGAGAATGGCGAGAACCCAGGAGGTGGAGCTTGTAGTGAGCCGAGATCATGCCACTGCACTCTAGCCTGGGTGACACAGCGAGACTCCATCTCAAAAAAAAAAAAAAAAAAAAAAAGAATGTTGAATATTGGCCCCCACTCTCTTCTGGCTTGTAGGATTTCTGCTGAGAGATCCGCTGTTAGTCTGATGGGCTTATCTTTGTGGGTAACCCGACCTTCCTCTCTGGGCCCTTAACATTTTTTTTCCCTAATTTCAACCTTGGTGAATCTGAAAATTATGTGTCTTGGGGTTGCTCTTCTCAAGGAGTAGATTTGTGGTGTTCTCTGTATTTCCTGAATTTGAATGTTGGCCTGCCTTGCTAGGTTGGGGAAGTTTTCCTGGATAACATCCTGAAGAGTGTTTTCTAAGTTCGTTCCATTCTCCCCATCACTTTCCGGTACACCAGTCAAATGTATATTTGGTCTTTTCACATAGTTCCCATATTTTCTGCAGGCTTTGTTCATTTCTTTTCACTCTTTTTTTCCTCTAATCTTATCTTCTCACTTTATTTCATTAATTTGATCTTCAGTCACTGATATGCTTTCTTCCACTTGATCAAAATGGCTATTGAAGCTTGTGCATGCATCACGAAGTTCTTGTGCCATGGTTTTCAGCTCCATCAGGTCATTTAAGGTCTTCTCTACACTGTTCATTCTAGTTAGCCATTCGTCTAACCTTTTTTCAAGGTTTTTAGCTTCCTTGCAATGGGTTAGAACATGTTCCTTTAGCTCGGAGATGACCTTCTGAAGCCTACTTCTGACAACTTGTCAAACTCATTCTCCATCCAGTTTTGTTCTCTTGCTGGCAAGGAGCTGCAATCCTTTGGAGGAGAAGAGGTGCTCTGGTTTTTGGAATTTTCAGCTTTTCTGCTCTGGTTTCTCTCCATCTTTGTGGTTTTCATCTACCTTTGGTCTTTGATGTTGGTTACCTACAGATGGGATTTTTGTCTTTTGTTGATATTGATGCTATTCTTTTCTGTTTGTTAGTTTTCCTTCTAACAGTCAGACCCCTCAGCTGCAGGTCTGTTGGAGTTTGCTGGAGGTCCACTCCAGACCCTGTTTTCCTGGGTATCACCAGTGGAGGCTGCAGAACAGCAAATATTGCTGCCTGATCGTTCCTCTGGAAGCTTCGTCCCAGAGGGGCTCTGGCTGTTTGAGGTGTCTGTCGGCCCCTACTGGGAGGTGTTTCTCAGTCAGGCTACACGGGGGTCGGGGCCCATTTGAGGAGGCAGTCTGTCCATTTTCGGAGCTCGAACACCATGCTGAGAGAACCACTGTTCTCTTCAGAGCTGTCAGACAGAGACGTTTAAGTCTGCAGAAGCTGTCTGCTGCCTTTTGTTCTACTATGCCCTGCCCCCAGAGGTGGAATCTATAGAGGCAGCAGGCCTTGCTGAGCTGCAGTGGCCTCCACCCCGTTTGTGCTTCCTGGCCTCTTTGTTTACACTGTGAGCTACTCAAGCAATGGTGGACACCACTGCCCCCGCCAGGCTGCAGCCTTGCAGGTTGATCTCAGACTGCTGCGCTAGCAGTGAGCAAGGATCTGTGGGTGCGGGGCCTGCTGAACCAGGCATGGGAGGGTATCTCCTGGTCTGACGGTTCTTAAGACTGTGGGAAAAGCACAGTATTTGGTCAGGAGTGTACCATTTCTCCAGGTACAGTCTGTCATGGCTTCCCTTGGCTCGGAAAGGGAAATCCCCTGATCCCTTATACTTCCCGGGTAAGGTGATGTCCCACCACTTCAGCTTGCCCTCTGTGGGCTGCACCCACTGTCCAACCAGTCCCAGTGAGATGAATCAAGTACTGCAGTTGGAAATGCAGAAATCACCTGTCTTCTGTGTCGTTCTCTCTGGGAGCTGCAGACCGGAGCTGTTCCTATTCAGCCATCTTGGAAACTATTCCCTATCATTTTTCTTTTACTTTCATTTTAGGTTCAGGGGTACATGTCCAGCTTTGTTACATGTAAATTGCATGTCATAGGGGTTTGGTTTACAAATTATTTCAGCACCCAGGTAATAAGCATAGCACTGGATAGGTAGTTTTTTGATCCTTACCTTCCTCCCTCTCTCCATCCTCAGGTAGGCCTCAGTGTCTGTTGTTCCCTTGTGTCCATATGTACTCAGGGTTTAGCTCCCACTTATAAATGAGAACATGTGGTATTTGGTTTTATGTTCCTGTATTCATTTATTTAGGCTAATGGCCTTTAGCTCCATCCATATTGCTACAGAGGACATGATCTTGTTCTTTTGATGGCTGTGTAGTATTCTATGGTATATATGTTCCACATTTTCTTTATCCAGTCTACCATTGATGGGCATTTAGGTTGATTCTATGTCTTTGCTATCATGAATAGTGCTGCAATGAACATACACATGCATGTGTCTTTATGGTAGAGTGATTTATATTCCTTCGGGCATATATTCAATATTCTAATTTGAGTTCTTTGAGAAATTGCCAAACTGCTTTCTACAGTGGCTGAACTAATTTATATTCCCACCAGCAGTGTGTAAGCATTTTTTTCTCTGCAACCTTGCCAACATCTGTTATTTTTTCACTTTTTAATAATAGCCCTTCTCACTGGTATAAGACAGTATCTTATTGTGGTTTTGGTTTGTATTTCTCTAACGATTAGTGATGTTGAACATTTTTTCATGCTTGTTGGCTGTGTGTTTGTCTTCTTTTGAAAAGTTAGACTATCATTTGTAATATATGTACAGGATTCCATTGTTGTATGTATGTCATAATTAACTGGCTCCCTATTAATTTTTGTGTTATTCCTGATATAAAATATCAGGATTAATGCCCTTGCAAATATATCTTTAGAAATTTGTATTGTTCATTCCATAAGATAATTTATAGAAGTAAAATTGCTGAGTTACCTCCTCCCCAAAATGTAACTATTATGTAGAATTTTAAGCTGATTATTCTCTTGTTTTTCTTCATAATTTACCCCATTTGTATTTATTGATACATGCCTGCATAGAAGTTTCAAAAATTCTTATGTAGGGCAGACTTACCTGTCTTCTTTAGGATTTAAGACTTTTGTTTTATGTTTCAAAATGCCCCTCACCTCTATCTATATTCACTGTATTTTCTTTTAATGTCAGTTTCAACTTTTTACATTTAAGTGCAAAAATAATCTGGAATTTATCTATTTGATTTAGGAATTGAGGTGGGGGTTCAACTAATCTCCCCCAACAATGCCCAGATGGCTAACCAATTATCCCAATAGCATGGTTTTCAGTAATTTATGTTTCTTAAGAAGAATAATACAATCCCTTTTTTTCTGCTTGCATGTTAGAAACCAAGGAAGACATGGTTCTAAGAATGTAATCCAGTGTCATAATACCAAGCTCTGACACCAATGTGAGGGAGCTGTATATTAAAAAGTTAACAAATGTCCTTTCCTCTTTGGTTTATACTAAATTAGGAGTCATGTGTGCATCTTTTTAAATTGTTTTTTGTTCATTCACTTATTTATTCAACACATATTTGTTGAGTGCCTATTGTATATCAAATACTGAAGCTGGATTTCGGCTTCATCTGTCCCCATTTGTCCCTTTGGTCAGCTGCCTGACTATATGCAGTGGCCCTGGGCAGGAATGAAATCACTATGAAGGCAATACTTGAGCAAATGTCTGAAGGAAGTGGAAGAGTCAGCCCCATGGTTAATTGAAGGAAAGGCATTCTAAGGGAGAGAACAGCAAATGCAAAGATCCTGAGATAGGACTATGCTTGGCATATTTGAGGAGATGAAAAAACAGCTCTCATGGCTAGAATGAAGTAAACAAGAGGGAGAGTAGTAGTTGATGAGGTAAGAATGGTAAGTGGTCATATATAAGTGAGATTTGCAAACACAATAAAACGAAAGAATGGTAAGTGGGGATGTAGGCAATGTAGTGTCTTACGGGCTATTGTAAGAACTTTGGCTTTTACTGTTGAGTGACATGATTTTACTTCATTTTAAAGGGATTTCTTCAGTTGGGTGGGAATAAACTACAGTAGGAGTAAGTGAGACCAATAAGGCAAGAGATGATAGTAGCCTAGATCAAGGTAGCAGCAATGAAGTAACTGGATGTGAGTGTGTGTGTGTGTGTGTGTGTGTTTATTTTTTGAGATAGGCCCTCGTGCTGTCATCCAGGCTGGAGTGTAGTGGAGTTAATGGCTCAATGCAGCCTCAGCTTTCTAGGCTCAAGCAACCCTACTGCCTGAGCCTCCCCAGTACCTGGGACTACTGGTGTGTGCCACCACACTTGGCTATTTTTTTTCTGTAGAGACAGGGTCTTGCTATGTTGCCCAGTCTTGTCTCAAACTACTGGTCTCAAACTAATGGACACCAGTGTGAGGTTACAGGCATGAGTCACCTCTTTCAGCCCTATATATATTTTTAAGGCAGAACCGACAGGATTTGCTGCTGGATTGGATATGACAGGTGAATAAGAGAAGTCAAAGATGACCCCAGTACTTTCTGTCTGAGAAACTGGAAGAATGAAGTTGCCCACTTACTGAGATGGGGGAAGATATCATGAGGAGAAAGTTTGGGGAGAAGATCAGCATTCTGGTTTTGGAACTGTTAAGTTTGAGATGTCTGTTAGAAATCCTTACAAGTCTGGATTCTAGGAAAGAGTTCCAGCTGGAGATACAAAAATGGGAGTTGGAAGTAAATAGAAAGTATTTAAACCAAGGAGCCTGGATGACATCACCAAAAGAGAGAGTGTAGGTGAGGAGAGGAGAGGGCCCCCACTGGCCTTCTTGCTGTTCCTCAAACATGTGGAACCATTCTTGCTTCAGGTGCTTTACCAACAATGCTCTTTCTCTAGACATTTGCAAGTCTCACTAGCTCACTTCATTAAAGCCTCTCAAATGTCACTTCTTCAGAACAAAGGATCACCCTGACCACCCTATTCAAATAGTATCCCTTCCCCTATGCTTACCAATGACTCTATTCCTTACTCTTTTATTTTTCTTCATAGCACTTCTCATTTTCTAAAATCACACATTCATTTGTCTACTTATTTATTATATACCTTCTTCATGAGGTCAGGGCTTTGCGTTTTAAAGAAATATATTATTTTAACCACCTATCCTAGTTTGGGATGTCCTAGGAGCAGACCCAGACAAGAATTTGAGTGTGATTGTTTATATGGGATATTATCCCAGGAAATGCCAGTAAGAGTATGAAGAAGTGAGACAGGAATGAGAAAGCAGTCAATAAAGGATGTTACCACTGTAGGTAACTGGAGCTTAATCCTGCATGGGAACTCTGGGCCTCAAAGAATATACTCTGAGGGGTATGACTGCCGAGCTATTAATATACCAACTCCTGTTAATCACTGAATGAGGGTTGTTTCTGGGTGTGTTAATTCTTATGTACTTCTGGCCTGATGAACCCACTGCCCATGGGCACACCTTATTGCTGAAGAGAGTTAACAGGCGAAGAGATGCAGATTCTGGTAATTAAAAGTGGGATGGTATGCACTATATTGGTAAGGCCTGCAGGTATATGGGTAGGGACAAAACAACACCTGCTATCTCATTCTATTCTCTGTACCTTGAATGTGCCTGGTGTATAGTAGATACTCAGTAAATACATGAACATTAAATGAAACTTGTTCACATGTTAAGGGAACATAATAGGTGATCTGCTTGCCTATCTCAGCCTCACAAAGTGCTGGGATTACAGGCATGAGGCACTGCACCTGGCCTCAGAAATGTATTTTAACTCCTTATAACGCCATCTGTTTTTTTTTTTTTCCACTGCTTGAAAGCTTACAGGATTATTTTTTAATTTACACTTGCCTAAGTCTGCCTTCAGTAAGCAGTCCTTGAGCTAACTCTTAAAGGAAGTATAGGAGTGTGTAAGTGGAGGAAGTGGCACGTGCTGAAGGGAGCAGCCAGGAGTTTGTGTGACTGGAGCACAGAGGTTGGGGAGAGATGGCAGGTAGGGAGGCTGGGCTTGCAGGCAGTTGCGGTATGATCTGTGTGGCAGATTGTATTTTCTACAGATGCCCACAATAACATCTCCACACTTGCTCATCTATAATGTGACCCGATTTTTTTTTTTTTTTTTTTTTGAGGCAGAGTCTTGTTCTGTCATCCAGGCTGGAGTACAGTGGCACGATCTCGGCTCACTGCAACCTCTGCCTCCCAGGTTCAAGTGATTCTCTTGCCTCAGCCTCCCGAGTAGCTGGGATTATAGGCATGCACCACCATGTCCAGCTAGTTGTTGTAGTTTTAGTAGAGACAGTGTTTCGCCATGTTGTCCAGGTTGGTCTCGAACTCCTGACCCCAAGTGATCCACCTGCCTCGACCTCCTAAAGTGCTGGGATTATAGGCATGTGCCACTGCACCCGGCCCTGATATTCTTTTAATTGCAAGGTAAAGTCTATGTACCCTCCCCTTGCATCTGGACAAATTTGCTTATAACCAACAAAATGTGGCAAAAGTGACACTAAAAATTCAGAGTCTGTTAAATGATGACGTAGCTTCCACTTTGTTCTCTGGAGGACTTGCACCTGGGACTCTGAAATGCTCTACCTTGAAGCCATCAAGCTACAAAGAAACCAAGCCACAAGGAGAGGCTACACATAGGTGCTGTCTTCAGCAGTCTTGATCTTCTCCACCTGGCCCAGGGACCAGACTAGTGAGCGAATGATCCTTCAGATGATCCTAATCACCATCTGCTGAGATACTTTCAGATAAGGCCCTAGATATCAAGAAACAGAGACAAACTCTGTTCCCATACCCTTTCCAAGTCTCTGACCCCCACGATCCATGAATCTAATAAGATGGTTGCTGTTTTATACCACTAAGCTTAGAGTAGTTTATTACCCAGGCATAATAACTGAACACTAACCATGTCAGAGTCAGGCATAATAACTGAACACTAACCATGTCAGGGCTTCCCGAGGAAATGGGGAATCATTGAAGTGGTTTCTGGATATAGAGTAACCTAGTCAGACATGGGATTAAACAGTTGTATAGTACAAAGTCTCAGGGTTCTACAACTCTCCTACAGTAATGTAGGAGACAAGGTAATGATGGTCCCTATATTTATGCAGACTGGTGACCTTGGTTGCTGTGGATGAACTGTCAAGAGCCAGAACTAGAAGTGAACTACTAATGAGACTAGTATAATAGTCTGGATAGGAGAAGAGGAGGGCCTGATCTAGGGTAGTAGCCATGAAAATGAAGAAAAGGTAGATATCAGAAATGTTTCGGAGGTAGATCCAGTAGAACCATGAGACAGGTAGAAGCTTGGAATGACTCCCAAGTGTCTGGCTCATGGAGGATGGTGGTATAATTTCCCAGGTCAGAGATCACAGGAGGAGAGACCAGTTTGAAGGGAGAGATGATAGATTAAGATTTGGATGCGGGCCAGGCACGATGGCTCACGCCTGTAATCCCAGCACTTTGGGAGGCTGAGGTGGGCAGATCACCTGAGGTCGGGAGTTCGAGACCAGCCTGACCACCATGGAGAAACCCCATCTCTACTAAAAATACAAAATTAGCTGGGCGTGGTGACACATGCCTGTAATCCCAGCTACTCAGGAGGCTGAGGCAGGAGTATCACTTGAACCCGGGAAGTGGAGGTTGCGGTGAGCCGAGATCACGCATTGCACTCCACCCTGGGCAGCAAGAGTGAAACTCCATCTCAAAAAAAAAAAAAAAAGATTTGTTGATTCTGAGGTGCCTGAGGGTATGTCCAGGCATCATTTGGACATATAACAGAGGCCTGGGCTATAAATAATATCTTTGGACCTTAACAGTATATATTTAGTAATTAAGGCCATGGAAGTGAATGGCATGGCAGTTGGAGAAGACACAGAATGAGAAGGGCCTAGACCCAAATAATGGGGAATTAAGATGTTTAAGGGACTGGCCAAAGAAGAAGACCCCCATAAAGGATTTTCTGAAATTATTGAATAGGTAGTAAAAGAAACAGAAGCATCTGGTGTCAGAATACCTACGACAGGACAGAATATTAATAAAAAGAGAAAGTGGTCAGTAATAACCCATATCTCAAAGAGCAAGGATGACAAGGACTGATAAGTGGCCATTGAATCTGGTAATTATAAAGTCACTGGTGCCTTTGCAAGAGCAGTTTCTCTGGAGTGGTGGGAATAATGAACAACAGGCAATGGACAAGGACTTAGTGCAGAGTGAAGAGAAATATGAGTTCCCTAAACAGGCAGGGAAAGAGAAAGGGGCATTGAAATCGAAAATGGCAGGGAGAGGAGGGAAAAGGGGTGGGCGAGTGGGATGACTCAAGCCTTTGTCAATTATACTGCAGGCCTTTGTTTGTGAGAGAGGCAGGGTGGTGCAGGGGTTAAGAGGACAGGCTTTGGAGCCAGGCTGCCCGTATTTGTGTTGAGTTTCACCACTATTTACCAGCTGTCTAAACTTGGGCAAGTTACTTAATGTCTTTGTCCTCAGTTTCCTCATCTGTAAAGGATAATTGTAACCACTTCTTAGATTTATGTGAGTGCTTAGAAGCAACCAATAAATATTAGCTCTCATTATTATTATTATCATCATCATCATCATCATCGTCATGATCATTACTACACATGTAAACTCTGGCTTCTTCTCTCAATAATATCTACTGCTCTTGTTGTGGGGCAGTGATTTTCAAAGTATGATCCAGGTCCCTGAAGCTCTCTCAGAGGGTCTGGGAGATCAAAACTATTTTCATAATACAAAGACACAATTTGCCATTTTCACTCACATCCTCTCACAAGTGTACACTGCAGTTTTCCAGAGGCTACATGATATTGCAGATTGATGTAGAAACAAATATGAAAATCCAGATGTCTTTTATTAAGCCAGACACAAAAGTAATTTTAAAAAATGTCAAAGAATGTCACTCTTCTCATTTATTTTGGTTGTGGTTTAGAAACTATATTTTCCATAAAAATGTTTTATTTATGTTAACATGTAATGGGTTTATTTTTGTTAGATGAATGCAAACTAAATATTTAAAAAATTTATCCATTAACATTTCCAAAATGGTAAACATTCAAAAGATATCCACAAAACAAAAGCTCTTGGAAGCTATCAATAATTTCTAAGAAAATTATTAGAAAGGGAAACTAACACCTAAAAGTTTTGAGAATAATTGCTCTAGGGACTGAATCAGAATCAGAACAAGAAGTGTTCACTAGTTTGTACTTCTTTCTCTGGTCACACAAGACCGCTTGCTTTTCCCTAAGGAAATAATTTATGTTTACAGCTCTGAATCTTTGGTGTGCACTTCCCTCAGTTCACCTTTCTTTGACTGTCAAAACTCCGCATATCCTATGAGACACTTATCTTCTCAGTTTCATTGGCTTACAGTGATGAGGGTCCTCAGCTTACCTTTTCAGAAGCTGCCCCAAATCCAGCGTCCTTATGTTCCTTTCCGTGGTCTCCTGTTTACCAACCACAAACATAGCGGTAGCTAGCCTCCAAACTGAACAGAAGTGGGAGAAGAGCCCTCTTCCAAATTCTTTGTCAAACTTTATCACCTGGGCTCCCAAGTAACACTTCTTGTTCACTGAGTCTCATAAAACTGCTACTTTGGTTTTTGCTCACAAGCCCCTTTCTATCACAGTCAGTTTCGTCCTGAGTGAGAAATGCAATATTACCCTTCTCCCTATAACTTCATCTTTCTTGTAGTATTTAGGGGGTCAAACACTAAAAATATTTTCTTCATAATAGTAGCACTTCTACCAGGTTCTGAACCTTATTTTAAGCTCAGCTGGGATTTCCTGTTGTCATCACCATCATCATCATCATTATTCTAATTCTTATATACATTCTGACCCCCACAATAATTCTGTAAGGAATATATAATCCCATTATGTTAGTTATCTATTGCTGTGTAACAGATTACCCCCAAAACATAGTGGCTTTAAACATTTATTATCTCAGAGTTTCTGTGGGTTGGGAATCTGGGCTGACTTAGCTGGTTCAGCTGCTTCAGGGACTCACAGGCTATAACTGAGGTGCCGACCGGGGCTGTGGTCATCTCAAGCCTCGACTGAGAAAGATTTGCTTCCCAGCCCATTCACATGGTTGTTGGTAGGATTCAGTTGCCCAATGGCTGTTGGCTAGACACCTCTCTCAGTCCTTCCCACATGAGGCTCTCTAAATGACAGCTTGATTCATCAAAGTATATAAGCTAAAAAGGCAATAGAGAAAAACCCAGTAAGAAGGTAGTCAGTCTTTTGTATCCCTATCACGGAAGTGGCATTCCATCACTTTTGCAGAATTCTATTTTTTAGAAGCAAGTCACTAGGTTCAGCTCACATTGAAGGCAACAGGATTACACAACGGCATGAATACCAGCATCATTTAGGGTCATCTTAAAAGGTAGCTGCCACACGCATTTTCCTTGATGGTGAAACTGAAACTCAATGAAGTTGAGTAATTTGATGAAGATCACTCAGTTAATAAACGGCAGGGTTGGATTTGATCTTAAGTCTTTCTGACCCCAAAGCATACCTTTAGGATTTCATACATTTTTACATTGTGTTTATCACTGTGGCAAACAATTTCCCCCATTTAACTGCAGCCTAATAAGGGAAGGAGGAGCTTGTGCTCCCTATGGTGACAAAAATGTTGGTAAATAAACTGATGGATGAATACATGAATCAATTAAAATATTAATAGTCCATGTATTGGAATTGTACACACAGAAATTACGAAACCAGGCTTCTAACTAAAAAGCCAGGACAGTAAAATAGAGCATGGATCAAACTAAGAGAAGGGTGAAAATGGGCAACCCAGATAAACTATTGACCCCATGCAGTTCTTCAAATTTCTTTTTCCTTCTGTGTGAAATATGGGCTTTCTATTTTGGTTGGCAGAGATGAATCCTGTACGTTGCCAGAATCCAAACAGTAGAATGACCAAGAATACTCAAAAGGCATTCTGAATAAAGCTATATCCATGCCCCATCCAAAATGTATTAATCGATTTATTTTTAATTGATAGGATAGGATATAATTTTTTCTCCCAGGCTGGAGTGCAGTGGCACAATCCTAGTTCACTGCAGCCTTAAACTTTTGGGCTCATGCTATCCTCCCATAGCTAGGACCACAGGGGCATGCCACCATGCCCAGCTAATTTTTTATTTTTATTTTTGTAGAGCTGGGGTCTCGAACTCCTGACCTCAAGTGATCCTTCCTTGAGGATCCTTCCTTGAGGATCCTCCCTCGAGGATCCCAAAGCACTGACATCCAAAGCACTAGGATTACAGGAGTGAGCCACTACACCAGACCAAAAAATGTATTTAAACTACATATTTATGTGTGTTTAACACAGAAAGTCCTAACCTATGTCACTATGATGCTAGAAAGGAAAGAAAACGGTAGCAGCCAAAATATTTATGCTAGAAGAGATGGAAGGAGCAGAAAGTTTCATGCAAATTTGGTTGTTTGGATTATTCCTTTACCTCATAATAATTGGGTTATTTATTAATAAAATATTACCTGTAAAGGTTACATTTTCAATAAATCAGATTTTATTGGTGGATATTTTTGACATACATTTTGTCCGAATAGTTCCGTAGTTCCTGCTTTTTATGGGACCTCTAAGACGCTGTCAGGAATATGATGTTTTGCTATGGAAAGGGACTGACTTCTATCACCAGTTTACCAGTCAGTGACAGCTTGCTGAGAAATAGTTGCTGGACCTCTAATTTTCTTTCTTCTGTTATACCCTTAGATGTTAGTTTCTGGTGAGGACAATGACTCTGAAGAACTGATCAGAAGCAGTAACAGTGTAGCCCCGTATATGAAGGGGAGGAAACTAGCAGTAAAGAATTCCTGGCCGGGTGCGGTGGCTCATGCCTGTAATCCCAGCACTTTGGGAGGCTGAGGCAGGCAGATCGCCTGAGGTTGGGAGTTCGAGACCAGCCTGACCAACATGGAGAAACCCCATCTCTATGAAAAATACAAAATTAGCCGGGTGTGGTGGCAGGCACCTGTAATCCCAGCTACTCAGGAGGCTGAGGTAGGAGAATCGCTTGAACCTGAAAGGCCGAGGTTGCAGTGAGCTGAGATTGAGCCATTGTACTCCAGCCTGGGCAACTAGAGCAAAACTCCGTCTCAAAAACAAAACAAAACAAAAAAAAGATTTCCTGTGATTGTGATAGTCTCACTTTATTAGCCCATTTACACAGAAATCATTTTTAAAAATCCTTTCTGAGGCCAGGCGCAGTGGCTCAGGCCTGTAATCCCAGCACTTTGAGAGGCCGAGGCTGGTGGATCACCTGAGGTTAGGAGTTTGAGACCAGCCTGGCCAACATGGTGAAACCCTGTCTCCACTAAAACTACAAAAATCAGCCAGGTGTGGTGACAGGCACCTATAATCCCAGCAACTCTGGAGGCTGAGGCAAGAGAATCGCTTGAACCCAGGAGGCAGAGGTTGAAGTGAGCCGAGATCGTGCCATCGCACTCCAGCCTGGGTGACGAGCAAGACTGCATCTCAAAAAAAAAAAAAAAAAAAAAATCCTCTCTGAAAAGTGGGAATGGGATGAACACACTCCTGAAAACATAAAATTTTAACCTAGCTATTGAATAGATCAGTACAACATAAGAAGCCACCCTAGAGAACAGTCATGTAATAGTGGTCCTAGCTTTTGTGGTTTTCCTAAAACATCCCCAGGTATAAGCATCACAGCTAGGTGGGCGATCTCTCCATAGCCTGGATACTTAGAGACATAAATTTAGTGGCTGGGCCCTAAGCTGTAACTATCTGATTCTTCCATTCTACTTTCTAGTTCTGTTAATTCAGTAAGGAGTTTTACAGAAAATCACCAGTGAAGAACTTAGTCTCTAGAAAATCCTAAACTTATTAAAACATTTAGACACTTCTGCGAGATCCTATAAGCTTGCTGATATTACAGAGTTGAGGAGTCACCACTTGGAAGTTTAGTCTATATAGGGGGAGGGTTGAAGGTGACTATCTCTGTAGGCTTAAGCATTACAAAAGTGGTAGCTTCATGACAATGGGGCAGTGCATTTAAATTTTTTTTCAATTGTCGAACAGGAATTTTATTTTCTCTGAAGATTTTGCCAAAGTGCCCGGGATGTTACTGTTTATAAGATTAGATAGGTCATTTGCTGTTGTCAAATAACATTTGCAATTACTGAGCAAGACTCCTTTAGCCATAAATCTATGCTAACCTGTCCAGGACATTCATTCCACAACTCTTTGCTGACAGTACACAAGTTATCATATAGCTGCATGGGAGTGTGAGGTACAGTTCTATTTTCAGCTCACCCTTTGGCTTGCTCTATAACCTTGGGAAAATCACTTCTAGGCCCTGTGCCACAGACCTGCCATTTGTAAATTAGGGCTGTTTAGTAATCCTCCTCTGGCCAGGTCAATGGAAGTCATGAATTCTGGAGCTGGGCAATTAAGAACTTCTAAACACTCCCTGAGAGTGCTATTTCAACATTCATTCTTTCGAACTTTATCACATACATAATGTGGTATACATACTTCTTGAACATTTGATCATATTTTTGCTCTAGTAACACTTCAACATAGAATACATTAGAATGATTTTCCTAGCTGGGCACAGTGGCTCGTGCCTGTAATCCCAGCACTTTGGAAGGCCAAGGCGGGTGCATTGCTTGAGCCTAGGAGTTTGAGTCCAGCCTGGCAACATGGCAAAACCCCATCTCTATAAAAAAAAAATACAAAAATTAGCTGGGTGTGGTGGCATGCACCTATAGTCCCAGCTACTCAGGAGGCTGAGGTGGGAGGATCAAGTGAGCCTGGGAGGTCAAAGCTACAGTGAGCTGTGCATACACCACTGCACTCCAGCCTGGGCAACAGAGTAAGATCCTGTCTCAAAAAACAAATGATAATAAAAGGATGATTTCTCTAAATCTGGATAGTCTCACCTAAATTCCTTCCAACCTTACTGCTAAGAGAGAGTATAAATTATTATATTTTACATATTCATTTCCATTTCTCCTACCCATCATACAGGTACACTTGAATCATGTCCACTGGATTTCATGGAGGCAGGAGCTTAACCAGGATCCATTCACTCTGTTTTAGTTAGTAGATGGGAATCAATGTTGTTAGAACAAATGGACATTTTTTTAAAAAAATTCATACATTTAAGCCTCTCATAAACTTAAAACACCTACATTTACATCATGTTATCTTCTTATCCTTATGTAAGGAAAATGTCAGCTAGAGCCTTCTTCCCCTTTGCAATCTAAATAAGATCATCCCAGACATCCAGTTTGGGTGTCCATAGCCCTTCAAAGATTACCATCACTAGTAATTTCTCTTTTTTTTTTTTTTTTTTTGAGACTGTGTTTCTGTCACCCAGGCTGTAGTGCAGTGGTATGATCTCAGCTCACTGCAGCTTTGACCTTACTGGCTCAATAGATCCTCCCACTTCAGCCTCCCTAGTAGCTAGGACTATAGACACATGCCTGACCAACTTTTTTGTAGAGGGCATTTCATCATGTTATCCAGGCTGGTCTCAAACTCCTGGACTCAAGTGATCCACCCGCCTCAGCCTCCCAAAGTGCTGGGATTACAGGCAAGAGCTGCTGCACCTGGCCGATTTCTGAGGGGCCTATTTCCTTCTGTCCTTTCTACTCCTGAGTCCTTACTTCTACGTACACTGTCTTTTCACTGTTCCAACCACCTTAACATCAGCCTTTCCCTCAGTTGCTACAAAACCCCATTCACATAAAACTTTAGTGAGATTTTAAGATTTGGAAAAATAACTTTAAATGTATATATTAGACACTCTTGTTCTATAAAAAGTCAATTTTTCAACCCTTTCCCCAGAGATTCTCATTATTCCTTAATTCTGTGTACCACCCAGCCTTCTCCCCTTGACTTGTGTCTCCCCTCCCCTGCTTGCTTGGCTCAACCCTTCTCACCACTTTATTTTTCTTTATCTCAGGAGGAAAAATTAATTTCTCTCAGGGTTCAGGCAGGGCAGTTTTTCTTGTGTTGCCAGGGCTTCTGCTCATACCCATATTTTCAGAATGTCATTTTATACCCGAAACAGATTATCAGGGTATTTTCCCAAATAAAGACAGGTTTTTTTTCTCCATAAGAATAATTCTGGTACTATGTCTTACTAATTTATCTTCATTATATTCAACAATGTAGACTTATTTATGTATAGTCATCACATTTGCAAACTAATTAGTATTCTACTTTTCTCATTATCTTATACATACCTTCCCGTTTATTATTATAATATAGCCCATGTTTGCTACTTTAACATGTTTCCTCCCAATTATTGGGTATTTGATTAGTTTTGATGATATTCCCAAATGTAGATTATTAGCTGAAAACAGTTTCATAGATTGTGTGCTTTGCTACAGCACTCTTGAAAACAGTTGTTCTAATAAATAATTTTATCAATTTAACTCCATCAATATTCTCTTTTTAAATTTTCAATTAGCACTGCAGCAATGCTAATAATTTCCCCAAAATTAACTTTTCTGAGTTTCTTCATGTGTGAACTATTTACACATATACTTTGTTTTGTTTGTTTGTTTTGTTTATGAGACAGAGTTTCGCTCTTGTCGCCCAGGCTGGAGTGCAATCTCGACACACTGCAACCTTTGCCTCCCAGGTTCAACAGATTCTCCTGCTTCAGTCTCCCAAGTAGCTGGGATTACAGGCATGTGCCACCATGCCCAGCTAATTTTTTGTATTTAGTAGAGACAGGATTTCACCATGTTGGCCAGGCTGGTCTCAACTCCTGACCTCAGGTGATCCACCTGCCTTGGCCTCCCAAAGTGCTGGGATTACAGGCATGAGCCACTGCGCCCACCCTACACATATACTTTGACTTTGTTCAGTAAAATCTGGGTATTGATTTTAACACCTTTATCAAGATGTAATTCAAATATAATTTCTCCATTGAAAGTGTACAATTCCATGAATTTTAATATGTTCACAGAGTTGTGCAAATATCACCACAATTTTACAACATTTTATTATGCCAAAGATTGCTGGGTCATATGGTAACTCTGTTTAACTGTTTCAGTAACTACTAGACTGTTTTTCAAAGTGGTGGTACCATTTTACAATCCCACCAGCAGTATATAAGGGTCCCAATTCCTCCACATTCTTGCTGTGTTAGTTTGCTAGGGCTGCCAAAACAAAATACCACAAACTGGGTGGCTTAAACATCAGAAATGTATTTGCTCACAATTCTGGAAACTTGAAATCCAAGATCAAGGTATGAGAAGGTTTGGTTTCTCCCAAGAGCTCTTTCCTTGGCTTGCAGATGGCTGCCTTCTCATTGTGTCCTTGCATAGCCTTTTCTCTGTGCACATATCCCTGGTGTCTCTTCCTCCTCTCATGAAGATACCAGTCATATTGGATTAGGGTCTTACCTTTATGACCTCATTTAACCTTAAGTACTTGTCTAAAGGGCCAATATTCAAATATAGTCACATTGGGGGTTAGAGCTTCAACACAGGAATCTTAGGGGGATACAATTCAGTCTATACACTTGCCAACACTAGTTACTATCTATCTTTTTGATTATAGCCATTCTAGTGGCTGTGAAGTAGTATCTCATTATGGTCTTGATTTGCATTTACTTGACGGCTAGTAATGTTGTGCATCTTCCAGTGCTTATTGACATTTATAGAACTGGCTATTCAAATCCTTTGCCCTGATTTATTTCCTTCCTTCCTTCCTTCCTTCCTTCCTTCCTTCCTTCCTTCCTTCCTGCCTGCCTGCCTGCCTGCCTACCTGCCTTCCTTCCTTCCCTCCCTCTCTCTTTCTTTCTCTTTAAGACAGAATTTTGCTCTGTTACCCAGGCTGGAATACAGTGGTGCTAACTCTGGCTCACTGCAAATTCTGCCTCCAGGTTCAAGCAATTCTCCTGCCTCAGACTCTTGTGTAGCTGGGATTATAGGCATGTACCACTACACCTGGCTAATTTTTGTGTATTCAGTAGAGACGGGGTTTCGCCATGTTTCGCTGGTCTTGAACTCCTGGCCTCAAGTGATCCATCCACCTCAGCCTCCCAAAGTGCTGGGATTACAGACATGAGCCACCGTGCCCGGCCCTAATTTATTTCTTTGTTATAACAGATATTAATTCTATAATAGATTACTTGCATTATATAGTATATTGGTGTGTGTATATATACACACATATATACATACACATACACTATATTGTATACTATAACCATATAGATATCAAGCAGACTAGATGCTGCCACAGGATAATTTTTTTACATCTTGGGGATAGTGATAGCCTTTCTAGGAAAGACTAAAAGCAATAACAAAAAACCCTAGAAAGTTAGAAAAAGTAATGTGACTATCAAATCAAAAATAATTCAGCCAGGTATGGTGGCTCATGCCTGTAATTCCAGCACTTTGGAAGTCCAAGGTGGGTCAATTGCTTGAGTCCAGGAGTTTGAGATCAACCTGGGCAACATCGCAAAAACTTGTCTCTACAAAAAATTAGCCTGGCATGGTGGCACATGCCTGTAGTCCCAGCTACGTGGAAGGCTGAGGAGGGATGATCACCTGAGCCCCTGAAGTTGATGTGAGCCCCTGAAGTTGAGGTTTCAGTGAGCCATGGCTGCCACTGCACTCCAGCCTGGGTGACAGAGTGAGACCCTGTTGCAATAATAATAATAATAATTCACTGCAAAAATACAGTAAACAAGCCAAAAGACAAGGGGGGTAAAGAATAAGCAATTTATTCACATTGGACTAATTTCATTATTTTATATATATGTGCATGTATACATATCTATGCACTACAATTTTTAAAAAGACCAACAACTGAATAGAAAATTAAAAATTAAATTTGATAATGTACTGTATGGAGGTGTGTTGAAACAGTGGTCCTGACAAATTGTTATGGGGGCCACAACTGACATGAACTGTATGGAGATCAATTTGGTAACATATATGGAATGTTTTAAGTCCCTACTTTACAATATAGTCAACACATACATACATACATTTATAATTTTTCTTAACCTATGGAATGTCTTTGAAAGGATATGCAAGAAACTGGTCAACAGTGGTAGTCTAAGAGGAAAGAAAGCTAGGGGCAGGGGGCAGTGGAGGATGAAAACTTTCTTTTCACTGCACATATTTTTGACAGAATTGAAAATTTTTACCATGTCATGCATATTATCTAGTCTTCTGTACTAAAAAAAAAAAAAAGGAAAAGAAAATGAAATGTGGATATAAGACTGAATGATTTGAAAGCTATTGCAAGATGGCCGATTAGAAGCAGCTGCAGTCCACAGCACTCACTGAGGGGAATGTAAAGGCGCGAGTGAATTCAGCACCTTCAACTTTAAATATCCAGGTTCTTGCATTGGGACTAACTAGGCAAATAAGTCGACCCACGGAGAATGAAGAAAAGCAGGGGGGTGGGGGACAACAGCCCATCTGGGAGCGACAGGGAGCCAAGGGAACCCCCATCTCTAGCCAAGGGAAGTAGTGAGTAATTGTGCGACCCTGCCTGGGAAAGCACGCTTCTCCTACAGATCTTTGCAACCCCATGGATCAGGAGTTCCCCTGCTGAGCCCATGTCACCTGGCCACCTGGGCCTTGGGACCAAAGCACAGAGCTGTGTGGAATCTTGGCAGAGCAGCCGCTGAGGCACACACAGAGACTAGGGAGTTTTACATACTCCAGCCCCAGGATCCCTGGCAAGGTGGGAAATCCCTCCCTACATCTCCTTAGGAAGGCGGCTGAATGCAGGAAGCCAATCAGCATCATTCTGTGGACCCCACTTCCATCGTACCCCACGAGTTGAGACCCAGTGGCTTGGAATTCCAGCCAGCCAATGGCAACAGGCTGGAATCTGCCTGAGACGGGTCTAGGTTCCAGAGAGGGAGGGGCGGCCGCCGTCTCAGCAGTTCAGTAATAGACTCAGCGGTTCCAGCCTAATGGCTTTGAAGAATACAAATGGTCCGAACGAGGAAGGGTCCCCCACAACGCAGCACAGTGGCCTTGCTAGATTGTGGTCAGACTACTTCTTTAATCAGGACTCTGATCCTGGGCAGGATCTCCCTTCAAGGGCTTCAGACACTCCAGCCAGAGTTCTACAAATAGAGCTCTCATCTCTCTTTGGGATGGAGCTCCCATGGGGAGGGGCAGCTGCCATCTCTGTGGTTTGGTTGACTCAACCATTCCAGCCTGCTGGCCAGAAGAATACAAATGATCTGGATGAGGAACGGTCCCCCCAACACAGCACACTTACTCTACCAAAAAGCAGCCAGATTGCTTCTTTTTTTTTTTTTGAAATGAAGTCTAGCTCTGTCACCAGGCTAGAGTGCAGTGGCGCAGTCTCAGCTCACTGCAACCTCCACCTCCGGGGTTCAAGCGATTCTCCTGCCTCAGCCTTCCGAGTAGCTGGGATTACAGGCATGCGCCACCATGCCAGGCTAATTTTTGTATTTTTAGTAGAGACGGGGTTTCACCGTATTGGCCAGGAGGGTCTCCATCTCCTGACCTCGTGATCCGCCCACCTCAGCCTCCCAAACTGCTGGGATTACAGGCGTGAGCTACCGTGCCCGGCCCACACTGCTTCTTTAAGCAGGTCCCTGATCCCGTTCCTCTTGACTGGGTGAGACCTCTCAACAGGGGTCTCTAGCCACCTCCTACAGGTGTGTTGGGGCAGGCAACAGGTCAGTACTCCCCTGGGATGGAGCTTCCAGAGGAAGGACCTGGTTGCCATCTTTGCTGTTTTGTATCCTTCACTGGTGATACTTCCAGATATGGGAAAAACTGAGGCAACTAGGGTCTGGAGCAGACCCCTAGCAAACCACAGCAGCCCTTCGGTAGAGTGGCCTGGTTATTAAAAGTAAAACAAACAAACAGAAAACAACAATAACAACATCAACAGAAAAGAAAGACTCCACAAAAACCCCATTCAAAGGTCAGCAACCTCAAAGTTCAAAGGCAGATAAGCCCACAAAGATGAGAAATAATCAATGCAAAAACACTGAAAACTCAAAAAGCCAGAGTGCCTCTCCTCCAAATGACCACAACACCTTCCAGCAAGGGCACAGAACTGGACTGAGGCTGAGATAACTGAATTGACAAAAGTAGGCTTCAGAAGGTGGGTAATAACGAACTTTGCTGAGCTAAAGGAGCATGTTGTAACCAATGCAAAGAAACTAAGAATCGTGATAAAACAATACAGAAGCTGATAGCCAGAATAGCCAGTTTAGAGAAGATCATAACTGACCTTATGAAGCTGAAAGCACAACATGAGAACTTCACAAAGCAACCACAGGTATCAATAGCAGAATAGCATGAAAAGGAATGAACAAAACCTCTGAGAAATACGGGATTATGTAAAGAGACCAAACATACAAATGATTGAGGTACCTGAAAGAGATGGAGAGAATGGAACCAGGTTGGAAAACATACTTCAGGATATCATCCAGGAGAACTTCTCCAACCTGGCAAGACAAGCCAACATTCAAATTCAGGAAGTGCAGAGAGCCCCAGTAAAATACTCCATGAGACCATCAACCCAAGACACATAATCATCAGATTATCCAAGGTTGAAATGAAAGAAAAAATGTTAAGAGCAGCCAGGAGAAAGGCCAGATAATGGCCAGGTGTGGTGGCTCAAGCCTGTAATCCCAGCACTTTGGGAGGCTGAGGCAGGTGGATCACAAGGTCAGGAGATCGAGACCATCCTGGCTAACATGGTGAAACCCTGTCTCTACTAAAAATACAAAAAATTAGCTGGGCGTGGTGGCGGGTGCCTGTAGTCCCAGCTACTTGGGAGGCTGAGGCAGGAGAATGGTGTGAACCCAGGAGGAGGAGCTTGCAGTGAACCGAGATTGTGCCACTGCACTCTAGCCTGGGTGACAAAGCGAGACTCCGTCTCAAAAAAAAAAAAAAAAGAAAGCCAGATCACTTACAAAGGTGACCAGACTAAGAGAGTAACAGCTGACCTCTCAGCAGAAACCCTACAAGCCAGAAGAGATTGGGGGCCAATATTCAATATTCTTAAAGAAAAGAATTTCCAACCCAGAATTTCATATCCAATCAAACTAAGCCTCATAAGTGAAGCAGAAATAAGATCCTTTTTAGACAAGCAAATGCTGAGGGAATTTGTCACCACCAGGCCTACCTTGCAAGAGCTCCCGAAGGAAGCACTAAATATGGAAAGCAAAAACCATTATGAGCCACTACAAAAACACTGAAATACACAGACCAGTGACACTATGAAGCAACCAGATAAACAAGTCTGCAAAATAACCAGCTAGCATCATGACGGCAGGATCAAATTCACACATAACAATACTAATCTTAAATGTAAATGGATTAAATGCCCCCGATTAAAAGACACAGAATGGCAAGCTGTATAAAAAGCTAAGATCCATTGGTATGCTTTCTTCAAGAGATCCATCTCATGTGCAAAGACATACATAGGCTCAAAATAAAGGGATGGAGGCAAATTTACCAAGCAAATAAAAAATAGAAAAAGGCAGAGGTCATGATCCTAGTTTCTGACTAAACAGACTTTAAACCAATAAATATCAAAAGACAAAGAAGAGCATTACATAATGGTGAAGGGTTCAATGCAACAAGAAGAGCTGACTATCCTAAATATATACACACTCAATACAGGAGTACTCAGATTCATAAAGCAAATTCTTAGAGACGTACAAAGAGACTTAAACTCCATGCAATAGTAATGGGAGACTTTAACACCCCACTGACAAAATTATTAGATAGATCATTGAGAGAGAAAATTAACAAAGATATTCAGGACCCAAACTCAGCTCTGGATCTAAAGGATCTGATAGAGATCTACAAAACTCTCCACCCAAAAACAATAGAATATACATTCTTCTCAGTGCCACATGGCACTTTCTCTAAAATTGATTACACAATTGGAAGTAAAACTCTCCTCAGCAAATGCAAGAGAACTGAAGTTATAACAGTCTGTCACAACTACATGGAAATTGAACACCTGCTCCTGAATGACTCTCAGGTAAATAATAAAATTAGGCAGAAATCAATAAATTTTTTGAAACTAATGAGAACAAAGAGACAATGTACCAGAATCTCTGGCATGCAGCTAAAGGAGTGTTAAGAGGGAAATGTTTAGTGCTAAATGCCCACACCAAAAAGCTAGAAAGATCTCAAGCTAACAACCTAACATCTCAACTAAAAGAACTAGAGAACCAAGAGCAAAGAAACCCCAAAGTTAGGCCGGGCGCGGTGGCTCAAGCCTGTAATCCCAGCACTTTGGGAGGCCGAGACGGGCGGATCACGAGGTCAGGAGATGGAGACCATCCTGGCTAACACGGTGAAACCCCGTCTCTACTAAAAAATACAAAAAACTAGCCGGGCGAGGTGGCGGGCGCCTGTAGTCCCAGCTACTCAGGAGGCTGAGACAGGAGAATGGCCCGAACCCGGGAGGCGGAGCTTGCAGTGAGCTGAGATCCGGCCACTGCACTCCAGCCTGGGCGACAGAGCGAGACTCCGTCTCAAAAAAAAAAAAAAAAAAAAAAAAAAAAAAAAAAAAAAAAAAGAAACCCCAAAGTTAGCAGAAGACAAGAAATAACCAAGATCAGAGCTGAAGTGAAGGAGACAGAGACATAAAAAAACCTTCCAAAAAAATCAAATCCAGGAGCTGGGGTTTTGAAAAAATTAATAACACCACTAGCTAGATTAATAAAGAAGAAAAGAGAGAAGAATCAAATAAACACAATCAGAAATGATAAGGGGTATATCACCCCACAGAAATACAAACAACCATCAGAGAATACTATAAACACCTCTATGCACATAAACCAGGAAGTCTAGATGAAATGGATAAATTCCTGGACACATACACCCTCCCAAGACTGAACCAGGAAGAAATTGAATCCCTGAATAGACCAATAACAAGCTGTGAAATTAAGACAGTAATAAATAGCTTACCAACCCAAAAAAGCCTAGGACTGGCAGATTCACAGCTGAATTCTACCAGAGGAACAAAGAAGAGCTGGTACCATTTCTACTGAAACAATTCCAAAAAATTGAAAAGGAGGGACTCTTCCCTAACTCATTGTATGAGGCCAGAATCATCCTGATACCAAAACCTGCAAAGACACAGCAAAAAAGGAAACTTCAGGCCAATACCTTTGATGAACATCAATGCAAAAATCCTCAATAAAATACTGGCAAACTGGGCTGGGCATGGTGGCTCATGCCTGTAATCCCAGCACTTTGGGATGACAAGGCAGGCAGGTCACTTGAGGTCAGGAGTTCCAGACTAGCCTGGTCAACATGGCAAAACCCCATCTCTACTAAAAATGCAAAAAATTAGTCAGGCATGGTGGTGCACGCCTGTCATCCCAGCTACTCAGGAGGATGAGGCAGGAGAATCGCTTGAACCTGGGAGGTGGAGGTTGCAGTGAGCTGAGATTGTGTCACTGCACTCCAGCCTGGGTGACAGAGCAAGACTCTGTCTAAAAAAAAAAAAAAAAAAAAAAAAAAAAAAAATACTTGCAAACTGAATTCAGTGGCACTTCAAATAGCTTATCCATGACGATCAAGTAGGCTTCATCCCTGGGATGCAAGGTTGGTCCAACATACAAAAATCAATAAATGTGATTCAACACATAAACAGAACTAAAGACAAAAACCACATGCAGAAGACCTTTGATTACATTCAACATTCCTTCATGTTAAAAAACTCTCAATAAACTAGGTATTGAAGAAACACCTCAAAATAATAAGAGCCGTATATGACAAACCCACGGCCAATACCCTACTGAATGGGCAAAAGCTGGAAGCATTCCCCTTCCAAAGCAGCACAAGACAAGTTGCCCTCTCTCACCACTCCTATTCAACATAGTTTTGGAAGTTTTGGCCAGGGCAATTACACAAGAGAAAGAAATAAGGGGTATTCAAATAGGAAGAGAGGAAATCAAATTATCTTTGTTTGCAGATGATATGATCCTATATCTAGAAAACCCCATTATCTCAGCCCCAAAGTTTCTTAAGCTGATAAGCAACTTCAGCAAAGTCTCAGGATACAAAATCAATGCGCAAAAATTGATAGCATTCCTATACACCAATAACAGGCAAGCTGAGAGCCAAATCATAAATGAACTCCCATTCACAATTGCTACAAAAAGAATAAAATACCTAGGAATACGGCTAACTGGGGAAGTGAAGGACCTCTTCAAGGAGAACTGCAAACTACTGCTCAAAGAAATCAGAGAGGATACAAACAAATGGAGAAACATTCCACGCTTATGGATAGGAAGAATCAATATTGTGAAAAAGGCCATACTGCCCAAAGTAATTTATATATTCAATGCTACTCCCGTTAAACTACCATTGACATTCTTCACAGAATTAGAAAAACTATTTAAAATTCATACGGAACCATAAAAGAGCCCAAATAGCCAAGACAAAAAGAAACAAAACTGGAGGCATCACATTACCTGACTTCAAACTGTACTACAAGGCTACAGTAACCAAAACAGCATGGTACTGGTACAAGAACAGACACACAGACCAATGGGCCACAATAAAGAACTCAGAAATAAGATCACACAACACTGTTGGTGGGAATGTAAATTAGTTCAATCATTGTGGAAGATAGTGTGGCAATTCCTCAAGGATCTAGAACCAGAAATACCATTTGACCCAGCAATCCCATTACTGGGTATGTACCCAAAGGAATATAAGTCATTCTACTATAAAGACACATGCACACGTATGTTTACTGCAGCATTATTTACAATAGCAAAGACATGGAACCAATCCAAATGCCTATCAATGATAGACCGGATAAAGAAAATGTGGTAACATACACATCATAGAATACTATACAACCATAAAAAAGAATGAGATGATATCCTTTGCAGGGACATGGATGAAGCTGGAAGTCATCATCCTCAGCAAACTAACACAGGAACAGAAAACCAAGCACCCTATGTTCTCACTCATAAGTGGGAGTTGAATATTGAGAACACATGGGCACAGGGAGGGGAACAACACATACTGAGTTATGTTGAGGGGTGGGGGGCAAGGGGAGGGAGAGCATTAGGACAAATACCTAATGCATGCAGGACTTAAAACCTAGACGATGGGTTGGTAGGTGCCGCAAACCACCATGGCACATGTATATGGATATAACAAAACTGCACGTTCTGCACATGTACCCCTGAACTTAAAAGTTGAAGAAAAAAAGAAAATGAAAGTGGATTGTTCTCCATTGCAAATCATGGCCACCAGAATTCCAGGGTAACAAATCTTTTAGTTGTCCTCTGGCTGAAATCTCCTCCTCCCCCATACCCTGCCCCATATCACAATAAGCCTTTTTTTTTTTTTTCCAGACACTGGGCTGAAGTGGCGAGATCATGGCTCATTGCAGCCTGCCGCCTCAGCCTCCTGCCTCAGCCTCCCAAGTTTTTCTCACTTTTTCCCTTGTTCCTTTTTCTGTGTTCCTTAAATCAGAAAATAGTCTCCTGTCACCTGTCTGGACTCCTCCCCGTGTGCCTGCTTTGCCAGGTTTAGGTGAGGTGGACACAGAAATAGCGGAGTTGTCCTCTGGGGAGTGTCCTAATCCAAAACAGGTTCATCCTGGGACCACAGGCAGGCGCCACTGCTACCTGTTTTTTGACGTTGGAATGTGCCTTATGTGGGCTCCCCTAATTACCTGTTTTCATATCTGCTCATCCACCGGAATGACTGGGGGATCCTCGAAGTGGAAGCTTTTTCTTATTCCCATGTGTCCCCAAGCACTGTGGCTGGCCCTAAATAGGTGTTCTGTAAACAACAGGCGAATAAATTACTAGTTTTAAAAACGACAGAAAGACCCCCGCAAAAGCAGCAGCGCGTGCGGAACACCTTAGGCCTCACAGACCTTCTGTTTGAGGAATTGCTCCCCCAATCCCAGACCGCTCCTGGTGGGGCGGGCGGGAGCGTAGGACCGCGGAGCCTGCGGCGTTGCTCCGCTGCAGGGCAGGAGCCGGGCCCCGCCCCCGGCTTCCCGCGCTCCGCGTCCATTGGCTGGCTTCGGGGGTGGGCGGGCCCCGCCGCGCGGAGTCCTGCGCCTTGAGGCTCAAGCGGCGGCGTGCAAGGCGTGTGAGGCGCGTAGAGAGCAGCGCGCGCCGTCGGCGATGCCCCGGGACGGCGTTCCTGCCGGGAATACCACCCCGGCGGCAGCCCAGGCCGCCGCGCGGAGCCTGGTTTCCGCGACTGCCGGGGCACCGCAGGTTTTGGACCCGCTGAAGCGGTGAGCGCTGCCTTTGCCCTATATCCCCCGCCCTCGCCCGTGCTCTGGGGCAGTTGGCAGTGGGTGGGCAGGAAGGGGCGTACCGGCAGGGCGCCCCACATTGGCGTCCCCGCGTCGCGGTAACGAGGTCTGGATTTCCCCCGTGAATATGATTCCCCAGGCTGCCCGTCTTTAGCGCTAAGTTGCATGGGCGGGTGTGCCATTCGGTCAGCGAATAGCGGCAGAACGCCTGGCCGGGCCGGCGCTTTCGCGTACACTTGTCTCGGCCTCGCAGTGGCAGCGCCTCCTGCGAGTCTGCACCGGCTCAGTGGACGCGCCGCGCTGTGCACGCGGGTCTAGGGAGACGGCGGTTTCTTGAATGATCCCTCACACTGCAGGATATCTGGGAGCGGTGGACTGAGGGGGGCGCAACGTGGCTTCTGTGTCGGTGAAATCACTTGGACCAGCTCCAGTTCTTTTTAAAGATTACTCTTGTAAAAAAAAAAATACATTGTAGAATTGCATAATATGCTCTATCTCATCCAAAAATAGTTTTTGATGTCAGAGTAGTCATATGAACGCAGAATTGACCTCTTTACCCCCCTAAATAATACGTCTTGAGCTTCTTATTGTATGGTAATAGATTTCTTCATGAGAGAAATTTCTCAGAGAGTTAATCCACTCTCTCTCCCCTACTGCAAGATCCCGCTGCAGTGGTCCTAAAAAAGAAAAAGAAAAAGAATTTTCTCATAGTACAAAAGAATAAAGTAGCCACGCTCTGTGTTTTGAATCATCAGTTTTGAGGGATTTTTTTTTTTTCCACTTTGCTTAGGCGTTCTTTCACCCACAACTACACCCCCAGGTTCCAGATTTTGGACGGGAGTAAATAACGCCCCCCCCCCCGGCCCCCATCCATTTAGTCGAAGGATAATCAGCCACTGGGCTGCGGGCTCCGGGCTGTCCCCAGCGTGGGAGAGGCTGTCCTGCTGGCCCGGCTGTTTATTGCAGCGATTTGGATGTTCCAAGAGTCACGAGGGACACTGCTCACGTCCCCATCTGGGGGGTCACTTCATAGCAGCATCAGCTCTTTCTTTTCATCTTTCTTGCCTGAGTCTGCCTCCGGTCCTCTGGATGGAGCAGGCTGCAACGGACGCTCGGAGTAATGAAGTGAATTGCTCTTTCTTGATACAAATGAATACTAGTGCTGTACTGCCTTCTCCCTATCTTTGTGGCGTTTGTGTGAGCTGCTGAGAGCGGAGAGTGGAGAGAATGATAGACGTTTTGCAGAAGCAGAACGCTCTAGTGTTGTGTCATCCTTCTTGGCTCTGGTTTCTAGGTCCAAGTTCTGGTGACATTGTTTCAGCTTGCTTTGCCCTTTCCCAGGCCCCTGGGTTGGTCTGAGTGGAAAAGGAGTGCCTATTTCTTACCCCATAAGGACTAGGAAAAGGGATTGCTGGCTTGAGAAAGAGGTGCTGTAACTTATCCTCTGCGGCCAGAATTCTGAGGATTGGAAGATTATGGATTTTTTTAAAAATGAAGGCAGATGGAGGGATTGTAGAATACTGTAATTATTCTTAGTAGGATGTTGGGAAATAGAAATGCTGCCCTATTTTATTCAGCAATTAGGGAAAGCTTAAGTACTTTAAATGCGCCCTTTTACAATTGCCAGTGTTATTGTGAATTGTCTTGTAAAACCAAAAAGCACCCCCACTGTAGCCTTTCTGTAAATCTTTTACATATGCTTAAAGGATTTGGGTCGGGATTCTTAGTGTCTTTGTAGTTAATTTTGTGTATTCGAGGAAGGGGAGCTATGAAATGTAGTACTTCCATACCTTTTGCCTCTGGGGATGTTTTTTGGTGGCAAGGAAAACTTACTTAGTGCTGATTTAAGAGAATAGAATGGTTTAAGGAATTTGTTGGGGATTGCTCGTTTAAAAAAATGCCTTATGATTTGGTAAATTGTATGGTATTGCTATATCTTATACAAAATAATTTTCCATTTCAGGGTAAACATTTGAATGTACATTTACACTTCTGTTTCCTAAATAATAAATTTTAAGCTTTCTTATTTTGTTTTCGGTCATCAATTTTGAAGGATTATTTTTTCCCGAATTTGCTTAGGTTTACTTTCATCCACAACCACATGCCTGGGTTCTAAATTTGGAATGGTGCTAATAGTATCAAATGTGCAATTCTGGGTGTATGTGGGTGGATGGGATGGCTTACAGGTTGTATTAAAATTTTATTTTTTTCTCCATTGAAATGTCAGCACCAGCAGAAACTATTAATATTATGACATTTTCTCCTTCAAGAAATGGATGTGATGATAAAATGCTTTAGTAATTTTGAACATTATGACCACTAACGTTAAATGCTGTGATTTTTTAGAATGGCGTTCAATTAGAAAGTTTTGATAACTTGAGTCTTTCTGTTCTCTCTCAGTGATGTGCCATTGTTATGCCCAGACCGTTTATTCCCCGAAGAAGACCACCAGAGTCCAGAGTCAAAGCTAAGCAGCAAGGATCTTTATTACAGGTTCGAACCTGGAGCTCTCACTTGCTTGTGAAACGAGACGGGCAGGAGAGCTCCCCTACTGAGCTCCGAACAATGTTATATAGTCTAAGGAAAGTAGGCATAGAATCATTATACAAATTAGAGGTATGATTGGCTGGAGTTTGAACAAAGCGATTTGGCAAACTATGATTGGTTCCCGCCATTTCTGATATTTCAGTACAACCCTTGAGGCGGAAGAGCAGTTTTACACAAAGGCAGTTAATTATATTGCATCAGGTTGCACGACCAGTTTATGGCTATCTTGCTTAAACACACCTTGTGACCTGGCTATCTTACTTAAACATTCCTTGTGACCTGGCCTCAGAAAGAGAAACATGTACTTACAGAACTTACGAAACCTCTGGTACGTGCAAAGATTAGAGAGCAGAACAAGGGTGTAGCGGGTGGGGGGCGGGTACACATCTATCTTTGTGTCCTTTCATTTCTCCCTTCTCATAAGTAACTGGATGTCCAATCTTGGATTTCCAGAGTCTTATAATATAGCCTCACTTTCTGGGTGCAGGAGAGGCTGGTGATGGCTACGGAGGACCATTAGTTGGATGGTATCAAACCTTTCTCTGACAAATTGTAAAATTTTATTTACCACACAGGGGCCTATAGTGAATAGAAGTAGTAAAGACATTAGGGGGCCTAAAAGGGGTGCCAGAAGGGAAAACATTGAAGAGCTCCACCAATTGTTAGCGGCTGTAGTGAATTGTTGCTTTTTCATTTCTAAGCTTAGTTCGTGTAGGCGTTGGACTCTTTCCTCAACTAACCCTGACTCATTTATATAGAAACAGCATTCTTCTTTGAGGAACATACAGGTACCTCCTTTCTCAGCCGTGAGTAAGTCTAAGGCTCTGCGGTTTTGAAGGGTGACCTGTGCTAGGGAGGTGAGCTGCCGCTGAAGGGAGGCTAGGGAATAGGCGGAGTCTTCCATAGCAACAGAGAATTGTTGTAACAGCTTGTCGTTTTCTATCATGGAGTGTTGTAGGGCCCCTCCTGCTAACCCCGCTGCGACGACAGAGGTGGTTAAGGATATTCCGGCAATTAGTGGTAGAAAAACTGCTCGTCTATGTCGCGCAGTTTTAGTTGGGGCGGTCCCTGCCCAGCCTATGAACTCTGCCGGGGTTAGCAGTGTCAGTCGGGGAACTAGGGTAACAGGGATACACAACTGTCCGTCAGAGATGCTTTTGGACAGAGTTTTTAACAGAGTCATATTACACCAGAAGAACACACCAGGGGGAGCATATATGGGACTATTAGGGTATGTAGCCGATTGGTTGCAGAGGCTGTTGCTAAATGCCGAATAACAATAGGGGTATTTCTCTTGGTATGGGTCACGGTACAGGGCTACATCGGGTATTGTGACTATCGATGAGTTAAAACCTGTATAGTTTGTGGGAGGGGAGGATAGAGGAACAGCCGTTAATGGTGGTCTTCCTAGGGTTGCACACATAAAGCAAGAGGACAGGTCGCCTAAACCAGTGAGGTTGGCGAATGCTAGCCCTTCCCGTAATAGAGTTAGCCAGGAGAAGGGCTGCAAGTCTTGTGATAGCTTGGTTTCTTGCCTGTGGATTTGTGTGTGGATTAAGGGTTGAATCTGGACTAGACTTCTCCACAGATATAAATGGCTACTGGGCCAGGTACTAGTTGATGAGTAATATACTCCCCCATGTTGTGGGGTTGTCCACCGAGAGTCCCATGGGTCTCTAATTATCCAAGTGTAAGTGACGGGAGACTCAGTTTTGTAAAAATACCACCCTTGTCGTTCTCTCCAGTATCGGACAGAGTGCGTCTTACAGTAGCTATATGGGCAACCTGCACTCTGGTGCCACCAATAATTTTTACAATTATATTCAGTTTGATCATATTCAAAACAGATCATGGGTATTGCTGGTTGGGCAATCTGGAACCTAGTGAAATTCAGGTAAACTATAGTATTACACCCTGAGGGGGGGCAGTCTGCGCTAGCTAGCAGTTTACCCGCTTGGGGGGTTTCCCCGGGGTGAGTTTTGTTCTCATAGAGCCAGAACCTCCAGACATAGGGATTAGACGGCGCAGCAGTGAGGAGAGTCAGATGCATAAGGCATAAAAGCATAGGTAAGCTAGACATGGTTACGGCTATGGGGATGACGGCGCAGGGTTAGCTTTAAGGGATTGTTCTTAGCTTTGTCTACAGTCCATGTAACCGGTGCTCC
The DNA here is from genome assembly GCF_037993035.2 of Macaca fascicularis. NCBI lineage: Eukaryota > Metazoa > Chordata > Mammalia > Primates > Cercopithecidae > Macaca > Macaca fascicularis. The sequence continues at coordinate 50,660,068 of NC_088387.1, read as the reverse complement.
AGACGGCTCGAGAAGGTCGGATGTTGGGTCCACTGGTTTGACGTGTGTGTAGTGGATCCACGAAGCGATGCCTTCTACTTTGAGAGCGGTGGGAGTAGTCAGGAGTACTTGCAGTGGTCCTTTCCACCTGGGTTGAAGAGTTTCTTGCCGGTGGCGCTTGACTAGGACCCAGTCTCCCGGCTGGAACGGATGAGGCGTCGGCGGAGGTCCTGCCTCGTACAGTTCTCGTAGTCTGGGCCAAATTTCCTGGTGAATTTTCTGTAAGGCTTGTAAGGAGAACAGGAGCTCAGAGACATTTTCAGTTTCAGGTTTGAGTAAGTCATCTTTTAGACTGGGGACCAGGGGTGGGGGTCTGCCATACATGATTTCATATGGTGTGAGGCCCAGTCTGTAAGGGGTATTTCGGGCCCGGAACAGAGCGTAGGGGAGAAGTACTACCCAATTAGCGCCAGTCTCCATGGTCAATTTAGTTAAGGTCTCCTTCAGAGTCCGATTCATCCTTTCTACCTGTCCTGAGCTTTGGGGCCTATAAGCACAATGTAATTTCCAATTTGCCCCCAGAATGGAAGCCAAATCCTGACTTACCTTAGCAACGAAGGCTGGTCCATTGTCTGACCCTATTTGGATGGGAAAGCCATACCTGGGGAGGATTTCTTCCAAAATTTTCTTTGCTACAACCTGAGCAGTTTCTCTCTTAGTTGGGAACGCTTCTGTCCATCCTGAAAAAGTATCTACAAAGACAAGTAAGTACTGATACCCATATTTTCCAGGCTTTATCTCAGTAAAGTCTATTTCCCAATAGATACCAGGCCTAGTTCCTCTACACCTAATTCCTGCGGTGGTCTGGGTTTGGGGGCAAGCGTTGTTGAGTTGGCAGGATTTGCAATTTGTTGTGACATCGCTGGCCAGTTCAGCTATGCGCCTGATTCTAAACTTGGCGTGCCTGATTAAGTCCATTATTCGCCGGGCACCCAGGTGGGTTGTCCGGTGGATGTGTTCCAACACCTGCCGTCCTAATTTTTCTGGTAGGATGGTTTGGTCATTTATATCAGTCCACCACCCATTTTTAACCTGTTTTAGGGGAAGCGTGTTCATCCATTCGCGATCCTGTTCGGTATAGTCGGGAAAACATGGCAAATTTCGCGGGCCAGGATCGGGGAGCTGGAGCGCGAGGAGCTGACTGGGAGCTTTTGCTATGCTCCTTGCGGTTTGGTCGGCTAAGAAGTTGCCTCGAGCAATTGGCGTAGTTGGTTTCTGATGCCCAGGGCAATGTACAATAGCCAATTTCTTTGGTTTCCACAAAGCAGTTAATAGAGCTAGGATCTCTTGCTTGTTTTTTATTTCTTTGCCTTCGGCTGTTAATAGTCCCCTTTCTCTGTAGATGGCCCCATGTATGTGCGCAGTAGCGAAAGCATAGCGGCTATCCGTGTATACTGTTAGTTTTTTCTCTGCCCCTAGGGTGAGGGCCTGTGTAAGGGCTATCAGTTCGGCTCTTTGGGCCGATGTCCCTGGAGGCAAGGGTTCCGCCCAGATTACCTCAGTCTCTGACGTTACAGCCGCTCCTGCATACCGCTGGCCTTGGTGGACATAGCTGCTGCCATCAGTGAACCAGGTGAGTTCTGTGTCGGGGAGCGGACGATCTTGCAGGTCCTCCCGCACCCCATGCACCTGAGCCAGTATCTCAGTGCACTCATGGGACGGGGCGTCCAAGTCTGGATTTGGCAGCAGTGAAGCAGGGTTTAAAGAGGTTGGGGGCAGAAAAGTTATTCTGAGGGGGTTTAACAGCAGTCCTTGATAGTGGGTGAGCCGGGCGTTACTCATCCATCGGTCCGGCGGCTGCCGGAGGACGCCTTCAATGGCATGCGGGGTTATAACGCGCAACTCTTGCCCCATGATAAGTTTATCAGCGTCTCGGACCATTAGGGCGGTCGCCGCGATTATCCGGAGGCAGGGTGGCCAGCCAGCAGCCACTGAATCTAGTTTTTTTGACAAATAGGCAACTGGCCTCTGCCAGGGGCCTAGGTACTGTGTTAACACGGCTTTTGCAACACCCTTACTTTCATCCACGTATAAGTGGAAGGGCTTGGAGACATCAGGGAGCCCCAGCGCGGGGGCTGATAACAAGGCAGTTTTGATTTGCTGAAAGGCCAGCTCAGCCTCTTCCGTCCAATTGAAGGGCTGCCGTTCCTTTGTTGCCTGGTATAGGGGCTTGGCTAACTCAGCAAATCCGGGTATCCATAACCTACAGAACCCTGCCGACCCCAGGAATTCTCTCACTTGCCGTGTTGACTGGGGTCTAGGGATGCGTAGGACTGTTTCCTTTCGGGCTTTGGTTAGCCAGCGTTGCCCCCCTTTTAATAGGTACCCCAGATAAGTTACCTCCGACTTGCAGATCTGAGCCTTTGTTGCTGAGGCTCGGTAGCCTAGCTCCCCCAGAGTCTTCAGGAGGTCCTCAGTCCCTCGAACACAAGTTTCCGGGGACCTGGCCGCTATTAAGAGATCATCAACATATTGCAAAAGAGTTATTTCAGGGTGTTGCCGCCGGTACTCACCCAGATCTTCATGAAGGGCTTCATCGAACAGAGTTGGCGAGTTCTTGAACCCTTGTGGCAGTCTGGTCCATGTTAGCTGACCGTTGATGCCCCTCTCAGGATCCGTCCATTGAAATGCAAAGAGTTCTTGACTTTTGGGAGCCAGAGGAAGGCTGAAGAAAGCGTCTTTTAGATCAAGAACGGTATACCACTGTTTTTTGGGATGTAAGGCACTCAGAAGGGTGTATGGATTGGGCACAGTGGGATGTATGTCCATGACCCTTTTATTAACTTCTCTTAAATCCTGTACTGGCCTGTAGTCCGTACTGTTGGGTTTACGAACAGGTAACAGTGGAGTATTCCAGGATGAGTGGCAAGCCCGTAGGACTCCCTGGTCTAGGAGTCGGTGGATATGGGGCGTAATTCCTTCTCTTGCCTCCAGGGGCATAGGATATTGCCGAACCCGAACGGGGTCCGTCCCTGGCTTAACTTCCACAAATATGGCAGGTCGATGTTTAGCTAGCCCTAAGCCCCCAGTTTCTGCCCACGCTTCAGGGAAACGCTGGAGCCAAGAGTCAATTCCCTGATCGGGGGGCTTTTGCTCTTGATGGAGTCGGTACTCATCTTCTAAGGTGACAGTCAGGATAGATATTGGCCTGTTTTGGGAATCAGTTATCTTGGGCCCTTCTGGCTCAAAGTGGATTTGGGCCCCCATCTTTGTCAGCAAGTCCCTCCCTAGTAGAGGGCAGGGGCTCTCTGGGATGACTAGGAAGGAATGGGAGACTTTTCCCGTTCCTAAGTCTACAGTCCTCTGGGTTGTCCAGGGGTATTTTTTGATGCCTGTGGCCCCGTGCACCCAGGATGTTTTCTTAGACATTTTTCCAATTGGTTTGGTTAGGACTGAGCGTTCCGCCCCAGTATCGACCAAGAAGCGAACTGGGGACCCCTCCACTTGCAAAGTTACCCTGGGTTCGGGGAGGGGGTCCGAACCCCGTCCTCCCTAGTCAGAGTCCTGGGTAACGAGTACGGAGGTAGGGTTAGCTGGTCTCCGTTTCTTTGGGCAGTCTTTAATCCAGTGGCCACGTTCCTTGCAATAAGCACACTGATCTTTTTCTAATCCTTGCCTAGGGCCTTGCTTTTTCTGCTTTCTGTTTTGGCCATTTCCTGCCTGGGGGAAAGCTGCTACTAAGACTTTGGTCATTTCTTTGGTTGCCTTGAACTGTTTTTCTTCTGGAGTATCCCTATTATTATAAACTCGCTGGGCCATCTGAAGGAGGTCCTGAATCTGCTTTCCCTCTAAACCTTCTAATTTCTGGAGTTTTCTTTTAATATCTGGTGTTGCCTGGTTTACAAAGGACATTACTACCGCTGCCTGATTTTCCGGTGCTTCCGGGTCCATAGGGGTAAACTGTCTGAAGGCTTCCATTAATCTCTCTAAATACACTGCGGGGCTTTCTGTCTTACCTTGTAACACAGAATATACTTTAGCCAAATTGGTGGGCTTGCGAGCTGCAGCCCGGAGACCCGCCATTAGAGTCTGGCGATAAATGAGCAGTCGTCCCCTACCTTCTGCCGTGTTGTAGTCCCATCTGGGCCGGGTCAAAGGGAAAGCCGCATTAATGAGGTCAGGATTTGCAGTTGGCTGGCCGTCATCTCCTGGAACCAGTTTTCTGGCCTCAACTTGGATTCTTTCCCGCTCCTCCGTTGTGAACAGGATTCGGAGGAGCTGTTGACAGTCATCCCAGGTCGGCTGGTGAGTAAACATGTCACTGTCTAACAACGAGGTTAGATCTTTGGGATTATCTGAGAACCGAGCATTTTGGGACTTCCAATTGTATAAATCACTGGTGGAAAAAGGCCAATACATGAGACGGGAGAGCCCGGTATCATCGAGCGATCCTATTTCTCTGAGAGGCAGGGCTACAGTGGAGTCAGGGAGTCGGGAAGCTTGGTCCCGCAGTACGCGGCCTCGTGTTCGGCCGGCCGGCCCCCCCAGGTTACTTTCACTCTCGGCTGCTTCCGCTTCTCGGTTTCCCTCTACGGAAGCACCACCCTGGGGGACTGGGTCCTGCGGGATAAGGTGCTGATATGGTGGGGGAAATGTGGGTTCTAACGTTAGGGGGTCCTGGCTGTCCGGCAGCACAGGGGCCGAGGGAGCAGAGGGAGTCTTTTGTCTTGTAGGTCGCGTTACTAGGACTTTGCAGGGCTCAAGGATGAATGGAGTTATCCAGGGTGGTGGGTTTTCCACAAGATCCTGCCACACTAGAATATAAGGAATTTGATCAGGATGTCCTGACTGCCCTGGCAGGAAAATCTTAGTTTTTACCTTAGTAATAATAGAGAGACAGAAAGTTCCTTCGGTGGGCCACCCTACGCCGAAAGAGGGCCACTCCGAATGGCAGAAAGTAACTAGCTTTCCCTTCTTTAGTTCTACGCTTAAGTTACGCCCCCGAGCCTTCACATCCTTAAAATTGGTAACAAGGAGTGAGAGTGGCGTGCTCTGGTTGTTGCCCATCTTTGGACTGCTCCTACAAAGAGAAGGGGGGACGAAAATGAGTGTGAAGCAGAGGGGAGTATCCGATAGGTCCGGTCCTGGAGGGGGAAGAAAAGGTTTTATGTTTCGTTTTGGGCTTACACTTAACACTTAACAATAACGGACAGACAGTAATAACGATGAGCATTCGCGAGCGCGTGTCGGACTTCCGACCTGAGTCAGACGGGGCAACCAAGGATGGAGGCCCCCAGATGGGCACTGGGGAACGTCTCCCACCAGTCCCGAGTGGCTGTCTTCTAGCGCGTCCGCCAAGACCGTGCCACTTACAGAACAGACCAATACAGATTACAGATTACGGATTTCGCGAAATTTCAGGGAGACAGACAGAGACAAAGACAGAGACAGTGACAAAGCCGGCTTACCTACAGATTAAGATCCGTTGACTTGGGGGTCTGGTGGGCTTGGGGGAAATCCCGGACGAGCCCCCATTTGTTATGCCCAGACCGTTTATTCCCCGAAGAAGACCACCAGAGTCCAGAGTCAAAGCTAAGCAGCAAGGATCTTTATTACAGGTTCGAACCTGGAGCTCTCACTTGCTTGTGAAACGAGACGGGCAGGAGAGCTCCCCTACTGAGCTCCGAACAATGTTATATAGTCTAAGGAAAGTAGGCATAGAATCATTATACAAATTAGAGGTATGATTGGCTGGAGTTTGAACAAAGCGATTTGGCAAACTATGATTGGTTCCCGCCATTTCTGATATTTCAGTACAACCCTTGAGGCGGAAGAGCAGTTTTACACAAAGGCAGTTAATTATATTGCATCAGGTTGCACGACCAGTTTATGGCTATCTTGCTTAAACACACCTTGTGACCTGGCTATCTTACTTAAACATTCCTTGTGACCTGGCCTCAGAAAGAGAAACATGTACTTACAGAACTTACGAAACCTCTGGTACGTGCAAAGATTAGAGAGCAGAACAAGGGTGTAGCGGGTGGGGGGCGGGTACACATCTATCTTTGTGTCCTTTCACCATTACTAAAAGGTTTTTTTCCCCCACCTCTCTCCAAGGCCTCAACATTTTCCTTACTGCATTCATGTAGGAGCTGTGGTTTTGGTATGAAGGTTCAGTCCCCTCACTTCTGACTTACATGTGCAAAAATCTACAGTTTGAGATCTATACCAAGGTTTACTTGGGTAGCAGAATTCACAGCTTGAATAAGTAAAGTATCTTGTTTCCCCAGCTTTTGGGCAGGTGGGATCTTTGGAGTATCATTTTATTTTCATTATTTCCCAAGTTTCTGAAGATAGTTTTGGAAAATATTTTAATTTTGAACCAAGATAAAAAATGACTTAAATTTTTTTAATAAAAATTATTTGGGTAGACTATAATTTCACAGGGTTAAAAATTAAAAAGTTTAAAAAGGTATACAATATAAAGTCTCCATCTTTCTCCTGTTTCTCGTCTTCTCAATTCTCATTCTGACAATTTGCATGCCCTGGGTAATCATTATTATTAGTTTATTACTTTACCTCCCAGGATATTTTATACATATAAAAGTGAAAACAGGTTTACAGTTCCCCTTCTTATATGTATTTGCAGTTTTCTTCCATTGCTTTTGCCACTTGAAAATGTATCTGAGCGATCTTTTCTTATCAATACACAGAGAACATCCTCAATGAAAGGTTTTTTGTTTTTGTTTTTGTTTTTTTTTTTTTTTATTTTATTAGCAAAGAAAGAGAATAAAAGAAAAGAGGATGGCCTGTGCGGTGGTGGCTAATGCCTGTAATCTCAACACTTTGGGAGGCCTAGGTAGGCAGGTCACCTGAGGTCAGGAGTTCAAGACCAGCCTGGCCAACATGGTGAAACCCCGTCTCTACTAAAAATACAAAATTAGCCGGGCGTGGTAGTGCCTGCCTGTATTCCAGCTACTCAGCTACTCAGGAGGCTGAGGCAGGAGAATCGCTTGAACTGGAGAGGCAGAGGTTGCAGTGAGCTGAGATTGCGCCTGGTGCACGCCAGCCTGGGTGACAGAGTGAGTCTCTGTCTCAAAAAAGAAAAGAGAAAAGATGGACCTTGAAGAGATGAAGAGTTTTCTTTGTGGTTGGGGTATTGAGTACAACACTCTTGTGTGAAAAAGGAATCACTTAGAGTACTTAAGCATGAGGTAAGGTGTTGTAAAACCTTCTAGTCTAAATAATTAAATTATTTTTAAAATTTTTACTTTAAAATCAAAATAATACATGTACATAATTGAACAAATAAAGCAGTTCTTGAAGATTTACCACAAAAATATGAGACACTTGTAAATTTCTTCTTACTCTGTTTCTCTCCTTGAAGGCAAACAGTTTCAAATCCTTTAACTTTTTCTTCTAGTATTTACCTGTCTTTCTGAAAAAGTATACTCTATAACCACTTCTTGACTTAAATAATTTAGGTATTACTTACTTTTTTATAAATTAAGAGTTGATAAAGTGAGGATTTAACTCTTTGTTCTCTATTCTATATCCTTCTTCCATCCTCCCAATTTAGATTCTGTTATAATTTTTTGTTAAATTAGTAGTTAGGTTTTATATTATTATGACCAGGTAAACATGACTAGCCTTTGAGTCAAATGATAAACTAATTTACCTAATTTTCTTTCATCCCATGGTTAATTTTTTCCAAATGCTGCAATGCCATCAAATGGGCCAACAAATGTAAGGATTTATCAGTGCCATTTTTTCCTTAAACTTCCTTCCTATAGTTTCCATTCTTCATACTCTAATCTGGTCTGGTTCTAAGTTTGTAACAAACCTAAAGATTAATATCTTTAAAGAGATAAGAAAAGAGATTGCACCTATGAAATAAGAACAGGTTGCTATGAAAAGAAACCATAAGAGAACAAGAAAGAGCTCTATGAAATTAAAAATGTGATAGTCAAAATGAACTCTGAATAGAAGACCTAGAAGAGAAAGTTGTATAGGTTTGCATAGCTATTAGTCCTGGGACTTTCCTTTACCTTTCTCCTGATTTGGACACTCTGTTATCTAGATCATGAATCTGGTTTCCTCATTTTGCTGAAACACTTAGTCCACTTTCTTTCTAAGAAAAGATAAATTTTGTAAGTCCTTGCATGTCTTAAAGATGTCTTTATTCTACCTTTGCATTTGAATTACAGTTTGGCTGATTTTAAAGTCTAAGTTTTTCCTCAGAATTTTAAAGGTTTAATTCTAGTGTGTCTGCTGTTAGTGTTGCTGTAAAGAAATCTGATATAATTAAGTTTCCTGTTTCTTTTTATATGGGTTGTTTTCCCTTTCCGAAAGCTTTTTAGTATAGTCTCTCTGGTTTTCTGAAAGTTTATGATTTTGTATCCCTGGTGTGATTCGTTTTTCATTTCTTGTGCTCTGCACTTGGTGGGCCATTTTAACCTGAGGACCTCCCTCCCTTTTCCCCCTAGTTTGATGAAATTTGCTTTACTAATTTATTCCTTTGCATTTATTCTGTTCTCTTTTTCTTAAGTTGGATTTTAGACCACCTGAATTGATCCTTTAATTTTCTTATTATCTCTCTACTATTTTTCATTTCTCTCTTTTTGTTTTTTTTTTCACTTTCTCTAGGTGATTTTTTTCAGCTCTTCTAACCCTTCCATTCAGTATTTCATTTTGATCATATTTTTAATTTTGTAGAGCTGTTTCCTGTTCTCTGATTGCTTCTTTTCAAAGCGTCCTGCTTTTATGAGTCTCATATATTTTCATATCTTTTTAAAGATATTAATTCCAAGTTTTGTTTTTGGAGTTTTCTTTTGTTTCCTTCATTGTTTCTGCCTTTTGGAGTCTTTATTCCTCTTTGGCTTTTCAGTTTATTCAGGGAGAAGCTTCCAGCCCTGTGCAGCATAGGCTGTAATCCTGGGAGTAGGGCCAGGGAGGGGGAATGTGTTGAGCGTCCCCAAGGCCACCCTCAGGTTCAGTGATTCACTAGGAGGACATACAAGACTCAGCATATAATCATACTGACAGCTATGGCTCGTTACAGTGAAAGGTTACAAAACAAAATTGGCAAAGGGAAAAAGGTGCATGGAGTGAAGTCTGGAAGAAACCAGGCACAAGCTCCCCAGTCCTCTGTCATTCCACAGGATGTGCTGAATGGTTGTAACCATACATGTGAAATGTTGTCTGCCAGGGAAACTCCTTAGACTTAGTGCCCAAGGTTGTAACTGGGTGCAGGTTATATAGGCACCCTCTGCCTAGCGTTTACCAAAATTCCAGACTCCCAGAAGGAAATCAGGTGCTCAGCATAAACCACTATTCTTACATTTTTACACTATTTAGGTACAGTGAGCCACTCTTATCAGTTAGGGAATGGTGGGAACCTTCCTGAAATCAAAGTTCCTAGACACCAGCCATGGGCCAAGCTTGCAAGTAAGACTTTCAAAGCATAGTAGTCTCAGGAGTGCCCTGTGAACTCTCTGCACAGGAGGATAGGGCCCCACAGTTAATAAATAGACTTTCACTTACCCTTCTTCTGCCTCATGCCTTGTTCATGCCCTCTACTGGTAAACTTGGAGGCCAAAGACTCTCCTGCTGTGGAATGAGATGGTCACCTGGCTGCCACAGGATGGGAGCGAGGCACTGGGAAAGGGTGTATCCAAACATTTTGTATGGGTAAACCATGACTAGATGAGCTGTTTTCAAACTGTGGACTGGGGCTCCTGAGACCCATTTCATAATAATACTAATGTGATATTTGGCTTTTTCTCATGGGTATACAGTGGAGTTTTCCAGAGGTAATAGGATATTGCAATAGACCAAAGGCAGACATGTAAAACAGTGCCACTCTTATCACTGTTTCTTAAAAAAATATAGTTATTTTTCATAAAAATGAGTTTTTTATTTTTAATGGACTAGTAATTTTAAATTTCTGTTTTTCTTAAGATGATAAATATTGATAGTTATACCTATATAAACAAAAGTTCTTTGAAGTCTCAATACTTTTTAAATATGTAGGTCTTTGGACTAAAGAGCTTGAGAAGCCTACATCTCCCATTTTCCTGAGTCTAGCAGGTTTCCCTTTCATAGTTACCTATTCCTTGTTATATGTACGTTGTAAAAGGATTTATCTAACTTATGTATTTTATTTTATTTAACTCATTAATTAAATGAAGGAACCAGTAAGATGTTACAACCAGTTCAAAGGGAGAATCTAAAAAACAGATACATTTATAGATGAGGAATATTGAAGTGACCCACAAATGAAGGCAGCAATGGCTTCTTACATAGTGGAGGAGGGACATCGGTTGAACCTCCGCCAGACAGAATTTACATGCCTAGAGACAGTGTTATTTTGCTTTGCTATCTCAGTAGAAACTAGAAAGGTAAAATCATTCAACAACAATGAAAGGCTAGAATCAGCTAAGCTGGAAGAGGGTGATATAAATAAAGTTTAAAAGTTTTCCATTGAAACACACATTTTCCCCTGCAATACTCATCTAGAAAAGTATAGATTTTAATTTGCTTTCCCATCTAAAATTATCTATGCAAAAATTCTGGTTGACAGGGAAATTATATATATCATTGAAATGAACAAATTTGTGTTCTGTGTTTGTTTCGTTTGCTAGGTTGCTTGCTTGTTTTAAGCAAATTGTTTAGGTTCACGTGGCAAATCAGTGATGACTGAAATAGATGATCTGTTTTTACATTTTATTTTCAAAAATGTTTGTGGGTACAGAGTAGCCATATATATTTATGGGGTACATGAGATGTTTTGATACAGGCACGCAAGAAGTGAAATGAGTACATCATGGAGAATAGCAGTGCCCATTCTCTCAAGCATTTATCCTTTGAGTTACAAACCAATTACATTCAAGTTATTTAAAAATATACAATTAAGTTGTTATTGACTATAGTCACCCTATTGTGCTATCAAATAGTAGGTCTTATTCATTATTTTTTATTTTTGTTTTGTACCTATTAACTATTCCCACCTCCCCGCAAAATAGATAATAATTTAGAAAGCTTCTTACTTTGGTCCCAGACTGGGTTCCCTTCCAATAAACATTGACAGCGACTGGCAATAGTTTTGCAATTTACACTACACCAAGCTTGGAGAGCATGAAAGTCAGTAAGCCTCAGCCCTGTGTTCTCACTGGAGATGCAGCCATGTCCATAGTGAAGGATTATACAACATGGTAGATACAGTACCAAAGGTGGAAATAGTGTGACGTAGAATCAGAAAAGAAGAAGCAGTGAATTCTGGCTGGGAAGTTAAAACATTTCATCAGGGGCTTGGAGGACAACCAGAATTTAACCAGAATGGTTTTCCGTTTATACAGATATGGGAACTTCTCATTATACTTTCAAATAAAAAGTCAGTCTCTTAGATTATGCCCAGATTTAACCTCCTGGTATTCGCACCATTGTGTAGTCTTCTCCCATGTTGTGTGGGGATTGGTCTGTACACTGATATATACAATGGTAGAAATGGCAATGTGTGCTTTCCAAGGATTGGTCATAAGAGACACTGCTGTTTTCATCATGGTCTCTTGGCTTACTTGCTCTGTCGTGTCATGGGAGCACTTAAGCAAACCTCCGAAGAGGCTTTTATGGGGGAGAAGCTGAATTTAATCTGGGCAAATGGACACCTAACTTGAGAATCTATTTCTGGCTTCCTTGCAGCTAGGTTTATTTGTGTGACTTAAGTTCTTGGGAGCAGAAGTAATGTGTGCACCTTCTGGTACTTGCCTTTAAAACAGTTTCTTAATTGTTTTTTCATTATCACTCCCATAAGGAGCCTTTTTCGACTTTTATTCCCTAATAGCTCCCTTGAAATTTTAATGCCATAAATATACTATATACCTGCATATGCCCTTATGTATATATCTGTGCTTTATCCATAAAAAGACCAAAATGTTTTTACCTCTATACCCCCCAGGAACCATCTTTTTTCCCATCGGGGATGATGCTGACCTTGTTGAGAATGCATGCTTTAGATGGACTAGGAATGCTCTCCCTTCACATGGGGTGGAAGGCACACATGTGTAGTGTGCCGGCTTCAACCATGTAGACGGGGGATCAAGCAACAAGACAGAAAGAACTGGGAGGCATAGACAGCACCACAGAACAAAGTTGCTAGCCTATGTCTAGATAGTTAATTGAGAAAGAAGGAAACTTTGATCTTATTTAAGCCATCTTATTTTGGAACCTCCGTTGTAGCAGCTTGGCCTTTATCCTAACAAATATGCATCCCATTTTCTTTAAACAGGAAATTTAATCAAAATAAATTTAATGAGATAAAAATCTATACACTAAATAAAATACTGATGACAGAAATCGAAGTAGACACAAATAAATGGAAACATACTCCGTTAGGATAACTAATATTGTCAAAGTACCATATTATCCAAAGTTATCTGTAGATTCAATGTGATCTGTATCAATATTTCAGTGGCATTTTTCACAGTAATAGAAAACAATCATAGAATTTGAGTGTAACTTTAAGCAACTTCAGTAACCTAAGCAATCTTGAGAAACAAAGCTGTTGGCACTCTACTTCCCGACTTCAAACTTCATTTAAAGGTTATAGTAATCAAGAAAGCATGGTAAGTGTATGAAAACAGGCACAAAAACCAGTGGAACAGAACAGAGAGCCCAGAAATAAACCTATATGCGTCCCATTTCTTCAAAACTGCTTCGCTTTAAAAGATTTTCTCTTCTGTTAGTTTCATGGCACCAAATTCTGTTTACTCAGCAGTGTAGAAATGTTATTTACCCTTTTGCCATCTGCAAATGCCTTATCATTACGAATACTGTGAATTGTATAAACATCAACATCATTGGATCCAAAATTTGGGTACCTCTAAGTAATATTTTATAATCACTTAACCAAAGTGTTACTATGCTTTATCTCACTGCATATATTGCTAGTTTGCAGTAGAGTAGTAGTCTTGTTGGTTTCTTTAGCCGTTGAAGCAGTAGAGTGTCTTTTTTTTTTTTTTTTTTTTAAAGAGAGAGAATATCACTCTGTTTCCCAGGCTGGAATGCCTTGGTGCAATCATGGCTTACTGCAGCCTCTAACTCCTGGGCTCAAAGCAATCTTCCTACCACAGCCTCCCAAGTGGCTTGGACTACAGGTTCAGCTAATTTTACTTTATTTTATTATTTATTATTTTTATTTATTTTTGAGATGGAGTCTTGCTCTTTTACCCAGGCTGGAGTGCAATGGCGCAATCTTGGCTCAGTACAACCTCTGCCTCCGGTGTTCAAGTGATTATTCTGCCTCAGCCTCCCAAGTAGCTGGGACTACAGATGTTCATCATCACGCCCAGCTAATTTTTGTATTTTTAGTAGAGACAGGGTTTCACCATGTTGGCCAGGCTGGTCTCAAACTCCTGACCCCAAGTGATCTGCCCGCCTCAGCCTCCCAAAGTGCTGAGATTACAGGCATGAGCCACCGTGCCCGGTCCTTATTTTATTTTTTTTTAGAAGAGATGGGGTCTTGCTTTGTTGCCCAAGCTACTCTCAAACTCCTGGGCTCAAGTGATCCTCCCACCTTGACCTCCCAAAATGCTGGGATTACGGGTGATTTCTTTATTTTAAATGAGGTAGTTGCTTAAGCATTTTTGTTTTGTAAGTTTTTTACTTGTCCTAGGGAAGGGTGGCATTTCTAATTTCTTCTCAGACAGAATATGTGCTATGTATTTAAGAGTTATGACACAAACCAGCTACAGAAACAGAATAAGAATTTCTCATCCCAGAATTTTCTTGTTTATTATTATTATTATTTCCTTTACAAAGTTTAGAAAAGCTTAACTCTTGGTTATCTCTGTTTTATTGGAACAAGGACAGTTTGGATGACAAAAAGTTAGAAGGTAGAGGCTATTAAGAAAACAAAAACAAAACCAGAAAAACTAGGACTTTTTAGAAGTAACTGGGTGTTCTGGGCAGTTAACCAAGGTTGATAGAGGCTGTTAAGACCCAGCTAGGCCACGTGCAGTGGCTCACACATGTAATCCCAGCACTCTGGGAAGCTGAGGCAGCCTACTGCGGATTGCTTGCGCTCCGGAGTTCGAGACCAGACTGGGTAACATGGCGAAACCCCCATCTACAAAAACTACAAAACCTAGCTGGGCGTGGTGGCCCACACCTGTAGTCTTAGCTACCTGGGAGGCTGAGGTGGGAGGATCTCTTGAGCCTGGGATATCAAGGCTGCAGTGAGCCATGATTGCACCATTGTACTTCAGCCTGGGTGACAGAGCAAGACCCAGTCCCCTCACCCCTACAAAAAGACCCAGCTAAAGATGGGAGGTCTTTTGAAAAGATTTTGCTGTTTGCTTTACTAGTTTTCCCAAGAATACAGATGGATGTTAATAGGACTTAAATCTCATGATGAGTGTTGAGGGGAGTGGGAGGGAAGATGTTTCGGACTGATGGACTGTGGATCATTTTTTTGGCTCTCATGGTATTTCATACGTGTTTGAATCAGCTGCCGACTGTGGATCATTTTTTTGGCTCTCATGGTATTTCATACATGTTTGAATCAGCTGCCGACACTTTAAAATAAAGCAGGCACAGATACACACACACACACACACACACACACACACACACACACACACACACACACACACACACACACACACACACCCACACACCCACCCCTACCTGCATTTCCAGTGTTTAAAGGCTTGGAAGCTCTGGGAATGCTGAGACAACATTAGCACATGGCTGCAGTAGGCTGGAGCTAGGGAGTAGACAGGCATGTGCTCCCCACCATTTCCTCATGCCACCTGAGTGTGTAGACCAAGTGCTAGTAGACATCCTTTGTACTTGGGCTACTCTTTTTCCACTGTAGCTTTCAGAAAAAAAGATTTTTGGGTCCTTTTTTTCTCCCAAAAGTAGGAAAATAAAAAGGTCTTTTCATTCTTAAGAGGTAAGGGGGCATTTTGTGTGTGTATATGCAAGTAATGAATATTCCTGTGTTTTAATATATAAACGAAGATGCCATTTTAAAACCAACAAATTAAGATGCCACCTAAAAATCAGCTATAAGTCAGGCACAGTGGCTCACTCCTGTAATCCCAGCACTTTGGGAGTCCAGGGTTGGTGGATCACTTAAGTCCAGGAGTTTGAGATAAGCCTGGGCAACATAGAGAGACCCCCCTGCCTCTACAAAAAAATGCAAAAAAATTACCTGGGCATGGTGGTGTGTGCCTGTAATCCCAGCTACTGGGGAAGCTGAGGTGGGAGGATGGCTTGATCCCAGGAGGTCGAGGCTACAGTGGGCTGTGATGGCACCACTGCACTCTAATCTAGGTAACAGAGGGAGACCCTCTCTCAAAATAAAAAAAAATAAGTCATAAAAATAAAAATCAGCAATACATAATAAATGCCGTAACTAGTATACAGAAAAGATAAAGTGGTTTGTTTTTTTTAATGGGAATTGAATAAGGGATATCATTATGATATATAGCTTTTGGTTAAAAAAAAATGTCCTGGGTGTCAATACCTTATATAGATGATAAGTTCCTAGAGCAGTGCCTTTTTTTTAAAGAGAAGAAATTATGTTTCTCAAACAGAAAGAAACATATATAAATAATGTAAATATTATTGGAACACTGTTTCATAGCATATTGAATACATGGCTGAGAATTTAAAAGACAAGTTACATTACAAATTTAAATTATTTATGGAGGCTGGGTGCAGGTGCAGTGGTTCATGCATGTAATCTGAGCATTTTGCCGGGCCAGTGTAGGAGGATTCTGAGCCCAAGCGTTTGAGATCAGCCTGGGCAACAAAGTGAAACCCCATCTCTATAAAAAATAAAAAAAAATCATTTATGGTATTTTCAATTTAAGCTAAGGAAAACATATAGATAATACCACACAGCAATATGTGTGGTATCTGAAAATTAGTTGAAAAACTTTTATATTTATTGCCCATGGAAGGGTCCATATCAAAGGACTCATTTGTATAAAAAAAGCCAAAATTTAATGAAAATGGGTAAAAATTTATCAGCTTGATTATGTATAGATAATGCTCCTGAAATAGTAAGTAGTAGGGATTAATATTGGAGATCTTAGTGACAGAGTACTGAAAGGAAATAGACATGAATTAATTAACTATTTTTTTTTGTTTCGAGATGAAGTCTTGCTCTGTCGCCTAGGCTAGAGTGCAGTGATCTTGGCTCATGCAACCTCTGCCTCCCGGGTTCATGTGAGTCTCATGCCTCAGCCTCCTGAGTAGCTAGGATTACAGGCGCCCACCACCATGCCAGGCTAACTTTTGTATTTTTAGTAGAGACAGGGTTTCACCATGTTGGCCAGGCTGGTCTTGAATTCCTGACCTCAGGTAATCTGCCCACCTTGGCCTCCCAAAGCTGGGATTACAGGTGTGAGCCACCACGCCCGGCTGGAAATAGACATGAATTTAGTCTGTTTAATATACATTGTACTAGGAGTAATTTTAAGCCGAAAGATTAAAAATGCAACCAATATAGTTATTAGTAACTATCACAATGAAGTGGATACTGATACTTGAAATTCAGGTGGTTCAGGACTTTGCAGATTTAATGATATGTACAACATGCTAGTCTCCTATGTGTAGGTTAGAGCTGAAAATACTTTTTGAACTGTTAAATCAACCTGTACATATTATATAAGGGAAAAACATTGCCTCAGTTTACCTGTGAAGAATGGCTCCAAGATTTGGCATTTTTGGTTGACGTTACTACCCATCTAAATTCTGCAAATATTTATTTTTACAGGGGCATTCATAAAGAATGCCCCATTTATGTGATTCGGTTCTCTCATTTCTAGTAGATAAATGTGTTTTGGCAAAAATGACTTTTTATGTTAAGGAATAATCTGGGTCACTTTGATGTGCTGAAGTTGGTTTCCAGAAATGAAAATTAGCACCTTACTTCATTCTCAAAATGAATGAAATTTAAGACTGAATTCCAAGGTAACTTCTCTGATTTTACACTTTATGAAAATGAACTAGCATTTCTCAGTTAATAACAATGTGAATGGATAGCTGCAGGTGTATGGAAAACTAAATATGGTAACACTGGAGCAGCAGAATCCTACACACACCTTTGGAGTAATTACCCTAAATTCAATAATCACTTTGTAAAAAATTTCATCTTTGTTTGAAAAAGTGCCTGTGTTTAAGAGTTGTTTTTTTCTTCTCTTAGTTCAAGGATTCAGGGCTGAATTCTGTATTACATGTTACATGCAATTCTAGATAATCGGAGCTCACACTGACACTTTGGTATAGGGGAAAAGGTGCCAAGTTTTGGGTTTTAGGTCAGTGGTGTTATGACCTACAACAAAAATTTAGTAATTAATTGTTTCTGGGGTTTTTGTTTTGTTTTTGAGATAGGATCTCTCCTCTGTTGCCCAGGCTGGAATGTAGTGGGGTGACTTTGGCTCACTGCAACCTCTGCCTCCCGGCTCAAGCCATCCTCCTACCTCAGCCTCCCTAGTATCTGGGACTACAGGCATGCACCACCATGCCCAGCTAATTTTTTGTAGAAATGGGGTTTTGCCATGTTGTCCAGGCTGGTCTTAAACTTTTGGGCTCAAGCAATCTGCCCACCTTGACCTTCCAAAGTGCTAGGATTACAGGTGTGAACCACTGTGCCCAGCCTGTGCCTGTTATTTTTTGGTGGTGTTTGTTTTGTTTTTGTTCTTTGATACGGGGTTTCGCCATGTTGCCCAGGCTGGTCTCGAACTCCTGAGCTCAGGTGATCTGCCCCCCTCAGCCTCCCAAAATACTGGGACTACAGGTGGGAACCACCATGTCCGGCCTGTGTTCCTGTGGTTTTAACTTATATATTTTTTTAATTTCAAATTTATAATCTCTGATATCATAACTGCTTGTGTTGTATTACATTATTAAAAATAGTGCTTAATTCTATTTCTGGCATTTGAATTTTTTAAAATCTCGATTGCTTCAATTATTTATGTCACTGGCTTGGCCCTTGTAGATATTTGAATTTGTGATCCTTGTCATAGGCAGAAGGTACAACCCAACTATATCCTTGGGCAATATGCCTAGGAAAATATGGTTATCATCTTGTTCTAATTAATTTTACACTGCTACCTCTTTTCCTTTCTTAGACACTAAACATATTTTTATGATGGTTTATTTTATGGTGGCAGTTTTAGGATATGAACATGGAAAATTTAGGCTTGCTTATTTCAACATTGTAAATACATGCTAGACAGCCCAGTATCAGGTAATAAGATTTTTTTTTCCCTTTGACATTCACCCACCCCCTGCAGAATATTCAATGAGAATTTCCTGTGAAAGCTTCAGGGCAAACTGTTTAAAAAAAATAATACCTATAAGCTTTGATAGGATCCAAGACTCCACCCAGACTCTGTTTTAGACATGTAATTCTGTTTAGACATGAAATGTTTAGGTGAGACATCACAGTTTGTGTTGTATTTTGTAATAATTCCTGCGTTTCTGTTGTTGTGTCACTGAAATTCTTTGGTTTTGAAGCAGATGTCTGTAGCCTATGAGAAGCTGCCTTGTGCTGCTTCTCCCTGGCAGTGCTACCCTCGCCCTGGCTCGGATGCAGCTATGGCTCTCCCTTCTCAATTGCTTGCTGTGTGTTGCTCTTTCATAGAACCATAGACCTTAAAGACTCTAGTAAGGCTTTTGGCCACAGAAAAAGTTTTTTCCTAAAGTTTCCAAACCAGCCCACGGAAAGAGAAAAAGACGACAATGGAAAATATTTTTCTGCATCTTAAATAATTTGTGGATACTGAATTATCATTGTTAATATATTCACATACATTTCTCCTTGCTCCCGTTTGATCCTCTTTGGGGTCAGATAGGTATAGGGGGAATTGTTTCTGAGGACTCTGTGCAGTGGTTCGCTAAGTGTGGACCCTGGGCCAGCAGTTTCCAGCATGACCTGGGAACTTGTTGGAAGCGCAGAATCTTGGGCCCCATCCCAGACCTACATAAATTCCAGAAAGAGATACTCTTGAGGAGTAGAGTTGGGCGGCACTCTGTATTTTAACAGCACTTCAGATGATTCTGATATATGCTGAAATTTGAGAACCACTGTTGTATATAACTTGAATTATACCTATATTGGATTTTTACATGGAAACTTATGAAAGTTCCCAAACTCCTTCAGCATCTTCCTGCTTTCCTATTACTTTGGGGTCTGGGATAAAGTTTATACTCTGTGGTGAGCTGTGGACCTTTACTGAACCTGGCTGGGGTTTTGTGATAGTTGTACTCAGTTGAGTGTCCTCAGTGACAACCAATTGTTGAGGTAATGGGTGAGACAGAGATGCCTTTGGCACTTCTAGGAAAGTCAGTTGGCTCTGGCCTCCTAGGAACTACTGATCTGAGGGCAACCTATGCGTTGAGACATGGCCAAAGCAATTATTCTCATCTTTATTACTTGATGCAAATAATCCACTGGAGAAAAAAAGTATGAGTATGTGCCATTCTGATTGAGTTTTTTTTTACTGTAGTAAAATATACATAACATAACATTTACTATTTTAACCATTTTAAGGTGTACAGTTCAGTGGCATTAAGTACATTGACATTGTTGTGCAACTGTCACCACTATCCATCTCCAGAATTTTTTCGTTATTTCAAACTGACACTCTGTATCCATTAAGTGGTAACTACCCATTCTACACACCCTCCAGCCTCTAGTAACTACAATTCTTTCTTTATGAATTTGGCTTTTCTAGGTACCTTATACAAGTGGAATCATACAATATTTGTTCTTTTGTATCTGGCTTATTTCACTTAGCATAGTGTCTTCACAGTTCATCCATTTTTTAGCATATATGAGAATTTAATTTTTTAAGCCTTATTATTATTTCAGCATATATATATATATATATATATATATATATATATATGCGCCACATTTTGTTTGTCCATTCATTCATCAGTGGACCTTTTGGTTGTTTCTGTCTTTTGGCTGCTGTAAGCAATGCTGCATTGGTGCACAAATATCTGTTCAAGGGTCTGCTTTCAGTTTTTTGGGATATATATTCAAAAGTGGAATTGCTAGATCTTATGGTAATTCTGTTTAGTTTTTTAGGAACTGCCATACTGTTTTCTACAGTGGCTGCACCACTTTACATACCACCAGCAATGCATAAGTGTTCTAGTTTGTCTACATCCTTACCAACACTGTTATTTTCTGTTGCTGGAATTTTTTTTTTTTTTTAAATAATAGCCATCCTAGTGGATGTGAAATGATATCTGATTGTGGTTTGGATTTGTATTGTCCTAATGATGAACGATGTTGAGCATCATGTCATGTGCTTATTGGTCATCTGTATTCTTCCTTGGAGAAATTTCTGTTCAAGTTCTTTGCCCATTTTAAAAATTGGATCTTTTTTTTCTTCTTTCTTTTTTTTTTAGATGGAATCTCGCTCTGTTGCCAGGCTGGAGTGCAGTGATGCTATCTTGGCTCACTGCAATCTCCGCCTCCCAGGTTCAAGCGATTCTCCTGCCTCAGCCTCTGAGTAGCTGGGACTACAGGCACGTGCCACCACACCCAGCTAATTTTTGTATTTTTGGTAGAGGTGGGGTTTCACCATGTTGGCCAGGATGGTCTCGATCTCCTGACCTTGTGATCTGCCTGCCTCGGCCTCCCAAAGTGCTGGGATTATAGGCATGAGCCACCATTTTTGAGCTTTTTACATATTCTGGATATTAATCTCTTATCGGGTATACTGTTTGCAGGTATTTTCTCCCACTCTGGGTTGCATTTTCACTCACTGATACTGTCTTTTGAATATTATCTTTTGATGCACAAAAGTTTTTCAATTTTGACAAAGTCTGACTTAGGTATTTTTTCTTTTGTTGCCTGTGCTTTTGGGGTCATATCCAAGAAATCATTGCCTAATCCATTATCATGAAGCTTTTGCCCTATATTTTCCTCCAAGAGTTTTGTAGTTTTCGCTCTTATGTTTAGGTCTTTGACCCATTTTGAATTAGTTTTTGTATATGATATAAGGTAAGGGTCCAACTTCATTCTTTTGCATGTGGATGTACACTTTTCCCAACACCAGTTGTTGAAAAGACTGTCTTTTCCCTAGCGAATGATTTTTGCACCTTTGTTGAAAATCATTTGATCATATATGTGAAGGTTTATCTCTGGGCTTTCTGTTCTATTCCACTGGTCTGCGTGTCTATCTTTATGCCAGTATCACACTGTTTTTGATTACTGTAGCTTTGTAGTAAGTTTTGAAATGAAGACGTGTGAATCTTACAGCTTTGTTCTTTTTTTTCCAAGATTATTTTGGCTATTCAGGGTCCCTTGGGATTCCATATGAATTTTAGGATGGATTTTTCTACTTACATAAAAACATTATTGGGATTTTTGAAAGGGATTGCATTGAATCTGTAGATTGCTTTGGGTAGTATTGCCATTGTAATAATACTAACTTTTCCAATTCATGAACATGGGATATATTTCCTTTTATTTGTGTCTTCCTTTATTTCTTTAAGCAATTTGTAATTTTCATTGTACAAGTCTTTTACTTCCTTAAGTTTATTCCCATTAAGTATTTTATTCTTTTTGATGCAATTACAGATGGAATTGTTTTGAATTTCCTTCTCAGATTGTTCATTGCTATTGTATAGAAACCAACTGATTTTTGTGTTTTTACCCTGCAACTTTACTGGATTTGTTTTTTCAGTTCTCATGGGGTTGTGTGTCTGTGTGCATGTGTGTATAATCTTTAGGGTTTTCTACGTATAAGATCATGTCATCTGTGAATAGAGGTAATTTTACTTCTTTCTTTCCAATTTGGATGTCTTTTATTTCTTTTCCTTGCCTAATTGCTCTGGCCAGAACTTCTAACACTATGTTAATACATAGAAGTGGCTAAAGTGAGGCCGGGCTTGGTGGCTCACGCTTGTAATCCCAGCACTTTGGGAGGCTGCAGCAGGCAGATTACATAAGGTTCTAGACCAACCTGGCCAACATGGCAAAACCCCGTCTCTACTAAAAATACAAAAATTAGCCAGGCATGATGGTGTGCGTCAGTAATCCTAGCTACTCTGGAGACTGAGGCATGAGAATCACTTGAACCCGGGAGGCAGAGGTTGCAGTGAGCCAAGATGGTGCTCCTGGACTCCAGCGTGAGCAATAGAGTGAGACTCCACTCAAAAAAAAAAAAAAAAAAAAAAAAAAAAAAGTGTGAAGTGAGTATCATTGTTTTATTCCTGATCTTAGTAGAAAAGCTTTCTGTTTTTTTATCATTGGATATGATGTTAGCTGTGGGTTTTTTATATCTGGCTTTTATTGTTTTGAGGCAGTTTCCTTCTATTCCTAGTTTGTTGAGTATTTTTATCATGAAAGGATGATTAATTTTAAATACTTTTATTGCATCAATTGAGATAATGTGGTTTTGTCCTTCCAATTCATTGTATGGAAGCTAGGAATTACTTTTTTTTTTTTTTTTTTCTCTTTTCTGAGATGGAGTCTCACCCTGTTGCCCAGGCTGGAGTGCAATGACACGATCTCAGTTCACTGCAACCTCTGCCTTCTGGGTTCAAGCGATTCTCCTGCCTCAGCCTCCCAGGTAGCTGGGACTACAGGCGTACACCACCATGCCCGGCTAATTTTTGTATTTTTAGTAGAGACGGGGTTTCACCATGTTGGTTAGGTTGGTCTCCAATTCCTGACCTCAGGTGATCCACCTGCCTCAGCCTCCCGAAGTGCTAGGATTACAGGTGTGAGCCACCGCACCCGACCTTTTCTTCTAAAACTAGATAAAGAATACAAAAAAAAAAGTATAGACCAATATTCCTCATGAATGTAGATGCAAAAGATTACTAAATTATTGCCAGATTAAAGGCCAGTATACAAAAATCAATTATTTTCCAATATTGTAGGAATAAGCAAAATAAATTTTGAAAAGGGATACTATTTTCAAAAGCATCATAAACATTAAATAATGTAACATGATATATGCATAATATTAATGCAGAAAACCATACAATGTTATTGTGAGAAGGTAAAGAAGTTCTGAGTAATTAGAAGTATATACCATATTTTGTTGATTAGAAGTCTCATCATTGTAAAGATTTCACTTCTTACCAAATTGATTCACCGAGTCAATGCAGTCCCAACTCAAAATCCAGTAAGTTTTTTTTCTTTTTTTTGAGAACTTGACTAGTTGATTCTAAAATGTATCTGGAAATGCAAAAGACCTAGAATAGCCCAGACAATCTTGAACAATGGGAAAGCTAGCCATATTGGATATCAAGACTTAATATGGCTGGGGATGGTGGCTCGCACCTGTAATCACAGCACTTTAGTAGGCCAAGGTGGGAGGATTGCTTCTAGCCTTTTTATTTTATTTTATTTAAAAAAAAAAAAAAAAGACAACATGACACTGTAATTATTAAGAAAGTGTAATATTAATGGAAGAACAGAAAAACTGATCAAAAGACTAGAATAGAGAGTGCTGAAACAGTCACATGTATCTGGATACTTGATGTATGACAAAATTGACCCTAAAGAGAAGAAGGGAAATAATTAAATTTTTTTCAGTATATGGTATAGAGACAATCAGATATTATTATTTTTAAAAGGAAAGAAAAAAGATACAAAATAAAAATCAAACCAAAGCTTGATCCAACATCACACTATTAAAAAAAAAAAAAAAAGAAAGAAAAAAGGCCTGGCACATGCCTGTAATTCCAGAATTTTGGGAGTCTGAGGTGGGCGGATCACCTGAAGTTGGGAGTTTGAGACCATCCTGACCAACATGGAGAAACCTAGTCTCTACAAAAAATATGAAATTAGCTGGGCGTGGTGGTGCATACCTATAATCCGAGCTACCCAGGAGGCTAAGGCAGGATAATCCCTTGAACCCAGGAGGCGGAGGTTGCGGTGAGCCGAGATCGTGCCATTGCACTCCATCCTGGACAACAGGAGCAAAACTCTATCTCAAAAAACAAAACAAACAAAGAAAAAAGTTCCAGGCGGGTTGTGGTTTTAAATGTGAGTGGCAAAACAATGAAGTTCCTAGAAGATAATATATGAGAATATCTTCATAACTTTGGTATAAGAAGACTTTTTTAATAGGATGCAAATAATACTAACTGTAAAGAGAAAGATAAATTGCAGTACATCAAAATTCTTTCCTCACTGCCTCATTCCCTCCCATCCTTTCTTCCTTCCATTAAGATTTTACCCCTGGCTGGGCATGGTGGCTCACACTTGTAATCCCAAAACTTTGGGAGGCTAAGGCAGGAGGATTGATTGAGCCCAGGAGTTAAAGGCTACCCTTGATAACATAGCGAGACTTTGTCTCTATTTTATACCTTTTTTTTTTAAAGATTTTACCCTGCTGGGGAATTATTAGAGATCAACAGTAAAAATAAGTCATTGCTTATCAATAATACTGTGGTAATGTTCTGTCACTGGGATCCTCACATAAACTGTTAGACCTTTAAGCCATTTCCTACCATATAGCCACATAATCTTTTCAAAATGTATATCATCACTTTACTCTTTGGCTTAAAATTCTTCCACTAAGACTGGTTAAGTAAATTCTAGGATATCTCCCTAAAATGAAATATGCTACAGGCATTAAAAACAATGAGGTAGATTTCTTTTCGTGAATGTAGAGCAGTCTCAAAGAATTATTAAATCAAAAAACAAGATACAGAACAATGTGTTTTAAAAAGTGTAGGGAACAGATACAGTAGAATCTCATATATTCATTTCAGTTACTCAAAATTAACCAACTCATGTAGGTAAAAGAAAGGAAATTATATATTATTAAATAGGACAGGGGACTGCATTGGCCTTTTTTCCACTTTGTCTAAGTATGTAGTCTATCCTATTAGTCTGTGAAATAGTGTATAATTTTATGGGTTTTACTGACCATTTATAAGGAAGAGTTATACATAATGCAGGAGGCCAGGCACTGGAACAGTAGTGGTTTTCCTAACTATTGTGCAGCACAGCTTGTCTTAAGACAGTGTCTTACACACTGAATGATTTTTGGTATGTCTGGCCCTCAGCCATTAAATGCCAGTAGCTTCTGAGGTATTGGGTCAACCAAAGAACTGCTCTGCAGATCTTCAAACATCAGTGGATGGGATGGGATGGAGCATACCGCCTTAGTGTTCTTATAGGCTAAGAACAACAGAGGGGGGAAAAAAATAGAAGAAATAGTATAGGGTCATAGAGAAAACTGAGTGGAGACTGAGAGGAATTGACAGCATGGGATTTGGGATTGGTTGGCCAAAACTGTATATGCTACACCTGAATAAGTAATGTAAGGGTTTTTCATGGATTATTTTGACCATAAGCAAAACAGGAAAATGGGCAACATAGTTGCATGTAAGTTCTACCTGGAGTTTAAGTTGGGCTCCCAGTTGCCACCTCCAGGGAGCTGCCAGGAAGTAGACAGGTGCTTGAAGGACTCAGTCCCACCTTTACCCTGAGGTGTTCTCCTGGAACCTGCACTTATTATCCCTGTGCCAGCCTGTCCCTCTTCCCTCCCTAAGGAGGGGAAGGGAAACACCCTTAAGAGGGAAAATCAGCTTTGAGGTGAGGAAATAGGATAGTTACTAATTTGAGAATACCGATTTGGCCGGGCACAGTAGCTCATGCCTGTAATCCCAGCACTTTGTGGGAGGATCAGTTGCGCCCAGGAGTTTGAGACCAGCTTGGGCAATGTAGTGAGACCCCTGTCTCTAAAAAAGAAAAAAAATCAGCCAGGCATGATGGCACCTGCCTGTGATCCCAGCTACTTGGGAGCCTGAGGTGGAAGAATCACTTGAGCCCAGGAAGTCCAGGCCACAGTGAGCCATGATTGCACCATTGCACCCCAGCCTGTGCAAGAGAGTGAGACCCTGTCTGAAACAAACAAACAAACAAACAGTTTTCACTTAATGCACTACTGGACTACATAGAGAAACTCAAAATAAGTTCAGTACAAGGAATTGAGGAATTGTCTTGACTAGGTTATAACTGTGAAAAGTCACACAGACTTCCCCTTAGTAGGGGCTTGGTAGGATAGCTGCTGTCCTTAGAAGGGTTTTGGGCATGGCCAACCTTGGTCTGGTATTTCAATAATAGACTGGATTGTGCCTCATTTTGGTCACCACACCTAAAAAATAATGTAGATAAATACAGGAGTCCATCGAAGGTGACCAAAATTATTGAAAGCAGGCAAAATAGCACTAAGATTAACATTGGTGTTTTTACTGGACCCCAGCCCAAATTCTTTTGAAGTTTTTAGTAGCACTACTGCAAAAGACCACAAGGTGGTGACAAAATTCTAAGGTATCTTTTTTTTTAAGCTAGATTTGGAAACAATCACACATTCCCTGATGAAAATGAGGAAAAGAAAGCTTAAGAATGTCTGTATTTCAAGTTTTATGGAATGATGAGAATACTTTCTCTGGTAGGTTTTTTGCAATACTTGCCCATTGTTTAAACGAAAATATTTTATTCATATCAGAGAACAATATTGGTAAATGAGTTAGATATTTGTCTCTTAGGCTTTAGCAGACATCAGCATTGTTTCCATAGCTTTCTGCTCTCTTTTTCTCTTTTTTCTGTCCTCTGTACCTTTGTCCCCTTTCAAAAGACTCCATCATATGAGGAAGTCAATCTAATGTAATGGTTGAGGGTGTGGATTCCAGAGGCCTGCTGCTTATGTTCAGATACAGATTACCAGTTATTAACTGTGTGACATTCAGCAAATCACTTAGTTCTGTGTCTTGGTTCCTTTTTCTCTAAAATGGAGATGGCAGTAGTGCCCAGTTCATTGATTATTCTCAGGATTAAATGAATCTGTAAGTGTAAGAACCCTTGGAGCAATGCCTGACACATAAAAATATTAAAATCATATGGAATTAAAATTTACATGATTTTCTATTCATTTATGGAATTAACTTTAAAAAATTAAGTAGATGAGTGAGCTGCATGAGGATTTTCTCTCTCTCACATACACAACTTCCAAATAAAATTTAGTTGCTTTTGGTTTAAGAGGCAGTTAATAGCTTTCCTTTTCCTCTGTCAGTCATGTTTCCCTATTTCCCACCTTTACATTAGTCACTGAAGAGAAAAGGAAAGGGATTTTGTTCATTTATATGAAAGATTTTTATGTTAAAGTGAGACAAGAAAAAAAAGTATTATTATTATTATTATTATTTTTTGAAACAGGGTCTCGCTCTGTTGCCCAGGCTATAGTACAGTGGCATGATCTCGGCTCACTGAAACCCCCCTCTCCTGGGTTCAAGCGATTCTTGTGCCTCAGCCTCACAAGTAGTTGGGACAAGAGCTGCATGCAACCATGCCCAGCTAATTTTTGTGTGTCTTTTTAGTACAAATGGGGTTTCACCATGTTGCCCAGGCTGGTTTTGAATTCCTGAGTTCAAGTGATCTGCCCTCCTTGGCCTCCCAGAGTGCTGGGATTACAGGTGTGAGCCACCACACCCAGCCAAAAACATAGATTTTTGTCATATATTTTCTATCGGCACAGAAGAAAGACCTTTTCAATAATCAGGAAGATTTTTTAAAAGGATGTTATGCCTTACATGTTTAACTATTTTAGGATCACGTTAAAATGATCTGCTAATGAAATTAAAATCTGTACATTCACTTTATTCACTCTTTTTTTTTTTTTCTTTGAGACATTCTCACTCTTGTCCAGGCTGGAGTGCAGTAGCACAATCACGGCTCACTGCAATATCTGCATACCGGGCTCAAGCAGTCCTCCTGCCTCAGCCTCCCAGGTAGCTGGACTACAGGTGCATGCCACCATGCTTTGCTAATTTTCGTGTGTTTTGTAGAAATGGGGTTTCACCGTGTTGCCCAGGCTGGTCTCAAACTCCTAGGCTCTGGTGATCCACCTGCCCAACACAATCCTGTAGTGTTGGGATTACAGGCATGAGCCACTGCACTGGGCTTGTACATTCTTTCTTTAGAAAATAAAACTTTTTAAATAAAATACTTCAAATATCCAAAAGAAAATCTGAGATATTTGTAAGATAAAATCATAAAAATAAAATTAATGCCATTTCTTCATTTCTGCAACCACTCAGTTGAAGAAATAGAACATTAATATAATTTTTGAAGCCCTCTATACCCCTACTCATCCTGTGCCTCTCTGGACTTCCCCCAATCTTTTTGATTTCTTATTCTCTCTCTCTCTTTTTTTTTTTCTTTTTTTTTAAGACAAGGTCTTGCTCTGTCACCCAGACTGGAGTACAATGGTGTGATCATGGCTCACTGCAGCCTCCTTGACCTTCTGGGCTCAAGTGACCCTCCTGCCTTAGCCTCCTGAGTAGCTTGGATTAGAGGTGTGTACCACCATCTCTGGCTAGTTTTTGTGTTTTTTGTAGAGATGGAATCTCACCATGTTGCCCACACTGGTTTCCAACTCCTGGGCTCAAGTGATCCAACTTCCTTGGCCTCCCAAAGTGCTGGAACTATAGGCGTGATGATTTCTTATTCTCTTACATGAAAAAATATCTTACCACTAAATGGGCAAAATCATAAACGCTGTATTGCTTAGATTTGCATGTTTGAAGACTTTACGTAAAATGATTCATATTCTTCTTCTTCTGTAACTTTCTTTTTTCTTTTACTCAGGAGTATATTCCAGATGTTCATCCATGTAGATGCTTAGCTAGAGCACATGTATTTTTACTACTCTATTGTATTCTATTATGTATATACCATTTATTTTTGTCACTCGTCTGTGAATTAAAAATGGTATTAAAATCCAGAATTTAATAATTTTGCTATTAAAAAACCTGTGCTGCTATGAGCATTTTGTACTGGCTTCCTGGTACACCTGTTCAAGAGTTTTTCTAAGCTACTTGCCTGCGAGGGTAATGCTTGAAAATGACAAATGGTTTTCCGGGGTGATCATGATCCATGTACCTTCCTGCTAGCCGTATATAAGAATTAATGTTTCTCCATATCCTTACCAATATTTGGTCTTTTGGTTTTTGCTTGGTGTGTGCAAAATGGTCTCTGCTTCAATCACTCTGGCCTGTTTAGTGCTCCTCACAACCTTTGCACTTGCTCATTCCTCTGCCTGGAATGTTCTCTCCCTGATGTCTCTGTAGTTTGCTCCTTTACGTCTCTCAGGCCTTCACTTAATTGTCAGGTTCTCTGTGAGGCTTTTCCTGTCTATCCCCTTTAAAATTTGGCATGCTTCTCTCCCACTCCCTTATCTCTTCACTGCTTTATTTCTTTCTGGACCACTTACTGCC
Source organism: Macaca fascicularis (assembly GCF_037993035.2). Lineage (NCBI taxonomy): Eukaryota > Metazoa > Chordata > Mammalia > Primates > Cercopithecidae > Macaca > Macaca fascicularis. The sequence goes on along the minus strand of NC_088387.1, from coordinate 50,630,812 downwards.
ACTGCTTTTCCACACTGGAACTTAAGTTCCTTAAGGATAGGGAGTTTTTGATATCTTGTTCACTATTGTGTCCCTGGAATTTAGAGCAGCACCTTCCCCATAGACGACTTTAATAAATATTGTTGACTGAATTAAATGAATCTCATTGAGGTTTTATATTTTCTTGATTATTAGTGAGGTAGAGCATTAATGAGGTGGCCACTTTTTATGAGCCATTTGTGTTTCCTCTTCTGTGAAATGGCTCCTCAAATATATTGCTTATTTTTCTATTGTGTTGTTTAATACTTTCTTATTCATTGATAGCAGTTCTTTATAAGTTCAGATTATAATTTTTTGTTAATTACCCATGTCATACATATCCTTATACTTTGTGACTTAACTTTAAGCTTTTTTTTAAAAAAAAGAATCTTGGCCGGGCATGGTGGCTCATGCCTGTAATCCCAGCACTTTGGGAGGCCAAGGCGGGTGGATCATGAGGTCAGGAGATCAAGACCATCCTGGCCAACATGGTGAAACCCCGTCTCTACTAAAAATATAAAAAATTAGCCGGGCGTGGTGGTGGGCGCCTGTAGTCCCAGCTGCTCAGGAGGCTGAGGCAGGAGAATGGCGTGAACCCAAGAGGTGGAGATTGCAGTGAGCCGAGATTGCACCAGTGCACTCCAGCCTGGTGACAGAGCGAGACTCCATCTCAAAATATATATGTATATATAGTTATCTCTTGATAAACAGTTTTAATTCTTTAAACACTGTAAAAAATTTTTTTAAGAGAGTGTCTTACTCTGTCACCCAGGCTAGAATGCAGTGGTGCAGTCATGGCTCACAGCAGCCTTGAACTGGGCTCAAGCGATCCTTCCACCTCAGCCTCCTGAGTAGCTGGGACCACAGGTGCACACCACCATGACTGGCTAATTTTTTTTTTTACTTTTTTGGAGACAGGGTCTCCAGTGTTGCCCAGGCTGGTGTCAAACTCCTGGGCCCAAACAGTCTCCTCCCACCTCAGCCTCCCAAAGTGCTGGGATTACAGGTGTGAACCCCTGCACCCAACTGATATGTACTTTTGGATATATGATTACACATATGTATGTTTTTTCTATTTAAAAATGGGATCATACTACATGTACTTTAAACTCTTTCAGTTAATCTTACAAATCTAAAAAATTTAATTGTCAAATAATATTGTATTATATGGATCTAAAACAATTGTGCAGTTTATCCTCATTTGTTTCTGTAAGCTCATCGTCTTCTTCATGGTCATTAGATATTGCCTATTCTCAACACTTGGCCATCTTCTCTCCTCACTTGGTATTACCTCCCTAGGTAATCTGACTGATGGCTCACAGCTTAAGTTATTAGATACATGCCAGTGACTTCCACACTTACGTCTCTAACTCATAAACCTCCTCAGAGCCCCAGCCTAGGTATCTAACTGGCTGTTTAGCATTCCCGCTTGCTTGTGTCAAAGGTACCTCAAACTCTACATATCTAAACAAGGCAGAACTAATGCATTTCCCCTCAAACCTAGCAGTCTGCCAGTGTTCCCTTGGCATGATCATCTGTCTCACTGAATAAGGCATAAACAGGAATCACCATTAATACATTATTTGCTCCTGAATCCTGATAATCTCTCCTGTGATATCTTCTTCTTTGATTTAGCTGGGCAGAAATTTAGGCTTTTGTAACCAAGCAAAGCTACGGATTGTCTGATTCACATCTGTTTAGAGTTTACTGTTTGTGGGCAAGAAATGTACCTCTTTGCAAGGCTCTATGGTCTTTTCTGTTTGCTTTCAGCTGGACCAACTGAACTGAACCTTGTTTTTTTTTTTTGCAAGAATTAGATGTAGAAGTAGTCAATTTATATGAGTTAGGAAACTTTTTGACTGCAAGTTACAGAAAACCCTAATCCAAACAAATCATTTTATTGTCTTCTATAAAAGGAAGTCCAGAGGTAGAATGGGTTCAAGCTGATAAAGATCAACAGTGGTGGCCGGGTGCGGTGGCTCAAGCCTGTAATCCCAGCACTTTGGGAGGCCGAGACGGGTGGATCACGAGGTCGGGAGATCGAGACCATCCTGGCTAACACGGTGAAACCCCGTCTCTACTAACAAATACAAAAAACTAGCCGAGCGAGGTGGCGGGCGCCTGTAGTCCCAGCTACCTGGGAGGCTGAGGCCGGAGAATGGCGTGAACCCGGGAGGCGGAGCTTGCAGTGAGCTGAGATCCGGCCACTGCACTCCAGCCTGGGCTACAGAGTGAGACTCCGTCTCAAAAAAAAAAAAAAAAAGATCAACAGTGGCTCAGTTATATCATTATTGATCCAGGTCCATTCCTCTCTTCATTCTGCTGTTCTTAGCAAAGTCACTGTTCCAAGTTACAGCAGTTTAATCAGCACCTTTGTAACCATAGAATAAGGATGATCACTTCCCAGACTTTCCAGATAAGGATAGAGACATCCTCTTGGCTTTCCGTATGTATACATTTTTTCAGCTAAATATTCTAATTGGCTCTCTTTAAAAGTTTTATTTTTAATTGACGCATAATAATTGTACATTATGGTTGGGTGCAGTGGCTCACACCTGTAATCCCAGCACTTTGGGAGGCCGAGGTGGGTGGATCACTTGAGGCCAGGAGTTCTAGACCAGCTTGGCCAACATGGCGAAACCCTGTCTCTGCTAGAAATACAAACATTAGCCAGGTGTGATGATGCAGGCCTCAAATCCTAGCTACTCAGGAGGCTGAGACATGAGAATCACTTGACCCTCGGAGATGGAGGTTGCGGTGAGCTGAGATTGGGCCACTGCATTCCAGCCTGGGCAACACAGTGAGACTTTGTTTCAAAAAAATTTGTACTATTTATGGGATACAATGTGATATTTTGATAGTGATCTGATCAGAGTAATTTGCAAATCCACACCTTAAAACATTTATCATTTCTTTGTGATGAGGTCGTTCAAAATCCTCTCTTCTAGCTATTTTGGAACATACATTATTGTTAACTATAGTCACCCCACAGTGTAATAGAACACCAGAATTTATTCCTCTTACCTAACTTTGTACTCATTGACCAACCTCTCCCCATTCTTTCCTTTCCCCACCTCTCCTGCTCCAGTTTCTGTTAATCACTATCCTACTCTCTACTTCTATGAGATCAACTTTTTTTAGATTGCACATATGAGTGAGAACATGCAGTATTTTCTGTGTCTGGCTTACTTCACTCAATATAATGTCTTCTAGGTTCATCCATGTTGTTGTAAATGACAGCATGTTATTATTTTTGGCTGGACGTGGTGGCTCACTCCTGTAACCCCAGCACTTTGGGAGGCTGAGGTGGGCGGATCACCTGAGGTCAGGAGTTGGAGACTAACCTGGCCAACACGGTGAAACCCCATCTGTACTAAAAATAAAGAAAATTAGCTGGGCGTGATGGCACGTGCCTGTGGTTCCAGCTACTTGGGAAGCTGAGGCAGGAGAATCACTTGAATCCGGGAAGCGGAGGTTGCAGTGAGCCGAGATTGCGCCACTGCACTCCAGCCTGGGCGACATAGTGAGACTCCGTCTCAAAAAAAAAAAAAAAAAAAGAATTGTATTATTTTTTATGGCTGAGTAGTATTTCATTGTGTACATATATGTACACATACAACATTTTCTTTATCCTTTCATCTGTGGATGGCTTCTTAGGTTGGTACCATATCTTGAGTATTGTGAGTAGTGCTGTAATAAACATGTGAGTGCAGATATCTCTTCAATATACTAATTTAATTTTCTTGGGTATATATACCCAGCAGTGGTATGAGTGGATTAAATATGTGGTAGTTATATTTATAATTTTTTGAGGAACCTCCATACTGTTCTCCATGAAGGTTATACTAAATTACATTCCCAACAATGTGCAAGGGTTCCCTTTCCTCCACATCCTCGACAATACTCATTATCTTTTGTCTTTGTGGCAATGGCCATTCTAACTGGAGTGAGGTGATATCTCATTGTAGTTTTGATTTGCATTTCCCTGATAATTAATGATGTTGAGCATTTTTAAATATACCTGCTGGTCATTTATATGTCTCTTCTTTTGAGAAATATCTATTAAGATCTTTTGCTCATTTTTAAAATTGGCTTGTGTTTTTTGCTTTCGCTGTTGAGTTGTTTGAGTTTCTTATATAGTCTGAATATTAACCCCTTGTCAGATGTATAGTTTGCAAATATTTTCTCCCATTCTGTAGGTTATCTCTTCGTTAGGTCTGTCATTGCTACCCCTCCCTGCTTATGTTATCAATTCATTTATTAGTCAGGACCCTGGCTTGTAAGTGACAAACACCAAACTCAAATTGGCCTAAGCAAAATGGTAATACTGTACATGAAACAGAAAAGGCTTTGGAATGTCTGACTTTGGGCACGACTGGATCTAAGGGCTCCAGTGATGTGATGTGATCCAGGTCTGCCTTTTCTCTCTCACAGGTTTTTTCCATTTTGTAGTCTTGAGGGCCACCAGAGGCCTAAGACTCACATCTTATCAGCATAACAACCTTGGTAGAAAGAGAGCATCTTCCTGATAACTCCGGCAGAAAAAAATCCCGGGGAGGATTCTAATTGGCAACACTCCTGTTCCTGATTCAATGACTGTGGCCATGGGAATGGAATATTCTAATTGTTCAGGCCTGGGTCATGTGTCTGCTGTGGTCTGAGAAGGCAATCCAGCCACACCTAAACTGCAGGGAAGTGGTTCCTGTCCAAAAGGGTTTGGTTATAAGAAGAGGGGATGAACACTGGGAAGGCAAAAATAACAGCTGCTCATTATAGTGGTATTTTAGCAAGTCAAAGGAAGCCAAGTTGGCTAGAGCAGTAATTCTCATATTGTCATTTCCAGTTCTAGTTCTGAATCAGAAATGGGTAGTAAGGCCAGCAATCTGTGTTTTAATAAGCACTTCAGGTGATTCAGATGCAGGATAACTTTGAAAACCACTGATAAAGAGGTGAATATGGAAGTGTGATATGGCAAGCAATTAATTCTGGGTGTAGGAGAGATTACTTAGGGGAGGTGGAATACAATTTAGACCCTAAAGGAGGAGGTGGAACTCATCTTGTGAAGAAATGTTTTTTTCTTACTCTCGAGCTACCCGCTCTTCACTTTCACTGAAGCCCAGCTGATGCCAATTTACCATATTTATTCTGTCTCTTGAGCCACTGTGCCTCAGCTTTTCTTTGTCCCTAGAATTTTTTTTTTCCCTTCCTCATCACTGATTTAAACCCTAGCCATCCTTGGATGTTCAGGTCACAGCTTCCTCTATTACAGGAAACCTTGCTTGATATATTCCATTTTTACTAATGTATGTCTGCTCTGCATGCCTTCTTTCAACCATTTTGCACATATTTATTGATAGCTTATATACCAGATACTATAGTAAGTACTGGACTTGCACAAAGGAATTGTACTATCTAATTTAAAGGATATGTGCATATTCCTTAAGATGCCATCGGAATGCCTTGTAATAAGGCTTTACCAGTTTACATATATACCATGGCATATGAGGCTGCTTAGTTCTTCCACATCTTCACCACCACTAGATATTAACAGTCTTTCTCATTTTTGCCAACCTGAGGAGTGAATAATATCTTATTGCTGTTTGATAACAAATACATTTGAGGATCTTTTCTCTGTTGGCTATTTGCATTTCTTCTCAAACTTGCTTGTTGATATCCTAAGCCTGTTTTTTTTTTTTCTTTTTTTTTTTTTTTTTTGTGCAGCAAAATTGAATTTTTTCCCTTTTGGTGTACAGTACTTTGTATTTTAACACATGTATAGATTTGTGTAACCACAACCATTGTCAGGATAAAAAAAAAATTCCATCACTTCAAAAAACTCCCTCGTGCTAACCCTTTATAATCCCACTCTCCCCTCAACTATAACTTGGCAACTACTGAGCCGTTCTCCATCACTATAGTTTTACATTTTTGAGAATATCTTATAAATGAAATCACATAGTATATCACTTCTTGGAACTGGATTCTTGGACTCAGGATAATGTCTTCAGATTCAGCCAAATTGTTGCATGAATAAATCGTTCATTCTTTTGATTAAGCTGAGTAGAGTTCCATTGTACCAAAGTTTGTTTATCCATTTGCTCATTGAAGGACATTTGGGTTGTTTCCAGTTTGGGTTTATTATTATTTATTATTTAAATAAATCAGCTGCAGACATTTGGTACAGGCTTTTGTGTGAGCGGAAGTTTTTATTTTTCTAGGGTACTCAAGAGTTGGATTGTTGGCTTATAAAGTAAATGCATGTTTAACTTTATAAGAAAGTGCCAAACTATTTTCTAGAGTGACTATACCTTTTTTTTGAGATAGAGTCTCACTCTCTTGCCCAGGCTAGAGTGCAGTGGCATGATCTCGGCTCACTGCAACCTCCGCCTCCCAGGTTCAAGCGACTCTCCTGCCTCAGCCTCCTGAGTAGTTGGGATTACAGGTGCGTGCTACCATGCTCAGCTAATTTGTGTATTTTTAGTAGAGTTGGGGTTTCACCACGTTGGCCAGGCTGGTCTCAACTTCAGGCAATCCACCTACCTCAGCCTCCCAAAGTGCTGGGATTACAGATGTAAGCCATCACACCCAGCCAACTATACCATTTTATATTTCCACCAGCAACATGTCGGAGTACCCTATGCTCCATTTTCTTGGGAGTACTTGGTATTTTCATTTTAGCCATTCTAATAAGTATGTAGTAGTATATTACCTTGGCTTTAATTTGCACTCCGTAATGGCCAATAATGCTGTACATCTTTCCATGCTATTGTTTGTCATCTTTATATTCTCTTTAGCGAAGGGTCTGTTCAAGTCCACTGCCCGTATTTTAAGCAGATGGTTTCTCATTGTTGAGTTTTAAGAATTATTTTTATATTCTCAATACCAGTACTTTGTAAGATACACAATTTACAAATGTTTTCTCCTAGTCTGTTTTAGTGTCTTTTAAGAAACAAAAGCTTTTATTTTGATGAAGTCCAGTTAATCAATTTTCCTGTTACAGAATATGGTTTTGGTGTCATGTCTAAGAACTCTTCATCTTAGAGAAATCTTCAGGTCATAAAGATTTTCACTATGTTTTCTTTGTGAATATTTATAGTTCTATGCTTTACATTTAAATTTACAATAGATTTGAGGACCGTTCTTTCATCTTGTATTTTCCAGAAGAGATTGTATATAATTAGTGTTATTCTTTAATAATGGGTAGAATTAATTTGTGTAGCCATCGGGGCCTGGAGATTTCTTTCTTGGAAGGTTTTAACTATAAATTCAATTTATTTAGTAGTTATAAGACTATATATATAAATTTTTTATAAAACAGAAATCTCACCTGGAAGGACTATGTATATTATCTATTTCATTTTGCGTTATGTTTGGCGGTTTGCAGTTTTCAAAAGTTGGTCCATTTTCACAAAAATTGTTGAATTTATTGGCATAAAATTTTTTATAGTATTCCTTTATTTTTCCTTTCAGTATTTATGGGATATTTGTAGTAATGTCACATTTCATTTTGAATATTGATAATTTGTTTTCTTTTTTATTTCTGGTCAGTCTGGCTAGAAATTAATTGTATTGATCTCAAAAAACCAGCTTTTGTTTTTCATTGATAAGTTCTATCATTTCTTTCTTTTCTTCTATTTATGTGTTGTATTTATGTATTTAATTGTGCATCTATGTATTTATATAAGTATTTATATATAAATATATATTAATGTGAAAGATTAGGTTATTGATTTGATAGCTTTCTTCTGATATAAGCACTTAAAACTAAAAATTTCCCTCTACATTTTTTTATGATACATTTTATTAGGTTCAAAATATTTTCTAGAAAATGTTACCTTACTGTCTTTGCCATAGTTAACTAAATTAGGGGTAAGTATCATAACTAAAAGCTACATTATATTAGCTAGGTAAGTGACTTATGAGTAGACTAGTGTGAGAAGTCTTCTAAAATGGACAATGAGACCCAAACAAATTTGAATTTGAAATTTTCAAAAAGAAAAGAAGCAGAAACCAAGATTAGAGGTGAAGCAGAAACCTAGAAAGACTGAGTTACCTGTATGGTAGAGTCACCTCAATAGGGAATGACAGATGCCTATTTCAGAGGGAATGATAAGTTGGCTAAGTAAGACAGCAGGGTCATGAATGATGAAGAGTTCATTTTCCGTTGTTCTGTGAAAACTGTCCTTCCATCAACTGATCTGGGCCCCTGTGCTTTTCTCTTTTCCATGTAACCTTAACATCCACTTTAATTAGTTATGAAAGGAAGCTTTAATATAAATGCTTTATTGAGATATAATTCACATATCATACAATTCATCTATTGAAAGTGCACCATTAGTGGTTCTGAGTACATTTTCAGATAAAAAAACTGCAGAGAGTTTGTCATTAGTAAACCTCCGTAAGAAATGCTACAAGAGGCCTGGTGCAGTGGCTCACTTTGGGAGGTGGAGGCGGGCTAATCTTGATTTCTTGAGGTCAGAAGTTCGAGACCAGCCTGGCCAACATGGCGAAACCCTATATCTACTGAAAATACAAAAATTAGCTGGACATGGAGGTACACACTTGTAGTCTCAGCTACTTCGGAGGCTGAGGCATGAGAATTGCTTGAACCCAGGAGGTGGAGGTTGCAGCGAGCCGAGATCGTGCCACTGCACTCCAGCCTAGGCAGCAGAGTGAGATTCTGTCTCCAAAAAAAAAAAAAAAGAAATGCTAAAAGTAGTTTTTCAGGGTGATACAAAAGGATAGTAGACAACAATTCAAAACCATATGAAGAAATAACTAGAATTTACATAGGTAAATATAACAACCAATGTTGCATGTTTAAATTGTAACTCTTCTCTTTTCCATACAAATAATAAATGCATAAAGCACTAATTGTAAATCTATATTAATTTAATGGTCACACAATGTATAAAGATGTAGTTTGTGACAAACATAAAGGGGAGTGGCACTGTAAAGAAGCAAGAATTTTTGTATATTATTGACACTAAAGTCTTTTTTGTCTGATATTCATATAGCCTCTCCAGCTTTCTGTTTTTGCTATTTGTGTGATGTTTTCCATCCTTTTACTTTCAGCTTGTTTGTATCTTTGAGTCTAAAGTGTGTGTTCTAAGGCTTGGCGTGGTGGCTCGTGTTTGTAATGCTAGCACTTTGGGAAGTGCAGGTGGGTGGGTTGCTTGAGCTCAGGAGTTTGAGACCAGCCTGGGCAACGTGGCAAAACCCTGTCTCTACAAAAAATACAAAAATTAGCTGGGCATGGTGGCACACACACCTGTAGTCCCAGCTACTTGGGAGGCTAAGGTGGGAGAATCACTTGAACCTGAGAGGTGGAGGCTACAGTGAACTGAAGATCATGCCACTGCACTCCAGCTTGGGAGACCCTGTCTCAGAATAAAAAGGTGTGCATTCTGAAGACAACATGTATTGGTCATGTGTTTTTATTGGATGGGACAATCACTGTCTTTTGATTGAATTCATTAATTCATATTTAATGTTATTAATATAGTTCAGTTTATGTTTGCCATTTCAATTTTCATTTTTTATTATTCATGACGTTTTCCCTGTATTCCTCCCTTACTGCTTTTTTTTGCATTGTACGAATATTTTGGTAGTATATCTTAATTCTTTTTATGATTTTTTAATTATATAGATTTTTTAAAATTATTTTCTTAGTTGTTGCTCTAGGGCTTACTTACCATAATAGGCAGTTGACCCTTGAACAACATAGGGGTTAGGGGTACTGACACCCTACACAGTTGAAAATTTATGTATAACTTTTGATTTCCCCAAAACTTAACTACAAATAGCCTATTGTTGATCAGATGCCTTACTGATAACATAAACAGTTGGTTAATACATATTTTATATGTTGTATGTATTATATTCTGTATTCTTACAGTAAAGCAAACTACAGAAAAGAAAATGTTATTAAGAAAATTATAAGGAAAGCATATTTACTGTGCATTAAGTGAAAATTGAATAGGCTGAAGAGGAGGAGGAAGAAGAAAGGTTGGCCTTGCTGTCTTAGGGATGGTGGAGGAGGCGGAACAGGAGTCAGGAGAGGCAGACCAGATGCACTTGGTGTAACTTCGCAGAAATACATCATAATTTCTGTCTGACGTTTTTGGTTTTTCATCTCTCTAGAAATTTTTCTATATGTACCAATCCTCCTTCCACCATTTGCTTTAGTTTCACTGCCCACATTATAAAAGCGTCCATGTAAAAGAAGTCAAAAGCAGTCTTGAATAATCAGAACTCTTCTGCCAAATTGTCTAATGTCGATTTGTTTTCTGGCACTGCTTCTTCTTCATCTTTGTCCTTATCATCTGACACTGATTTGGAAGCGCTCATCTCCATCAAATCATCTTCTTTTAATTCCTCTGGGATGGTATCTATCTTGAAAAGATTGTGAATTTCTCCAGTATCCATGTCTTGAAACCCTTTACCCCCTATCTTTTTTGCCATGTCCACAGTATCTTTCATGATTTTGTTGATTGGCTCTGTTGTAAATCCTGTGAGTCATGTACAACATCTGGACATAGTTTTCTCCAGTAGGAATGTATTGTTTTGGGCTTGATGGCTTTCATGGCCCTTTTTCTCTTTCCTTTCCTTTTTCCTTTTACCTTTCCCCTTTCCTTTTTCCATCCCGTCCTGTCCATCCCTGGCCCCGGCCTTGCCCAGGCTGGAGTGCAATGGCGCGATCTTTGGCTCACTGCAAGCTCCGCCTCCCGGGTTTAAGCAATTCTCCTGCCTCAGCCTCCCAAGTAGCTGGGAGGCTCCCGTTCCCTTTCCTCTTTGTCTTTCTGTCGTTCTCTCTTTCTTTCTCTCCCTCTCTTTCTTTTTTCTCTGTCTCTTTCTCTCTCTCTTTCTTTCTTTTGCCTTCCCTCCCTCTCCCTCCTTCTCTCCCTTTCTCTTTCTTTTCCTCCCTTCCCGTCCCCTCAAATGTGATAGCATTTTGTGACTTATTCCATAACAACCATGAGCTAAACACGGTGGCTTGCACCTGTAATTCCAGCACTTTGAGAGTCCAGGTGTTCAAGACCATCATGGGAAACAGAGCAAGACACTGTCTCTATAAAAAAAAAAAAAAAATTCTCACAACGATGGTACTTTCAATAATATTATCCTCCCAGACTTTTATGGTGTCTTCCCTGTTGAAGTTCTCTTCCATAGCTTGGATCTAGAGACTGAATTAATGTTGTGTTTAGGGGCTAGTAAACCATGTCATTGCCTTCAGTGTTGAACTCAGAGGGTTCTGGATGGCCAGGGGCATTGTCCAATATCGAATTAACTGTAAAAGGCAATTCCTTATTGACAGAGTACTTCCTCACTTCAGGGAGAAAGCATCAGTGGAATCAGTTCAGAAAAAGAGTCCTCCTTGTCCAAGCTTTCTTGTTGTACAACCAGAAGACACTTCACTGGTGTTTATCTTTTTCCTTCATGGATCTGGGTTAGCAGCTTTATTAATAAGGGCAGCCCTGATCATAAACCTGACTGCATTTGCACAAAACAGTAAGGTTAGCCTGTCCCTTCCTGCCTTAAATCCTGGTGCTTGCTTCTCTTCCTTACTAATAAATGTGTTTTGTGGCAATTCTTTTTTCCAGAATAGGGGACTTTCATCTGCGTTAAATACCTATTCAGGTGGATATTCTTTCTTTTCAAGGATTTTCTTAATGATGTTGGGAAACTCAGCTGCTGCCTCTTGGTCAGCAGAAGCTATTGCTCCTGTTATCTTGACATTTTTATAGCTAAATCTCGTTCTAAATTTGTCAAACCATCTTTTGCGGACATTAAATTCTCCAACTCCCTTACTTTCTTTTGCTTTAAGTTGTCATATGACTTTGGTTTTTCTTGAATGATGTTAGAGGCTATAGATATACTTTTCTTATAGCAGCCCTGAACACTTACAGAATCTGCATGTCTAATATTACATTGAAAAGTATTTCACACACAAAAAAGCAGGGTTTTTGTGCCTGCTAGCATAGCTGCAGTGATGACTTCATGACTTTTCTTTTATTTTTTACAGTGGTCCTTACACTGGATTCATTTATCTGGAAATGGTGGGCAACCTTCAGCTGCAGACCTCAATCTATGGTACAGGTCAAGCAATTTGACTTTTTCATGTAATATCATGACTTCCAGCACCACTGATGGCTCTTTGTATGGGTCCCATGGTGTTACTCAGGGTTTACAATATTACACTAAACAAAATGAAAAATACACAAGAAATATGAAAGATCAATTTTTATTGCAATTTGCAATTTATTAGAGAGACAACTGGTGTCACATGGCATTTTAAATTGATACTTGCAATACTTGAGCTCACTGCAATAGTAGTAAGAGGTGGCTACAAAATTATTATAGTCATATAATACGTACTACAGTTAATTTTATGCAGTTATGAATTAATACTTCCTCTTTACATTTGTTTACATTTCTCTCAACTGCAAATGGATTCATATATGGTCTGTAAGTGTTTATATGTGTAAGTTTTAACGTTATAATAGAGTTTTGTATATTTTATCGTAGTAAATGATTAAATAGACTTATCTACATACACTATATGCATTCATGACAGAACTTTTTCTTTTTTTTTTTATATTTCTAGGTGATGGATTTCATCTGTGAGTTTTTTCAAATTGTCGCAAACCTCCAAAAAATTTTCGATTATAGTTATTGAAAAAGATTTGTGCATAAATGGGTTCATGCAGTTCAGACCCATGTTGTTCAAGGGTCAACTGTACATCTTAACTTTTTAGAATCTACTTCAAATGTATACTAACTTAGTTCTAGTGAGATAGATGATATATATGTCATATATATATATACATCACAGCGTGTGTGGAGAAAGAGTCTCACTCTGTCACTCAGGCTGGAGTGCAGTGGTGCCATCTCAGCTCACTGCAGCCTCGATATCCAGGCTCAAGGGATCCTTTTCTGCCACAGCCTCCTGAGTAGCTGGGACCACAGGTTTGTACCCCACACCCGGCTTTTTTACTATTATTATTATTTTTTGTAGAGACGAGGTCTCCCTATGTTGCCTATCCAGTGATATTTTAAAATGTGACTCTTGTATAGCTCTATTGATTCTGCCCCTTTTTTGTGCTATTATTTGTTACACATTGTGGAGGTAAAAGTACAATAACTTAGGTGAAAATTCACTAGAGGGATTCAACAATAGATTTAAACTAGCAGAGGAATGAATCAGCAGCCTTGGAGTGGAATCTCTGCACTACAAACATGTTGGGAGGAAGCCAGTTGGGGTCCCGGTATTTTTGGCCTGCTCCATCTGGTGTAGAGCCTCCACCTTATGAATGTGGTTTGGGCATAAGAAGGGAGCTCCAGACCTCTCTGCTGCCCAAACCTGAAACTTAGCTCCCATAACATGGAGCTGGGTGGGGGGGGGGGAAGATGTGCTGGTCACATGTTTTTCTGGAGAGATGCCATATCCCTTTGGAGCTGTAGGAAGAAGGAGTCCCTTCTTCTTCTGTATACCAACTGGAGTAGAGTTTCTGTCACACTGAGTTTGGTGGAGATGGTGAATGAGCAGTTCACTCAACTGTCCCAGACTTTCTTACCAAGATTTAGTAGATTTTCTTCAATAATGTTTCTTCATTTGATGGCCTTAGAAGAATTATAGAGGCTTTGGCCGGGCGCGGTGGCTCAAGCCTGTAATCCCAGCACTTTGGGAGGCCGAGGCGGGCGGATCACAAGGTCAGGAGATCGAGACCACAGTGAAACCCCGTCTCTACTAAAAATACAAAAAATTAGCCGGGCGCCGTGGCAGGCGCCTGTAGTCCCAGCTACTCAGGAGGCTGAGGCAGGAGAATGGCGGGAACCTGGGAGGCGGAGCTTGCAGTGAGCCGAGATCGCGCCACTGCACTCCAGCCTGGGCAACAGCGTGAGACTCCGTCTCAAAAAAAAAAAAAAGGAATTATAGAGGCTTTACATGGTGGTTTTTAAAAAATAATTTTCATTAGTTGTCGTTGATACACGGGAAAGCATGTCTATTGAACTCTACATGCTTCCATTCTCAATGTTGATCTCTTTCTTGAATTGCTTTTCTTTTTTCTTATTTGTTTATTTAATTTATATAGGTTATTGGAGAACAGGTGGTACTTGGTTACATGAGTAAGTTCTTTAGTGGTAATTTGTGAGATTTTGGTGCAACCATCATCCAAGCAGTATACACTGCACCCAGTTTGTACTCTTTTATCCCTTACCCCCTTCCCTCCCTTTCCCCTTGAATCCCCAAAGTCCACTGTGTCATTATGTCTTTGCATCCTCATAGCATAGCTCCCATTTATGAGTTACAATATACGTTTGGTTTTCCATTCCTGAGTTACTTCACTTAGAATAATAGTCTCCAGTCTCATCCAGGTTGCTGCGAGTACCATAAATTCATTCCTTTTCATGGCTGAGTAGTATTTCATCATATATATATATTACAGTTTATCCACTCATTGATTGATGGGCATTTGGGTTGGTTCCACATTTTTGCAATTGTAAGTTGTGCTGTTAAACACATGTGTGTGCAAGCATCTTTTTTGTATAACGACTTTTCCTTTGGGTAGATCCCCAGTAGTGGGATTTCTGGATCAAATGGTAGTTCTACTTTCAGTTGTTTAAGGAATCTCCACACAGTTTTCCATTGTAGTTGTACTAGTTTATGTTCCCACCAGCAGTGTAGAAGTGTTCCCTGTTCACTGCATCCATGCCAACATCTATTATTTTTTGATTTTTTGATTATGACCATTCTTGCAGGAGTAAGGTGGTATTGCATTGTGGTTTTGATTTGCAGTTCTCTGATCATTAGTGATGTTGAGCATTTTTTCATGTTTGTTGGCCATTTGTATATCTTTTGAGAATTGTCTATTCATTTCCGAAGCCCGCTTTTTGATGGGATTGTTTGTTTTTTTCTCACTAATTTGTTTGAGTTTGTTGTAGATTCTGGATATTAGTCCTTCGTCAGATGTATAGATTGTGAAGATTTTTTCCCATTCTGTGTGTTGTCTGTTTACTCTGCTGACTGTTCGTTTTGCTGTGCAAAAGCTCTTTACTTTAATTAAGTCCCAGCTATTTATTTTTGTTT
Organism: Macaca fascicularis; assembly: GCF_037993035.2. Lineage (NCBI taxonomy): Eukaryota > Metazoa > Chordata > Mammalia > Primates > Cercopithecidae > Macaca > Macaca fascicularis. Next base: position 50,615,703 of record NC_088387.1, on the reverse strand, counting down.
TTATTGCATTTGCTTTTGGGTTCTTGGTCATGAAATTTTTGCCTAAGTCAATGTGTAGAAAGGTTTTTCTGATGCTCTCTTCTATAATTTTTATAGTTTCAGGTGTTAGATTTAAGTCTTTGATCCATCTTGAGTTGATTTTTGTATAAGGTGAGAGATGAGGATCCAATTTCATTCTCCTATATGTGGCTTGCCAATTATTGCAGAACCATTTGTTGAATAGGGTGTCTTTTCCTGACTTTATGTTTTTGTTTGCATTGTCGAACATCAGTTGGCTGTAAGTATTTGGGTTTATTTCTGGGTTCTCTATTCTGTTCCATTGGTCTACGTCCCTATTTTTATACCAGTACCATGCTGTTTTGATGACTATGGCTTATAGTATAGTTTGAAATCAGGTAATGTGATGCCTACAGAGTTGTTCTTTTTGCTTAGTCTTGCTTTGGCTATGCAGGCTCTTTTTTGGTTCCATATGAATTTTAGGATTGTTTTCCCTAATTCTGTGAAGAATGATAGTGGTTTTTTTAATGGGAATTGCATTTATTTGTAGATTGCTTTTGGCAGTATGGTCATTTTCACAATATTGATTTTACCCATTCATGAGGATGGGCTGTGTTTCCATTTGTTTGTGTCATCTATGATTTCTTTCAGCAGTGTTTTGTAGTTTTCCTTGTAGAGGTCTTTCAACTCCTTGGTTAGGTATATTCCCTAGTTTATTTTTTATTTTATTTTTTTGCAGCTATTGTAAAAGAGGTTGAATTCTTGATTTGATTCTCAGCTCTGTTGCTGTTGGTGTATAGAAGAGCTACTGATTTGTGTACATTAATTTTGTATTGGGAAACTTTGCTGAAAAACTTTCTTTTATCAGTTCTAGGAGCTTTTTGGAGGAGTCTTTAGGGTTTAGGTGAACAATCATATCATCAGCAAACAGCGACAGTTTGACTTCCTCTTTCCTGATTTGGGTGCTCTTTATTTCTTTCTCCTGTCTTGATTGCTCTGGCTAGGACTTCCAGCACTATATTGGAGAGGAGTGGTAAGAGTGGGCATCCTTGTTTTGTTCCAGTTCTTTTAGGGAGTGCTTTCAACTTTTCCCCATTCCATATTATGTTGGCTGTGGGTTTGTCATAGATGGCTTTTATTACATTGAGATATGTCCCTTGTATGCTGATTTTGCTGAGAGTTTTAATCATGAAAGGATGCTGGATTTTGTGGAGTGCTTTTTCTGCATCTATTGAGATGATCATGTGATTTCTGTTTTTGATTCTGTTTATGTGGTATATCATATTAATTGACTTGCATATGTTAAACCATCCCTGCATTCCTGATATGAAAACCACTTGATCATGGTAGATTATCTTTTTGATATGTTGCTGGATTCAGTTAGCTAGTATTTTGTTAAGAATTTTAGCACCTATATTCATCAGGGATATTGGTCTGTGGTTTTCTTTTTTGGTTGTGTCCTTTCCTGGTTTTGATATTAGAGTGATACTGGCTTCATAGAATGATTTAGGGAGGGTTCTGTCTTGTGGAATAGTGTCAATAGCATTGGTACCAATTCTTCTTTGAATGTCTGGTAGAATTCTGCTGTGAATCCTTCTGGTCCTGGACTTTTTGTTGTTGGTAATTTTTTTTATTACCATTTCAGTCTTGCTGCTTGTTACTGGCCTGTTCAGAGTATCTAATTCTCCCTGATTTAGGCTAGGAACATTGTATCTTTCCATGAATTTATTCATCTCCTCTAGGTTTCAAGTTTATGCACATAAAGGTGTTTATAGTAGCCTTGAATGATCTTTTGTATTTCTGTGGTGTCAGTTGTGATATCTCCCGTTTTCATTTCTAACTGAGCTTATTTGGATTTTATCTCTTTTTTTTCTTGGTTAATCATGCTAATGGTCTATCAGTTTTGTTTATCTTTTCAAAGAACCAGCTTTTTGCTTCATTTATCTTTTGCATTTTTTTTTTGTTTGTTTCAATTACATTTAGTTCTGCTCTGATCTTGGTTATTTCCTTTCTTCTGCTGGGTTTGGGTTTGATTTGTTCTTGTTTCTCTAGTTCCTTGAGATGTGACCTTATATTGTCTGTTGGTGCTCTTTCAGACTTTTTGATGTAGGCATTTAGGGCTATGAACTTTTTTCTTAGCACCATCTTTGCTGTATCCCAGAGGTTTTGATAGGTTATTTCAGTATTGTTGTTCAGTTCAAAGAATTTTTAAATTTCCATCTTGATTTCATTTTTGACCCAGTGATCATTCAGGAGCAGGTTATTTAATTTCCATGTATTTGCATGATTTTGAAGGTTCCTTTTGGAGTTGATTTCCAGTTTTATTCCACTGTGGTCTGAGAGAGTGCTTGATATAATTTCAATTTTCTTGAGTTTATTGAGGCCCATTTTGTGGCTTATCATACGGTCTGTCTTGGAGAATGTTCCATGTGCTGTTTAATAGAATGTGTATTCTGCAGTTGTTGGGTACAATGTTCTATAAATATCTGTTAAGTTCATTTGTTCCAGGGTATAGTTTAAATTGTTTCTTTGTTGACTTTATCTTGATGACGTGTCTAATGCTGTCAGTGGAGTATTGAAGTCCCCCACTATTATTGTGTTGCTGTCTAGCTCATTGCTTAGATCTATTAGTAATTGTTTTATAAATTTGGGAGTTCCAGTGTTAGGTGCATATGTTTAGGATTGTGATATTTTCCTGTTAGACAAGGCCTTTTGTCATTATATAATGTTCCTCTATGTCTTTTTAAACTGCTGTTACTTTAAAGTTTGTTTTATCTGATATAAGAATAGCTACTCCTGCTTGCTTTTGGTGTCCATTTGCATGGATTATCTTTTACCATCCCTTTACCTTAAGTTTATATGAGTCCTTATGTGCTACGTGTGTCTCTTGAAGGCAGCAGATAGTTGGTTGGTGAATTCTGGTCCATTCTGCAATTCTGTATCTTTTAAGTGGAGCATTTAGGCCATTTACATGCAACATGATTACTGAGATGTGAGGTACCATTCTGTTCATTAATTGTTTCATACGTTGTCAGTAGACCTTGGGTTGGTTTGTTTTTGTTTGTTTTATAGGTCCTGTAAGATTTATGGTTTAAGGAGGTTCTGTTTCGATGTGTTTCCAGGTTTTGTTTCAAGATTTAGAGCTCCTTTTAGCAGTTCTTGTAGTGCTGGTTTGGTTGTTGGGAATTCTCTCAGCATTTGTTTGTGTGAAAAAGACTATTTTTCCTTCATTTATTAAGCTTAGTTTTGCTGGGTACAAAATTCTTGGCTGATAATTACTTTTTTGTTTTTTTGTTTTTGTTTTTGTTTTTTTGAGATGGAGTCTCGCTCTGCCGCTCAGTCTGGAGTGCAATGCTGTGATGTCAGCTCACTGCAACCTCTGTCTCCCGGTTTCAAGCAATTTTCCTGCCTCAGCCTCCTGAGTAGCTGGGATCACAGATGTGTGTCACCACTACCAGCTAATTTTTGTATTTTTAGTAGAGACAGGGTTTCACCATGTTGGCCAGGCTGGTCTCAAACTCCTAACTTTGTGATCTGCCCACCTCGGCCTCCCAAAGTGCTGGGATTACAGGCGTGAGCCACCACGCCTGGCCTATTGGCTGATAATTGTTTTGAGGACACTGACGATAGGGCCCCAATCACTTCTAGGTTGTAGGGTTTCTGCTGAGAAATGTGCTGTTAATCTGATAGGTTTCCCTTACCTGGTGTTTTTGCCTCACAACTCATAAGATTCTTTCCTTTGTCTTAACTTTATATAACCTGATGACAAGATGCCTGGGTGATGATCTTTTTGCGATGAATTTCCCAGGTGTTCTTTGAGTTTGTGGTATTTGGGTGTCTAGTTCTCTAGTAAGACCAGGGAAGTTTTCCTCAATTATTCCCCCAAATATGTTTTCCAAACTTTTAGATTTCTCTTCTTTTTCAGGAATGCTGATTATTCTTAGGTTTGGTCATTTAACATAATCTCAGACTTCTTGGAGGCTTGCTTTGCTCATATTTTCTTACTCTTTTTTCTTTTTGTTGGATTGGGTCAATTCAAAAACCTTGTCTTCGAGCTCTGAAGTTCTTTCTTCTGCTTGTTTGATTGTGTTGCTGAGACTTTCCAGAGCATTTTGCATTTCTGTAAGTGCGTCCATTGTTTCCTGAAGTTTTTACTGTTTTTTATTTATGCTACCTATTTCATTGAATATTTTGCCCTTCACTTCTTGTATCATTTTAAAAAATTTCCTTACATTGGCCTTTGCCTTTCTCTGGTGCCTCTCTGATTAGCTTAATAACTAACCTTCTGAATGCTTTTCAGGTAGCTCATGGATTTCTTCTTGGTTTGATTCCATTGCTGGTGAGCTAGTGTTATTTTGGGGAGGTATTGAAGAACCTTGTTTTATCATATTACCAGAGCTGGTTTTCTGGTTCCTTCTCATTTGGGTAGGCTCTTGTCAGGGAAGGTCTAGGGCTTAAGGCTGTTGTTCAGATTCTTTTGTCCCGTGGGTGTTTCCTTGATGTAGTACTCTCCCCCTTTTCCTAGGGATGTGGCTTCCTGAGAGCTGAGCCGTAGTGATTGTTATCTCTTTTCTGGATCTAGTTACCCAGCAAGTCTGCCAGGCTCCCTGGTGGTACTGGGGGTTGTCTGCACAGAGTCCTGTGATGTGAACTGTCTGTGGGTCTCTCAGCAATGGATACTGGCACCTGCTCTGGTGGAAGTAGCAGCGTTGAAATGGACTCTGTGAGGGTCCTTAGCTTTGGTTGATTAGTATACTATTTTTGTAGTGGTTGGCCTCCTGCTGGGAGGTGGTGCTTTCAAGAGAGCATCAGCTGTGATAGTATGGGGAGGAACAGGTGGTGGGAGGGGCCCTAAAACTCACAAATACGAAGAGTATGTGCCCTTTGTCTTTAGTTACCAGGGTAGGTAGGGAAGGACAATTAGGTGGGGAAAGGGCTAGGTGCGTCTGACCTCAGACTCTACTTGGGCAAGTCTTGCTGCACCTGCTGTGGGAGATGGGGGTGCGGTTCCCAGGTCAATGGAGTTATGTTCCTAGGAGGATTACGGCTGCCTCTCCTGTGTCATGCAGGTTGTCAGGGAAGTTGGGGGAAAGGCAGCAGTCAAGGCCTCACCCAGCTCCCACGCAACCCAAAGGGCCAGTCTAACTCCCACTGTGCTCCCCACAACAGCACTGAGTCTGTTCCCAGGCAGTGGGCGAGCAGGCCTGAGAACTTGCCCCAGGCTACCTGCCTCCCAGCTATGGAAGTAAGTAGGGCTTTCCTTCTTCCCCTGCCTGTGGAGTCTGCACACTAGATTCATGTCCTAGCCTGTGTTCTGGCCAGAAGACTTCTTGATTGGTTCAATTTGTTACAAAGTTCAGCTGGAGGTTTCCTTTTCCCTGTGACTTTTTCCCAGTGCCTCTGGCAGCCCTCCTCAAGGACCCCTGTGAGGCGAGGCAGAAATGGCTTGCTGGAAGACCCAGTGAGCCTACAGGGCTTTTCCTGCTGCTTCCTCTACCCCTGTATTTCATTTGGCTCTCTAAATAGACTCAGCTCCAGGTAAGGTCAGAATCTTCTAGACCTTCAGGTTCCCCAGTGGGGGTGTGTGTTTGGGGGCAGATGATCTCCCTTTCCCACTTCCACAGTTTGGGCACTCACAGTATTTGGGGGGTGTCTCCTGGGTCCTGCAGGAGCAATCCACTTCCTTCAGAGGGTCTGTGAGTTCTCTTGGCTTTCCTAATGTATTCTTGCAGTCACTCTGGAGCAAAAGTTCACGATGTGAGCCTCCAAACGCTGCTCTGTCCGTCCAAGTAGGAGCTGCAGTCTCATCCTGCCTCCTCTCCGCCATGATTTTCCGTATCTCGAATTGTTTTTGTAGCTAGCGTGTAGACTGTGTACACAGGGCTATCAGGGTAAGAGGTTCATAGGATGATGATCCTGCAGGTAAGGGATCATTATTTTATGCTTGAGGAAGCTAATTATTAATACTGCTTTAGTTGGACTCAAGTCAAAATATGTATTGTTTCTAAATCCCAGCTCATTTTCCACTGATTGATGTATAATGATTTTGAGTCATGGTTTTAATGACTTGATTTCATAGTCTTCATATATTAGTTATGTACTGCTGTATTAAAGATTACCCAAAACCTTAATGGCTTAAAACAATATGTTTTTTATCCTCATCTATGAGTCAGGAATTCAGAGGTAACTTAGCTAGGCAGTTGTTGCTCAGTGTCTCTCAAGAAATTGCTTGGAGGATATCGACCTAAGCTATAGTCAACTGAAAGCTTAATTGAGGCTGGAGGTTCTGTATCCAAAGTGGCTCACTGAAATGGCTGGCAATTTTCTTTCTTTTTCCTCTCCTTTTTTTTGAGGGGGGTGCTGGGGAGCAGGGCCTTGCTCTTTCACCCAGACTGGAGTGAATGCTGTGATCATAGCTCACTGCAGCCTGGAACTCCTGGGTTCAAGTGATCCTTCTTCCTCAGCCTCCCAAGTAACTGGGACTACAGATAAGCCACCATGCCTGGCTAATTTTTAAGATAATTTTTTGTAAAGACGGGGTCTTGCTATGTTGCCTAGACTGGTCTTGAACTCAGGCCTACCAAAGTACTGGGATTATAATCATGAGCCACTGCACCTGGCCCACCTTATGGGCTTCTGTTTAACGGCTATTTGGATGTTCTCACAACATGGCAGCTGGCTTTCTTGAGGGTAAGTAATCCAGGAGCTAGGAACCGTCAGGCAGAAGCTCTGCTTTTTATGATGTAGCCTTGGAAGTCACATAGCATCACTTCCACCACATTATCTTCGTTAAAAACAATTTACTAAGTCTGACTCACATTCAAGGGAAAGGGAGTTAGGCTCCACCTCTTGAACTGAAGTGTATTAAAGAAATTTATGAACATATTTTAAAACTACCTTAACAAGAAGAGACAAACTGATTTCTGTTTGCCATTGCATTATCTTTGATTAAAACTCAGAAAAATAACTGCTTGTTTTCTTGAGTTTCTGAACGTCTCCATGTATTATGTCTGGTTGCACCTTATAGTTTCCAAAATTTAAGGATCAGTTAGAATCAAGTTTTCTTGATATTTTTGTCCTTTTTCTGGACAGGAAATGACTCTGGGATTTCTCACACTTTTCATCATGGCCCTTTGTCTATTCCAATACTTAGATTTAGTTTCTAAAAACAAAAAGGCCATAGTTGCCCCCAGATCCTATTTATTAGGATACTTGCACTTGAGCTGAAATGGTGATGAGATTCTCTGTGTCATTGAGACAAAGCCCCATTTATGTTAACAAAGTTTGTGATGACTGTTCTGTTTTCTAATCAGGTGTTGAGCTGTGACTGTGCTGAGCAGGCAGAAGCTGAGCTCTGGATAGAGCTGCTCAATGCTTGTTGTCTGGCCAATCAGAAAACAGAGTGGGTGAGGGAAGAAAGTGGGGAATTGTGGAAGAAGATGATGTGCAGTAGGATAGATTTGTTTTCCTTGTCAAGAATATTGACATTTTTAAATAGGAATGAGGATTTATTGAAATAATCCACATGACTACAAGGCATAAAAACTTGGATATAGTAGACTCTAAGATAAAAAATATTTTTCTGGCCAGTTGCGGTGGCTTACACCTGTAATTCCAGCACTTTGGGAGGCCGAAGTGGGCAGATCACCTGAGGTCGGGAATTTGAGACCAACCTGGCCAACATGGCAAAACCCTGTCTCTACTAAAAAATACAAAAATTAGCTAGGCATGGTGGCTCATGCCTGTAATTCCAGCCACTTAGGAGGCTGAGGTACAAGAATTGCTTGAACCTGGGAGGCAGAGGTTGCAGTGAGCTGAGATTGTGCCACTGTACTCCAGCCTGGGTGACAGAGTAAGACTCTGTCTCCAAAAACAAAAAAGAAATTTTCTTAGGAATGCCATAAACTGGTGAGCATTTTTCAGTTTGTGGATTTCCAGACTCACATCTTATGGTAAAGCTAATTTAGTCCCCTTTCTTCCCACATTTTACATGGAAGAAATCTGAAATCCAGTGAAGTTAGTATCAGTGAAGGAGCTAGAGGGATAACTCTTGGGATCTCTAATCCAGTTTTTTATTCAGTGTTATGCATTGTCTTAAATGGCCTCTAAGGCTTTGTGTGGTCTGCTCCCTTGATAGTTCTTCATCCTCATCTCATCCTTCCTCTTCATTCTTCCTCATCTAAGCTGGCCTTCTTGTTAGTCCTGAAATACATTTTGCCTCAGGGCTTTGGCACTTGATGTTTCTTCTGGTTTGAAAACTCTTCTTCCAGATATCTACGTGTCTTTTCCCTGTCTTCCTTTATATCTCTGCTCAGATATCACCTTATCTGAGATTTCCCTGACTACTCTATCTAAAGCATTCCCCAGTCCCTGCCTCATCATTTCCCCCTAACATAACCCCCTAACATTTCCTGTAATGTAGTATTTTTAAAAATTTTACATTACCACATTATATATTTATTATTTATTTCACTAAAATGTAAATTCTATGAAGGCAGGTATTTGATAACTTGTATCTTCCAGTTCTTAGAACAGTGACAGAGAGTAAATATTCAATGTAATGTAAGTCAAATTATGTTACTCCTTTGCTCAAAACCTTCTTGTTTTATTCACAGTAAAAAACCAAAGCCTTCAAAATGGCCTATGTTATGGACAGAATTTTGTCCTCCCCAAATTTATATACTGAAGCCCTAACTCCCCATACACCTCAGAATGTGGCTATATTTGGAGATTGGACTTTTAAAGAGGTGATTATGATTAAATGAGGTCATAATGGTGGGGCCCTAATCCAATATGATTAGTGTTCTTATAAGAAGAGGAAGATGCATGTGCATAGAGAAAAGACCATGTGAGGACACAGTGGGAAGGCAGCCAACTGCAAGCCAAGGAGAGAATTGTCAAGAGAAACCAAACCTGTTAATACCGTGACTGTGGACTTGCAGCCTCCAGAATGGAGAGAAATAATTTCTGTTGTCTAAGCCACCGAACTTGTGATTTGTTACAGCAGCCCTAGCACACTAATACAGCAAGTGTTTCCAGCTCCCCTCCACCTCATCTCCCATGTCCTCTCTTAATAATGCTGTTGTGGCCTCTTTGGCCTTTCGGCTTTCTCAAGTACAGCAAGCTGGCATTCACCTCAGAGCTTTTACATTTTACTTTCACTCTTCCTGGAATACTCTTCCTCCTAGATTCTGTACTGCTTATTCACACACTTGTCAGATTTCTGCTCCAATGTTGCCTTCTTAGTGATGCCTTTCTTGACCATCTCATTTCAGATTGCAGCCTCTGTTATGTGTCCTGGTCTTGCTTTGTTTTCCTCCATAGCATTTGTCACCATTTGACATACTATAAATGTACTTGTTAATTGTCTGTCTCCCTGATCAAGGCTGTATGTGCCATGAGGGCAGGAATGAGTGTTGCCTTTTGGTTTGCTACTCCTTGGTGGCTAGAATAGTTCCAGGCACAGAGTGCACCCTCAAGTAATATTTTGTTCTGCGGTATTTTATGTGAGGGTCAGTCAGGTGTGGCCACAAGAGGAGTTCCAGGAGAAGCTCAGGGAAACAAAGTTTACTATGCTCATAGGTCCTAAAAGCAGGAAGCATGCTCTGCCATACAGGGCCACATGAGGAAACACCCAAGTCCATCAGGAGGCAGAAGGGGCAGGAACGAGTGGCAAGAGGAGGAGCCCAGGCCAAGGCCTTTATTGGAGTTTCTCAGGGAAAGGCAAGACAGAGCAGGGTAAACAGCTCAGGACTGGCTAGTTTGAATCATTTCCGCAGGCTCTTAGCTATAGAAGTGGTCTGTAGTTGCCTGGTAACCTGCCCCTGGGACGACTAAGGCAGAGGAATATTGCCTCCTGGGGTATACCGGCCTGATAGAGGAAGATGGCTCTGTATTGGTAGTTTGCATATCAAAGTCAAGCTCCGGCTGAACTTTGCCTTCTCTAAGAATTGGCTAGCCCCAGGAGTGGCAATTTCTCCCCAGCCAGAAAGGTTAATAAGATGTCAAACATCATAATATACAGAAAATAAAAACATAAACAATACATATTTACTGGCTCAGTTAATGAAATGGCCCTGACTCACAGGTAGACAAATAGATCGTTAAACCAGACTGGAAGGGCTGTAAATCCATTTTTATACATGGAAACGCAATAGTTTTTGTTGTTTGCTTTTTAAGGGGAAGATATATTTCAATTATGTGAAAAAGAATGGTTTACTTAACATCTGGAACCTTCATGATTGCCTTTATTCATTTGGAAGAAAATGAAGCTAGATCTACCTCATACCATAAAAATTATGTTAGATTGATTAACATCTAAATGTAAGAAATAAAATTGTGAAGTTGTAAACAAAAGTGAACAATTGTGAACAACTGTGAAGTTTAGATAACTTAGGAGAATTTTGTGTAATTTCTGGGTGTGTATGCTTCAAGGGAGTGGGATGAAAAGAAAACTCAGAAGTCATAAATGAAAAGATTGATTTGATTTAATGAACATTTAGTTTATAATAGCAAAAGGTAGAAACAAAATTTCAGTGAGGAGAAACTAATTGCCACATATTTGACAAATACATATATAGTGAGAGCTACCTCTGATAAGAGACAATCACTTCACTAGAAATATGCACAAAGAATATGAAAAGGAGTTATTTTAAATGAAGAAATACACATGACTCCTGCCAAAGACTGGACACGGGAGCCTGGCTGGGAGCTCACCCTCGGTCCCTCCTTGTGTTGCCAATTTATTAGCAGCAGATAAACCAGTTAAATGGAGACTTAAAAAAAAAAAAAGAAAAAAGAAGTACACCTGTCTAGTAGATATGAAAAGATGCTCGACAGTGACACACACACACACACACACACACACACACACACACACTCATCAGAGTCATTCATTCTTGCAAGAAATATTTGCTGATTTTCTACTATGTATCAAGTATCATTCTCTGTATTGGAAATAAAGCAGTGAAGAAAACAGACAAATATCCCTGACCTCAGGGAGCTTACATTTCTAGTGGAGGAAGATGGAGAAGAAACAAATAAATAAATAATCGGTATATTGGAAGGTGATAAGTGCTGTGCAAATAAATAAAGTCATATAAGGGGCCCACGTAAAGGAAATGAAAGAAATTTCGTAAGTTACTTTGCCTAACTCTAGGGAAATGTTTGAAAATCTAGATGAAATGAATGCTTTTCAAGCAAAATATAAATTACCAAATTCATCGTGGAAGAGAGAGAAATTCTTACCCAACTAAATATCATAAAGTATCAAGAGAAAATTAGAGAAGAACAACTCTCAGAAAAAGCACCAAACAAGATATTTCAAAGGTGAATTATTTCAAACTTTAAAGAACAGATAGAAGTCCAATGATATTTAAAGTATTTCAGGTTTGAGAAAGAAGTGAGTTTGTAGGGAAATGGTTCTTTTCTTTTCTTTTTTTTTTTTTTTTTGAGACAAAGTCTGACTCTGTTGCCCAGGCTGGAGTGCAGTGGCACGATCTCACCTCACTGCAACCTCTGCCTCCTGGGTTCATGTGATTCTCCTGCCTCAGCCTCCCAAGTAGCTGGGATTACAGGCACACACCACCAAAGCCAGCTAAGTTTTGTATTTTTAGTAGAGATCGTGTTTCACTATGTTGGTCAGGCTGGTCTCGAACTCCTGACCTCGTGATTCACCCACCTCGGCCTCCCAAAGTGCTGGGATTACAGGCATGAGCCACCCTGCCCGACCTATTTTCTTACATATTTAGTGGAAGCGACACTTTGTAGAAACTTTTTGGGAAGTTTTCCTACAACACCTATTAAAATTAAATGTATGTACACACATACACATTTAATCTAGCAGTCCCACTGTGATGATTCTAGCCTTTAGAAATTAAAGCATCATTTGGTAAGTCTTTGTATACAGCAATGTTTGTAGTAGCAGAAAGACTGGAAACAACTTCAGTGTTCAACAACAGGTTGAATAATTGCTGAGGCAGCTATACTATGAATATTATATAATTATTTTAAAAAGGATTATATGGTTTACTTGGAGAAATGTCAGTAATCAGAAAAGTAAATAGCTAATGTGCGAAAAAAGAAGACATTTCCTGTTACATGCAAATAATGTGTTTGTATGACTATGAAGAAATGTGTAGAAGGAAACTTATTAAATGTTAACATGGGTTATTTGGTGTTTAGGGGGCACTTGTTGGCTTTTTCTTTGTTTTTAGTTTGTTGTCCCTAGCAGGATTTTTAGTTTGAAATGAAAATCCGATTAAGATATCTTTTTAAAACTTTTCTTTTGAGTCTTTCAAATGCTTGTTTTAATGTGAATAAAAGAAATGCATCTGCTTGAGTGCTAGGTAAAACCGATGTGTGAGACTCAGGGTGGGTGGTGTGATTTGTGTGGTATGCATAAGGCAGGGCTTGTAGCTTTACCAGATTTTGTCCAATGACTGGGTTTTCATATTGGTGTAGTATAGTCACCTTGAGAAGATAAAACATTACATAACACAGTTCTTTAACTTCTGTCATCCCAAGGTTTTTCATGGGTAAAATGAGGATTACGAATACCTACCATACAGATAGGGCTTTTTATTGTGAAATGACAACAGGATTTTCAGAGTGTTAAAGTTTTAGCTGAATAAGCTTTAGTTGAATTCTAATTTACAGTTTTGAGTAGCAATGACACACATCATTGCCATAGGGATCAAAAGGTGCAAGGTGACAGGATAAAAGCAGGCAAAATCTTGACCATACAAAGCATTATATTATGTACTACGCGTGAGTATAATCTGTTATAATATAATGTTATTGTTATTATTATTATTATTTGAGATGGAGTCTCACTCTGTTGCCCAGGCTGGAGTGCAGTGGTGCGATCTCCGCTGACTGCAACCTCGGCCTCCCTGGTTCAAGCAATTCTCCGACCTCAGCACCCCCAGTAGCTAGGATTACAGGCGCGCGCCACCACGCCCGGCTATTTTTTGTGTTTTTAGTAGAGACAGGGTTTCACATTGTTGGCCAGGCTGGTCTTGAACTCCAGACCTCAGATGATCCACCCACCTCGGTCTCCCAAAGTGCTGGGATTACAGGCGTGAGCCACCGCGCCTGGCCATATAATGTTGTTATTGAATGCACAAAATGATCAGGGAAGACTTCATGAAGGAGGTGAAACAATATAGATCTTAAAAGGATGAGCGGTTTGGAGAGGACAGGCACAGAACCAGCAAAGGGGTGGAGACGGCGCTGGAGTTTTTTTTGTGTGGTTTTTTTTTTTGCCGCAGGCGCCTTGGCCGCCGCCACGCGGGAGCGCCCCCTTCCGGGAGCCAGCTCCCCCGGGCTCTTCTCGGGCTTCGGGCGAGCGCAGTGCCAGCGGTACGCAGGCGCTGGGAGCCTACGAGGGCTCGCAGGGGCTGGAGAGGCGCGCATGCGTGCACCTCATTGGAGGCGGTAGCTTTTTCGGCGTCGAGACTGGAGGCAGAGTGCTAAACTGTGTGGGGCGCGAATGGGATCCGGCTGTTAGTCGGGTAGGCATAGGTAGGACCGCTGCCCTGTGGGGAGTACGGGGTTGGAAGGCGGAGGCCCGTATCGTGGGGGTCCTGAGCCCTTCCTGCGAGATCCGGGCCGACTATTGTATCTGTGTCGCAGCGGCTCCGCACAAAATGGCGGCGGGCAGACGGCGGGGGCGGGAGGAGGTTGGAGGACCCCCGGGATGGGAAGGGAAGCTGTGCTGTGCTGCCCTGCTCCGTCGTTTGTTCACCTCGCTACCCGGGAGCGCCCGTCCGGGCACCCGTGTAGGACCCTGCCTCGAGAAGAGCTGCCTGACGCCGTTGCACTGGGCCGAGGATCTTGAAGAGCCTTTTGGCGAGGCCGAGGCGGCCCCTTCCCCAGCCGCGCAGGGCCTGCCGAGGCTGCGCCGGGCCTGACAGCCGAGGAAGCGGTGGTGAGGGAGCGCCGAGAAGGGAGGAAGCGTTCCCGTCGGGCCCGAAGAGGCGGTGGAGTTTGAGCCGAGCCCCCTCTGGCCAGCGACATTGTGCAAGAAGCGTGGAGAGAAGAGCGTGTTTGTGTTTGGAGCTGGGGAGGGGGCGTCGGGATGAGGGAGGGAATGTTAGGATCCAGCGGCTTTTGCGGGCCGGCGTTCTGTGCTGCGTAGTGCAGGTATGAAAGCAAAGAAAATGTCACCTCTGTGTGGGAGACTGAGGACTCATAAATGGTTGTGATACCTAACAGCATTTCCAAATTTCTCAGAGGAATTGTGAAAACAACGTCAGTGAATTGTTTTCGTGTGATTCTTTGCTTGGGCCCCGTTCTCTTAAAGGGAGGGGGAATGTGTATATCACAGACTGGAATCCTTGAGAACCTTTGAAATAGATCTTTTGTTGTTTGAGGTAATTGGTAATGAGGGATACTTCAGTATTACAAAATCATTAATTGAGCTAGACAGTGAAGGCTACCAGAAGCTAATTTTTCTTAATCTTAAAATTTGCCCTTAGGCGAAGTTTGGGGCGAGGACCAGGAATTGTAGTAGTCTAAAGGAGTCCCGATGAAAAACTTGTCACCAGGATCCAGCGACTTATGTTAAACTACTTTTTCCAACGAGCTTTGGAATTGTGCATACAAAATTTTCTGCGTTTTTCCCTCATTTGTTATAAAGGATTATTTTTTCAGGGATGTTGTGCTTGCTGGTTCAGATTTACAATTAAAAATTGATAACCTGGAAAAAAGGATTGACCAAAAAAAGGTGAAGTTAAGGAAGTTTTCGCAGAAAAACATGTTGATGACATTACTTCAGATAACTAAATTTTGTTAATGATTAGACATTCGAGACTTAGTGGACTTACAGTTGCTATCTTTTCAAAAAATTTATTTGACAGCATTTTGTGTTTTATTTTGTACTCCATATTCTGTAATATGTATTTTTAAATAATTAGAGGGCATTCCAGCATGTTAATACACTGAAATATGCTGGGCCATTCCTTCCTTGGGAGTTTATTTGTCTTGGAAGCAAGAAAGGGTAAATATAACAGCTGGAAGAAATCACAAAATCTAATTCGTTTTTATTAACAAGTTTTCATAATATGTTTATGGTCACATACTTATTGTATATTGGTTGTATTTGTTTTGTATTTGCATTTTTTTTTGCATTTTGTTTCGGAGGGTGTGTACGGCAGTTACTCTAGTTTAAAAAGGTTTAGGTACTCTAGTTTAAAGTCGTCACTGTACTTGAAGACTATCTTACGGTTTTTCTTGGGTGCTCTTAAGTAGGTGATCTCTGGAAATTTTGTTCTTAGGTAGTGAAAGAAAATGAGACAAGTTGTTTAGTGGAAAGAGAATAGGCTTTGCAATCAGAAGATCTGGAATCAGATCTCTTCCTCAGTATGTGTGAGACTTTGGTAAATTATTTTAGTCTTTCTGAGCTTTTGTTTCCTTATCTCTAAAATGGTGACATTATTACTTCCTGCTTGGGATTTTTGTGAGTGACTGTTAAGTGAGACAGTGTATAGAAAACTCCTATTCCTTGGCAGATACTAGGTGCTTAATGTTAGCTGTTACTTTTATTTCAAAATTTAAGTGCTTAGGCAGCATCATTTGATAGAAAATTATTATCTGTGGGTATTCTAATTAAACGGCTTAAAAGGATTTAGAGTAATATAATTTTGGAGTTGAAAGGCAATCTAATCTAACTTTTATTAAAATGTTTTGTGCTTCTATAAACTTTTTACATGTCTCTCTTGTAGAACTTACCAATATATATTGTAACTATTTATATGATTGTAACGTTAGTCTTTGTATCTTTCCCAGTGCCTGGTATGTATTAGATGCTAAGATGTTGAGTGAGTGAACTCAGCTGATAGTCACTAGAGCCTGGACTCTGAATCATGCTCTTTCCATTGTGCCTTAATGTATACTGTTTAAGGTTTGGACTAAATTTGTCCAAATCCTTAATAAAATGCCTTATATACTTAGAAACAGTACTTCCAGTATTGGTACCCAGTAACACAGTTTGGGCTGTTTAGCAAGGAAACAGGCGCTGATGAATGTTGCAATGTAGTGGTTTTAGAGACTCTCCAAATTGAAAGTAATTATGTTTGTGGCTAAAACTAATAAGCCCTCATGTGTATCCAGTTTATCTACTCTTCACTGCTTTAACTTTATTTAGTCTTTTGAAATTTGTGATGGAAAATTAAAAGGGAAGGAAAATAAGTATATAGAAGATGAGAATAATGGAAAGGAAGAAGAGTGAGGAAAAGGTGAGATGTAGAAATAAAACACACAACTATAATAATGGGGGTAAGGGCTGGGTGCGGTGGCTCATGCCTGTAATCCCAGCACTTTGGGAGGCAAGGTGAGCGGATCACGAGGTCAGAAGATCTAGACCGTCCTGGCTAACATGGTGAAATCCCATATCTACTAAAAATAGAAAAAAAAAGCTGGGCATGGTGGCGGGTGCCTGTAGTCCCAGCATCTGGGGAGGCTGAGGGCATGAACCCAGGAGGCAGAGGTTGCAGTGAGCCGAGATTGTGCCCCTGCACTCCAGCCTGGGTGACACAGCCAGACTCTGTCCAAAACAAAACAAAACAAAAAAACTCCGGTGAGGGTCAATAATAATAAGGGTTTTAAATTGAAAAGAAAGTCCAGGAAACAGAAGTAGGTTTAATGTACATATGTTTTCTTGCTTTGTTTTGTTTTTGAGACAGGATCTCACTCTATCTCGAAGGCCACCATGACTCACTGCAGCCTCTACCTCCTGGGTGCAAGCGATGTTCCTGCCTCAGTCTCCTGAGTAGTTGGGACAACAGGCACACGTCACCACGCTTGGCTAATCTTTTAAAAAAAAAAATTGTAGAGACAAGGTCTTGCTGTATTGCCCAGGCTGGTCTTGAACTCCTGGACTCAAACCATCCTCCCACCTTGGCTTCCTAAATTGCTGGGATTACAGGTGTGAGCCATTGCGCCTAGCCTGTTTCCTTAATGGTTACCCTGAGAAACATATATTTTGGATTTTTTTTTTACTCTTTTGAACCAAAATATGTTTATCGTTCATATCAAGTTTTAAAAAAATTTCTTATCTTATTTCCACAGTCTTTATTTATTAAGCTTTTAGCTAATTTGCCGGTTGTCTCTGCTGAGTATGAGTTGCCAACTTTTAAATATTTTTACCGAAAAAAACCCAAAAACTATTTTACTATGGAAAATTTTAAACATATGCAAAAGTAAAGAGAATGATACTAATTCATTCATGTGCCTATCCAGTTTCAGTTATCTAGCTAATGGTCAGTCTTGTTTCATCTCTACTTGCTTATTTTTAAACAAATCCTTCTATCAGTTCAGTATATAGTTCAGAATTTTCTCTAGAGTGTTTAGGAAAAAACATGCGTGTTACACCTAAAACAATAACAGTTACTATGAGTAATTAATTTTGATATCAGATATTCAGACAGATACCAGATTTCCCCAGTTATCTCACTACCTCCCACCCCCATGCATATGTGGTAAAGGTTGTTGGAGTAAGGATCCAACTAATGTTCATAATTGGTTACGATTGATAACTCTCAAGTCTATAAACTCCTCACCTACCTTTTCTTACAGTTTACTTGTTGAAGAAAAACTTTGCTTTTTATACATTATTAGATAATCCTTTGCTTCATCAGCATCTGAATTCATGAATTTTGATGTGGCTTTAAAAATTTACTTGATAAGGCTGGGCATGGTGGCTCATGCCTGTAATTCCAGCACTTCGGGAGGCCGAGGCAGGCGGATCACCTGAGGTCAGGAGTTTAAGACCAGCCTGACCAACATGGAGAAACCCCATCTCTACTAAAAATACAAAATTAGCTGTGGTGGTGGCGCATGCCTGTAATCCCAGCTACTCTGGAGGCTAAGGTAGGAGAATTGCTTGAACACAGGAGACGGAGGTTGCAGTGAGCCGAGATTGCTCCATTGTACTCCAGCCTGGGCAACAAGAGCGAAATTCCGTCACAAAAAAAAAAGTACTTGATAAACAAATTTCTAGATCTCAGTATAGGAAATAATGAAAGAAAGGTGAACATAAGCAATTAACTCCTGTTTCTAATTTTCAAAAATTACTCGTCTTACTAAAGGGAAGAAACACCTATTTTCTTAAGTAAAGCATTTTGTTTACTGTTTAGCATTTTTTGAGCACCTCGTTGCATGTCAGGATTTACAATTTTAATTAATCTTCACAGCAGCATTCCGAATGGGTACTGTTGTTTCATTTTCACAGGATGAAACAGGCTTGGATTAACCAGCTTGCTCTGGGTAACATTGTTAGCAAGCAGCAGGACCAGAGTTATTTCACAGGATGAAGCAGGCTTGGATTAACCAACTTGCTCAGGGTAACGTTGTTAGCAAGCAGCAGGACCAGAGTTAAAACACTGAATGTAGGGTCTAAGTTCTTAAACACTATGCTGTACTACCTCTCTAAAGCTGAATTAATAGTGTTAAATTTTACTTATGGGAGTTAACTAATTTTGCATGAAGTCATTCACTGGCACCCTTCCTAGCAGGGTGGGTATCTTCAGATCAGTGGACATTTCCCCAAAGATTAGATTATTATGGATTGCATAATAGGCTGACTAACAGTCAATAGTTAGGAAGTGAACATGATGTAGACAAGAAGGGCCAAATCCAAAAATGTGTTTAAGGCTGATGCTCTTTATTATACTGCAAGTTTTCTGCCTCTTGCCATATTGCTTATAGTTTTTTCTTTTTTTTGCTTTGTATACAATAAGATAACATAGTCCAATGTTAGACATGAAATATTGGGTCATTCACTATATTTGAATGAATTTAAGTGCCAGGTGACAGGAGAGTTCCCTGTCTCCTCCATATATGTTTTTTTCCTGAAAAGTTTGACATTAAGTTGCATATATTGTGGTCCTTTATCCCTAAATACTTTAGCGTGTATTTCCTAAAAATATTTTCTTTCATAGTCATCATAGTTACTAACTTCAGTAAATTTCACATTTATAAAATCTTTTTTTTAAATTTTTTTGAGTCAGTGTCTGGCTCTGTCACCCAGGCTGGAGTCCAGTGGGTGATCTCGGCTCACTGCGGTCTCTGCCTTCTGGGCTCAAGCGATCCTCCCAAGTGGCTGGGAGTACTGGCTCAGGCGCGCACCGTCATGCCTGACTACTTTCTATTTTTTTGTAGAGATGGGGTTTCGCCATGTTGCTCAGACTGGTCTCGAACTCCTGAGCTTAAGCCTTCCACCTGTCTGGGCCTCCCAAAGTAGTAAGATTACATGTGTGAGTCACGGCATAGCCTATAAAATTAATCAATCTACTGTTTGTATTCTGGTTTTTGTCAATTGACCCAATAATGTTTTTTATAGCAGTTTTTCTTCCCCTTCCAGTACAGGACTAAACTAAGATCAGATGTTGCATTTAGTTATGTCTTTTTAATCTTCTTTAATCTGGAACATTTCCGTAGTGTGCCTTTATCTTTTGTGAAGTTGACATTTTTGAAGAATACAATCTGCTTTGCTTTTCTCTTTAATAGAGCATTTCTCATTTTGGATTTATCTGATGTTTCCTCTTAATTAGATGTAGATTATATGTCCCTGGGCAGAAAAATCACATAACTAATGCTATGTCCCCAGGATATCAGATCTGGAGATTCACCGTTTCTATTTGCCCTTCATGCATGATACTGTGTGTGAGCATATGTTTTGGTTAAAGTGCTTGTTTCCCCCCACTCTCCCTGGAATCAATCTGTGGAGAGACATTTTAAGACCATGCAAATATCCTACTCATCAGAATTTACCTCTGTAATACCCACTCATGATTCTTACCCGAACCATTCTTTACTATGGTGATTGCAAAATGATTTTCTACTTCCATTGTTATTCTACATTTACTAGTAGGTACTCAGCACTCTATAAGAGCTTCCCTTCTTCCCATTGATTAATTTATTGCTATGTGTTTATGGACTCCTGTTTTTTCCAGTGTTCGATAATTTATTGCGATTCAGTTCTTTCTTGCTTTCTCCCATTTCCTATTTGTATTTCTTGTCTTCCACAATGAAAGCCCTAAGTTCCTAGCACCATCAAAACATTTACTTACTTGCTCAAATCTATGATGTGTCTAAAGTAGTTTCAGAATTGCTTCATCCATGCCACTACAAAAAATAAAATTACTAAAAAGAGTGAAAATTTCTTCTTCTTCTCTTTCCCTTAGCTCCATCAAAACTGAGGTACATAAATCATTTCTTTTATTTATTTATTTTCCTGGGGGGCTGTAACACTCAGGGGGTGTGGCCTCCTGTGAGGTACATAAATTGAATAGCGGTTTTTAAGTTTTTGGATTATTTTCTTTTTCCCCTACAATGTATTGTGGTATGCATTTGAAATATGATTGGATTGGTTTGCTTTCAGTGTTAGATATTTTTCTCTATCCTTACTGATTTTTAAAATATATGTAAATTGTTAACATGTTTCCAAAGGTTAAAACTGTACAGTAAAATGCTCCGTGAAATAACATTACCATATCCCTTCAATCCTTTCTATCCATTACCCCTTATAGATTACCAACTTCACCGTTTTCTGTATTATCTTTCCTTTGTTTCTTTATGCTAACCATAAACAGGTATATGTATGTTTTCCTATTTTCCTTTTTTGTTTAACACAAAAGGTGGCATACTGTATGCTCATTTGTACTTGTAAAGACTTTAAGGCTTATGATTTTTAATGCATTTAGTCAGTTTAGGTTTTCTTTTTTTTTTTTTTTTTTTTTGAGATGGAGTCTCATGTTCACCCAGGCTGGAGTGCAGTGGTGCGACCTCAGCTCACTGCAACCTCCTCCTCCCAGGTGCAAGTGGATTCTCCTGCCTCAGCCTCCTGAGTGGCTGGGATTACAGGTGCCTGCCACCACACCCAGCTAATTTTTATATTTTTAGTAGAGACAAGGTTTCTCCATGTTGGTCAGGCTGGTCTTGAACTCCTGACCTGGTGATCCGCCCGCCTCAGCCTCCCAAAGTGCTGGGATTACAGGCATGAGCCACCGCGCCCGGCCAGTTAAGGTATATTTAATTGAAGATTTTAGAACCCATTTTAGGTAAATGGAAACATTTTTTGGCCCATGTGACTCCATGAAGAAAAGCGAATAACCAAATGGCAGAGAGGGCAAGGATGCAGTTAGGCTTCAGAAACAATTGGGGACTGGATATTGAATACCTTCGTTATTGTCTTTGCTTCTTGGTCTTGCTGACCTCTGTTCCAGTGGCTTTTTTTGTTGTTGTTTTATGGTGCGGTTTCTCGGTAAAGCAGTAAATAGGGCTGTTAACAGCATTTGAATTTTAGAAACATCTACCACTTTTCTCATTTCTAGTTTAACAAAAAATCCTAGGGAAGATTTGTTTGTTCCAGCTTGGATAAGGTGGTTTCTCTTGGGCTAACGTGTTAGACCTTACTAGGAGTGTTTAGAGCAAGGCCACCAGTGCACATGTCCAGGGGAGCATCATTTACAATAAATACAATGTTGTGCTCTAGAGGCCCGTTTATGTATGCAGTGCACATGCTTTTAGGAAATAAAAAGGTATATCTTACAATAGCCCATTTATCAAAAAATCATTTTCCTGAAATTGATAACAATATTAAATCGTTGCTATATGGGGTTAATGCCTGGTTCTCATGGAGATCTCTTCTTAACATTGTGCATTAGCAATTTTCCATTTTTTTCCGAATCTGAAATCATGGTGTTTATCAATCCTTGCAGTTAGTAATGAAATTTGATGTTGCCCTTCATGATGCCAAATAACGTTTCTAATTTTCTGCTTATTTTTGCTTCCTATTTCGTTGACTGTTTCTTTGAAGGCACCACATTTTGGCATTTTAACATTAAACATGGTACTCTCTGTCAACACTTGGACACCCTCAGAATTGTTACTTGCATATGTTTTGTGAGACAAGAGAGGACAAAAACTAATAGTAAAGAAGTTGGCTGAATGGCTTTATCTGCGTGGTAGGAGAGATTGGCAGATTGAGTACCAGGAAAGCACAGAGTGACATGTTAGTTTTTATAGCTGAATAAACAATCAGCCTCTTGTATTAACTAGCCATTATAATAACTGCATTCTTAAGTACCAAAGTGAATTTATATACTCTGAGACAAATAGTGCTCAAACAAAGCAGTACCAAATGAGGTATATGTTTGTATGTCTAGAAAAATAATGTTAGTGGTAGTTTTCCTTTTGTGGGAAGATTATAGAATACTTTTTATTCTTTCCTGCATGTTACAGGGTAGTTTTTCTTTTTTGGGGGCGGATTATGAACCTGTTTTGCTTTTTTATGATTAGAAAGAAAGTTATAAAGTAAATTTATACTTAATGTATCTGGTATATGGAAAGAACACCAATGGGAGATGTTGTAATCTTATTACTTCCTAGCTATGTTTTACTTAATGTGTAAACTGGAATTCCTTTGCTCTTAAGGTCATTGTGAAGCTCAGACGAGATAATATTTAAAGTGCTTTGTAAACTATAAAGTAGTGTAAGTCCAAGTATAGGGTTTGATATAAATCTTTTCCTTGTAAGTCTAATGGGGCCATTATCTGATGGATTGATTTTTGATGATGGCTTTGGATAAAGTACCCATATCTGTAAAGAAAATTAAGGACTCCCTTCCTTCTGAAAGACTGCATCAAAATAATAGGCAGTTCTTAATTGTCCATGGTATTGGAGATTTCAGAAATACCTCACAGGATCTAATAGCGCTTTTTAATTCGTCAAGCTGTTCTGTCATGGCTTCCTCAGGAACCCAGTTTCTACTATGTGTTTCTGAAAGAATTTTTATGGTTGACATTATATTGAATATTTCTTGTTTTACAGTGGCATGTTTTTGTTCTTAAAAGGACACAAATGAGAGTTATTAGTTATTTGTTAAAACAGTTCAGAGGTTGAGAATATTTTGTCACTATTCAGTTTTTGAAAAATATTAAATTTAGAAAAATAAAATGTCATTTGAAAAGAGCAAATAGCATAGTTCTAATTTTGTACAATGTTGGATATACCACACCCGCCCATCATGCATGCATGAACGTACACTAAAGTAGATGAAACTATACCAGAGTATTAATTTACTCTGGGTGATGGTTTTATTGGTAAGGATTTTGTTTGCAGGTTGTTACTGTTTTCTGTTACAAACACACGTTACTTACATAACTAGGAATAAAACATTTATTTTAAAGAGTTAATACTATTTAATTGCAGTTTTTTCCCCAACGAGTTAATAGTTAAGAACCCTGATCTCAACTCTCGTTTTTGCAGGTTATTTATTTCATAAGAAAACTATCCATAAATCTTCCGATGAACAAACCTCTTTATGACCAGAGCTCCTGGGGTTAAAGGAGAAAGGTTTTATAATGACTGTCTTAATTTGTTTGGTGGTTTTCCAGGTATTAATGCCAAATTTGCCTTTGGTTTCTGTTTCTTATCACATTGTTTTCAGGTTACATCATTATCTTAAAAAGGCAGAGGGTTTATTTTCTTCGTTGTGATATAACCTAATTCTTAGAGGTTTCTTACCAAGATCACTTTGCTTGTTTTGCTTTATTTTACTTTCTAAATTTTACAAATTAATTTTTTCCACCAAAAGGTAGAATGAAACAAAGATAGCAAAATATCAAACTGTTTAGTAATAGCTAAAAAGTCAAGTGGGAAGGAAGGGTGAAGGGTATAGGGTATAATTTAAATGATTTTAGACTTAAATCTGAATTTATTATTTATACATTGCTTGTTAATCAGCTTTTTAGCTGATTTGGCTTTGTCAGACCTTGATGTGATGATGTTAGATTGAGAAGAATGATGTCATCTTCACTAACTCATGTTCGTTGTTTTTTACTCGTCCCATTTTTTTCGTTTTGTTAAAAATGTCATACTGGCCGGGCATGGTGGCTCACGTCTGAAATCCCAGCACTTTAGGAGGCCTAGGCGGGTGAATCACATGAGGTCAGGAGTTCAAGACCAGCCTGGCCAACGTGGTGAAACCCTGTCTCTACTAAAAATACAAAAAGCCGGGCATGGTGTCGGACGCCTGTAATCTCAGCAATTCGGGAGGCTGAAGCAGGAGAATTGCTTGAACCCAGGAGGTGGAGGTTGCAGTGAGCTGAGGTTGTGTCATTGCACTCCAGCCTGGGTAACAGTGAGGCTCCGTATCAAAAAAAAGAAAAAAAAAAGTCATACCTAATATTTAGGACTTAAACTTTTTATTTTGGAAATCTTCAGAAATGTGAAAAAAGCGCAGATAAATTCTTAGGGACTCATTACTCAGCTTCCACAGCCAGTATTTTTACGTGTCTTACTTCATCAAACTCCCTTCATCTACCACCACGACCGCCCCCTGCCCCACTACACATGTTCGCTCTTTCCCTCACCCCTGCCCAGATTATTTTAAAGAAAATCTCAGACACATTATTTTACTCATTAAGCACTTGACCTGTAACTTCTGCCCCTTTTTGCCAGTGCCTCTGTGAATCTGCATAGATAACTGTAGATTTAAAGTTTGTAATAGCCAAAGAAAAGGCATTAGGATGATGATGGTGGTGAGAGGAAAAAGAAAAGTACATATGAGAAGTATTGACAGGAATACATTGAATTTTATGTTTAGAAATGGAGTTATTTTATTTTATTTTTTTTATATCTTGGTAATTTGGTAAGAGAATTGGTATAGAGAGAGCAGAGGATTGAAAAAGCCACTAAAAACAGTAGCTGACATATGGCATAAGGGATGTTGGTTCCTAACACTTTTTTTCTGTCTTCATAGCTGACTTTTATCAAATAGTCCTGAGGGTGCAAAGATTCTAATGTTTTATCTGAAGCTATTTTTTTCTTGTCTTGAATGTTATGCCTTTGTCAGAAAAACGTATTAATAAGTTATAATTTACTTATTATCATTTCCAGTACAACTGTCTTATAGTATTTTATCCAGAGACTTTAGGATACTCCAAATTTTTGAAAATTTGGTAAACACATGTTTAGTGTAAGACATTATTTGAAATCTCATTTCTACTAGTTTCCTCAAATGTAGAAGATGCCATGCTACAAAACTCAATTCAAGCATTTCTGTCTTCCAGAAATCCTTTTCTGATACTTCAGCCTTGTTATAATACTGACAAACCTTACTGCAATTTGTTTTTTTCTGTTAGATTGTTAGCAGTTTGGTTGTAGGAATGTAACTGTATTTTATTTGGCTTTAAAACTAGGAAGTAGCCTGGTTACTGTCATGTTAGGCTCTCAGAAGATATTTAATACATTGAGTGAATGATTCTGAACTTACTCCTTTCCACTAAAATCAAAAAGGGGAAAAAGAAGGGTCTATTAGGATGTATCTCCTCACCCCATCCCACAGTGGCATGCAGGATTTAGATGGACACTTGTAAGAAGGAAATGGGTGACCCACTGTCATTCCCTATTAAATGTTCTTGCCTGCCAGTAAGTAAAACAGAAACAACAAAAAATCAGTGTTTAGCAAAGTTGAGATGTACGGAAGTGATGATCCAGTAGAAAGTGATTAGGCATGTAGCGGTGTAGGAAAGCCGGTAGCTGAAAATTAAATGGAATAGAAGAGAGATTAGATTGTCTCCTAACCATGTAAATTGAGGCCTTAAAAATGTAGATTCTGACACCCCTAAATAGAATTTCTTAACCTTTTGGGAGTCATAGACCTTTTTGACAAATGGATGACAGACTCTTATAGTTTGAGTTTGAATTTACTGCTTTATGCTCCCCTCTGCCCACCAAAAAAATCTCAGATATTTTCCTGTTGCATCACACCATCTCCTGTTAAAATTAATAGCTTGCCCTCTATTTCTAGTGTCCAAATTCTGAAATTCTCTCCAACCTAGAAGAATTTTCCTGTCTTGTCTGTATGGATTCTGATTCTGGTCATTAAAAGCCTTTACTTAGTAGTGTCCCCTTTTCTGAGGGAGATACATTCTAAAACCTCCCAGTGGATGCTGAAAATACGGATGTACTATAGTTTATTTGACCAGTTTCCAATCTCTCTACAAACTTTTATAATTGCAGAAGCATGAAAAGGGAA
Organism: Macaca fascicularis; assembly: GCF_037993035.2. Taxonomy (NCBI): domain Eukaryota; kingdom Metazoa; phylum Chordata; class Mammalia; order Primates; family Cercopithecidae; genus Macaca; species Macaca fascicularis. Next base: position 50,589,662 of record NC_088387.1, on the reverse strand, counting down.
GTTTTCAAGAGATTTTTAACTATATATTTTATCATTTTGTTTACTCTAATTTTATGAGATACTAGCTCCATCTTAAAAAGTAGAATGTTAGCTATATGAAGGAGAGATCTGTTCTGGCTTTAATATCTTTGGTCCTTCCTTACCTAGAACAATGATGTCAATAATTATTTTGTATGAATAAAAGCTGAATTTGAACTTACTCTCTAGATTTATTGCTAAGAAAAACTTTCTCAAAATTTCTTGGGAGTACTTAGTATTTAAAAAAATATCCTGAATGGCCTGATACTTAATCTTGGAATTTTATTCCCTTGAATTGATTGAGAAAGACATAAAAGTTAAGTGACAAAGTAAAGAAAAGTGCTGTTGGTGGAGCACCTAAGTTAAATTTGAAAAAATAAGACTTCAGAATTATGTAATTGCAAAAGGAAACTTTATAATACTTTATAAATAGAAAGCTTGCAGTATAACAAGCATCCTTTTAGTTAAAACATTTTATTTGGAGTGGATATGAAAGATGGAAGACAAACTTTGCTAAATGATTAAAAATGTACCTAACACTTTTAATTAAAAGTGAAAATTGTGCAAGTGAAATATGAGTATACACCACGGCTTTACTTTCTGAAGTTAGTTACCCGTAGTCAACCACCATCCAAAAATAGGTGATTATAGTATGAGAATGGTGTTTTGAGAACAACCACATTCATATAACTTTTATTATGGTATATTTTAATTGTTTTTTATTGTTAATCTCTTACTGTAGCTGATTTATAAACATTATCACAGGTATGTATGTACAGGAAAAAACGCAGTATACATAGGATTTAGTACCATCTATGGTTTCAGGCATCCATTGGGGATTTTGGAATGCTTTCACCTCAGAGAAGGGTGACCATTACACTCCTTAAATTTCATTCACAAAGAAGAGGCAACATAATACTTACTTTTTTAACCATTGAAGATATGTTATTTGGCATGTTGGTCATAGGCAGATTTTTTATTTATATAAATTTTTTGAGACAGGCTCTTGCTTGGCCACCTAGGCTGGAGTACAGTGGTGGAAACAGCTCACTGCAGCCTTGACATCCTGGGCTCAAGCAGTCCTCCCGCCTCAGCCTCCTGAGTAGCTAGTTTTAAAAAGCCAACATGCTTGGTTTTTTCATTTTTGTAGAGATAAGGTCTCACCATGTTGCCCAAGCTGGCCTAGAACTCCTGGGCTCAAAGCAGTCCACCTGCCTTGGCCTTCCAAAGTGTTGGAATTACAGATGTGAACCACCTGTATTTTTAAAAATGTCTTTATTACTTCTTACCGATGCCCAACATTGTGTGTCATGCTTTAATTTAAGAATCATGTGATTTTAGTAGGAATTCTAATAAAGTTGGACAAATGTATGGTAAAGTAATTGATCATAATTCTTTTTTTTTTTTTCTTTTTTTTGAGACAGGGTCTTGCGCTGTCACCCAGCGGTGGTACAATCATGGCTCACTGCAGCCTCAACCACCCGGGCTCAGGTGATCTCCTGCCTCAGCCTCCTGAGTAGCTGGAACCATAGGGATGCCCCACCACTTTACTAATTTTTGTTAATTTTTTTATAGAGGTGAAGTCTCTATGTTGCCTAGGCTGGTCTCGCACTCCTGGGGTCAAGCCATCTACCCGCCTCAGCCCCCAAACTGTTATAGGCATGAGCCACTGTACCTGGCCCATAATTCTTCTTTTAACGACGTTTTGACAAAGTATTTCATCAGAAACTTCTCTACCAGGATTAGAAATGATGTGGTAGCATAAGAAGATGATGATTTTATATCAACTGGGTTGTTGTGTGAAAATGTAACTATAAATACAAACTACAATGATATATACAACACATAAAAGTATGAAATTTGTGTGGCGTCTTGAGGTAAGTTAGAAGCATTGGCTGAAAGGATTAAAGAAACTTGTTCTCAGAAAGGAAGTTGGCAGAAGTGACCTATTGGAAGATTGACACGTGCTTCCTTTAGTAGGTTTCCCAGGATATGAATGTTAGAAGAGAAACTTTCCTACCTCTAGCTAGCAGGTCCTGGGACCAGAATGCTCAGTAAATAACTGTAGCTGAACAGAACTCTGACTTTTCTTCCCAGTAGAGAAGGGAGAGAGATCTTCTAGGGAGAGCCAGGGCTACCAACTTATTACTCTATCTTCATTATATTAGATTTTAGGATGGGACTAACCATATGGGAGGTCAGGTGTGGTTTTTAAAGACTCCTAAAAAATGCAAACAGGCCATACCTCTGCATATTGATAGTTGAAATTCCTTAACTGCAAAAATGCCTTTTAATTCTTCTCTTCATGTGAATTCCAGATTGTTCTATGAAAGACTGATGTCTTTGCAGGACTAATAGTGACTACACACTGATGCTGCTGTGTTAAATACAGAAATAATTCTTCCATGATTAGCATGATTAGTAAGTAGTGGCTACTCCAAGGGTGGACCCCCACATTCTTTTCTCTTCTAGTTCCTTCCCTAGGGATGCCCCACCACTACGTTCTCGTGCTACAGCAACTTAAACCCTTAACAGTTTAAGGGTGGTAGACAAAGGAGGGGCTTAGGAGTCTACTTCCACACTGTAAAGCACCTATGTTTTGATTGTTCATTGCGTGTGCTTTACCAGTTACTAAATATTTCAGACATGACCCCTGGGTATATAGGTAGGAAAGTTTCTCTTTTAACATTTATATTCTGGGAAACCTACCATAGGAAGCATATGTCTGTTTTACGAATAGAAACCCAGGTTTGGGAAGTGGAAAATGTAAAAAGGATTTTGATAAACTACAGCAGGGCTTCTCATAGCTTTTTTTCTTTTTTCTTTTTTTTTTTTTTTAAAGACAGGGTCTCACTCTGTTGCCCAGGCTGCAGTACAGTGGTGCAACCTCGGCTCACTGCAGCCTCTGCTTTCCAGGCTCAAGCGATTCTTCAGCCTTGGCCTCCCGAGTAGCCAGGGACTATAGGCACGAGCCAACATGCCTGGCTAATTTTTGTGTTTTTTTTTTTTTTTTTTTTTTTTTTGTAGAGACAGGATTTCGTCATATTGCCCAGGCTGGTCTTGAACTCCTGGGCTCAGAGTAATCGGCCTGCCTTGGCCTCCCAAAGTGCTAGGATTGCAGGTGTGAGTGAGCTACCTCACCTAGCCTCTCATAGACTTTAATATGCTAATAGACATTATGCCCCTCTTAAAAAGCAAGTATGGTGCCCTTCGAACTTTCTTGGCCAGGGAACATCTTTGTAGAAGACCGCTCAGAGTACTCTAGTATTCTGGAGAATACAGTTTGTCAAGGGCAGTTCTCTTAACCTCTATAAATGTGTACTTGAATCAGTGTAATGCAATGTTGGGCACATTAGGAAATACACAGTAGATTTTTGCCTTTAAGGAATTCAAAATGGAGATGATTCCAAATGATACTTCTTCACAATTACATTTAGTAATTAGATCACTCTGATTGAAATTTGCTGTTTTATTTTGGGGGAGAAACATTATTTGGAAGAGCTTGTGCTATGAATTTATAAGAGGAGTCTTCACCAAATGGAATAAGTGGTTCAGAAAGCATTGTAATAACTAGATGATAAACTGCTTACATAAGCAATGCATATCTTTTAGGATTGGGTGAAGACAGTTTTTGGAAGAGATTTTATTATGTAGAAGGTAGGCACAATTTCATATAATTTATGATTGTTTAAAAAGACCATGAGTTTGTTATAAATGAACTTTTTAACAGAATTTGGGTATCATTGTTTGGTAAGCTTGTGTCTGCAGCCTGTATCTGGTGAATCAAAAACGTATGTATTTGATGTATTTTTGTGTTTCATTCTAATTTGAAAATTAACCTGTGCATGTTAATAATGAATACTTTGGATGTGATCATTTAGGTAGTTTAACAAATATTTGAGGATCTTTTGAGTAGGAGTAGGGTTTATATGCTTGGGGGATAAGACTTAGCCATGAATATAAACCTTCAGTTGGCATTAGGTTGTTGAAAAAGATCACGTGTGTATGAGCGCAAAAATATAAGATATTAAGAATCCAAAAATGGTACAAGCGATAAATAAAGGTTATTGGATGCTGGGCGATGTGGCTCACACCCCAGCACTTTGGGAGGCCGAGGCGAGTGGATCACTTGAGGTCAGGAGTTTGAGACCAGCCTGGCCTACATGACGAAACCCCATCTCTACTAAAAATACAAAAATTAGCCAGGTAGCATGGTGGCGCATGCCTGTAATCCCAGCTACTTGGTAGGCTGAGGCAGGAGAATGGCTTGAACCCGAGAGGCAGAGGTTGCAGTGAGTCGAGATTGTGCCATTGGATTCCAGCTTGGGTAACAGCACATCCCTGTCTTTAAAAAAAAAAAAAAAAACAACAACTGGGTTATTGGAAGACTCACTCTCGGCATTGGTAGTCAGGGGAGGTTGAATGGGGGTGACCTTGAAGGATGAATAAAGTCAGGTCAGCATCCGGGGCAGGGTTTGTTTTTGATTGGAAGAGATGAAGAGAATTGGGAAGAATAAGAACAAAGACATAACAAAAATACCTGTCTGATAAAATTAGAGAGATTGGTTAGATTGGTTGGACCTTAAACAATAAAGCTAAGAAATAAAGAGAATGAGAAATTTGTGGATTTTTGAACAGAGGAGTTTTGTGGTAAAAATGTCCTTTTGCAAAGGTTAAATGTGATGGCAGCATGCAAAATGATTGGAAGGGAGGGTGTTAACCAGATAAAGACCATTTTCCCAGCCAAATTAACAATTAATAACATTATATATAAATAAAGAGAAAAGTATATAGTAAAGTAATGGATGGAATTGTAGCTTGAACCAGACAGTGATGGTTAGCAAATAGGATCCATGATGTTGATTTTTATAATGATTGTAGATGCCTCAAGACCTCACATTTTCCACCATGCCTTTCAGTCACGCATAAAAGTGAGGTCCTGATAGAAAGCACCAACATAGTCTATATACTCATAAATTTTTTAATTGCAGGAGGAAACCCAAGTTATGTGGCTGCTGACCTTGGTCCTGAATGATAGCTAAAGTACTGTTTTCTGAGAAGAGTGTTGAAGTGGGTAGTACAGTCTTATGGGCTGGTCAGCAACCAGTTTTAACTAATAAAATGCCTGGAAACTGTAAGATACTTTGCTCACATCTGTTAATGGTTAAGAGCACAGATTACTGTACCAGATAACCTTGAATACAAATCTCAGCAGTCACTTGTCTTTGCAAGTTACTTTACCTGTGTGTGCCTTTGTGTCTTCCTTTGTAAAACTGTACATACCTCAGGATTGTTGTGAGCATCATTTAAAGTTCATAGAACACTGACTGACATATGGACAGTGCTGTATAAAGTTAATCATTATTATTATCCGTATATATTCGTCTAAACTGATTATGGAGGGAATCCAAGGGAAGGGTTACTGGTTTTGTTACGTATTATGTTCTGTGTTATAACAAATTCCATGCCATTGCTTACTATTTTCTTAGAGTCTGTAGTCAAGTTATTGACAGCACATTTTTATCTAACAAGAAACAACTATTTAATAATATGAACATAAGTGTAGTTTAATTGCCCTGTGGGATTGATTAGATGTGAAGGCTGATTCCAAGGAAGATTTGTGTTTTACAAAAATGGGTCTTTTAGGCTTACAGTTCTTTCTTTTATTATTTGTTTATCTGATAACATGCATATTAAATATGTGTGCATTTAAAAGTATTTTAATGCCTTCATCTTTTTTTCTCCCAGTATTACAGCGTGAAATAAATTCCCAGTATTTTTCAAGATTATGTAAAAGGAGTTGTAATTACTGCTCAGCACCTAGGACAGCACCCAGAACAACACAATGTACATGAACTCTGACTTGAGGTTTGGGGCTTGTGTTCTGCATTCAGGAAAGAAAAGAAGAGAAAGTTTTTGGGAAATTTAAATCCTCGTAAGCCCTTACTCTAAAAGTATATGAAATGCAGAATGGTTTCATGGCTTTATTTCAAAATGTTTTACACTGGCTGTAGAACCCACTTCATGAAGTAGTTTGAATTAAAATGATCTAATATTTGTGTTTTAACTTTCAGCTTTGTGTTATTCTTGGAAAATTTCGCACCACTTGTGAATTCCTTGAACCTGGGCATTGCAAACCCACTTCTGTTGGGCCCATCTCCTTTGCACTTTGCTCAGATTAAGACTCAGTTGGCGCTTCAGCAGCTGAATGCCGTTGCCTCACATGGTTCAACACCACCTTATACTTTATTAAATCAGGCTTTCTTGAAAATAGCCATGTCGAGACCCAGGTTTAATCCTCGAGGAGACTTTCCACTTCAAAGGCCACGAGCACCTAACCCTTCTGGGATGAGGCCTCCAGGACCATTTATGAGGCCTGGATCTATGGGTCTCCCAAGATTTTACCCAGCAGGGAGAGCACGTGGAATTCCACACAGATTTGCTGGCCATGAATCTTATCAGAACATGGGACCACAGAGAATGAATGTTCAGGTAACTCAACACAGAACTGATCCAAGATTGACCAAAGAAAAACTGGATTTTCATGAAGCACAACAGAAGAAGGGGAAGCCTCATGGTAGCCGATGGGATGATGAGCCTCATATATCTGCATCAGTGGCAGTGAAACAGAGTTCTGTAACACAGGTTACAGAGCAGAGTCCCAAAGTACAGAGCCGCTATACAAAAGAGAGTGCCTCAAGTATCTTAGCAAGTTTTGGATTATCTAATGAAGACCTAGAAGAACTTAGTCGCTATCCTGATGAACAACTGACTCCTGAAAATATGCCATTAATTTTGAGGGATATAAGAATGCGAAAAATGGGGCGCCGATTACCTAATTTACCTTCTCAGAGCAGAAATAAAGAAACCCTTGGTAGTGAAGCAGTTTCAAGTAATGTGATAGATTATGGGCATGCAAGCAAATATGGCTACACAGAAGATCCACTTGAAGTACGTATTTATGATCCTGAAATTCCAACTGATGAGGTCGAGAATGAATTTCAGTCACAGCAGAACATCTCTGCATCTGTTCCCAATCCAAATGTGATATGTAATTCTATGTTTCCTGTTGAAGACGTATTTCGCCAAATGGACTTCCCCGGTGAGTCCTCCAATAATCGGTCCTTTTTCCCAGTTGAGAGTGGAGCCAAGATGTCAGGCTTACGCATTTCGGGAGGACAGTCAGTCCTTGAACCCATAAAATCCGTCAACCAATCCATTAACCAAACAGTTAGCCAGACGATGAGTCAATCTCTAATTCCTCCATCTATGAACCAGCAACCTTTTTCATCGGAATTAATTTCAGCTGTAAGCCAGCAAGAGCGGATCCCACATGAACCTGTGATTAATTCATCTAACGTACATGTTGGATCAAGAGGAAGTAAAAAGAATTACCAGTCACAGGCTGACGTTCCCATTCGATCTCCCTTTGGTATTGTGAAAGCATCTTGGCTACCAAAGTTTTCACATGCTGATGCCCAGAAGATGAAGAGACTTCCTACTCCTTCTATGATGAATGATTATTATGCAGCATCTCCAAGAATATTTCCACATTTGTGTTCTCTATGTAACGTAGAATGTAGTCATTTGAAGGTGAGTGTTTTTAAAAAAAGATCACTGTATAATGATGCTCAGCGCCAAAGTTTTCTCTAAATTCTGATATGTATACTGCTGTTAACTAGGCGTTAAGGAAGTAGCAGAAGGTAATTTTAATTGCAGCCTCAATACATAGTTGTAATCTTAAGTAGCTCTGGCCTTAGTACTGAGTTTAGTATTAGGCTTACTGTATTCCTATGACCGGGCACACCATATTTTAATAGTTTGTCCATTTATTTTGAACTTTTAGTTATCCCACTTACGCAACATAAAATTTATGTAACATAAGCTGCGTACTTACAAGACAATGTCACATGGAATCACCTTTCTTTAAAAGGATCTGTTAGTATAAAAGTACAAAGAGACGGTATAACCCATTTGTACTGAAGAGATGGTATAACCCATTTGTAATGCACACATTTAAGAGACAGTATATTATAGACTTGCACATATATACCTGTCTTGGTTATCACAATTAATGTTGATTTAAATATTTCCTGACTTTATGTAGACTAGTGATTTCTAGTATTTTTTTAGAAGAAGCTCTCTAAAATAACTTCATAGCAAAAATAAGTCAAGGTGCAGTAAATTATTCTGGGACCAGCTGTGGACTCAAAAAATAATGTGAAATGATAAAAATTTGTAGAGAAAAATCTTTAAAAAAATAAAGAAGATTTAGGTACTTTGATAGTGTAGTTGGAAGTATTTTGCAGAGGCAGTAAAGTGTACTATAATGTAGAACATACTATTCAGTTGTAATCATTGGTAGATTTGAGCAGGAATTTCCAAGTAAATTTTATATACTTACGTATGGTTGGCAATCACTGTTTCTTCTATTTGCTAATGTGATTTATAGATTTAGATTGTAAAGGGTCAGAAGGGAATATACTAACATGGGAAAAAGCTTTGATTCAAGGCTATGGCCTGGAATTGGTTGTATACTTAGGCTTAGAAATCTATGTGTTATGCTCTTGTTCTTTTCTTCCAATGTTGCCTTTTGATTTTCTTTTCATTATTCACTCACTAGGTTTTCATCAACATGAATCTGATTAGATCTGTTGCTATTTTCTTAAGGTTAACCCCAGCAAAAGAAAGCAGTGTTCTACCCCATTTTAGCCAGATGTGCCAAATTCTATTAAAATAATAGTTGCCTTATTCCATCAGAAGGGATAGCAAAGTCCTTAAAAGGGAAAGTCTTAGAATAATTCATATCACCTAATTGTAATCTGTAAGTAGCCCTGGCCTAAGTAGTGAATTGAGTGTTAGTCTCTCTGTGTTCTTGTGACTGGGGATACCACATAATTTTTTTTTTAATTTATTTTGAACTTTTAATTAGTCATAATGAATCCAAGAAAATATATCTTTAAATAAAGAACTTGAAGTTTTGTATTCTGTAGAGTAGAAAAGATGTACATTTAATTTAGTATGTACTTATGGATACCAATTTTGTGCTTGACTCCAATTAGGTACTGGGGCAGAAATGAGGAACTGTGTAAAATTTTAGATGTTATTAAGCAGTTTATTCAATCTTATTGAGGAGAAAAATTATACTCCCAAGACATTTAAAACACTTAGAAGGCAACAAGTAGTTTTGTGATTTATTTAACTTGTTTGGATATGCTGTAGGGAACAGAGATTTCGATCTTGATTTCAGGCGTGTATCACTTAGGCCAGCATCATCAGTTTACCAATTTAATAATTACCATTTTACCAATTTAATTATTTTAACTATTGTATTTGTAGCAGTGTGTGTTTAAAAAGAAGTATAAATACGCATCCTGACATCAAAAGACTTTTATAGCCTAGTTAGACTAATGGAATGACAGTTACTGAATGCACTGAGTCTGTCTTAACTAGAATGATGTGGGAGAGAAGACTTGATGGAGTAGGTTGGAGATGGGTCTTGAATGATAAAGAGGCTTTAGATATGCCTGTATAAAGAGGAGGAGAGAGCCGGGCGCGGTGGCTCACAGCCTGTAATCCCAGCATTTTGGGAGGCCAAGACGGGTGGATCACCTGAGGTCAGGAGTTCAAGACCACCCTTACCGACGTGGTGAGATCCCGTCTCTACTAAAAATACAAAAATTAGCCGGGTGTGGCCATGCACACCTGTAATCCTAGCTACTCAGGAGGCTGAGGCGGAGAATCGCTTGAACCCAGGAGGCGGAAGGTTGCAGTGAGCCGAGATCGCGCCACTGCGCTCCAGCCTGGGTGACAGAGCGAGACTCCATCTCAAAAAAAAAAAAAAAAGAAAAAGAAGAGGAGGGATGCCAACAACATACAGAGAGGCAAAGGTCTAGAGAGAAGATTACATTTCATAGTGGTAAGAGGCAGTTGGGAAAGATGAGCATATTATAAGTAAGTATGAAAGGCCTTTGAGAGCTAGCCTAGGAGTTTAGACTTGAGGTGAGAGGCATTAGAAAGCTAAATAAGTCTGTTGATAAGTGAAGTGACATGTTGGAAGTATATTTTAGGGCAACCTGACTGAAGTATGCAGGGTAAATAGAGATGAGATGATGTGGAGTAGGACTTCCACTTGGAAGCTTCTCTAATTGTTCAAGTATAAGATGGTAAAAACCTGGGTTAATGAGATAAAAGTAAAAATTTGAGAGGAGAGGAAATTATTTAGTCATCAGAGCTCACCTAGATTGCCGTTAAAAACACACACACACCTTTTAACAGCGCAGCAGAATGGGGCTCATCTAAGTAATGAATTTTTCACTACTAAGTGGCCAAATGATGGGGATTTGTGAAGATGGATTTTGATAGTACACACTGCCTCTCGTTTCTGTGATATATTTTGCAGCCTCGTAAGTGTTTGTGTGTGTGTATATATGACATAAATATGAAGCCAATAAATGTAAATTACCGATTGTACACTTTTTCCTACTGAGTAAATCTGACAATATGTATATTCCCCACCTTCGAGTCTTTGAAACTGTAGCTGTGAAGATGTACTTTGAGAATGTGAAATGTATTTGCTTGTTAAATTGGGGTTCAGATTTTAAAGGAGAAACTTTCCTTGGTTTAGGAACTGTGTCATAATGACTGAAGTAATTCAGTTTGAGAAAGTACTGACAATAAAAAACTGTTGAGAATAGTAAGTGAGCCCTGATACGAGTAGATATTTTCAGTTTCATTCTGAGCCTGCCTAATTCTGTATAGTCCTTGCAGCATCTCCTGCTAGTAGGTATTTATCACTTTTTCTCTGGGGAGACAGTGCTGCTTTTGGACTATTATCTAATGTGGAAACTGTTACTAGAGAGTCTAGAAGTTGGGGTGGGGTGGGTGTATTTACTGAGCTTAAAGCAAGTAATGTCAATTTGTGAAGCAAGCCTAAGAGAACATGTGTATGTGTGTTTTGAACTGAGAAGAGTATGTCTTAAATAGGGCAGCCATCATGTTTTGAACTGAGAAGAGTGTGTCTTAAATAGGGCAGCCATCATCTTCAGGTGATAGTTGCTATAAGAATGGTATCCTGTATTACTGTATCTTCCTATTTTTTCAAGAAAAGCTGGAAATCTGGACTTGGGGGTAAAATCTCTGGATTATTGAATGTTGGCAACGTATTCAGATAACACACTTTATGGTTCAAATAAATCATGCCCAACCCACTGCCTGCACCAGTGTGTCTGTTTGATGTAAACAATGTCCAATTAATATTAAAAATACGGGTTTTAGTACTACTAGAGGCTCTTAACTGCCAATCTCTTCTAGCTTTCTATTTGTATTACTAAACAGGATGTACAAACATTTCTTTTTTGTAGTCCACAATCAGTTTCATGGCTTAATGAAATAGTTTAGGATTTGTCATACCTTGTTGCTGAGTTTAAATTGATGTTGAGCCTTGCAAATCAGTGTACCTTCTTTCAGATAGTTCTTGCCAAGGCAGAATCCAAAATTATTGTCAACCGTGATTTTAACTGTGGAAATTTCTAATGACCTAAAATGTGTTTCAAATGGAAACAAATAATAACATTTTCCTTAAGCAAAGTGTTGAAATACAGAGTTATCTAGTAAGTTTTCTGCCTTTCCAAATGCTGGAGGAACAGTAAAACATTGAGTAACATACATATTGCTTTTAACTAATTGTTTCACCTTGGAAACTGTATCTTTGTAAACTGTATTGGCCTTTTTTTTTTTTTTTTTTTTTTAAACCAGATGTATCTTCCAGAGTTATTTATGGGTACAGATTGTAATTTTAGGACAGATTTATTTGTAAATGAAGTAATGTATAAGAAAGCATTTTGGGCCAGGCATGGTGGTTCACGCCTGTAATCCCAGCACTTTTGGGAGGCCGAGGCAGGTGGATCACCTGAGGTCAAGAGTTCGAGACCAGCCTGACAAACATGGTGAAACCCCATCTCTATTAAAAATACAAAAATTAGCCAGGCTTGGTGGTGCATGCCTGTTAATTCCAGCTACTAAGGAGGCCGAGGCAGGAGAATCGCTTGAACCTAGGAGGTGGAGAGTGTAGTGAGCTGAGATCGCATCATTGCACTCCAGCCTGGGCAACAGGAGCGAAAACTCTGTCAAAAAAAAAAAAAAAAAGAAAAAAAGAAAGCATTGTGTTAATTGTAAAGCTCTGTATATAAGGGATATTGTATCTTTGAAATGTTGTTACTTTTAAATTTTGAAAATAGATTTGATCAGTAGCATTTTCCCCTATGTTTTTCCTAATCTTATTTGCCAGTGTAGGGAGTACCTTGTATGGAATGGTACTGGTTTATGAGGTGGCATTTTTTGATTGTTGATGTTGTTAGCTTGAATTTTAGAGGTATTTTGTCATTGAAATACTGTATTTTGAAGATGCTGTTTCACAGATACCATATTACTCGTAGATTTTTTGGTGTTTTCTGGTGTGTTGTTTTTATATTTGCAGTAAGTTTTTTCTGATCCATGCTTTTATTTTCTCCAAGTTTATATATTGATTTCAAAATGAGCAGCCATGGTTTTGATTTTTAAAATGTTTTCTGTAATAAAATATTTTCAAATGGGATCAGTGAGGTATGGTATTAAGTGCATTTGTTTCGAGGCCTTTAACTTTTGTTTGTGAAAATTTTATTGAGCAGCCAAGTGCTATTTATGAGTATGTTTGTTTAATTTTTGAAAAAAAAAAATTCTTTGTCTTTTTTAAAAGCCTAATTCATTAGTCAACATTAGGAATATTCTAATTTCAACACTTTTCTCCTTTTACAATAGGATTGGATTCAGCATCAAAATACATCTACTCATATTGAGAGCTGTCGACAGTTACGTCAACAGTAAGAACTTTTTTTTCTTTATTATAGATAGCATATTTACAACATAATGTTCAGATGTGACTGTTAAATACCTTTAGTATAATACTTTGGAGAAAAATATTTTTGGAAAGCTATTGTTTTTTAAAAAATAGTAGTTTTGTGGAAGTATATTTAATATTTTTCCAAAATGGTAGAATTCAATATATCCTTTGCTCTTACAATTTTCTAGCTTAATTCCCAGTAGGTAAACTTTTTATGTCATTAGTTCATTATTTGCTGGCTTACCTTCCCCAGGATCTTTTATCTATATCAGAGCAGGTATCCTTTCTTCTCCTATCTCCACCTCTTCCCATAGGACAAGTAACTGAAAATCAGTGCAAACCAAACACCAGTATTTAATTTTGGAACTAAAGCTCTTCTCTGACTTAGAACCAGTTTTCAGAATATACCTTAAGTAAGGGATGGACAAGCTAGATGTCTTGCTTCCTTAACATTGGCTTTTCAGTTCTTCCACCTTTTTCTTATAAAGGCAGGGCGCCTGTGAAGGTTTCCCTACTGGCCATAGAGGTGAAAAGTGTGATTTTAACACTATGTTCCTGTATCTCTTGAAGTAGCGTAAGATTAAACTCTGTCTTCCCTAATACCATTAAACTGTTCCTAGCCACCAGACTGACAGTAACGTGTTATTGGGCAAATGGATTCGAGATTATTATTGAGGATCCTTCTGGTCATAAGTGATTAAAGTTGCAGATTAGTTGCAGTGGCTTTTGACTGTAATCTCAGCACTTTGGGAGGCTGAGGCAGGTAGGCTTGCTTGAGCTCAGGAGTTCAGGCCAACACAGCAATATCTCGTCTCTACCAAAATAAAAATAAAAAATCAGCCGGGCATGGTGGTACACATCTGTAGTTATAGGATTTGGGAGGCTGAGGTGGTAGCATCACTTGAGCATGGGAGATAGAAGCTTCAGTGAGCCATGATTGTGCCACTGCACTCTAGCCTGGGCGACAGCCTATTTAAAAAAAAAAATTTTTTTTTTGAAGTAAGAGAATTTGTCAGCTTATTTAACTGGGAAGCTTAAATCAGGTTGGTGGTTCTATTAATAGTTTCAGGAGCAGCTATATTGGATGCTCAAATAAAAATTAGTGTCAGAAATACTTCTTTCTTAGCTGTTGTCTTTTGCATTGGCCTTCTGAAATCTTGGACACACTTGTTTCACATAGCAAAATGGACCCCACGGTTCTGGATGTAAGTGATGTGTATAGCTGGCATTTCTAGGAGTTTTTTGTTTTGTTTTGTTTTTGTTTTCCTTACCCCACTCCTCACCCTGTGACACAGCCTTGGGAGGTTCTGAGAATATATGTCTCTCCCATCTGACCTTTTTTCTTTAAAGCACTTCTTTCTCCATAACTCTGGCAGAAGTCCTTGTTTTGACTCTGGTTCACTTTGGGTTAGTTGTCCATCCCGAAACCCATTATAGTGGCTGTGGGAATAGGGTAGTCCACCTCAGTTTGTGTCATGTCTGGTCCTGGTGTTGAGAGTGAGATAAGCGTCACCGGGATCTTTTGCATTAAGACTAGAAATCAGGGTTAGTATTCTATATAGATGCAGTACAGACAAATACAGGTTATCATGGGGAGATAATTTGTTACCTGAATTGGATATGCCTTATTGCCACTGTAAGGAATACAGTTGAAAATTGAAAAATCTCTCCAAAGCAGCATTTTCCCACAGGTACCCAGTGGGACATCTTAATTCTTAATGAAGGTGAATTTTTATTTGGGTGGGAGTGAGTTATTTATTTTAGAGAGTCATTCATGCTAGTAAGAGGATTATAGCTACGTTAATTTACTTGAGCAAACAGTATGTATATACCTATTAAAGCCTTTTGTGTAGGTAAGCCTATTATTTTTTCATACACTTAGGACCCTGATTTTTAAAGCATTTGCTTTCCATGCCTGCTACTTTAATGTTCTACTGTATTTATTTTTTAACCATATCAAGTGTATTTTGGTTGTCCACAGAGATCAATAGGGGAGACATATATAAATACAAGCGTACCTCATTTTATTGTACTTTGATTTATTGTACTTCCCATAATTTGCCTTTTTTACAAATTGAAAGATTATGGAAACTATGTGTCAAGCAAGTCTATTGGTGCCATTTTTCTTTTTTTTTTTTCTTTCTTTTTGACTTAAATTAGGAGAGAATAAATTTCTATTTAGAGTCCGGAAGTCTGAAATCATGGTGTTAGCCGGGCCACCATTCCCTTCCGAGGCTCTGGGGGAAAATCTGTTCCATGCTTCTCTCCTAACTTCTAATGACGGGGGACAATCGTTGACATTTCTTGGCTTGTAGCCCATCAATCCTATCTCTGCTACTGTCTTCACACCACCTTCTCTTAAACCTCCCTTTGCCCTGCTATTAGAAGGACACTGGCTATTGGATCTAGGGCCCGTTGGATAATTCAGGATGATTTCATCTCAAGAGTTTTAGTTTAATTACACCTGCAAAGATCCTTTTCCAAATCAGGTAACATTCACAAGTTCCAGGGATTGGAACATATATATGTATGTATCTTTTGGGGAGCACCATTCAAGAATCCATCTTAATCATTCTCCTAATACCAAATTGCTCTCTTGTTTGGGCCTTGAGCAGTGCTTTTGCTGCCAAAAGCAATCAAGAGCTGAAGCTGAAAATGAACAGTGTGTATATTAGCACCTGTGTGCTGGTAAGAACTGCAACTGGATATATCCTTCGATCTGGCATCCTCTGGGTCAGTTTCCACCTTTTCCTATTGTGGAGCTTAAGAGTTCTTTCGTTACACAGGTAACTGTGGTTTGAAATTTAAAACAACAGTATATCTTTCATAATTCTCCAGGCTGTGTCTCCTAACCAGGCCTCATGATGCCTTCACAGTTTCTTACCTTCTGCACATTTTTCTTCACCTGGCCTCACTCTGATCACAGTGGCAGATCCAAGGCCTCCCTCTTCCCTTGTCTCTACTGGGCCGGTCAGGACTCTTTCCTATTGGTGCCATTTTTCTAACAGCATGTGCTCACTTTATGTGCCTGAGTCACATTCACAGTATTTCAATTTTTTTTCTTTATTGTTATACCTTTTATGGCAATCTGTGATCAGTGATCTTTGATTTCAACTTGCTGAAGGCTCATGATCATCAGTATTTTTTAGCAATAAAGTGCTTTTAAATTGATGTATGTACATTTTTAAAAACATGCTATTGTACAGTGAATAGACTGGCATAGTCTAAATTTAACTTTTTATTTGCACTGGGAAGCCAAAAAACTTATGTGACTCACTTAGTGTGTGATGTTTTAGAACTGAATCTACAATATCTCTGAGGTATGCCTATGTATTGATACACGAGAGAGGATTTACTAGGGGAACTGGCTTACACAATTATGGAGGCTGAGAAGTCCCACAGTATGCTGTCTGCATGTTGAAGACTCTGGGCTTCTGGTAGTGTGGCTCAGTCCAAATTCAAAAGCTTCCAAACCAAGGAAGCTGATAACATAATTCTCAGTCTGAGGCAGAAGGCCTTAGAGCCCCAGAGTCTGCTGATGCAAGTCACATAGACCAAAGGCCAAAGAACTTGGAGTTCTGATGTCCAAGAACAAGGAGGAGAAGGGCATCCCGCTCTGAGGGAAGGAGGGGTGGAGAGAGGGAATTCCACCTTTGTCCATCTATTTGTACCATCTGGGCTCCCAGCCTATGGCGTGATGCCTGCCCACATTGAGGGCAGATCTTCCTTACTCAGCCCACTGACTCACAGACTAATCTTCACTGGAAACACTCTCACAGACACGCCAACAGAGAGTGCCTCACCAACCATCTAAGCATCCCTCAATCTAGTCAGTTTGACACCCAAAATTAACCATCACATTGAGGTTGTATGCACTTGAATAATTGCTTCATGACTTTCTCTCCACTGCAAAATAATTTAATAAATAAATTAGATTTGGTTAGGTGCTTGGGATCTGCATTCTTTATTCTTTTAAGCTGTATTATGGGGATATACCTTCTTTCTACTCATTCCTCCCTTGATGTATATTTAGATTTTTCTTTTCTTATGGCTTACTCTCTCTGGCTTTATTGGATCTTTCTGGATTATGACACAAGAATAGTTGAGGAAAGATACAGTGCATCAGAATTTTAGTATTAAAAATAGGTAATTATACTATGTTTATTGTATGCTGGGCATTCTAAGTGCTTTACATAATTGATTTAGTTTTCAAAACCATCTATGGGGTGTTAAGTATAAGGATTCTTCCTGATTTTATCAGTGAGAGAACTGAGGCACAGAGACAGTTTCCCTGCCATCATGCAGCAAATAGTTAAACGGAGCTAGGTTAGCTCATAGGCCTTTATGTATCATCCCTTCTACTTTTTTTATGGCTTAAAAAATTTTCAGAATAAAATATTGAAGGGAAAAAGGAAGGAAAACATTTATATATTATTCATTTATAGTCACCATTTGTTAATATTCGCTTTATTATATCTTCATACTTTTTTCTGAACTATTTGAAAGTAAATTGCAGACATTATGAGATGTCATTTCTAAATTCAGCATCTATCTCCTAAGTATAAGGACATTGTTCTGCATAACCACAATATAATACGTTTAAGGAGATTAGCAGTAATTCCACAATTCCTTCTAATATATAAGCGAAATTCATATTTTCCCATTTCTTTCCAGAATGCCTTTTATAATTCTTCCTGTCTGCCCCATCCATACCCCCAATCCAGTATTCAGTTAAGATTTATGTATTGCAGTCTCTTTTAATCTAGAATAGCCTACTCTTTGTTTTGTTTTGTCATCTTTTTTTTTGTTTGAGGAGGATGTTTTTACAGTGTTGACTTTTTCCTTGAAATGTCCAGGAAACTTGTCTTGTTGAATGTCCCACTTTATATAGTTTTCTATTTGTTTCCTTAGCATTAAATTCACTGAGAACATTTTTGCTGCAAATACTTCATTGGTGATGTGTATATTTATTGCATCACATTGGGACAAAGGTAATATCAGTTAACTAGGTCCTTACTCTTAATAGTTATGTTATACCACCTATGTTAGGAGCGTTACTGCTTCTGAAGCACATTTTTGACTAGTTGGGCAGGATAGAGGTGTTTCCAAATTCTGCTTGCAGAATGTATACATGCTTTATCTTTCTGCCCCGGGCAGCAGGGATGAGAACATGTGTTACCTAGTGAACAGGTCTAAACTTGGTGAACCTGAGCCTAGTGAAGATCAACAATATTATTTATTACTAGCTCTCTCAGCTCACTGAAACCTCCACCTCCTGGGTTCAAGTGATCCTCCCACCTCAGCCTCCTGAGTGGCTAGGACCACTGGCAAGTGCCATTACGCTCAGCTAATTTTTTGTATTTTTGGTAGAGACGGGATTGCCGAAGCTGGTCTCAAACTCCTGAGCTCAAGCAATCTGCCTACCTCAACATCCCAAAGTGTTGGGATTATAGGCATGAGCCACCATGCCTGACCATTATTACCAACTCTTGAATGATAGTCTTCAAGCTCTTGTGAACCATAAACTAGAGAGCTCTGGAAATTTAATAACTTTGATGTGTTGTTAATCACCTTCATTTCCAGCATGTACATGTGAGAAAGCTAAGGCTTACACATACTAAGTAACTGGCTTTAAGTTTCATAGCCATTAAATGACAGCATCTACAGTGAAACCCACTTTTTGATGGATTTGATGATAAAAGATTTACTTTGAATCACTGTAAGACTGGGAATTTATCCTCCTGGATAGTACAGAGCAATGAAAGTTTTTAAAAGCGTGGAAATAGATGGAACAGAATTATCCATATATTGGGAATTGTTGACACTAGATGATGGGTATGTTGGATTAAAGTTAACTGTTTTGTCTTCATAGCTTGTCCCCTCATAATTAAAAGATGTTCCAGACAATATATCTATTCTCAAAGTAGGAAGAATGAGGCAGAAGCTTTCTCAGATATCTGTCAGGGGTTTTGTACCTATGTCTCATTGGTTAGAACCTATCACTGGCTATCTTCTAGAGATAGGGGGAAAGCAAATATTTAGCTTTTTAGCCATTGTAGTAAAGGCAAACAAGGGAAAAGGGAATTGAGAATTGCCGTGGGGTTAGCTTATTAACACTGTCTGAGTCAGATAGCAACCAAGACAAACCACTTTACTAAGATTTGACCTAACTTAATTTTCCTGCTTGGTGATTTGTCAGAAGTTTTCTGCCTCCATTTCCTTACCTGGCTTTCATCTTGCTGCTGAAATTGTATTCTTAAATGTAGTGATTTATTTAATATAATCAGCTTGTCTACATGCCTCTTAGAGTTCAGATTTTCTAGAAGTTGAGAGTGAAGATATAGCCTTTTTCTTAGGCTTCTGTGGTATTACTGTTTCTTCTTCTAGTTTTTTCTGTGATTACTCCTTAATCATTTGTTTGTTTGTTTTTTTTTCTTTTTCTTTGCTTTACTCTGAAGTTGTCAATGTGCCTAAGATTCTGTCCTTGGCTCTTTTTTTCTATAAACTCCATCTTGTGTTAATCTCACTCTTAGGGCTATAATTGTGGCTTCTACATGCCCGATTTCTAAATAGCTCTCATCTTTCCCCCTAATTCCAGATATTCCTTTACACTTGTTCTGAAAACATTCCTGTTGTCTTCTCTTACAAATGCTTGTTAAGTTCCCATTGTTTTTTCCTGTGTGTAACCTCATTACCTGATTTTAAGGCTCTTCATAATTTGTCTCTACTTGAAACAACAGACAGCCTGTCCAAGTTTCCCCCTTTGTAATTCCTTTTCATCATTTCTATGCTGCAGCTAGACTAGTTCCTGAAACAAAACACCAATGTTTTGCCTCCAGTCTTAGTTTATGTATTGCCACTGCATGAAATCTAACCTAATCCATTCCTATTAATAGGTCTTTGTAAGGGCTACTTGAAAAGCAGCCCTTTCTGTGAATTCTCTCCTGATTCCTCTCACTGCATATATCTTCATGAGGACTACTTGGTGCAAGTTAAGGGGCGCCATTCGTGTTGTATTCTGTGAGTTGCCACATGGAATGTGATAGGAGTGGTGTTCCCTAGAGTTCTGTATAGTAGATGAACTGTCTTCTCTCTTTTAACCCTTAACCTAAGCTTGTATCTTGTACCTCTTAACACTTTTGTGCATATACTGGCTGTTTTACTTAAATAAAAGTTTAGTCCTTTAAAGTATGGGGAATGTGTTTCCCTGATACACCTATTAGCATAATACTTTGATTATTTATTGAACACTCAAAATATTTTATTTCCAGTAAAGGTTGTGAAAAGTCCTTCTGATGTATTACAGGTAAAGATTAATTGAGCCTTACAGTCTTATTTTAGCTGTTAGTTAATGTTGTTTATTTTCAAAATAGATACCCTGATTGGAATCCTGAGATCCTCCCATCAAGAAGGTAATTTTTAAAAATAGTAATATTATTAAAACTTGATTGTATTTTAAAAGTAAGCAGTTAATTTTAAGAATGATTCTTTTGAGTTCTACTTTTGCCATTTAAACAATAGGCAAATGCAAAAACCTCTGTGAATCTGTAACTTATTCCAATGCTTAAATGTGACACAGCCCCGCCCCGATCTACTTTCTTTAGCCTTTTCTGAAAATATTTTATTCTGACTTTATTATTTTATGTTTATGATATCTTCTGTTATAAATGACTTGACTGCTAGGAGTGGTATTATTACGTTCTGTATACCCTAGGGGATTCTACTCAGGTTCGGTATGTACACACACGTACGCACACATAGAGAAATCAGTCATATTTATAGATGGCATAATCTTTCAGGAAAAAATTATTTAAAACATCTGTTTATGTAAATAATTTCCTAAATTCTTACATAATTTAATACTTTAAAAACATAATTAGATATAATGTTGGTACAGGAAGAACCAGAGAAATTCATTATCGTATTCTTCTGTAAACTAGAAAACAGACATCCAAGCAGTTGGAGGGCTGATAAACTGTTCTGATTGTTTCTTATTTACCTATAAGGCTGAATTACATCGTAACAAACAGATTTTTGTTTTAAGGACATATCTTTTTATCAGAGTTTGGTATTGTTAACAGTCTGTTTTTAACAAGGTGCTTCTGTCATTTAGTATCATTTAAATTTACATTAAATTGCTGATCACTTTCTTTTCCCCCCCCACTTGTAGAAATGAGGGCAATAGAAAAGAAAATGAAACTCCACGAAGACGTTCTCATTCCCCCAGTCCTAGGCGTTCTAGAAGATCAAGCTCAAGTCACAGATTCCATCGGTCTCGAAGCCCAATGCATTACATGTATAGGCCAAGAAGTCGAAGTCCAAGAATTTGCCATCGTTTCATTTCTAGATACAGATCCAGATCCAGATCCCGTTCACCATATCGAATTAGAAATCCATTTAGAGGTAGTCCAAAATGCTTTCGATCAGTTAGCCCTGAAAGGATATCAAGGAGATCAGTGAGATCATCAGGTACACTGATGGCCATGAAATAATGAATGTACTTATTTTGACTAAATTTTTAAATGTCTTTCTTTTTGGATTTTGAGAAATGTTCTATTTTTTTTAAATTTTAGAATTGCTAAATGAGATCTGACCCACATCCCACAGAGTTAATTATTCCCTCTGGTAACTTGGCAAAGAAATGTGTGTGAATGTATGTGTCCACCAACATATTTAAAAACCAAGGATGGTAAAAATGTCTTAGTTTGCTTTAATAATTGATTATTGAATTCCATGGATTAATTTAAAATGTTTTTGAAAAGATTATTATTTTTAACCTGTGACTTAATGTTGATTTTATGGCCCTCTCAGAAATAACTCACACAGGCATGCACACACATACAAACACACTCCTTCTACAATGAAAGAAACCATAGTTAATATCTGAGAAGTACTTCGACACTCCCACTGCTTCACTTGACTAGCCTGAAGAATTCAAAAATAGTACTTTGCACAGGTCTTATTGTATCTAGTATAGTCTAAAATGCTGATTTCAAGTGGAGATACCTTTAGTTATATAAGGCATTCCTTCTTAAAGTATGTTCCAAGGATCGATTGGGGTCCTCAAGATCTTCCAAGTTCTGTGAGGCCTTCTCTTTTCCAATTACATGCCTCTATGAGTCTGGATTTTCTTTATCCAGAAGCAGATAAAAGAATTTAGGTTCTTCTTTTAAGCCTAACATTAAAATGTTTGGAAGAAGATATAGTAGTCTTACTCATTTCACTAATTTTGTTTTGGGAATTACAGTTGGTTTTTATAAAAATACTTACGTTAATATGGGAATTTACTTTTTTTGTCATTATTTTCAGTGGCAAAGACTACAGTTACTTTTGCACCAACCTAACATATGAATTAATAAATTTTTTAAGATTTTAATTTCTAATATGGTAAATATCAATAAATGTAACACAAATCTTTGTAGTCTTTAAAACATGTAAAGCAATCTCAAAACCAAAACTTTGAGGATCACTGGTATAAGGGAATAAAGGAACTTCATGTAAGCCTTCTGAGTGAATAAAGTATAGGTTTTTTTATTGTCTATGTGCTCCCTGTTTAGCTTGAGAATAGCACTATGTGATTATGTCAGGAGATGGCTCCTACCTTAATTTTTTTCCAATTGAAATTGTGTTTTATATATTTTTACTAGATAGAAAAAAAGCATTAGAAGATGTGGTACAACGATCTGGGCATGGGACAGAATTTAATAAACAGAAGCATCTTGAAGCTGCTGATAAGGGACATTCACCAGCACAAAAGCCTAAAACTAGCAGTGGAACAAAACCATCAGTTAAACCTACAAGCGCTACAAAGAGTGATTCAAATCTAGGAGGACATTCTATTCGTTGTAAATCAAAGAATCTTGAAGATGACACTTTGTCAGAATGTAAACAGGTGGCTGATAAAGCTGTTTCTCTCCAGCGAAAGGTAATTCTTTAAATTAATTATTTTTGGAGATAAGGTTTCACTCTGTGGTCCTGGCTGGAGTGCAGTGGTGCAAACATGACTCACTGCAGCCTCAATCTCCTGGGCTCAAGTGATCCTCCTGCCTCAGCTTCCCAAGTAGCTGGCACCACAGGCGTGTGCCACCATGCCTGGCCAATTTTTTAATTTTTGTAGAGATGGGGTCTTGCCATGTTGCTCAGGCTGGTCTCAAAGTACTAGGCTCAGGCAGTCCTTCCATGTCAGCCTCCTTAAGTGCATGAGCCACTATGCCTGGCCTCGTAATTCTTTGTTAGTGCAAGTATGCATACATTTGCTATGACAAACAGAAAACAAAATTGTTGCCGGGCATGGTGGCTTATGCCTGAATCCCAGCACTTTGGGAGGCCAAGCGGTGTGGATCACTTGAACTTAAGAGTTTGAGGCCAGCCAGAGCAACATGGTGAAACTCCCTCTCTACAAAAAATATAAAAATGAGCTGGGCTTGGTGGCAGATGCCTGTAGTCCCAGCTACTTGGGAGGCTCAGGTGGAAGGATCACTTGAGCCCAGGAGGCAGAGGTTGCAGCCTGGATTACAGAAGGAAGACCCCGTCTCAAGAAAAAAAGAAAAAATGAAGTTGTCTTAACTTTTTTATTCCATATTTCCAATAACGTTGAAATTATGAGTCGTTAAATGATTTTAGTATGGAATATTTTACTGGTTTTCTTATGAATATAATAGAAGTCCAAGGTTCAAAATCTTGTAGCTTAGGAATTCCAGTGGTTTGATGTTTGATGCGTCAAAAGAGAACATTTTGATGGTTTGGCATTTTTGGCTAGCTTCCCAAGCAGATCATTGTGATGAGTTTTGCTCTCTAATTGAGAAAGTGAATAATCACCAGTAGCATTATTGAGCTTTTGTAATCTTTTTTAGTAAGGTATAAGGGTGAGCCTCTCCTGAGAAATGATCTTTATACATCTGTTCTATACTTTTTGTGGTACAATTCAGAAGTCAAAAACTCTGTTGTACAGTGTAAAATGTATATTTTGATACTGATTTTTAGTGTATTTTGACTGTAACCTACTGGTTACAATACTAAGGTATTGTTTTATTGTGTGTGTTTATTGAATCACTATGAAATAATATATTAAAACATCAAGAGACTATCTTCAGAGAAAATCCTAATAGGCCAAATATCGAATATTTTGTATATTTTAATATTAATAAGTTTTCAAGCATTTAGGTATGGTATGCATTGCTCTCAACAGTATCTAAATACATTAAAGACTTTCAGTATGTGCTGTTCCGTGCCCCAAAGAACTTAACGTTTAGAAGGATAAACTTGTAGTAATCAACCAGTAATTAACAGAATTTTGAAGAGCATTGGGAAGAAATTTTTGAGTATAAGGAAAATTTTGAAGAGGCTGAGTTAGTCTCATAAGATTATTAATATATGAAGTTCTTTTCATTTTGGTTCAAGACTTCTAGGTGGTGGCAGTGGAACTTTTTTAAAAAAAGTTTTCTTATTTAGTAAAAAATAGGAGAGATGGGGATCTCACTCTGTCATCCAGGCTGAAGTGCAGTGGCACAGTTATAAGTCACTGCAGCCTCAAATTCCTGAGATCAAGTATCCTCCTGCCTCAGGCTCCCGGGTAGCTAAGACTACAGGTATGCACCACCACACCCAGCTGGGTGTTTTCATTTTTTTTTTTTTTGAGACGTAGTCTCGCTCTGTCTCCCAGGCTGGAGTGCAGTGGCGTGATCTCGGCTCACTGCAACCTCCGCCTCCCAGGTTCAAGTGATTCTCCTGCCTCCTGCCTCAGCCTCCTGAGCAGCTGAAATTACAGGCGCATGCCACCACGCCTGGCTAATTTTTTTTATTTTTAGCAGAGACGGGGTTTCACCATGTTGATCAGGCTGGTCTCGAACACCTGACCTTGTGATCCACCCACCTCGGTTCCCAAAGTGCTGGGATTACAGGCGTGAGCCACCGGGCCCGACCTTTTTTTTCTTTCTCTTTTTAAAGTAGAGAGTCTTAGTATGTTGCCCATCCTGGTCTTAAACTCCTGGCCTCAAACTCCTGGCCTCAAGCAGTCTTTCTGCCTTGGCCTCCCAAAGCACTGGGATACAGGCATAAGCCACCATGCCTGACCCTAATTTTTAACATGAGTGGTAAAGGTGATACTACACTGTATTCAAATGGTATGCATTATATATGAATTTTTAAAAATATACCTGTCTAGATATCATTTCCAATTATTAGAACGGGGGGGTGGGCAAAGCTGTAATTTCAGCTTTCCTTGTCGGTGGGCCATGTAGTTTCATAGAAAAATTCTCTCTAATGGCCTTGGACCATTCCATAGATCTTATTTGCTATAAGATGCTATAAACAGAAAAGAGCACCTATAAACCATTTCTGGGTTAAAAAATTTAAATAACATTTCTTATCACTTTTGCATTTAAAATCTTATTAAAGTGTTAAAATTGTGATTTTAAAAAATTACCTAAAGGGGGTGGTGAAGGAAAAAGGAAAATGGGTAAAATATTTGGAAAAGACCCTTTAATATACTAATATTAGTGGTAGAAGAAATTATATAGGAAATTATTACTGTACATTGTAGCTTAATTTGGTTTATTTTTAATTTTCTTTCACTCCAAAAATAGCTTCGGAAAGAACAATCATTGCATTACGGTTCGGTTCTTCTTATATCGGAATTACCAGAGGATGGTTGTACTGAAGAAGATGTTAGAAAATTATTTCAACCATTTGGGAAAGTGAATGATGTCCTGATTGTTCCATATAGAAAGGAGGTGAGTCATTTAATCTGGTAAAAATTCATACAAAGTCATTGCTTTGATGATTCTATAAATTGCTGTTGTGTTCCTTAGCTGTTTGTACTGCATATATAATTGTTCTTTGAGAGTTATATAAATGTTTGGATGTGAGTGAGCAAGTGCCCAATACAGTGTTTTATATCCTTTAAAATAAGTGTTTGCCCACTTTTTCTGTAAAGGGCCAGATAAATATTTTCAGTTTTATGAGCCAGTTATAGGATCTCAACTACTGTGCTCTGGCATTCTAGTACAAAAACAGCTATAAGTAATATGTAAATAAGCAAGCATGGCTGTGTTGCAAAAAACTATTTACAAAATAGGTAGTATGCCATAGCTTGGTTTAGAACACCAGTTTGAACATTGCTTTAGAACACCAGTTTGATCATACTAAAACAAATTACTTCCTTTGTATGGTAAGTATTGTCTGTGGGTTATATTCCTATAACTCACATGATAAAGTTAAGAACTGTGAACAGTCTTTAAGCACAACATAAAATAGTGAGTTAAGGCTGGGCATGTTGGCTTTTGCCTGTAATCGCAGCACTTTGGGAGGCCGAGGCAGGTGGATCACCTGAGGTCAGGAGTTTGAGACCAGCCTGACCAACATAGCAAAACCCTGTCTCTACTAAGAATACAAAAATTAGCCAGGCATCTCTAATCCCAGCTACATGGGAGATTGAGGCAGGAAAATCCCTTGAACCCAGGAGGTGGAGGTTGCAGTGAGTAGAGATCGCGCTGCTGCACTTCAGCCTAGACAACAGAGTAGGACTCTGTCTCAGAAAAATTTGTGAGTTAAGGCTGGGTGTGGTGGCTCAAGTCTGTAATCCCAGTACTTTGTGAGGCCAAGGCTGGAGGATCACTTGAGGCCAGGAATTCAAGACCAACCTGGGCAACATAGCGAGACCTCTGTCTTAACTTTTTTAAAAAGTTTGTCTTAACTTTTTTAAAAAGTTAGGACGGGGAACATGGTGATAGTGTTGTCTTTGTTGCGAGAAACCTTTAAAATGTCAGACCTACCACAAGCTGGACCGTATCTTCCCTTCCCTCCTGTTGTTCAGTGAGCCCTGCCTTCTCATTTCTTCTTGTTGCATGAGCCTGCCTGGATTTTTTTTTATCTTGGTAGTGGTATAGAAATTCTGTAAGGTTAAATGGCCATTTCATGTGTGAAACATCCTTAATCAAATTACACATGACCAAAATAAAAACAGGCAAAAGCAACCATGACTTGAGGTAATTTCATAGTTTGATGTTACAAAAGAAAGGATTAAGTCAATTTTAAAATGCAGGAACTTTTAAAGGTAAATTTGTGACTAAAGATGGAATAAATTTCATTTTAGGCTTACTTAGAAATGGAATTTAAAGAGGCGATTACCGCAATTATGAAGTACATTGAAACAACACCGCTTATGATAAAAGGCAAAAGTGTGAAAATATGTGTTCCAGGAAAGAAAAAAGCACAGGTAAACTGGATTTAGGTCACTGTTGTTTAGTTTAACTTTTTTGTTTAAGTATGGCACACATACAGAAATATGCATAGAAACATAAATGTTAGCTCAACAGATTATATGCATTAATTCAAATATATTGAAATCAAAACTTCTTCATAAATGTATAGTGCTGTATACAGTATTAAATAACAATAATTAGGAGAAAATACTTGGCCATATATAACACAAAAATAGCAAATATCTGTGAATCCGGTACCTAGGTCACAAAAGAGAACATTGACAGTACCTGGAAGTCCCTTGCTTACTTCTTCCGAATTCTTACACTCTCCCTTTTTCTCACAAGTAATCACTAACTTGTTTTCTAATGCCATAGTTGAGTTTTGCCTGTTTTCAACTTTACATAAACAAAATCATAGAGTGTATATTCTTTGGGCTTTTACTTCCTTAGGAGTATCAATTTTTGTAACTTTATTCTTTCTAGATTATTTCTATGCTTCAGTTTATATGTCTATAGATAGTATCTATAGAATTAAATTACCCTTTAAGGATGACCTTTCTGTTAGATACAAAAGCTATATCTCACCTGTAAGGTTTTCTTTGTGTATGTGTGTTTTTAAAAATAGGGTGTTGAGAAAATATTTTTATTACTTAAAAAAAAATTCTTTTATTTTTAATTTTTGTGGGTACATGGTAGATATATATATTTATGAGGTACATGAGATATTTAGATACAGGCATGTGGTGTGTAATAATCACATTATGGAAAATGGGATATCTGTCCCCTCCAGCATTTATTCTTTGTGTATCAAACAGTCCAGTTATACTCTTATAATTGTTTAAAAATGTACCATTAAATTATTTTTTACTATAGTCACTCTGTTGCGCTAGCTAATACTAGGTCTTATTCATTGTTTTTTTTTTTTTTTTTTTTGGTACCCGTTAATTATCCCCTCCTACCTCCTATTACCTTTCCCAGTCTCATAACCATCCTTCTACTTTCTGTCTCCATGAGTTCAGTTGTTTTAGATCCCACAAATTGTGGGATTTTTTAGATACTACAAATAAGTGGGAACATGTGATCTTTGTCTTTCTGTGCCTGGCTTATTTCACTTAATATAATGACTTCCAGTTCCATCCATGTTATTTTAAATAACTGAATCTCATTCATTTTTATGGCTGAATAGTACTCCATTGTGTATATGTGCCACATTTTCTTTGTTCATCTGTTGATGGACACTTAGTTTGCTTTCAAATCTTAGCTAATGTGAACAGTGCTGCTAGAAACGTGGGAGTGCAGATATCTCTTTGATATACTGATTTCTTTTCTTTTGGGTATATATACCCAGCAGTGGGATTGCTGGATTGTGTGGTAGATCCTGTTTTTAGTTTCTTAGGACCCTTCACACTGTTCTCCATAGTGATCGTACTAATTTACGTTCCCACCAACAATATACTGAGGGTTCCCTTTTCTCCA
This sequence comes from Macaca fascicularis, assembly GCF_037993035.2. NCBI lineage: Eukaryota > Metazoa > Chordata > Mammalia > Primates > Cercopithecidae > Macaca > Macaca fascicularis. Next base: position 50,561,087 of record NC_088387.1, on the reverse strand, counting down.
CATCCTGGCCAGCATTTGTTTTTGCCTGTCTTTTGGATAAAAGCCATTTTAACCGGGGTAAGATGATATCTCATAGTAGTTTTGATTTGCATTTCTCTGATGATCAGTAATGTCAAGTACCTTTTCATGTGCCTTTTTGCTGTGTGTGTCATCTTTTGAGAAATGTTTCTTCAGACCTTTTGCCCATTTTTTTAAATCAGAATATTAGATTTTTTTTTCCTGTAGAGTGGCTTGAGTTCCTTCTTTATTCTGCTTATTAATCCCTTGTCAGATGGACAGTTTGCAAATATTTTTTCTCATTTTGTGGGTTGTCTCTTTGTTGTTTCCTTTGCTCTGCAGAAGCTTTTTAACTTGAAGTGGTTCCATTTGTTCATTTTTGTATAGCATTTGCCTATGCTTGTGGAGTATTACTGAAGAAATCTTTGCCCAGACCGATGTCCTGGAGAGAGAGTTCCTCCAGTGTTTTCTTGTAGTAGTTTCATAGTTTGAGATCTTAGATAAAAGTCTTTAATCTATTTTTACTTGATTTTTGTATATCTTGAGAGATAGTGTTCAGGTTCATTAATGCATATGGGTATCCAGTTTTCCCAGCTGGTACCTCCCTAGGTTATATGCCACCCTAGTCCACTAGCTCTAATCCCAGCCCCAGTCCTAAGAGTTGCCTAGGAGTTGCAGTCCTTGTGTCCTAGACTGCCTTTCAGGTTTACCTAGGACCCTGTGAAGGGGTGGCCTGCCCCTCCACACCTGTGGGTGTTTCTCGTTAGGTGGAATGAGAGACTTGAGAAAAGAAATAAGACACAGAGACAAAGTATAGAGAAAGAAAAGCGGGGGCCCAGGGGACCGGCGCTCAGCTTACAAAAGACCCACGCCGGCACCGGTCTCTGAGTTCCCTTAGTATTTATAGATAATTATCTTTACCATCTTAAAGATCAGGGAGTGGCAGGACAATAGGATCGTTTTTAGGGAGGAAATCAGCAGTAAGACATAAGAACAAGGATCTCTGTGACATGAATAAGTTCAAAGGAAAATCCTGTGCCTAGAGATAAACCTTTTAGCAGCATTGTTTCATTCTATCACATGGGGATAAACCTTGGACAATACCTAGCTTTTCTAGGAACAAAGACACACCCTGCACGCCCAAAATCCATTAAACCTTGAGTTACCACAGCACATGTCTCTTGCAAGAACAAGGTTGGGGGTAGGGCCGCAGATTAACAGCATCTCAAATACAGAACAAAATGGAGTCTCTTATGTCTACTTCTTTCTATATAGACACAGTAACAGGCTGATCTCTTTCTTTTCCCCACACCCTGGAGCACTTGAGCCCATGGTAGTGAGGCTTGCCAAGAAAGTCAGGTTCTTATTGCTGGGATGGATGATTCCTCTTTGGCTAGATCTGGTCCAAAGGCTCCGTCAGTGCATGGGCACTAGCTGAGCCCAGCATGGCTTTCCTGTCCCTCCCTTAAGTGCACAGACTCTGTCCATGTTGTGGGGCCAGATGGGGGAGGTGTGCTGTCAGGGATTTAAGGCTGTCTCTCCTACCCTCTTCAATGCCTCTTTCAGTGATACAAAGTCAAAACCAGGTAGTATGATTGCTCACGTGATATTTGGTTCTTGTGATGATGCTTTTCTGTGTGCAGATAGTTGTAAAATTTGGTGTTCCTGCTGGGGGTGGGATGAACAGTGTAGGCTTCTATTCTACCATCCTGCTCCACCCAGTAATTTAGTTTTTCTACTTGCTGTGGAATGGCTACTTTATAGGGGTTCTATAACACACATTTCTCAATAATTTGATTTGGTAGTCTAACCATGTTAGTACATTTAGATTTGCCTCATTCTTTTTAACTTCTCTATAGTGTTTCTCTGTATGGATATACCACAGATATATTATCAATTCCTTACTGATTGATATTTAGGTTGTTTCTAGAAACAGAACTTTAGTTAACACCTTGTGTACCTTGACAGGCCATCTTTTGACATTTATGATAGTGTTTTTTTAGGTGATACCTACCCAATGGAATGGTTGGTTTGTAGATGCGCAATAATGGATAATGTAAGATTGCTCACTAAATAACTGTAATAATTTACTCCTTGGTAATTTATGAGAGTGTTACCAACATCTTAATTTCTTCAGCTTTAGAAATGCATCATATGGAAAATGATACCTAGTTTTAATTTGCATCTTTTGATTATTCATTAACTTCATCTTTTTGTATAATTGTTAGCTCTATCTATTAACTAAGTGAGTAGTCTGTATCTTTTCCTATTCTGTTATTGTTATCATTTTAAAAATATTCATTTGAAGGTGCATGAATATTGTGCATTCTAGACACTAATTTTGCATTTTATGTAAGAAGTATTTTCTTATAGTGTGTTGCTTGTGTTATGCATACATATAACGAGTTTGAATTTTTTTTTTTTTTGGCAGAGCCTCGCTCTGTTGCCCAGGCTGGAATGCAGTGATGCTATCTTGCCTCACTGCAAGCTCTGCCTTCTGGGTTCACGCCATTCTCCTGCCTCAGCCTTCTGAGTACCTGGGACTTCAGGTGCTCGCCACTTATAGAGACGGGATTTCACCGTGTTAGCCAGGATGGTCTCGATCTGACCTCGTGATCTGCCCGTCTCGGACTCCCAAAGTGCTGGGATTACAGGCATGAGCCACCTCACCTGGCCAAATTTGAAATTTTTGTGTACTCAAATTTATTGGTATTCTATGGCTTCTGTGATTTTTTTCTTTATTTTTTTTTTGCCTGTGACACAACCTCAGGAGGTCCCAAGGACATGTGCCCCTCTTTTTGAGATAGGGTTTCACTCTGTCACCCAGGCTGGAGTGCAGTGGCACAATTTTGGCTCATTGCCACCTCTGCCTCCCAGTTCAAGTAAGCCTCCCAGTTCAAGTAATCCTCCCATGTCAGCCTCCTGAGTACCTGGGACTACAAGTGCAAGCAACCACGCATGGCTAATTATTTATTTTTTTTTTGTAGATAAGAGGTCTCACTTTGTTGCCCAAGGTGATCTCACACTCCTGGGCTCAGGTGATTCTCCTGCCTCCGCCTCCCAGAGTGTTGGGATTACAGGTGTGAGTCACTGTTCCTGGCCTGCTTTTTTCTTTTGTCTTTTTAAGAACTTGCCTGTGCTCAGGAGAATGGCGTAAACCCGGGAGGTGGAGCTTGCAGTGAGCTGAGATCCGGCCACTGCACTCCAGCCTGGGCGACAGAGCGAGACTCCATCTCAAAAAAAAAAAAAGAACTTGCCTGTGCTAGTGCCTAGAAGATTTTATTCCTTAATCTATTACTTGCAGCATAGTATAGGATTGGAATCAGTATTATTTCCAAAATGGGAGCCAGTTAGCCTCAACACTGTTTATGCCTAATTTATCCTTCCTTGTTGATTTGAAAAGCTGCTTTTATTTGTATAAATTCTGTATACATAGATGTGTTTCATACTCTTCTGCTGTGGCAATACTATGTGGTTTCTGTTATAGCAATTATTATAACTTCATAATATTTCCCTCTCTTTCTTGTAGAGTTATTTTTCTTGGTTTATTCATTTTGGTTAATGTTTTTCCTCTTTATTTAAATTTTGTTTAAACTTGAACATTTATTCCTGCACATTAGTTTTAGAATCAGTTTAAGTACTCTAAAAAAAACTTGCTGGAATTTAATTAATACTGTGTTGAGTTTGTAATAGTATTTTTACAACATTAAGTCTATCAAAAAACATGGTTTGTTGGCTGGTGGCTCATGCCTGTTACCCTAGCATTTTGAGAGGCTGAGGTGGGCAGATAACTTGAGCTCAGGAGTTTGAGACCAGCCTGGGGCAATATGATGAAATCCAGTCTCTACTAAAAATACAAAAATTAGCTGGGTGTGGTGGTGCATACATGTAGTCACAGCTACTCAGGAAGAGGCTGTGGCAGGAGGATTGCTTGAGCCCACGAGGTGGAGAGGTCGCAGTGAGCTGAGATGGCACCATGGCACCCCAGCCTGGGCAACAGCGTCAGGCTTTGTCTTAAAGAACAGGGTTTGTTTATTTAGATTTCCTTTTATGCCCTTTAGCAAGTTTTATTTTATTTTTTTTCCATGAAGTTCTTGAACATTTTTGGGGGTTAAATTTATTATTTTACTTATTTTTACATATAGCTATTAGAGGATCTTTATTTTTTAGTTTTCATATGTTTTCTAGTTAGTTACTACTAGAGTAACTTGTCATCCTAGTTTATACCTGCTACATGCCATACATTTATTCCCATTGTCCTGGTTTGGATAATTAAATCGTGTGGCCTTAGTTATTACCAATGTTACCATTTAGGATTTCATTGTTTCAAATAACAGAAAACCTCACTAGTAGGTTGTTAACAAATAAGAGAGATATTTATCTCATAACAGAAATCTGCATGTAGGTGGTCCAGTGCTGGTGTAACAGCGCCATAGTATCTTCAGGAACCCCGCCTTGTATTCCAGCACTACTATCTTTAGAATGCGTCTTTCATCCTCAGTTGTAAGATGGTTTCTGCGCCTTCTGGCATCTTTTCTATCTTTGAGACATAAAGGAATAAAAATGAAGAGCAAAGTGAGTTTTTGTTTTCTTTTCTGGAAAGAATGAGTTCCCCAGCAGCATTTGCCTGCATTTGATTTACCAGAACTACCAGACACATGGCCATCTAGTTGCAGAGGCAGTTAAGGAGAAACAAGGATTAAATACATAATTTAAGAACTTAAACTGGCCGGGCGCGGTGGCTCAAGCCTGTAATCCCAGCACTTTGGGAGGCCGAGACGGGCGGATCACGAGGCCGGGAGATCGAGACCATCCTGGTTAACACGGTGAAACCCCGTCTCTACTAAAAAATACAAAAAACTAGCCGGGAGAGGTGGCGGGCGCCTGTAGTCCCAGCTACTCGGGAGGCTGAGGCAGGAGAATGGCGTGAACCCGGGAGGCGGAGCTTGCAGTGAGCTGAGATCCGGCCACTGCACTCCAGCCTGGGTGACAGCGCGAGACTCCGTCTCAAAAAAAAAAAAAAAAAAAAAAAAAAAAAAAAAAAAGAACTTAAACTTTATTCCGTAGAGAGGTATATGTTCAAGGTTTTTGAACCGGGGCATGACATAATAAAATGGAGATTAGAAGGATTCATTTGGAAATGGTCTGGAGAATGAGTTAGGCAAATGATTCTGAAGGCAAAGAAAGCCTAGCAGATTGATTAAAGTGGAGAAGAGCACTGAAGTCCAGTTAGAAAACTCATTTAATCAATATACTCAGCCTTTTGTGATAATGGTAATGATTTGGGGGTAGACTAGTAACCTTGAAAACAGAAAGGAATAGTGGCTTGTCTTAGCGACTGTCCAGAAAGACTCAGCTGATCATTAAATTTTGGGAATTGTTGAGAAGGCCAGTTTTCTTTCATTCTAAACAGTTAACATAGTTAAGGATAAGGAACATAGGTAAGGATACATTTAAGGAAATAGAATGTTTAAAATAGCTTAAAAAATTTTCTTGGCCAACTTTTTGATGAAGTTGGTAAGGTAACAATGTAAGTCTAAGAGCCCAGGCATATTTACTGTCATGATTTTCTTAGTAATGAACAGGGTAAAGAAAATACTAGCACTAAAATCTAGAAAACATGCCATTTTCAAGGCAAATATTAATGTTCTCCAGCTACGTATTGTTTGGATGATGCTGGAACAAGAGGGCTAACTCATGACACCTCTGTTGTGATAGAGCAACATGCCTAGGGATTGAATGGAGGGAACTCCTAACAGAATTTGAGTAGTGCCTTCTTCATATTGGAAGTATGTGGGCATTTGGTTTTTTTGTTGTTGTTGTTTGTTTTGTTTGTTTTGTTTTGTAAATAAGTGTCTGAGGCAGGAAGGGGCAATCTTTTTGGCGTGTTACCACTTCAAGTTTTTCTACCAGTGCAAGCCAGAAATAAGCTGAAAGAACAAACTAGGAAAAAGAAGAGCTGTGCTATAGCTTTCTTGGTCCAGATCTTGATTTTGGCATGGCATGTCAAAATGTAGAAAAAACTTACCTTCCCAACATTTGATATTTCATGTTAGGACTGCCTCTGACTCTAGCTATGTTTCATGTAACATCCTTTCCATTTTGCTGCTTCTGGGAATCAGTAAATATTACAGAAAAGGTATTCTATATCCCTGTGTTAATACGGATTTGTACAACTCTTGTCAGAAACTAGGTAACCTCGTCTTTAATAATAACCTTGCAACCTGTCTTTAATAATAATAATAATTTAATAATAATCTCGACATCCATTCTTAGCAGTAATTAAGTCTTTTTGAGCTACTCCTTGCCCCACCATTACCAGTAATCTAATGAAAGCAAACATTCTTTTTTCTCCCAGAGAAAGGGTCATATACTCATACTTTAAAAGTTTTCTTTAAAATATTAGGAGCCCAGCGCAGTGGCTCACGCCTGTAATCCCAGCACTTTGGGAGGCTGAGGCAGGATAATTGCTTGAGCTCAGGAGTTTGAGACTAGCCCGGGCAATATAGTGAGATCTTATCTCTACAGAAAATTTAAAAATTGACCAGGTGTGGTGGTATGCATCCAGCTGCTGGGTAGGGTGAGGTGGGAGGATCGCTTGAGCCCGGGAGGCGGAGGTTGGCTGGGTGATGGAGTGAGATCCTATCTCAAAAAAAAAGGGGGCTAGGAGATGGTCAGGAGCCCTTGATGTGGAAAGAAGTAGGATCAGATTTCTAATAAAACCCTTTTAGCCATGAAATCCTACTGCGGTTCAACCTTGTACAAAAAAACCCAATTTTTAAAATTTCAATTCAGTGTTTTCAGCAGGATTCATGGGAACATTACAATTAAAATTGGAGCAAGTAGTCAACTAAGAAGATTGCATGGATATGAAAAATAGTGCTGGGCGTTAGTGAACAATTGAGCATTACAGAAAATCTAATGAATTAACAAGGAGATAAAAGCGAAAATATGCAATCAGAATTCGGATGAGAGGTTTTCATTTTAATTCTGAAACTATTTCTTATTAGTTAAGCATCTGTTACGCATCTGTTGTGTCAGGCATTGTAACATCTACAGAAGATGCAGTGGTGAGCAAGAGACGTGTGATCCTACTCTTGGTGTGAAAGTTTAAAAGAGTGAAAAATGATTAGAGGAAAGGCATGGTAGATATATTTAGAAGATGCAATCTGTACATAAGTGGAATTCCAGAAAGAGGACATCACTTAAATACTGAGGATTTTAAATTTCATGGTTATGGTGGGGCACCTTATAGTGATCTAGGCAGAAAACAGTTTAACTATACAAAGAAATAGTCTAGCCTTAGATGGCAGAGCAACACATTCTTAAGAGTTGGGTGGGAAAAAGATTGTGATTCATTGTAATTGAGTACATTCATTTCAAGTGGAATCCTAAGGTGTGTGTTAGGGCAGTATTTATTCTCAGACTTGCATGGACTTAGAAGGTATTTCACTAATACATCTTTTTCCAAAACATTAAAATGAACGTAAGAAATGGAGAAGTTACTATATAAAATGTTGGCAGTGAACAATGAAACCAGTTAAACATAGACTAAAATCTAAATAATCATATTTTTATAAAATAAATTTCAAGAAATATCACTTAAAATTACCAGAAACACAATTTTCATCTGAAATGTATAATCAAAAATTGGAATGTAGCCAAGGAGTAAAGGCTAAAAGTTTCAACTTACACATTGGAACTCAGTAGTTTCAAATTTCTTTTAAAATTGAAAGTTACCATTAGTAAAATAGAACTAGAACTAATTTCTTCTAAATAATTGAGTTGAAGGAATGTGTGGGATAAAATCCCATATAGTGCAAAAAGAAATGACGAGAGTGCCCAAAAAGAACAGAAAGTATAAAATTGCATGAGAACAGTTATGATGAAATTCAGATCAAGTTAACAAATATTTGCTGAATGTTAAAGCACGACTTTATGCACTGGAAATAGAATATTGAAGAAAACGAAGTCCCTGGTATCACAGAGTTTTAACTTCAAGGGATAGGGAGAGAAAGACCACAAATAAGTTAAAAATGCATACATAAATTATGTTTGTTTTCAACCAGTGCTATGGTAAAAAAAATATTAGGAAAGGGGAATAGAAGTACTCTTGTTGGGAAATGAAGAGCTGTGCAACTTTCAGTAAGGTAGTTGGGGAAGATCTCATTGAAAAGGTGATATTTGAGCAAACACTTGAAGAAGATGAGGGAACAAACCACATCCTGGATTGAGAGCATTCCAGACAGAAGGAACAGCACCTGCAAAACCTATGCCTGTGTAGCATCTTAGAGAATTAGAAAGGATGCTTGGGGGTTGGAGTGAAGAAGTGTAGGAAGAAGTGTATTGGGGTTTGGGAGTTAGAAGGTAGGTGGAACATATGTTGTAAACTCTTAGAGGCCGTTGTAAGAGGCCTCTGGCTTTTTTTCCTTGAGTCTAATGAGAAGTTTTGAGTTGCAGAACAGCAGGTTCAGTCTGGTTTTATGTTGTGAATAGAGAGTGGGTGAATCCCAAGGACTGAAGCAGAGATGGTTAGGAGGCAGTTGTAGTAATCAAAGCAAAAGATAGCAGTAGATTAGACCAGGGTGATAGTGGTTGAACTTTAGACATCTGAAATGTCACAGTGCTATAAGAAACCATGTTTTTGAAAGATACAGTAGTTCCCCCTATCTGAGGCTTGGCTTTGCAGTTTTAGTGGTCAGTTGTGGTTTGAAAATACTGAATAGCAAATTCCAGAAATAATTAACATGTTTTAAATTGTGCCCCGTTCTGAGTAGCATGATGAAATTTCATGCAGTCCAACTCCAACCCACTGGGGCTGTGAATCATTGTTTTGTCTAGAGTTATCCATACTTTATATGCTATGTACCCACTAGTCACTTAACAGCTGTCTTGGTTATCAGATTGACCGTCACTGTATTGCAGTGCTTTGTGTTTAAATAACCCTCATTTTACTTAATAATGGCCCTAAAGTGCAAGTATGGTGATGCTGGCAATTTGGATATGCCAAAGAGAAGCTGTAAAATGCTTCCTTTAAGTGAAAAGGTGAAAGTTCTCAACTTGAAAGAAAAAAATTGTATGCTGAAGCTAAGATCTACAGTACAGTAAGATGTTTTGACAGACCATATTCACGTAAGTTTTATTACACTACATTGTTACAACTTTTTTTTAAAATTTAAAATATGGAATGCCTAACAAATACATGTGTCATCCTTGCACAGGGGCCATGCTAATTACGGTATCATTCCAATTTTAGTGTATGTGCTGCTGAAGAGAGCATTTTTCTGTTTTTTTTATTGTTGATCTCTTACTATGTCTAATTCATAAATTAAACTTTCATGTATATATAGGAAAAAACATAGCATATATAGGGTTCAGCACTAGCACGGTTTCAAGGCATCCACCGGGGGTCTTGGATAAGGGGAAACTGAATGATAAGAAAACGCAGATGAGTTGTAAAAGATGAGATGTAAAATTAGGCTGTGTAATCACAAATTGAAAAAAAATGTGTTTATAAATAGAAAAAGGTAATAAGCATGTATCCTTTAGAATAGGAAGATTTTATATTTTTTTTTTCCTGTATTTTAAAAATTGCTTTATACTAAATTTCTTTTGTTCAAAATATTTTTCCTACATAGAACAAAGAGGTGAAGAGAAAGACTTTAGAGTCAAAGAAAGGATCTGCATCTACCTTAAAGTAAGTGACTCTGATTTCGTATGTGAGAATGAAATGTACATGTGACTTAAGAAATTTTAATTTTTAAAACTGCATTTTTAATATATTTTATCACTATAACTACAATTTAAGAGGGATATCACTCCAGTTGAATTATTTTAAACGTTTTTAGGTTTAAATATTACATTTTTAGGATTTTGAAGAACTTGGAATTCCTAAGTTGCTGCTAATTTTTTTTTCTCCTTTTAAATAGAAGAGATGCAGATGCTTCAAAAGCTGTTGAAATTGTTACTTCAACTTCTGCTGGTAAGTTGTTACTTTTAACATTCTTTCAAATGAATGTATCTTGTCAGTTTAGTAGAAACTTAGATGATGATGCTAGGAAGACACTATTGTGCTTTAATGAAGGAGACCCAAATTACATTCTTTAATTGACCCATGTATTAAGCAGATGGTTAATATTTAGTGCCGTGTAATTACAGAATCTCTGCTGGAGTAAATACAGCAAATCTAAGATAATGTATATGAAATATCTATCCTAGTTCCATAGTTAATAGCTGCTTTTTACATGTTTAGGTTAGTTATGCAATATCTCCCTCCATCCCCTCCCGATAAACCCACAAGACAAAACCTGAGAAAGGTATGTTAAGATTGCTTATCTGGTCTCCTTTGATTTTGAAGGTTAATTGAGAGCCAAAAGGCAAGCAAAAAAGACTATCCAGAAATGGATATTATCATACTCATGTGATAAAATCTATTTCTTTATACTCAGGAAAATACTTGAAGCCATCATTATGAATCTAGTTAAATAAATATTGCATACAGATTTATAATCCGAGTTCTCTTTTTTCTTAGTCCATTTAGGACTAGAAAGGTGGAAAAAAGTTTTGAGACTAGTACTAGTGAGAATAAATAGCTCAATGCTGAAAGACAGGAAAGAAAAGCTAAAATAAGGCAGACACAAATTTAGGAACTTACATTGCGTTTTGTATGTTCTGTTTGGGGAAGGTAAAAATATGGTGTGTTTTGGTTTTTCTGCCTGGAATGAGATAAGAATTTAGGTACTAAGTTTTACTAGTGAGGTGAAAATTGGATTGTATGGAATATCTCATTTCCCTGTAGTTTTTAGTTGCATAGAGTACTGAAGTATTGAAGGTTAGTAGAGATACTATGAATGGCTTCTGGAAGACAGTACATTTTGATTAAGATTTTAAATTAGGTAACGTTATGTGAAGAGATAAAATGTGGAGGCAGAAGATTACTTCATGTGGGGGACACATAACAAGGGTAACAAAGTGGAGTTATTCTACTGAAGGCCTTGAAGGGTCATGCTGAGAAGTTTTCAAATTTGACCCCATTAGTAGCATTTTCAGAATGTGTCGTAAGATTAATTTCTGAAAGACGTTTTGGGTAAAAAAGTTTGGGGTGTGTGTTACAGCTATTTTTTCTCTTTTGAAAAAATAATTCACAGAACACGTTTTATGAAGTCCTTCAGGAAAGAAACCTATTTAGCTTTGTTTAGTCCACTGTTTCTTAAGCTTGGCAAAAGTGCACTCTATTTTTTCTGTATAAGAGCTAGCAACAGTTGGTACAGACTGGGAAATTGCAGTAGAGAATATGGAGCCACTCATTGATTGTTTAGGATTCTTATATAGATTGGATAAATTGGAGAGATGTAAAAATCCCGCTGAGAAAACACAGTTGGGCTTCACTTTGGAATGATTAGGACCTGATGTGAAAAAGGTTAATTTAAGTGATGTGAGGAGGTAAAATTTGCATTTTATTGTATGGAATTTTTTAGTAAATGAGTTTAAAAAAATTTTTAAGTAATAAAAAATTTCAAAGTTTCAGTCCTGATAGGTTTTACTAAGAGTGTGATGATATTATTGATTACAATTGGAAAACTCACAGTGGTGTCTTTGAATTTGGGGGTAGGACCTTAGATTTCACCATTACCAAATTTCAGCTGTCACAGGTATCTGCTGGAGATATTCTTTAGTCAGCCAATCATGTGGCATTGAAAGTGAGATACTTGGGAATTTTTTTAAGTTGGTCTAAATTTTGAAAAGCTAAGTACTTCCTTCCAATATAAATGTAGAAAGAAAAAGGAACCTCTAAACAGGACTGAGAAAGTGACAGGTGAGAAAGAAGGGTACTTTATAATTTTTTGAGATCTGCTCAGATTGAAGAGTGACAGGAAGAGTTAATTAGGGCAGTTTTAAGGATAAATTTGATTATAAGCACAGGGAGGAAGCAAGAGTGTAATTTGATCATAAATGGAAACATTAGAGCTCTTACCCAGTACTAATTAAAAAGAAAAATAGTAATTATTGAGTACCTATTATATGCCCATGATAGGGGGTACTTTGTAGAGGCTTAGGATGTATCAGTGGACCAAATAGGCATCCCACCAGACAGTTTACATTTTTAACTTGAGATGACAAATATAAAATATAAAATAAACATTAAATAACACAAGTTTTAGAAAATGAGAAGTTCTGTGACACAGAGCAAAAGCAGAACCAGGATAAAGGTGATGCAGGATTAGTTTGTTTTAAAGTTAGAGTTTAGTATACAAAATGAGGTCAAAATGACTTATTAAGTAGACAGGCCTACTAACACAATCTGTTCCAGAAGAGAGAAAACAAGGAAAAGAAGCCTAACATTTGTGGGTATGATATTTATGCTGGGCACATAGTGTATTTATGTTACTTTGTTTAATCTTTCAAACCATTCTTTGAGTTATAGTTAATGTTTGGCTGGGTGCAGTGGCTTGTGCCTATAATCCCAGCACTTTGGGAGGTTGAGGTGGACGGATCACCTGAGGTCAGGAGTTCAAGACCAGCCTGGCCAACATGGTGAAACGTTGTCTCTGCTAAAAATACAAAGATTAGCCGCGTGTGGTGGTGGTAGTCCCAGCTACTCGGGAGGCCGAGGCACGAGAGTCTCTTGAATCTGGGAGGCAGGGGTTGCAGTGAGCCAAGATCGTGCCACTGCACTCCAGCCTGGATGACAAGAGCGAGACTCCACCTCAAAAAAATATATTGTTCTCATTTTCTAGAAGAGATAGATTCAGAAAGATTAAATGAGTCAGGGTCACATGGAGGAGTTAGAATTTGAATGCAAAACTGTGATTCCAAAGCTTTGTGCATATACTAAATTACCTCCCTCAGGAATGAAAACTTGTTGATCTCCTTGGATCACTACTTTTCTCCAGCCTTTCTAGTTTTCCTAACAATCTTTTCCTATTCTCATGTCATACTTTTCTTCCTGGGTGGTTTCTTTCTTTCTTTTTTTTTTTTTCTTTTATTGAGATGGAGTTTCACTGTGTTGCCTAGTCTGGAGTACAGTGGCATGATTTTGACTCACTGCAACCGCTGCCTCCCAGGTTCAAGTGATTCTCCTGCCTCACCCTCCCGAATAGCTGGGATTACACACATGCGACACTATGCCTGACTGATTTTTTTTTTTTTTTTAAGTAGACATGGGGTTTCACCATGTTGGCCAGGCTGGTCTCAAACTCCTGACCTTAAGTGATGCACCCACCTCGGCCTCCCAAAGTGCTGGGATTACAGGTGTGAGCCACCATGCCTGGCCCTCTTTCTGGGTGATTTCTTTCCTGTCAGTCTTTAAGGACATCTCCCATACATACATAAACTCTTCTATCCCCTTGAGTATACTCTTCTCATTTTCTTATATTACAATTACTACTAATCATCCAGTAGAGTAATTCTTAACCCTGTCTTCTCTTTTCTTCTGTTTGACATAACTCGGATTTCAATAACATCCTTCCTCTTTTCAGCCGGTCAGTGGCGGATCTGTATTTTCCCTTGAATCTACTTCAGCTCTCAGATTCTTTATACGTAGCTTCATCATGCCTATAACTCTTTAATTCAGACCTATCGTCTCACATTTGAACTTTTGAAGATAGCCTCCTGACTGGTATTTTTTATTCCATTCTCTGCTTTATTATACACATTGTTGCCCAGAGGTCTCTTTAAAGCAAATCTGATCATTCTACTTTTAGTGACCAGTGGAATAAAGTCCAAATTCATTGACTTTCCGTAAATTATTCTTTGCCCTTTGACCCCAGATTATCTTTTGAACCTATTAACAGTCAACTACGTACTATTTTCTAGTCACTCAGAATAGTTTATTTTCCATGTTATTTCATTGCTTCTTTATTTATGCTATTTGCATAGAATTGATGTCTGACTTCATTTAACTTTAGTAAGCACTTAATAGGTCACAGGCAAGGTACTGAAGATAAAAAGTCAGTTAAGACTCCTTTTGGGGAGAGTTGGGGGACAGATTCTGATTTATCCTGTAAGGCTCATCTCTGATGAAACTTCCTTGATCGAATGATTTTTTTCTCTTTCTGTGGCTTTTCTCTTTTTTATAAATACTATGTCCCCTTTTCTTTTTACCTTTTCAATTCCCAGCTGAAAATGGCTTTCTTTTAAATCTAATTATAAAAATAATGAATGTTTGTTGTCAGTAATTTAAAATATTTCAGAAGATGTTTAAAGAAAGTGATTCACACCATTCAGAGATCTCTTGTTTGTTTGCTTAAGTCAGTTATTTCCACAATAAAAACCCTCTGCTCACCTGTGGGAACTCCCACATGTGAGTTCCACCAAATCTTTTAGAAAGCAATATCGATTTCAGCTATACCATGGCATTCAGGGGAAGGGAAAGCTTCCTATAAAAGGGGGAATGAGAAAAGGTGGGGCAACAGGCTAATACATCAAATACTGACAAAGACACTACACACCTATCTGAATGGCTAATATAAAAAATAATGATAGCACCAAATGCTGATGTGTATGTAGAAAAACTCATACATTGTGTGCAAGAGCAGTTGTGAAATAGTACAGCCATTCTGGAAAAGAGTGTGGAAGTTTAACTTAACAAAACTAAACATGTGCTTACTCTGTGAGTTATCACCTATACTCTCGAGCACTCATCCCAGAGAAATGAAAACTTACGCTCATACAAAAGCCTATACACGAATATTTATGGGTACTTTGTTTTTAATTGTCCCAAACTGGAAACAACCCAAATGTTCTTCAGTGGATGAATGACTATTTTAAAAAGTTTTATATTATAAAATTTCACGTATATCATATTGAAATGAAATTACAGAGAGAGAACAGATTAGTGATTGTCAGGGTTGGTGGGAGGGAGGTGGCTATTGCTATAAATGGGTTTTAGAAGAGATCATTATGAAGGAACTGTTCTGTATCTTGGCTGGTGGTAATCACACTGATATACACCTATGATAAAATTTCACAGAGCTAAGTACACATTGTGTGTAAAATGAGTGAAATCTGGATGTTGGTAGATGGTATCAGTTGTATCAATTTTCTGTCTGTGATACTGTACTACAGTTATACAAAGTGTTAACCATTGGAGGGAAACTGGGTAAAGGGTATATGGGGTCTCTCCCTCTTACTTCATACAACTCCATGTGAATTTATAATTATCCCAAAGGTGAAAGTTAAGTATTTTTTTTAATGCTGACAGCTTTCATGAAACTGTAGAACAATTATATTTAGGAATAATAATGTTAAATTTTAGTGTAAAATTTTAACATATAGTGTCTGTGAGCACTTTGAATAATGGACTATTCTCAAGAGAGGGTTGTATTGGAAGTATAAAGATGGTTCAAAATGAGGAAATCTGTTAATTCAATTCTACTATATTAAAAAAAGGAACGTATGAACCTTTCCATAAATACTGAAAGGGGTATTAACTTCAACATCCATTTCTAGCATTTAAAAAAGAATTCTTAGCGTGGGCAACATAGTGAGACCTAGTCTGTATCAGAAATTAAGAAATTATCTGGGCATGTTGGCATGTGCCAGTTACTTGCAAGGCTGATCTGGGAGGATTGCTTGAGCCCAGGAGGTCGAGGCTTCAGTGAGCTGTGATCGTGCTACTGTACCCCAGCCTGTGCAGCAGGGTGAGACCCTGTCTCCAAAAAAAAAAAAAAGTTTCTTAAATATGGTATGTGTGTATATATACTTTTTTATGCACACACATATACAAGTACACATATGTTAAAAGCCAGCTTATGCATAATAATATGCTTAATAATGCATGAGATGCATTCCCATTAAACTGAGACTATGTATCAGCACTTCTTTGAGTTAAAATAAATATTTTTTAAAACTAAGAACCATTAACCAGTACAATGTAATTCAGGAGGCATGGAAATTGGAAAGTAGGATACACCATTATTTGCAAATATGATAGTATGGTGGAGAACCTAAGAGAATCAATTATACAGTGCTATTTAATTATAATTACCCATCTTAATTCTCTAATATGTAATGTTTAATTGCTTTATTTATAAAGAAGAGCTCCTTATGTAATCTAATATTAAATAGTCCATTTACAGTAAAAAAAGTAGAAGTTATAAAAAGAAAACTAAAATATTAAAAGGCATAAAATGAGTCTTAAATGAAAAAACAACCTTCTTGGATAGAAGGCTTCACTGTTACAAAATGCCTTTTTTTTCTTTCTTTCTTTTTTTTTTTTTCTGTTGCCCAGGCTGGAGTTCAGTTGTGGAATCTCAGTTCACTGCAGTCTCCACCTCCCAGGTTCAAGTGCTTCTTCTACCTCATCCTCCTGAGTAGCTGGTATTACAGGCCAGAACCACCTCGTCCAGCTAAACCTTTTTTTCTTTATACACTAAGTATAAAGAATAATAGCGATAAAACATTTTAAATTACATAAGCTGATTCTAAGTTTAAGAAATTAACATAGAAGAATAGGCAGGACAGTTCTTTAAAGAAAACAATGAAAACAGACTAACCACAATAAATATTAAAATATATTACAAAGTTCAAAGATTTAGAATCGTTTCACATAGTTATGTAGACAAAAAGTAGGACAGAAGAGAATCCAGAGATATTTCCCAAAACATACAGACCATCAGTAAATTTGTATGATATTTCATATTAGTTGGGAAACAATCAATTATTCATTAGCTACTTTTTTTTTTTACTTTTGATTAAAGTAAAAGCACTCTGCTTGGTGCAGTGGCTCCCGCCTGTAATCCCAGCACTTTGGGAGGCCAAGGTGGCTGGATCACTTGAGGCCAGGAGTTTGAGACCAGCCTGGCCAACGTGGTAAAATCCCGCCTCTACTAAAAATACAAAAATTAGCTGGGTGTGGTGGTGCTCTTCTGTAGACCCAGGTACCCAGGAGGCTGAGGCAGGAGAATCGCTTGAACCTGGGAGGCGGAGGTTGTAATGAGCTGAGATCGTGCCACTCAGCCTGGGCAACAGAGCGAGACTCTATCTCAAAAAAAAAAAAAAAAAAAAAAGTAAAAGCACTTATATCAAACTGCAGTTGGATCAAAGATTTACTATGATATATAAGATAACAGTGTGGAGAATATTTTTGTAAAATTTAGGTTGAGAAGTTCTTCTCAGGAAGACATTTGACTATATAAAATGTATTAGTGCATCAGTATTTTGAGTGACTTTAAAAAAAATTGTTAACCTATGTGTTAATTTTCTTAATATATAAGGAACTCTAATAAAAAGAAAAAAGCCTCAACTCAAAAGATAAATTGGAAAATAGTATGATTAGGCAGATTATAGAGAAAGAAGTAGAGACGACTTTTAAACATAAGAAGATGGATACATCTACACTTACAATTAAAGAAAAAAAAAATTCTACCAGTTTCCATTTAACATTGGGAAGGTTGATCATTTCAGTTAACCATGTTAGGCTTTTGAAGGAGATTGGTCAGGGTGGGGGGAAAAGTTATAAGGAGACACAAACCTTGGAAGTCCTGGGAGGTTTTGCAAAGCTTTGGGAGAGAATAAAGGCTGAAGGCAGCTGAATTCTCTTACCCTGAGGCTACGGGCAAATAGTAAGGAATTTAGGTAAGTTTATTTACTTTTGCCGACCTTCGATCATCCGACCTTTGATCCTCCGACCTTTGATCATCTGACCTTTCATCATCTGCATGCAGGACTGCTCCCTACAGCGGGGGCAGCAGTTACCCACAGATTGTGTTGGCTGCAGGCCTTCATCATTAAATCTGTACTGAATAAATACAAGCAGCTCCAGCTTATTGGGGCTGCATTCTCTCTTCGGAGTCTCTAAGGCCGAGCAGTTTCCTAGCCGCGCTCATGCAAAATACCTGTGTCTGCGTACTTTTTTCATCCGTCGCTCGGCCAGAGTCAGCGGATCAGACTCAGCAGCTGGTGCCCCTCGTGAGGAACGTTGCAAGGGATCACAGCGGAACCTCTGAAAATGAAGGCGAAGAGATTGTGCAGTCAGTAAGTCATTGGTGCCCACTCGGGATATCCAAGTTCAGGGGAATTCTCAAGCTGGAGTTTCATCATGAGACAACAGCTATCCGCACAACAGAAACAGTATATAAAAGTATTGAAACAACTGCTTAAAGATAGCGGAGCCTCGATTTCACAGGCTCAGTTAAGGGACCTAATGCAAACTGTTGTTTCCCATAATCTGTGGTTCCCAGCAGAAGGAACGCTGGACCTAGAACTCTGGGAACAAGTGGGGAAAAACCTTAAACAGTATCATACACAAGGGCAACGGATCCCAGTAACGTCTTTAACCGTATGGACCTTAGTTAGGGCTGCTTTGGCCCCGCTGTACGCAGAAGAGCCCAAGAAGGGAAGGGAGGAGGAACCATCACCTACCTTAGTGCCACCGCCTCCTCCCTCATCACTGCCATTACTGGGTAAAGATACTAAAGAGGAAATGGAGGTTTTCCCTGAGCCCCCTCCCCCAGTAAATTGGAAAAAAGACAAGGGATACACTACAGCTATGGGACCCTGTCTTAGGCAGGTGGCATTAGAAGGGGAGCTCTTAACCTGTCCGGAAATGCAAGATCACCAAGGCGATCAGGTATGTGAACCCATTTCTTTTGACACTTATAAAGATAAGAGAAAGCATTCGCGCAAACACAGCTGTTAGTCCATTTACGAAAGGATTAACTGAAGCCGTAGCAGACAACTTCTGTTTGGCCCGATGGGACTGGTCAGTGCTAGCTAAAACAACTTTAGAGCCCAGTCAGTACCTCCTCTGGAAGGCAGAGTATGATAAGTTGTGTGAACAACAAGCCAACCAGAATCAATTGGCCAGGCAAGACATAACAGCTGCTGTGCTTCAGGGGAGGGGTTCCTATGCCAGTGTACAACAACAATTAAGTTTTGTTCCCTAAGCCTATGCACAAGTGTCTGTGTGTGCTCTCAGGGCTTGGAACCGAATTTCTGAAAGCGGAGTTCAACAGGGATCTTTTATAAATGTTCGACAAGGGCCTTAGGAGCCATTTGTTGAATTTATCAATTGGTTAACCCAGGCAATTAAGAGACAAATTAGTCAGCCCAGGGTGCTGATATCTTATTGTTGCAGTTGGTTTATGAAAATGTTAACGTCCACTGCCAGCAAGCAATGCAGACAGTCAGAGGAAAGGCAGCTACGGTCAGGGAACTTACATGAGCATGTCAACTGATGGGGACTGAAACACACAAAGCCAAAATATTGGCTATGGCAATAAAGCCTCCTAAAGTGAAAAGGGAGAAAAACCCAAATTGTTTTCTATGTGGAGAGCCAGGTCATATGAAGAGGTAACTCAGGAAAAGAACCCCCTTCTGTATGCCCCCGATGTAGAAAGGAGAAACATTGGGCAAATCAATGCAAGTCCAAATTTGAAAAGATGGCAACCCCATAAGTAATCAGGAAACTCCATGAGGGGCCAGCCCCAGGCCCTGTTCCAAACTTGGGCAGTGCCAGCAGCTTTCCTTGGTCAATTGGAAAGCCCACAGTCCACTCTTTCAGAACAGCCACCTCTGGGAGCACAGGATTGAACTTTTACTCTGCCCCAACGAATTAGTGCTAAAAGAAGGAGAAGACCCCAAAAGGGTTGCAGCAGGGATCTGGGGCCCACTGCCTCCAGAACGGTGGGATTGGTCCTAGGATGATCAAGCCTGTCCAGTAAAGGAATCAGTGTGCTCACGAGAGTAATTGATAGTGATTTTCAAGGTGAAATATTAGTTATGATGGAATGTAAAGGTCAGTCTGCATATTCTTCCTCCTAAATCTAAAATAGCTCAGTTACTACTCTTACCATACTGGGTCCCCAGCACCCAGGGAAAGGGTAAGGGAAGTTTGGAAGCACGGGAGCCATAGGAGTATATTAGAAAAAATTAATCACTGATCAGAGACCCATGATTACCTTAAAAATTGGAAATAAGAATTTTACTGGCCTACTGGATACAGGGGCAAATATTTCGATTATTAGTGATCAAAACTGGCCAGAAACTTGGCCTTGGGTCACTCAGAAACAAAAATTGTCGGCATCGGGGAAGTGCACACAGCCAAGCAGAGCAAGTGCCCCCTAACATTGTGATTTGGAGGGAAAAAACAGTTACAAAACTCTAATCATGACCGTCCCTGTTAACCTTGGGGATGGGACCTCTTAGCCCAATGGGAGCTGCAAACCCCTTTCTAATAATGACCACTGTTGTTATTCCTCCCCTACCCCTGACGTGGCTCTCTCAAGATCCAATTTGGGTAAAACAGTGGCCTTTAAAGGGAGAGTAATTACAGTGAGCCCACAAATTAGTTGAGCAATTAAAAGCCAGCCATATAGAACCATCAAACAGCCCTTAGAATTTGCCCATTTTCATCATTCCCAAAAGGTCTGGCAAATGGAGACTTGCATGACTTGTGGGCTGTCAGTGCTAATTTGCAACCTAGGGGACCTCTTTAACAGAGGCTCCCTTCCCCTGTGGCAATTCTTCAAGATTGGCCTATAGTCGATACTGACTTAGAAGACTGCTTTTATACATTCCTGTTAAAGAACAGGGCAGAGAATAATTTACATTTACCATACTAGCTATCAGTAACGAAAGGGCAGCTCACCAATTTCATTGGAAAATACTCCTCAAGGAATGCTGAGCAGTCCTACCATGTGTCAGCATCATGTAAATCAGGCTTTGCTCCCCAGTAGAAAAAAATTTCTTAATAATTAAGATTATTCATTTTGTGGATGGTATTTAACTAGCAGACCCAACAGCCAGTACTTGTAAATTTATATGCCTCTGTTGTAAACTTAAGTTTATATACCTCTGTTGTTAAGAGGTTAATCGTAGCACCTGAAAAAGTACAGATGTCCTCACCTTGGAAATATCTTGGATACATACTAACTTCCTGGTCAGTAAGACCTCAGAAGGTTAAATTAAATACTAGCAATTTACATACCTTAAATGATTATCAGAAATTACTGGGTGATATTAACTGGCATCCTCCTACCTTGGGCATAACTACTGATAAATTACAGAACCTGTTTTCTGTCCTAAAAGGCAATGCTGTCCTAGACTCACTCGGCATTTAACCCCTGCAGCAAAAAGGGAAATTGAGGAAATAGACCAAGTTATTTCTCAGAGGCATCTAGATTGCATAGATCCATGATACTCAGTTCAGTTGTTTGTTTTTCCTGCTAAACACTCCTCTACAGGATTAATAGGACAGATGGCCGCAGGGCTGCGCTTCCTAGAATGTGTTTTTTGCTCACATATTGGGACTAAAACACTATCTCACTATATCCAACTAGTTAGTAAAGTCATCTATATGGGCCGCAGACGATGCAGTCTGTTGATAGGTTATGACCCTGATGTCATAAGAATTTTCTTGAGTAAAAATTCGAAGCAGTCTTGCCCCATCACTAGATCTTCAGATAGCACTCTCTGATTATGCAGGCCATATAAAACATGCCCTTCCTGCTGACAAACTATTTCAGTTCTTATCTTATACTCCTGTAGTTTTGCCAACAAAAGTAGTTCACTCCCTCATACCTAGTGCTTTAACGCTTTTTACTGATGGTTCTGGTAAAAATGGAAAAGCGGCTATTTGATGGAAACCACATAATTCCCTCACTAGATCTGGATTTACTAGCGCTCAGGGAGCTGAGGTTGGAGCCCTAATACTGGCCCTAGAAACCTATTCCTCTCAGCCCATTAACATTGTTAGTGACTCTGTTTATTTGTTGCAAAACCTTGAGACGGCGCTCATAAAGTCCGCTCTCGAGCCCACCCTGAGTGCACCTTTTCTTGGACTTCAGCAATTGCTGGATCAACATACACAGTCAATTTTATCACACATATTCCAGCCCACAGCTCACTGCCTTTCCCACTGGCTTAGGGCAGTGATCAAGCAGACCTGCAGGTTATGACGTCACTGCTTGATCAAGCCACCCAGTTGCATCGATTTTTCCACCAAAATTAGAGAAACTTAATTGCAGCTTACCCCAAGACTAGCTAAACAAATTGTCCTGCAATACCCAGATAGCCAGCTCACAGGCACGTCCCCTCCTTCAACAGGTATTAATCGTAGAGGACTAGAACCTAATCAGTTACAGCAACAGATGTTACACACGTCCCTAAATTTGGAAAACTAAGATATGTACATGTATCCGTTGATACCAATTCCTACCTAATTAGCACACGCTCTTCCTGGAGAGTCCACCCGATATATCATTAAACACCTTTTAACTTTTGTGTTTATGGGGTGGCCCACAAAAATTAAAACTGATAATAATCTGGCTTATGCCAGCTCACATTTTCAACAATTTTGTCACACGTGGAGCATCCAACATTCCACAGGCATCCCGTATAACCCCAAAGGACAGGCCATAATAGAACATGTCCTCTCCACCCTTAAAAATATGCTCAGAAAACGAAAGGGGAAAATGAGTAAGGACCCTGCAACACTAGTAGCACAAGCGTTATTTACGCTTAATTTCTTCAATTTAAATGATAAATTTCTATCAGCTATAGAAAAGCACTTTGCTAAATCTTCTCAAGACATAAAACCCACAGTATTATGGAAAGATGTAAATAGTAATGTATGTCCAAATGAATTGCCAACATGGGGAAGATGATATGCTTGTGTTCACACCCCGCTCAGGCCCTCTTTGGATTCCAGCATGGTGCATCAGACCATACCATGGCGTGGCTAGGACCCAACACGGTACCAGAAGTGAAGGAAATGACCCCACAGGACCCGCAGCTCCAGACAACACAGCTTCCTCAGACAACACAAGCCCCGGACATTACCTGGGGGATGCTGAAGAAGACAACTTACAAGGCTGAGCAAATCCTGCTCCAGACACAGAAACCATTCACTCCAGATAATTTGTTCCTTGCTTTGCTCTCTGGTGTAAGTTGCAACTCACATAGGATCCTTTTTAGGCTCTCGCTTTCCCTGCAACCCGTACCTGCTACACTCTGTTGGGCTCATCTCTTAGATCCGCCTTTCTTATGCCCTGTTACCTGGGCAGACACCCCCTTCCAGCCTCTAATAATGTAACTGCTTGGCTAGGAGGGATTGACTTACCCCTAGTAGGGTCCCTTATTAATGGCACACATTGGACTAAGGTGCCAGGTAACACTACATATCACTCCACTGTCCTCCCACTGTGTGTAAGTTTTAAAAGTTCTAACCCTTACTGTGTACCTGCCCAAACAAAATTATGGGTACGTCATGGGCAAAGGAAATGCCTTAACATTCTTGGTTGCCAGTAGCCTCAAACCGGGCAATGCAATCAGTGCCACTTTCCCCAGCATTCCTCCCTGTGGTAAAGAACAAAGCCGGGAAAGTAATGGATTCCACTTCGACTGGGAGGTCTGTCATGGGGGACAAGCTCTTAGTCTCCAGTTAGGCAATTTAATATCTTAGACTGGAGCCCCTGACGGTTGTTTACAGGGCGAACATACTGATGTTTGCGTCCATTGTGATATCAATCATAGTTTCGTGGCCATGTCCATTCCTTTATGGGATTTGGGCCGAAGAGGGGATGGGATATCCCAGACCCCAGGTAGAGTCCATGCCACCCCAAGACACTTTATGGCATCTGGGACATCTTAGCACCACCCTTACCACGTGGTATGGGACATACCATAATTCCAGTAACAATTATGCTATAACCTTTATACATAATCACACAGATCAGTGCCTGATTTGCACTACTCATCCATATGTTTTTCTTACGGGAACCAGTATTTCCATTACACCCCAAAACTCCATGTTTGTGACCTGAGTGCAAGGACAGGCCTGCTTCACCTCATGTATCACTAATTACAGTATATCTAATTTAAATATTACTAGTGTTATGGTATTAAGGAGGCAATCTGAGACATTCCTACCAGTCAGTTTGATACACTATTGGCAAGTTTCCTCTGCTTTTGCCACCTTAGAACATGCCATATCCCAGCTCAGACACAAAAGATTCATAGTTGCTCTTACAGCCTTTATAGTCTCAGCTGTAGTCATCCTAGCAACTGCTAGTGTTGCTGTAGCATCTATTACTGAGTCAGTACAAACAGCTACTTTTGTAGATAACTTGACCAGAAATGTGTCTAATGAACTTATTCTACAATGGGGTATAAATTATAAGGTTCCTCCACATCTGCAAGCCCTCGAGACTGCCTTGGAACATGTAGGGGAGTGACAAGATGGCGCTAGCATTCTGACAGCAATTAAACCGACTGGGAGCTTAGGCGTATCTCTGTCACCTCTCTACCATGGAGCCAGTCAATACATAGTTGGGATGAGGTGAAACACCTCTGGGTGACCTTACATCATAATTTAACAGCAGTCGTAAAGCAACTTAAATCTAGAATTGCTAAGTGCCGTAGATCTACATGCCCAACAGACAGCCATATGGAAGGATGTGCAAGAACATCTCTCCTGGATAGACTCCCACTCCTTGATTAGAAAAAGATATTACTAATTATACTTATGTTTGTCTTACGTTATTTACCAATTCTAGGATGCAAAGCCGGAATACGAGCAGTAATCGCTACGCCTGACAAACCTGTTGCTGCACACATCTGTACTCTTCAATCAACAATACTCTTCAATCAACAAAACCTGATGCAAAAAACAGAAAAGGGGGAGATGCAGGAGATCAGTCAGGGTGATGGGAAAAGTTATAAGGAGAGACGCAAACCTTCTTGGAAGTCCGGGAGGTTTTGCAAAGCTTCAGGAGAGAATACAGGCTGAAGGCAGCTAAATTCTCTTACCCTGATGCTAAGGGCAAGAAGTAGGTAACAAAGGAGTGTAAAGGAATTTATCTAGACGAGTTTATTTACTTTTGCAGACCTTTAATCATCCTATCCATGCGCGCAGGACTGCTCCCAAGGAGGGGGAGAAGGGGCGACAAGTACCTACAGATTGTGTTGGCTCCAGGCCTTTGTCATTAAATCTGTACTGAATAAATACAAGCGGCTCCAGCTTATCAGGGCTGCATTCTGTCTTCGGTGTCTCTAAGGCCAAGCAGTCCCCTAGCCGCACTCATGCAAAATACCTGTGTCTGTGTATTTTTTTCATCCGTCGCTCAGCCTGAGTCTGCGGGTCAGACTTGGCAGGATTTTGACTTGATATATTGTGTGTGTTTGGAAATGGGGAATAATTCCTATGCTTACGTACTATTGATGGGAATATTAATTGGTTCAGCCTTTCTGGAGGTCAGTCTAATGTTAATCGTTAAAATTTAAATCTGTATGCCTTTTGACACATCAAGTTCATATCTAAGAATTTGCCCCCATAGTAATACCATGGACATACAAAGATGAGTATAGGGATGTTTCTTGCAGGGTTCTTTCTAAATTATTGCTAGGTTGACTTAACTAAATCCAAATGATGTTATTTGTAATGTAGTACTTAAATGTTTTTCTTGTTATTTTAGCCAAAACTGGACAAGCCAAGGCATCTGTAGCCAAAGTAAACAAATCTGCAGGTATGTTTTTTAAATTAGGATTCTAGACTATTAAAACTTCAAAGTATTTTAAAATCGTATGGTAGTAGTCTTGGATTTCACATGACGTAGTCTGTATTGAATGCATGCTAATCTTTGAGATTTATAATCTAGCAGTTTTGAGAAATGATATGTACTAGATAATGCTCCTATAGTAATTATTGAAATAATTTAACTGCAGAAATTTCTCATGGTGAATATCACGTATTTTCCTCTTACTCTTTTATTGAGGTCTCTCTTCTTCTTTTCTTTTGTACAATAGTTTAATAAATATGATCCCTTATGGTTTTTGTGAGCTATGGTGGGATTTTAGGTAATAATTAAGTTTTTTTCTCTTTTCCCTGGCATAATCCTTTCCAGTTTGTCTCCCATTTCTGGTAAACCCACATTAATTCGGGGTCATTTCTTTTAAGTGAATAGAGATCAGTGTATTAAATTATCTTTCAAGTTGGGCATGGTGGCTCACGCCTATAATCCCATCACTTTGGGAGACCGAAGGGGATGGATCACCTGAAGTCAGGAGTTAAGAGTCCAGCCTGGCCAACAAGGTGAAATTCTGTCTCTACTGAAAATACAAAAAAATTAGCCAGGTGCCAGTGGTGCACACCTGTAATCTCAGCTACTAGGAAGGCTGGGGCAGGAGAATCGCTTGAACCTGGGAGGTGGAAGTTGCCGTGAGCCGAGATCTCACCACTGCACTCCAGCTTAGGGAGACTCTGTCTCAAATAAATAAATAATCTTTCATATAATATTAAAAAGGAAAGGAAACAGCCTGGAACTGGCAAAAATCATTATTAGTGGCAGATCCAGAATTTTCGTATAGTAGTTTCTTAGAAGCAGTAATTTGAGTGGGTCATGGGTGGCTAGGAAACTTGTCTTGAAGCTAGTGGGTCATGGGTGGCTGGGAAACTTGTCTTGAAGCTGCATTTATTTTGCTAACACTTTGCTGTTACTTTGATACCAAGTGTATGGAGTCACTGGGGATGTGGTAGACTGGGATTAAACTGATGGCCACTCCTTTACTTGCTGGAAATTAATGCCGGCTATTTTTTATTTTTTCCTTAAGTCCCAGTACCCAGATAGAAGTTATAAAGTGAATTGACTTGTGATAATAACATAGGGATAGTGAAAGAAATATCTTAAGGGCTCACTGAGGCTCAGTTTACTGCAGTGTGGCAAAAGTCGTGAATGCCTAAGAATTGACAAGCTAGGTGACAAGCTATAAGGATTTGTATTGTTCTTTTTGAGCAACGATTATGGACTGTCTTGAATATAAAGGGTGGATTTGTAAATTGGTTCAGTTGATTTTTGTAGATGTCAGTGAATGTTTTTTGTATGATTTTTAAAAGTATGATTGTATTCTCATAAGGTTCCTGTTACGTAATTCAGGCAATCATCACCCTTATATATAGGGAAATATGTACACAAATCTGTTAGTGCCCCAAAGCTTCTCAATATAAATTGGAGTTTAGTTTAGATCTGTTGATTTTTGATCTTGGGCTTTTTCCTCATCCATTCTTGCTAGTTGTTATGAATCCTAATTTCGAAGTTAAATCTTGTGTTGCTCTCTGAATGGAAAGTGTTTGGGCTCTGACAGTCTTCTACAACACTTTGATGATCACATCTTTATAAACAGCACCATCTTGGAAAATAGGCCATAGTAATAGATAATGTAGGTACAAATAATGGTCAGAGCAATTTAAATAGTCCTGTACAGCTAGGAAACTGTAGGAATGAGTCAAAACAATCTTTATATGACCTGACCATGATATAAGTGTTCTTGAATGCTTTTTAATCAATTAGGAGCCATGGAAGCATGGGTTGGGAGGGTCTAGGTTTAACTGCTTTTGGAACTGCTAAAAGTATGGGATTGTTTTTATGTCCTTGGACTCAGTAATTTTGCTTCTAGTTGATCCACACGTTTAGAAATTTATTTAACTTGCATGAATGCTGTTTTAAGTACAGGTTGAGTATCCCTTATCCAAAATGGTTGGGAGCAGAAGTGTTTTAGATTTTGGATTTTTTTCAGATTTTGGAATGTTTGCATATATATAATGAAATACCTGGGGGATGGGAGCCAAGTCTAAACGTGAAATTCATTTATGTTTTATATACACCTTAGCCTGAAGGCAATTTTATACAGTGTTTTAAATAATATTGTGCATGAAACAAAGTTTTTTTTAAGTACTTATGTGGGAATTTCCCTCTTGTGTCATGTCAGCAGCACTCACGGTTTCAGGTTTTGGAACATTTCAGATTTTGGATTTTCAGATTAGGGATGTTTGACCTATACCCCAGTAGGGAGGTAGATTCTTATTTCAGTGATTTCTTTTTTCTGAAGAAATTATCATCATTGCTAGATTTAGAAAACGGCCTATGTCCCAAATATGATTTTATGTTTTGAATAAAATATAGTCTATTGTTCTTATATTTTTTTCTCTGTGAAGTTCTTTGGGGATTGTTGATACAGTTAAGTAAACCAATTTTGACTGCAGCTTTTGTGATTTAGGGAAATCAGCAAGTTCTGTAAAATCTGTGGTAACGGTAGCTGCTAAAGGTAATAAAGCTTCAATCAAAACAGGTAAGACTATTGGGGAGGAGAGATTTTATTGTTTATTCTTTATTCACGTTTTAAATTCGTATAATAGTTGTTAGCATCTAATACTTGGAATAGTTTAGTAGATATTTCCTTGATATTTAAAACCTGACCCATTTTGTTGGAATTTTGTCTTTGGCAAATAGGCAGATACATTTTTGTGCATGTAAACAATCACATATATATGCAGCTATATAACTGTACATTTTTGACAGCTTTGTAATCACAGGTTGCTCTGTCGTTTCCCTCCATAAATGGTTTAAATCTTTGTTTCCCTCTTTTTTTAGAGTTGTCAATTCATATTGCCATCTCCAGTTTGTACAATTTCTTAGATGCTTGTTACTTTTAAAAAGATTACGTTAGGAGAATTCATTTTTTTCCATAAAGAAATGGAATACTATTTAAAATAAATGTAGCACCTTGGAACTAGAGCAATCTTTTTAGTAGTATCTTTCCTAATAGACTAATTCTAAAGAATCTTTGCAGAAATTACATAGTATTATTTTTGTGTGTATGTGATTATGATGTTGGTCTGCCATGTGAAAGTTAAAGATGTGGCTTTTTTGAGGGCATCACCAAAAAGTTGTATCTTGACTTAATCTTATTGGGAAAGAGGTACTGAAAATAAATAGAAATAATGAATATTTAGAAAAGACCTGCTTTTGTAATAAAGTCAAACTAATTTACTAATACATTAGTGTGAAACATGCTAAATGATTTAACAGACCTTTAGAATAATGGCTCACTGTACTTTTACAAGCAAAATCTGGCGGGAAGAAGTCTCTAGAAGCCAAAAAGACTGGGAATGTCAAAAACAAAGACTCTAACAAACCTGTGACCGTACCAGGTAAGCTTGAAATGTAGTCTTTCAGTGCTTTGTTTTGTTTTCTTTTTTTTCACTTTTTAAGTTCAGGGGTACATGTGCAGGTTTCTTACATAGGTAAATGTGTCATGGGGGTTTGTTGTACAGATGATTTTGTCACCCAGGTATTAAGCCCAGCACCATTAGTTATTTTTCCTGATCCTCTCCCTCCTCCCACCCTCCACCTTCCAATAGGCCCCAGTGTGTGTTGTTTCCCTCTATGGGTCCATTTATTTTCTTTAGATCATCTTTAAGGTATATTTTGAAATTTTGCCTAAAAATTATCAAAGTGGGGATTGCTGTCTTTTGTTTTTCAAAGAGAGATGTTTGACTTAGGTCAGCCTAAGGAGACTTGAAATGTCAAAATAAACTAGCTTAAGTTGCTGTTTAGATTCATTAGTTTAATTATATTAGTGTTTTACTAGACTATTAAAGCAGACTATTTGATGCAGGAAACTCTGAAATAAAGACCAGTATTGAAGTCAAAGCCACTGAAGACTGTGCTAAAGAAGCTATTTGTGGTAGGTCAATAGAAATTTAATTTGTTCTTTTATGTTTAAAGGTAGAAGGAAAGTTAACATTTTTAGAAAAGAAATTCTTAATTTAGTATCTCCCCAACGCATTTACTTATTTTAATTACCAATGCCATACCTAAGTGAAATTAAGATTATTATGATTCATGTCTGTATCTCTTCATCTGAAATTTTGATCTGAAAAAGAATGAAATTTAAATGTATTTTTTAAAAGTGTCACTTTTGTAGTTATTTTGTTACATAGTTATTCTCTAGACTTTTGTATTATACGTTTTCATGTAGCTACTGTTTAATCTATTGTGGAATAAAGTGGGATCTTGATAAATATGTCTGCATCATTTTAAATTTTATTTTGTGTTAAGATGCTGCTTTGGAGACCACAGAAAATGAACCAGTTAGCAAGGTCAGTTTCCATATTTTGTTTATTTCTTTAAAGCTCAAGACATTTTAATAAAAGATGTTTTTCTTATAAAGCCAGGTAAAAAATTCACGGTATTTGGCATGTGAGAATTCTAGTCATTTATGACTTTTAACACATGATTTTTAAAAAGGAAAAGAGAAAAAAATGTGATTTTAGCTCAGAAACCCTGAGGTGCAGAGTTAAGTCACAAAAATTAGGAACAGATCATCAACAAATGTACATGTTTTTTGAAGATTACTATTCATTGAGAACAACATGTTATGCCAAAATGGGTTTTGGGTAGACAGTAGTTGGTTAAATTAGAATCAGTAGAATTTTGTGAAATCTGTTTTTTTCTTAGAGGTAAATGGGAGATATGTTAATGGTTAGAATACCAGTTGTTTGCATTTGTGGAGAAGCAAGTGGAGTTTGCAGTTTTATGTAAAGGACAGAAAGTTCACTTAATAATTGTTTTCTTGTGTTTATGTATATTATTATGAATACATTACAGTGATTAATGTACATTTTACTGGTGTAGATTTTTAGATCCTTCAGGTGTTGAGCATAAGTTTATTTTTGTCTGGTAGAGCCATTCTTCAAGTAGTAACTAAGTAGTAAGTCTTACTTTAGGAAGAGTATTTTATAGTACCAATTTAGTTTAAAGTCACACTAAACTGGTTTATGAAAATTGTAACTTCCTGCCTTTTTTTTTTCCCCTAGAGATCAAAAATTGCCAAGTTGACTATAACACATCATCTTTAGAAATTTTCCCAATAAGCATGAAAGGAATAATTGGCATTGATGAGAGGGTTACCTTGAAGAATAAAATAGATCTGAGAGAAGGGATGGCAGAAAACAAAGTGCTTAATTGCATTGAGGATTGGGTTATGGGGTAAAGATTCTCAGGAGCTTTTTTATTATTTATTGCCTAAAAGTGATTATCTTATTCGGGAGGATAAAAGGATACACACTGATTTGGAGCTTGGGGATATTATCACAAGGCACAGGGATGGCGACAGTATATGAAAGGAAGCAGTTGTAGCCAGAAACAAATGAACTTGTGTTTGAAAACAGTGGGTGACAGCTGCTTGGGTGACTGAGACACAAGAATCACTTGCACCTGGGAGATGGAGCTTGCAGTGAGCCAAGGTTGCACTACTGCACTCCAGCCTGGGCAACAGAGCAAGACTCTCAAAAAAAAAAACGGTGGGTGAAAAAGAGACCAGCAGACCTGAACTAGATGACAGATGGTATAACTACAATTAGTCCTGTGTACTCTTGAAGAGTGTAAATTTGCAAGCTTTTTTGCTTTTCTTTTTAATTTGAGGTTCAGACCAGCCTCTTGAGTTTATCAGACTGTCCTCTATATTAAATGCAACAATATACTAACATGAAACATGATAATACAGTATAAACTTAAGTAAATATAAAAGCAATTAAAGAAATTTTAATACCAGGTTTTAAAAATTTGTTTTGAAGGAAACAGAAGAAATGTGTGTGATGCTTATCTCTAATTTGCCTAATAAAGGATATTCTATAGAAGAAGTTTATGACTTAGCAAAACCATTTGGTGGTTTAAAGGATATCTTGATTTTATCATCTCATAAAAAGGTAAGAGTTGATTAATAGCTGTTCATATCCTCTGCAAGCAGGCTTTGAAAAACACTACATTTACTTACAAAACTAAAAAGAAAGTGTTTAAAAGCAGTATCTCAAAGTAAACTTCCAAGCTAAGGGATTTTAAAATATAAAATACAAATATCCTGTATTTTAGTATTGTTGTAATGAGACATAGTTTTAATGATGGGGACAGATGGCTTTCTAATATGTCAAAGTTTTACTCAAGATTTTAGTTTAATAGGAAATGTTTTATATCTTTAATATGTTTAATAAATAGGAAATGTTTTATATCTTTAATATGTTTAATATGTAAGTATATGTATGAGAAAGGCTTATACCAGCAAACTTTATCTATTTTGGCTTTTTAGGAAGCTATATTTGTAAGATTTTGTAGATCATTCTTCTACTTGTATTTCATACTCTTTCTGCTCTTTTATCAGTGATACTCAAATGGGAAGTAACCATTTTCAGACTCAGACTAATGATGTCATCAATACTTAAAACAATCTAGGTTTATCTTTATGTTCTAAATTTTCTATAAGCGTGTGTTGGCTTTGTGTTTTTAAAACAACACATTAAAATGTATGTAATAATCAACTTGTAGAAAGTATGTTTAATCGAGCGAGATTTCAGGAAGTAGTTTAAGTCATGGAAATGACACCATTAGAATAGTGGGAAGAAGTGTTCTTAAAATAGAAAGGAGTTGGTAGTCACTAGAGATCTTTGAAAGTAGAATAGGATATATGTTTTGAGGCACTCAGAGCCAGTGTGCTTGAGAAAATGGTAGAAGAGAATGAGTACGAGTTATATGTAATTTCACATTATGTTAGAAGTAGATTATTTGAATGATCGCAGAGCTCAGTAAATACACTAAAACCCATTGCATTGTGTACAGCGATTGAACTTTTAAGTTATCTGCCCAGTTTTGAGTGGAGTTGAGTAAAATTAAAATATTTGGAGACTTAATGAAACTACTTTAAACATTTATGAAATTAAAATTAACAAATTAAAATGAAAATTTAAAAACTGAAGAGTATTTGTTTTTAGGAACAGGATTCCACATCTGTATTATGCAGTAACATTTTAAAACTACAATAAATAAATAGACAAACAACCTTAAGAGATAATTCATTTCAAATAGGCTTACAACTAAAAGTAAACATATAGCTTTCTACCTCATTAACTATCAAATATATGGAAGAAGTTTCAACCTCTACTTACCAAGGTGTGAAAATTAAAGCCAAAATGTATGGAGCTACAGCTTTATACCTATGAAAATAACAGAATGAAAAATGACTTCACAATTATTACACTTTTTTTGGTTCTTTATTTCTCATATTTCTCATATTTTGTCAATAAATTTATTTACTCAAGAAATACTAATATTGATTAGAAATGTATCTGCTACATGCCAGATACTGCTCTAGGTACTAAGGATACAGTGTTGAATAAGATTTTTCTTAATGTCAGTGGCTAGAATGTCTCTTCTTTTTTCTCTCTTTAGTTTGCGTTAGTATAGTAAGTTTAGTCATTCATTATTTCTTGGTTATGGTTGTAATATTCTTAGTCTTTCGGCCTCATTTTTCTGAGGACTGCCTTTTGTATCTTAAAAATATTTACTAAGTTGTTCAATTCACTTGACTTTGAAGTAGTTTGTTTATACTTGTAAGTCTGTTTTTGAGAAAAATTAACGTAAGAATTTTTTGTTACCGTAATTTCTATTTTAAAAGGCATATATAGAAATAAATAGAAAAGCTGCTGAGTCTATGATAAAATTTTATAACTGCTTCCCAGTATTGATGGATGGAAATCAACTCTCAATAAGTATGGCTCCTGAAAACATGAATATAAAAGATGAGGTAAATCAGACCACCATTTTTACTAGCTCTTACTAAGTTTTTAAATCAGATTTGTTACAATCTGTTATGTTTTCTAGTTTTCCACTTTGGGTCACATTTTTCTCACAGACACTAAGAAAGCTTCTTCCTGTCCCTCCAACAATCACCCAGTCACCCATCCAACTGTTTGAGAGTTACTTTCATTGTGAGGGAATCCTGTTCTTCATGCATGTTGGGATGGAAAAAAGGTTGAATTTTATCTAAAAAAAAAAAAAAGGTTTCTCTCTTTCTGCCATTATCTGTCATCTAAACTAGGATTCTGGAAGTTATCTTTAATTCTTTTTCTATCATTTCTTACATTTAGTTTCTTGCTAAATCTTGTTTAACTCAGTGAGCTTGTTCCCTCTTCCTCATCCCATATACCATTGCTTTATCTCTTAAAAACTCTTACTAGTCCAGGCATGGTGGCTCACGCTGGTGATCCTAGCACTTTGAGAGGCTGAGGTGGGAGGATTGTGTGAGCCCAGGACTGCAAGACCCAAGACCAGCCTAGGCAACAAAGTGAGACCTCATGTCTACAAAACTTAAAATAATTAGCTGGGCCTGAAGGCGCACACCCGTGGTCCCAGCACCTCAGGATGCTGAGGTAGGAGGATCACTTGAGCCCAGGAGTTCGAGGCTGCACTGAGCTGTGATTGTACCACTGAACTTCAGCCTGGGTGACAGAGGGAGACCTAGTCTCTAAAACAAACAGACAGACCGCCTCCTGGACCTTTTGCGTATACAAAAGTAATTGTCTTTTCTACATACACGCTACCTTCAGTTTTATAAAACTGCCTCAAGTTCCTCAGCTTTTATCTCATGTACACACCCTTCAGTGCCTCTATGTGGCCTATAAACGTTTATTGTCAACTGCTAAGAAGCATGAGGTAGAAAT
This sequence comes from Macaca fascicularis, assembly GCF_037993035.2. NCBI lineage: Eukaryota > Metazoa > Chordata > Mammalia > Primates > Cercopithecidae > Macaca > Macaca fascicularis. The sequence continues at coordinate 50,526,820 of NC_088387.1, read as the reverse complement.
ATTGTATGCATTACATGAGGTAGAAATGTTACATCCTCTCTAGAGGCAGGTAGAAATGCATGTAATGTAAAAACACCTTTCATTAAGAATCACTGTAATGTGATATAATTGGCGAGATTGTTTTATACACGTCAGTAGTATCAACAAGAAAAAAAGTTTAGGATCCTCAGTCTTACAAAGTCCAAGTTCCTTTGCCACACACAAAGCCTTCCATTAGTTGTCCTCTGCCTGCTTTGATATCCTTGTTTCATGATGTTCTTGACCTCTTCATAATTCAGTAGCATCAAATCTGCATTTATGCTCTGTGCTGTTTTATTTGCCTGCATTTCTGTTCTTTCTCATCTCCTGCTTTGCTTAGTTAACTTTTCTTTTGTAATTTGAATTATCTTCCTGTTGTCTAAATTAAATCTCTTTATTCTTTATATGTGAATTTGAATGTCTTTCCTAAATGGTACTGTCTTACTAGTCTTTTATGTTCTTAGGGGATATTAGTCTTTTATGTTCTTAGGGGAATAAGAAGAATTAAATTGTATGAGTTAGGATGAGGCTTGTTGAGGAGAAAAAGATTTTTGGAAAGAATGTAAATCTTGCTGCTGCTTAATTTTATGAAATACTTTGTAATGCATATTTGTATAGATTGTCATGTTATAAATCTTACCTAAGTAATTATTTATTTGTATGAGAAAGAGCTTATACCATCAACCTTTATCTATTTTGGCTTTTTAGGAAGCTATATTTGTAACCTTGGTAAGAGAAAATGACCCAGAGGTGAGTTTTGCATTTAAATGCTTTTGTATACTTATTTAATTGATGGAAACATTGTTTTACTTGTTTGCCTTTTAGGGATTAAAACCTTAGAACTAATTTTAAGATATTGAGGTGATGGAAATGTCAGATGGGTCTTCTTGGTACAAATAAAAAAATAAAGGGTTATTGTAGTCCTTAATGTGAAAAGATTGTTCAGGTACTGGAGTGCATACTCAGTGGTCTAGTAGGTCAATATCTTGTCTGAGGATGTTTTGGGTAAACATTATGTTGATAGTAGAGATATTTTACTTCCCATTTTAGTACATCGTTTTACTGATTACTCGTATGTAAAATCAAGACCTCACTATCTTCCCCCATGTAGTCATTTTCTTACTCTTGGGAGAGAACATCATCTAACCTGTGTAATAGTTTAAGTTAACGTTAATCTGTTTTACGGTTTGTTGCTTCAGCTGTAGTTTTTTCTATGCTGTCTCTTAAAAAAAAACTACAGGCAAATATAGATACAATTTATGATCGATTTGTACATCTTGATAATTTACCGGAAGATGGACTTCAGTGTGTACTTTGTGTTGGACTTCAGTTTGGAAAAGTGGATCACCATGTATTCATAAGTAATAAAAACAAGGTAACAAGTTCCCTCATAATTTAGCTATACATTCTATAAAGAATATATAATAACCCTGTATTCTGACGATCTGCAACTTCTAACTCAGCTTCTGATCTGAAGCACCTATAAATATTAACCACTTTGCACGATTATGATAAACCAGAATATTTTATTCTAGACTGTGCCGAGAAAGAAGAGATGATCTCTCTTTTTTCCGAACTCCTAGTTTTTAAGGAAAAATAAGACTTACACAAGGGGGAAAGGTAATATAGTGCAGACAGCATTATCTTACTGGGAAGTTTAGACCTGAATTCCTTTGGCTCTCATCTTAACTATCTTTGTGGTCCTGGCTAAGTTGGTTTACACTTATTTGTAAAATGAAAGGGGTATTACCCAATATTTCTTTAAGTCCCTTCCAGCTATGAAACACCTGAGTTAGGTCTATTTGTTTGTTTATATGGAAAGAGAGAGATATAGATAAAATAATTGCTGGATGCAGTGGCTCACTAATCCCAGCACTTTGGGAGTCCCAGCACTCAGCCTCGGCTGAGGCGAGGGGATTGCTTGAGCCCAGGAGTTTGAGACCAGCCTGGGCAACATAATGGGATGCTGTCTCTACAAAAAGTTTAAAAATTAGCTGGGCATGGTGGCATGTGCCTGCGGTCCCAGCTGCCTGGGAGGCTGAGGCAGGAGGGTGGTTTGAGCCCAGGAGTTGGAGGCTGTAGTAGGCCGTGTTCACGCCATTACACTCCAGCTTGGGTAACATGGCGAGATCCTGTCTCAAAAATAAAGTAATCATTCCTTACTTTCATGATTTGGCCTCTTAAAGAACCAAAAATTATTCATCTGTTTACATTTGGTATGCCTTCTGCATTTAATATGTGTTTCAGCTATATGTTCATTAAAATTAAATTTTTGTCAGCCATATTATTACCTAGAAAGGCAGGGTTTTACCTAAAAGTGGACAGTATTCATAAAGAGCACTTAATTAACCAACAACTAGATAATTTCTTTGATATGCTTCTGACAAATAGAGCATAGAATGGAATATGATAAATAGTGTGGCATAGAATGGAAGGTGGGGCACAGATGGCACATAGGAATTCTGAACCTTTCTTGTAAACATTTTTAATCCTCTATTTAAAAAAATACCTATCATTCTCTTCAGTTTTGCCTTGCCTTTACAACGTTTTAAGGATTGCTTTCTCTTGTTTCCTTTAAATAAGGATTAACCTTACCTTTGTAATCACATATCTGAAACCTGGAAGAAGAATATATTCCAAACTTTTAAAACAATTAAAAACATTTTTATTGTAGCAAAATACACAAATTTTACCATTTGTAAGACATAAATTTAACATTTTAACCATGTTTAAGTGTTCTATTAAGCACCTTCACCACCATCTATTTCCAGAACTTTTATCTTCTCAAACTGGAAGCTTTCTATCCTTTTGACAATAACTCGCCATTAATTCAGCCCTTATCAACCTTTTTTTCTGTTTTTATAAATTTACTCTAGTTACCTCATGTATGTGGAATTGTATTTGCTTTTTTGTGACTGGCTCATGTCACTTAGCATAATATCTCTAAGGGTCATTCATGTTGCAGCATGAGTCAGATTTTTCTTCGTTTTTAAAGCTGAGTAATAATTCTGTTTTATGCATATAACACATTTTTATATCCACTCATCCGTTGATGGGCAGTTGAGTTGCTTCTCCCTTTGGTCTGTTGTGAGTAATGCTTCTGTGAACATGGGTATACAAATACATGTTCAAGTCTCGGCTTTCATTCCTTTTAGGTATATACTAAAAAGTGGAATTGTTGGATTATGTGGTTATTCTAATTTTAATTTTTTTAAAGAAATATTCATAACTTTTTAATCTTCTCTAAAGGCAATTCTTCAGTTAGATAGTCCTGAATCTGCTCAGTCAATGTACAGCTTTCTGAAACAAAATCCACAAAACATTGGTGACCGTATATTGACCTGCTCATTATCTCCAAAGATAGACTTACCAGAGGTAAGATTTCTCTTGCTTCAGCTTTTGTGCTTTTAGAAAATACAGAGAACATAAAGGTCAGTCTTAGGCAGTAGTCAAAGTGTTTCTGTGTTTAGAGATGATTTTGACAATTTGTTTTGCAATCAGTGTTCCAATTTTCATAGTTTATAAAGCAGTATAAGTTTGTCTAAATGAGAATAAAGAAATTTTCAACAGTGTAACATATATACATTTGCATATTTATTGTTGGCATGTAGGTATCTACATTTTTGTGTACAGTGACTCCTTGTATGTAACATGATTGTCTCCAGAATGCAGCTACTTTGAATCCATTTTGGCTTCCTCTGGGTAGAAGGAAGTTTGTTTATTCTTCTTTTTGTTTCAGTTATATTTATTATAAACTGTTTTGGGGTTAAGAAATAAGATTTCACAGGTTCTTGGCTTATGCAGTAGTACATGAAGGAAAGCTATGAATAGTCAACCTTTGAAAGCATTAAATTCAAACTCAGATATTTTCTCCTTGTATTCCATTGTATGCTGATGGCAGAGGTAAATAATGGGACCTTACATTTGGTGTCCATGTGTTGTTTGTCAATCTGTTAAAAACCTTGTACTATCTAAAGAAAAAGGCAATTTCATCATCTAAATCTAAATTAGAGTATCTGTAAGTAAATGTATTACGGTAGGTACCAGTTTAAGCACAAATGAGTGGCTCATTTCACTTGATAATTTCAGAAAAAATATTTTTAAAGTTTTTAGCTATTCCTCAGCAGAACATGCATTTTTAAAAATTTGTCATTTATATTTTTCAAGTTATTATTTAGTTGTGTTCAACTAAGTTCAAAATTAAACACTGACTGTACAGAAATCCTTATCCCGGAAATACAGTCCCAAATTCTTAGAGTTAAAAGAAAATTAAACCAGTGAAAATTTACATAAACTTCTGCTTGAATTGGTACTTCACTTCCTAAGTGCTTACCCAGAATCTTATTCATATAGCTTAAGTTGGATAATACATGTGGCTTATTTATAACCGTTTTTAATTGACTACTACTTAAAATGAGTAAAGAATCAACTTTATATTATCCTCTCTTCAACACCTACTGTTTTTGTTAGACTGAAATGTTACTTCTTTGTTTAGTATGTGTGACCTTTATTTCAATATCTGTAGTTAACTTGTATACAAAACAATGTAGCACTCCATTCTAAATACTGAAAACTAGTATCTGCATTTTTGATATCATGAATATGAAAATATTTACTGCAGAATTAAGTAGTAATGAGAATGGGTTTACAAAGAAGGCAATATGTAATATGTGTCCATAACCTCTACACTCACAGGTGAGTTTCTTATATTCCCAGTCATTTCTCAAAATGGGGCCACATTTTCATTTTCATAAGTGTTTAGATTATGGTTTTCTTGTATGGTTTAGAGTTTGTATGTTGTTGTTGAATGGGGAAAAAATGGCAGTCTTCATGTTACTCTGATCATCTGTGTAACTTAGTTACTATTTGTTCAATGAAATCTCCTTTCAGAGCTATTCTTGTGACACTTTTCTAAAGTCAGGGCCATTTGCTTTGTCGACCAATTATACACCTTTGGTTTTCTTTCATTGTTTTTCTGAATTATGTCTGCTTTTTCTTGGATTCTGTCACATCACAGGTTTTCTGTTTGCTAGAGTACATTCTCAAATATATATATATATTTTTTTACCCCAGAAAGTATGTAGAGGCAGTACATTTTCTGAATCTCTGAATGTTTGAAACCGACTTTATTTTGCTCTTACGTATTTCATTGATTGATTGTCAGGATGTAAAATTCTGTGCTTAGGCTATTTTTCCTTTGATTATTTTTAGCATCCAGAATCCAGTATTAGGAGAAGGCTGATTTGGGTCATAACTATTTTGTTCCTCTGAAAGGTTTTAGGATTTTTATGTTAATTCTTTAAACTAGTTTTTATGTTTGTTGGTTTTAAAGACGAAGTCTTAACTGTGTCACCTGGGCTGGGGTACCGTGGTGCAATCATGGCCCACAGAATCCTCAACTCCTGGGCTTAGGCAGTCCTCTCACTTTAGCCTCCAGAGTAGACTCTAAGGGCATGCCACCATGCCCGGCTAACTTTATTTTTTAATCTGATTTTTGATTTTTGTTTGTGTGTGTCGATGGGGACTCACTGTGTTGCCCAGGCTGGTCTCAAACTTCTGGCGTGAAGTGATCCTCTACCCTGGGCCTTCCAAAGTGTTGGAGTTACAGGTGTGAGCCACTGTGCCTGGCCCTAAACTAGTATTTATCTAATTCCTTTTCTGTATGCTTACATTTAGGTATTAGAATACCATGATGAACATTGTTTCAATGTCCTAGGCCTCGAGGATTATATTTTAGTGGAGGAGATAGACTATAAACAGATACAAGTGGTAAAAAGACTGTGAATAAATAAGTTGAGATAAAAAGAGAATGATTAATGTGGGGAATGTGTATCTTAAAGTAGTCAGTGATAGTCCCTCAGCAGAAGAGTTATTTGAGAGACCTGACGGAAGAGAGCAAGCTTTAAGAAAATTTCAAAGAGGAGATTTTTTAGACAGAAGAACCAGATCAAAGGCTTTAGGGACATATTGAGTGATTCAAGAATTTCTAAAGAGAGGGTTGGTAATGCTAGTCCAGTGAGCAAGGTTTTTTTCTTGGTTTGGGACTCATTTCCTACATCCTGTGTTTAGAGCAGGAAGTTTTTCTTTTTTTTTTTTTTTTCCTTTTTTTGAGGCGGAGTCTTGCTCTGTTGCCCAGGCTGAAGTGTAGTGGCGTGATCTCGGCTCACTGCAGCCTCCACCTGCCGAGTTCAAGCAATTCTGCTGCCTCAGCTTCCCAAGTAGCTGGGACTACAAGCACGCGCCACCATGCCCACTAATTTTTTTTTGTATTTTTAGTAGAGATGGGGTTTCATTATGCTGGCCAGGCTGGTCTTGAACTCCTGGCCTTTTGATCCGCCTGCCTCAGCCTCCCGAAGTGCTGAGATTACAGGCGTGAACCACTGCGCTCAGCCCCAGGGAAGTTTTTCTATTATTATTTTTTGATTTATTTCCTTCAATTTTTAATATTCTATTTTTCTGGAAATAGCACCAGCACTGATTTCGTAGATACTATATTCTCTTGAATTTTTCTGAGGTTGTTCCTTTGAGTTTTTTAAAAGGCACTTCAGTTGTCTGAAATATCTTTTCTTTAGTTTACCTTGTTCACTTTTGTGCATTTGTTTTTCTGTTATTCCTTTATGAATAAGGAAGTAAGTTGACCAGTATAGGTATCTGATGTAGAGTTCCTCTGATACCATACAGGGTTTTTTTTTTTTTTCCTCTAATAAACCTTTCTCCTGAATGGAAAGCTGCTAATAAACACTGTCTGTAATTGGGACTTAAAAACCATCATCTTTAGTTTTGGCAGTATCATTAGGATATAAACTAGACTTATCACCAGATATCCCAGTAAAGGAAGTCTTTACTGTTGGACTCAAACACCTATGCCAGGAATCCTCTCTAGACACATTGAATTTCCTTAAAGCACCGTTTTCAGTTTTTAGTCTGACAAAATCTTTCTAGAAAGTTTCTACCCAGAGAATGCATGATTTCTCAGAGAAGGCTTTCTTCTATTATGTATAAGCTCTAAATGGCAGATATTTTTGCCATTTTGTTCACTGATGCATCCCAAGTACCTGGGACAGTGCTTGGCATATAGGGATGGATTTTTAATTCCTGCCCTTTTTGAGGGCTCCAGAATATTGCTTTTTTGGGACCCACTTACCAGATAAATAAAATATCAGATATCAGACAAATATTTAAAAGGATTATTGTTCAGTTTTGTTCAGCATTTCTAGGTATTTTGAATAGGAAACCTTTTTAGACAGCTGATCTCTCTTAGAAGTCTTTTAAAATAATTCCACAAGGAAGATGTTGATATTTCACATTTATTGTTTAGGGAAAAGATAGAATTTCCAGGCTTCTAAAGTTAAAAAAGTTTCTCATTTATATCATTATTAAGGAAACTTATTTTTTCACTAATGTAAGTTATTGTGTGTGACCTAATTTGGAGGTCTTTAATTAGAAAAAAAAATTCTAGAACCTGATAGTAATGTAGACACTGAAAACTAGCTGCTTTGATACATTTTTAAGAGTTTTTTTTTTAGCTTAAATTTTAACTAAAAACATTGCTTTTATAGTTAAATATTTCAAATCCAGTGGAATAGCCTCTAATAAAATGCTGATTATATTACAGGTGCAAACTGAGCATGACCCAGAATTAGAAAAAGAAAGGTATGTTGCTGTATGTTTACTAACACTTTTGTGTAGTATTTAGTTTCTGAATTTTATTGCTGTATTTTATAGTAATGACTCACATGTAGTGAAAAGTTCTATTCTACATATTTATTCTGTGTACATATGGGCTTGCTACAGTTTTCTTTTTGGATTCAGCCTGACCTAGGAGTTTTCTTTGTTGTTTTTTGTTTATTTACTCTCATTTAAGTATTTACTGAATATTTAGGATAACTGAACATATAAACAGTTTCAATTAAATAAACCACTTCTTTATAAAATGTTTTAAGATTCTCCAATAACTCAACTTCACAAACAGTAATTACATTGTTTTTGTTAGATTTTCCTATTCCAAAATAAACGTGATAGTAAAATTTTAACCTTTTAATGTTACTTAATTTCATTGCGTATTTTGATATTTTTAAAAACAACTGGGTCGGGGCAAGTAAGTGTCCAGAAAAATTATGTATACAGTTTTGCATTATCAGAGCAATGAAAGCTTGTTTTTCAAAGTCTCCACAAAGTGGTGACTTACAGCCTTGTTTTGACCACATAAAGTACACCCTCTCCTTAATAACTTTCTCATTCTGATGAGTGTCTGCCTTATCACTACCGTTGTTCCACCAATTAATGACTTGCCTTTCACTGCTATTCACTGTAAATCACTGATTTAGAATATTTCTTTTTCCTCCTGTGTACTGAGCCATCCGTATTTATTAATCCATATTGTAAGAGCGTATATTTGTTTGAAACAGCAGTTTGAAAGTGTTTAAATATGAAAAGTGTTTATCTGATGCACTGATGTTAAGATCCCTGTAAAACAGAATGTCTTAATGGATTTTTCTTCTCAGTAATTTTCATAAAATCAGATTATTTTAGTTGATAAAGATGATGAGTACGTTAAAATATACCAGGAACGTTAAGCAATAGGTTTGCTCTGTGTGTCAGCACAGGGTTTTTTAATTTGTATGTCATCATACCAGGTGCATTCACATACCTAAGAAATAGTACCACCAGCAGTGTGTGATGTGAAAGCTCACAAAGGGCTTAATAAATAACAGTGCCAATGTAGTACTATATATAGACCTAAAGATTGGTCACGAAAACTCTGTGGCAAAACCCATTTTATTTCATTTTACACAGTTTTTTTGAGATCCGCATGAAAAGTTGTTGTCCATAGCAATAGCAGTTGATCATTGTTCTCCTCTCATTGTTTAGACATAACTTTTAAAATTGAATATGTTTCTTAATGACTTTAGAGCTATTCAACCTCATAAAACTAATTTTTAAAATTAGCACCAAAAACTTATTAATTCCCTTTTTTTTTTTTTGACTTACATTAGAGAAAAAAATGTGGAGTATGTCCAGAATACTAAACGTTTCTTTTGGAGTGAACTGATGCTGAGAAAATACTATTTGTTGGTTTTGTTGTGTGTGTGTGTTTTTTTTTTAGAGACAGGGTCTTGCTGTGCTGCTCAGGCTGGCCTTGAACCTCCTGGGCTCAAGCTGTCTTCCCACCTCAGCTTCCTGTGTAGCTGGTACTACATGCACTTGTTTTGTTTTGTTTTGTTTTGTTTTAAAGTGCTTATGGTTGCCAATTCATTATGAATAGGATACTTTTGTTTATAACTAAACTATTTAAATACTGTTTAGAGGAAACTCACGTGGATACAATCATAATTTAATAATTCACATTATGTCTGTGCTCATCCTGTTGACATGTAAACAGATAAAGGCCACAAATAAGAATGCTAGATGAAATTTTTCTAATTCATTAATATTAGAAAGTAACCAGTTGGCCTCTGAAATAAACACTAATCTTCAGTGTTGTGAAGTCCCAGTTTAAAGTTTCTCAGGATGTTTGCGTTTCAATGTTAACGTTTGTTCTCATGCTCAGCTTTTACTGTATGCTTTTTCCAAAGACTGTGAAATTCTGGTATTATTGGGATATTGGGGCAGGAGGGAGGAGTGGCAGATGAGATATCTATATCTCAAATGCCTTTCTGGAATCCTTTTTTGTTCCATTTCCCAGAATATGGCTGTGTTTTCATTTGATCGTTACAAAGGGTGGTTGTTTAACTTTGGTGTTAATGTAATTTATTTGACATTTCAAACTCTTTTCAAACTAACTTGATCAATATTGAGGCTTTTTTCCCATATTAGCCAGAAAGCAGATACTAGTTTTGGTAAATGACTTCCCTAAAGAGAACACTATGATTTAAAAAGACTAGCACTCAAGGACAAATATGGAATTAAATAATTTTTCTGAGTAGACCTGTGTTCTCTGTTTCAAGTATGGAACTGCAGAATGATTCAGTTTGTATGAAAGATAATAACTTTTTTATTGAAAAACTTGTAAAGGGGAAAGTCTTGCTGTATCCTTGAGCCAGGAATCAAGGTCTCCATTGTTATTCTAGCCCCATAGATGTTTTTACATAGGCGTAAGTCTCTGAAGCTTTTATATGCAGTACAGTAATGAGGCAGGAATTTAATATGTTCATTATTGGAAATGAGTCTCGTAATTTAAAGACAAAAGCTTGTTTTGAGAAATAATACTCATATACCTGCTGTAACTGAATGTCACTACTCTTTTTCCTGTTGTGTTTTGCCACAAATTTTATTTTGAATTGTAAAGATTTGAAACTGTTAAAATTAGCCATTTATATTTTGAATAAAAGGGGTGTGATTATTTCAAATAAAAACCGTTTTAGCATGCAAAGAATAACTTGCACAATGAATAGAATATATATTGATTAAGGTTTAGGGTCAAGAGGTATTTCTGTAATCTGGTAGAAAAGTTTTCTCCTCAGGATGTAACCTTTGGGGCATGAGGGAAGACCAGTTTGGTTCAAATGATTTAAGACCCTGATGTGGTAGCACGACTTATTCCAATACTTCTTAAATATGGTTAACATCTCAGCACACAGATATACATCATCTTGTGTTAACTAAAGGGTACATGGCCACCCTCTAAGAAGCAGGTCAAAAGGATGATGGCTCATCCTTTCCTTCCTTAAAAAATAGGAGAAGAAAGTCAATACTTTCTAATAGGTTTTGATATGATAGGATCACTTTCTGGTGTCTTTCTCCAATCTGCTGCTTCTCATTATGTGAATATATTTGGTAAATTTTAATTTGCATTGATAGCATGTTGGGCATTGTTTTTGGAAGCTAAGATTTTCCTTGTTCTTCTTCAAGAAAACCTCTGATTTGTGGAACATTAATATAAAAATAACTTATTTTGTGTCTACCTCAGTGAAGGTACTGGAATTATAGGACCACTCACTTTTCATATACTTTAGATTTGGGGGGAGACCATGATGAAATAAGATGAATTACATATACTTGGCCATGCATTTCTTCCATTTCTTCTGAATAATATTACTTACACATTTAAGTTAAATATTAGAATTATACATTATTCTCTTGAATTGGGAAGGTTTATTTTTTAACATATGTCTTCTTATAGCCAAAGGCAAATATTTATAATAAGACTGTATGTTCACATAAGGTGATTGTATAAGGTTTTGTCACTAACTTTAAATCTTCACTAGAGTATATAAAGAATACTTTCCAAAAAAAGTTTTAAATATTATTAATAAATATGGTTCTTAGGTAATTAAATATTTCACACCCCCCAAAAATAAAAAGGTGATATGATTTAGAGTATGGTCTTTTCCCCCCACCAGTTGCTTTTATGTTCTTTTTAGGTAAGGTTCACTTATAAAGTTTTAAATCGTAATGCATGGATCATTAGTTTTATTGTAGAACTGTACACATATTTTATTATTTTAGTTACCACTGTTGGGAATAGGACCTGATAATATTTGAAGTGTCTGAGATTCACATTTGTCCTTTCAGTGTCAGGGGTTAGCTTGACAGAGAAGGGAAAATATTGGCTATAATCACATGAGCACAAAAGGAACATATCAACAGTCATAATTTATATTATTTACATATTTCCATCAAATCATCTTAGCCATTTTATGTCAATTGGTTGGATTTCCCAGTGCTTATTACGAATGCATCAGGAAGTCTTAACAATTGGTGTCAACAGGATTCTTTATAATGGTTGAATTCTCATCATAGTTTGATTTTTGTTTGTGTTTTTGTTTGTGTTCTTTTTGTTTGTTTTTAAATACTTTTAGCCCTGACTTGAAAAACAATCCAGTTGATGAAAGTGAGGTGCAAACAGCAACTGATAGTCCCTCTGTTAAACCTAATGTGCTTGAAGAAGAAAGTACTCCCAGCATTCAAACAGAAACTTTAGTACAGCAGGAAGAGCCTTGTGAGGAAGAACCTGAAAAAGCACCATGTCATTCTGACTTTGCTATTGAAACTTTGGAGCTTGAAACTCAAGGAGAGGAGGTCAAAGAAATTCCTTTTGTAGCATCCACTCCAGCCAGTGTTGAACAATTCACTGAAAATGCCGAGGAGTGTGCTTTAAATCAGCACATCTTTAACAGTGACTTGGAGAAGAAAGAGGCAGAAATTATTAGCCCTAAAACAGCATTGTTACCATCTGACAGTGTGTTTATAGAAGAAAGGAACATCAAAGGAATTCTAGAAGAATCTCCATCTGAAGCAGATTTCTTTTCTGGAATTACACAGACTATGGTAGAAACTGCAGCTGAAGTAGAAAAACATGAAACTGTTTCAGAAATATCGCCATCAACTTGTATTGTGACGTTAGTACCGGGAATTTCCCCTGGGGATGAGAAGACAGTGGATAAAAAGAGTATTTCTGAAAAAAAAAGTAACATGGATGAAAAGGAGGAGAATGAATTTAATACTAAGGAAACCAGAATGGGTCTTCAAATAGGAACAGAGAAGGCTGAAAAGAATGAAGGTAGGATGGATGCAGAAAAGGTGGAAAAGATTATGGCAGCAGTGAAAGAAAAGTCTGCAGAAAACACTTTATTCAAGGCATACCCAAATAAAGGAGTAGGTCAGGCTAATAAGCCTGATGAAACTAGTAAAACTAGTATTCTGGCTGTATCAGATGTATCTAGCAGTAAACCAAGCATCAAGGCTATTATGGTCTCTTCTCCTAAGGCAAAAGCTACAGTTTCAAAAACTGAAAATCAGAAAAGTTTAACAAAATCTGTGCCCAGAGATCAAATAAATGCTGAAAAGAAACTTTCAGCCAAAGAATTTGGTCTGCTTAAACCTACAAGTGCCAGGTCAGGCTTGGCAGAAAGCAGCAGTAAATTCAAACCTACTCCGAGCAGTCTTACCAGAGGAGGCAGTGGAAAGATCTCAGCCCTGCAAGGCAAACTTTCTAAACTGGATTACAGGGACATAACAAAACAATCTCAGGAAACAGAGGCTAGACCTTCCATCATGAAACGGGATGACAGCAACAATAAGGTGAGGAGGGTAGGAAGAATGGCGCAGTGTGTCTTTGAAGTGCTTAGCTCCGCTGCTGTAGCTATGGAGTAGGAGATGTAATTTTGTTTCATACTTTCATCTCCTCACTCTACCCCAGAAGCTTCCATTTCCTTTTCTTAAATGATTCCATTGTTTAAGCCAGTAGACATTTAGAGTATTAAGCTCAAGTTCATAATTTATTGACAAGTTTGAAAAGCATTATTTGGATACAATTTGGAAACAACTGTGGTTTAAAAAAAAAGTCTGCTGTGAATCTCCTAAGGTGATTTACCACTCTGCTTCTGAATGGGAAACTGTTTCCTCTCTTAAATTGAAGCTTCCTTTGTCAGGTCACTGATTGCCTAACTAGACATTGTGGGACGAAAAGATCAGTAAAACTGAATTTTAACTACAACTTGTAGAGACTGTGCCTATACTGTTTAGTGACTGTTGACTTAGTTTTGTATACGTGTTAATTTGCATAATTGACTGTATTTGGGTAATGTTTACTGGGTTTTTTTTTTTTTTTTTTTTTAGAACATTAGTAATCTGGTTGTAAATTCTGTTTTTCTGTATTTCTTATTTACTATTTCAGACTTTGACTGAGCAAAACACTAAGAATCCTAAAAGCACTACTGGTAGAAGTTCCAAATCTAAAGAGGTAAAAAATGGATCACAGACCCTAACCCTTCTTTTTCATCTCCATAGTTCATCTATCTTACAACTTGTGCCTGCCTTAACAATGTTAGAGAGTAAGCATATAGAGCAAGGGATAGGAATGAGATGTTTCATTTTTAACTTATCTCTAATTCTACCATTAATTTACTTTTTGACCTTGAGCTAGTCTAAACACCTTGTGTTCTTGGGGTCGGGGGGGTGGGGGCGCAAAATGTTATACAGGGACAGAAAGAGAGTCTAGTAGGGAAATACCTCCAATCTCATATTGACAGGAATAGGTTGTAGACACAGAAAAAATTATATATGTAAAAGAGACTGACATTTGACTTGAGTCATCCTCATTTTGTTAAAACAGGTTATCCTTTTGGCTGTAATTGAGCCTTATGTGGATGGTCTCTTAAGATTTACTTTACTGGTACCAAGTTCCATTGTCAAACATATTTTATATTTAGTTGTTATTTTAGGTTTTTACCATTCGTAGAATTTTTTTTCAGTCATTTTACTTTTCTTATCTGGTAGGGGATAAATTTGGGCCTATGTCGTTGGGGCAAGGAGAAATGTTATTAGTTTTAAGCAGAAATAAGGATTATGGCTACTAAAGCAGAAGTAAGGATTACGGCTACTTCATTTTGCTTTGTTAACTTGATACTGCAATCGCTTGCAGATACTCTCCCTAGAAATTACAGGGTACATATTCTAATGTCGTTATTATATATAATAGCAGTTGATCATTGGTAACACACTAAGTGTATAGGAGCCCCAGTAGGAATTTATCTTCTTTACTATTGATAGCTTTGAAAAAATTACAGATACTGTTCTTTTCAAATACAGTTATATTAGGCATTGAGTCTTAGTAATAATTTTTTCATACAACTTTCTCAAAATGTAACCATTATATTTCTTTTATTATTATTATTATTACTATTATTATTACTATTATTATTACTATTTTGCAATGAAGTTTTGCTCCTGTCCCCCAGGCTGGAGTGCAAAGGCACGATCTCGGCTCACTGCAGTCTCTGCCTCCTGGGTTCAAGTGATTCTCCTGTCTCAGCCTTCCAAGTAGCTGGGATTACAGGCGCCTGCTACCACGCCCAGCTAATTTTTATATTCTTAGTAGAGACGGGGTTTGACCATGTTGGCCAGGCTGGTCTCAAACTCCTGACCTCAGGCGATCGGCCTCCCAAAGCGCTGGGATTACAGGCATGAGCCACCACGTCTGGCCTATATTTCTTAAAATATGTATTCTATATATAATTAATTAATGTGTAATCAGTATATACTGATAAATAGAACAGACTAGCTGTTTACTTTCTAACTATATTTGAGGTGCTTTTAGAAGTCCAGTAAGTCTCCTAGAACACTCATTAGATGTTTGACATATGGAACAGTACCTCCTTTGTATTGTCTGACAAATACTTTAAATGTATTTTTTATGTGTCATACTTCAAAACTCATCATTTAGGAAATGTAATCTTAATGAATTGAAGTAAAAGTGAAATTAGGTTGATATTGTTAGGATTTTACCTTTGGCTTATACTTTGTGAATTTATAGCTAAGTCATTTGTGGGGCTTTAAAAAAAAAAACTCTTAATTTTAGCCTTTAGGAAACCTAATTTGCACTGAAATTCTCCCACATGATCTTCATGCACATTTATTGTGACTATTTGGAATCTAACCAGTGGTCAAAATTTGTTTATAATACTATTATTTTTAACTTTCCAGCAGGAACCATTATTTCCATTTAATTTGGATGAATTTGTTACTGTGGATGAGGTTATAGAAGAAGTGAATCCTTCTCAAGCCAAGCAGAATCCACTAAAGGGAAAAAGGAAAGAAACTCTCAAAAATGTTCCTTTCTCTGAACTGAACTTAAAGAAGAAAAAGGGGAAAACTTCTGCCCCTCGTGGTGTTGAGGGAGAACTATCTTTTGTAACATTGGATGAGATTGGGGAAGAGGAAGATGCAGCTACACATCTAGCACAAGCTCTAGTCACTGTGGATGAAGTAATTGATGAAGAAGAACTAAATATGGAAGAAATGGTAAAAAATTCAAATTCACTTTTTACATTAGATGAATTAATTGACCAAGATGATTGCATTTCCCACAGTGAACCTAAAGATGTTACTGTTCTGTCAGTGGCTGAAGAACAAGATCTTCTCAAACAGGAACGCTTGGTAACTGTGGATGAAATTGGAGAAGTGGAAGAGCTACCTTTGAATGAGTCAGCAGACATAACTTTTGCCACTTTAAATACTAAAGGAAATGAAGGAGATACTGTAAGGGATTCCATTGGCTTCATTTCTTCTCAGATGCCCGAAGACCCTTCTACTTTAGTTACTGTAGATGAAATACAAGATGACAGCAGTGATTTGCATTTAGTGACTTTGGATGAAGTAACTGAAGAGGATGAAGACTCTCTGGCTGATTTTAACAGCCTTAAAGAAGAACTTAATTTTGTTACTGTTGATGAAGTTGGAGAGGAGGAAGATGGAGATGATTTAAAAGTTGAATTAGCACAAAGCAAAAATGAGCATGCCACAGATAAAAAAGGGAATAGAAAGAAGAGAGCTGTGGACACAAAAAAGACAAAACTTGAAGCCTTGTCCCAAGTGGGTCCAGTAAATGAGAATGTTATGGAAGAAGATCTAAAAACCATGATTGAAAGACACTTAACAGGTAGATAATTGGAAGGGGTAGTCTTTTTGTTTTATGAGGGGATTACATTTAAAATTAATTTTAAAATACATGTTGTGGCATTACCAATAATGTCACCCAGTATTGATATTAGAGGCCAACAGACAGTTAAAAGTCAACAATAAATTTTTCAAAGAAATGTGTACAAGTTTCACAGTTTTTTAAAGTTACA
Organism: Macaca fascicularis; assembly: GCF_037993035.2. Taxonomy (NCBI): domain Eukaryota; kingdom Metazoa; phylum Chordata; class Mammalia; order Primates; family Cercopithecidae; genus Macaca; species Macaca fascicularis. Next base: position 50,510,231 of record NC_088387.1, on the reverse strand, counting down.
CAGCAGAACTTGGTCCAGGTTATACTTCAAGAAAGGATGACAAAAAAACAGAAAACAAACTAAAGTAGCCAAATTAGAATTGAAATGAAAATGATATATTTGTATTGTGGGAAAAAGACAACTTTTGATAAATAGAAGAACATTTACATCAGATTGCCTCCCAGTTTTTGCTTAGACTTAGGATTAAGAACTATTTATAAAGGAACTATTTTATTTTAAAGTAATATGGTAATGATACAGAATAGTAGGGCAGCTCACTTTCCGAGCTTGAGGGAGATAAACATAATTTCCATTAAGAAAATCTTGAAGCCAAGTATTGTGGCTCACATCTGTAGTCTCAGCACTTTGGGAAGCCGAAGTGGGAGGATCGCTTGAGGCCAGGCGTGTGACACCAGTCTGGGCAGCCTAGCAAGACTCCATCTGTACAAAAAATTTAAAAATGAGCCAGGGACAGTGGCATGCGTCTGTGGTCCCAGCTGCTTTGGAGACTGAGGCGAGAGGATCACTTGAGCCCTGAAGGTCGAGGTTGTGACGAGCTATGGTTGTGCCACTGCACTCCAGCCTTGGTAACAGTGTGAGCCACTTTGTCTCCAAAAAGAAGAAGAAAAACCTGAAAGATTTAATTCAACTAAGAATAAAATACTAGGAAGGTCCCACAGGCTTATGGAACAAATTAGGAAAACAGACACCATGAGAAAAGAAGTTAGAAAAGCATAGTTATTTGGAAAATGATAACTGGGAACAAAAGGAAATGCTTAGATTAAACTGAGTATTTTAAAATAGAATTCTTCTATTTTATATTAGCAGTAGGCTTCCCACCCAGATTTGGGTATTTTTTGCAAAAATGTATAATGGTGATTCAGACAGTATAATATGTTTAATTTAAAGCAATTTAAAATCTGTTACTAGAGCAATAAATTAGGACTTTCTTTTTAAAGCTAAAACTCCAACCAAGAGAGTTAGAATTGGGAAAACTCTGCCATCAGAAAAAGCTGTTGTGACAGAACCAGCAAAAGGTGAAGAGGCCTTCCAGATGAGTGAAGGTAAAGCAGGATTGTTGGAATTACACAACACAAGAGAGTAGTTGAAGTTTTACAGATCTAGCTAAGAAGAAAAGTAGAAAATCAGTGGAATGGAGCAGGGGTGGGAAACGACAACTATAGTTATTAGATGTGGGTAAGATTTTGATCTTTGTAATGTAGAGAGAATGGATTATTGATATTAGAATGTGACAGATTAGAGGAAATGATCTTCGAAAGGTTTTCTGACCATGTTGCAGCATCAGAGAGAAATTATTTATTAACTGGCTATTATTTGTGGACCTTGCTATATGGATGCTTCTAAGCAGCCAGCCAATGAATTAAACAAGAAATCTTAATAGCATTTATAAAATTTAACTTGAAACAAATAAGGAAATGTCTAGTGAGAGATAATACTTTAGTCACTCAACCAGATATTTGTCATATTCATTGTATTGGGCATCATTCATAACAGTGTTAAAAAGGGTAGACGAAAGTACATAGCTCCTGCTCTCAAGGGGTTTATTGATTCAGAGAGGTTAAGCAAAAAATCAGCTTACCAGTATGATTTAAATAGAGCACTATAAGGATATCACTTTTACCATTCTTTTTGTAGCACCCTCATTGCCCTCTTTCTTTCCTATCCTGTCTTATCTAAAGAAAACTTACCAAGTATGATTTGGTCCAAGGAGTTAATTGAATTTGATTTCAGGTGGGCTGTCAGTGCTGCTCCCAATATATTAGAGGTCTCCTTCCTTTACTATTTCCTAACCAGATGTAAAAGTAGCTTTTTCCCCACTCTACATCACCTAGCCCGTTTCTCACTGGATGTCCTTGCTTTCGTTTTTATTTCCCAGAGTAAATCTAGGATCTCCCTTGTCTACCAACTTATATTTTGCTTTGTACACATAAAATTTGGCCAAGTTTTTCCCATTGAAAGAAATATCCCTTTGACCTTGAAATCTCTCTAGCTCTATCTTTCCTCCTTGCTTTTAGAGCAAAACATCTAGAAAGAACCACCTACTTTTACGTCTTAATTTCCCATTGAACTGGATGTATTTTGGTTTCTTTCTCCTGCCGCCTTCCTGAAAATGATGTTGATGACCCCCAATAGGTTGTTGTCAAACGTGATTTTTTAAAGTGTTTTCTTCTTAAGTTAGTCTTACTCGACTTTTCCACATGATTGGTTACTTTTGATTATACCCTCTCTTGAAGCTCTTTGCCAAGTCATAGTCAAGTGGGTATTCCTTCTTCCTTGTCTATTCTTTTCCATAACCAATCTTTGATAACCAAGCTATAGGTGGTAGTTCAGTAATTAGATTCTCGCATGATTTCACGAGGTCACTCCCAGACTTCAGAATTTCTGTGTGGTAGGGTAACTTTAGCAATCAGCTTGCTTAGAACTACCTCATTGCAACCAAGTAATATAAAAGGATGATTTAGTTACTGCTTACGTAACAGTATATTTCTGCTAATGAACAATATGTTTTGACAAAAGGACCCAGCTTAAGAAAAAGTCATTTTTCCACACAATTGTAAACCTAAATCATTTATTTTAATTTATTTTAATTATATAATTTTAATATATGTTATATATTATTAAGATAAATGTGCCTTTGGAGTGGCAGGAACAGATACGTTTGGAAAAGTTTATTACCCTGATGAAGAAATAAACAATTATAGAAAGAGATTGGAGGCAAGGAAACCAGATTATTTTAACCATCAAGTTAAGAAAAGGTTGATACCTTTTTCTTATTGACTGTAGGACTTGATCAGTAAAATGCGAGGAGTAAGAGTAAGTAATGATTTCAAAGTTCCTGGCCATCCCCTCAGGGAATACTAAAGAGTAGCCCAGATGTATGGAGGGAACACTGAACTTGAAGTCACAAAGTCTTCGTTCCACCCTGTGTCACTCACTAGCTATGCAACCTTGGGCATATCTGTTTATTACCTCTTTTGATTGTGCTTTCTCCATCTCTGAAGAAGTAGGGATGGGATAATAATGATTTGACCTGCCTATCTTACATGAGATAAAAGCTAAATGATTATATATGTAAAAGGGTTTTGTCAAGTATTAGGCAACAGTAAGGCATTTCAGCTACTGAGGTTAATCAGAATTGCTTGGAATCAGTCTTCATTTTTGTCTGTCCCCAAGATCATAGTATGCAGTCTGCTAACATTGAGTGCTGCTTACGTGTTACTCACTTTGGTGGGCTTTAACATTTATATTAATAATTTTACTTGTGATTCTAACAGGGGTCTTAGGCTATCAGTTTAGGCTCAATTTTCTAGGTTGGAAGGGCCTCAGTATTGGGCCATGGAATCAATTTCTGCTGGTACCCTTTTCCCTTAATCTCCACTCTGCTCACCTTAGCACTTTGCATATATAAGTTCTCTTGCCAGTAACGATAGGACTTGTATTAGTCTTTAAATTCTGCCTGGAACATATATAAATAAAATTTGCTGTTAGCTTTAGACTGTATTCCTAAATCCATTTGAATGGATTTACCCATTTATTCCTCACATTAAAGAATCTTGGAGAACATTGTGCAAAGAATGGCCAGATGGGATTAACCAAGGGAGGTTTTCTCTGAGTGTTAAGGTAAGAATTATCCAATGTTAACTTTACAAAGTCTGTAAATCTATTCTGAATAGCTTTTTTTCCTTGAAAAATTTTAGTTGATGAGGAATCTGGATTAAAGGATTCAGAACCAGAGCGAAAACGCAAGAAGACTGAAGACTCTTCTTCAGGCAAATCAGTGGCATCTGATGTCCCTGAGGGTAAAGTTAAAATGACATTTTTTTCTTACCTATATGAAATAAAAATTCAACACCATAGTGAGTATTCTGTTGTTCAGATGAGTAATTGGGTAACCTTGCCTGCACTGTCATTTAATAGTGGAAATTTGCATGTTTTACACAGTGGCATTTTTGAAGACAGCTTACTGGGCTGTTTTTACCTGAGAAGGATATTTTTACTGCACTCTTGAAATCTGGGATGCATCTCCTGTTTTATTCCTGGTACTTTCTTTGCCACTCTGGTGGTGAGAATTGAGTTATACTTGCCCAGGCAGAAAGTCACTCCAGTTAAGCAGAACATGCTGAAAGTCTTTGCTAGCCGACTTTGTTCATGGTCAGCTAAGGTGAGCTGAGGGGGACCTTATTCAGCCGGCATACTCCTCAATCAGACAGTTGCCCAACATTCTACCTCTTCTCTCTCTTTTATTTTAACGGGATTCCTAAAAGGTTTATTTTTATTGTATTTTATTTTGAGACAGGGTCTTACTCTGTCGCCCAGGCTGGAGTGCAGTGATGTGATCTCAGCTAACTCCCAGGCTCAAGCAGTCCTCTCACCTCAGCCTCCTGAGTAGCTGGGACTACAGTCATCTACCACCACACCTGGCTAATTTTTGTATTTTTGGTAGATACAGGGTTTCACCTTGTTGCTCAGGCTGCTCTCAAACCCCTGAGCTCAAGCAGTCTGCCTACCTTGGCCTCCCAAAGTGCTGGGATTACAGGCTGGAGCCACCTCAACTGTTAGGTTCTTTTTTTTTTTTTTTTTTTCTTGAGACAGAGTCTCACTCTGTTGCCCAGGCTGGAGTGCAGTGACGCAATCTTGGCTCACTGCAGGCTCCGCCTCCCGGGTTCATGCCGTTCTCCTGCGACAGCCTCCCGAGTAGCTGGGACTACAGGTGCCCGCCACCACGCCTGGCTAATTTTTTGTATTTTTAGTAGAAATGGGGTTTCACCATGTTAACCAGGATGGTCTCGCTCTCCTGACCTCGTGATCCGCCCGCCTCGGCCTCCCAAAGTGCTAGGATTACAGGCGTGAGCCACCGAACTGTTAGGTTCTTATGTAATGACTTGGTATTCTGAAGGATTATTGAACAGTTCTTTGTTATCTGAAGATTCTCCTTGGGAATCTATTCAACTTGGCATTATACCAAAGCAGTGGCATACTGCCTTTCCCTAGAGGCTCTGGAATATTATAGAATGTGTTAACGAAATAAAAACTTACGTTTTCTGATTAAAATTACTACTATTGATCCCTAAATTTATAGCAGTGTGTACTGTTCTTATATTTAAGTATATACTCTGCTTAATATTTTTGTCATGTTTAAATAAACTGATGAAGGCCCGTTGTGGTGGCTCACGCCTGTAATCCTAGCACTTTCGGAGTCCAAGGCAGGCAGATCCTATAGGGGAGGTCGGGAGTTCGAGACCAGCCTGGGCAACATGGTAAAAACCCATCTCTACTGAAAATACAAAATTAGCCGGGCGTGGTGGCGTGCACCTATAATCATAGCTACGTGGGAGGCTGAGACAGGAGAATCACTTGAACCCAGGAGGCAGAGGTTGCAGTGAGCTGAGATCGCACCACTGCACTCCAGCCTGGACGACAGAGTGAGACTTCGTCTCAAATAAATAAATAAAATAAATTGATGAACACAACTGGAGATTAATTATTGTTAATTTTCTTATTTTCTTATCCCCTAGAATTAGACTTTCTTGTACCTAAGGCTGGATTCTTCTGTCCAATTTGTTCCCTATTCTACTCAGGTGAAAAAGCAATGACAAATCACTGCAAGAGTACACGTCATAAGCAAAATACTGAGGTAATTTTTAAAATTCTTTAAATTTTAAAAATTTAAGAATTTTAAAAATCTTAAAAATTAAAATTTAAAAATATTGAGGTGTTGTTAATTGTCTTAGAATCAAATTATTTATCCACCCCAAACGTACATTTTCCCCCCCTTTAGGAGAATGTTTATGCCAGTTTATTCCTCTTAAGTCCTGTTTTCTCTTTCAGTGTACCTTGCCTGTAATTTCTAGTCTTTATTCCTTTTCCTTGAACAGCAACATTTGCCAGAGTAGATTCTGCAGATCACTAAGTCTCATATGACATTCCATTATTAAAGAAACTGCGTATTTTGATGACCTCTTCAGTCATGTAGACATTAGCACTTTATTAAAGTTTCTAAATTGTCTAGCCTAAATGAATCCGCTTAACTTCATGCAACTCATTTATTAAACTGATTTAATCACAAAACCTTTTAAATTGTACTCATCTTTAAGAAGTGTTACTCTAGAGAATCGTCATTAGCCATAATTGAAGTGGTGGTTCTAGTTCCTGCTGAATATTTGAGAATTTTGTACATCCTCTCTGTTGAATTTGTGGCACAGACACTCATCTAATGTTTGTTTATTGAGCTGTTCTATGCTGGATGCTTATTTAGTCTCCTCATCAACTTCATGAGGTAGATGCTATTATTTCAATTTTAAGGATGAGAAAACAGACTTAAGGAGGTTACGTATCTAAACCCAAGGGCACATAGCTAGTAAGTAGCAGACCTAGGATTTGAACTCAGCTCTATTTCATTCTAGGCCCAAGCTCTTATACATTGTGCTTTGCTACCTGTGTGCTTAACTTAGTTCGTCATGTCACTTTTCCATTTAAAACCTTCTAGTAGCTTCATATTGCACTTGGTCTAATATCCAAACTTCTTATTTTGGGTCTTTAAAGCCCTGCATGATCTGATTCTTTTCTACTTCTCTGAACTCAGTTTTTTTTTTTTTTTGCATTCTGTGTTTCAGCTTTTCTGGCTCTCTTTGTTCTGTTTGTCATACATGAGAGGCCCATTGCTGCCTTTGCACCTTTATATTGCTGTTGTTTTGCCCCCTGCCAGTCTTACTTGCATGGCCAGTTCTTCATGTTTTTTGTCTCAAATATCAGTTCCCCAGAAAGGTCTTTGCTTAAGAAAGACCTAGCTAAGTAGAACCCCCCAAAAAGTTCAACCTCAGTTACCTTGTTGCTGTGTCTTTAAAGTGCTTACCACCACCCCAAAACTATTTTATTTTTTTATTTTATTGTTTCTCTTCTCCCATGAGAGTGTAAGCTCTATGGTATAAAAGATCCTATCTGTCCTGTTGCCCACTGAATCCTCAGGCACCAAGCGTAATACCTGGTGTATCATAAACATCAAATGACTGATGAATGAAAGGAAGAAATGTTTATATAAGGCACTGTGTTTATAATACTTTGCAGGATCAGTTTCTTTTAAATTATAAATATACAGTAGATAAGTTTGCATACATAGCAAAATAATGTCTAATAAGTATTTTATATTGCAAATTGCTTTTAACAGAAATTCATGGCCAAGCAAAGAAAGGAAAAGGAGCAGAATGAGGCTGAAGAAAGAAGCTCTAGGTGATTGGGGGAAAGTGGAAAGAATTATACTAGAAATTTGTTTAGGGTCCAGTTGATTTGTGTATTTTTGTTATCATTTAATTTGTAATTTTCGTTTCAGAAGCAAATATTCGTGTTGTACAAATTTCTGATTGCCCTAAATGTAGAGAGACTGATGGGGAAAGTATGATGGGTTTGATTTTTATATCAAATCATCAGGCATGGAGAAATATCTTTTAGAAGTGTTAAAATAAATGTTCCTACTGTATATTTAAAATACCATCTGTGTTTGTGGCTGATTTTTTAAAGACTTGCTTGCCTCTTATTGCAGACAAAAGTTTTTCACTACAACTCCTGTGATTTGGGATGTTTGGGGATTCTTCATGTATCACTGGAAGTCATAGCATGACAGTATTTTACTTGGCTTCAACCATTCATGTATATCCAGGTCATAGGTTTCTTAAAATTCAGTTTTTTTCTGGATAAAATTAGATTACAGCATGTTTTCCCCAGATAGGTTTGAATGAAACTTTGCTTGATTTTTATATGTATTGGAAAGGTATTTTTTCTGTTTCTGGTAACACTTGCTGTTTCTGCCAGAACCCATTTAAGGTAACACCAAGCTGGTCATTTATTATTAGCTTGAATCCGCAGAGCAGCTATTACTTCTGTGGACCACCAGAGTAGCTTTTTAAACCATTTGAATTATAGTTGAATATGTTTATAAGAGGTTTTAAGGGCACAAAAAATAATTGAATGGCTAGCAGGTGATGGAAATAGCCCTATACTTTTAAGTTTTTAGATTGAGCCATTCTTCAGACATAGTCTGCTTACTTATAATTGTTTTAGTATTTGATGCCTCAAGATAGAGTACACCAATTAATAATACAAAGAGGATGAATGGAGGGGAACAACAACAACAAAACCCCTACTTTTTTTAGATCTCTTATTTCCATCACAGCACGAGAGAGACAACACAGTCAGCTTTGAAGGACTTGGAGAACAAAAGACAGCACCTCTTTGTCACCTCCTATGAAACTCACTGTTTTAAAACCTTATAGGTGAATCTGTCAAGAGTTTGTTGGAATTAAAACCTTATAGGTGAATACGGATAATCAGAGGGAGAAGAGCTGTTAAAAGATTGTAGAATAAGGTGCCTGTAAACTACAGAAACACAGTCATAGTGAATAAGAATCTTACTTTTAAAGAATCTTCCTTTCTCCTCAGCTTGCTTTTGGAACTTTTGCAACTAGGGAAGTTATAAACTTCTTTAATCTTGTCTGGATCAGTCTTTTGAAATTGGGATTCTAAATTAGAATGAGAGGAGGAGCTGCTAAAGTATAAAAATGGAAGGGGTGATTTTTGTGTTTTACCCTAGTGACCAATGTTGACCATTAATTATACATTATAAATAATGTTTTTCTCTGGGACTTTTTGCACTTAATGCTGGTAATTTTTATCACAGGGCTTCAAATACAAAAGATTTATATGAGGTTTTCAGAAAATAAACGTGCTCTTTGCATATAATTTTAGTATTGTTCTTGACATTTTCAGAAAAATCTGCCTCCTTTAGTCACACCACGCAAATGGAACATCATATAGTAGTTTCTGCTTATTAGTTGATTGAGGGATGTAACTAGGATTGCAGCTGACTTAATTTTCTTTTCTTTTTTTTTTTTTTTTTTTGAGACAGAGTTTCGCTCTTGTTGCCTAGGCTGGAGTGCAGTGGCGTGATCTTGGCCTACTGCAACCTGTACCTCCGGGGTTCAAGCAATTCTTCAGCCTCAGCCTCCCGAGTAGCTGGGCCTACATGTGTGTGCCATCACACCTGGCTAATTTTGTATTTTTTAATTTTTATTTCTTTTTAGTAGAGACGGGCTTTCTCCAGGTTGGTCAGGCTGGTCTTGAACTCAGCATCTAGACTCCAAGGCAAAAAAAGTTTACATTCATGATGCTCTCTATAAAAGTTTTTAGATTTTATTACCCTTTCTGGCATTAGAATGCTGTGGAAACTTGCCTCTCCAAACTTACTCGTTTTTAATTCTTCTTTAAAAAACATTTATAGGGGAGTCAGGTTTTTAAAACTTAAATTTTTAATTTTACTAATTTGTTATTTGATTGTGGAAAATGTCAAGCATATTAAGACAATAAGATAATTACCCTCATACACTAGTTTCAATAATTATCAACTGAAGGCCAGTTATGTTTGTGTGTGTGTATCTCCACTCCCAGCTCTCTTGTATTACTTTAAATCTCAGTATGTTTTACTCGTTAATTGTGTATTTCTAAAATGGATAAGGGTTCTTTTTAACATAACCAGTACCATTAAAAATCTCTCTTATTTTATAGTTTGGTTCAGATTTTCAGCTGTTTCATAAGTCTTTTTTTTTGTGGTGGTTGCTTTACTAAGTCTGAATCCAGATTCAGATAAGATCCATACATTGTGACTGGCTGGTAGGTCTTTTAAATTATACCATTTTGAATATATAGGTTCTTCCCTCCCTCCCTCCCTCCTTACCTTCTTCCCTCCTTGTAATTTATTTGATATAGAAACTAGATTCTTGACTCTGCCAAGCAGTGCTGCTCCAGATGTCTTTGGACCCAGTGCAGTGCCAGATCAGAAACTGTAGTACTAGTTTATGATTACTTAAGTACGGAAATTGAGAGTTTCTAGAAACATTTTGACAGTGATTTTATATTCGTTTATTGAATCTTACAATTAAAAAAAATGGAGTTTGTATGTTTTTGTGGGGCTTTTTAAATTTTTGTCTTTTTTTTTTTTTTGGTACTTTACAGAATAATTGGTCTATAGTTAATTGAAAATTAGGGAGAAAAAGAAAACTGATGAAGCACATAGTTTGAGAAGCACTGTTGACAGATTTCCCCAGGTCTGACTTTGTTGCTTGCAACCATGTAGTACCTTTAATGTGTCCCTTGCCCTCTCCGTAGCTTATAAATTGGTGAGTGAATATAGACACTTGATTAGAGTTTGTTTTTTTCTTTCTTTCTTTTTGATAAGACTACTTTAGGCAGTGATGTGGTCTTCCTGATAGGAGGCGCAAACGGATTGCCTTCTTTGGGTTTGAGTAGCAGCTGATGCTTAGTTTTGATCCACTTATTCATTAGGGGTTGCAAAATAATGATATCTTAATTCTATATCCCTGTTTCATGTGTAAGCAGGAATATTTCTCTGCAAGGAGAAACTCTCCCTCATCTGCTCTTTGGCTACTTAGTGGTACGGTTTGTGTAAGAAACACACAGATATGGGATGTTTTTCCTTTACTTACCTGTTTTTTTCAGAATGAGTTGATTCTTTGGCATCCACCAACTGTGATAAATTTTTTTCTTAAGCATTAGTATGAACTTGTGAATTTTAACATACTTGATGTTTGAAACCTCTGCAGTATTAGTGTTATTGATCCTCATACGTCCCACATTTGATTTGATTCCTCATTTCTACTAGTAGTTACCTGTATGTCAAGATGTTTCAGGCTCACTTCTCCAGACCTGGGGTCAGCTATTTCTCTAAAGAACAGTGGCTAATTAGGGGTGTTCATTGCTTCTGGGCTGGTTATTACTTTCCCATAGATGGAACTTGAAGTGTATGTTTTGTTTTCTAGACCAGGGTTCTCACTCTGTTGCCCAGGCTGGAGTGCAGTGGCACAATCCTGGCTCACTGTAGCCTCAGCCTTCCGGGTTCAAGTGATTTCTCGTGCCTCAACCTCCCAAGTAGCTGGGACTACAGGCATGTGCTACCACACCTGGCTAGTTGTATTTTTAGTAGAGACAGGGTTTCACCATGTTGCTCAGGCTGGTCTCGAACCCCTGGCCTCAAGTGATCTGCCCGCTTTGGCCTCTCAATGCATCTGTTTTGTTTTTAAGTGAAAATTCATCATTATTTTACTGATTCTTCTGGTTCAAATTCATAACCTCTTCTATCTTAAATATAGGTCTTCTTTGTCCTGTGTCAGGTATTACAATTCTCCAGGACATCAGGATGATAGACATAAACTGTCACAGAATTGCTTAGCTTTTATCTCACCTTACATGCGTCACAGTCACAATAACAATGCCAAGACCTTAACCAACAATGTGATTATTGAAAACAGTTAAAAAAAATTTTTCTGTTTTACTTTTGTTTTGTCCTTAGGGAATACATCATTAAGAATATACATTCAAATAGGGGAAGTCTCAAAGGAATTTTGTGTGTGTAGAACGGGGTACGTACTAACTAGGTGTATATATTTGTGGGTTACATGTGATACTTTGATACAGGCATGTAATGTGTGATGATCACATCAGGGTAAATTGGGCATCCATCACCTCAAGCATTTGTCCTTTGTGTTTCAGACAGTCCAGTTATGCTCTTCAAATTATTTTTAAATGTACAATTAAAAAAATTTTTTTTTAAGCAAGGTCTCATTCTGTCACCCAGGCTGGAGTGCAGTGACACTATCTCAGCTCACAATAGCCTCAACCTCCCTGGGCTTAGGTGATCCTCCCACCTCAGCCTCTAGAGCAGCTGGGACTACAGGTTCATGCCACCATGCTCAGCTAATTTTTGTATTTTTTTGTAGAGATGGGATTTTGACATGTTGGCCAGGCTTGTCTTGAACTCCTGGCCTCAAGTGATCTGCCTACCTTGGCCTCCCAAAGTGCTGGGATGACAGGTGTGAGCCATTGCACTCAGCCTTATTTATTCTTTCTATTGTTTGTACCCATTAACTATCCCCCTTCTACCCCGACTACTTTTCCCAGCCTGTGGTAACCATCTTCCTACTTTCTGTCACCATGAGTTCAATTGTTTTCATTTTTTAACTCCTACAAGTAAGTGAGAACATACGATGTTTGTCTTTCTGAAAGTGGCTTATTTGACTTAACATAATGACCTCCAGTTCTTCCTGTGTATTGCAAATGACAGGATCTCATTCTCTTTTTTGTGGTTGAATGATACTCCATTGTATATATTGAACCATTTCTTAATCCATTCATCTGTTGGTGGACACTTAGATTGCTTCTAAATCTCGGCTATTTTGTATAGTGCTGCAACAAATGTAGAAGTGCAGATGTATCTTCAATTTACTGATTTCCTTTCTTTTGGGTATATACCTAGGAGTGGGATTGCTGGATTGTAGGATAGCTGTGTTTTTAGTTTTTTGAGGAACCTCCAAACCGTTCTCCTTAGCGGTTATACTGATTTACATTCCCACCAACAGTGTACAAGTGTTCCTTTTTCTCAACATCTTCGGCTGCATTTGTTGTCGCCTGTCATAGATAAAAGCCATTTTAACTGGGGTGAGATGATACCTCATTGCAGTTTTGATTTGCATTTCTCTGATGATCAGTGATTTTGAGCACCTTTTCATACATCTGTTTGCCATTTGTATGTCTTTTGAGAAATGTCTATTCAGATCTTTTGCCCATTATTTTTATTGAATTATTAGATATATATATTTTTTTTCTCGTAGAGTAGTTTGAGCTCCTTATATCTTCTGGTTATTAATCCTTTGTCAGATGGATGGTTTGCAGATGTTTTCTCCCATTCTGTGGGTTGTCTCTTCGTTAATTGTTTCCTTCACTTTGCAAAAGCTTTTTAACTTAATGTGATCCTATTTATTCATGTTTGCTTTGGTTGCTTGTGCTTGTGCAGTCTTTGCCACAAGAAGTCTTTGCCCACTCCAGTGTCCTGGAGAGTTTCTCCAGTGTTTTCTTGTAGTAGTTGCGTAGTGTGAGGTCCTAGATTTAAATCTTTAATCTATTTTGATTTTTTATATGGGGAAAGTTGGGGGCCTAGTTTTATTTTTCTGCATATGGATATTCAGTTTCCTCAGCACCATTTTTGAAGAGACCATCATTTCCTGAAGGTATGTTATTGGAACCTGTGTGAAAATGAATTTACTATCTGTGCTCTCTATTCTGTTCACTGGTCTGTGTGTCTGTTTTTATGCCAGTACCATGCCATTTTTGTTACTATAGCTCTATAGTATAACATGATGTCAGGTAATGTGATTCCTCTGGTTTAGTTCTTTTTGCTTAGGAGAGCTTTGCCTATTCTGGTTCTTTTGTTGTGGTTCTGTATAAATTTTAAGATTGTTTTTTCATATGTGAAGAATATTACTGGTATTTTGATAGGGGTTGCATTGAATCTGCAGATTGGGTAGCATGAACACTGTAAAAATATATGAACACTTTAACAATAGTGATTTTTCTAATCCATGAACATGGATTATCTTTATTTTGTGTGTGCTCTTCAGTTTCTTGCATCAGTGTTTTATAGTTTCATTGCAGTGATCTTTGGCTTTTTTGGTTAATTCCTAGGTATTTTATTTTGTAGCTATTGTAAATGGAATTACTTTCTTGATTTCTCAAAGGAAATTTATAAAACATAGAATTTAATGAAAATGAAAACAGAATAAATTAAACTCTGAGATGCATCTAATGAAATGCTGGGAGGGAAATAATATAGCACTAAGAGCTTAAATTATAAAGAAAGATCTCAAATCAGTAATCTAAGTTTCTGCTTCAAGATACTAGAAAAGTTAGAATGAACTAAATCCAAAGCAAACAGAAGCAAGGAAATGATAGAGCAGAAATTAATGAAATTGTAAACAGGAAAACAATAGAGAAAAATCAGTGAAACAAAAAGCTGGTCCTTCAAAAATAATAAAATTGATAAATCTACAAGATTGACTAAGAAAAAAAACACCCAAACCACTAATATGAATGAAATAGAAAAGATCATAACAGATCCTGCAGCCATGAGAACAAAAGGAGTACTGTGAGCAACTCTACTCAAATACAACTTGGAAGAAATGGACAAATTCCTCAAAAATCAGAAAGTACTAAAATTTAGCCAAGATGAAATAGAGAACATGAGTAATTCTGAAACCATTAAAGATACTGAACTTGTACTGAGAGCATCCATGAAAAAGATAACCTGCAAGTCCTGATGGTTTCACTGGAGAATTTTAGTGAACATTCAAAAGAAGGATTGATTTTGTACAACCTCTTCCAAAGAAAATAGAAGAGGGAACACTTCTCAACACCCTTTTTTTTTGGAGACAGAGTCTCACTCTGTTATCTAGGCTGGAGTGCAGTGGCACAATCTCAGCTTACTGCACCTGTGCCTCCTAGGTTCAAGTGATTCTCCTGCCTCAGCCTCCCGAGTAGCTGGGATTACATTTTATGAGGAACTTATTTCAGGCATGCACGACTGGTTCAATACTGGAAAGTCCGTTTAATTCATTGTATCAATAGGCTAAAGAAGAAAAAAATGAGTGTATCAATTCATTTAGAAAAGGCATTTGATATGAAAATCAGCACTTACTCATCATTCTCAGTAGATCATAAACAAAGGAACTTCCTCAGTTTTATAAAGAGGATCTACAGAAACAAAATCTGGCATCATACTTAATGTTGAAAATGTGTGTTCCCTCTAGGATTAGGAACAACGAAAGGATGTTCATTCCTGCCATCGTTAGGCAACAAACTTAGTACTGCAGTTTTCCAGCCACTGCAATTCTAGGCAAGAAAAAGAAAAGGCATGTAGATGAGAAATTTAATGAAACTGTCTCTATTTGCAGATACATGACTGTCTACCCAGAAAACTTCAAGGAATGTGTAATAAAACTTTTAGAATCAATGAGTAAGGTTGAAGGACACAACATCAATAGACAGCAGTCATTTATATTTTCTGCGTACTGACAGCAAACAAGTAGAAACCAAAATAGCAAGTGAAGTACATTTACATTTGCACCAAAGAAAATTACTTAGGTATAAATGTATCAAAACATTTGTAGGATCTATATGATGAAAATTATAAAAGGCTGATGAAAGAAATTAAAGAAAACCTGAATAAGGTGATTTATCATGTTCATGGATTGGAAGACTTAATATCGATGTTACCTCTCCCTAAGTTGTTCTATTGGTTTAAGGCAATTTCTACCAAAATCCAATCAAAATTTTTTGTAGGCACAGTCTTATTCTAAAGATTATATGGAAAAGGAAAGATTATGCAAATAGCTAAAACAGTTTTGAAAAAGAAGAATAAAACGGAAGGAATCTCTTTCTGATGCAGATGCTTATTACACAGGTCCTGTAATCAAGAGTGTGCTGTATTGGCAGAGAGAAGGAGACATAGATTGATAGAATGGCGTAGAAAACCTCGAAATAAATCTACACAAATACACCTAGTTATTTACACAGAAGCAAAAGCAATTCAGCAGATGAGGAGAGCCTTTTCAACAAATGATGCTGGAGCAATTAGACATCCATCAGCTGAAAATGTACCTTGATCTAAACCTCACACCTTATATTAAAACTAAAAAACTCAAAATTATATATTTAAAGTTATAAAAACTCAAGGGACCATAGGTTTAAAGGTAAAACATAACACTATAAAACTTAAAGAAAATAAGAGAAATTCTTTAGGACCTAAGATTGGGCAAAGAGTACTTAGACTTGACATCAAAAGCACAGTTTATAAGAGGAAAAATGGATAAATCTGATTTCATCAAAATTTTTGTTCTGTGAAAGACAAATTATAGACTAACAGGAAATATTTGCAAGTCATAAATCCAACAAAGGCTCTTACCTGGAATACATAAAAAAGTCTCAAAACTTAACGTTTAAAAATTATCCAATTAGAAAATCAGCAAAAGAGATATTTCACTAAAGAGGATATACAGATACACAACACCTGAAAAAAGTGTCAAATATCAGTAGCTGTTAGAGACATATAAATTAAAACCACAATGAGATAACACTACGCATCTATAAGGATGGCTAACATGAAAAATAGGATAACACCAAGTGCTGAAAAGGATGAAGTTGAAACTAGATCACTTATACAATGCTGATGAGATTATAAAATGGTGCAGCCACTCTGGCAAGTAACCGTATGACCAAGCACTTACACACTTGAACATTTATCCCGTAGAAATAAAGACCCATTTTCACATAGAATGTATACAAGAATTTTTACATAAATCTTCATAGCAGCTTTATTCATAGTAGTTTCGAACTGGAAACTATCTAAATATCCTTCAATGTGTCAATGGTTAAGTAAACCGTGGGTACATCCATACCATAAAATACTATTTAACAGGTTTTGTTTGTTTTTAAGGAGAGCTATTGGCCAGTATTGATAGCATGCAGCAACTTGACCCTCAAAGAAATTACGTTGAGTGGAAAAGGCTCATATCAAAATGATAAATGCCACATGATTTCATTTATGTATCATTCATAAAATAACAAAGGTGAAGAACAGATTACTTAATGCCAGGTATTTGGAATGAGAGGATCATAGAAGGGTACTAGGAAGGAATCTTGTGATAGTGAAGTTGTCTTGATGATGGTGGTGATTATGCAAAGCTGCACATGACAAAATTACATAGAGCCATATACACGAAAATTAGCGCATGTGTAACTGGTGAAATCTAAAGAAGTTTTATGAATTGTACCAGTGCTATCTGTTGATTTGGATATTGTACTATAGTTGTTTAAGATGTTAACCTTGGGGGGGATGGAGATAGGTAGCACAGGGCTTCCCTGCATACTTCTTTGCAACCTCCTATGAATCTATAATTATTTCAAAAGAAAAAGTTAATTGGATTCTGGGATTGGGTTGGTCGTATATTCAAGGAGTGCATTGATAACCTCTTTGTCAGGGGTGAATGGGATATAGTAATCGGTGATGTGCAGTGTCCTCACAGTTATTCAGATTATTGCCAATAGCATCATGGAGTGAAGTGCAGGTAGAGGAAAAGGCATTGGGAGATGAAGTGTCTGAGGCACTTAAGTCACTATGACAACAATAATGATTATTAAAACTGAGGTCACCTGTTTCTTATAGCCCTCTTAAGCATATTTTGGGAATAAGAGAAATAAGAAGTTAAGAGCATACAATTAAGACAGGCACGGAGGGCCAGGCGCGGTGGCTCAAGCCTGTCATCCCAGCACTTTGGGAGGCCGAGACGGGCGGATCACGAGGTCAGGAGATCGAGACCATCCTGGCTAACACAGTGAAACCCTGTCTTTACTAAAAACATACAAAAAAATAGCCGGGCGAGGTGGCGGGCGCCTGTAGTCCCAGCTACTCGGGAGGCTGAGGCAGGAGAATGGCGTAAACCCGGGAGGCGGAGCTTGCAGTGAGCTGAGATCCGGCCACTGCACTCCAGCCCGGGCAACAGCGTGAGACTCCGTCTCAAAAAAAAAAAAAAAAAAGGCACAGAGAACCAGAAGACCTCCATGGTAGCTTTGAAGGAGTCCCTCATCTCTTGGAATCACAGAGCAGGTAAGGGTGAGGAGCCTCTGATATGACACATTCTTCTACCACCTACCTGGTAACAGGCTGACTATATTCAGTCTCTTTTGTCATGGAGGGTACAATGCTTTGACCTCACAGGAGATACTATGGATATGGATTTGCCTTCCCTGAACTCAGGGCTTCTGATGGTACACTGTAGATTTATGGATGGACTTCTCCATCACCATGGAATACCATCCAACTTCATTTTAACAAGGAGATGCATTTTTTTGGTAAATGGGCATGTGGGCAATGGGCCCATGCATGCAGACTTGAGAAGTTTTACCATACAGTCCATCACCCAGAAGCAGCTGGCTTGTTAGATGGAATGAGCTGCTAAAGACTGGTTATGGCACAAGTTGGAGACAGCATTGTTGCAGGAAGTCAGGTACCCTGAACGGAGGGACCGACTGGAGCTGCAGCAGAGGAACATAAATTGTGAAGATTTCATGGACATTTAGCAGTTCCTAAAATTAATGCTTTATAATTTCTTATGCTTGTCTTTACTGCAGTCTCTGAACATAAATTGTGAAGATTTCATGGACATTTATCGGTTCCCAAATAATAGTCATAATTTCCTATGCCTGTCTTTAATCTCTTAATCCTGTTATCTTTGTAAGCTGAGAATGTACGTCACCTCAGGACCGCTATTGTACAAATTGATTGTAGAACATGTATGCTTGAACAATATGAAATCTGATTGTAAAACATGGGTGTTTGAACAATATGAAATCAGTGCACCTTGAAAACAAACAGAATAACAGCAATTTTAAGGAACAAGGGAAGATAACCATAAGGTCTGCTGACTGCCTGTGGGGTTGGGCAGAATAGAGCCATATTTTTCTTCTTGCAGAGAGCCTATAAATGGATGTGCAAGTAGGAGAGATATCACTAAATTCTCCTAGCAAGGAATATTAAATATCAAGACCCTAGGAAAAGAATTGCATTCCTGGGGGAGGTCTATAAATGGTTGCTCTGGGAGTGCCTCTCTTAGGTGGTTGAGATAAGGACTGAAATACGCCCTGGTCTCCTGCAGTACCCTCAGGCTTATTAGGGTGGGGAAATACCACCCTGGTGAATTTGAGAGACCGGTTCTCTGCTCTCGAACCCTGTTTTCTGTTGTGTAAGATATTTATCGAGACAATATGTGTATAGCCGAACATAGACCCTCATCAGTAATTCTAATTTTGCCCTTACCTTGTGATCTTTGCTTTGCCTTTTGCCTTATGATCTTTATTGGCCTCAGAAGCATGTGAACTTTGTTCTTCTTTTTTGCCTTTTGAAGCATGTGATCTTTGTGACCTACTCCCTGTTCATACACCCACCCCCCCTTTTGAAATCCCTAATAAAAACTTGCTGGTTTTGCGGCTCAGGGGGCATCATGGTCCTACTGATATGTGAGGTCACCCCTGGAGACCCAGCTGTTTAATTCCTCTCTTTGTACTCTTTATGTCTCAGCTGGCCAACATTTAGGGAAAATAGAACCTATGTTGAAATATTGGGGGTGGGTTCCCCCAATACAGCATCCTAAGAAATGTAGCTGTTGTCCTATGGAAACTTCATGTGCCTTAAAATAGAGGCCAACACATGTTGCTGTCTCTCCCATGGCTAGAACTTACAGGTTTAGGAACCAAGAAGTTGAGGTGAGAGTGCCTCCTCTCCCTATTAGACTTACTGACCCACTTGTAGGATTTTAGTTCCCGTCTCTGTGATCTTGGCCTCAGTGTTTTTGGAAGCCCAGGTGCCCAAGAGAGGAATTCATATACCAAGAAATAAGAACATGACTCTAATGAATTGGGAGCCAAGACTGCCCTCTCACCTTTTGGAGTTCCTCATGCCAGTAAACGAATAGGAAAAGGATCACTGTGCGTAATGGGAATGATTGATCTGTTTGCCAGGGGGAAATTGAATTGCTGCTACACAGTGGGGACAAGAACTGTTCAGAACCCAGGAGATTAATGGGAGCGCCCCTTAGGTCTCTCCTGCCCGATAGTCCTGGTCAGTGGAAAACTGACAATCCAGTAAAGATAATCCCACCAAGGACTCCAGTCTGCCTAGCCTTCATGCTGGCAGAGGGTGAGAGAAACATGAGTGGAAAGATTTAACTCAGATTACCAACATAGGCCTTGCCACCAGCTACAGAAGTGGAGACTATAGCAGCTTTGTGTGGTGATTGTTGTTTTTAATCTCATTCCCCTCCATTATATGCTGGATGGCACAAACTCAGGATGCTCTGACAAGTACCCATCCTAAAACCACTGAGGAGGGTTGAATATGGGTAAAGATTGACCTCAGAGCCAAGCTATAGGCTTAAAGGGGATCACCTTGGAGGGGAAGGTATTCTTAAATGTCAGGATCTGATTTCTGGATCAGACAACTGGGTAATGCTTGGGCAAGGGAGCACAGCTACAAACTCAGGATGCTCTGACAAGTACCCATCCTAAAACCACTGAGGAGGGTTGAATATGGGTAAAGATTGACCTCAGAGCCAAGCTATAGGCTTAAAGGGGATCACCTTGGAGGGGAAGGTATTCTTAAATGTCAGGATCTGATTTCTGGATCAGACAACTGGGTAATGCTTGGGCAAGGGAGCACAGCTACTGTGAAGGACTGGCTGAGTATTAAAGACTGTACCCTGCTTTATCCTGTGGTCTAAGCAGGACGTTTATAAAGCTCAGTTCTGTTTTTCTCAAGCTGAATAATGAAGAACCTCAAGAAGTGTTCCTCAGCTGGCTCTGTAAAAAAGAAAGCTGTTAGGAAGGCCAGGGATTTGCTAGTGTCAACGAATTACGTGGGCTCCCTGAGTTTTGGAGAGCCTGGTTAATAGGGCATGTTGTGGAAAGACAGAGCCCCACCAAAGTAGCAGGGTTTGGGCCTAGAAACCCGTACATGGCTCTGGCAGCATTCATCCCAAAGATAATTCTCCCCAAGTTTCCTGCTGCATCTGCTTCTCCAAGTTCTTCCTTGTTCGTCAGGATTAGGCTCTAAGAGGTCCCTTCTCTCAGTTCACCTTCTTAGAGATGGAATTGTCCCTAAAGTAAGTCGACATTACCAGATGCATATATTTGAGCTAATGTAACTTCCCCAAATGTCCAGAGAGTGGAAGTCTCTCACCACCTCAGCTTGCCCATGCACCTCCATTGATCATACTCTTCAGATTATCTCTCCTTGTCCTCAACTAGAGACTCTCTTGCATGAGTCTTGGTAAGGATTTCCATGCAGGCATATGTCTTCTTGATCTGCAGAACTCTCTTTCCCCTGGTAGTAACTCTTCTTTGAACAAGAAGTATCTTTCACCATTTTCAATACCTCTGTTGTTAAAACCTCAAATGATTCCAACATTTTATAGATGTCAGAGATCATAAACATTATTTGTGGCTTCATTTCTAAAGTTTTAATCCTATAAAATACTAGTCACACATTCCAATAATAGTAATATTAGCTAATATTTAACACCATAATGTATGTTAAGCATTTCTTTTATGAGGCAGGCATTTCTATAGTTCTCATTTTACAGATAAAGAAACCAAGCCGGGAAGGTAAGATCACTTGCCCAAGGCCATACGGCTAGTAGGTAAAGAAAGCTAAGATGTGAATCCACGTGGTCTGACTCTAGCGTCATCTTTTTACACTGCTGTCATTGTTCTTGTCTTGTCCTACTGGTCTTACAGTTTTTAGCTGAATATTACCTTTCCACTGTCTTTCCCCCTGCCTCCCGAGTCCTCCTTTTTTCACTTAAAGCCAATTTTCAGACAGTCTTCTCAATCATTGTGAAATGTACTCCATCCAGATTCAAGAGTGTATTCATCTGGCATTTTAGGTTATGATCCAAAGAGCTGAAGTCTATTCTTTGACACAACCTAAGTCAGTGGTTCCTGGTTTTTGGTCTGCATAAGAATAAGTGAGAACTTTTAAAAGCCAGATTCCTGGGCCATTCCCAGATTTTGATTGAGTAGGTCTGGGAGTGGAGGGGGACCCAGGTGTCTCCATTTTTTACAAGAAGATTCTGATGGAGGAGACCTTTAGATTCATAGTACTTTAAGAAACACTAGGCCAGTTGCAGTGGCTCACATCTGTAATCCCAGCACTTGAGAAGCCGAGGCAGGATTGCTTGAGCCCAGGAGTTCAAGACCAGCCTGGGCAATATGGCGAAACCCTGTCTCTATAAAAAACAACAACAAAAAAAAACACTAAGTCAAATATTCACTTCTCTTGGTGCCCCTTTTCCAAAGTCCTGGCCGTCAGCCAAGAGGAAAACAAAGTGAGACATTTGTTGCCCTCTTAACTCCTAAAGATGTTCTTTAGGCCTTTTCTGGTGATGTCTTCCCATGAATCAACAGGAGTCCTTTGGGGTGTGAGCTGCAGAAAGCTTTCTGGCCCCTCTTTTCCCTGAGACATGCAATAGGGACACTCAAACCTGCTCTTTTTGCCTGCATCAGCTCTGCCCGTGCCTTCATTTTGTACCCTTGCCAGGAACCAGCCATCACCAATACCTGACTCTTCTCACTGCTGGAGCCTAGAACAGGTTTCCTCACATTTGCTAGGATTGCTGCATCCTGTGGGATGTTGTGGCCTCTTCCAGAAGATGAGATAACCCTACTTTGGGAAGAAGTTAAACTCCTGTTCCTTAGTCTTATTGCCCTCACTTCTCAGGTTTGGATCTCCCTCACTTCTCAGAAGCCTTCTGTGTGTGTATTAATCAGGGTTCTACAGAGGAGCAACCAATAGGAGGTGTATGTGTACAGAGAGAGTAAAATGAAGCAGAAACAGAGTAAATAAATCTCTATTTGTTACGGGATTTGACTCATGCTATTATGGAAGCCAAGAAGTCCTACAATATGCCATTTGCGTGTTGGAGAATCAGAAAAGGTCACACGTTGGGAATGGAGGTGGGGTGGCCACCAGGAGCTCAGCTGTGATGTCCAAAAGCAGGAGATGAATGTCCCAGCTCAAGAAGAAAGAGTGGCTCTTCTAACAATCACTGTGTGTGTAGGCTTTCCCTCATGCTCTCTAGAGACTCCTCACCTTCTGAACTAAATCCAAAAGGAAAACTGTGCACACAGGCTGACCTGTTCACATTAGTCCCAGAGCTGTGCTCTTGCAGCTCAGGAGATAGGCTGCTCTTCACACCCTGCACAAGGGGAATGAGGGCTTTCAGGAAACCCCTGCACCTTCATGCTGAGCTCACTCCTTTCCATTGTGTCAGCAGCCATGCCTGAACAGAAAATAGTTTCTATTTATTGTTTACTGTTTATTATGGTAGATTCTTGGGAAATTGAAACTCTCTGAGACTACCATGAGTTTTTCTTCTTAGGGGAAGCAGATGAGATGACCAGGCTGTTACCAGGGTCTATGGTTCTTAGCAAGCTTTGCAAGGATCTGTGGTTTTGGCAGAAGACAGAGAACGTAGAAATAATGTAGTGTGTTCACATTACTTCTTTGGTGAAAAATCTCTTCTGTTTTTTTTTTGTTGTTGTTGTTTGTTTTTTTCTATTTTCTGTTGGAAAATAGTATCAAACTTGTCCCTTAGTTTCTCAGTGAAATTGGAGAGCCACCTCCCTCCCCTTTGTTTCTGTCCTGAAACAGTAAAGTAGTAAAAGTGGCCTGAAAACCAGCCCTCTTTAACAGGTTGGTTGTGTTGACAAAGCCTTGGTGTGTTCGTTTCCTGTGGCTGCTCTAACCAATTGTCACAACCATGGTGGCTTAAAAACAAATTTATTATCACAGTTTGGCAGGCCAGAAACTCAAGATCAAAGTGTCACCAGGGCCACAAGAACTTGTTCTTTTATAGCAAGAAACAGAACTGTGCTTCATGCTCAGGAGTTGGAGGTTGCAGTGAGCTATTTTGCCACTGTGCTCCAGCCTGGGTGACAGAGGGAGACTGTCTCTAAAAAAAATAAAAAGAATTGTGCTTCAAGTTACCCTAAGTAAAATGTGCAACAACTCACTATAAAGACACTGGACATGTTGGTCTGGATCCCTGGCTGCTAGCTACAGCAGCCAAGCCTAGATATCTGAAACAAGAGAGGATTTCAGAAGAGCTCTGGGGGGCTCACAGAATGGAGGGAGGTTGGAGAACTTGGCTTTGGTTATGGACAGGACTTGGACAGCAGGCGCCATACCTGGTCATTTGCTGTCACATGGCAGCTGCCATGTCTGACTTCCTGAAGCTCAAGAACTTGTCTCAAGTCTTGGGAGAGAGCATCCAACTGTCTGAGCCTGGGCCACACTGCCCAGTGACACAGAGAGGGAGGCCCTAGCTCTGAAGCTTCCAGAAAAAAGGCAGGCACGTCTGCCCACCAAGACCACTCATGAGGGGTGGGAAAAGGATGTTTTAGGAAGAGGGAGATTAAAAGCTGGAAGCCAGAAAGGACAAATATCCATGACAAGAGGTATTTCAGCACTCACAGGCAGGGAAACTCAAGGAATGAGAGCCAGGAACAACAACCAGAAGGCTCTCTTTCTGGGTCTTGATTTCCCCACCTCGCCCCCTACATGTGATCTCTTTTTCTCTGACTGTGGAACTTTCTCCACTTCTCCATGCACGGGGCCCCCTCTGAACCTCCCATTTTATTCATCTCAGCTCCAGCCACACAGAAGCTAGCTTCTCTCAGTCCCAATTCCACATTTTTGGGAGATAATGTGATTGATTCAGGTTGGGTAGTCTCAGAGAAAGTGGTTTTTTTAAATAGAGAAGATACCCCAAATGTGTCCTACAATTTGGGGGCAGACATGCTCACTAGAGGTTTATTGCTGCACAGACAGAAAAAGTTTGAAGACAGCCTTCTGTATGAATAAAGTAGTGAAGTTGCGAGGAAGGTGTTTAACCTATAAGGAAAACTGGCTCTTTTCAAATCACTGTAGCCACACCATATTTGCAAGCAGCTAGCCACTTCTTAGGTCCAATTTTAGCTCTGCCACAGAGCAGGTTCATGTTACTTTATACATCTGAATAGAGCCAAACTGTACTTCTTCAAAAATAGACCATAATTTGGGCTTTCCCTACATCAACAGGGCCTCCTGCCCTTCTTCCCAAAGCAGTTAAATTTTACTCCCTCCTTGGTATCTTTCTCTAAAACTTGAATCTGAAAAGTGCTTGCCACAGAGAAGGTACCAATAAATGTTGGTAAATGAATGAATGAATGAGTCAATCAATTACCACATCCAAGCCAAAGCTGTTTTCTCCAGCAACACATAATGGCCAAGTTCTGTAGTGGGAAATTTGATTGCTTCACCAGCTCTTGCAGAATTTCCTTTCTTCCTCCTAGCCTTGCCTTACTTTGCGCCATCCCCCTTTTCACAACCTTGGTCCAAGTCACCATAAACTCTCACCCTGACCCTCTGCTCTAGCTTTTAACTCTTCACTTCCACTCTGATCCCTTGCACTGTGTTCTCCAAGGGCAGCCAAAGGGAGCTTTTGAGACGTAAATCAGATCCTGCCACTCCTCTAGACTTAGCAGGCCTCAGGAAGCTTCCCCCACGCCCTGCATGGTGCCCTCCAGCCTGCCTGCCCCATCCCACAACCCCTTAATCTACACTCCTCTCCTCCCATGACCTTGACACAGAGCGCTTCCTTCTTTCTCTCTGGAATACTCTCTTTCTTGCCCCCACCTCAGTCCTGCCCAGTGAACTCCTAGCTGGCCTTCAGATCTTATCTCAAATAGCTCTTATTGTCCTGGGCACTCGATGAGGACTCCCTGCTCTCTGTTCTCACACTCCCACATTTTCTGTCTTTTATGGCACTTACATATTTGTAATGGTATGTGACTGACGTGTTTATTCCATAACTCAGTTTCACTCACTGAACTGGAAGCTCTTTGAGGTTAGGGACTCTACTCGTTTGCTAGGGCTGTCATAACAAAGTACTGCAGACTGGGGGTCTTAAATAACAGAAATTTATTTCTCACAGTTCTGGAGGCTGGAAGTCCAAGATCAAGGTGTAGTCAGCAGGCTTGGTTTCTTCTGAGGCCTCTCTTCTTGGCTTGCAGATGGCCGCCTTTTCCCTGTGTCTTCCCATGGCCTTTTCTCTGTGTGCGTGCATCCCTGCTTTGTCTTTGTATCTAAATTTCCTCTTTTTATAAGGGCACTGGTCAGATTGGATGACCCTAATGACCTCACTTTAACTTGTTCACCTCTTTAAAGGCTCTATCTCTAAGTAGAATCACATTCCAAGGTACTGGAGTTGCCTTTCACACAGAAATTTTGAGGGGACCTAATTCAGCCCATAACATGTACTGTGTCACTTGTGCCCACCACTGTGTCCCCCATCCAGGACAGGGCCTGACTTATTTTAGAACTTGATACATTCCCATTAAATGAATGATTGAATTTCAGCTTCCCCCTTCCTCTTCCTCTCCCCACCATACATTGTGCTAAATGCAAAGAAAAGAAGGCATAGATCACTACAGAAGGACCCTGAGTGACCACAGGAAATGTTTGCTACCCTAACCTTGAAATTATAGACCTTTTTGGGGAGTGTTGCTCTTTTCTGGTATCTCCCTATGGGGAAAAATCAGCCACCTGTCAGCGGCCAGCCCATCCTGCCCTGGGTGTGTCTGCTGCCCCCATGGGCTGCTGTGGGAGTTTTGCTGACAGCTGCACACCCATCCAACTGGCCCTCTTTAGAAGGTGAGTCACGGCTGCCGGGAGTGTGGATCTACATATCTGCAGGAAGGCAGTTTAGCAATAGGTACTAGAACCTAAAAAAAGTCATATCCTATGACCTTAGAATCTAATCCGAAGAACTGGGCGGCGAGGGAGGGGGGCTAAGATGAGTTTATATCTATTTTTTTATTAAAAAGAAACTCTCTTTCTCACTATTATAATAGAATCTGAGGAGAGCCTAAATGTGAAAGAAGAGAAAGTTTGTGAATCTAGTACATTCATATGACAGACAATTATATAAATTATATAGTTACTGAAAATATTCTTTATGAATAATTTTTGAATGATGCAAGATGTTACATGAAAACGTGGGACACAGACTGCATTCTACACTCAGATACATAATAAATACTGCAGTTTACATGTGTATATACATTCAGAGGAGAAAGCCTGGGCTGCCAAATACCCAAATGTTCATATACTATGTTTTTCAGAACCAGAGATTTCTTTCTTTATGCTTTTTGTTTTAAAATGGCATGTGCTGCTTTCAAAGCCAGAAAAAGGGGACAAAGTTTTTAAGACAGCTGCCTTGCTTGTCAATGAAATTCTCAGCTCCAGGCTTCTCTTACGGAAAGAGCCTCCCCAGGATCCCCCGTCCTACCCGGGCGGTTGGGTTGGGTTCTGGAGAGACTGCTCCAATCCCCGAGGCGGAAGGAGGCAACCGACTTGGCGCAGCGCTCAGCCAGGGGTGGAAGCTCGGGGGAGGAGCCGAGCCCTTCTCCTGTCCAAGAGCGAGATCTGGGCTACGCCGGGCGCCCGGAGCCCTGGTCCAGCCCCCGGTCATCGCGGCCGCCGCCCAGCCAGGTGCAAAATGCCGTGTCATTGGGAGACTCCGCAGCCGGAGCATTAGATTACAGCTCGTCGGAGCTGGGGAAGGGCGGCGGGGGTGGAAGATGAGGAGAAGCCCCTGTTCTCGGAACGCCGACTGACAAGCGTGGTGAGCCCAGCGTGGGTGGGTACCCAGCCTAGCCCACTGAAGCAGCCGGGGGTGGCCCGTTCCCCTTTAAGAGCAACAGCTCTGAGCCAGGAGCCAGAGATCCGAGCCGACCTCGCCCAGCCAACCCTCTCCAGGTAGGGGACCCACAAGCGGGGCCTCGGCCCTCCCGACCTTTCCGAGCCCTCTTTGCGCCCTGGGCGCACGGGGCCCTACACGCACCAGGCATGCTGAGGGTCTTCATCCTCTATGCTGAGAACGTCCACACACCCGACACCGACATCAGCGATGCTTACTGCTCTGCGGTGTTTGCAGGTAGGAGGGGCCGGCCGCCCCCGCCGGGGGTCGGGGTTGGGTAGAGGAGGTGACGCCGCAGCTCTCAACCTTGGAGAGCACCTGGAGCTGAGAGACAGGAGACTTTCTGGCCCCGCCAGACTGACGTTGAGTGTTGCAACGACACAGGTCTGCAGAGGGCGACTCAGGGAAACTGAGGCTGGAAGAAGAGATGTGCCTGACTGGTGCTTCTCCTGGAAGCTCAGCCCGGGTTGGCACTGAGGTAGGCCAGGAAAGTGGGACCAGCATCTCTCCTCTCACCTTTTCGGGATCTCTGAAAAGAGGTCTTTCCGCATTGCAGGCGGCGAAGCGCTGTACTGCAGGGCTCTCCGCCTTCTCCCCGAAGGCCTGGCCCCAGGCCTATTTATAACCCAGCTCTCTTCCCGCCCTGGTCTGCGCCTGGCTGCTTTCCTGGCCCTTTGCTCTCTCTCAGAGGCTGGCCTGGCAGGCTGGCAGCCACTGGAGGCAGAGGCACCCTACCCTTTTACAGGATGGGGGAAATTTAGCAGCTGGGCACAGCTGTCACAGAACCAACCTTTAGAGACTTTCTCTGCCCCCAACCCCTGCCCCCAACGGACCAGTAGATGGAGGGAGGTGGGTTCATATCTGGTTTCTGTCATCAGAGTGAGGCCTCCTTGAGCAGGAAAGCTACTCCCCTATCAGATTGGGACCTCCCACAGGAGGACCTTCATAGAGTTATGACTTGACTTTTCCTCCAGGAGCTGAGGGATGGGCCCTGTCTGCTCTCCAGGAACCCCTTCAGGACCAAGCAGAGCTAGGATCTACACAGCTGGGTCTTTGGGCTTGGAACCATACTGGGGGAGAAGAACGAGGGGGAAAGAGTGTGAACCTCCCACCCAGCCTGTGGGTTTTCCTCTCAGCCTCCACTACCTGCCACTCCCCTTCTCCCCAGAGATCTGACTTCTAACTACATCCCAGGCTTCCAGAAATCATAGCATTAGTTGGTTTCTGGCCATTCAGCACAGACATTCCCTTTCAGTTCCACAAGCTCCTGGATACACCTGTTCACAGATGCCATCTGCACATATGATCCCAAGCACATGCACAGCCTGGAGCGTTGGAACACCTGTGATGTTCCAAGGAATAGAAGCTCTGAAAGCACAGGCCCTGTGTCCAGCTCAGCATGTGCAGGGGGTCATGTCATGAGTACACTCTCCCGGGTGTGAGATTCAGGGCTTCTGGATTTGTTGGGCCAGAGCAGAGCTCAAGGAGGAGTTGGTGAATGGTCCTGAGGCTTGGAAAGCAGTGTGCACCAAGAGCAGGGGCCAAAGGGGTGGTGGCGGCACTCCAGCTGTGCTTTTTCTTCTAACATGCTGCTTTGACCTGCTCTCAATCAGTTTCCCACATGGCCTCTGGAAATGAGCTTTATCCAGGTGTTTCCAGCAGGGAGGACATGGGAGTCTTTCATGCTTCCTCTCTGCATCCTCAGCTCTGGGCAGGTCAGGTCAGTGGCCCTGTTTAGTAGCCTGGTTGAGGGCTCTGGGCTCCTGTTGCACAACTCCAGGGGACACCATTCATACTGTAAAAAGCCCCTTAATGGAGGGGAGGGAGGACAGGCACTCTGTGGGTGAAGCAGCCTCCTCCCACCCCAGCACCTCTTTCCCATTTATAGCCCCCGAACCTGGGGGCTGAGTAGGCTTTGTGAATGGTGCCCTCCCCAGGTGCACACATGTACACTCAGCTGCAGCAGCCCCTGCTGTCAGGGGCTTTGTCTCTGGCTTCCACTCAGCCTGAACCAGATTTTCTTCCACCTTCCCTGACCACATGCCCCCTCTGCATCCCCATACACTCAATACACCAGGCTCCTACCTCATGGTCCCTCACCCAGGCTAGGCTCAGACCTCTGGTTGGAGAAAGGAAAGAATGAATAATAGATGGCAGGCACTTTCTAACCCCAGAAGTACAGGAAGTGCCGCTGGTGTGGCTTTTGTTATTTCAGCCCCAAGGGCCTGTGTGTGGAGCAGTTCCCGCCATCCTGCATCCTCCCATTTACACATCCCTGGCTGGACCCTCTCCCCACCCCCACCTGCCTTTTGCCTGCTGCCTGACTCTTCGGGGTAGGCTCCCCCTTTCCAGGGCCCAGAGCACACAGCTCACCTTGGGAAAAGGAAGTACATTTTCTGTGCCAATCCATCATGAGCCCCTGAGCCTAGGAAGAGACTGACTGGAGCCCCCACCCCTAGTCATCACTGAAACCGCCAGGCCGTCCTGGGGAATGCAGTTCCTCCCCTCCCCCAGCCCCTGGCCACATTTCACCTCCTGCATTAGCCAAGCTCCTAACTCATGTCCAAATTTGGCCTCCCCATGACATTCAGGCCTGCTCACTCTCCTTCTCCCTGGCAGGGTCAGCTTGGTGAATGATTACACAGAAGACTTTGGTCTCAGGGATGCAGCTCAAAGCAAAACACCAGTCTGGGAAGCCTTCCCTCCCCAGCTGGGCTGGGTCTGCTCTTCCGAGGCTCTTCATCTGTTGTCCCATAAAGCCCCTCCTTTGGTTACATGATTATAATGCCCTGTAGCCACACTTTCAGCCCCTTTGTGCACGTAGACATTCATTTCAAGCTCACAGAAGCTTTGTGAGGCAAAGGGCAGGGATATTATCCCCCCTTAAAGACGAGGATATTGGCCCAGAGAAGTGCAGGAGCCTGGCCAAGGTCACATAGTGGCCACAGCGTCCCCACCCCCAACCCCTCATCAGTGCCCTCTGTTGTTCTCAGCATCCTTGGCGCATGAATAAGAAAGTGCTGTGGAGAGCATACCATGTGCTGCCCACACCCAGGGCACTCAGACCTGAGCCAGCCAGGGAGGGCGGTGCCTGGGGTCCCCAGCAAGAGGCTGAGTCAGAGTAGGGGGAGTGCAGGGCTGCAGGAGCACAGTGTGAAACAATTGACCAAAAGATGGAGGATTCTGGGGTTTCAAATGCGTGTTCCTCACAAAGAGAGGGAATGGACATTTGCTAAGCACAAAAGCATACCATTGTCAGATGGTGTTTCTTTAAAATCCCACCAACAGTCCTATGAAAGAGATCTGTTTAACTGACACCATGGTTATTTTATGGCAGATACTGTTCTAACTAGAACGTTAATATAAGCTACATCATGACCCAGTTATAATTTGTACCAGGCACTTACATGTAGACACATACACCTCAATCCCCTTAGCAAGCATGTGTGGTAGCAACTGTCATCACTCCTGTTCTACAGATAAGGAAACTGAGACATGAAGAGGTTAAGTAAGTTGCCTGAGGTTATACACTGGCAAGTGGTGGGGTTATGATTCGAGTCTAAGTATCTGGTTCCTGAGCCCCCACAATGTCCCCAGATTTAACCACTCTACTATCTACCTCTGGCTTTAGCTTGGATTTACCAAAGACAAGCAAGAAAAGGTGGAGGGACAGGACTTGAATCCAGGCCTGGCTGAGACTCTGATGCCCCCCTCAGTCTGCACTTTGACTTCTCTCATCCTGCCACATCACGTGCATGGTCCTTACTGCTGTTCGCTCACCCAAGCACAGACATCCTCAGCCCTTATGTTCCAGTCTTGCAGATGCTTTCTTATCTCAGGGGGCCCTTGTTCTCTGCTTCACCCTGTCTATATCTGATGGGACCAATCAGTCACCAGTTGATGCAGGATGCTCCCTCCAGGCAGTACCCTCATTCCGGGCCAGCTCATAGCTCTGACAGGGCTATGGTGGCTGCCTAGATTCTGATAAGCCAAGACCAGGGCAATGGTCACGTGGCACTGAGGTGGGCAACCTGTGGTGGGTATGGCAGGTGCTCTGGAACTTCCAGGGAGGGGGTCGTGTAACTGTGGATCCCAAGCTTAGCCAGTCTAGGAGAAAGTAAAAGTTGGGCGGGGGCTCAGAAGAGCGGCTAGCTGGCAGCCTGAGTCACAGTCCAGTGGGATAACAGCATTGAACAAGAGGGAGAGAAGAACTGTCTGCATCTTGAACTCGGGATCCCAGGTCTGCCACTTTCCAGCTGTGTGGCTTTGGGCAAGTTACTTAACCGTTCTGTGTCAGTTTCCTTATCTGTAAAGTGTTGATAACAGTAGCTTGTACCTGTTTTGGAGGAATGATTCTGGAGAGTTTATGTGTTAGTCCATATAAAGCACTTCGAACAGCCAGGCAAGCAATAAATGTTAACTATAATAATTATTATTACATATAATTTTACATAAATTTATTATGATAATCATTATTATTAACATATATTGTACATGTACTAAGAAATAATTGTATACATCCATCAATGTCTTTTTTGCTTGGTCAAGTCTATCCTCAGCTTTGTTTGTCCATCCACTGTCCTGCCAGGCTGGACACAACAGGCTGAGTGGTGGGTGGCCATCTGTCTGCCCCTAGGGACACTGGGCCTGTCTTCTCTGGCTGCCCCTCCTAGAGCAGTCCCTTCTGAGGTGAAA
This sequence comes from Macaca fascicularis, assembly GCF_037993035.2. Classification (NCBI taxonomy): domain Eukaryota; kingdom Metazoa; phylum Chordata; class Mammalia; order Primates; family Cercopithecidae; genus Macaca; species Macaca fascicularis. The sequence continues at coordinate 50,478,348 of NC_088387.1, read as the reverse complement.
GCATTTGGCCACCTGCCTGATGGCTGGCAGTGGCCCTCACTGGGGTACTTTCTCTTTCCGGGAACAAATATTCCTCTGGTGACACCCCAGTAGCCCACAAACCTCTTCAGTCCCTCTCCCCAGGCCAAACTCACTTTCTTTCTCTACTTCCTGCATACTAGTCTCTTTCCAGATTTGTCCACTAGCATGGGATGTTAGCAGACAGAGCATTCACATCTATTGTGGATGTGTGCTGTGCTGGAGTTGCTAGTGTTTTGTTTAATCCTCCCAACACCACTGCAAAATGTCCTCGTTCTCTTGATTACACAGAAGCAGAAACAGACACTGAAACGTCCAATCACATGCCTCAGGTCACACCGCTAGGAAAGGGTGGCCTAGGACAGAAGCCCAGCACAGAAGCCCAGGACTGTTTCCATTATGGATTTCACTGTGGATTTCTCCCCTGACAGGCCCTAATCATGGCTGTAGCCAGAACCAGGACTGCACGTGGGTTCTACCCTCTTGCTGGACACACAGGTCCCCTGTCAATTCTAGCTGGTGGATTGGGATATCCACCGGACACGTATTCTTAAATGAATGTGAAGGGATAGGGAAGAAGGCCTCATCTATACTTCTGGAAGCCTTTGGACATTGGCAAATATGCCCTGAAGGAGTCCTGTTAACTCATATAGAATGTTCCTCTCAAGGTCGAGGACATTGAGCAGAGAGGCAAGGTTTGTTTGCCTCCTGGGCTCCGCATGTTTAGGTCTTGGGAAACACAAAGAACCAGCTAACATTAGGAGAATGTGGTCAGAGAAGGAGAACTGGCCCAACTCCAGCAGCAAGAGGGGATCAGAAGCATGCCTTCCTCAATGGTCAGGAAGGTAGGGCCACAAATAAGTGACAGGGGTCACAAACTCACGCACTTCCAGAAGCATGGCAGGTGGACTGAGATCAAGCCAGAGGGGACATCATATATGCCTACTGGGAGTGAGCTGAGGGGGGACACCTGGTTTACAGGTGCCAGATGGTCAGTGTTAGGTGGCAAATCTAGGCCCAGATGCCACCTTCTCTGATTTTTTTCAAGAGAAGCTGTAAATTCAGATGTATATGGAAAAATCTTCTAATGTTTAAGGTACAATTTTGTTATAAAACATTGTACTGATTAAAGACAACATGTCTGTAGGCTGGATGTGTCCCAAAGAACTTCTGAGACACAGTATTTCATTCAGTCCTGGAGACCTTGGGCCTGTGCTCTCTGGAGAGAAGACAGCCAGTGTCCTCTCCCTTGGGCTCATCAGGCAGCACCTGTCATCAGTGACTACAGGATGGAGTGAGTGGGAGCGCTTTAGTCCCCGTCCCCCTTACCTCTGTCAGCCCTGAAATACTGCAATAAGCATGAAACTCAGTTTGCAAACAGGCCCCTCAAGCCCTTCCTTCCAGGCTATGGCTCCTAAGCCGGCCCTATCACCTTTACAGTGGGGCTGGAGTAGCCTGGGGTCCCGAGGAGCTGCCCTCACCTGAAGCCTCAGGTGGGATGCAGACCTAGCTGTTTGTAAACAAGCCCTAACACACACTGGTATAAGCATAATGGTCTCTCCACTCACATAATAGTTGAATATAGACAGTCCTGGCTGGTAAGACTCTGACCCACAGGCTGTCCAGGGCCCCAGCTCCTCCTGTGTCATTGCTCTGTTATCCCCAGAAGTTCCCTTTGACAATGTGGTTCATGATGGCGCACGCCCCTGTCTATATTCCTGCCAGAGGGGAAAGGGGGCCAGGGAGGCGTGCCCCTTCCCTTTAAGGACACATCCAGGCCGTTATATACAGCCCTTCTGCTCATATTCTGTTGGTCATCAGTTAGTCTCCTGGCTACATTCAGCTATGAGGGAGGCTGGGAAATGTTTTTATTTGGGTGACCATGTACCCAAGTAAAGTGCTATGGAAAATTTCTATGGATGAAGGGGAGAACATATATTGGGGAGTGGAGGTCAGGTCTCAGCCACACTTTCCATTAGAACTTAATTCCTGATAGTGTCCCCTCGGGAGGAGGCCCTATTGAGTTACTAGGCCTCAGTATGAAGTCTGCAGGGATCGGTTATCTGATTATGGAGAAGTCCAGGATAGTGAACATCAGCCAGACCAGGAAATTGGAGGCTGGGATGAGAAAGAGGCCTCAGGAAGTGTCCAGGGGTCAGATCACCAGTGGTTGCTTTTCTGGTTTGCAGAACAGATGTGGGGAGACCCTTTTCCTTGTACACAAGCCAAGGGAAGGCAGAAGTCCCTTGGAATGTTCCTATGGAAATATTAGTTACACCCACTACAGATTTCCATTTCCTGTGCTGACTCTGATGGATTGGAGCTGGGGTAGGGTGCGGTATGATAGGGGAAAAAGCAAAGCCAGGAATCATTGTGATAGACAGAAAAAAAAAAAAAAGAAAGAAAAAAAAAAAGAAAAAAGGCTTTGTAATATCCAAAAATCCCTCTAGGGGGCAGTACTATCCCCTTTGAGAACCACTGGCTGGACTCACCAGGGGCAGAACCCACACCCGGGAGCCATGTGCAGTGTCCACTATACCAACGCCAGGCCAGTCCTGTACCACACGCTGGGAATACCTGGGTCACTAAGGCAGCCTTGGTCTCTCCCTCGTCTCTCCCCTCCACAGTCTAGCTAGACACGAAACGGGTAATTACACTAATAGTTATTCCTGACCATTGTGATGTGTGCTAAGAAGGAAAAGCACTGCTGTGCAGTCATTTGCCAGAGGGACCCATCTAGACCCTGGGATATCATGACTGCTTTCCTGGAGAGGTGATCTTTAAGCTGAGGCCTGAAGTATGAATAGGTGGTTCTGCAAAGAAAGAGAAGAAGGCAGCTGGAGGCAGAGAGAACAGCCGACCTCAGAGCTGAGAGGGAGCCTGGCATATTCTAGAAACTGACAAGGCACTGGAGCTAGAGCTTGGAGGGCGAGAGGTGGAATGGCCTTGCCCTTTGGCCCAAGGAAATGAATCTAGGTTTCATCCCAAGAGCACAGGAGGGCTTTGGATAAACTTCCCAAGAGGCTTTTAGCGGGAGAGTGACCTAATCATATTTGTTTTAAGATCACCTGGCTGCAGTGTGGATAATGGGCCAGACATAGCCAGAGTGATGATGCCTCCAGCTAGGAGGCACCTGTGGTGGCCCCGGCAGGAGAGGGTGGTGGCAAGATTTGGAGGAGTCACTTGGATGCTGTGGGCACATAGATGGTACCAAAGTCACAGGTGTCAGTAAGGATGAAGATGATTTAGGCTGCAAGCAACTGACATCTTGGCTCAGATAGACTTAAATGAGCAGAGAGGCAAGGTTTGTTTGCCTCCTGGACACCCCATGTTTAAGCCTTGGGAAAATCAATTTATTAAATGATAAATAGTCTTAAGGGGATCAGCTCACTAACTGGTGTCCAGAGACCCAGTGAGCTCTGGGCACATAGATTATACAGCTCTGTCACAGGATCCTTAGGGTGTTGCTTTTTCCAGCTGGAAACCTTTGTACTGGTGGCACCTTTGCCTGAGTTTTGCTTGGGCCCACTGGGCTCGTTCCACCCACTCAGCCTGGCAGGCTATGCTCAGCTCACAGTACCAGCCCCAATCCCACGCCTGCCAAGGGTGAGCCAGACACCGAGCAGCAAGGGGTGTGTGAGCAAGTGCAGGGTCCGGTCACTGCGCACAGCCAGGCATGCCAGCTGTGGTGGGGCAGGCAGCTCCAGGTGCTGGTACAGGTGCTGGCTCTGTGCGAGGCTGCAGCTGGACCAGGCATAATGCAAGCGGCTTCCACTGTGACTACCGGGGAATGCGGTGGTGCCCAGAAGCTTGTAGGCACCAGGAACTGCAGAGCCCCAAAGAGGGTGTTATAGCCGTGTGACCCCTAGGTCTGGGCTCCCCGAAGGGCTGAAGCTTTTATCTCCTTCTCATCACCTGCAACATGGCGAGGAGGGTTGGGGGACAGGTTGTTTCAGCCCTGTTTGTGTTACAGCTATTTCATTCCTGCTATTCACCAGGTCCTGAGTTCTTTTCCTGTGTCCAGGAAGAATGAGGTACACAGACAACTGGAGGGTGAGAAAGGTGGAGAGAGCTTCATTGAGTGACAGAACAGCTCTCAGGAGACCCAAAGTGGGGTAGTTCCTTTCTGCAAGTAGGTTCTTCTGATGAGTGTCCAGCTCTCAGCAGACAGGAGACCTGCAGAGGGTAGCTCCTCACTGCAGGCAGGTCTTCCTGACGAGTGGAGGAGACCTGACCCAGAGTGGGTAGCTCCTTCCTGCACCTAGTAGTCCCAACATCTGTCTGAGTCTAGCTGAGTCCTGGGATTTTATGGGCTCAGAAGGTAGGAAGTGTGTGCTGATTGGTCCATGGGTGGCCAGGAGCGGGCCAGGGGAAAAAGTACCATAAGTTCTCACTCTGGGCTGAGGACTCCACCTGGAACTGGCAGCCCAGGCCCCAGGCTTCAGGCCATCCCTGGCTTGTAGGTGGGGTTTCACCCACCCCTTTCTGCCCAGGAGACTGTCTGCCTCCTACTGCCATCAACATGCCTAGGGCACCTAGGCTGTTCGTGCAGAGGGGTGCTTGCAGGTCTGGACAGAGCCGCCCCTCAACTTCCCTCCTGAGCTTGTCAGTGCTCAAAGTCTGGGGGGCATTGAGGCAGCAGGGGGCTGGCATGTCAGTGCACACACCTGGCTGGGTTGCAACAGCACCTGAGCTTGGACACAACTTTGCTCCACCCTGGAGTGGGTGACTGGAGTGGGGCAAGGCCAGAGAGGGGGAGAAGGCACTTCTGAACCTGCAAGCTTCCTGGCCCCGGAGAGTGCAGGGATGCCTGGGTCTGGGGCCACAGCCAAGCAGCTGCAGCTATGCCTGGGAGCTCTGGGCTCCCACCCCACCAACTTGGTAGGGGGTGGGGCTCCCACCTGTTCCCAGCCCCCACCAGCTCTGCAGAGTGCACAACACTGGCCAGCCTCTCTACTGCAGTCTGCGTCTTGGCAGTGGCCATTCCAGATGGGCCGCCGCTGTCAGCAACTCCATAGTATCATCCTGCACCCAGGCAGGCTCCATTTTTCTCTCTGGTCTGCTGTCCATTGTGTCTGCTATGTCCTTAACTGGTCAGCAATTGGATCTATAAGCTTCCTTATGCACACAAAGCAGGAGAGGGAGTTGGGCTTCTGTATTCATGGCATATAAATCTGTCTCTCCAGGGGAACGACTTAGGACACAGGTCTCTTGCTAGACCGATAGCCATTGCCGAGAAATGTGCTCAGATAGAGTGGGATCCATCCTGGAGCTGGGGCTACGTAACTGAGCAGTCAGGTTCTGCTAGGAGGGAAGGGGGTCTGGATGAATGTTGAAGGAATCAAATGTCCACCTCATCTTGAGGGGAGATGAGAAGGGTACAGTTGGGAGGAAGGGGAGAGGGTCCAAGCAGCTAGAGAAGGTGCTGTGATGAGAACGGGCTCAGACTCTCCTCTCTTTCCTTTTCCCCACCCCCATGCTCATCCCAGCTCTGTCCTTTACCAGCCTTCCACTTCTTGGGAGCACTTCTCACAGTGCCTATAGATGTGGTTGCCACCCTCTGTGGTTTCTACCCCCAACTAGAAGCTCCCTGAAGGCAGGGATGTGACTTATTTTCAGCAAGTCAGAAGTGATGGATGAATGTTTATTCTTTCAGTCCATCGTTTAGAAAGAATTTATGGAGACCATGCTTTGCACCAGGTGCTGTTTCAGGCACTGAAGAAACAGCAGTGGACAAAACAGACCAAAACCTTTGCATCCTTGGAGCAGACATTCTGATGGGGAAGACAGAAAACCAGTAAGACACATATGCTACACAGTGATTGGTGCTAGAGAAGAAGCCTGAAAGGGAGATGAAAGAGGGAAAGTTGTGGTTTTCAATTGTGTGGCCAGGTTGGTCTCATTGGAGTGAATAGCTGAAGGAAAGGAAGACATGCCAGCCAGAGGGAACAGCTGGCAGAGACCCTGGGGAGGCGCTGCTCTGGCCTGTCTGGGGAACAGCTGGAAGGCTAGTACGCTTGAAGGAGCATGGGTCCTGGGGAGGTCAGCCAGGGCTTTTAAGGCTACGTAAGGCCTTTGAGTTTTGTGCTGAGTGAGATGGGAGCAAAATTGGAAGACTTTGAGTAAAACCAGGTCATGAGAATTGGATTGAGGATAGAACGTGGGGGCAAGGGCAGAGCAGGAGACACATAGGGAGTCTATGGGGTTGATTAAATGACTCAGGCAAGGGATGACAGGCTTCCACTGGGGGCGGTTACAATGGAGATGGTGAGAAATGGTGGGATTTTGGGCATATTTTGAAGGAGAGTGGGAGGGGGATTTGCAGTTTTGGTGACCTGGTGGGGTTGAAGGTGTCACTGGGTGGGTTCAAGACAGAATGGAGGAGGGAGATTGGAGACAGAAAGTATGGAGAGCTCCTTCCAAGGGCATTGTTGTGAAAAGAGAGAAATGATCAGTAGCTGCAGGGGATGTGGGGTCAAGGGTATGCTTTCTTGAGAGCAATAGCATCATACTTATGTGCTCATGGGATGATCTGGTAAACAGGGGAACTTGGTAAGGCAAGAGAGCAAGAGAATCACTGCAGACTCACCACTGAATGGGAGAGAGGGGATGGGGTCTATGTCCATGTGCCCAGTTGTTCTCAGTGGGGAGTACGGGTGATTCATTCGTAAGAACAGGAGAGAACTCACAGGATTTGGGCACAGATGCCGAGGGCATTAGAAGGAGCCTGGGGGCCTAAGGAAGTTCTCTGCTCCGTAACGAGGAAGCAAACTGAGAGTGGGGTTGGGCGATGGGGTATTCTAGGGGCATCTGGGAGAGAGGGAGGCAAGATGTATAGTATGATTGCCCCCAGCAGTGAGGGCTCGCTTGAGTTAGGGGTCATGACTACAAAAGACACCCCTGAGGCCGGCTGTGTTACTCTCCAACACATCAATGGTTGGGGGCAGGCTGAGTTGGATTCGCCAGGGTTATGGCTTAGCCCTGTGAGAATGATGTATCCCTCAAAATAAGAGAGGGGAAAGGGAGTTGAGATTTTGCGCAGCAGTGCATTTAGGTTGAGTGAGCAGGTTGGTTAGCGAGGACTTGGGAGGTGGGAAGATGGACAGTGCCCTGACCGGGGCTAGGTGCTGGAGTGCTGGGGGATAGAAGCGCAAAGCCAGGGCCCCTGTATTAAGAAGTTCATAGGCTGGAAAGGAACCAGGCATAATAAGTGAAGCGACTATCACCGTTCAAGGCTTACACCTTGAGCAGCTTTCCCACTGTGGAGACTAGGGAGTGTAGAGATTGTTGAGGATGGGGGACTTGCAGGGGACAGAATGGGCCGCAGCTGGACCCTGGTTCTCCAGGGAACTCAGTATGATTTGAATACAGATCTCTGCCTCCAGAGATGAGTGACTCGACACATCCGAGGAGAAGGCTCCGAGGCGGGTTGGCGGGGACTCGAACCTCGGAGTCTCTCCCGTCCCGGGGGTCCCAGTAAACCCAAACGGCCGCCCCGGCAGCCTGCAGAGGGGAGAGGACGGGCTCCTGGGCGCAGATCATGGGGCGGGTGGAGAGAGGCGAGAGGCAGGGAGGCCGGGGGCTCGGGGTGCACGGCACGCTCCGCACACTCCCCCTTCAGCGCGCCCTCGGACTTGGTTTCCCCGAAGACACACTCTCGTCCCCGCTTCTGATTGCCCGCTCCTTCCGCCTGCACTCCTGCCTCCTTTTCACCCCTTCGCCGAGCGCACAGGGCGGGGGCCAAGTCGGCACCAGTGCGCACCCGGCCCGGGCGCCCTGGCTGGTGTGGAGCCTTGGTCACCGGAGGCTCCCGCGGAGCAGGCCCCACGGCGCCTTGTGCGCTCTCGGAGGCCGAGCTGCGCGCCCGCGTCAGCTGCGCCTGGTTCCTGGCCGGGAGCTGGGACCCGCGGAGCTAGGGACCAGCGCCCCCACAGGCTCCCGTCTGACCCCTGTCCCTCCCCGCCCGCCGCGGACAGGGCGGATCTGGGTAGGGGCCGGAGGGGAGGGTCCGCCCAGTGGGTGTCCGGTGTCCTCCCTGCAGCCTCTCCCAGGCATTGGCCACTTCTCCGCGGAGGAGCAGCGAAGGCTACAGCTCTCTTGGCGCGGCTGCCTGGGAGCCCGGCGCTTGCTGGGTGGGTGTTCGGGCCCGGTGCTCCCGCTCCCGCCCCGACTGCGCGCCTGTGCGCCGCCGGGGCTGCCCAGCCATGCTGTGCTGCCTGCTGGTGAGGGCCAGCAACCTCCCCAGTGCGAAGAAGGACCGGCGCAGCGACCCTGTCGCAAGCCTGACTTTCCGAGGTGAGAGCCCCGTGGCCGCCGCGCCCACGCTCGGGTGCTACCCGACTCTCGGCGCTCACTGGCGGGTCTGCAGCCCCTGCTCGGGAGCTAACCCTAGTCCAGGCCACAGTTTCTCCCTTTGTCGGCAGGGACAGAAATCCCAGTCCCAACTTCTGCAGGGGGGTGATGAGGAGAAATGAGCAGAGCACAATAAATGCCACAGGGCTTTGAAAAATTGGAAAAGCGAAAGTGCCGTAGGTCAGCGGTTATCACTTTTCTGAGACTGATACCCAGAGGAAATAAAGTCCGAGCTTTTACTGGGTAGTGGGGATAAGGGTAAGTTGGAAGATGGGTTCAGAAGGTAGAGAGGAATCAGGGCCACTGAAAAACGGGGCGTGTAGATGATGTGCTTTGAAAGTTGTCTTTTTTCATTCATTCATTCATTCATTCATTCATTCATTCATTCACCCATCTTTATCCAACATTGGCTATATTGAATCTGCCCCATCTTAATCAGTAGGAAAAGGAACAGAATAGTATGGAAATGGCCTTGATACAAGGAATTTTGAGGAATGTCAAGGATATTTTCTCTAAATTCAAGAAGCTAAGCCCCTACATGTAGTGCTTAGAGTAGATACAGGTATGTCTGTGTGGGGCAGCAGAGAAATCACACACACACTCCGCTTCTCACCAGGCGTCCTGAACCCCCTCCCCCAGCCCCTCCAAGACAGATTCCCACGGGAGCGGGTGTCTCAGGAGGGGAAAGGGAAGAGGAAGGATCTGTCAAAATTAAGAGATGGAACAATAGCTGTGAGTCAGGACCCCAGTTCTGCAGAGAAAGATAAATAAGGAGAGGAGAGAGGATTTCCACTTAGCCAGGAGCCATACCCTGTAGCTTTGTGGAATCAATAATAAAAATAAGAATAATAAAAATCCATGTATCAGAAAAGATGGTCAAATGAAGAGGGAAGAGTGGCTGGTGTTCTCATAAGCCTCCTTCAGTGGAGGCACCAAGGGAGCTCTTTTAAGTCTGACCCGTGATCTGAATCATATCTCCAAGCACCCCCAAAATAATGATAGCTGAAAGACACGATTTGGCAAAGGGAGATCTATATGTAGCTTTTATTCTTTGCTGTGGGACAAGTTATATGTATTCCTCTTTTGAAAAGTGTGATTTGAAATGTTGAAGAAAATTTCACTATTTTCATTGATCGGTGACATGCCTGGGAGTTCACTATGCAAGAGCAACTTCAAGACAAAGTCCTTCATTCTCCGCTGTCCATCAGATGCTGCCTAAGGCTTTGCTGTGCAGAAATTGCGGGGTCACGATTGGCTGGAAAATAAATTCCCTAAGGACACTGAGCAGGGCACATATTGGTATATGGCTCTGGATGCTCTAACACTCTTTGGGTCTGCTCACAGCTCTTTCCCTTGTCTTGTAACAGTCCTGTGGTGGCTACCGATGTCTCCATTCTGCAAATAAGGAAATTGAAATCCAGGGAAGTTAAATGTGTTCAGGTCAGTGGTCACGGCAGGGAGCTACCAGCGCTTGGAGTGGGCACTGTCCTTGAGTCGGGAAGATGACCAAATCCCTTGAAGCCCCTCTTTACTATTGCCCTGGCCCAAGTACCCCGAACACGTGCAGCTGCTATCTCGCCCAGATCACTGTATTCCTTCTTTGTAATGCCTTACTATTTATTTGTACTGATGATCTCGGAAAACAGAAATACCATATAATAGAATGTAACATCTCCAGCTGTTTCAAGTCTATTTGTGTTTCAAAGCCCAGGGCGATGCCATCTTCTCCAGGAGGACACCCAGGATTCCCCTGGCCGTCATGAGTCTCTCCTCTCTGGATGACAAGCAGCAGCACCTTGCTAGGGATGCTCGCCCCCTCGCCCCCACTGGCCTGTGCTCAGCTCCATGCTTAGGGCATCAGGGTGCCTTGAGAGCAGTGACCTGTCCTATTTGTTCATTGGTTTGTCCCAGTGCTGAGCACAAGTAGGTGCTGTCCAGTGTTTGTGCCCTTTCTAGCCCAGCCTCTAGCCATCCTCCAGGTGTGCCTGGGAGCTTCACTCAGTCTGGGACATGGTCCACTCACTTGACTGTTCTTGAGGATCACTTGTAGAATGTGTTTGAGAAACAGATTCCAGAGTCCCCAGCTGAAGACGTTCTGATGCAGCAGGTCTGGAAGGTGACCTAAGAATCAGCATATAACAAATACCCAATGCAGGTTATTTTGGAACCGCATCTTGGGAAAAATGGGTCTGAGATGTGGTGGCAGGTGAAATTACTGTGCTCCCCCTGGTGGGAGCATTCACGATGGAGTTTGGGGCTGAGTTGATGCCTAAGGAGGGAAACCATTAGCGGTAGATATTTTTGACTGATTGTGTGAATGAACTTACAAAGCATTGTAAGTACACACTGAACTTACAAGTTCTGAACTTACAAAGCATTGTAGGCTGGGGGGACTCAACTCTGGCTGCACGTCAACATTGTGTGTGGGAGCTTTACCAAAGACCACCGCCAACCTCCCTGCCTGCCTTTTCTGAAGCCAAATCCCTTGCGGTGGGGCCCCAGGCATAGGTGTTGTCTCTGACAAATTTTCAGGTGTTTTGGATGTGCATCAGGGTTGAGAAGCACTGAGCCCAACCTTCTCATGGCACAGATGGGACAGTGGCCCGCTTGCAGAGAAGCCAGCCTGCACTGTGTGTTTGGCTCCTACAGGCGGCCTGAAATGTATGGGGCTGGGCTGGCCGCACTTTCCTTGCAGTTGTTCCCTGTCTCGGATGTAATTTCAGGACCTGCCTCCCAAAATAGACTATGAGCTCTGGGAGGCTGGACTCTGAGGGCAATTTTTTGGCTTCCCCATCTAAGGACCTCTATTAATAGTAGAGGCTACTAATGAATACTGCTCATTCTTTTGTTTTTATATTAATTAATTCATTAACTAAAAATACCATGAGTAACTTGGCCGTGGTAGATATTTTTGACTGATTGTGTGAACGAGCAGCTTAATTTCCTATAGTATTTAATCGTCTGTACTTCTTTTCTGCCCTGCCCATTTTCCATTCCGTAATGTGATTATTTATATCCCTCTATTCATGCATTTAGTTCATTGAACAAACATTTACTGAGTACCTACTATGTGCCTGGTGCTGTTGTTCTAGGTGCTTGGATGCATGCAAGAACAAAACCAGATCCCTGCTGCTTTAAAGCTGAAACATCTTATTTCCTTGAAGGCTGGATCTGCTGTGTCCCCACTTGGTGAATTTCTGCCCTGTGTCATCAGCCCGGAACCCAGAAGTCATTACTGACGCTTCCCTCTCCCTCATCCTGTCAGTCCTGTCAGGGCGTCTCCTTCTCCAGCCTCCCCCTCCCACCTCCTCTTCTCTATCTCCTGGGGGTCTCTAGATTTTGGGCAGGAGTCGGGAGATCTTATAGAACTAGTTGGAGGTGGATTCCTATCCTCAGGGAACACTCTTCACTCACCTGTGTAGGGAAAGTGGGCTGAAGGCCCCGGACTCTCTGAACCTAGCTGTTTACACATCACAAATGACTTAAAATATTGAAAACAGCGGCCGGGTGCGGTGGCTCACGCCTATAATCCCAGTACTTTGGGAGGCTGAGGTGGCCGGATCACGAGATGAGGAGATCAAGATCATCCTGGCTAAAACGGTGAAACTCCATCTCTACTAAAAATACAAAAAAATTAGCTGGGCGTAGTGGCAGGTGCCTGTAGTCCCAGCTGCTCAGGAGGCTGAGGCAGGAGAATGGCGTGAATTCGGGAGATGGAGGTTGCAGTGAGCCGAGATTGCGCCACTGCACTCCAGCCTGGGCAACAGAGCAAGACTCCATCTCAAAAAAAAAAAAAAAAAAAAAAGAAGAAGAAAAGAGCTTTAAGTCCTTTTTTCCTTCCATCTCCCTCCCTCCCTCCCTTCCTCCCTCCCTCTCTTCCTTCCTTCCTTCCTTCTTTCTTTTCTTTCTTTCTTCTTCTTTTTTTTTTTTTGAAAATTGAATTTTGCTCTTATTACCCAGGTTGGAGTGCAATGGCGCGATCTCGGCTCACTGCAACCTCCGCCTCCCGGGCTCAAGTGATTCTCCTGCCTCAGCCTCCCAGGTAGCTGGGATTACAGGCACCTGCAACCATGCCTGGCCAATTTTTTTTTTTTTTTTTTTTTTTAGTAGTAGAGATGGGGTTTCACCATGTTGCCCAGGCTGGTCTTGAACTCCTGACATCAGGCAATCCACCCGCCTTGGCCTTCCAGGGTGCTTGTATTACAGGCGTGAGCCACCGCGCCTGGCCTGTTTTCTTTTTAGAAACATAATATGTACTTGCTGTTAAAAATGACAAACTACAGAAAGGCATGAGGCAAAAGTAAAAAATAGCCCCAAATCATGCCACGCCGAATTAACTCGTTAACAATTTGACACGTTTCCTCCAACATTTTTTTCCCTTTTAAAAAAATTTTAATTATGAAATTTAACATACAAGCATAGTACAGAAGATATAAATATATGATTTAATACAGTAGTTCTCAACTGGGGGCAGTTTTTTCCTCAGAGGACATTTGCCAATGTCTGGAGACATTTTGGGCTGTTGCCACAGGGGTCGGCGGCACAGGGTGTGTATTTACAGGGTAGAGGCCGGGGATACTGCTAGACATTCCACAGTGCAAGGGGAGGTCCCCCACACCAACCACAGTTATTCAGCCCAAATAGTAATAATGCCATGGTGGAGAATAAATATGTGTGTGAAGAGAATACCTGTGTGATATCACCCAGGTCAAACAGGTCAAGAAATAGCACCTGGTCAGTCCCATTTCTCCACCAGAAGTCTCCAGACTCTTTCTTTCAGCAATGTTTGCACATTTGCTGAAAAATAAACCAGGGGGCCGGGTGTGGTGGCTCACGCCTATAATCCCAGCACTTTGGGAGGCTGAGGTGGGCAGATTGCTTGAGGCCAGGAGTTTGAGACCAGCCTCAACAGAGTGAAACCCCGTCTCTACTAAAAAATACAAAAATTAGATAGGCATGGTGGTGCGTGCCTGTAATCCCAGCTACTTGGGGGGGCAGAGGCACAAGAACCGCTTGAACCCAGGAGGCGGAGGCTGCAGTGAGCCGAGATCTCACCACTGCTCTCCAGCCTGGATGACAGAATGACACTCTGCCTCAAAAAAATTAATTAATTAATTTAAAAAAGGGGCATTTTTTATGTCAGTAAGTATTCTTCTGTAAAACCTTTTAAAATGTCTGCATAATATTTTATTATATGAATGTACCATCATTAATTTACTCAACCTCCTATTGATGAATATTTAGGTTATATAAATGTTTATATTTATATCCAGTGCTTAAATTATACAGTCACTGTGAGGCACATTCTGGTGACTAAATCTTTGGCCACATATTTAATTATTTCCTTTGGGTAAATACCAGAAGATAAATTGCTATGTCACAGGTTATAGACAGATTTAATGCATTGCTGCATTTCCCAAATTGTTCTTAAAGTCTAAATTGAATAAAGATACAGACTTTGAATAAAGTCTGTATCAACTTTATTCTCCTGTCAGCCAAGTATGAGGGCTTATTTTTCTAATAATCCTGCTAACACAAAGCACTGTCCTATAAATCTTTGACACGTTCTTAAGGTACAAATACTATTTGTGATACTTCATTGTTATCACCTATTCGTATTTATTCTTACTGAATTACTTTTTCATTTGCCCATGGTGGGGCATGTTTGTCTTTTTCTTCATTAGTTGCAAGTGCTCTTTATATATTGAGAATGTTACCATTTTTGTCATAGATGTTTCTAACATCTTCCCCAGTTCTGTTTTTTTTTTTAATTGGCAAGTAAAAATTATATGTAAATATCTTCCCCATTTCTAATTGGCCTTCTGAGTTTTAAGACTACTTCTCTTGAAGTGCATTTCACCATGGCTCCTTCCCTTTTTGGCCACTTCTGTGGTTCCAGCTAGGATTTAGAAAGGTGGGGTGGAGGGTGGTTGAGGGGGAGAGGAGCAGTGCTCTGAGGGTGATAGGGGAGAAGCTGCCCAGATCCTGGGGTGTCTAGGCCTGAGTAAACCATGGCAGCGCAGGCGTCAGAATGACCATCTACCTGTGCTTTTTGTTTGGGGGTGTCTGTACCAAGAGGTAATACAGGCCCTTCCTTCAGCCCAGGCTAGGGCCATCTTTCCTTCTTTCACTTGCTGCTGCCTTGGGGTTTTCTGCTGATTCTTTGAATTTCTGTCACTTTCTTGGTCTTATGAGAATTCTAATGGGGCTGTCAAGAAATGCCCTGCACAAAGTAAGCCCTCAATAAATATTTGGGGGAAAAACAAGAGTCTGCATCCAGGCTACTGTAGGATCCAAAGCCCCCTGCAGCTTCTGAGAGTAACTCCTGTTGCCTGACTCATGGGCAGATGCAGCTGTCTCTCTGTCTCTCTCACTGGGAGTCTGAGACACCGCAACTCCTCTCCTTCTCTCTGTCCCCTCTCTAGGAGGGACATCGGAGCATGGGAGACCTCTTCTGCTCCTCCTCCTTCCCATTCCCCAAGCTGATACTGGCTGGTAGACCTCAGGCCCACCATCTATGTCCACACCCTTTCTCACCTGGACTTAAAAAAAACATGATGGTAAAATGCACATAACATGAAATGCATCATCTTAGCCATTTTTAAGTATACAGTTCTGTGGCATTAATCTTTGTGCAGTTATCACCATCTCCAGAACTTGTCATCCTCCCCAACCAAAACTCTGTATCCATGGAATACTAACTCCCTATTCCCCTCCCCCACTGTCCCTGGTAATCACAGTTCTACTTTCTCTATGATTTATTTTTTATTTTTTGAGACAGAGCTTTGCTCTTGTTGCCCAGGCTGGGGTGCAATGGTGTGATCTCGGCTCACCACAACCTCTGCCTTCCAGATTTGAGCGATTCTCCTCCCTCAGCCTCCCCAGTAGCTAGGATTACAGGCATGTGCCACCATGCCCAGCTAATTTTGTATTTTTAGTAGAGACAGGGTTTCTCCACGTTGGTCAGGCTGGTCTCGAACTCCTGACCTCAGGTGATCCGCCCGCATCCGCCTCCCAAAGTGCTGGGATTAGAAGCGTGAGCCACCGTGCCCGACCGATTTTGACTACTCTAGGTACTTCATATAAATGGAATCATACACTATTTGTCTTTTTGTAATTGGCTGAGTCACTCAGTCTAGCACCTCGGGGTTTCATAATGATTCTTACACCTGCTGCTGGTCCCCAGTTCCTCAGAGCAGTTTGGGAAGAGGGCAGGGCCCCCTTTCCTCACCCCGCATAAGCTGTGAGATTTCCTGTATCTTAAACTTCTGCTAAATTACATGCATAAAGCCACATCTCTCAAGGCCAAAATTAGTGATCAGGAACAGGGCGGGTCGAAATCCATGATGAGGAACTATTTTCTTAACTGTTTCCTAATTATCAATGTGCCTTCCCTTTTCTTGGTGTCTGTAAATCACGTGATTGTGCTGAGTGAATGTTTCATTTGTTTCTGCTCCTCTTTGGGGCTGCAGCACCCATGAGTGACCCCTTCCTTCATGTTACCCAAGAGGGTCCCAGAGTTGGCCCTTCTAACCAGGACTTAGTGAAATCTCATTGAGGGCTTTTATTCTCCTCATCTTCAGGGAAGGTAAGAAGTGGAAAATGATTAAAAGATATTTAGCACAGGGCTTGGCACACAGATATCGCTCACTTAAGGAAGCCTGGAGCACCAGGAAATGAGTTTCCAAGTGTGCAGCTCAGGAGAGGCTGCAGATGGAATTTTCCATGTTACTCCTGTAGGTCACAGGAAGCTGATCTGTGATAGGGGAGGGGAAGTGGACACGTAGCTTGCATCTCAGGCCTCCTCAGAACCCTGTGCAGCAAACACTTTTGTTATGATCCATTGATTGCTGAGGAGCAAGGCCTGGAGGTTATGAGTCCTTCCTAAGGTCTTCCCTAAGGTGGCTGTTAGTCGAGTGACTCCAAAGCGGTGTGTCTGACTCCTGCTGGAGCCACACCAACATGGGCCACAGAGAATTTGAAGTGGCTCAGCCAGGACCCTTCCCCTACATGACGCCTCCTTTCATCCTCCCTCCGCTGACAAACAGCCACACCATGAATGAAGTCTTGGGGCGTTCCCTGGAAACAGCGCTTCTATCCTCTCGTGAGGAAGTAAACTTGCAGTCAACATGGAAAGAAAAGGACCCATTCGCTCAGCACCCGATTACTGGCCACCTTGCTATAGACTAGGGTTACTGTTAGTAACATGCGTAAGGCATGGTGTTTGCCGCCAGAAACTCCCAGCCCAGTTGAGGGTTCAGAGCTAGACAAACACTGCTATGCTGCTGTGCTGCACATGTGGTCACAGCTTGGTTAGGGAGCACCAAAGAGAGACCAGCTGCCTCTTTTGGGAGAGTCAGGGGAGTCTTACCAGAGGAAAGACAACCGTGCTGGGTGCTGAAGAGTCAGTAGGAGTTCACTAGATCCATCAGAGTGGGCACAGAGGGAAGGGCAGGAGAAAGAAACTCACATGTAATCAGCATGCTATGTGCCAGGCACCTCAACATTCTATCTTGGTAATTTTCACAACAACCTCTTGTAAAGTAGGTATTATTATGATGAAATTGAGGCAGAAATGTTAAATGAATTTCCTAAGAGATTATTTTATTTTTTAGAGACAGGGTCTTGCTCTGTTGGCCAGGCTGGAGTGCAGTGGTATGACCACAGCTCACTGTAGTCTCAAACTCCTGGGCTCAAGCAAACTTCCCACCTCAGCATCTTGAGTAGCTGGGACCACAGGCACCACATGCACCACTACATCTGGCTAATTTTTAAAAGTTTTTGTAGAGATGGGGCCCCACTATATTGCCGAGGTTAGTCTTGAACTCCTGGCCTCAGGCGATCCTCCCGCCTCAGCCTCCCAAACTGCGGGGGTTACAAGTGTGAGGACCTTGCCCGTCCCTAAGAAGTTCTTAAAGTGTACATGGAAACTGGGGGGAATCCTCAAGATTCTTTCAACAGGTCAGAAGGTCAAAGCTCCTTCACAACAACTGCCTTTTTCACTGTTTGGACATTTGTACTGATGGTACAACAAAAATGGCAGCTAATGCTACTGGGACCTTAACACTAATCAAGGCCTTGGCAGGCTGGGCGTGGTGGCTCACGCCTGTAATCCCAGCACTTTGGGAGGCTGAGGTGGGCAGACCACCCGAGCTGAGGAATTTGAGTGCAGCCTGGCCGACATGGTGAAACCCCGTCTCTACTAAAAATACAAAAATTAGCCAAGCTAGGTGGTGGGCACTTCTAGTCACAGCTACTCGGGAGGCTGAGGCAGGAGAATCGCTTGAACCTGGGAGGCGGGGGTTGCAGTGAGCCGAGATCACACCACTGCACTCCAGACTGGGTGACTGGAGCGAGACTCCATCTCAAGGAAAAAAAAAAAAGGCCTTGGCACTAAATTGTGCTTCTTGTGTTTTTTAGATTGCATGCACTCACAATTAAAAATAAAAAGGCAGCTTCGTTTAAGAGTGTCCTTGGGGCTCCCTGATATTGCTGATTTGGCTGATGGCAACACCTCATAGCCATGAAACTGAGCAGAAAAGACTGGGACTTCTTGCTGGATTTGCTTTCCTTACAGGAGCTGGCCTGGGCCCTGCCCTGGAATTTTGTATTGCTGTCAACCCCAGCATCCTTCCCACCACTTTCATGGGCACAGCAATGATCTTCATCTGCTTCACCCTCAGTGAACTCTATGCCCGGCGCCGTAGCTACCTCTTTCTGGGGAGGCATCTTGATGTCAGCCCTGAGCCTGTTGCTTTTGTCTTCCGTGGGGAATGTTTTCTTTGGATCCATTTGGCTTTTCCAGGCAAACCTGTATGTGGGACTGGTGGTCATGTGTGGCTTTGTCCTTTTTGATACTCAACTCATTATTGAAAAGGCCGAAAATGGAGATCAAGATTATATCTGGCACTGCATTGATCTCTTCTTAGATTTTGTTACTGTCTTCAGAAAACTCATGATGATCCTGGCCATGAATGAAAAGGATAAGAAGAAAGAGAAGAAATGAAGTGACCATCCAGCCTTTCCCAATTTGACTTCCTCTCCTTCCACCCCTCATTTCCTTTTTGCACACATTACAGGTGGTGTGTTCTGTGATAATGAAAAGCATCAGAAAAAAAAAAAAAAAAGTGTCCTTGATGAAGCAGTAACAGGATCAGTTTGAATCCTCCTGTACAGGTGTTGAGAATGTTCTGTGTGATGGAATGGGAAGTATGTATAGAGCACCTCTGCTGCCCATCACAGAGCGATGACTGTCTCCAGGAAAAGCACTGGACTCACTGCTTGAGTGACAAACCAACTAGCTGCTTTTTTTTTTTTTTTTTTTTTTTCATGGAATACTGTTTTTACTTTAAAGAATGACTGACAAACTATAGTTATGTGATCTGGACATTGGGCAGATATTTTCTTAAAAATGAAAGAGTAAGCCTGCCATTTCAAGGAAAATGGCTTGAAATACCACTTGCTGCCAATCAAAAAAATTTGAGCTTTCAAGCAGAAATTGGAGTTTAGAAAACTTTGAGAAGTAACTTCCAGCTTCCCAGTACTGAAAGTGTTACTTCCCCCAAACTGGGATTTGTTCACATGGGGAGTAACAAACGACTCTGCATGAGAATGCAGGTTTTGATCAATAGGAGTTTTATTACTTGTCACAAGCCAGAGCACCGGGACAAAGCAGTGTCTCCCTGAGGGAAAGTGACAGGAGGGTTTTATGGGGCAACGGAGAGGGGACAGGGTGCATAATGGCATGTAGAGGAGGGTTCCCAGTGGCACAGATGCAGTGAGTCAGGTGCCAGCACATAGGTCGCATGTTATGGTAATGAAGCTACAGGTCTCCTGGGGTGCAGGCTTTAGCGTGGTCATGGGGAAAGTTCACTGGGGTTCATCTATAAGTTCCTGGGGCCTGTCAGGAACTGGTTTTAGCCCACTAGGTGACCGCCTGCTACACAGAGCTTGAAAGAAACAGGCTGTAAGACAGAAAGCTGTAAAGCAGGCAGCTTGCTCAATCACCCTACCTCCTTATGAAGGCTGATGGTGACATTATGAATGAGTGTAATTTTTTGTTAGGGCATTATGAAATGTGTCAACATCTGGAAGATCTACATAACTGATTGAACACAAATTTTCCAAATGACCAGTGCAGCCGTTACAGAATCATACGTGGGTGAAAGATTCATTCAAAGTGCAAGATAGAACAATGAATTTTAACGTAGCAGAGTACAAACTGTTCATTGGTCTGGTTTCAGATTTCACATTGCAACTCACTGTTAAGAAGTTAAGAACTAATACTTGTTGAGTTTTGATGTAGTATCAGAGAAGGATATTCACAATTATCTCAAAGTTTATTATAATAGGCCTCCCTTTGCAACTACATATCTGGCTGGATTTTCTTCATAGACATCAACCAAAATGAGGAGTCTTAGCAGTTTGAATGCTGAGGTATTAATAGTTACGAGAATCAAGCCAGGCATTAAAGAGATTTGCAAAAATCTAAAAGTGTCACTTTTCCTTTTTTGGGAAGTTACAGTTTTTTGTTATTGTTGTTATAGATGTGTCACTTATGTTAATATTTATTGGGCTTATTATTGTGATTTTAAAATTAACTACTAAATAATTATTTTTAAATGCTTCAGTTATAATTTCTAATGTAAAAATTCATGGATACAGGCCACCTAAGTAGAAGCTCTTTGGCATCCTCAATAATTTTTAACAGCGACATCCTGTGACCAAAAAGTCTGAACTGCTGCCTCAAAGAATCACAGGAAATAAGTGTTTTATAGTGGTCTGTGACTTCAAATTTCGTGATTTTTTCCATGATCAGTGATTCGCAGCGGGAGAGGGAGTTTGGGAGCTCACCCTCTCCCTGCCGGAGGTTTGTTGGAATCTCTGCAGGACTCACTACAGCGAGCAAATATTTACAAGATAACTCCCTTAGAATCTCCCTGAGCTCCTCTCTGCCTCCCTCTCTCAGATGGTCTTTTGCTTCTTCTCACGTGTGCGCTCTCTCTCTCTCTTTCTATTTCTCTCTCCTCTTCTTCAAATCCTCCCTCACCCCTTGCCTGCCTCCTCGATCCCTCTCTGCTTCCGTTCTCCTCTTCTTCAGGCTCTGAACCTGGCAGGTGGGGCCGACCCCACAGGAGGCTGCACCTCTCCAGGCTGAATGGGCACTGATGTGCTTGACTCCAAAGCTTACTGGGGCTCCTGGGAGATGTTGCCAGAGGCTCAAGGGGCTTTCGTGGTCCAGGCAGGACTCTCTGAATGCTGAGCCATCCAGGTGGAGACCAAAGGCTTTCCACTGAGTCTTGCACAGGTCGGGTGGAATGAGGTGATCTTTAAGAGCCGACCCAAATAAAAGTTCGGTGTCAGTCTGAACCCCTTGAATTGTCTGTTGAACGCCCCATCATTTCTGTTCCTGATGCTTACTGGAAAAGTCAGACATGGGTAGCCCTTCCTGTGCTCCCCAGAGCACTGCAGAACAAAGCTTCATTAAATGCTTTCTCTTCTTCTCTGGGTCTTTCCACACTCTTTCTGTGGGTCAGTGTCTTCATGGAAGATATGTCTGCAGACCTACTGGGCTTAGTGGGGGAACCCCTCGCTCTGACCTGTCAGTCCACACGGTGGGCCCTCAAGCCCAGAGGGCCGAAGCTCTGTCCAAACTCCTTGTTTTGTGGATCATTCAGAGAGAAATGCACTTGCCAGCCCAGTAAAGGACCAGTGGCTGCGGCAGCTGCCTGTTTCTCCCAGCCTCTTCTATGGAAATGACCTCCCTGCTCACAGCTGTAGAACCTGCCCTAGGAGGGGGGTCTCCTTGTGCGTCTCCCTCGCCACTTTTCTTTCAAGCCTCACCTGTCCCACCTCACTGGGGACAGGCACTCGCCCCTTCATGCCCACCGCTCCAGAGGAAGGGCTTCTGCCGTGCATCGTTTGGGGCACTGTGGGTGAGCTCTCAGCTATCAAAGTGTTAGATCTTCTTGTCCACCTCAAAGCCATTCTGCATGCCCTCAGCCGGCCCTCCCAGCCACACAGAGCTTCCTTGGGACAGCTTGCCTCAGACAGACCTCTTCAAGGCCTTGGAGGGTGAAGTGGATTTTGTTTTAATGGAAGTAAAATTAACATATCATAAAATTCACCATTTTAACCATTTCAAAGTATATAATTTATGTGGTTTTAGGTTGCAATGTTGTACCATCAACATCATGATCTAATTCCAGAACATTTTTGTCACCTCAAGAAGAAGCCCCATACAGTTTAATCAATCACGCCCCATTTCCATCTTCCCTTTCCCTTTTCTTAGCCCCTGGAAACAACTAATCTGCTTTCTGTCTCTATGAATTTGCTTATTCTGGACATTTCTTATAGATGGAATCCTATAATTTCTGGAGGTAGATATAGTTCAAAAGAGAAATGAAATACTTTCTAGGAAGATGGTTCATTTCTAAAATTAGAAGGCTGGATGTGGTGGCTCACACTTGTAATCCCAGCACTTTGGGAGGCCAAGGTGGGAGAATCCCTTGAGGCCAGGAGTTCGAGACCTGCCTGGGCAATATAGTGAGGCCCCATCTACACACACACACACACACACACACACACCAGCTGGATCTAGTGGTGTGTGCCTGTGGTCCCAGCTACTCAAGAGGCTGAGGTAAGAGGATAGCTTGATCCCAGGAGTTTGAGGCTGCAGTGAGCTATGATCTCACCATTGCACTCCAGCCTGGGTAACAGAGAGACATGCTGTCTCTAAAAAAAAAAAAAAAAGCTAGAATCAGAAAATTTATAATTAAAAAATTTAGGCTGGGCGTGGTGGTTCACCCCTGCAATCCCTTTGGGAGGCCAAGGTGGGTGGATCACGAGGTCAGGAGATTGAGACCATCCTGGCTAACACAGTGAAACCCCGTCTCTACTAAAAATACAAAAAATTAGCCGGGCGTGGTGGCGGGCGCCTGTAGTCCCAGCTACTCGGGAGGCTGAGGCAGGAGAATGGCATGAACCCAGGAGGCGGAGATTGCAGTGAGCCCAGATCGCGCCACTGCACTCCAGCCTGGGCAACAGTGCCAGACTCCGTCTCAAAAAAAAAAATTATTTAAAAAGTCAGAAATAACAATAACAAACTCAATAAGGAGAGTCGACCTGGGTACTTTCTTTTGAAAACATGTTTCTGAGGTCCCAGAGCTGACAGGGGGAAGTTGTGTGACTGGCACTGGGGATTCATTGCAGACTGGTGGGTTCGCGGGGAATCTGTTGGTTTTGTAAGATTTCCCTTGGCGACCGAGCTGAAGCACAGGTCTCAGAAGCTGAGTCTAACTCAGTGGAAGGTGCAGGGCGGGATGTGTCTCCCCACTCTTCCTTTTGTGTCTTATAGGGGTGAAGAAGAGAACCAAAGTCATCAAGAACAGTGTGAACCCTGTATGGAATGAGGTATGTGAGTTTTTCTCCTTCCTTTTCTCTCTCTCTGCTGTAGTTGTGTCTGCAGGGACAAGTTAGGGGGCTTGTGGAGGAAGTGCCTTCTCAGCAGCGTCCTTGAGGTGGGGAGGGGCTGGTGGTCCAGCCTGCCAGCGAAATCCTTCTGGCTCTAGGAACCTGGGAGGAGGGTTGGTGGCCTGGCCTACTAGGTAAATGGAGAGGAGCTAGACATTTTTTGTTTCTGTTTTCCCCCAGCTCTGGCCAGCCAAGTAAAGGGTGCTCAGGGACTCTCTTGCCTGCCTGTTTCTCTCACACAGGCTGTTCGTTTTCCTTGCTCAAAGCTCACCTTTTCCCTACAGCCCTCCCTGATGAGGCAGGTCCTCCTCTGGCTCCTGCTGGCCCCTGTCTCCTCAACCAGCTCCCTGCATACATGGCTCCCGGGTGGTCCTTTGGAAGCCCTGCTGCCTTGCATGGATGGGGTCAGATGCACAGGGGAGCCTTTGCTCTGAGGAGAGTCATGGGGGCCTAGCCAATATGGCACTAACTCGTGCTGCCCACCAGGGCCTGGCTTCTGGACAAGCCCAATAATCTTGGTCCTTGAGGATGCCTCAGGGTCACCTGGCTTTTTCCCAGCCACACTCCTGGTTTGGCTTCCTGGGGATGGGTTGAAACTGAGTTGGGAGAGGGGCCTGTGAGAGCCCTCTCTCCTTCTCTCTTCTGCTGTCTTCAGCTCTTACTGTTACCTCTGAAGTTCTGGAGCTGTGGTCTCCATCTGTCCATCCATCCATCCATTCATCCATCCATCCAGCCAGCCATCCATCCATCCATCCATCGGTCCATCTGCCTATCCACTAAAATCATTCATGAATGCCTACTCAGTGCCCTGGGGGCATGAAGGTGAAGCAGACACAGTCTCTTCTCCTGGAAGCCCATAGGTTAAGACACCTTTTCTCTTTTTCTTCCAGGGCTTTGAATGGGATCTCAAGGGCATCCCCTTGGACCAGGGCTCTGAGCTTCATGTGGTGGTCAAAGACCATGAGACGATGGGGAGGAACAGGTAAGGTGGCCAGAGTGGCGTGCTCCATGGCTTGAAGGTGCAGGTAGGATTGTGGAGGATGCAGACTGCAGAATCCAGGCCCCAGGGAGCTGGGGTTTCAATTCACATTTACCAAGCACCTCCTCCCGTGGGACTGGCCCAGTGATAGATGCTGGGAGAATCTGGCTGTGGCTTCAGGAACTCAGCCATGGGTACGGCTGAGTTGCCAGGCTACAGGGGAGGGAAGATGGGCTAGAATCAGGTGTCCACGCATTTGCACAGACAGTGTGTGCCCTAGGGAGCAGGAAGACTCGCTGCCTGCTACTCCAGCCCAGAGGATCCCTGAGGTGGGTGGGCTCTCTCTCCTGGCCCAGCCCAGGCCAGTGAGGGCAGAGGCCCCCTCCAGGAGGCAGGCAGGCAGGCAAAGTGAAGCTGCAGCCAGCAGGGAGCTTTCCAGGAAGGCTTCATGGAAGGGGCAGGACTAGAGGTAAGATTCGTGGTTTAGAAATCAGAACAGTAATAATGGGTAGCCCGGCCTGGGCGCCTCCCTGTGTCAGGGTTTCTGCTGAGTTTTTCATGTACCTAGTGGGTGGGTTTCCTGGTGGGGGGAATAGCAGGAGCAAACTTGTGGTGGCAAAAGCCGGCTCCCCCTAGGCAGGCGATGAATCCCTTCTCTTGCCATTGAGCTCCTGGGCCTTGTAAACGGAGGCAGTGGGGTGGACAGGTTCAACCCAACCTGCAGATGGGTGGGCCTTGGACTAGGGCTGTGGGTGGACTGGGAGACACAGCACATGAAATTGCACGTGATGAGCCTCGAGCCTCAGGGTGTGAGTCCAGTTGTCCCTGCTGGGCATGAGAGGAGGCATCTGCATTAGATGCCAGCAGGAGTGGGTTCATGCTTCAAGTGTCATTTACAGAGCTCTAGGCCCGAGCGTCAGGGATGGGCTTGCTGTTTTGTGACCTGCTCACAGGGCAGCCTTTGTTTGGGAACTAGGTCAGCGGCATCTGAGGCCTGGAAGCCTGGCTGTGTTGCCCCGGGGTGGGGCAGGAGGGGTTGGGGAGGAGGAGAATTCAGGAACCTAGGGAAGGGCAATCAGGGTCTCCAGCTGCAAAACACCTGGAAAATTTGAAATGTTAAAAACTCGGAAAAAAACCCCAATTGCCACCTTCTCTCTGTGGCTGCTGGCCATGGGTGCACAGTGTGGGGAGGGTGGGGCGCTTTCACTGGGCCCCCAAAAGTGCGGCTGCAAGGTATGGGGCCCAGGCCTGTGGGCCAGGGCATCTTGAGCCCATCTCTTCCAGCTGTTGACCTCAGCCATCTCCACCTGCATGGGGGACAGGGATTGGAATCAGTTCGGCTACCGTCCCAACACAGACACTTGTGGAAGGCAAGGCAGCCGCTAACAGGCATGAATGGTGGACCTGCAGACCAGGGAGGGAGTAGCCCTGGACAGTGGGCAGTCCTCGAAGGCTTCCTGGAGGAGGGTCACTCAGACTGACTTGAAGGCAGGGGTAGGCTTTGAAAAGGCAAGAAAGGGAGGGTATTCCAGTGTGT
The DNA here is from genome assembly GCF_037993035.2 of Macaca fascicularis. Taxonomy (NCBI): domain Eukaryota; kingdom Metazoa; phylum Chordata; class Mammalia; order Primates; family Cercopithecidae; genus Macaca; species Macaca fascicularis. The sequence continues at coordinate 50,452,990 of NC_088387.1, read as the reverse complement.
GGATGTGGCGGGCAGCCAGGCTCAGGCCTTACAGGTGCAGCCCTGTGAGAAGTGGGCGGTGGGGAAGAATTGAGACGGGGGTCTCCAATGCCAGGCTGAGGAGAATAGCAGCAAAGTCACACAACTGCCACACAGCTGAGTGTCTGGCCTCGTGCTGTCTTATATACAAGACCTTTACCCATCAGTTAGATACGACTATTGTAACTGTCACCTTTATAGATGGGGAAACTGAGCCTCTGAGAGATTGGGCAACTTCCTTGAAGGCTAGTGATGGCAGAGCTGTGATTGGAGGGCAGGTTTTTGGGACATGCTCATAATCACTGAGCCCCATGTGCCTCTCAGAGGCTCCTGGAAGCCCCAGGGTGGTGTTGGTCCCTTCGGGAGAGTTCAGTTCCCCTGACAATGCTGGCGTTGACAGAGTTTAGAGGGGCAAAGGCAGGACAGTCTGGTTACTGCAGGCCATGTAGTGGAAGCACATGTTTCATTTTCACGATCTTATCCAGCATTTTTAGTCTCTGTGGGGAGATTCCCCCCCCCCTTTTTTTTTTTTTGAGACAGAGTCTTGCTCTGTCGCCTAGGCTGGAGTGCAGTGGCACAATCTCTGCTCATTGCAACCTCCGCCTCCCAGGTTCAAGTGATTCTCCTGCCTCAGCCTCCCTGTAGCTGGGATTACAGGTGCCCACCACCACACCTGGCTAATTTTTGTGTTTTTAGTAGAGACAGGGTTCCACCATGTTGGTCAGGGTGGTCTTGAACTCCTGACCTCAGGTGATCCACCTGCCTCAACCTCTCAAAGTGCTGAGATTACAGGTGTGAGCCACCGTGCCCGGCTAGAGATTTCCTTTAAAAATTTTTTTTAAATTATTATGGGTAGATAATAGTTGTATGTATCTATGGGGTACACGTGGTGTTTTGACACAGGCATAATGTATAACGATCAAGTCTGAGTAATTGGAGTATCCATCACCACAAACATTTATCATTTCTCGTGTTGGCAACATTCCAGTTCTACTCTTTTAGTTGTTTAAAAATATACAATAGATTATTGTTGACTGTAGTCACCCTATTGTGCTAGGGAAATACTAGATCTCATTCATTCTATCTAACTGTGTTTTTGTATCCGTTAACCACCTTGCTTCACCCCCCTCTCCCTGCTACCCTTCCCAGCCTCTAGATTCTACTCTATCTCTGGAAGTTCAATTTTTAAAAAATCAGCTGTCTGTAGGGAGATTTCTAAGACCACAAAGGCAACATGAGAGCTGTGAACATATTTTTGATCAATTCAAGGACCAGTATAGCCCTCAGAGTGACAGTAGGTGAGGGTCACACGCAGGCTGTTCTGGCTCTGTGGAGCAGAGGTCACATGGGGAACGGGAAGCTTTGAACCTTGGGGTCCTCCCACTGGCCCCTGTGGGTGCCCTCTAGTTCCTGGGGGCAGCTAGCTCCCTAAAAAGAAGTGCCCCACATGAGCAGTTCACTGCAGGGCCGTGTGCCAGAAATCAGGTCCTCAAAGATCAGTTTGCAGGGCAGCCAATTCACCAGCATCACCAATTTACCAGAAACACCTTTCTTACAGCATTTAAGTATAATTTTTGATTTTTCCAAACATTTATCTCAGTTTCAGATTTCTGGCAATTAAAACTGCCTTAAACTAGATTGAAATGTGCACATACCTTCATAAATACTTGAGGACTCTCAGAATATGCCCAAGCAACACTGTCATGGGAGGAAATGATAGAATTTTGACTTCATGGCTAGACACGGTGGCTCACACCTGTAATCCCAGCACTTTGGGAGGCCAAAGGCGGCAGATTACATGAGGTCAGGAGTTCGAGACCAGCCTGGCCAACATGGTGAAACCCTATCACTACTCAAAATACAAAAATTAGCCGGGCATGGTGATGGGCACCTGTAATCCCAGCTACTCGGGAGGCTGAGACAGGAGAATCGCTTGAACCGGGGAAGCAGAGGTTGTAGTGAGCTGAGATCACTGGCTTTGTGCCAAGAAAACATGGGATGTGTGGCCTCCTCAGCTGTTTGCAGGCAGGGGCAGTGCCTCAGGGGAGGCAGCAAAGGTACCTGCAAGGTAATTCTGTCACCCCCACCCCATGACCAGACAGCGAAGTACTTCCACCCTGCACATGGATGTGAGAAAACAACCAAAGACAAGCGGCAATACAAATTCTAAAAGTGTAAAAGGAAAACCATACCAGGGAGTGACAAGACAGTTTAAATTTTGAAAGAAAAGGAAAAACCTTCAGGGAACCCAGTTCTATGAGCATTTTATTTATTTATTTATTTATTTTTGAGATGAAGTCTTGCTCTGTCACCCAGGCTGGAGTGCAGTGGTGTGATCTTGGCTCACTGCAACCTCCGCCTCCTGGGTTCAAGTGATTCTCCCATCTCAGCCTCCCAGAGTGCTGGGATGACAGGTGTGAGCCACTGCTCCCAGCCCTTTAATGAGCATTTTAGATTGAAGATCTCCTCACTGCCCTCCAGTCCTGCCCATTGGGTCAGGAAGCAAAGAGGGACTCAAGGGTTAGGCAGCTGTGCCTTGCAACTGTCCTCGGGCCTCTCCAGTTGGTGGGTTCCAGTGAGGGTCCCCGGAGTCATCATGCAGCCACCCCTTTTGTTTGTGGGAGTCCTGGGCGTGTCTTCTGTGAGCTCATCTGCTGTCCTCCCTCGACCTCTTCCAACTGAGGGGATCACAGCCCTCTGCGTCCATTAACCCTCTCAGTCCCCCTCCACCTTGCCTCCCCTCCCTGTTCCCCACCTCCACCCTCTGGCTCTCTCTGTTTCTAGATTTCCCCTCAAGCCTCCCTCATTCTTTACAGCCTCTCACTTGCACCTCTGTCTCTGCGTCTCCTGCTCTGCTTCTTTTCCTTCCTGTACCCCTCCTTTTATTCTTTCTCTCCTCCTTCTCTTGCCCTTCCTCGATCCTCACCATCCTCACTGCCACTGTCCTCTCTTTCCTATGGCTTCTGGGGCGTTTGGCATTTCTGGGTTTTTCCTGATGATCACTGGCAGTTTAGGGGTGACCTCGTTAAACCAGACTGGTCTGCTGGCCCAGAGTGGGATCTGGGGAATCCTTTCATGCCTCGAGAAGGAAATCTCCATCTGGGAACTGTCTCTGGGCTGCTCAGCATCCCACTAACCCATGAGAGGGGCAGCCCTAAGCCCGAGGACCCCCGAGCCAACTTCAGGGATGGATCTTTATCTGGCTAAAATCAGGTTTCCAATGCATATAAAAGGAAGCTCCACTCCTTAGGATGGAAGACACTCGGGCAAACCTAGCGGGCGGGTCCTGTTCCAGGCTGCACCGGACAAGTTCCTGTTTACTCGGGGCTTCTCAGAGAGAAGCTGAAGGGGAGATTATCCAGGTCCCTGACCAGGTGTTTTGGTCCCCGGGATGTTCAGCCCAGAGGTTCCCAATTCAGGCCACACAATAGAATCACCTGGGCAGCTTTTACATACACCCATGCCTGGGCCCAGGCCGAGGTTCTGATTTAATTGGTTTGGGGCAGGGTCTGTGCAGCATCACCCACTCTCCAGGTGCTGGTGTTTTCATTGTGCAGCCTGAGCTGAGAGCCACTGATCTGGACTCTAGACCAGCGCTGCCCACTAGAACTTTCTGAGATGATGGAAATGTCTCTGTGTTGACTAGTGTGACTGAGAAATTGAATCTTAAACTGTATTTAATTTTAATGGCTTAGATTTAATTAACTACATGTGGCTAGTGGCTGCTGTGTTGGACAGAGCAGCTTTAGATTTTTAGAACAGTGTTTCTACCCCGGCTGTATCTAGAAATGACCTGGGAGCTTAAAAAAAAAATAAGTGCCTGAGCTCTGCACTAAACTGATTAAACAAAAACCTCTGGAGTGGGCTGCAGGAGTCAGCACTTTTGGAAACCACCGGGGATGGCAGAGGGGGCAGTGTGCACACAGGGTAGAAAACTCATTGTGTTAGAGAGACGCTGGCATTTTTTGGTTGTTGTTGATTAGACAGAGTCTTGCTCTGTCGCCCAGGATGGAATGCAGCGGCATGATTTCAGCTCACTGCAACCTCCGCCTCCCAGGTTCTAGCGATTCTCCTGTCTCAGCCACCCAAGTAGCTGGGATTACAGGTGCCCGCCATCTCGCCTGGGTAATTTTTGTATTTTTAGTGGAGATGGGGTTTCACCATGTTGGTCAGTCTGCTCTTGAACTCCTGACCTCAGGTGATCCACCTGCCTTGGCCTCCCAAACTGCTAGGATTACAGGTGTGAGCCACTGTGCTTGGTCTGATGCTGGCACTTCTGAAAGGAATTGCTCTCGATTTTTCCATGGATTCGCTAAGAAATAGATAGAAATGGTCATTCTTGTAATTGTTTATGTATGTGATTATTGGCAAAATAATCACCATCAAGTAATAATGGCTGAAACTGCATATGGTAAAATTGTTAAAGAACTGAAAAACAGGCGGAAGAATCCTGTTGGTAACTGCAAACACTGACCTGGGAAATTGGACTTAGTAGAAATAATTCCACAAAAGAAAACTCAAAATGGCAGGGAGCAATATTTGATAAAACTTGATGTCAACCAAAAAAAAAATTAAAAAATCTGTGAGCCAAATCTCTGTTGGGAAATTTAAACAGGGATTAATTGTCCTCAATGAAAAGAATTTTGGCAAAGTGAAAATAAAGATGGTAAAAGAGAAAAAGAAAGCACTTTAATCACTCTGTATGCAAAATGTATCAACACATTAAACTGGTTATATTTAATTTGTTCTGGAAAAATGCCTTCTCAGTGAAAATTGATTACTGTAGGTGTTTTTTATATTTAAATGTTTGGTAAATTTAACATGGAAGCAAAAACCTCCATGGGGTCAAAACATCCACCTGGCAAAGCACCAGGGTCAAAATGATGCTCACTTTGCCTGCAGTGACTCACTAACCCCAGGCCTAACTGGACTCCAAGACAGGGGGCCCAGATGCAACAAGGAAACATACAAAACACCCTGTTAAATGAGGAGGTCTCAAATACCGCAGGTGACACCTTATATTAAGGCATTAATCATCGTTTCTCTGAGATACAGGCTTCAGTGGGCTCCCTGTGCTTTTCCTGGTCACTCTACCCTCCAGCCTGACCATGCCCCCAGCCTCCCTGCTTTAATCAAGAGGTATAGCAGGAGGTCTAGTCAGGAGGCACACGACTGCCTTTAAAGAAGCTCTCTTTTAGGTGTTCACAGTGGCATCTTCTTTGGAATAGTGTGATCTACTCTGTACCTTTTAGGGACCGGGTGACTCTGTAAAGTGGGCACTGCGGGGCCTCTCACCTGCACTCAGATGCCTTCCTGCCTTCACCCTCCCCCATGGTCTGAGCGTCAGTCATGGTGCCTGCAACTGGAGAGGAACCAGGAGACAACCTGAGAACTTTCCGGAGCTCCAATGCTCCTTCTCCTCCTTCCTCCTTCAGCTGCTCCTCCTCCCATCCCCACATTGAGCTGGATGATCTGGTCCAGCGGAATAAGCGTGGACTTTGAGAAGAGCCAGGGTCTAGTTGCAACACTCTGTGGCCTTGGGCAGGTCACTACACGCCCTGAGCCTTGCTTTCTTCCGTTCTTAGGGAGTATCAAATCAAGGGACCTGCCACCATGGGGGGCTCCCTAAATGTTAGTTCTGCATTGCTGCCTTGCCCTTGTCCCCCTGTGCTTCCTTCTGCTGCCCCCAATGCTCCAAGTCCCACTGACTCAGCCCTTTCCCACCAAAGGCTGCTCTCAGCCAGCTATGGGTTGAAAAAGCACCAAATCATATGAATGCATAGGTGGCAGCCTATGGCTTCATGTTTCACTCTGTTTCAGGAACTGGGGGATGCTGCTTTATAGCTCAGACTCTGCTTAGAAAGAAGGGAAGTGTTCATGGTTGGTGTCCAGCCACTGCAACAGATTATGAGAAGATATTTTAGGAAGGGTGTGTCTTCCTGACATAGGGCGAACTCTGAGCCTGGCCTTGGTGCCATCGGGCCAGAGGTGAGGGCAGTCTGATGCCTCCTATGACAATGAGCTTCATTTGTTGAGGGAATGTGGAGGTTTCCAGGAAGGGGCTGAACATGCTTTTAGTTCTTTAGGGTAGCCATGCGTGGGAGATGACAGAGGCACCCAGGGAGGGGGCCTGGCCAGTCGGGGCCTGTCACCCACACCTGGAGTGTGCTGATGGGATTGAGGGACTCTGTACTGGGAGGAGCAGGCATTCTAATTCTCAGGCTGCCCATCGGAGCATGCAGGGCAGGGGTGGTGGAATGAGAATGAGGGTCAGGGGCTTTGCTCAGGGACCCCACTGTCAGCAGAGTCCTATCCTGTCTTTGACCTGGACCTCTCTGAAACTGTTTCCTCATTAGGACAATGGCAAAAGCAGTTCCTATGTTGCAAGGTTGCTGTAAAATTTAAATAATATAATGCATGTGTGTCAAATGCCTGCTCAGTTCTTGGAATACGGAAGGTGCAATAGATGGGGGCTGTTGGGAGCAGAATCCATACAGATGCAGGATCCATACATAAACGCCACAAACATGTGAACACTATGTGCGTGGCCCGTTTGGACACCCGGCAGTACCTGAGTGTGCACTAACATTGCATAATATGTGCACATGCATTTTTTTTTTTAATTTAAAACAACCAAAAAATTCCACAAAAATATTTTAAAAATCTAAGTAATTTTTATAAGTATAAAAGTGCGTTTCATTCTTAAAAAGTTCTAAAAGAAAAAGTACAAGTTCTCCCACCTTCTACCCATGCATTTCTTCTCTTTTCTCCAGAGATACCCATGGTTAACGATTTGGTGCATATCTTTCTTTCTTTTTTTGAGAGAGTTTTGCTCTCGTTGCCCAGGTTGGAGTGCAATGGCATGATTTCAGCTCACTGCAACCTCCGCCTCCCGGGTTCAAGTGATTCTCCTGCCTCAGCTTCCAGAGTAGCTGGGATTACAGGTGCCCGCCACCATGCCCAGCTGATTTTTGTATTTGTAGTAGAGACAGGGTTTCACCATGTTGGCCAGGCTGGTCTTGAACTCCTGACCTCTGGTGATCCGCCTGCCTCGGCCTCCCAAAGTGTTGGGATTATAGGCGTGAGCCACCACACCCAGCCTGGTGCATATCTTTCTGGACTTTTCCTAAGTGATCTACAGACATCTGTTTATATACATGCATGCTTGTTTACTTATACAAAAATGGAATTATGCTATATGTATTGGTCTGCACTTTGCTTTTTATTACTTCATCATTGATTCTTTCCCAGGTCAGTCCGTCACATTTTTAAATGGTTATGTGGTATTCCGTGGTATGTGTGCACCGTAATTTACCCCACTGTACTCTCATTGACTGATATTTAGTTTCTTTCCAATGTCTTGCTCTCGAATGCTTATCCAGTGAACATCTTTATCCAAATATTTTTATGTTCTTATGCTATTTTTTTCTTTAGGATAGGTCGTTGGAAGTGGGATTACTAGATCAAAGGGTATGAGCAAATAACATTTTTGTAGATTCTGCCAAATTGCTTTTCAAAAATGTTGTCTCAATTAATGTTCAGCAACAATGCAATAAAGTGCCTGCCAATTTATGTTTGCTAGTATGAGGGACCAAAAAAAGTATCTGTAATTTGTGTTTCCTTGGCCATTTGTAAAGCTGAGCATCTTTTCTGTGCTGATTGCCCCTTTCTATTTCTTATTTTGTGATTGCCAATCATTGTATTTTGGGTTGCTTGTCTTTTTCTTTTTAATTCATAATAATTACATATATTTGTAGTATTATTAGGAATACTAACCCTCACTCGGTTCTATCTGTATAAAACTTTTTTCTCTCTGCTTGTCACCTGTCAGTTGCACATTCACATGGCAATAGGCATTTACCCGGAGGTGCATGTGTACACACAGGCCTTTATTTGTTTGTTTTGAATTTTTAAGTTCAGGGTACAGGTGCAGGTTTGTTATATAGGCAAACTTGTGCATGGGAGTTTGTTGTACAGATTATTTTATCACCCAGGTATTAAGCCCAGTACCCATTAGTTATTTTTCCTGATCTTCTCCCTCCTCCCACCCTCCACCCTCTGAAGGGTCCCAGTGTGTGTCCTCCTCTGTATGCCTACCGTGTTCTCATCATTTAGCTCCCACTTATAAGTGAGAACATTTGGTATTTGGTTTTCTGTTCCTGGGTTAGTTTGCTAAGGATAATGGCCTCTAGCTCTATCCATGTTCCTGCAAAGGACATAATCTCATTCTTTTTTATGACTGCATAGTATTCCAGGGTGTATATGTACCACATTTTCTTTATCCAGTCTATCATCGATGGGCATTTAGGTTGATTCTCTGTTTTTACTATTGTGAGTAGTGCTGCAGTGAATATGCATAGCACATAGACCTTTATAAAGGCAGAGCTTTTTGCTCTGTGTTAGAAGTTGGGAAAAGGCATGGGCTTGGCTTCTGGTTTTAGCAAGCTGGTTTGCCAGCCCCTGGTTCTGGCATGCTTGGGAGGCTGTTTTGGGCAGGAGTATTTGCTCTTCACTGCCCCATTGTTTTCAGCGGGCCTGTAAACATTGACCATATCCTTATTTTCAAGGATTTTTATGACTATATTTTGCCCTGGATTCTATCCAGGACATCCCTGAGTTTCAGAATCATTTTTCTTTTGTCTTTCTCTAGACTGAAGTGGAAAACTATTTAGAGTTACCCTTGGGCAGGCCCTGGGGAATCAAATAATGGCAGGGAGGCTGCCAGAGGCCAGGGGACTCAGGGGCTGTGGAATGTCCTGCTGTCCCCCGTTTCCTGCCCCTCACTGCCCGGCACGCATAGCGGAGAGCTGGAGGGGCTCAGAGGACAGGTGCTTCCTCCGCTGTACGGCGTGTGTCTCCTTCCAGGACAGGGCTCTCTCACTTTCCTGTCACCCGGCTCATTGACGCTAACCAGGGGAAGATGCAGCTGAGTCAGTGATGAGTTAGTTGTAATATTTACATGGTTTTAATTGGCGTGTCCTTTTCTTAGTTTCAGAGAAAGAATGAGAAATGGATACATGGTAACCCTTCTGGAACATTTTTTTAAATTCAAATTTAAAGTTGCAAAAATAGTACAAAGAATATCCATATATTGTTTACTCAGATACACTTATTCACATTTTACTCCATTAGTTTTATTATATATATTTTATTATATTTATTATTATTATTATCTCCCTTCCTCCCTCTCTCTTTCTCTTTTCTCTCTCTCTTCTCTCCCTTCTTGTTTCTCCCTCTTTCTCTTACTCCCATTTGAAGGTAAGTTATATTCATCATGGTCTTTGACTCCTAAATATTTCAGTGTATATTTCTTAAGAATAGGGACATAGTTATCAACATCAGTAAATTTAACATGATGCCATACTTTTTTGTTTGTTTCTTTGTTTTTGAGACAGGGCCTCACTCTGTTGCCCAGGCTGGAGTGCAGTGCCTTGAACAAGGCTCACTGTACCCTTGAATTCCTGGGCTCAATCCATCCTCCTACCTCAGCCTTCCGAATAGCTGGGACCACAGGCACAAGCCACCTCGTCTGGCTAATTTAAATTTTTTTTTTTTTTTTTTTGGTTGAGACAGGGTCTCATTATGTTGTCCAGGCTGGTCTTGAACTCCTAGGATCAAGGAATCCTCCTGCCTCAGCCTCCTAAAGTGGTGGAATTACAGGCATGAGCTACAGCACCTGGCTGATACCATACTTTTATCTAATATATTGCTTATATTCCATTCATGTTAATGGATGAAATAGTGTTTTTCATAGCAATTTCCCTTTCCCCTCCCCCAGTGCGGGATCCAGCCCGTGGTCCATATTGAATTTAGTCATGTTTCCATAGCCTCCTTTAATTTGGAACGTTTGCATAGTCTTTGTCTTTTATGACAATTTACATTTTTGAATAATATAGTATCCCTTTTTTCTAATAGAATGTTCCTCATTTGGGGTGTCAACCTAAATAACAAACGGAGAGAGACTCTCTAAAGAAAAAAGGTAGGCCGGACGCGGTGGCTCAAGCCTGTAATCCCAGCACTTTGGGAGGCCGAGGCGGGCGGATCACAAGGTCAGGAGATCGAGACCACAGTGAAACCCCGTCTCTACTAAAAATACAAAAAATTAGCCGGGCGCGGTGGTGGGCGCCTGTAGTCCCAGCTACTCAGGAGGCTGAGGCAGGAGAATGGCGGGAACCCGGGAGGCGGAGCTTGCAGTGAGCCGAGATCCGGCCACTGCACTCCAGCCTGGGCAACAGCGTGAGACTCCGTCTCAAAAAAAAAAAAAAAAGAAAAAAAAAAGAAAAAAGGTATTTATGAGGGAATACAGCCAGCCGTGGGAATATGCATGCTATAGTAAACCATGTGAGTATTTAAGGAGGTAAAGAAACACAAAGGTTTTCAGCTGGGTGCGCTGGCTCACACCTGTAATCCCAGCACTTTGGGAGGCCAAGGTGGGTGGATCATTTGAGGTCAGGAGTTTGAGATCAGCCTGGCCAACATGGTGAAACCCCATCACTACTCCAAATACAAAAATTAGCCGGGCGTGGTGGCATGCGCCTGTAGTCCCAGCTTCCCAGGAGGCTGAGGCAGGAGAATTGCTTGAATCCGGGAGATGGAGGATGCAGTGAGCTGAGATCACACCACTGCACTCCAGCCTGGGTGATAGAGTGAGACTCCGTCTCAAAAAAAAAAAAAAAAAAGGAGGAAGGAAGGAAGAAAGAAAGAAAGAAAGAAACAGGTTTTTAGAGGAAAATAATTAGGATTACATAATTATTTTGAAATATTATCCTTGGCTATAAAAATCAATTACAAGGGTGATTCTGGTCTGAGGTTGGACAGGTAATTAGTGGGCAGATGTTCTTGCAGAAGTGTTTTTTGTGTAAGGCTGTTATGGCCTTTGTGCAAGATTGTGTTTTTGCAGTCTTTTGTGAGGGTTTGTGTTATCAGGCATACAAGCATGAGAACCCTCTCTTCATGGCCTTCCTTAGCTCTTTTTGTCAGGGGTTTCTTAACATTAGCGACTTCATTTTGATTCTGACAACTTTCATGGCAGTTTGTTTAATATTTTCTCATGCTTAGATTCAAGCTTGGATTAGGTTACTCATCCCTGTCTAAGTGATGCTGTGTCTATCTCCGGATCTGGAGGCATGTGATGTTTCTTACTGGGGAATGTTAATTTCAATCACCTGGTCAAGGTGTTGTCTGATTTTTCCACTGTGTATTAATGTTCTTTTCTCCCCCCTGAAGTTTGTTAAGATATACTTTAAGATGGTGCCAATATTCTGCTTCTCAAGAAAATGTCCCCCTAAATTTAGCATCCGTGGATGGTCCTTGCCTGATCCAATCCTTACCATGATGGGTATGAGCTGATTTTCATCTCCAGTACTCCTTCCACATGTACCAGGCTGGGCTGTGTGAGGCTCTCGTGGTCACAGTGGTGCTGGTGTAACCCCAGGGCCACCACACATTGATCCTTACCTGTGCCTAGCACTGTGCCTTGGTGACTCATGCCTTGAGCCTCACCCCTTGGCTCAGGGCCATTGTCTCAGAGTTGGGAGACCTCTGGGTCATTAGGTTGGGTGTCTCATCTCTTCCATCCTTGATAGACAGTGTTGGAGTGAGGCAGACACCCATTCCAGGGCTGGATTATTCATTAGAAAGTCCTTCCTTCTATTGGCTATAGTTTTTCTCCCTGACATTTTGAGGGTCTTATTTCTCTATCCTCAGGAAAGATCAAAAAGAAATCTAACCCTCCTGCACATGACAGCACTTCTAGTCATGATCTAATGTGGTCCTGACAGTCACTGGGTGGGATGGGAATGTGCAGAGAAGCACAGGAACATGGTGAGTGGGGAGGAGAAGAAGGGAACTGATGCCCACCAAGTCCTATCTATGTTCCAGGCACATGTGGGGGGCGTTAGGTGCATTAACTGAAATTTTACCAGAACCCTCTGAAGAATGCATGATTTCCTCCAAGCTCCAACAGTGCAGTGCGGGTTGTCCATTTTATTCTCATTAGTATCTCCAGTACCTACAACAGTACCTGACCCATGATTGGTGCTCACTATATATTTGTTGAATGAATGAATGACTTTTACAGATGAGGAAACAGTCTCAGGAAGGTTATGTCATGTGTACCCAGCCATGCAGCTGGTCAGATTGCAGGGCTAGATTTCTGGCATGGTAGGATGACTTGAGGGCTCTTACTGTTACTCACTGAATGAGTAATACTTTTGGAAGATAGTTGAGAGAAAGAATATTTTCAAAGTGTTGCTGTAGATTGAAAGGCACAGTTTGAAAACACTGGGTTGGTGAGTGTGCCATCCTAGGGTCAACCACCGGGGCTGTTCCGTGAACCCAATAGAACAGGAGCTATGTGCCCTGCCAGCCTTTCTGGATCACTTTCCTTTGGGGCATTTGGGGGAAGGTAGCTTGTCTCCCGTCCACTTCTTTTTCAGTTTGAGTTGTACCCACTCCTCCCATCTTCCTGCTGCTAACATGGCTCTCAGCACCAGGGCCATGGTCCTCTGGGCTGCCCCAGCCCTGGTTCCTGCGCACCCATATTCTTCAGCTTAAACCGCCACTGGCATAGGGGAAGTCCCGGAGTCACTGGGGGACTCTGCTCTCCTCTGCAGGGGTGGAGGCAGGGCCCTAAAAGAGGGAGGAGAGGTGGAAGAGAAGGGTGTGCTGTGGGTGTGGAGGCATGGAGACCACTTCCATTGGAATGGTGGCTCTCTTCTGGGTCTTCATCGTCCCACCACAGGGCTGCCTCTCTCTGACCCACTTGTTTTCTCCGGGGTCTCTGCCAGCTACCATGATGCAGAGCTGCACCCACAGTGCACCCTTCTCTTCCACCTCTCCTCCCTCTTTTAGGACCCTGCCGTCAAGGCTACCTCCTGAAAACTCCAAATGCCATCCCTGCATAGTGTAGACCTCCCAACCTCCTCTTCATATGAGACTTTAACCCATCTGAAAAATACAATTAATGAGCTTTTAAAAGCTTTTTAAAATGGCCATTCAAGGCTGGGTATGGTGGCTAATGCCACCATGGTGGGTCCCCAAGGTGGGTGGACCACTTGAGCCCAGGAGTTTGAGACCAGTCTGGGCAGCAGAGTGAAACCCTACTATAAAACACACACATACACACACACACACACACACACACACACACACACACAGAGAGAAAACAATTAGCCAGTTGTGGTGGTGCACACCTGTGGTCCCAGCCACTCAGGAGTTTGGGGCAGGAGGATCTCCTCAGCCTGGAGGTCAAGGCTGCAGTGAGCTGTGATCATGCCATTGCACTCTAGCTTGGGCAACAGAGCCAGACCCTGTTGCAAAAAAAAAAAAAAAAAAAAAAGAAGTGGCCTTGTTCAAGCCACTGCACTCCAGCCTGGGCAACAGAGTGAAACTGTCTCAAAAAAAAAAAATTTTTTTTCATTAATTCCTGACCTCCCCAGCAAAGAACAAGCATGTGTGTGTTTTTAAATATAGGTTTTATTGTTATTCAGGTACAGTGAGGCCAACAGATCAGGAGATGGCTGTCATTGAAAAGATTGTGTGTTACCATTTCCAAGGGGAGGCCACACCGTGCAGGGCCACACAAGGAAGCTCTGGCGTCAGTGCCAGAATCAGTGCAGGGGTCAATCGGGAGGCAGAGGGAGTGAGGGGAACATGGGGACAAGAGCCTTTATTGTGGTTTCCGAGGGAAGGAATGGGCGAGGCAGGGTAAACAGAACTGGGGACTGGCCAGTTTGAATAATTTTCATGGGCTCTGGGCACACTTACACGTAGACATAAAGCTGTCTATGTATAGACATAAACAGTAGGGGCTGTCCTGAGTTGCTGGAACCTAGCCCTAGGATGCTTAGGAGAGGGGAATGTGGTGGGCCCTGAGTGTGACAGGCCATGGAAGAGGTGTGAGGTATGGGCTCAAAGTGACTGGTTTGCATATGAAAGGCCTGCTGGCAAGTGGGGAGTCCTTTATCAGCTCTGGGAATTGTGGGAAGACAGTCCCTCCAAGGTCAACAAGGCTCCAGATGTCAAAGCATCAGAAATACAAAAAATAGCACTTGGCATAAGATTAAAAAAATATGGGCCAGATCAAATTTATAGACTGGGCTCCCCTTCCCATGGATTAAGCAAACCAACGACCTTTCTGTTTCTTTCATGATGCACTCATGGGCCTCTGAGGTGGCACAGGAGGCTCACTGTAGGGTTCAAAGCAAAGCCTTTGGAGTCAGGCTCTGTCAGCCTTGTTATTTGTGTGAAATCAGGCAAGTCAAACACCTTCCCAAGTCCCAGTTTCCTTGTCTATGAGGTAGACTGAACTAATAACAGTACCTACCCCACAGGACTAGTGTCCGTTTAAAGGAGGTAGTGTATCTAATATGTACCTAGTTAATGTAACCGCCCTACGGATTCATCATACTGGCTGCCAAGATAGAGCTGATTTATCAAGACAGGGGAATTGCAACAGAGAAAGAGTTTAATACCTGCAGAGCTGGCTAAATGGGAGACTGGAGTGTTATTCTTACTCAAATCAGCCTCCTCGAAAATTCAGAGGCTAGAGTTTTTAAAAGATTGTTTGGTGCTGATATGGTTTGGCTGTGTTCCCACCCAAATCTCATCTTGAACTGTAGTTCTCATAATCCCCATGTGTTGTGGGAGGGACCCAGTGGTAGGTAATTGAATCATGAGGACAGTGATCTCCACCCGGTTCTCATGATCTGTGGTTTTATAAAGTGTTTCCCCTACTTCACTCTGCCCTTCTTGCTGCTGCCATGTAAAGAAGGACATGTTTGCTTCCCCTTCCCCCATGATTGTAAGTTTCCTGAGGCCTCCTCAACCCTGCTGAACTGTGAGTCAATTAAACCTCTTTCCTTTCTAAATTACCCAGTCTCAGGAATATCTTTATTAGCAGTGTGAGAACGGACTAATACTGGTGTGTTCCCAGACCAAACCGACGGTCTGGCTACTTATTCTCATGGCCCAATAATGAGATACAGATGAACTGGGAAAGAAGAGAGTTTATTTCTGTAACCAGGTACAGGCAGAAGGCCTGGAAAATATCAGCAGGCCAAGTCAAAATTACAAAGCTTTCCAGAGCTTATATACCTTCTAAGCTATATGTCTACGTGTAAGTGTGCATTCATCTAAAGACATAAGCGACTAACTTCTTTGAATCTATAACTAAGGTCTGAGTTTTGAAGACCTTCCTCCAGAGCCTCAGTAAATGTACTTAATCAAGATGGGTCCAGGGGCCAGGGGTGATTACCCTTTTCTTGTCTCCTGCTAAACCATGGAGGTTTGAGGAACTCCTTTAGACCCCCCAAAAAACTTGTCAAGACCTGGGGAATTTCTTCAGACCCCCAGTAAAAACTTGTTTAATCCTAAATGGGTTGTGTTAAGAATTCCTTTGTTATCTTGTCATGCATCAAGGTCCCGGAAAGGCCTGGGCAAAACTCTTGGTGGGCTTTTGTTACATTCCAGCCTTCGTATGATGGCAATGGCTCTATCAGCTTTTTATTTTTTTATTATTTTAATTTTTAAATTTTTTTTTAAATTTTTTTTGAGACGGAGTCTTGCTCTGTCTCCCAGGCTGGAGTGCGGTGGTGCGATCTCGGCTCACTGCAAGCTCTGTCTCCTGGGTTCATGCCATTCTCCTGCCCCAGCCTCCCAAGTAGCTGGGACTACAGGTGCCCGCCACCACACCCGGCTAATTTTTTGTATTTTTAGTAGAGATGGGGTTTCACCATGTTAGCCAAGATGGTCTCGATCTCCTGACCTCATGGTCCGCCTACCTCGGCCTCCCAAAGTGCTGGGATTACAGGCGTGAGCCACCGCGCCCAGCCTCAGCTTTGAATCTTTAACTTCACCATTCAGTCGGTGCTGAAACAGTTGCTGGAACAGTTGTTATGAAGGCCTGCCTGTTCAGCTGTTAGTGAGATCTGGCCTGCCACAGGTGGGCAGGGGGCTAGGGAATGGGAGTGCTGATTTGTTGGGTTGGAGATGGAATCACAGGAAGTTGAGGCTGTCCTCTTGCCATGAGTCAATTCCTGGTTGGGAGCCACATGACCAGATGAGCCAGTTTACCAGTCTAGGTAGTGCCAGCAGGAATGCAGGGTCTGAAAAATATCTCAAACACCAATCTTAGGTTCTACAATAGTGATGTTACCCATAGGAGCAACTGGCTGCATGACTCCTGAGCCATAATTCCTAAGCTTCTGGCTAATTTGAGTTTTACAAAGGCACTCTGGTCTCCAGGCAAGGACGAGGTTTGTTTCTGGAAAGGACTGTTATCATCTTTGTTTCAAAGTTAAACTATAAACTAAAATTTTCTATGGTTAGCTGGCCTATGCCCAGGAATTAATAGGGCATTTTGGAGATGAAAGGCAAGATGGAGTCAGTTGGGTCAGATCTCTTTCACTGTCATAATTCTCTCATTTTTATAATTTTTGCAAAGCCGGTTTCATTAATAGGAGGGTTGCTATTACTAGAATGCAAGTTCCATGAGGTCAGAGACTGTGTTTTGTTGCACATACTAAATAAGTATTTGTTGAATGAATAAATTCTAAGACTTTTAAGGAGTTTTTATGTTTTGTTTTTAAATTTAATTGTTTACGTTGGTAACAACTTTAAGAAGTTATAAAAACAGAAACTATATTTAAAAATGCAGTGAAAATTCTCCCTGGCCTCTTTGTCCCTGATCTGCCCAGTTCTTCCTATTCCCCAATAAGTAACCCCTCTTCTTAGTTTTTTTTTTTTTTGAGATGGAGTCTCGCTCTGTCTCAGGCTGGAGCGCAGTGGCCGGATCTCGGCTCACTGCAAGCTCCGCCTCCCGGGTTTACGCCATTCTCCTGCCTCAGTCTCCTGAGTAGCTGGGACTACAGGCGCCCGCCACCTCGCCCGGCTAATTTTTTGTATTTTTTTAGTAGAGACGGGGTTTCACTGTGTTAGCCAGGATGGTCTCGATCTCCTGACCTCGTGATCCACCCGTCTCGGCCTCCCAAAGTGCTGGGATTACAGGCTTGAGCCACCGCGCCCAGTCCCTCTTCTTAGTTTCTCATAGATCATTCCAGAGATCTTATATTATTGCTTAATTGCCCATATAGATTCTAACTTTCCTCTTTTTTTATGCAGCAAGTAGCATATTATACATGCTCTTTTGCACCTTGTTTTATCACTTAACACTGTATCTTGAAGATTTTCCACATAAGTGAATAATTCCCCATTATTTTTATAGCTGTCTAGTGTTCCATTGTATGAATGTACTGTACCTTATTTACCTGTTGTCTATGATGGACATTTCAATTGCCTCCTGTGTTTTGTTTTGTTCTTACAATGATGTAATAAGACCAGTGTTTTAAAATAAAATTGTTTTGATTTCTTTATGCTTCATTAAAATAAATTGACTTGGCTGCCATGATTCCCACACTCCCACATGCTGCCTAAGGCTAAGGTTTGGGGGCCACCCATGCCTCCTTCCCTTCTGCCATAGGGCAGTAGCAGCATCCCTGGATGGTGAGTTTGGGAACTAGTTCTTTTTCCATGGAGGAAAAGCGTGTGCCCTGTCAGACCACAAGCTGCCTTGGCCTCTCCCTCCCTTGCCCATGCCAGTTCCTGCCTTATCTTTCTTTGGGATAGCTGTGGCTCTTTCAGTCCCCACACTTCTCCAGCCCCCACATTCCAGTAGTTCCAGAGCACAGCTAGCCAAGAGGTGTGTGGAGGCTGGGAGTGCCTGTGGTATTTTCCTCCATGTGGGCTGCAGGGGTTTGACCAGGGCCCACGGGTGTCATTTCCACCTGTGTAAGCTCTGCACACACCCAGAGCTGGCCCTGTGCGGGACCCCTGGCCCCCTCCTTGCCTCATCCGACCCTCTGGAATCCTGTCTGCCGCTTGCCAGGCCCCTGGTTGGTGCCCACTGAGCGTGCAGCATCCCTGATGAGCAGAGGGCACCTGGCCCTGGAGCCTGTGCCTCAGTCTGACTCCAGATGGGGTGGGTCTCCTCACGGGCCCCAGACCTGGCGGCCCCTGGATAAAGCCACATCTTCTCCATCCTCTGTGAAATGAATGGATGAATGATGAGTGGCCTTCTGGGTTTTCTGTAACCAAGCCGTAGACCCCTCTAGCCTCCCAGGGGGTCCCTCTTCTGTACCCCCCTCCTTTCCTCCCTGAGCAAGGCTTCCTGGGAGGCTCTGAGTTTCCCTGACTCTTGTGAACTTGATTACCACAGCCTGCTCCTTACACTGTGGGAGAAGCAGCCTGCCCTGCTGTTTCCAGCCCTTCCTCCTACAGGAGTGGGGGCTGGTGAAGCCACCCTTCTTGGAGGGACTTACTCCCAGGCCTATAGCAGGGGTTGCGGGGGTGTATTTCATAGCCCCAAAAGACACTTAAGGGAGGAAATAACAAGCAGTCAACTCTGGCTGCTGTGTCTTGGGCATCCAAGACGCACCCCAGGCTGGCAGGGGTGGGGGTGCTGCTTCCTTCTGCATTTCCTGCCATTGTTCCTTGACCCACTTCCGGGAATTCTCCCTGGGCTGGGAGGGCTGGACAACCGCAAGGGAGGCAGAGGAGGTCTGGCTTTTCTCGACACCCTATGACCTGGCTGCTACTCTGCTCTGCTCAGTCCTGAGGGCTCCTAAGCTGGAGGTCCAGCTGCCATGTACAGCTCTCTGGTCCATGAGGCCTCCTTGGGCCCTGCCTCCCAGTCCCCAAGAAGAGAAGCCTCAGTGCTCTGGGGGATTGACAGGGAACCTAGATACCCGGGTCCTGGGGCTGACTCAGCCATTCTCCCACTTGAGCAAGTCACTCCCCTCTGCCACCCCAGTTTTCTCGTGATGGACAGGGTGACTCTGATCTCTGATGTCGCATGGACTCATGTGTCCTCTATACCTACTGTCTGGTCTTTGTGACATTGCCTAGGTCCTGAGGACAATTCAGTCAACATACCTTCTGGCACTAGCCCCTAGGATGGAGACACTACAGGACCCAAGCTTATTAAGCGATGGTAAAAACCCTGCTCCATGCTATGAAGGAATGGAACACAAATCAGTTTACATTCTAGAAAATATGGCTGCTAGCACTGTGAGGGGACTTCGAACCCTGGATTGAATATTAGTGAATATCTCTCCCCCTCTATCCCCTTCTTTCAGGAAGGGTTAGAAAATGGACCTTGAGTGTATATTACATTTACTGCCTTGCTAGAAGGGCATGGGCAAGGCGACAGAGTCTGCTGCTTTCAAGAAGGATGGAAAAAGAGGGATTTCATTGTTGAGAAGCTTAAATAAGTGGCTAGTTTTTTATTTTAATTTTTATTATGATAAATAGACATAAACACTACCATTTTAACCATTTGTGAGCACACAGTTCAGTGGTGTTACGTGCATTCACGATGTCATGCAGGCATTCCCACCGTCCACCTCCAGAATGTTCTCATCTTCTAAAACTGAAACTCTGTACCTGTTCAATAATAAATCCTCACTTCCTCCTCCCCCAAGCTTGTCGCAGCCACCATTCTACTTTCTATGAATTTGACTACTCTAGCTACCTCATATAAGTGAACTCATATAATAGTTGTTGTTTTGTGACTGGCTGATTTCACTCTGCAGAATGTCTCCAAGGTTCATGATATTGTAGCATGTGTTGAAATCTTCTTTTTTGAGACTGAATAATATTCCATTGTATGGATGGACCACATCTTGTTTATCTACTCCTCTGTTGATAGAGACTTGGTTTGCTTACACCTCTTGGCTATTGTGAATAATACTGCTGTGAACACAGGTGTGCAAATATCTAGGTCTCTGATTTCAATTTCTTTTGGGGTATATATCCAGAAGTGGAATTGCTGGATCACATGCTTATTCTATGTTTAATTTTTTGAGTAACTGCTATACTGTTTCCCACAGTGGCTGCACCATTTTACATCCCTACCTGCCGTGCACAAGCATTCCAGTTTCTCCATATCCTGGCCAACACCTGTGATTTTTCTCTCCAGGAATGTGTGTGTGTGTGTGTGTGTGTGTGTGTGTTTATAATAGCCATCCTAATGAATGTGAAGTGGTATCTCAGTGTGAGTAATCAGTTTTAAAAATCACCTAGTGGCTGGGCGCCATGGCTCATACCTGTAATCCCAGCACTTTGGGAGGCCGAGGTGGGCAGATCACAAGCAGGAGTTCGAGACCAGCCTGGCAAACATGGTGAAACCCCATCTCTACTAAAAAATTGCAAAAATTAGCCAGGCATGGTGGCATGTGCCTATAATCCCAGCTACTCAGGAGGCTGAGGCAGGAGAATTGCTTGAACCTGGGAGGCAGAGGTTGCAGTGAGCAGAGATCACGCCACTGCACTGTAGCCTGGGCGACAGAGCAAAACTCCATCTCAAAAAAAACCAAAAGAAAAACACCTATTAGGTCAAGATTGCAGTTTTATTTCATAGGGTCATAAAAATCTGTATTCCAATCAGTATTTGCAGAGACCAGAAAAGGAATGGTCCCAGATGATAGGGGTACTGTTCATCCATCAGGAAAAAGCAATTAAGAAGTACACCTGTGGCTGTTCACCAGCCTAACATGGCCTTGTGCCCTGACAGTAATATGCAGGGTAAGTCCAGTTCCCAGGAGGCAAGCAGAAGTCACACACAGACACCAGGCAACAGGTTCTGATGGTCACAGGCCACTCTCTGCCCCTGGTTTCCTGCTGCCCCTACAGAGGGGCAGACTACATGGTGAGCCCACTTCATAGCTTCCTCTGCACTCTTTGAAGGGAGCATGTGCCAACCATCGCACTGCCAACCTACTCTTTCCTAATAACCCATCCATGTGCCCCACCCCTCCTGTCAGTCAGAAATGCAGCCTCTGGTGTGTGTGGTACGGACCGCTCAAGGCCTCTCAGGAGTGGGGCCTGTTTCCCCTGCCCCAGTATCCTTTTCTCCCTGTCCCTGAAGACAGGAAGGTTTCTTTGCTTTTCTTGTACAATCACTGCTGGCTGAGCCCCGGGATTCCAATACAGACGGCCTGTGTAGACGTGGGTTGTATGAGCTGCTGGGGCTCAGGGGCAGTGTGGGGCTGATGAGATACTGACCTGGTGGACTGTCAAGGGCTCATGGGAAGACAACCCTTCATCTCCGTGGAGGGGCGGGAAGGGGCCAAGGTGGACCTTTGGGTAAGGAAAGGTATCTCTTATCTCTTCCCATGCCCAAGTATTTCCCCAGGGGCCAGGCCTTCCAGGAATGGCGCATGGTGGTGACTGGGTATGGGGGTGCAGGGGAGCCCTCGTGGGGTGCCAGGTGACTGTCAGACCAGCCTCGTCTGAGTGGTGGCAGTGAGGGGTCTGGCAGAGGAGCCAGGGTGCCTTAGGCCAGTTTTCTACATTTGACTTCTCTCTCCTCTCAGGTTCCTGGGGGAAGCCAAGGTCCCACTCCGAGAGGTCCTCGCCACCCCTAGTCTGTCCGCCAGCTTCAATGCCCCCCTGCTGGACACCAAGAAGCAGCCCACAGGGGTAAGTGCCCATCAGCCTCTGCCAGGTTATGGTCCAAGGCATTGCCAGGTGGCTTCCTCTTTGGGCCTTGCCATTCTGACCCCAGACACGTGTCTGACTTCAGCTCCCAGGAAGCAGGCCTGGCCCTCCCTGACCAGAGTTTGCCGTGTCTGGAGAGGCACTGGACTAGGGGAGATGGGAAGGGCAGAGGGAGCCCCGACCCCATCTGCAGGGCTCAAGTCAGCCTTGGCTCGCAGCAGCTTGGCCTGTCCCTTGGTCTGGGGCTGCCTGTCTGGCCACCTCCTGTCCCCAGCTTCCTGGTCAGCCTTGGCTATAGCCCACCTAGTCTCCCTGGCAGACCTCCCCTCCTCCCTCACCACCCAGCCCTCTTTTCCACATTCAGAATCTCTGAGATATCTGGGTCACAGGGCATGAGGGAGGGGGGAAACAGCCCTCTCCCCTGCCCACCGGGACCCTCTTCCTTTTCCTCCGTTGTTCTTCCTGCCCCTCCCCTGGCCTTCTCAGCACTCCCCAAGTCCAATCAGACAATTCCCAGCCCTCCTCTCTGCCTGTTATTTTTAGTGAGCTAAATATACCCTGCAGGGTTCTCTCTTCCTGGTAGAATTCTTGACCTCTCCTGTGGGCCAGCCCCGCCTTCCAGGATGTACCAGGAACCATGGATTGGAAGTACTTCCTCCCTGTGAGGTCTGGGGGATTCAGGTCCCGACTTCTCTCAGGCAGGGCAGCTGCACTGCCCCGTGGCGGGTGTGTGAGGCCAGGGCTCCTGGCTGGCTGGGTGAGTCAGGAAGTGGCTGGTCTGGGCAGATCTCTGAATGGAATGAGACTGGATGCTGAGACCTAGAGAAAAGGAACCCCTGAAGTCACACAGTCAGTGGCTGTCCCCACAGGGGCCTGGACTAGGAGCCTCTGGTGGAATGGCGGTGGATGGACTCCTGGTTCACTGAACTCCCAGTCTGCTGCCCTCCCAGTGCTGGACTTTGCTCCCGAGGGGTCTTAGGCTGGGGATGGCTGGGCTGTCCCCTTGATGGGAGATGTCACTTCCCAGGAGAGTCCATCCCTTTCCCACACAGGGCTCACTGGCAGAACGCTCTGGTTTAGAGCAGTATTCACTGAGCCTGTCTCTATCACCCTGAGTCCCCTGTCATCCTCCCTTTGAGCCTCCAGTCCCTTAACACTCCCTGTGGTCAAGGAGGACCCCAAGGAGTTCTGGAACTACCCCTTCAGGGGTCCCGAGGAGTCTCAGACCCAACCCTTGAGGCACAGAACACGGAGGGAGAGATGACAGGTACCAAGGCAGCTGGCGAGAGAGAGCCTTGGGGTCAGGCTTGGTTCTCACTTCCTTGCTGGGACGCCAGCATCTCTCCACTCCAGCTCTGTGTGCATCCATGACTGACATTTCCTGCCCTTCGGTCCCCTCCAACCTCAAAGGCCTGTCCAGCCCCAAGGCAGAACTTTCCATAGCTGGTCCCTGTTCATGGGGCCGTGCCAGGCTGGGGCCATCCCCTCCATGCTTCCCCTCGCCTACTCCTGCTCCTCATTCACACACTGTCTGGGCTTCAAGCTTACCAGCGGGGAGCCTGCTGCCTTCTCTTCCCTGGCCAGAGATTCCTGGCTGTCTGCAGAACTTTATAATCCTTCACCAACCATGTGTCCAAGAAGGGTGTGCGAGATCCAGGAGGTGGTAGATGGGAGAGAGTGCTGGACCCTGCTGGGTTGAGCCCCACTAACTGAGCACGGGCTGGAAATGGAGTGGGTAGGGGAACCTCCTCCCTGTTGCCCAGGAGGGAGTCATCACCTGTGCAGAGGGTCTAGGACCAGATTCTAGTCTGTGTGATGGCATTAAGGTCACAGAGCAGCCCCACACAGGTCGTACGACCCTATGGGCTGGGGCTTCCTGCCTGGGACCTGGGCTGGCTGCACTGTAGTGTGAGGTAGGGATAACTGGAGGTGTGCTTGGCAGGGACAGAGAGCCAACAACATTGAGGGTTCTCGCTGGCCACTCACTGAGACCTCATGTCTCAGCTGAGCCCAATCAGCAGAGCATGCCAGGTGCCCCCAGTTCATTGTAGCTCAGTTGCCTCTAAGGGCCAAGGAACCTGCTGATGGGGTGATAGGAGTGAATACAGGGCCAGTGGGCTCCTTAGGAAACTCCGGCAGACTGAGAGGCATGGGGGAGGCCGGGAGTCCTGCCGCAGACTGACTGCCGACCCTGTTTGCCTTTTGCTCAGTGTTCTCACCCGAGTCTCTTCAGATATGGCACGCTGGGCTGTGTGCCATGTAGGATGCTAAATCTACCGTCTGGCAGCTGCTAGGTTGATGGGGGAAAACACTCCCCCTGTCCTGGAGGAACCTCCAGGCCATGGGGATTTAGGACACACGGAGGAAAAGAAGTAGCATCCTCCCAGATGTATTTTAAGAGCAGCTCACTCATGAAGGTGTGGACACATGGAGAAAACTCAGTAGGCATCACCCAGGCCTTAAAGCCGGAGTCAGGTCACAAAGGAGGACAAGAGCCCACGAAGCCCAGTGGTGTGCAGGTCAGGGAGCCAGGAGGCACTGTGTGTTGGGAGCAGGGACCTGAAGTGGGCAGGACAGTGCTCAGTGAGTCCCTGAGCTTTCTTCAACGGTATGGAGCTTCTGCCAACCAACCCTGGATCAACTCAGGGCCACAGCTACCCTCCGCCTGCTTCTGGAGGTTGTCTGAGGGAGAGGTGAGTGAGGGCCAGGCACATATCAGGCCTGTCTTGTCCACACGGGACATGTGTGTTAGGGGAGGTGAGAGTGGGCTGGTCTGGGTTTTGGTTTTGATGAGCTCAGTGTTGGAGAGCTGTGGTCGAGGAAGTAGGTGGCACACAATGGGTTGGGCATGGCAGGGTGGGCAAAGGACCCCAGAGCCTGACCACACAACCTAGAGGAGGGTCACGGCCAGGGAGGGTCTGAGGAGGTCATTCGCCTTCAGTTTCCTGAACCCTCTTAGCCTGGGGCCAGACAGGAGCCTCAAGTTCTGCTGATGTTGACTGTGGGCCCCAAGGCAGCAGATGAGGGTGACCGAGGTTACCCTGCTGCAGGGCAGGATGTTTGGTGGGCACACGATTGACTGACAATGGCCTTGTGCGGGGAGAGCCCTGGAGTGCTGCTGGGCTGGAGACCTGAGGACCTGGGCTGTCAGGCGGGGACCTGTGATGTGGAGGACCTTGAGGAGGGTCCCACTGGGACTCTAGGCCCAGGTTGTGTGGTCTGGGAGAGCACAGGGCTCCTATACATCCCCCAGGAGGAAAATCTCAGCTCTGTTTGTCTAGAGAAGGAGACAGGGGCTGAGCTGTGATGTCACGGTGAGGGTACAAGGTCCTGGTCCTGGGTGGGGCCCACGGGCATGCCCACTTTCCCTTAAGAGCCTCACCAGAGCCAAAGAATTTAGGAATTCATCATCAGATCCTGAAGCCGTGGTCACCGGGGCTCATGCCCTGGTGCTGAGATCTCTTCTAGACTCTGAGCTCCAGAGCCTCTGGAGCTGCAGGGATGTGCCTGTGGCTTCCTGATGGGCAGCTAGAAGACGGACCTTGCTCTGTGCCAGAAGTCTCATTCAAGGGCCCAGAGCCACCCGGATGGTGCCAGTTCTTCAGGAGGTTGGTGTGGAGCTGTCGGTGTAGAAACACCGGATGCTCAGGAAACCCCAGGAGGGGCTGCCTAAGTGGTCTCCGGAGCCCTCTGTCTGAGAGGGCTGCTCCTGTCTGCATCCTGGAGAGGGCTGCTCCCGAGCCCCAGTGCTGAGGAGCTGGCACTGGGCATGGTGTGGAGGAGTTACACTCCGGCGGCCCCACCTCTCACAGAGACGGTGTATAGCAGCCCCCAGGTGGTGTGCAGCGACTGGATAGCAGGGTGAGCCCCTAGAAACAGGAAGGGGCGCTCTTCCAGGGGATCTGTCTCCAAGGTCAGAGGCCCAAGGGCAGCCCAGGTGTGGCCCTTTCAAGTTTTTGCTTAACTCTCCTCTCCTCACGGGGGTCCACTCAGACCGCTTGATTTAACACTGCAACCTGCAAACCCTGTTGTTGCCCTGATCTTTCTTGCTCTGGTTTACTTTTTCTTTTCTTTCTGACTTACTCTCTTCTTTATGTATTTATTTTGTTTATTATTTATTGTCTGTCTTCTCTGCCAAGACATCAGCTCCATGGAGGCAGGGGCCTTTGCCTTATTTATGGAAGTGTCCCCAGAATCCTGAACAGTGTGTTTGGCCCTGGCAGGTGCCCAACACGCATGCACATGTGCACACACACGCATGCGCGCACACACGTCGAGGGAATGAACATGTGAGTTAATGAATGAAAGGGTCAGGCCACACATGTCAGGTAGGCCCTCACTCCTTGTCTTTCAGATGTGGGCCCAACTCGGGCCACGTCAAACAAACACCCCACCCAGGCCTGGCCTCTGGGGCCCCTGCACGGAGCCCTGCGCTCACAAGGGCCTCTTGCTTGGCTTAATTCTCTACTGTTTCCATCTTGAAATTCTTAAGGCTCACTGCATCCTTAACCTCCTGGCTCAAGTAGGCTCAAGTGATCCTCCCGCCTCAGCCTCCTGAGTAGCTGGGACTACAAGCGTGGCTACCGCGTCCAGCTAATTTTTCATTTTGGAATAATGGGCTCTGCATTTTCATTTTGTGCTGGGCCTGCACATTATGCAGCTGGTCCTGACCTCATGCTACTCTTGGAGGGCTGGAGTCAGCATGGATGGGCAGCGGGCTTTATTTGTCTCCTGGCCCATCATTCTGAACTTGAGTGTGCTGTTCTCCAGTTAAGGACTTTCTCCTACATAACCAAAACACAGCCTTCCAAAGGACGAAACTAACATGGACACAGCACTCTCATCTAATTCCCAGACCCCAGTCCTGGCTCATTCATTTTTCCCACAGTGTCCTTTGTAGCAGAAGGATCCCACTGAGGCTCATGCGTTGCACCTAGTTGTTCTGTTTCTTCAGTTTTCTTCCGTTTGGAATACTTCCTCAGTCTTTCTTTGACTTTTATAACCTTATAGCTGGCTATTTTTTTGAAATTCAGGCAAATTGCTTGTAGAATGTCCCCCACGCTGGTTTTGCCTGATGTTTCCTGCATTAAGATTTAGGCTGTGCATCTTGGGTGTGAGTGTGACACTGATGCTGCGTGGCTCTCTTTGTGCCCTATCAGGTGGGATGATTGTGATTCGTTTGGTCACCGCACTGCTAACTGTGATCATTTGATTACACTAGCATCTGCTGGGTGTCCCTGCTAGTCATTCATCTACTCCCCGTTCTCATGTCAGAATTTTGTGACTCTGTAATATCCTCTTTGTCATCTAACCTTTACCCATGAGTTCCATGAGCTGTTTATTTTTATTTTTATTTTTATTTCTTTTGAGATGGTGTGTCACTCTGCCGCCCAGGCTGGAGTGCAGTGGTGAGATCCCGGCTCACTGCAGCCTCTGCCTCCTGGGTTCAAGCAATTCTCCCACCTCAGCCTCTCGAGTAGCTGGGATTACAGGGGCATGCCACCACACCTGGCTATTTTTTGTATTTTTAGTAGAGACGGTGGGGGGCGGTGGTTTACCAAGTTGGCCAGGCCTTGGTCTTGAACTCCTGACCTCAGGTGATCCACCTGCCTCGGCCTTCCAAAGTGCTGGGATTACAGGTGTGAGCCACTGTGCCCAGCCTCCATGAACTGTTTTTGTTTTTGTTTTGAGACTGGTCTCGCTCTGTTGCCCAGCTGGAGTGCAGTGGTGTAATCATGGCTTACTGCAGCCTTGCCCTCCCTGGCTCAAGTGATACTCCTGCCTCAGCCTCCTGAGTAGCTGGAACTACAAGCGTGGACCACCACGCCTGGCTAATTTTTTATTTTTTGTAAAGATGGGGGGTCTCACTATGTTGCCCAGGCTGGTTTTGAACTCTGGGCTCAAGAAATCCTCCTGTCTCAGCCTCCCAAAGAGCTGGGATTACAGGCGTGAGTCACTGCACCTGGCCATACCAGGAGTTTTAACATCACTGCTGTTTCTTGGTTGAATTCATTATTGCTTTGATGATTGCTAAATAGTGATATTCTCAGTTATTTTTCCTGCATTAGTCAGTTGGCATTTTGTGGTCAGGAAAAGCTTTCTCCTCTCCTATTTATTTATTGCAATATGGATTTGTGTGTTTCTGTTTTATTCAATTGTTTAACCTGTTACTGTTATTCTGTATTTTCATGTTTCTGTTGTCTCAGATTTGGCCTGTGGGAGCTCTTGAAAGTTGGCTTCTGTGTCTTTTTGACATGTTTTTACTTTTTATTATTTATTTATTATTTTGTTTTATGTTTTTGAGGTGGAGTCTCACTCTGTCACCCAGGCTGGAGTGCAGTGGTGTGATCGACTCATTGTAACCTCTGCCTCTGAGGTTCAAGCAGTTCTCTTGCCTCAGCCTCCCAAGTAGCAGGGATTACAGGTGCATGCCACCATGTCTGGCTAATATTTTTGTATTTTTAGTAGAGACAGGGTTTCACCGTGTTGGCCAGGCTGGTCTCAAACTCCTGACCTCAAGTGATCTGCCTGGCTCGGCCTCCCAAAGGGATTACAGGTGTGAACCACCTTGCCCAGCCTCTTTTGACGTGTTTTTAAGAATCATTCATTCATTAAGCATTTCCTTCCTTTCTGGCGCAAGAAGATGGTCCAGGCTCATTTTGTATCTTCTCTGCCCTAGCCCTGGAAGTAGTTATTTCTCCAAAGAGCCCAACTTACCTTTCGCTGAAGTGGAAGAAAGTCCCAGGACAGTTGTTAAAAGTGCAAATACCCAGGGCCACCCTAGACCTACTGAACTGGCATCTCTAGGAGTCAGGTGTGGCGTCTGGAGGGACAGGAAGGCTCTTTCTTTTCTTCCCCTCCACCGGGTTGCAGGAACTGAGGGGACTGACTGCTCAAGTGGCGACACCTGGTGGTGATTCAGGAACCCACAGGGCAGGTTATGGCCATGCCTTGGGTGAGGGAATTCGAGGGTCGCAGTTGCCTTTGTCGACCTCCTCCTGAGTCTCCTGGGATGCTGAGCTGGCTCTTGCCTCCTTCCTCAGTGTTCTGTGCCTTGCTTTCCACCAGTGCTGCTCTCCCTTAGTGTGGCCGTCCCGGGCCCCAGTCTGGAGAGTTCAAGCTCAAGAGTGGAGTGTGTCAGGAGCCTTCAGGCCTTTCTGTCTTGGGACTGAGTTTGCTCCGTGAGTCCCTGGACGTCCCTAACATCATTCAGCAGAAAGGTCCAGTGAACTAGCGAGAGCCACTTAGAGGGACATTATGCCTCAGTAAAAACTGTGTTTATAAAGGGTTTGTCAAAACCTGGGGAGAGCTTATTGTCTGACATTCAGTAAAAGAAAATCATTTTGCATACAGCAGACCTGTCTACTATTTGTTTGAAAGATTGGAGAGAACTGGAATGTGGAGTCAGGGAATTATGGACAATTGGTTTTCTTTTCTTTTCTTTTGAGACGGAGTCTCGCTCTGTCACTCAGGCTGAAGTGCAGTGGCGTGATCTCGGCTCCCTGCAATCTCCACCACTCAGGTTCATGCCATTCTCCTGCCTCAGTCTCCCAAGTAGCTGGGACAACAGGCGCCCGCCACCACGCCCGGCTAATTTTTTGTATTTTTAGTAGACACGGGGTTTCACCGTGTTAGCCAGGATGGTCTCGATCTCCTGACCTCGTGATCCGCCTGCCTTGGCCTCCCTAAGCGCTGGGATTACAGGCGTGAGCCACCGCGCCCAGCCGACAATTGGTTTTCTTTTGCATTATTTTTCCAAAGCTTTCTGTGCTTCCCAAACTTTCTTAGAGTATCTGTTGTGCTAATTTGAGAGAATGGCTGCCCCAAGAGGCTTACTGGGCCTGTGGTGCCAGGGCAGGGCTCAGGCAGGCCCAGGAGCAACCAGGCTGCAGAGCCTGCTGAGGTTGTGCCATTCCCAGGTTCGGGGTGAGGGTTGGGGTGGGCACATGGGCAACTCGACCTTGTCTGTGAGGGATGTCACCAGTCCCTCTCCTCTCTGGCCGGTGCAAGCTGGGGCAGCTGAGGATGTGGTGGGGTCAGGAAGGAAGAGGGCTCCGCAAGGCTGGCAGCACGCTGAGACCCTCTCAGTGCTAGCTGCAGCCTGAGCAAAGCAGAGCAAAGCTGAGTCGTCCCTGGAGAAGTAGGGGCGAGCCATTGACTGAGCAGAGTGGCCAAAGGGACATTTTCCTGAAGACAGGCCGAGTGGA
This sequence comes from Macaca fascicularis, assembly GCF_037993035.2. Classification (NCBI taxonomy): domain Eukaryota; kingdom Metazoa; phylum Chordata; class Mammalia; order Primates; family Cercopithecidae; genus Macaca; species Macaca fascicularis. Next base: position 50,423,270 of record NC_088387.1, on the reverse strand, counting down.
GAGTGGGAAAAATCCTGCAAGAGAGGTTGGATCCCTGATTCATTTACAGAAGCCCACTACGTGCTACATCAACTAATTCACTCCACATTTGACCTGTGAGGAATGAGGAAACTGAGGTGAGGGAGGTCACAGATCTTGCCTAAGGTCACACAGCTCCTGAGTGGTGGAAACTGACCCCAGATTCTGTGCTTCAAACCACCTGACTATGCTGATAGGTCCCTGGGGGTGCCTTTGCCACAGCCTCCTGCAAACCTGGCTCTTGTCAGAGCCATATTCCTTGGTGGAGGGATGCCAGAAACAGGGAAGATACCGGAGGGCAGTGGTCCGAGGCCAGTGTACTTACCTGTCTCCCATGTCTCATCTCTTCCAGGCCTCGCTGGTCCTGCAGGTGTCCTACACACCGCTGCCTGGAGCTGTGCCCCTGTTCCCGCCGCCTACTCCTCTGGAGCCCTCCCCAACTCTGCCTGACCTGGATGTAGTGGCAGGTGAGTAGCCTACATTGGCCTGGCCGAGCCCCAGCAAGAAGGCCGGCAGTGGAACTTGAGCCTCGGGGCTGGGAGCTGCAGCGAGGCTTCCCAGCCTTTGCTGCCCTCCCCAGGTTGGGGGCTGCCCAGGCCTGGAGAGAAGAGGGTGCAGTGGGTGGGAAGTCCTGAGGGTTGCCTTCTGCCGTGCAGAAAGAAGGGGCAGCAGGCAGGTTCCCTTGGGCGCTGCAGCGAGTAGTGTGAGGATGCCTTCCAGCCCCAGCTGCCTGGGGACCGGGCTGAGCCCAGACTGGGTGTTCTGAGCTGTGCAGCTCTCAGAAGGGTGTGTGGGGATGGGGTCTGGCTCAGGTGATACCTGAGGCACCACAGACTCCCCAGAACCGAGTGCTTTCCTGCCTCGGGACCCAGCAGGCCTTCGGTGATGGTGTGTGACAAAAAACTAGTTTTTTTCTTAAAAGAGCCCTGAGCTGAACTTCAGGGTTCCAGTCCTACCTTTGACACTGAGTCCCTGTGTGACTTTGGGCTGATTACTTTCCCTCTCTGGGCCCATAGATTATTTGTGAAGGGAGCAGACTAAATTAGCTAAGTGCTGTGCCTGTCTCAGCTCTCTTCACTTGGATCTGCCAACCTGGTCATCCCGGGGTGGCTGGCTCGCCAGTGGTGGGCCTGGGCGTGGGAGCCTCCATGTGGTCCAGCCTGCTGGGGTTGGGAGGAAGCTACACAGACGGGCTAGGGGGCACTTGCCCATGGGAAAGATTCTAGAGTTTTTCTCTTAGTGAAGGGAGCTAGAAGCAAGCACAGCATTAAAACCCGAGCAGCCCATGTTTCAACTGAGTGTGCCCTGTGCCTGATCTGGGACCAGCCCAGCAAAGGGCTCTGTGGTGAGGTCGGCAGAGCAGAGCCATCTCATTGGGGCTCAGCACTGTCCGAGCTTAGAGACGGGAGATCAGTTTGGACTGGAGTAACCTGGTAATCCTGAGCTGTGCAGCTGGAGTGGGCTCAGGGGAGGAAGGAGAGGTGCCCCTGGTGGCAGAGGGTGGGGAGCGGGGAGGACCCGAATGCTCTGGGACCATGTTGAGGTGGATCTGACAGAGTTAGGTGCAGGCCAATCAGGGGAGGCTTCCGGACACGCCTGGGAGGTGGTGAGAATTGACAGGTGCCACTGGGCACCACAGCTATTTCTGAGCTTTGCACCAGGCTGGGGTGGGCGGGGAAGGCAGGGTTGGGGCTGGGGGTGCAGTAGGTTGGTTTCCCTCACCCCAACCTCCTCCCTCCCCTCCCGGGGTTATGCCCTGCCCACAAGACAGGCGGGGGACAGAGCCGGGCCGAGACTTGGTCCCTGCTCAGTGACAGCACCGTGGACACGAGATACTCTGGAAAGAAGTGGCCGGCCCCCATGGGTGAGACACGGGCCAGGACTGTCCTGATCCCAGACCCTCCCTGTAACTGTCTCACTCGCTGCCATGGTCAGCTCGCTGGAGTGGGCCCAGGTGGCAGAGGACTCATCCTGCAGGACTTGGTGGGTGGGAGGGCTAGGCCATTCTGTTTTCTTCCTGTTGACTAACTGGTCTGACTGCCCTCAAGTTTCAGCTGCTGAAAGCTCCTCTTCTTTCTACCTTATCCATCCTGGCTCACTGATGGGAAGGGAGGAGGGAGAGGGAGAGGGGTGAGTCTTAGTGCCCATGCCTTTTGGATCTTCTGCCCCCTGGGCTGGGTCCCAGGGGCAGGGACAGGGCCAGAGGGACCCAGGCCTCATTAGGGTCCTCTCCTCTTAGACACAGGAGGAGAGGAAGACACAGAGGACCAGGGACTCACTGGAGATGAGACAGAGCCATTCCTGGATCAAAGCGGAGGGCCGGGGGCTCCCACCACCCCAAGGAAACTACCTTTGCATCCTCCACCCCACTACCCCGGGATCAAAAGAAAGCGAAGTGCACCTACATCTAGAAAGCTGCTGTCAGACAAACCGCAGGACTTCCAGGTGATGAACAGGCTTTCTCTGACCCCAGGCTCCTCTTCAACCATCAGCTGCTGGTGCCAGGCACCTGCCTGGTTTGTCCAGCTTCAGGGGAAGATGTGTGTGGGATCCTCAGGGCCCTCCTGCGGGGAGAACCTGTAGTTTCCCTGGGTCTGGGCAGATGCCCGAACAGGGAGTTCACATCTTAGGTCCACAGAACAAGCTTCTGCCCAGCCCCGTGGTTTTGTACTTAAAAAACAAAACAAAACAAAACAACAAAAAAACTCACTGCAGAGATTCAGCATGTCTTTGCATCTCCGATCTGTTTTTCTAACCAGGGAGTATCCAGCCAGCAAGCTCCTGGCTATTCAGGTGTGGTCCGTGTCCAGCACCTTCTGCATCACCTGTGTACTTGTTAGAGATGCAGGGTCTACCCAGACCTACTCTACCAGAATCTGCATTTTAACAAGATCCTTACATCAGAGAAGCTCTGTCTAACATCTTTTTTCTCCCTATATCTATCTCCCTGCATAAAGCCATGGATTTTTCTGAGAGTCATATGGAATTTGAATTTGTTCAAGCTCGTCACAGAATAAAAACTATTAATGTTAACACTTCGACACATTTTTATCCAAAAATCCATCCCATTTTACTTGCTTTTAACTTTGGTCCTTTGCCTATTTTTTTTTTTCTGTTCAAAATAATTTTCTATTTTGATGTAGTCACACAGTGATATTTAACTCTTTACAACTACTTTTAAGGTTAAAAGCAGGAACCTGAAATCTCTATTTATAATACTAAGTGCAACAAATTGCAAAAATATGTTTCTATTCTAAATCATGGTAATTTACGCAGAAGTCCTAGCTCTAACCACTGTTTGCCCCAAGAGACAAAATTCTAGCCCCTGTGCTATTATTCCCTAAACATGTTCATACTGCCTTTGTTCTCTTTATGGAAATAACATATGTTTATTTTAGAAAGTTTGGAAAATATATTAAAATGAGGAGATTAAAAATCACTCATCCATCTTCCCATTGCCTTAATATTGTAAAATTTCATATTTTAAAATATCTTACCTAATGTTTGGAAGCATAGATGTTCCTGAAGTCTTCATTTACTTACGGCTCAATGGAAAAAGTTCTTAATTTATTTCTCAGACTGTAAGAAAGCATTGCATCTTATAAAGAATAAAGACTATTTCTGGGGTCACTTCACTGTGTAAGTTCGACCTCTGAGGGAATTGTCAATAAAGAACATTCAGGCCACTTAAAAATGCCAGTATCAATGGGGTCTTGGGTGGGGCTTGTGCCAATGGCTGAATGACATAAATGGGGGCTGTGTCTGCCCACCCCTGGGGTTTAATGTGGGTAGCTGACGAGGGGCAGCCTGGCAGCTCTTCTATGGAGCTATGGAATTTTCTATAGATCTAAGGGGCCTTGGTGGGAAAATATCATCGTTCATATAATGCTCTTCCTAATTCCTTTCTAATACTTTTCCCAAGAAGCCAGTGGTGAGATGGTTCCTGAGATTTCTGACTCTTGGGGTGGATGGTGGGTGGTCCTTAACTCTTCCCCCTTCCTCCTACTCTTTCCTCCTTCTGGTTTTCAGATTAGGGTCCAGGTGATCGAGGGGCGCCAGCTGCCCGGGGTGAACATCAAGCCTGTGGTCAAGGTTACTGCTGCAGGGCAGACCAAGCGGACACGGATCCACAAGGGAAACAGCCCACTCTTCAATGAGGTGGGAGACACGGGGCATGAGGGCCAGAACCTTGGTGGGCCTTCCCATCTGGAAGCCCAGTGCAGACACCTGGCAATTCATTCAAGAGTGTTTACATATGGCGCTGACCTTGTGTGGTGAGATGTGCTGGCTCCCAAGGAGGTTATCTGTGGGGCTGGAGAAAGGGCTCCTGCTCTTACTTCTCCTGCTGCTCCACATCCCTGTCACCCTATACGGCCAGCCACTCACCCAACCCTGAAATGACCATGTCTGTGAGGCCAGGGGCAGATCACCCCAGAACTTGTCCAATCCCCAATGCTGAGCCCAATCCACATTTTCCGAGGGGACTAAACTGCTAGGCGTGGAGGCTTGCGGGGGTGGTCCTCCCTCTCCCTGGCCTGAGGGGTCAGCAGGCACTGGTATGTCTCCCTTTGCTCTGAACCAACAGACTCTTTTCTTCAACTTGTTTGACTGTCCCGCGGAGCTGTTTGATGAGCCCATCTTTATCACGGTACGTCTCAGCAGTCAAAGTGTTCTCCGTGGGCTGTATGTACGCACATAGGTGTCAGTGCACGCAGGTGTGTGTGTGTGTATGTGTGATTGTGCATGTGTGTGCATGCGTGTGTGTGCCTGTCTGTGTGTGTGTGTGTGTGTGAGAGAGGGAGGCGTGTTAAAGCCTGACACGTGGATGATGTGGAGTAACTCACAGTCAGGCCCTACAGGTCACAGAAATGCCTACAACAGCTCAGCTGGAGGCAGCAGCTGCAGGAGATCCCACTGCTCAGCATCCCCCTGGGGTCTCAGGTCAGGGTCCTTGAATCACTTGTGCCAATGAACATTTAAGTTTCCATCTTATTTTGTTAATCCACGTGCCTGCTTCTGATGGAGATTCTCTTTCTCTGGGCCTTGGCTCTTCCCCCATCTCCTCTGAAAGGCACTACAGCCAAGCGGCTGAAAGTGTAGGCTCTGGCACTAGGGTGGATTCCAGCTCTGTCTATGCCATGTAGGGGTTGTGTGTTTCTGTACAAGTCTCTGTGCCCCTGTTTCATCTGTGAAATGGGGATAATGACAGTATCTGCTGATGGGGTTCTTGTGAGGGCTAAATATTGCTTAGAACAATCTCTGGAATTGAGTAGGTGTGAAGCGTTGGCAGTTATTGTTTGGGAGGGAAGAGCTATTGGGTTGGCCGTGTGGGCCACATGTTCCCTGTGAATGTGAGTTTCCGTGATCTTTCTCTGCAGGTGGTAGACTCCCGTTCTCTCAGGACAGATGCTCTCCTTGGGGAGTTCCGGGTAATTGCTTATTTTCAATGAAAGCAGTCAGTTCTCACTTCTCCGTGTTGGTGGAGCTTCTGTGGGCCATGGGCAGGGGTGGCACTCCAGAGATCCTGTGTGTCTCTGCTTTGGGAAAATATTATTTCAAAAAACAACACCAAACCCTCTGCACAGCATCTCCTTTCACCCCAGAAAACCTCTCCACAAAGGTAGAAGAGAAAGAAAGCACTTTTCTATCATTGAAGAGGCCTTAAACCAGAGTGAGATGCACATCACAGGCAATGATCTGCTAAGATGCTGCAAAGACAGAAAGAAATCTCATGCTAATTTAGCCAGCGGGTTCAACTGATTGCCCACCACATACATTCTCAAGAGACATCATGCCCCACCCTCAGGTCAGGGGACTTAACATTTCAGACCTCCTGAAAATGACATTTGTATACTAAAGCTGACAAAAGACTTATTTAGTTTCTTAAAAATATGTACGGCACCGTTGGTCACACCGAGTTCATCCCAGAGTCACCTGGTAATTGGAGTGACCATCTATGTTAGCTATTGTGTCCAGAAGACCAAACAAAAATGAAACTCGTATTTTTATGGCAGGAAGTAGTTTAACAACTTGGAGCCAGGTGCGCACAGGAGTTAGGCTCCTATCTTCCCACAGAAGCTGGGACATAGGGGAGCCATCTCCCTTGGTGTTTACATTTCAGACGTCCTGAGAATGACACTTGTATACTAAAGCTGACAAAAGGCTTATTTAGTTTCTTTAAAAGATGCATTTCAAAGAGACAGGGAAAGTGTAATATATTTACAAGTTTTCTAAGGTAAGTGTTCTGACAAAAAGAGAGGGGAGGGAAGTACTTCTTCCCTTATTTCCAACAGGCAGAATCAAGACCCTTATTTGTAATTTGGATTTTCCCCCACCTCTGGGAAGGCAGTGTGAGATCTGAGTTTGGGCAGCCCTTCTTCTCATCCTGGCCATCTTGGGCCAGTGAGACTCAGCGCTCTCTGCCCTGATGTCACTCTCACTCTGGATTGGGAGTGGGGTTCAGATGTGGATCCCTGAGGGAGGGAGAGGCAATGAAGAGAGGGGAACCCTGCCCCAGCCTCCTCACTTGTCCCAAACAGTCCAGAAGTAAATAGTCCTATTCCGAGAACCGAGAACCAATGGATTTAACAGATTACGTAAAGTAAAAGTAACTAGTAATTGCACAGACTAAAGGAGACCTGTATTATTATTATTATTATCATCATCATCATCATCATCATTATTTTGAAATGGAGTCTTGCTCTGTCACCCAGGCTGGAGTGCAGTGGTGTGATCTCAGCTCACTGCAACCTCTGCCTCCTGGGTTCAAGTGATTATCCTGCCTCAGCCTCCCAAGTTTCTGGGATTACAGGTGTGTGCCACCATGCCAAGCTAATTTTTTTTTTTTTTTGGTATTTTTAGTAGAGGCAGGGTTTCACCATGTTGGTCAGGCTGGTCTTGAACTCCTGACCTTGTGATCTGACCTCCTTGGCCTCCCAAAGTGTTGGGATTACAGGCATGAGCACTGCGCCTGGCCTGCACGGTGTTTTAATGTAATTTGATGTAATTGTTATTAATTTTCTCATTTTGAAATTTTCAAGGATTTATCAAAAGGAAAGAAAGAGCACAAGCTTATTTTTACCCTCTCCCCTCTATCCAAGTGTATTATGCCTTCCTTCTTTACATTTGTATTTTAAATACAAATTTAAAATAAGGGGCTTGTATTCTACCTGTTGTCAGAACAGTTACCTTAGAATTATTTATTCTGCGCAATATATAATTGCTGGGACCAGGCGTGGTGGCTCATGCCTGTGATCCCAGTGCTTTGGGAGGCCGAGGTGGGCAGATCACTTGAGGTCAGTAGTTGAAGACCAGCCTGGCCAACATGGTAAAACCCCGTCTCTACTAAAAATACAAAAATTAGCTGGGCGTGGTGGTGGGCGCTTGTAATCCCCGCTACTCGGGAGGCTGAGGCAGGAGAATTGTTTGAACCTGGGCGGCAGAGGTTGCAGTGAGCCGAGATCGCACCACTGCCCTCCAGCCTGGGCGACAGAGCGAGACTCCATCTCAAAAAAAAAATTGCTGGGTTGGACCCGATGGCTAGATCAGCAGGTGAGATTTCGATGTCTTCCCAAATCATTGCCTGTGGAAAGAAGTCACAAGATAAAAAACTAAATCTGTTTACCTGGAGAAGCATTTTTTAAAAGAATGAGTTTGAGCCTGAGTCATTCTGTAACAAATTAAATCTTAATTATGTTTTGAGTCTCTTTACATTCTTGTTCTGAGAACCCAAGGGTTAAGTCAAAAAATTATTTTACTTGTATCTAATTATAAAAGTAATCTATGATTTAAAAAAATAGACAACTTTTTAGAGCTGTTTTAGATTCACAGCAAAAATTGAGTGGAATGGACACAGTTCCCAAATACTCCCTGCCCCCCGCCCCCGCTGCGGCCTTCCCCACTGTCACCATCCCAGTAATCTATGGATTTTTAATAGAAAATTGTAAAACACAGGAAGGAATAAAAAATGAAATAAAAATCACCCCAATCTACCATGCAGAGATAACATAGTCCTATTGTGTGAATTTCCTTTCCTCTTTTTTTTTAGACGGATTTTTGCTCTTGTTGCCAAGGCTGGAGTGCAATGGCGTGATCTCAACTCACTGCAACCTCCACCTCCTAGGTTCAAGTGATTCTCTTGCCTCAGCTTCCCAAGTAGCTGGAATTACAGGCATGCGCCACCACACCCGGCTATTTTTTTTTTTTAAATTTTATTTTTAATAGAGATGGAGTTTCACCATGTTGGTCAGGAGGCTGGTCTCAAACTCCTGACTTCAAGTGATCCACCTGCCTCGACCTCCCAAATTGCTGGGATTATAGGCATGAGCCAACACGCCCAGCCTCCTTTCCTCTTTCTTTTCTGTACATAAGCATTCTTTATCAAACTGGGATCAAAATGTATTTCACTTTCTTTTCATATAGTATCAAATGGTGAATGTTTCCCTGTGCTTCCAAAAGTTCTTCAAAAACATGGTTTTTAATGGAATCGTGTAATGCACCACACTTTGTTTAATGCTTCAGCGGCAAGAGTTTGATTTGTGTCTCCTCTCATTGATTGCAGATGGACGTGGGCACCATTTACAGAGAGCCCCGTGAGTTCTCACCACTTTGGCTGTATCCTTGCATTTTGGTTCTAGAGGCTGACTGGGGACACCCATTTGGGATCCTCACTGTCTCTCCTGGGGGTTTTAGAATCTAGAGGAAGGGTTTGATCTTGGGAGAGAAGGCAGGTCATTCATCCTCCATGTGAGACAAGCCCTCGGGAGCGTGTAACGCTCACCTGTGTCTCCGCTGGCCCATTCAGGGAGGCTAGATCTGAAAGGCCCCATTACTGGAGACTGGGCTCACGGCAGACAGGGACAGGTCATTTGGGTGACAAACCAGGATTTCTCCTCACCCTGGTTTCCATTCTGGTCTGGTCACTTCTTGAAGGGGAGGAAAATGGCCTGGGTTTGGCTCTGCCAGCCTCTTACAGGGTTAATATTTCTGACTCTGACCGCATGAACACTCAAAGTACCTTTTGATTCTAGAATCTGAGTCCTGGGCTCATGGCCCAGTGGATGAATCCTTTACGTCCCCTGTGCAGTCCATCCTGGGCTCCTGGATGTGGTCACAGGCTGGGGTCTTCTGATTCTGGGATCACCAGTGGATGTTGTCTCTCTTAGGGCACGCCTATCTCAGGAAGTGGCTGCTGCTCTCAGACCCTGAAGACTTCTCTGCTGGGGCCAGAGGTTACCTGAAAACAAGTCTTTGTGTGCTGGGGCCTGGGGATGAAGCGCCTGTGAGTACATTTCCCTGGGTCTTCCTTACGGTCCCCCACGCAGCACTTGGTGGTGGGGGCACCAAACCACAAACACTCTTTTTTTTTTTCTGATTTAAACTAATATATGGTAATTAATGAGAAATGTAGAACATGTAGAAAGGCATTAATGAAAAATGAGTGCTCTGGGTGCAAGGTATTAATAAAAAATGAATCACTCATAATCCTACCACTCTGAGAGAGCTATTATTATCTCATTGCACATCCCTCTGGAATGGCACACACACACATATTTTCCTTTTTGCAACAGTGAGCTTATTCTATATATATTATGTTGTGACTTGAATTTCATTGCCTAAGAATGTATCATGCTCATCTCTACATGTCAGTAAGTAAAGTTATAAGTTGGAGGTGGTAAGAATGAGGAAAGTGTTGAGAGCAGGGGAGGTATCCGCATCTTTCTATGTGTGAGAGGAGGAGAAAAGGTTTGGAATCATCTTTGTGCAAGAGGAATGACGGGCTAGATTTAATGAAAGGATTTCTGCACAAACACCAGAGTGCCCACTCTGGGTTGGACGCTTTGTTTGTAGTGGAGCCACTTGCCTCATGGTGCTCAGCAGTGCAGAAGTAGAAGAGAGGCGTGTGGGTGGTGGATGTGTTGGGCGAGGGCAAGCCAGGAGTGCTGAAGGTCAGGAGTGAGGGGAAGGTCAGGGGTGAGGGGAAGGTCAGGGGTGAGGTGAAGGTCAGGGGTGAGGTACCAGGGCATCCTGAACATGGCTGATGGCACTGGGCAGGGAGGGAGAGGAGGACAGGGCCCTTGGGGTCTCCTGCCATGCCTCGTGTCACCCCCATCCTCACCACACACTGGTTCCTTGGCCACCTGGACGTGCTGCTTGGATGACGGTGGGTTTCAGCTGGGCCCTGGGTGCTGTCTGCCTCTTCCTTTACCTGGGTGTAGTTTACTCCTTATCTCATTCGCCTCATCTCCTTACTCCTTATCTCTCCTGGCTATTTCCAGGCTTTCTTGCCTTTCCTAAGCTCCAACCTCAGCTTCCCTTGGAGAGGCAGAGCTGCACAGTGATGTAGTGATGAGAGCTCTGGGAGCTCCCGTGGTCCTCAACTTGCCCCCCAAATCTTCATCCACCTTCCCTCCCTTCCGCCGCCCCTCCCGCTCCATCATCCCACCACCTCCTGGCCATGACCTCACATCCTCCACTGTCTTATTTGCCTCCTTTTTCTGATCTCTTCTCACACTTGTGTCCTCTGCCTCCTGCTCCATGATCTGTGCCAGGCTCAAGATTTCCCCATCCTAAAGCACCCCTTCATTGACCCATTTCTCCCCATCCCTCCTCTCCACTACTATTTTCTCTCTCTCCTACTGCTGGTCATCACCAACTTCTTGAAAGGGTGCACTGCGTCCCCCTTTTTCCACTCCACTACCAGCTGCTCATTCCTTCTCTTCAGTAGGAATCCTACCGCCTCCCCTCCCTGAAACCACTGGTGTAAGGGTCGCTCATCACCAGAGCTTAGGAGCTCTCCCCTGTTGTTAGTCTGCACCACGGCTCCACAGCATTCAATTCCGGAGCCCACGCTGTATTTGAAATTCCTCCTCCCTTAGCATTCATGACTCTCCTGATTCTCCCTGCTCCTTTTCCAGTGGGTTCTTCGAATTCGATGTTGCAGTTCAGTCCCTGTTCCTTTGCTATGTCCTGCCCCTCACTGTTGAGGAGTCCGTCTCTTTCAGACACCACCTGAGACTTGTAAATTGCTCTTCTCCAGCCTGGATCTTCTGAGCTCCGGACGCTCAGTTTCAGTTGTCTTGTCATCAGGCCACATTAACGTGTCCCTTAGGCCCCTCTGATGTATTAGAGCAAAGCCTGGTATCATTTGCTGCATTTCTTTTTGCAACAGTGAGCTTATTCTATATATAAGCTCCCACACCTGTTCCCCATCCTGTATTAGGTGACATCTTAGGAAATTGCATGTTTAGCCACTTAGTCCCCCAAACCAGAGGCCAGATTTTCATTCTTTACCCCTCAGTCCCCATGCAAGTAGTTGGCCAGTCTTGTTGGTGTGAAAACCTCTGCGTATGCCTCTTCTTTTTCCCATCGCAAGACCAGAGTTTGAGGCCCAGCTCCCACTCTCTCTCACTTGGGTCTCTTTGTGAATTACAATATAGGTTCAGCTGGTGTAACAAAGATGCCCCAAATAATAGGCATTAAGGAGGACAGATGTTTATTTCTCTCTCATGAATGCCACAGTCCAGAATAGGCACAGTGCTTCGGCAATGATCAGAGACCCAGGCTCCTGGCCTTTTCTCCACTGTGATCATCATGCAGCCTCCATCACACGGCCCAAGACGGTTGCTCCAGTTCCCATCACCATGTCTGTATTCCAGCCAGGGAAATGGGAGTAAAGGACTATGGAGGCCACGTCTCTTCCTTCAAAGCTGTGACCCAGAAGTTGTACACATTTGTGCTTAGGTCCTATTGACCAGAACTTAGTCACATGGCCACATCTAACTACGAGGGAGCCTGGGAAATAAAGTCCATCCTAATGCTGTCCAGCTAAAAATTGAGAGTTTGTTAGAGGAGGCAGAAAAGACTGGATTTGGGGGAACAACTAGCAGTTTCTGCCATCCCTCCTAAGTGTCCTCTGAGGTCTCCTAACTTCTTATGTTATACTTCTCCACCTATCCCCACCTTATCACCAGTCATCTTTATTTTTATTTTTATTTTTATTTTTTTTTGAGATAGAGTCTTGCTCTGTCACCCAGGCTGGAGTGCTGTGGTATAATCTTGGCTCACTGCAACCTCTGCCTCCCGAGTTCAAGCAATTCTCCTGCCTCAGCCTCCTGAGTAGCTGGGATTATAGGCGTGCGCCACCATGCCTGGCTACTTTTTGTATTTTTAGTAGAGATGGGTTTTCACCATATTGGTCAGGCTGGTCTCAAACTCCTGACCTTGTGATCCACCTGCCTCGGCCTCCCAAAGTGCTAGAATTACAGGCATGAGCCACTGTGCCTGACCAACAGTCATCATTTTTAAACCCAGGTAGAATCATGCGTGTCTCCTCTTACAAAATGTCCAGTGACTTCCCATTGCTTTCAGGATAGAGTCCAAGATCCTTAGCATGACATTCAAGGCCCTTGACATTTGGCCTTAGCCCAGTTTCCCAGTCCCACTTGCTGTTATGTATCTTCATGGGCCCCGTCTGTGGCCACACCAGATGATATGACTCTTTCCAGAACCCTCTTCCATTCCTCTCCGGCCTTTTCCCTTGCTGGAATACCTTCCCTCTCTTTGCCTACCAAGCACCAATTTGTTCTTCCAGGCCCCGTTCAAATGCCACTTCCTCCCTAAAGCTTGCCTCCAGGAAGAAGTCCTCCAGGAAAATGTATTGATCTTTCCTTTGGGCCACCACCCAGCCCTTTGGTAGTCTAACCAGCTTATGTGTCTGTCTTCATTACTGAGATTCAGTTTCTTGGTGATGGGGACAATATAGCAAATATGGTATCTTTTATCTCCCCTCTTGCCTAGTATGGCAGGTCTTGTACACAGTAGGTGCTCAATCAGTGCTTATTGTCTAGGGGAATAGACCCTTTTATGGATGCCTGAAAGATGATTGTTTTCTTCTGATATGAGCTGAGGAGAATAAACACAGAACACATCCCTTTGGGCATTGCTGTGATATGGGCATTCTGGGATTGAGTGTTTTGCTGCAAGGATCCTGAAGCAGGTTTCTACGTGTCAAGTGTGACTGAGTGAGAAATGAATGAGGTGAGGCTAGTCCAGGCAACTGTCCAAGGAGTGGGCTGCTGGGCACAGCCTGACCTTGCTATTCTCCTGTGCCTTCGCTGCTCGCTAGCCCAAGAGCAGCCACCAGATCTTTTGTCTGTTCCTCCAGCTGCCAACTTCCCCTTGTGCAAAGGCCTCTGCATGAGTTGCCTCCTCGTCTGGATGCCTCCACCTCTTGCTCATCATCCGGGTCTCAAGCTGGGCAGCATTTCTGACCCTGCCTCAGTATAGTTACAATCCCCCTTGCTCTGTGCTCTCCAAGCACGTGGGTTCTGCTTCCAGCCTGTGTTAAACCTCAGCTTTCGTACCTGTAAAGTGGGGGCATTCTAGGCCCTTGCACCCAGAGCATCATCTGTGGGCAAGCAGCGTGGGCATCACTTGGACACGTGTTGAAATGCAGACTCTTGGGCCCCACCCCAGACCTGCTGAACTAGAACCCGTGTTTTAATTGGAATGCACAGCAGTGGTCTAGAAGACACTAATTCTCAGCCAGTTGGAATCATCTGGGAAGCTTTAAAAGCCACTGCTGCATGGGTACTCTCTCCCGGAAATTATGTTTTAATTGGTCTGGGGTGTGACCTGGGCTTCCCAGGTGTGTCTTTTCTTTTCCTTTTTTTTTGAGATGGGGAAAAGGTGCCCAGGCTGGAGTGCGGTGGTGCAATCTCGGCTCACTGCAACCTCTGCTTCCCAGGTTCAAGCAGTTCTCCCATCTCAGCCTCTGAGTAGCTGGGACTACAGGTGCACGCCACCACACCTGGCTAAGTTTTGTATTATTTGGTAGAGATGGGGTTTCCCCATGTTAGTGAGCTGGCCTTGAACTCCTGACCTCAGGTGATTTGCCTGACTTGGCCTCCCAGAGTGCTGGGATTACAGGTGTGAGCCACCGCACCCGGCCCCCCACCAGGTGTTTCTAATGTGCAGCCAAGTTTGAGACCCACTCAAGGGGGGTGCTGTGAGGATTAAATGAGAGAGTGCATCCACATCAATACATGTGGGATGTGATTTTTGTTATTACTGTTCCAACCACAAGACACAGGACAAGTTATTGGATTCGTTTGCTGAAAGTCTGTTTTCCCTGCAAGATAGTCAGCCCCATGGGAAGAGGGCGCTTATTCACGTCATTCCCTTATTCACTGCCGTATCCCCTGCCCTTCAGCACCATACAGACACCTGCTAGTCACTCAGGAGCTACTGGCGGGGTGAATGAACACCTGCATGTTATTGAAGATAGAGTGGCCAGCTTAGACCTCAGTGACTACTGTATTATATTTTAACTGGGAGGTGGGGGAGAGCGGGAAGGAGACAGGTTGGTGGAATGCTTGCCGTGTGCCACATGCATTTCCATCATTATTGGAGATGTTCCTCGCACAGTCCTGGAAGGTCAGTGTCATGGTCTCTGCTGTACTCAAGAGGAAGCTGGGGCTCAGGTGAAGGACCTTGCCTGGGACTATGCGGTAGTGCCTTGTGTGGGACTAAGTGGCGGAGCGCAGTCTGCCTTACTTCAGAATGTGGTGAAAATGGAACTCTTAGAAAAAGAGAGTAAAACCCTGCGCTCAGGAGCGCGTGAAGGAATCATATTTGGTTTCCTTTGTAGCTGGAGAGAAAAGAGCCCTCTGAAGACAAGGAGGACATTGAAAGCAACCTGCTCCGGCCCACAGGCGTGGCCCTGCGAGGAGCCCACTTCTGCCTGAAGGTCTTCCGGGCCGAGGACTTGCCACAGAGTGCGTGGGGCGCGCCCTTGGGTGGGAGGTCTGCAGGAGGCTGGAGGCGCAGGGCTGGTGAGGGTGGGCGGTGGCGGGTGGAGTCAGCTCCCTGGGGGAAGGAGAGGAAAACAATCAGAATTTAATGAAAAGTAATCAGTATTGGTGGAGTTACGAAGATTCAAGAACTCTTGAGAGTAACAGCTGCCTCTCAGCTCCATTCCAGTGTCCTCTGGGCCTGGTGTGGCTATTTGGCTACTCTGTGGACCCATTTTCTTGGTTGTCATTGAGGAGTCAGCACCATCTGGACTCTATTCTGGCCTTAGGGCTGGCTCTCACTGATTTTCCTTCCCGCTATGAGGAAGCACATCCTGCAAGTCGGCAGAGCTGGACTGGGGAGCAGTTGCTCTAACGTTGGAAGGGTTTGCTTGAAGGATTCCTGGGGCCCCCTGTCTTCACAGATGAAGGACACGGATCCACAAGGTGACCCACTATCCTAGCTTGCCTCAGATTGTCCTGGTTTTAGCACTGAAAGTGCCTGTTCCAGGAAACCCTGTGATCTCCGGCAAACTGGGACAGTGGGTACCCGACTTGCAACCATCTCTTCCTCCCAGGAAGGCCAATGTGGCCACTGCCTGGTTCCTCACAGTGGTTGGCCCGGTTCTAGACCCATCTGTGTGTTTAGTAAATGCTGGGGAATTATACTGAATATTCGAGAGCTCTGGGTATCAACTTGGGCTGATATTAGAATTACCTGGGAAGATTCAAAACGGTCCAAATGCCAGGGCCCTGCTTCCAGCATTTCAGATGGACTTGAGTTAGGGCAGGGCTCAGCACTGGAAGGGTTTAAAGGTTCCCCAGGTTATTCTGTCGTGAGGCCCAGTTGTGAGCCGCTATTTTAGAGCATACATCAACACAACCAAGCCACTGTCCACAGCATAGTCAGTGAGAAGGTTTGCAATGTGGGTCCCTGGTTACAACTTTTCCATAAAGATAATTGTTTGAGAGTTTCTGCTTTGGCTGCTGACATCAAGAAATGAAATGTACAAGCTTACTTGGACCAAATCCTGAAGAAAGCCTGTAAATAAGTAATGGGTATTAATTCAGTACTAAAATACATGTTTACAAATATTCTGCACTTATTGATTGCAACTATGTAGAAGTGAGGCTGGTGAACTTCAAGAGGGGCATGGTGAAATAGAAATGTTTGCTTTTCTTAAGGTGAAAGAGCTTTGTGTTGAATTCCCTGCAATGTTGTTTGAAAAAAAAAATAGATGGGCAAACAGATCATAAATGTTTGCTAATTGTTGTGCCTTTTGTACTTATGTAGACATTAGCTAGTATATAATCTTTAACTATCCCCCCCACTCACCCACTCATATGCCTATAAATATAACATGCTTTATACACATATGTATGTGTATACACATATACATTATCTGTCTATCTATATCTACATATGTAAATAATCTGACTCATTCAAAAAATAATTGGTTTGAGGCAGCATAGATTAAAAACTCTTAAGAAAAAAACAACAGAATTGACTTCTTGGTTAACCTCAGGTAAATCGCTGCACTAATAGATTTAAAGGAAAATGTCAACCAGGCACCAATAATGGGATATTGTTATAACAACTGCCAGTCCTTTTCTGGGTACTTACTGCCCTTAGTGATGTAGATTTCTAATCAGTCAAGCAGTCGATAAGTTGGTAGATTTGACTGAAAGGCTTTGAATGCAGGGCGAGGACAGTGAATGAGCCGTTTGGGACTGGTGACAAAGTGGCCCGGTGCTCTCAGTAGTTACTGCTCTGAGACAGTCCTCCCTCTGGGGGTCCCCTGGACTGAGTCCCTGTGTGAAGGGGTCACAACTTCTTGCTCACATAGTCCCAGGACTGCCTGGAGACAGATGGGGGATAGTCAGGGTTTTGGAGGTGAGACAGCAGGCAGGCAATGACTGGTGTGTCCCTCTTCCCAGTGGACGATGCCGTGATGGACAACGTGAAACAGATCTTTGGCTTTGAGAGTAACAAGAAGAACTTGGTGGACCCCTTTGTGGAGGTCAGCTTTGCGGGGAAAATGGTAAGCAGTAAGGGAGCAGGAGGGTTCTCTCGGGAGGGGACTTCCTGGTGCCCTGTGGACAGTGCGGGGTGAGAGCAAGACAGAGCGAGGCGCCCGCACCAGATGTGTGTGCACAGGGAGGGGCTGATCCTGGTGTGTGGTGAGACACCCACACAGGCCCAGCTCTCAGAGGCTGCCCTGCACATGAATGTGGACAGGTCTGCCTGGGGGTGTCCCAGACAGACACATAGATGCGGATAGCCCAGGAGAGGACGTCGGACAGTGGATAGTAGAGGAACATTTGGGGGAAAATGGAGCAATAGCATGGAAACCAGACATGAAGGCATAAAGATAGGGAAAATATATTTTAAAGATGTGGGATAAAAACATAATGATTATTTTAAAAATGTTGTGGGGGGAGTTGGGCAGAGAAAGACCCCTCTGGTGGGCGCCCTAGTCTCTTCCTTGCAGCCCGCCTTCCTGCCCTGAGGCGGTGCTGTGGCTCCAGTCCCTGCTGACTTCTGTCCCAGCCCTTGTCTCTACCCAGGCTGTCCAGCCCACAGTGTCTGTGTGCCCCCTACGGGCTTTCCTGGCAGCCCCAGCCCTCCCAGGCTTCAGCCGTCACCTCTCCGCAGAGAACTCGGTAGCTCTCCAACCCCTCCCTTCAACCCCAGGCCTCTCTGTGCCTCTAAACAGCTCTGCCTGCTGCCCCTCTGAGCCCTGGAGGGAGTAATTTTCTCTGCGCAAACTGCCCCATATCCAAAAGCCTCTGTCTTAGCCAGGTACAACCATCAAAGGCAGAAAATGTGGACCTGCCTTGATTCCTCCCTCTTTTTTCTCTCTCCATATCACACATGCCACCTCTAGCTTTTGACTTTAAACATGTCCCCAGGGCCCACCCCTACCTCGTGTCCCCGTAGCCACTGCCAGCTGTTCCCAGGACCACTCCTTTGTTTCTCACCTCATGCATCGAATTTTTGAACAGCCCAGGCCATTTGTCCAAGTACTGGATTTGTTCGATTGTTTTCTTCTGCTGTTTAACTTGTTTCTCTGGCTCCTCTCTTTCCTGTAAACTGGAAGTTAGGTCTAGAGACTTGATTAGACTCAGATGAAGTATTTCGGCAAGAAGTCAGCATAGGTGATGTTCTGCATGTCATATGGCATCACAACAGAAAGCCATAATGTCAGGTTGTCCCATCATCAGGGTTGATTGCCTGATCACACGGTGAAAGTGATGCCTCCAGATGGCTCTCTTATAAAAGTAAATGTTCCCCCTTTGTAATTAGCAAGTAAACTGTGGGCAATATCTTGGCACTGTACGGATATCCTATTTCTCAGCTATCTTTTACCTAATGGTCTAAGCATCCATTGACCTTCCTGTCTGAAGAAGTCATTTAGTTGGGACTGCAAAGTGGTGATTTTCTCATTATCATTCTTTTTCTCTTGATTAGCTGACTTTTTTTCTGCAAAGAAGAGCTTTCTCCCTCCTGCCTCGTTGAGTATTAGTATGGACCTCAATGCTTTTTATTTTTAATGTGTTAAATCAGTCATTATTGTGTTGATGTTTGAATTATACTGAAGGTGGCCATCGGGAGCCCCTTTGAGCTGGGCTCTCTCTCCTCAGAGACTAGCACAGGGTCCCAGTGAAAATGTACATGGGGGTGTAATGCAGATTTTAAACTCGTTCATGTGGAGGTGTAACTGCTCACTGCAGATCCTCACCTGAGTGCAGGTTTTGGTGTGGGCTCAGGGTACGGGTCTTACGCCCTGCTCCTGGCATCAGGAGGAATGGGGACAGCTCCTTGAAGGCAGGAAGGAAACAGGAAGCTGCGGCTGTATGTTTTTTGTGGGACACTAGCTCCAAGGACTAGGATTAATTTTTCCACTTGACACTTGGGAAATTCACGTCTTGAGATTGTTCTTATTTTGCATTCCCAACACGGAAGGTATTTCGATGGTGGCTGGAACCAAGACCGACATGCCTTCACATTCGTTGGAACTAAGCCTCAGAGCTCTGGGGCTCCTGGCTGCTCCGGGGTCCCTGCTAGCATCTTTGATCTCCCTGGGTCTTCTGTTCTGAGATGCCCTTGGCTGGCCCTGGGGATTTCTGTAGGAAGGTACCAGTATCTAGGGGAGGTGAAGGGGCAAAGGCGGCCAAGACAAGTGACTGTATACTGTGGGTTGGCATCTGGGCTCATGCAAGAAGCTGCACCTCCCATTTTTCCTCTAGAAAGAGGTGGAGGGAGTTGAAGAATGACCTTATGGTGAAGGAGGCAGCTGCAACACTCCGTCTTGAAAGTTTCAATCTGGCCGCCGTCTCCGGTGGTCCCCAGGCCTTTGCGTCCTCTCTTCCCTGAGCCACCTCCTTGTGGCCTCCCCGCTTCTGCTGCTCTTATGGCGTGTCTCATTCTGCCTGTCCCTCTCTTTTAGCCTGCTTGCATGTCCCTTTTTTCTCATTACATCCTAAGCTGAAGAGCCCTGAGGTTACCTTCTGTGTGCCCCACCCACCCCAGCCGGCCTTCTTTGCATTTCCCCTTATGGACGCTTGGTGGCAGTATTATCCAAGATGTGAACCATACTTGATTTGGCCAAGTTACTAAGAAGATAGGAGCGTGGGAGAGTGCGTGCGACTGTGCACTTCATGGTATGGAAGAAACAAAAGGTAGGTACTTGTAGGGCAGGACAGGAAGTTTTAAAACACCTTTTTTCTTTTATGAATTTAAGAATAAAACCCACAAATTGCAAAAAATTGAAAAAATCAGAGAAAAGGAAAACAACAAAAACTCCCACTGCACCATATTCTATACCCTGCACCATATTCTATACCCTGTACCATATTCTGTACCCTGCACCATATTCTATACCCTGCACCATATTCTATACCCTGTACCATAATCTGTACCCTGCACCATAATCTGTACCCTGCACCATATTCTGTACCCTGCACCATATTCTATACCCTGCACCATATTCTATACCCTGTACCATATTCTGTACCGTGCACCATATTCTATACCCTGCACCATATTCTATACCCTGTACCATATTCTGTACCCTGCACCATATTCTGTACCCTGCACCATATTTTGTACCCTGCACCATATTCTGTACCCTGCACCATATTCTATACCCTGTACCATATTCTGTACCCTGGACCGTATTCTGTACCCTGGACCGTATTCTGTACCCTGCACCACCCTGGAGAGAATTACTGGTAACATTGGTTTGTATTTCCTTCTAGTATGTTTTCTCTCTTTAGCTCCCACTACCCTCTTACCTCCCCTCTTCCCACTGACTGGGAATAAAATAATGAAGATATTGATTCTGCAAGCCCAAAATCAACACTCGTGGCACTTTAGTGATGATTTGAGGACACTTTCAGGGCTTTGAAAAATTGGAATCTCCCAGCACGTATGTTGGTTGCTGAGGTTGAACAAGGTGACTCTCTGCCTCCCTGCTCCAGCTCTCATGGAGTAAACACGTGTCCATGATCAAAAGACATGTATCAAAAGTAAATACATGATCAAAAGACATGTGTTTACTCCATGAGAGTTGAAGCAGGGAGGCAGAGAGTCTCAAAACATGATACTACACAGGACACGTATCAAAGGACACAGACAAAATACGTGTCCTTTGATACGTGTCCTGTGTAGTCTCATGTTTTTCACATTTTTGTGCCTTTGTTGGCAACTTCACTGTTTAAAATGGCCCCAAATGTCATGCTGAAGTGCTGTGTGGCTTTTCTAAGCTCAGAACAGCTGTGATGTGCCTGACAGAGGAAGTGCGCGTGATAGGTAAGCTTCCTGCAGGCTTCGGTCACGGTGCCATTGGCTGTAAGTTCAATGCCGATGACTCAACAATATATATTCAAAAGTAAGGTGTCCTTCCACAGAAGCACACATAAACCAAGGTTACCTATTGATCAGTTGACAAAAACGTTGTGACAGAGGCTGGCAGGAATTTAACCCTGCTTCTCCTCTGGGGTAATGAGTCAGTGTTCACCAGTCAGGGTTCCTGGTGACCTTATAGATAGTAACTACCATGAATAATGAGAATCAACTATATACATGCAGTTTGGTAAACGGCTTGTGTTGTCTCATCTTTTCTCAGATTATTAAATAGTCATTGAAATGATTTTTTTTATGGCGGCATAATATTCTGTCAGATGAGTATACTATAACATTTGACTTATTTTTGGATATATATAATTCCAATTTTTCCCTTTTATAAACAACTTTGTGACAAACATCAGCATACAGGAATCTTCATCCACACTCTGATTGCTTTTCTATAGGGAAGTTTCTAGAATTGGGGCTGCTAAGCCAGAGGGCTTATCTTTAAGTGTCTGATACAGATGACCAAATAGCCTTCCAGAGAGAGTGTGCTAATAATACTCCATTGGGGAGTGAAGGAAGGTAAAAAGGTAAAGGAAGAAGAAAAGAGAAGCAGAGAAAGAGGAAGAAGCAGCATGGTGCGACCCTGGCTGAGTGCCTGTGGGTGAAACAGGATGGGGGAAGGCTGGCAGGGATCTCTGGGGCCAGAGGCAGTGCTGGCTGGGGTGTGGCAGATGGACCAGCTGCTGTTCAAGCCCCCAGACCCACATCCCGGTGAAGGCAGCCAGGTTGAAGTGTTTGAGATGGAGGAGGGCCAGATGCCTGGGGCAGGGGCTGAAGCAGCCCATGTACATCCTGTGTGTGTGCTGGGGCAGCCTGTGCCTTCTTATTCCAGGGACCTGGGGCACAGAGTTGACAGGGCCACTCAGCTGGGTCTTGTTCACGTGTCTTTTATTTTAAAAATTTGTTTATCTAATTTTTGAATTAGGTAGTATATTTATTCTATCTATCTATCTATCTATCTATCTATCTATCTATCTATCAATCATGAAAAATCTCCCTCTTGCTCTGTACCTCATCCAACAATCAATTCATTCATTTCTTCCTTTTCAAAGAAAACCACTGCAATTAGTTTCCTTTATATTATTCTGGTTTTGTGATGCATGTGTAAGCAAATATGACTACAGATTCTTTTTATTCTTGAGACGGAGTCTCACTTAGTAGCCCAGGCTGGAGTCCAGTGGTGCAATCTCGGCTCATTGCAGCTTCTGCCTCCTGGATTCAGGTGATTTTTATGCCTCGGCCTCCCGAGTAGCTGGTACTATAGGCATGTGCCACCACTCCTGGCTAATTTTTGTATTTTTAGTAGAGACGGGGTTTTGCCACATTATCCAGGCTGGTCTTGAACTCCTGACCTCAAGTGATTCACCTGCCTTGGGCTCCCAAAGTGCTGGGATTAAGGCATGAGCCACCGTGCCCATCCAACTGTAGATTTTTATCTCTTACCTTTTAGCACAAATGGCTGTGCATCACACTCACCGCTCTGCACCTTGCTTTTTCACTTAATCATATAACTTGGAGATTGTTTCATGTCACTACCTAGAGGCATCCTCATTCTGTTTGAGAGCTGCCTAGTACTCCATTGTACGGATGGACCATACTTGATCTAACCTGTTCTCCACTGGTGGACACATGGGTTGTTCCAAATCCTTACTAATTCAAGCCACGCTGCAGTGAATAGCCTCACACATGTGTCATTCCTCACATGTGCAAGTATTTCTGTAGGATGGGTGTCTAGAGGTAGAACTGATAGGGCAGTGGGAACATGCATCTGAAACTGCAATAGATAGTGGCCAATTGTCCTCTGGAGGGGTCAAAGTATTTTGTTTTCCCCCCAGCAAAACATGAGCATGCAGTTTTCCCATAGCCTTGCCAACAGTGGTCTGTCAGACTTTAGAGATTTTTATGAATCTGACGGGTGAGGAATGGCATTTTGTTGGTTTTCTTTGTGTTTCTTTATGAGTGGGATGGAGCATCTCTTTATATGTCTCAAGGCTTTGCGTCTTCATTCTGTGAACTGTCTCTTCCATTCTTTGCTCTTTCTTCCATTGGATTGGATCGTTGGTCTCTCTTCTTTCCTTACTCCTCTCTATGGGCCAAATCCTGGCACTCCGTCCTGCACCCAGCCCTGTGTGGCCTTTGTCTGGGGCTCTTTTTATAGGGAGGAGGGGGAAGGTGAGGGCAGGGGCCAGCACTGGGTGGACCAGGAACGGAGACATCATCCTCACCCCTGGGGACCTGAAGTCTCTGATTTAAGTCAGATGCTCATTAAATGAGATAATGCACATAAAATGCTTAGCACAAGGCAGGGCTTATCACAGTAAATGCTCTGAAAAGGCTGCTTATTATTTTCATGTGTAGAACATGGAAGTCTACCAGGATCTGTGTATCTGAAACTGAATCTTTACCTGCTGCCCCCGTGTGTGGGTACAGGATGCGCTGGGGCTGGCTGAGGGGCCTGGTGTTCCTTATGGACTCCAAGGCCAGGGCTGGCCTGTGAGCTGCTGGTTTGATCTGGTTTCCACTCCTGTGAGGTTTCTTGTTTGCGAAAAGCCTGGTCTTTAGGGCAGGGCTGCTTGGAGGCAGACTGTGGCTTACAGGGTTTGCATCTTCCCTGAATTTTCTTTCACTCTCCGACCTCGGTGCGTGGCTCCCCTCCCCCGTCTCTGATCTCCTAGAGGTCACAGTCTTCCTACATGGTGGATGATATGGGGTAATGGGCAAAAGAGCCTTCTGGGCCATAAGGGCCTCTGGGAAAGCCTATCTGGACTGGACTCAGGGCCCCCACATTTAGGGTCTTGGCCATAATGGGAGGTATGGAGGGGGATTTTCAGCCAGAGGTGTGAGTTAAGGGTAGAAGGGCTGTGGCATTCAGACAACCCACCCTACCCTTACCCACTCCCCAGCTCTGGCTCTGACCTTCCATTGAGCTTTTTCTCTGCAAAGATTCCCTGTGTCTGAGCCCCCTGTACTAGGCCCCAACCCCAGGGTCTTACACCCAGCCCTGAGGGCAGCCAGTGTGGCAGAGAATGGCCAATGGCTGGCATGGTGGCCCTGGGGGAGCCCAGAGTCCCCATGGAGCTCGATCCATTGTCCCTTCCCTGTGTCTTCTAGCTCTGCAGCAAGATCTTGGAGAAGACGGCCAACCCTCAGTGGAACCAGAACATCACACTGCCTGCCATGGTGAGCCTCCCACCCCAGCACACCCAAGGAGGCCCCTGGGGCTCTGGGCTTCGGGAGGTCCAGGGCTCCTGCCTCCCCAGCATCCTGCCAGTATCCCAGACTTCAGCTCGGGTGGGGAGGGGCTGTTCTATCTTCAAAAGGACTCTTCTCCTAACACGCCTCTATTCCTTCCTCAGTTTCCCTCCATGTGTGAAAAAATGAGGATTCGTGTCATAGACTGGTGAGTCCTGAGTCTTGGGGTCTTTAGGGCGGGCTGTCCTGGGGGGCGCTGGGTCCCTCAGTTTCATTCGGCTCAGTGACTGGTAGTGAGAGTGTGAGGGAGAAGTTTCAGGTGAGGTAATGTCCCCTTGGGGTAGCCAGGGATGGAGAGGGTGTGGGCACTTCCTGGGAAGCTTACTCACACCTGCTTGTTGGCAGGGAGGCAGATAAGGAGGGGCCAGCTGGGATCGGCTGTGAGGAATAATCTCTGAGGGCAGGAGGAGCTGGGAAGACTTCCTGGAGGAGGTGGGACAGGTGATGGCCTGGCAGGAGGGGTGGGGTTTTGCTAAGCTCATGATGAGGACGTTCCAGTGAGGAGAGGCTCACAAACCAAGGCCAGGGGCTGAAAAGAGCAGAGCTTCAGGGAGGATGGGCTGCAGTGCAGCCCTGGGTTGGTGGGATGAAAAGGTAGGGTCCCCCAGCTGGAGGAGTGGCCCAGATTGCCTGGGCAGGGGACGCCACGGCAGCTGTGCAGCAGGTGAGGGCAGCAGCTCGCAGGCATCTTAGAAAGATCACAGCATCTAATACTTGTTGAGCACCTACTAAAGACCAACCCTGTTTCCAGCAAGCACTCGACACGAGTCATCTCATCTGACCATCAGCTCACCGACATCAGTTCGCAGATGAGAAGGCAGGTTGGGAAAGATTGAGTGACCTGCCTGAGCTGACAGCTAGCTGGAAAGTAGCTGAGGCCAGGCTTGAACCCAAGCCTGCTGTTTCCAAAGCCTGGGTTCCTAACCACTAGGCCATGCCACCTTCTGCTAGTTGACAGGAGTTTTCTCTTACACTTGAGGGGAACACTTGGGGTCCACACGTGTGATCTCGGGGCATTGGGCTTCCCAAAAAGAGAGAGTTGTCCTTTCTTTGCCCCCAAGAAGTCTTGGCTGTGTGGTTCCCCAGCGTGTTCTCCTTTGGTCTCATGCCCGTGACACCCCCAACCAGGAGGATAATGAGAGACTAGGGAAAAACCCCCAGGCCACAGAGCCATTAAGCTGTGTGCCAGTTCCCCAGGCCTAAAGAAAACAGCTTGTGAGAATTAGAGGAGAGGAAAGAGAGCCGCCGGGAGGGCCTGTGAGGGAGAGGCCGCGAGGGCAGTGACCACGGGTATGTGCCGTGGGGAAGCGGTTTGGAGGAAAGATGTGCTTTACATCCCAGAATGATCTCTTCATCTCAGCTCTCCATGTGTGCCGCTCTGACTGCGGGCAATGGGCTGTGCGTGTCCCTGCGTGTTTGCACATGTGGATGTGTGTGGGTGCGGTTGTCTCCTGTGTTGTGGATGTGTCTGGCCCGAGTCCGGGTGAGCTGTGTCAAAGGCATCAGCGTACTGTACAATCCAAACACATTACAGAATCTGGTGGTTGCATCTCTGGTTTGGGTTGAAGTGGCATTTTTATTGTGAGTCTATTTTCAGACTTGCTGTATTTTCCAAAAGCAACCCCAAGCCCCAAAACCCAACTCTTGGCCAGAAAGCATTCTGCTGCTTCAAGTTGCTATCCAGAAGAGTGCTTTCTTCCCAGAAAACGCAGATAAGCTCTTGTTATTACCTGAATCCTGGAAATAGGATATAGTCCATATGGCCGTTTCTCTGTAACTTAATCTTCCATTTAATTCTTCAGAAATTCCTTTTTCATTAAAAAACCAAACAACACAAAACAAAAAAAGAACCCAAACCACCCCCTACCTCCATAAAGCAAAACCTCTCTCCTCCCACTCTCCTTCCCTCGTCTCCCAATTCAGAGAAGGCCGGAGGTCAGACATCCAATTCCTTCTCAAGTGCTGGTCTTGTCTAGGGTTTGGTCACGAAGACAGTGTACAAATGCCATCGGCTGTCAGTCATCTGGTGCTGAGAATCTCATTGTAAAATGTTCCAGCACATTTTTACTTTCCAGTTCTTTTTTTCTTTTTGGGATGGAATTTCGCTCTTGTCGCCCAGGCTGGAGTCCAATGGTGCAATCTTGGCTCACTGCAACCTCTGCCTCTCAGGTTCAAGTGATTCTCCTGCCTCAGCCTCCTGAGTAGCAGGGATTACAGGCACGCACCACCACCCCTGGCTAATTTTTGTATTTTTAGGAGAAACGGGGCTTCAGCATGTTGGCCAGGCTGGTCTTGAACTCCTGACCTCAGGTGATCCACCTGCCTTGACCTCCCAATGTGCTGGGATTACAGGCATGAGCCACCACACCCAGCTTTTCAGTTCTTATTAACATCATTCACCTGGAAAAATGGTAAAGATCTGTCTGTGCTGACAATTCATTCTTCCTAATGTAGCACCAGTGATGGAAAACTTTAAAAATCAAAGCTTAACCACCTCCCTGGGAAATACAAAGAGAGAGGAAGGAAGGAGCACAGAAATTGGGCAGAGATTAGGGTACCTCATAGGGTCAGGATTTCAAAGAAAAATCGAAGCACCATGCCAGGGTGTGCTTTCACAATGGGGCTGGGATGTGTCATTTGAAGCTGCCCATGGCTAAGGCACTCACAACAGGGAGAGGGTGTCAAAGAGGCACCAAGAAGAAGGGGAAAATACCCAGGAGAAACTTCCTGAAGGAGATGGGTCCTGCCCAGCCCAACGTTTCTCAGCCTCTGCATCATTGGCATTTGGGACTGGATTATTTTTTGTTGTGGGGGTTCTTGACCTAGTGGTTTTGACCCCAGGTCTAGCCTACCCGGGAAGCAGCAGGTGGCTGCAATCAAAGCTCTGGTCTCCACGTCAGCATCTCTGGCCTCAAATCCCAGCTTTGCCATCTTGGCAAATTATTTAACCTTCTCAACGTTGGCTTTCTCATCTGAATTTGGGGCTAATTGTACCTACCTGGTCGTGCCGATGTGAGTTAAGTCACTTGATGGTTTTAGTGCAGTGCTTAGCTCTTAGTAGGTGCTCAATAAATGTTAGCTCAATTACTGTTTATTATCATCAAAGGAGGCAGGAGTGGGGTTCAGAGGGAGGGTCTGCACAGGACGTGGTTGGCTAATAGGTGAATCAATCGGTTAGCCTCCTTGAGCTCCTGGCCACAGTCCCCTACACTGGTTGGGGAGCCGAGAATTGTGCCCCTGGAAGCAGGCCCTGTGCCTTGCAGGAGCAGTGGTCCAGGAATCAGGACGCCAGGACTTCCATTCCGGTCTTCCCCTCCCTCCCAATGACCTTGGGCAAATACCTACATGGCTTTGAGCCTCAGTTTCCTCATTGGTGCAACAGAGATAATAATGAAAGTGCTTGTTTCTCAAGGCTGTGTGAGCCTCCGGTGTGATAAAGGCTAAAAGTGCTCCATTACGTACAAAGTCAGATACAAAAAGGAATCGTGTATTACCACTGGCTACTTCAAGACTGTGGCCTTAGAGATAGTTTCTTCCTGGTCACCTAGTTTTCTCCTTGATCTGAACATTTCTTTAGCTCCTGGAGCCTCTCAGTTCTCCCTGGGTCTGGGAATCTGGCTCCCTGAACAGTCTCCCCAGTCTCTGGCCCTGCCTCCTTGCCTCCGCCCTCCTCCCTGTCAGCCTGCAGATGTGTCTGCAGAGATCCAAGCTGGCAGCGGGGGCTTGGTTGCCTGATGGGATGCTGGTGGTTGGCGAGATGAACTAGTTCCCTCTCAGAGAGTCTTGGGCACGTCTTCTGTGCAGTTTCTTCATCTCTGGGATTACCAGGCCTCAGTAACCTACCAAAGTGAAGACCAGGAGCGCTCTCTGCCCACCCCCTGCCCCCCCGTGATGTGTCACTGAGGCCGCATACTTCCTGGGTGGGCTGTGGCCTGCAGTTCCTTCCCTGTGTTCAGGTCCTCTCTGCTCCCTTGCTCTAGGGATCGCCTCACTCACAATGACATCGTGGCTACCGCCGACCTGAGTATGTCGAAAATCTCTGCCCCTGGAGGAGACATAGAAGGTATGTTTCCTCTTCGTTCTGCCCTTTGACCCCCTGTGCTCTCCCCTGTCCCCCCTCTATCCAGCTTATACCTCTACCTTTGAGAGTTTGCAGAAAAGGGGAGATGATAAGGCCTTTGTTGCCCATTTTCCACTGAGAAGGGCTCTGGCAATGAAAGAGAGGTCTTGCAGACATTTAGGGTTCTCCACACTTGGATTGTGGGATATGCCACTGAAGGGCACAAAGAGGATAATTCACTCCTGCAGAGAACATTGGCTGGCTGTGGCCATGCCATCCGTCAGGTCCTGCATTGGCTGACTGTGCTCTAGCGGTTTCAAAAGCTACTGAAATAGATCTTATTGGTCTATTAAAGAAGTAACTCATCATCATTTTGTAAAATTTTAAATAAAGAAATAATCTGAAAGAATATAAAATTTACCTGAAATGACCCATAAGCCCACCCCTCCAGCCAGAACTATTAGCACTCCGAGACCTTTCGGTATGTGTGTATATCTGTACATGCATGTAAGATGTGTGTATTTAATATATAGATATGTATATATATATACATTAGAACAAATTGTTTTGAAAATTGCTTTTTGATACTTGACAATACAACATAGATATCTTTTCCTGTTATTAAATGTTCTTCTATAATACAATTTTAAATGAATACACATATTCCATTATGTGAATGTATCATGATCCATGTTAACTAGTTGATGATGAACATGTAGGTGTTTTCAAAATTTTCCACATTATAAGCAACTAAATTGGCAATGAATATTTCTGTAGCTGAATCTTTATATAATTCATGAGTTTCCTTTTGGATAAATAGCTAAAATTGGAAAAGATTTCAACTTTTTTTTTTTTTTTTGAGATGGAGTCTCACTCTGTCGCCAGACTGGAGTGCAGTGGCCCAAACTTGGCTCACTGCAACCTCCACCTCCCCGATTCGAGCAAGTCTCCTGCCTCAGCCACCCGAGTAGCTGGGACTACAGGTGCACACCACCACGCCCAGCTAATCTTTGTATTTTTAGTAGAGACAGGGTTTTACCACGTTGGCCAGGCTGGTCTCGAACTCCTGGCTTTGTGATCCGCCCACCTCGGCCTCCCAAAGTGCTGGGATTACAGGCATGAGCCACTGCACCTGGCCTAGGATTTCAACATTTTTAAGGCTTTTGATATTTATCAAAATTGCCCTTCAGAAAGACTGGACTATTTTATACGCTTATCATGTCCCTAGGCTTATTTTGCTATGCCCTCCCCAACACAGGGTAAAATAATATTAAAAAAGGAACTTTGTTAATTTGATAGGTGAAAATGGTATTTCACTGTTGCCTTAATTTTCATTTTATTGATAGCTGGAGAAGTTGATGATTTCAATTTGAATATATTTAAATAATTATTTTATATTTATATATAACATGTTTGTATAATTTATATTCATTGTATTATAAATGTCCTATTTATGTTCTTGGCCTATATGAAGAAATGTTTATCTTTTTCTCACAGTTTTGTAAGAGTTCTGTATATATATGGATATTAACTTTTCCTCTGTCATATATGTAGTAAATAACTCTTGTTGGCTTTATTTTACCAATTAATAGTTTTTGACCTATAGAAACTTGAAATTTTTATGTAGCCAAATCTGTTAGTCTTTTCCTTAGGGAATAAGGCGGGGATCTAGCATTACTTTTTTCATAATTGTTCTTTGGTGATACAAACACTGTATTTTGAGTAATCTTTTCCCTATATTTCAAAATGCTGCCTTTATCACCTACTAAATTCCTAAATGTGTTCTTGGGCCTGTTTCTCTGTTATCTTCAACTGGTATGTCTGCTTATTATTTCTTTGGTTTTGATATCTGGGTTATGCTGGCTTTGTAAAATTAATTGTAAAGATTTAAAGTCTTCTCTAACATCTGGAATAGTTTATATAACATAAGAATACAGTCTTTTGAGGGTTTGAAATAATTCACCCATAAAACCATATGGGCTGGGTGCCCTTTTTGAGTGGGTATAGTAATAGCTCTTTAAAAGCTTTTCAATTTCTCCTGTGATGATTGTTATTTTTAGTTTGCTGCTTTTACTCTGGTCAATTTTGATAATTTATATTTTCCTAGAAAAGCATCCATTACATTGAGGTCTAATTTGTTTGCATAGTGTTGCACAGAGCAAATTTTTATAAATTGAATAATTCTCTCTACCTGTGGTGTTTTCCTTTTTCTTATTTCTAATGTTACATATTTGAGTTTTTTTTTTCTTGATTAGCTGGTTAGAAGTTTATTTTAAAACTTTATTGGGCTTTTAATCTTTGCACTCTTTAACTCTCTTTAGACTGATTTTATTGTTTCCTTCTTTAACTTTCTAGCTTCTTGTCTTTATTTTAAAAATTTCCCATTTAAATAATGAAAGTATGGTTTCTGCCTTCTGTGTCATGCTCAAACCCTAAGGTTCAGCAGACCCTAAGGTTGTATTTAATTCTATTATTTTTTTTAACATTTAAACATTTGATCTATTTTGAATTTATTTTTGTGTGTTTTCTGAGAGCAGTTCAATTTGATTCTTTCATAGTTAGTCTATTTTTTTCCTGACTAGATGCTGCTCATAGGAATTTATCTTTTTTCTGATAGTTTAGAAAATTATTTTAATCTTTCTTGGTAAAGGACACTTTCCATTGAATTTTGTCTGAGACATGATGAATTCTTAAATCTGGGTGGAGGATTGTTTTTTAAAAATTCCGACATTATGCCATGGACAGCTGAAGGCAGAGTGGGGGAGTGGGGAGAGCTCCAGCTCTCCAGCTGGCCAACTTGGGTTCAAATGCTCTTGGCTCTGCTTCTTTGTAACTGAGTGAGTTGCTCCAGTCTCCGTAAAATGGGGCTCTTGCAAGTCCCAACCCTCACGAGGCGGTTGTAAAAATCATGAGATTATAAAGGTAAGGTTCTTATAAAGTCTGGTACACAATAACCCTAAAGTAACATTTGCTGTTTTTATCATTAAGATGGGCTTTCTATGTTGCTAATCTGATTTTTTTTTCTGTACCAATTTTGCCTTTTACTGCTTCGTACATGGTTTAAAATGGGCTATTGCATTTGTAGGTTCTTGTCAAGCTTTCTTTTTCCCCTGTCACCCCTTTTATATTTTCCTTTACTTCTTTGCTCCTTGTCTGTTCTCTGCCGGCAGTTCTGCTTTGTTCCACAAAAACTACATCTTCTTGTACTCTACTGAGGATTCCCAATCATTTTCTGCAATATGCAGGTGAATGCTTTCCTGAATCTTACGGATGCAGTTTCCATATCCTGGTTGGCTCTCTGCCCTCTCCCTGCTTTATTCACTCTCCCGCAAGATCTGTTCAGTGTTGGTATCTCCCACAGATAGGGTGTGTGGGTCTTTCTCTGTTCATCCACCTGCTGAGATCTTTAGCTGGAGGACAGGTTAACATGCCCAGTTTCTGGCCGACTCTACCCAGTGCTCTTGAAGTTGGAGATCATCTCCAGATTCTAGATCTCTAGGAGACCTCTAGGAGAGGAGACTGGATATACCATTTTTTAAAATGTTCCTTTTTTTTTTTTTGAGAAAGAGTTTTGCTCTTTTCGCCCAGCCTGGAGTGCAGTGGTGGTGTGATCTTGGCTCAGTGCAACTTCTGCCTCCCGGGTTCAAGCGATTCTCCTGCCTCAGCCTCCCAAGGAGCCACGATTACAGGTGCCTACCACCGTACCCGGCTAATATTTTGTATTTTTAGTAGAGACAGGGTTTCACCATGTTGGCCAGGCTGGTCTCAAACTCCTGACCTGAGGAGTTTCTGACCTGAGGTGATCCACCCGCCTTGGCCTTCCAAATGTTACATCGTTTTTAAGCAAGACATTGTTAACTTAGACTTCTAGCTGCTTGATGTCCTCATGTCCTTCTGTAAATGTAGGCAGCTATCAGAGGCATATACCTGATATTGTTTTCCATTCACTTCATTCTTTTAGGAGATGTTTATTGAACATATGCCTTGTGTCAGGGGCTGGGCATAGAGGGTTCAACAAAATATTCTTGGTCACACCGTCGGGGAACTTAGAGTTCTGACAGGCCACAAACAAGCAGACAAATAAATATATGGGTATAAGTTGTGTTAAGTACCCTCAAAGAAAAGGACATGCATGGTGAAAGAGAATAAGAGAGTAGAGGAGAGCTGTTTCTGCCTGATGGAGTCAAGGAAGGCTTCTAGGAGGAGGTGTCTTAGGCTGCCAGAGGGGAAGCCACCGGCATGTGAGGAGCAGGTAGGAAAGAGTTCCAGGCAGAGGTGATGACATATGCCAAGGCCATGTGGCAAGAAAGAAATGAAAAGACTGGTTTTGCTGAGTTCTCTGAAACATTTAAAGGGCAACTTTTAATTATAGAAAATTTCAAGTACACGCAAAAGTAGAGAATTGTACAGTAAACTCCCAGGCACCCTCCCTGAGCTTCCACATCTAGCTGCTCTCTGCCTTCTGATTTCCTTGTTGGGACTTTGGACTAGTCCCAGAAACGACCTTCCTGCAGGCACTGCAAACCTGCTCTTCCTGCCCCAGCCCCTCCCTTCCTCTCTGGGGGAACAATGTGTTCCGGGATGTGGCCCCGCCCCTTCACTTATTGCTGTTCAGATAGTTTCTGAGAAGGGCTGTCTTCCCGAACAGGTAGAGAGATCTGGGGGTGGTAATGCAGTCAGAGGGTCACCTCACAGGTCAGCACTCTTGGTATGGAAGGAACCTCTTCTTCAGTTTTCTGGCTGGCACTGTCTCTGTCTCTGATTCCAGGGGCAGACACTGGTGGAGGCACAGTGGGGCATTTCTGACTGTTTTCCGACAGTCGTGTTTCATGAGGCTGCAGCCGTGCTTGTCGCCAGCCCCCTGACGGAGAGTTTGCATCCTCCGACCTACCTTCATTTCTATGCTGTGTGAGCCCTCACTTTTCTCTGTGTCCACAAGTGTGTGTTGGTGGGAAGGCAAGAAAGATGTTTATGTGGTCACTAGATGGCGCTCAGGTCACAGGCAACCCAGCGTGCTTCGGAAGGCATTCAAAGTTGGGCCCACCTTCCATCACCGATGGTTCTGGAAATAAATGAGAATCTTCTTGCAACCAGCTAACCGGTTTTGAACATGCAGTTAAATAGCTAGATCTAAGTGGCAGTAAAAGAGTTAAACTTGTGCATCCAACTGGAGCTGTCTTTGATGACTCTCGGACCCTGCCGACCCGTTCCTGCAGAGGTGGGTCCCTTTCTGGGGCCAGGGCCTCTCTCTGGCCTTGAGGTCGGGCCCTTGCCTTGCTCCTGCCAAGCCTCCCTGACCTGCGCGCAGCCCCCTCGGAACGCGTCGCTCCAACTTTCCTTCCAGCCCTTTTTTATGTTGTTTCTCCACGTTGTGGGCTTCTAGCCCATTGGGGCGATAGACAACACTTGTATTTCCTCACTGCTCTCAAAGCCCAAATGAAACTGAACTGTAAAAACAAGTTCTTTCTCTGTATTTCCCCGCCTCAGGGTTCACCAGATGATTTGGTTCAACTAGGAGTTTTTGTTTTTCTGTTTTTGTTTTTGTTTCCAGTGAGGACAAGACCTAACACTAACCTCTTAAACACCTCTGCCCACAAGTTTGCCTGGGCACACTAGAGTGTTCCTTGGACCCTGTGCTCTGAAGTATTAAGTAAGAATTTTGTTTTTTAAAAAAGAGTGCTTTCCTTAGAAGCTGCAGGTCTTTTGAAAGGTAATAGGCACATGAGCTCTGTGAAATGTACACAGATTCTTTCATAACTTTATACATAGGAAACTCATGCTCCATAAATAGCACTTGTATCTTAGTGTTTTCCATAGCTAAGAAATCCAAAGTTAGTCTCCTTTCGTCTCTGGAATGTAGATGATGCTGATTTCCCAGCAGTTTTCAGTTTCTCCTCTTGCCTGGCGCAAGTGAGAGTCAGGCAGCCAGCCGCCGTGGGCTTGGGGATGTGCCGAGAGGCAGAGGGAGCTGGCGGGGCAGACTGCAGGTGACGGCCTCAGCTTCTTCATGCACCTCCCAGGGACTGTGTGCAGGGCTGGGACTTGTGGCTCACTGGGCTAGGAGGTCCTGCTCTCTATCTCCTTCAGCTTCCCCCAGGTGAGGCAGCTGAGCTTTGTTGCTCGGGTCACAGAACTGGGAGCATTCATCTGTGTTTTGGACTTCCATAGCCCCAGCTCTCTGGACTGAGGGAAAACACAATAAAATACTTATGTTTTGGCAGAAGGGTGATGTGGACGAAATAGAGGCCTTGTCTTGGGTGGCTTCACTAGTCACTGTGCCCTTGAACTGTCTGCAGACACAGGGGCGAGAGCCCAGGATGGGCCTTCACACCCAGAGACTGTGATCCGCCCCCAAGTCAGGAGTCATTGACCTAAGACATCAGCAGGGCCGTGTCTTATTGCATATTCCCAGTGCCTCCTCCTGCACCTGGTTAGGTTTGCTGAATGAACAAATGAATGAAAGAATGTGTGAATTAGGTTGGGTGCAGTGACTCACACCTGTAATCCCAGCACTTTGGGAGGCCGAGGTGGGTGGATCACCTGAGTTCAGGAGTTCGAGACCAGCCTGGTCAACATAGTAAAACCCCATCTCTACTAAAAATACAAAAAATAGCCCAGCATGGTGGTGGGCGCCTGTAATCCTAGCTACTTGGGAGGCTGAGGCAGGAGAATCACTTGAACCTGGGAGGTGGAGGTTGCAGTGAGCCGAGATCATGCCGCTGTGCTCCAGCCTGGGTGACAAGAGTGAGACACTGTCTAAATAAATAAAAAGAAAGAAAGAAAGAAAGAAAAGAAAAGAAAAGAAAAGAAAGAAAGGGTGAATTAATGAAAAGGTGTGGTTGGGAGGCAGGCTGCTCTGCAGTTACCCACTTGGTCCTCTGAGCCACCAGAGGCATGTGTTGGTCAGATGGCCGATGGGATTAGGGGGACTTCTGCATCTGGGCTGGGCACCAGTCTGCAGCCAGAATTCAAAATCAGTCTGGGTGGGAAGCCAACTTCGCCTCTGTAAGAAGCACATGGGGGTTGGAACTGTGACCTTGGCCTCATTAGCCCAAGATAACAGGCCAGGCCTGTTAGTAATCATTTAGAAGGAGCTTAAAATGGGATCTGTTTCCTTCCGGTGGTCCCTGGCCACTGCTCTCCTTGGGCCTGCAGCTGTGCCTGTGTTGGCCCTCTCGCTGTTGCAGAAATCTCCCCACGAGCAGAGCCCTGGCTTGCCCATGGAAGGAAACCTCTTGCTTTGGAGATGAAGGTGGCCATGAATTATGATTTATGCGGCCCTGGTGTCTGCCGGCTGATGTTTGTAGCTGAGGCCTGGCTGAGGAGGGCCGAGGGGCTGGGCCGGGCCCTCCTTGCTGCCTCTGCCCTGTCCTCACTCCGGACGGCCATGCTGCCTTCTCTCTTCTCCACTCTTTCTCTCTGTGTCTTTGTGCACTCTTCCTTCACAAAGTTTTCCTCAACCCTTGACTTCTGACTGCAGTCACAGGGCTAGGGGAAAAGAAGTGTTTCCTGGAGGACAGCAACAGGTAAAGGTAAACGAGGAAGGGAAGTAATCAGCAAGTTCACCAACCACGTCCCGGGTGGGCACGTGACCTCAGACTGCGTCACACTTTGCTGTTGCAGAAGGAGAATGGGAAGGTCAGATTTGGGAAGAGGCAGAAATCAGAGAGGACAGTGGAGGAAGACCGAGGGGTGTCCGCTTCCTTGGCGGCATTGTGTACCTGCCTAGCAGTGAGGGACAGATTCAGAGTCCATATGTGTGCCAGAGCATTTCCTTCCTTGCTTTTCTTATTTCTAGACATTCCTTACCAACATTTAGGGGCACACCCAAGTGTGTAGCGTGTTCAGCTTGTGGACAGCGTCTGGCTCTGTGCTTCCCTGGAAGCGGCCTGTGTCAGAAGCTAGATGCCAGTGCCTGCTGTTGTGAACATGCAACGTGGAGCCTTCAGGGGTGATTCTGGACACGGCCACTAGGTGGAGATGTTGTGCCTTGAAATGTCCCTGCTCAGCGCGCCTGGTTCCAAGTGCGACCTGCCTGTGGGCTTGGAGTGTGGGGAGTGCCTCGCTTCCTAGCTCTGGCCCTTTTGTGTCTCCCCACCCTTCCGTTGTGTCTGTACTTTGTTCCCCTCACTTATCTGGCTATCATATGGAAAAGCACATTTTCTTTTCTGAATTATTCCTTGAGTGTATTGAATCAAATTTCGGGTCCGGCAAACGGAACACACAGAGTGATGGGCGGGCCAAGTGGGACCCCTAGGGCTCATGGGGTGTTGGGGGCTGCGTCTGGAGGGGCCGTGATGATTTAGTTTATGATAAATTTACAGCTGGGCAGAGGGTGGGGCCTCGGGCTGCATCTGTTTCACAGCCTGGAGCTGTCTTTCCATCTGTCTGTCTGCCAGCTCTCCATCCACAGCCTGTTCATGTAACCAGTACTTCTCCCAGCCATGCCCACCCTAACCCCTTTTCCATTTCTTTACGCTTCAGAGGAGACTGCAGGTGCCGTCAAGCCTTCGAAAGCCTCAGACCGTACGTTGCTGTCACCTTGGGGACAACCAGGGGAGCGGGGCCTTGGGTTTCGGTTAGAGGGGCGAGGGTGCTGGAGGCATGGGGGTTTTTGATTTGCCTGAGGTGGGACTGAGGTTCCCCCACAAATGTAAGTCTCTGGACTTACATTTGCTGTCGCCTCTCAGCCTCTGTAGAGCATGTAAATCGTCTGGAATGCTTTAAGGGCCAATTTCCTCCCATTTTCCCCAACCCTTCCTAAATGGGATAGGCTTGGGCCGATGCTCCAGTTAGACCCCTCTGTCTGGTAGTGAGGGGTAGGGGCAGGCATGGGGGTCTGGAGTGGGGCAAGGGGAGTGTGAGGTGTTTCAGGGGCCAGGAGGAGGCCAAGAGGAGTTAAAAACTCTTGGAGTTGAAATCCTCAAGGTAAATCATAATTGAGATGATTAACGCAAATAATTAGTAATGCTCCTGTTAGCCCATCTACCTGGGCCTCTCACCTGTCCTGAAGGCCAGTGCCCTGTCTGTGCTGGGGTCTAGGAGAGGGAAGGTGTTGAAGGAGGTGGGGTGGCCCCTGGCTGAGAAGGGAGGTGAGGCTCCAGCCTTCTGGTCCCTCCCTGTCCTGGCTCCTCCCTCATCCCTAGGGTCTCGGCAGGGGCTGGACTCGCAGTGCATGACCTTAGGTCTGGCTCAAACACTTCTCTGCTGAGGCCATTTGTTTTGTGCCTACTTTGGCTCATTCTTGTGTGGACTGATTGGGTCGTTCCAGAGGGTTCCCGTCTCTGGCCCTGCTTTCCACTTTTGGTATTTTGGAAACAACCTCTTCCCCATTCCTCTGAAAGGGACAGTGTGGCATTTTAGGGTTTTCAGGGTATGGCCAGTAAAGTCCCATTGGGAAACTCAGTTGTGAGCTGGAAAATGATGTTAGCAAAAGAGAGCCTCCAAAAAAGGATGGAAAGGATGTGGAGAGATTTCCCCTCTTCAGGAGTGTAATTCTCTCTGCTCTGACCTGCTCTGTTAAAAAATGTTCTTTGCACAATGTGTGTGTGTGTGTGGAGGAGATTCTGGGATGAGGCAAGCCCATTAGGGCAGGGGGTATGTGCCTGGCGGCTGCCCTAGGGAGGAGGAACGTCTAGCTGGGCTCCATCCCTGGCCTCCTGGGAGATGGTTTCTCTTGTTACCGGGCTCTGGGACCTCTTAGGTCCTCCCCACTGGCTGCAGGGCCTACAGTGCCTATAGAAGCGTAGGATGGAGAGCAGATGCAGGACTTGATGGGGTGGGGCTGGGGAGGGGCACAAGCAGTAGAGGGCCTTGAACCCCAACTTTGTGTGCTGGCTGAGTGCATGGGCTTTGAGGTGACACCATTCTGGGCCCTGCCACCTTGTAGTCATGTGTTTCTTTGCATCTCTGAGCCTCAGTTTCCTCATCTATAAAATGAGACTAATAAAAATAATAAAAATATGATTGCATCTCAGCATGATGGTGAGGAGTAAAGAGACTTAGGGGAGGGCACGAGAGCTATCGCTCGTGGCGTTCGTCTTTATACACTGACAGGAGCTGCATCGGGTGCATGTGGGGGGAACTGAGGGTCAGGGGTGGGCTCAGGCTGGAAGGTGGCTGGGTTGAGCATTGGGAAGCCCCACTGGGCCGATCCCTCTGATTGCCACTTGTGTCTCCCAGTGGATGACCACCTGGGCTTCCTCCCCACTTTTGGGCCCTGCTACATCAACCTCTATGGCAGTCCCAGAGAGTTCACGGGCTTCCTGGACCCCTACGCAGAGCTCAACACAGGCAAGGTGAGCCGGCTGGAGCCCTGCTTAGCAAGGGCAGGATGCCAGATGCCCAGGTCCCTCAGGAGCCCAGGCCTGTATGCAGAGTCTTCCAACCCTACCTGGGGGCCCACAACCAGGCAGCCACCCACTCAGGGAATTCTCCTTCTGCCCCTTGACGCTGCCTTTCCCGAGTGCCAGTCTGATCCTTCCATGTTCCCCGCCCTGAAGGACCCAGACCCTGTCTCTCTTTCTTCATCTTTTGTTCTGGGTTGGCATCTGGCACTGTCCGTCTGGGTGGCTTGTCATATCCCCTGAACTCTCTGGGCCATGCTTCCTCATCTGCAGAGAGATGAGGTTGGCTCAGGGACCTCCTGGGTGCCTGGGAGATGAGCTACCTCAGGGCCAGAGGGTGCCCCTTTCCTTCCCCTCCTTCCCTCTGTCTCCCCTGCTCCTGGTGACCTGACCTCCCTGGCAGGGGGAAGGTGTGGCTTATCGTGGCCGGCTTCTGCTTTCCCTGGAGACCAAGCTGGTGGAGCACAGTGAGCAGAAGGTGGAGGACCTTCCTGCAGATGACATCCTCCGGGTGGAGGTGAGGGGCATGGCTCTTGGTGGGACCTGGGTGTCGGGGCGGGGAAGGGATGGCCACACTGGACTGGCCTTGAGGTGTCATGGCAGAGGGAGGACTCAGCTCTGCCTACATGCATAGTGCCTTTACCTCTCTGGGCCTCAGGTCTCAGCTGTAAAGTGGGAATAAATTAACACTTGCCCCTGCCTCCCTGGAGGGATGATCAGAGGCTCAGAGAAGATAAATGAAAATATTTCAAAAGTCTAGAGTTTGATGCAAAATGAGATGTGATTTTGTAATAATAATGTAAGGATAACTATTAAGTCAAATAAGCACTGAACATGTATCAGGCACTGTGCTGCTGACACCTCTGCTGTTATTGACTCCTCCCAACACCATGAGGTGGCTGCTGTTATTATTATTATCCCCATTTTACAGATGAGGAAACAGGCTCAGATATATCAGAGCAACAAATGGTGGAGCTTGGCCTTGTGTCCAGGAGGCAGCTGTGCAGAGTCTGTGTGGTGATTTAAGCTGTTAGACACAGTGGTCAGATGGCTCTGGTTTGAATTCTGGCTGCAGCACTTACAGGCTCCATCAGTTTCCCTATCTGGAATGTGGGGATATATTATACTTAAAGTTGTATTATATAGCTTGTAATAATATATTTATAAGATGGTTGTGAGAATTAAGGAAATTAATACACATATGCAGTAAGCACTTACTAAGTGCTAGCTGTTGCTACTGTTTACATTCACCTAATACCCAATTGTCTGACCCCTCTTCTCTCAATCATAGGATTGAGTTCCTGCCCTGTCCCCGCCCTATGCTCAGCGCCTGGAGGGGACAAAGAGACCCTTTCATCCCAGGCACATGACAGTGGCAGTCCGTGTGTCCTGCAGAGCTGGCTGCTGAGGGGGAGACCCTGAGTGGCATGGGGCAGGAGCTCTGGGCAGGCGCCTGGTGGCTTAGAGCCTTTAGCCCCTCTGAATGGCAGAGAAGTTCCAGGTTGCCCCTGTGGGCCCAGTGGGAGACCCCACTCAGCTGATGTGGTGGTACCATCGCTGCTGGTTTGGATTAGGGGCAGCTTGACCTTGGAGGAGCAGCTTTTATTAGGGAAACATGGCCAGACGCACGCAGATCTGGAATGAGCTTGTTCAGTTAGCAATGAAATCTGGATGCTGTTTCTTTCTTGGGCTACTTGCCACCCGTCAGTCCAGCCAGGAGCTATTGGGTGCCGGCTATGGCCAGGGCCTGCCAGATACATGTCCCCTCCCTAGCCCGGGTGCCTTTCTTTGCTTCTCCTGTGACCCTCTGGCCCACTCTCTGCTCACAGAAGTACCTTAGGAGGCGCAAGTACTCCCTGTTTGCGGCCTTCTACTCGGCCACCATGCTGCAGGATGTGGATGACGCCATCCAGTTTGAGGTCAGCATCGGGAACTATGGGAACAAGTTCGACATGACCTGCCTGCCGCTGGCCTCCACCACTCAGTATAGCCGTGCAGTCTTTGACGGTGAGGCAGTGCTCCTGGCTGGGACCCCGATCACAGGATCATAGAGCAGGGGGCCACACCTTAAATCCTGCCTCCCACGGAAAGCTGCTGGAGGCTATTCAAAGACCCTGGCCCTGGCCAACCTGTTCCAGCTGTCCCCTTGCTCTCCTCCAGGCGAGGGGCC
The DNA here is from genome assembly GCF_037993035.2 of Macaca fascicularis. NCBI lineage: Eukaryota > Metazoa > Chordata > Mammalia > Primates > Cercopithecidae > Macaca > Macaca fascicularis. The sequence continues at coordinate 50,382,715 of NC_088387.1, read as the reverse complement.
CTGCTACTAGTGCCCACAGATGCAGCTCCTGGGACCAGCTGTGGTCAGCATTGACCCCGATCCATCCTGCTCATTTCAAGGAGTCTGCCGGCCTTGGTTTGGACATTTTAGGGAGTGTGGCCTTGGGTTTCCCAGGGCAGCTGTAACAACTCCTCAGTTTTGACATGCCCTGGAGCCCTAATGAGAGCTGCAGCTGTCTGCTCAACTCACACAGAGAGCTCAGGCACCTCTTTCGGACACTGGGCAACACGGGTCACTCCACGTGTGTCCAAGAGAGTTCTTCGAGGGGAAGGGTGAGCAGGTGCCTGTCTCTCTCCCACGTGTGGTCCCCTTCCCAGCTCTGCCAGTCCTAGCCCTGGAGTGCCCAGGAGGCTGGCACTCTTAGCACCCCATCCCACCCGCCCTCCGCTCCTGGCACAGTGCTCAGGCCTGTCTCTCCATTCCAGGGTGCCACTACTACTACCTACCCTGGGGCAACGTGAAACCTGTGGTGGTGCTGTCATCCTACTGGGAGGACATCAGCCATAGAATCGAGACTCAGAACCAGCTGCTTGGGATTGCTGACCGGCTGGTGAGTGAAAACGTGCCCAAAGCTGCACACGCCTGTGCATGCACCTGCTACCCCGCTGCACGGGGCGTCTCAGACCACCATCCACTGGTGCACACACTGACACATGGCTGTGCCTACTAACCTTCGTGGTTGGTGTCCTCGGTGTCTTGGCAGTACCAGGCTTGTGGTCCTGTCCTGTACACTTGGAAGAGGAGAAAGGGGATGCGAGCAACCTGAGGCAGCTCCAGTGTGCAGTGGGACCCAGGGCAAGGGAGCAGAAAGAAAACCTATGTCACGCAGCAGGGCACGGCCTTGCTCTCGCTCACTTACTCATTACAGGCCTTCGGACTCTTAATGCACGCAAGGGCTTATGCTAGAAACTTCTAGCCAGAAGCTAGAGGCCAGAGGTGAACAAGGAGCTGGCTCTGTCTTCAGGGAGTCAGTTTATTAAAGGAGGGCATAGGCTCACTTGTGCCTCTCATACAGGGCTTTCTAAACTTAGGTACAGGTGACACTCCAGGGGCAGAGAGATGTTGGGCTCAGAGCAGGGAGGGTGGCCAAGGAGCATCAGGAAGGCATCACAGGCCAGCGAGGGGGCTGTGTCCAGTGCAAGCAGATGGGGGGTGGGAACCCAGCTAGGCCACCATTGCAGGAGCCTGAGGGAGGGTGACCAAGCCCTGGGAAGGAGATGGCCTCGGGCGGGGGTGGAAATTGCAGGACTTGAGCTACAAGGCCTTGGTGGCCAACTGGATTTGGGGCTGAGGAAGGGCTATAAGGAGGAACTCAGGTGGCTGGGGAATTGGGAAGCTGGGGAGAAGAGCAGAGCATATGAGGTCAGGTTCTGTTTTGGGGGTGAGGAGGGGACATCTGGGGAGGCCCCTACAGATGCTGGATGCTGCAGTCCTGGCACTTGGCCAGAATGGAGGAGAATCACAGGTGGGCAGAGGTGTAGAGGCCAAGGGAGGTGAGGAGGTTGAGTGGGAAGCTGATGGTCCTGGCAGTGGCTCTAGGGGCTTCTGTGGTGTGGATGGGGACAGCTGGTGGGAAAATGCAGGAGACAGGTGCAGGCTCCACTGCAGGAGCATGCTGGGATCAGCAGGTGGAGGGAAGCGGGGCTGGAGAGGCCTGGGCATATCTGTGGGTGGGGAGGTGAGCATGGCTTGAAGGAAAGGTGGACAGAGAAGGGAAGGAGGCCATGGTGGCCCCACCTTCCCAGAGACTGGCAGTTCTAGGGGAAAGAGGAGACCAGCGAGTGCTGAGATGGGGAGAACGTGGAGTTGATGCCATACAGCTCTAGACTCTGCCTTCTGGGCCAATCACTGGCTCACAGCAAGACTCCAGACTCCAAGAGGGCAGGGACCATGTTCTTTCCAGTTCTATGAGACCGGTAGTCCAAATCCCGAGTACACGTCCTTGCTCAGGAAGGCCGGTGGGTGGGGAGGGGCGTGTGGGGGGCTGAGGGACAGTCCTTGGCCTCTCAGCTCAGGGCTGAGGCCCCATGGAGAGGGCTGGAGAAAAGCTTGGTAAGGGCCTGTTTCCCTGGGAGGCAGCACAGGGAATGAGCAGCCACGGGAGTTTGAGGAAGGAGGTTCCTGTGATTAGAGGTGGCGGGACTGCTCCTGGGAAGAGGGTGCTCTTCGTCTAAGCCTCATCGGGTGGTAGAATCTGGAAAGGAGAGAGGGTTCCAGGTGGGGAACCAGAGCAGGCTCGGAGAGGGCCACTCACCTGTGGGAAGCCAGGCCTGCTTTGAGGGTGGCAGGGAGGAATCAGAAGCCATCAAGTTCTTTCCAAGTCTGCAGAACCCCCGCCCCCGCCCCCGAGCTCCTTGTGACTACATGTGAGGCTGGAGTTCCAGGTACGAGACTTTGGATGTATTTGGGTACGGGCAGCCTTGGAAGGTTCTTGAGTCAGGATAGAACCTGGTTTGTTGGGCCTGGGCTCTGCCTTCTTTGCTCTAACTGTTCACTCCTTTTTGGTTCAGTAGCAGTGACAGGGCCTAGGGGCTGGGTCCAGCGTGCACCCTCTGCCCTGTGGTGACACACCTGACCCTTGCCTGCCCCTTCCACAGGAAGCTGGCCTGGAGCAGGTCCACCTGGCCCTGAAGGCGCAGTGCTCCACGGAGGACGTGGACTCACTGGTGGCTCAGATGATGGATGAGCTCATCGCAGGCTGCAGGTAGGGGGGACCTGGCGCCCCTGGTGCCCTCCTCTCCTGGCTCAACTGGGCCTGTTTCGCTGGGAGTGCTCGTGTGTGGCGGTGAGCAATGGCACGTCTCCCAGCCACGCTTGGCCAGCAGTCCAGCCCGTGCTGAGTCCAAAGGTGGTGGAGCCAGCGCAGGAGTTGAAAAGGTGACATTGAGAGCAGGTCATAAATCTCCCTGCAGCAGCGGCAGCTGCGGGCCCGGCGGCCGGCTCACCTGAATGGGGGGCATTGTGTCTCTGATCCCTGACCTCTTATTTCCCTGATGGAATCTCCAGGAGGAGCTGGCTGGGGGGTGGGGTGACGGCGCCCCTCATTCCCTCAAGGCCATGTCGGGGATCATGGTTTCTGTTTAGCCTTCTATTGACACGGCTGATTGTCGACTTCAGGAAAAGAAGGCCCGGGGTGTGGAGGCCCAGCAGAGGGGTGCATCTCACATCTCCTCCACTGCCATGTGGTTTTGGGGGGCCACCCGTGGGTTCTGACCCTTGGTTTTCTCAACTTCAACCTGGCATGAAGAATAACTACTTTATAATATCTTCTAAACAAAGTGCCCGGCCCTTGGGAAAGATTTAATAAGTGGTAGCATAATTATTGCTCAGAAGAAGAAATGTTGGGAGACTTAGCTCCTGGTCTCTTTATCTGACTTTGTGACTTTGGGAAGCTTCTCTTCTCTGGACTTTAGTTTTCTCAGCTGTTAAATGGACTTAAATAGTCACCCCTCTGCTCTCCACGGGGTTAATATATGCAAATGTGTGAATATACACAAATGTATTCTATGCCCCCTATACGCCTCATCACCCCTCCCTCAGCATGGCCGTACAGCCCTGCTGAACGCATCAGAGAACTGATAACCATGGCCACTGATGTAGCATCCCTTCTTATGTTTCAGTTAGGAAGTATATCTTTATCAAAATATTACCCCCAGAGAAATATTACCCCCAGCGGTGGAATTCCAGACAGGCCATTCACCCATTTCCCCCAACCTTCCTGAAGCCTGGCAGGCTCAGTGCCAGACACCCAGAGCATACTGACAAAGGTACAACTTCAGCCCTCCAGGGATGGTTGGATGCAAAAAATGGGCAGAGGAGGTAAAGTCTGTTAGGAAGTTAGAGGTGTGCACTGTAGGAGCTCCAAGCAGGTGCATCTCATTCCCACTAACTGAATTCAGGGAAGCTTCCTGGAGAAGGGGATGCCTGTGGTGGACTTTGAGGGAGGAGCAGGAGTTAGCCTTTGGAGAGGGGACTGCCAAGGCAAAAGCACAGAAGCCTGAAATGCCTGCTGCCTCCTGGGTGGGGGAGGTGGCAGGAGAGGCTGTTGCCCAATTGGGTGGCCCTGAGGGTCTCTGCTATTAACCAACCATGAAATCTTATGAAGTAGAAAGTAGGCTGGGTGTGGAGGCTCACAGCTGTAATCCCAGCACTTTGGGAGACTGAGGTGGACAGATCACTTGAGGTCAAGAGTTCAAGGCCAGCCTGGCCCCATCTCTACTAAAAATACAAAAATTAGCCATGTGTGGTGGCGGGTGCCTGTAATCCCAGCTACTTGGGAGACTGAGGCAGGAGAATTGCTTGAACCCAGGAGGTGGATGTTGCAGTGAGCTGAGATCACGCCCCTACACTCCAGACTGGGTGACAGAGCAAGACTCTGTCTCAAAAAAAAAAAAAAAAGTAAATGACCCTTGTTTTACAGATAGGAAACTGAGGCACAGGGAGGAAGGCTGATTAACTTGCCCAGATTCACACACCTAGTGAGTGGCAGAACCTCCTTGCAGTGCTGCTCTGTAATGGACAGAACTTGATGGGGTGAATGTGGCAGCCACAGGAAGGTTCAGAATGATCCCCTGGTCCTGGCCAGGGTGGCTAGGTGGGCATGGGGGCCGTGCTCTGAGAGGGTCAGCAGGAGGAGGAGCCAGTTGAGGGGGAGGTGAGGCATTCGGGACAGGCTGTGTTGAGGCATCTGTGAGGAAGCTGGCTTGTGGTCTGGAGGTGGGAGGACAGAATGGGGTTGGAGGGGCGCATACGGGCACGGTCAGCCTGGGGTGGCCGCAGCCACTGGGTGAGTTCCCCAGGGCATCCCCAGGGCCCCAGGCCCCACCTGCAGGATGACTCATGGTGCCACGTTGGCACCACTTTGGATGAGGTGGGTGGGCCAGGATTCTGGGTTCTACCTGTGGCCCTGCACATGACCCCCGTGTTGTTTGTAGCTTGGCAGGTCTGAGGGGCCTGGGACATCTGAGACCCGTGGGCCCTGAGTCCTTGGCTGCCCTCAGTGACCTCTGCAGGGCTCTGCTCTTGGAGGATCTGCCTAAAAACACTTCTGGCCCCTTTGAGTCACTCTCCCGGGGTTGGACGAGTGGCTGGGCCTCCCAGCAGGGATGCTTGTTCCAGCTCAGGAGCTTGGGAGGAGAGCTGGGTTCCCGTCCTCTTGGGAATGCATAATGGCTGTCTAGGAGAGGAATTCCAGGCAGCAGGAGCAGTTCGCTCAGCTCCACCTGAGGCCACTAGTGCCCCGCACCTCAGCAAGAGGGCTTCCTCCACCCCCTCTCCTGTGTGGGAGCATCCTGTGTGATGCTGAGCACCATCACAGCCGACGTGCAGAGCAGCTGGGCATGGGGGCCTTGAGCGAACTCAGGCCCACAGCTGACCACAGCAGCTCACCCTTTCTCCAGCCAGCCTGGCCCACTTCTCCAGCATCGGTGTTCCTCATTCCATCTCAGCCCTTTTCCCGGCTCATCTTCCGGGAGCCTCCCCCTTCCCCAGGGCCGGTGGTGTCCACTCTGTTCCTCCAGCCCAGCCCTCTCCTCTGATCTCTACACCTATGAACACAACGTGCTGGACACGTCCACGTGGATGTCCCGCCAGCACCTCAGTGCTGGGTCTGGGGCTACACGTGTTGCAGACAGGTTTCATCACCTCCCGGCACTCTTTTCCCGGCTCCCCAGAACCCACGCTGGAAACCTGAGCCAGCTCTGACTGCTCGCCTCCTCTTTCCTCTGCCCCAGCCCTGGTGGCTCTGCCTCACCCATGTCCTTCCTCCTTCCTTCCTCTCCCATCCCTTCTTTAGTATCCCCATCGTCTTCAAGCTGTGTCACGCCTGCCTCCACGTCAGCCCTGTAGTGGCTGCCACTGCATCCAGGAAAAGCCCCTGCTCTCATCCTGGTGGACAGGCCTTTCTGTCCCCACCACCTGCCTCATGGAGCCCCTGTACTTCTGAAGCTCTGCATTGGTTTGTCTGGCCCTCAGCGTCCCCACCCCTACAGGCTCCCCCTTGCCTCTGTGTCTTTGCACTTGTGCACATGCTGCTCCATCAGCCAGGATGCCCTTCCCGCTCTTTTGGGCCTTACTAACTCCTGCTGGCCCTGCCAGGTGCAGCTCAAAACCGCTTCCTCCAGGAAGGGCTCCTGACTCTGAGGCTGCTCAGGCAGGGATCTGTTTGCATCTTTCTTCTGTGGGCCCCCTGAGAGCAGGGCCAGGTCTCATCTCTGGATGCAGCATCCAGCCCAGGCCCAGGGGAGAGCTGTTGCTCACAAGGAGTGAAATGAATGCCCCGAGGCCAGTTCATCTTTCAGGCTGGACACTGCCCAGGGTACAGGTATCCACCTGGCCCCGCAGAGGCAAGCAGGGACCTTGGGAGCAGCCCAGCCCACTCTACTGTCAGCCTGCTGAGCCCTGTGCTGGGCCTACCTGCAATTTCCAAGTCAGCCGGCGTTGGCGGGGCCCCTGGCTTTGCTTAGGGCTGGGTGGAGCGCCATCAGCTTCCTCTTCCTGGTCTCCCCTTCTTTCCGTACCCCCTGCCTTGGGCTTTCCTGAGGAGGGAAAGAGCCGAGACAGCACGGAGACAGCTTGTTAGTGGCACTCACAGGTCCTAAATGTTTCTTGGGGAGTCTTGGCTGGGCTGTAGCCTCCATGAAAATCTCCCTTTGGTGGTCTGTACTGCAGCCCCTCCCGACTCCCGACCCAGGCTGGGCGCATAAATCACCCTGGTTGGCTCGGCTCTCTCTATCCCTCTCCAGACCCGCCTGCCCCCGCCCTCAGGCCCACTCAGGCCTGGTTCCCAGGCAGGCCCCAGCCCAGGGCTCCGGCCCAGGCTCCCCCACCCCCGCCCCGCTACCCATGGAGCATGCCGCTCCACCGCTGAGGAGCGGCCTGGGGCAGCCCATCCGCGGCACCCTCGGGGCAGTAAATATTATATTACTACAGGGTGTGCAGTACGTGACCTGAGACAGGCCCCGGGGCTTAAGTTTCCCGAGATGGAGTTTGCGTACTGCTCCCCCCACCCTAAAAATTCAATTAAAAAAAATAACAGGAAAAATGTAGTGCGCCGAGGGCCTGCCAGAGTGGTGTATCTGGCGGCGGCGGTGCCGCTGCGCTCCGGCGGTAATTGGTTCTGCATAGCTCGGGGAAATTGGCAGAAAAATAAATCAGCCGGGAGCCGGGAGTCAGACGCTGCGGGGAGGGGAGGTGGGGGGGTTGCAAGTGGTGGGAGCAGACCTGGTGGAGCGGGTTTGACTAATGTCCTGTTTGGGAGTCAAGGGGGTGGGGTGGGGTGGGGGCAGGGCAGCCCCCATACCCTCAGTCAGGGAAAATGGAGCGGGGTCCTGCTTGGTTAGAGAGTGCACAGACCGCCCGGCCGCATTTCTGCATGGCGCTTGTGTGGGTACCGACCCCTGGGCTTGGAATGGCCAGGAGGAGCCATATGAAGGACTTTTAGGGTGCCTCTGTGGGATGGGGGAGGTCAGAGTTCTTTGCCTCCAAACAGGATTGAGCTTAAACCTGACTTCCTACCTCTCAGGGCTCAGGGCTGTGTTTCTGGCATTGCATGTACCCCCCACCTCCTCTCCAAAGGCTTCCCAAAACAGAGGGTTCTGGGAAGGGTTCTGTCATGGCTCCCCACCCCACCTCAGGTGGATACATCTGAGCTGCTGGCCTCCCCGCAGTGCCTGCAGTGGCTTTTCAGGGGTTTCTAAATTTCTTCCTTGAAGAATGCGGATACACAGCACAGAGCGGGCTTGTTTCAGTGCAGGCACTCAGCGCTGGGGCCTCTACTCTAGGAGGATCCAGGGGGCAGGAGCGGGACCCCCTGGGCCCTCTGAGAGCCTGTAGTCAGTGGGGCAGAGGGGAACATATGTGCAAAAGAACTCACCGGACTGGAGTTGAGGACAGATTCCAAACTGGCAGTCCTGGAATCGGGGGCTGGGGACTCCACATCAGGAGGCATGTAGGCTGACATGGGTGAGGAAGGCTTCCTGGAGGAGGTGAGGATGGAGCACATCACACAGAGATGGCTGTGCTTGTGGAGCCAGCTGGAGAAGGCACCCAGCAGGCAGGCGGAGGGGGTGGGGCCTGCTGTGAGAACCCCAACACATGTGCATGCCTGGACCTGGGGGAGCCCTGGGCTCATCAGGTGCACTCCATCTGTCTGTCCCTCACAGCCAGCCTCTGGGTGATATCCATGAGATACCCTCTGCCACCCACCTGGACGAGTACCTGTACCGGCTGCGCACCCGTCACCTGAGCCAAATCACGGAGGCTGCCCTGGCCCTGAAGCTTGGCCACAGTGAGCTCCCTGCTGCTCTGGATCAGGCTGAGGACTGGCTCCTGCGTCTGCGTGCCCTCGCTGAGGAGGTAATTAAGCCTGCGGGTACCTTTCTTCATCTGCTCTCCTGCTGCCTGGAACATCAGAACTGGCAGGCTCAAGGGGAATGTCTGGATTATTACCCACCCTGGTTCCATTGCTGGGTGACCTTGGGCAGGTGACTTAACCTCTCTGAACCTCAATGGACCAATTTATAGAAGGAAGAGAGAGGGTGTGATGGGATACTGGGTGTTATGGGGCCTGGCACAGAACCTGGCACACAATAGGTAACTAATAAATGCCCTCTGCTTGCCAAAGTATGTCAGAGACAGAGCTGGAACCAGAATCCAGGTGCCTGGTTCTAGGTTCAGTGCCAGGGCCTGCTTCTCCAGGTTCCCGACTCCTTCTTCCTGCCAGCCAGTGCCTGTCTGCACCTGGCCAACAACCTCCCCTGCCTGGACCCTCTGTTTCCTGTTGTCCTGGATGCCTCTGAGCCCCAGGTGCAAGAAGGCTACATTTTCAGTAACTCTGAGCTTTGCTGTATCTGATCAGAGAGGACCGGCTCTGGTTTGTCTTTGGGGAACTATTTCCCCACCTGCAGAACCTCCCCCTGAGGTCTGTGTGGCCAGATGCACCCACCCCGTTCCCTGGCAAACAGGCAGGTCAGGGATTTTTGTCTGGAATGAGAAGGGTCTGCTCACAAGTGGTGGGCAGACATCGCTGCTGCCTGCTCTGACCAGACTCATGTGGGACTCCCAGGCAGGAGGTAGGGGCTCTCCCCAGGAGTGTGAGAAGGGCAGGGCCAGGAGAGGGGCTACTGGAGGAAGCTGTGGAAGGGGAGAGGGAGGCTGCTCAGGAAGGGATGTGGGTCCCTGGAGTCAGCAGGGCCTATAGGCACAGGCTGGTTCCCTGGCGGACACTGTGTTGCTCAGCTGTGGACCAACCCCTCACAGTGGCAGCAGAACAACCCCTCAGGCTGGTCATGGGCTGCTTTCTGTAATCTCAGCCCAGACTGACCCCTGAATTCTAAGCATCAATTGTGATATGACTGGAAGGGGTTAAGGTCGAACAGTGCTGTTACTGTAAGGGTCCCGTGGAGAGAGCCCTTCTCAAACTTGCATGTGCATCAGAATCCCTTGGAGGGCTTGTGAAAAGCAGGTTAGGGCCCGCCCCTCGAGTTCCTGGCCCTCATGGAACTGGGGCAGAGCCTGAAAATATGCATTTCTAACAAGTTCCCAGAAGCTGCTGCTGCTGTGGGCGCCACATTGAGAACCCCTGGTATAGTGGCTAGGAACGCATATTTGGAGTCAGAAAAACCTGCATTGGTTCCTAAGCTTTCGAAGCCTGAATTTCCTCACCTGTCAAATGGGGCTGCCTGTCTTGCCTCCTGGGCTCGCTGTTGGGGTTCAGTGAAGTGATGCATGGGCATGCTTCACCTGTGCTGCAGGAGCATCAGCTCAGCAGGAGCCCTGGGTGGAGACCTGGCTCCACTTGGGCTCACTTTGCTCACCATCCTTGGAAGCAAATGGACCCTTACCCAATCAGCCTGCTCGCCAGAGTGTGCAGCTGGGAGCAGTTGTCAATCATGCTGGAGGGGCTTAGGGGCCTCGCAGTTTCGTTCCGGACTAGTCACCATTTTCAGAGTCCAGTGTCTTCAGGCCACGGGAATCCTGCTGCTAGGGGAGGAGGGTGTGTGTCCTCTGGGAAGGGCGTACCTTCCATGGATCTGTTCCCGCTTTCGGGACTGAGGAACGTGGGTGGTGTCCTAGGCATAATGTTACCTCCCTGGTCAAATCTCGTTCTCTGATGTTTGCCCCCGGGAATGTCTACCTGGTAGCGAGGACCTAAGAATGTAAGGTCTGAGGTCCAGGCAGGAGTGTCTCTTCCCAGAAGGATGTACTCAGCTCAGTAACCTTGGCAGGCTTCTCATGTGAGCTGGGGGCTGCCTTATGCTCTGTCCTCTGGGGGCTTACTGCCACTCAAGCCAGACACCGGCCAGCCCTGGGAGGTCTGGGGGAAGGCCAGGGTGGGCAGCATGTGGGATGGAAGCTGGGAGAGGAGAGGCCTCTGTGGCCTCTGAGTCAGAGGTCAGCTCACGGTGTGGCTGTGGGGCGTGGGCCTGGTGTGTCACCATCCCCACCCTGACCACCGCCCTCTCTTCAGCCCCAGAACAGCCTGCCGGATATCATCATCTGGATGCTGCAGGGAGACAAGCGTGTGGCATACCAGCGGGTGCCCGCCCACCAAGTCCTCTTCTCCCGGCGGGGTGCCAACTACTGTGGCAAGAATTGTGGGAAGTTGCAGACAATCTTTCTGAAAGTGAGTTTTCTTTTTTCCCAAGTCATGATCATATTTTTCCCAACACACGGCCTTTCTCCCACCTCTTCTGCTTCCCCCTCCTGTTCTTGACCTATCTTAATTCTTAGGCTGTGGTCTTGGAAGGAGAGGAGGTCTTTGGGTAAAACAACTTTCCTTTTCCTCGGTCTCCCCCAAAGTCCCCAGGCCCCTGCACCTAGTGTAGGACCTAGTAGGTTTGAGCTGGAATCACTGGCGCTGGGAGTGAATGAGGTGGAGTCTGTGGTCCAGGCCATGTCAGAGGGCTGACCCCTGTGGCTGTGTTTGTCCTTCCAGGCAGGTGTCTTTTATAGGGAGGCCTCAGTCCTCAGCTCCCAGGCACTAGCAGGCCTTGCATGACCTGGCTTCCACACCAACCCCAGTGCCCTGGACTGGAGCTGGAGTCACTTTGAGGCTCGGGTCCCTCTGCTGGGAAGGCTGGTATCTGGGGTTTGGGACAGGCGCACCACAAGCTAGACCCACTGGAGAGCTGGGAGCATGTAATTGTGTCCCCTGGTCTCACCAGCCCCCACCTCTCCTGCCCTTTCTCCTCTTCCAACACCCATCCCTGCTCCCTCTTCCTCCTTTCCAGGGGTGTCACCAGCTTTGGGGATGGGTGGCTGGGAGGTGAGCAGGTGCTTGGGGAGAGCCCATCTAGGCTCATGTGCAGACATAGAGCCAAGGCTGCTGTGGTCCTGGTGTGTAGGACATAATGCGGGAGATCCCTCCCAGCACGATGGCTGCCCAGGCCCAAGGGAGGGCCCTCCTTGAAGGGCTATCAGTGAGGCTGCCCCTGCTTGGGGAGGAGCGGCCCTGAGAAGCAGGCCTGCTCCTTACCTCTTTTTTTTTTTTGAGATGGAATCTCACTCTGTTGCCCAGGCTGGAGTGCAGTGGTGTGATCTCCATTCACTGCCGCCTCTGCTTCCCAGGTTCAAGAGATTCTCCTCCCTCAGCCTCCCGAGTAGCTGGGATTATAGGCGTTCGCCACCCCACCCAGCTCTTTTTTTTTTTTTTGTAATGTTAGTAGAGACGGGGTTTCACCCTGTTGGCCAGGCTGGTCTCGAACTCCTGACCTCAGGTGATCCGCCCCCCCGTCAGCCTCCCAAAGTGCTGGGATTACAGTGGTGAGCCACTGCGCCAGCCCTCCTTATCTCTTTTCATTTGCCCTGAATAGCTCTGCTAGCATTCAAAGCCTCCTCGACCTAAGCCACTGGGTCTTCATCCAGCCTAGTCCACCTCCCTAAAACCCCTCCGCGCTCGACCTTCCCCCTCCCCACATCTCTCCTCCCTCCTCCCCTCTTCCAGGAAGTCGTTGTTGACTTACTTTAGCCTCGAGCCTGAACCTGGGAGCAGAGCCCCAAGTGATGCCTAGACGCATTTGTATATTGACCAGTCGTCTTGTTGTCCCCTGGAGGGTGTGGAGAGGACAGGTTTCAGTAGCACAGAGGATGCCACGGTTGATTGGAGCTCTGTGTGGCCTTGGGCAGGTTGCTTAACCTCTCTGAATTGCCTGCTGTCTTATCATCTGTAAAATGAGGGTGGGTGGGGCTGCCCATTTTACAGGTTTTGAGGGTTGAGTTAGGTAACACAGGTGATGGGACTTGCTGGAAATAAGTGATCAATGGATGTTAGTTTCTCTCCCCACCTCTCCCCTTTTCCTTTTGGGGAGCTCCCCTGCTCTATGCGTGCCATGACTAGAGGCCAGCTGAAGGCCAGGGATAGTACATGTCTGCACACAGTTGTGTGAGTAAGTTATGTCTGTGTGTGTCTGTGTGTTGGGCAGTAGGCTGCCCCCATCCACCTGCTTACGTGCCAGCTGGGGCATGTTTCCCATTAGCTTCTAACCTCCTGTGCTTGTCAGAGCCTAACCTCTGAGAATCTACCTCCTAAGCCAGTTCCTGGCCTGGTAGGGCAAAAAGGGAAGGCAGTCAAGGAGTGGCCGCATCTGAGCGGGGCTGACGGGAAGGCTGTCTGTGAGAGTAGCGGGGGTGCTGCTGAATCGTGCCTGGGGTGCTGCTGAATCGTGCCTGGTGGACTCGCTGGGAGGGGACGAGCTCCAGGTTCTGACCTCTTGGCCATGTAGCCTCAGGGAAATGCAAACTGAAACATTTTCCCTGGTTTCAAGCAAAAAAAAAAAAAACAAAAAAAGATATAGAATTGTTTCTCGAAGTCTTCCCCACTGAGTTTATGAGCCCCGCCAGTAGCTCCTGAGCAAGCTCTACAAAAATGTTGGCAGCAAGCAGAGACCAAGAAAACACTGGTGTTTCTGAACTTAAACCAAAGTTGGAAAAAATGAGCACCAGCAGGGAGAGAGAGGAGCCCCAAACTAGACATTTCTTTATTTGCTGTTGCTATTTTGGGTCCGGCAGGCTGGCCCCGTCTGGGGGAGGACAGGGGAGAGAGCCGGGGGTGGATGGGGGAAGTGGGGGTCAGGCATTCCTGCCATTTCCCTGGGGCTGGTGGTTTGGAGGGTAAAGGCAGTTAACCACCCGGGGGAGAGGACAGCCTAAGCGAACAGCCATGGAGAGGTTTCCCCGGGGCATGACACGTGGACTCAGGGGCTCCTCCAGGCTTCATTGAAGATGAACCAAAAGAAGCGGGGCTGTGTCTGCAGGAGGGAAGTATGAGGTGGTCCCGGCCTTGGCATGTCCTCTGCCCCTTCCTGAGCCTCCTACCTGCCCTGGGCTCTCCCTCCAGGGATCCAGGCCTCCCTGACCAGCGTGGGACACCTTACCTCAGCCGCCCTTTCTTTTTCTGAACCCACCCCTTTGCTCACGCGGCTCCCTGCCCCAGAGGATATACTGCTTTGAGCTCATGACACTAGGCCTGGATACTTAATGTGTTGCCTCCTCTAGGGGACAATGTGAATTTTAAGAGCAGAAGCTTCTGCTCCTCAGGCCATGTCTGACCTTGGGTTTCAATCAAATGGTGAAGTAATTGTGGAGAATAATTTCTGTTTCATGTTGGGTTGTTGTGGTTATCCCATTTGGCAGAGCTTCTGAAAGTTTCAGGATAAAAAGCAGTTGAAGACCAGTGAACAGTGGTTGACACGCTGATAATCACTTGAAAGGGTAGGGATATTAGATGATACACTAACCAAAGAAATACAATATTAAACTTGAAGGGGGAGGCTTTAATTTCTTCTCCTTCCAGATCTGTATCATTGTGTCTCCTTTAGAGACAAGTTTTAGAACTGTGCTGTCCAATATGGTAGCCACAGATGGCTATTTAAATTTGCATTAATTAAAAGTAAATGAAACGAAAACGTTACCTCCCCAGTCATACTGGCCACATTTCAAGTGCTCAGTAGCTACATGGGGCTAGTGACTACCATATTGGATGGTGAAGATATAAACCATTTTCATCATAGAACGTTCCATTGGCAAGCACTGTTCCAGAAGAAACTGGAAGCGAGGATGTGGTGGGAGAAGGGGAGAGGAGAGATCCTGGGCTAGACATGGTTCCTCTCTGCAGAGTGCTCCTAGAAGGGAATGATGTAGCCTTTGCCTTTGATGGCGAGGAATCTTGGTGAGGGATGGGGGGTGGGATGGGCATTTCTCAATTGTATGCTCCCCTTCCATGCAATTCTGGTAAGCGCTTCCACAGGGGACACTCCCAGTGAGGGTGTCAGCCTGGTCTACCTAGCCCTGGAGGACTCCTCCTCAGGCTCTCGTTGGGACATCTGGATCCTGAAGGGGACTGTGGGTTTCTGTCCTTCTCTGGTACCCAGTATCCGATGGAGAAGGTGCCTGGGGCCCGGATGCCAGTGCAGATACGGGTCAAGCTGTGGTTTGGGCTCTCTGTGGATGAGAAGGAGTTCAACCAGTTTGCTGAGGGGAAGCTGTCTGTCTTTGCTGAAACCGTGAGTGCCTGCAGCCCCCACCTCTGCCTCCCACACCCTGGAGCTGCCTGGGCCCCCTGTTCACGTCTCATTCTTCCTGGCCCTCCAGTATGAGAACCAGACCAAGTTGGCCCTGGTCGGGAACTGGGGCACAACGGGCCTCACCTACCCCAAGTTTTCTGACGTCACCGGCAAGATCAAGCTACCCAAGGAGAGCTTCCGCCCCTCGGCCGGCTGGACCTGGGCTGGAGATTGGTTTGTGTGTCCGGAGAAGACGTGAGTCGTGGGCAGGGAGGACTGGGGAGAGCCAGGCCAGGCTGCCCACCATGAACTGCACCCTCCTTTTGGAGGCAGGCTGGGGCTCTGCTGATCCCTCTGCTTGCTCCTGCGCTGGTCATAGGAACTTCACTGAACTTTCCCAGCACTGAGGCTCGCCAGGCAGCAGTGCTTTCCAGAAGGGCTTGGATAGTCAGACAGTCCTTTATTCTTTTCATTAAAAAAAATTTTTTTTTGAGACAGTCTTGCTCTGTCTGGAGGCTGGAGTGCAGTAGCATGATCACAGCTCATTGCAGCCTCAGCCTCCTGGCCTCAGGTGATCCTCCTGCTCCTGCCTTCTGAGTAGCTGGGACCACAGGTGTGTGCCATCGTGCCTGGCTAATTTTTAATTTTTTTGTAGAGACAGGGTCTCACTATGTTGTCCAGGTTGGTCTTGAACTCCTGGGCTCAAGTGATCCTCCTCAACCTCCCAAAGTGCTGGGGTTATAGGCTTGAGTCACCACGCCTGGCCAGGCCTTTATTCTTAAGCCTCCATTCTGTGTGGTGTCCATTGGGTGTGGCCCCATCCTCCAAGACACCCAGGACAAGCCCATCACCTCCTCTGCACATGAACCCTTCTCATGTCTGGACTGCTCACACATCCCCTGAGTGGTCCTTTCTCTCTCAGTCCCTCTCAGATCTATGTGGTCCTTCTCCATGTCTATTCCTGCCTTTGCCTCTCTCCCCTCTCCTTTTCCTGTTTGGTTGGCATTCAACTCTGTGGTGTTTAATTTTTTTTTACTTAAAAACATTGAAGTATAATATGTTATACAGTCAAGCACTCAAATCTTACGAGTACAACTTGGTAACACTTTATATTTTTACAACTATCCATCAAGTCTCGACTGCCCATCCTCCTTTTGCCGTCTTCAGTTGGCCTCGTTTTCTCTTTATCTTGGGTGATGTACTCTTTTGTCCCTGATTATCCCAGGGTGTCCCTAGGTCTCCTTTTCACTCTCTGCCTTGGTCTCTTGCACCCTTGCCTCCCACCCCCATGTCTCTCATTGTTGGTTGGGGTGAGGCTGACACGGGCAGGGGTGCTCTCCAGGAGGTGGTGGATGGATGGGGGCCTCTCCAGTGGAGACTCTGACCAGCCCTCCTCCACAGCCTGCTCCATGACATGGACGCCGGTCACCTGAGCTTTGTGGAGGAGGTGTTTGAGAACCAGACCCGGCTTCCCGGAGGCCAGTGGATCTACATGAGTGACAACTACACCGATGTGGTAAACCAGGCGCTCAGGGGCAGGTGGGGTCTAGACATTTGGTCTCTGGAGGCACCTGGGGCTCAGGGGAGGCTGGGGCATGTTCTTCCTTGCCCCCTCCTACCTCCGGAGCCTTCATGCTTTGGTTTCCAGAGGGAAAGTGTGGGGTGCAGTGGTGGCAGGACACTGACTCTGGGTCTCTGCCCTTCTATCTGGGACTTCGAGGACGTATGTTGTCAAGTTGTATCTTTTCTGCCTCCCTGCTCACATCTGTCTGTCTCCTCTCATTGCTTGTCTGTTCGGTTTTGTCCTTAGAACGGGGAGAAGGTGCTTCCCAAAGATGACATTGAGTGCCCACTGGGCTGGAAGTGGGAAGATGAGGAATGGTCCACAGACCTCAACCGGGCTGTCGATGAGCAAGGTGGGTAGCATGTGGAGCCTGGCGAGCCCCATCCCCGGCGAGCTCTCAAGCCATGCTGGTGGGGACAGCTGAATGCTAGGGCCCTTCACTGGGCTATTTCACCCACCCCGGAACACTTCTTGAAGGCACCCCCACTCCAAGCTACAAATTAGGACCGAGAGTCAGTGGCCGCTCAAGAGTCTGTGACCATGCCCCAAATTCAGAGATGGTCCCAGGAGAGATGGGGAACTGCCAAGCAATGAGTGACGGGTTCCCCCTCCCCCAGGCTGGGAGTATAGCATCACCATCCCCCCGGACCGGAAGCCGAAGCACTGGGTCCCTGCTGAGAAGATGTACTACACACACCGACGGCGGCGCTGGGTGCGCCTGCGCAGGAGGGATCTCAGCCAGATGGAAGCGCTGAAGAGGGTGAGCCAGCAGATGGTGGGTGGGAGTGAGGCCCCTGATCGCAGGTGACCAGCAGGCACAGGTGCAGACCTGCATGCACACAGACACCTGCATGTGTGCACATGGTATGCACAGACACCTGGGACTCACTGGAGGTGCTCACAGATCACACCAGGCACACCCAAAGATCACACCCAGCACACAGATCACACCCGGCACACCCACAGATCACACTTAGCACACACAGATCACACTCAGCACACAGATCACAGTTGGCACACCCACAGATCACACCCAGCACATGCACAGATTACACCCAGCACACCCAAAGATCACACCCAGCACACACAGATCACACCCAGCACACCCACAGTTCATACCCAGCACACCCAGATCACACCCAACACACCCACAGATCACACCCAGCACACCCACAGTTCATACCCAGCACACACAGATTACACCTAGCACACCCACAGATCACACCCAGCACACTCACAGTTCACACCCAGCACACCCAGATTACACCAAACACACACACCCACAGTTCACACCCAGCACACCCACAGTTCATACCCAGCACACAGAGATTACACGTAGCACACCCACAGATCACACCCAGATCACACTCAGCAAACACACAGTTCACACCCAGCATACACAGATCACACCCAGCATACCCACAGATCACACCCAGTATGGATCACACCCAGCACACACATAGATCACACCCAGCACACACAGATTATACCTAGCACACCCACAGATCACACCCAGCACACCCACAGATCACACCCAGCACACACAGATTACACCTATCACACCTACAGATCACACCCAGCATACCCACAGATCACACCCAGCACACCCACAGATCACACCCAGATCACACTCAGCAAACACGCAGTTCACACCCAGCACACCCACAGATCACACCCAGATCACACTCAGCAAACACGCAGTTCACACCCAGCACACACAGATCACACCCAGCACACCCACAGATCACCCCCAGATCACACTCAGCAAACACATAGTTCACACCCAGCACACACAGATCATACCCAGCACACCCACAGATCACATCCAGTATGGATCACACCCAGCACACCCACAGATCACACCCAGCACACACAGATGACACCTATCACACCTACAGACCACACCCAGCACATGCACAGATCACACCTAGCAGACACAGATTACATCTAGCATACCCACAGATCACACCCAGCACACACAGATTACATCTAGCACACCCACAGATCACACCCAGCACAGGCACAGATCACACCCAGCACACACAGATTACACCTATCACACCTACAGATCACACCCAGCACATGCACAGATCACACCTAGCAGATACAGATTACATCTACCATACCCACAGATCACACCCAGCACACACAGATTACATCTAGCACACCCACAGATCACACCCAGCACATGCACAGATCACACCCAGCACACACAATCATACCCAGCACACCCACAGATCACACCCAGCACATACAGATCACACCCAGCACACACACAGTTCACACCCAGCACACACAGATCACACCCACCACACCCAGCACAGATCACACCCAGCACATCCATAGATCACACCTGGTACATGCACAGATCACACCCAGCACACAGATCACACCCAGCAAATGCACAGATCACACCCAGCACAGATCACACCCAGAGATCACACCCAGCACATGCACAGATCACACCTAGCACACCCACAGATCACACCCAGCATACAGAAATCACACCCAGCACACCCATAGATCACACCCAGCACAGATCACACCCAACACACTCACAGATTGCACCCAGCACACACACAGATGCTTATAGACAGACACACTCAGATGCCCATGATTACAGGAGATCACATGCAAAGTTCACACACTGACCTGGAAGATGGAAAGACACCCACGGACTGTGTCTTAGGCTGGGTTTCCTGGAGGCAGAGGCTAAGACGTGGATTTGGCTGCACGTTATTGGGGCAGTGCCTTTGGGAGTGGGAGGAGCAAGGATGCAGCTTCAGGCAGGTCATCTGGGGCCTGAGCTGTGGCCTGGGGAGGTGCACAACTTGGAACACCACAGAATCCTCACCTGGAGGCAGGGCTGGGCTTTGTATCCTCTTAGTCATTTGTCTAAGCTTGGGGTTGCTGGGGTGAGCTGGAGCACATACCTATCTCTTCAGTGAGGGGATTTCCTTTAGCATGGGGGTTCCCCGGAGCAGGTAACTTCTGGGAGCTGGGAGTTGTCGATGCTGATGGCAGCTGGGGATGGGTGCGCCACATGTGTACACTGGCTGGTGAAGGGGCTGGGGCGGGCCCCATTGACATTCATGCAACGCAAGCATACATGCCCACAGTTAAGCACAGATGCCACAGGACACTGTCAGGCCCATCGTACACACGGATGAACCCACGCAAACATGTGTACTTGCTCCGGGGTCACACAGGGGCCTGTGCACTGCACAGCCTCTGTGCCTGCCTCCCCTGAACCTTCTTGGTCTATGATCTTCCTTTCTAAACGCACATTTGAATTTTGGCTGAAGAACCAGACCTCCCTTAGTTCAGGAGTAGCCTGTGGCATGACCCAGGTTCCTTCCTTTCTCCTTGGGGGCAGAGAACCTACAGAGGACTGTTGCTGGGTCCAGGGAGGGGCAAGGCTTTTGGACAACCAGCTGTTCCTGGTTCTGTGAACCAGACAGATTCAACTTTCTCCCTGAAGGGGCATCTAGCAGACAGAGGCAAAGCCTGCCCAGGCTCATGTGCGTTGCCCGCCATCCCACAGCCAGCATCCTTCCTGGAGAGGGGCACAGCTGGCCTCCAGGACTAGCCCTTGTCACTGTGCTTCTGGCCCAGACGTGAGGTGGTGTCTGACAACAGTGCCAGGTCACTCTCTCTCAGGAACTGAATGGCAAGGGGGTTCCCAGGACTCCCTTCAGGCCTGGGAAAGGGACCCCATGAACGAGGTACAGGGGGTGCCTCCACAGCTGAGTTGGGTCTACCCCCTGGGGAGAAATTGGCTGTGGTTGGGAAATAGGATCTTTCTTTTACCTGTGAGCTGCAGACCCATTACAGGATGTGAAGATGAAAAAGGAAATGACAAGAAAACTTTGGATTCATGAAATCCACCCAGAATTCAAACAAATAAGCAAGTCAAAAGCCCAGTGTTTTCATCACTGCGTCAGTCTACCTTCCCTTTCTGGGTGTTCGGTTCTCCCCGCAGCCCACGGAGCCTCCTCTCCCCTCCTGATTTTCTGACCCGAGGTTCCTGTGGCTGCAGAAAGCCTCTCTCCTCTAGGTGGCTCTCCCAGGTTTTCCCACCTGGAGGGTCTGGTGTGGGAGCTGGTGGGGAGTTGTCATGGAGGACAGGAAGGCAAAGGTAGAGCTGAGCACAGGACTCCCCCAGCCTTCCCACTGGCCTCTGAGTCTGCCCCTTCTCTTGTGCAGCATAGGCAGGCGGAGGCAGAGGGCGAGGGCTGGGAGTACGCCTCTCTTTTTGGCTGGAAGTTCCACCTCGAGTACCGCAAGACAGATGCCTTCCGCCGCCGCCGCTGGCGCCGCCGCATGGAGCCCCTGGAGAAGACGGGGCCTGCAGCTGTGTTTGCCCTCGAGGGGGCCCTGGTACGTGGGGCTGCGCTTGTCCTGGGTCGGGTGGGGTGGATCTTGGTTACCCAGGGCTGTTCGGGCTGACGTGGGAGAGGCGCAGGGACCCCAGGTTAGGACTTTCAGATGGAACACTGGCTGGTCATCCTGGCGTCTGTATCTGTGGGGCGGCATGTGGGGAAAGCAGCCCCAGTCTGGGTGTTCTCCTAAAATGAAAAAGCTTCCTTGGCACTGAAACACTTGCTGCTACTACTTTGAGGTGTCAAGATGAAAGCAGAGGGGAAGATGGCCTTGGCCATCTGGCTGACCTGTGCCTGGCTGGCTGGCATGAAGATGGGCGAGGAGGCCCTTGGGAGGAGTGAGAGAGGTCTTGTGGCCCCAGAGTGTCCTTGGTTGCACGTACATCCTCTTGAGGCAGAGACCATCTCTTGGGCATCCCCAGCAATTTTGGGGAAGAGGTGTGCCTCAGAAGCTGAGCCCAGGATGGCTTCCCTGCCCAGGGTGCACTTTCTGTTAGACGCTGAGCCCAGGATGGCTTTCTTGCCCAGGGTGCACTTTCTGTAGCCAGTGGAACTAGGGTAGGCTCAAGGTTCTCCAGGACCTGGGTGACGGGCTCCCCAAAAGAGAGGAGCAGGTGCCTCGGGGACAGTCTGAGCGAGCACTCGGTACTGGCACATAGCCAGTCCCCGCTCTGCTGGGGAAGGAGCTGCTTCCTCTGAAATCCAGCCAGGACTGGCACCTCCCTGGGGGGTTTGGGCTTGGGCCCTAGAGAGCGGGTCCCATGGGATGTGAGGGTGTCCATGTGAAGCCAGCTGTGTGATTGGGGTCAGGCTGGGCACCTATCTGTAGGACAGTCTGACTTTGAAGGCAGGAGTGCTGTGGGGAGGCTCAGGATCTGTTGGGCTGGGCACCGGCAGGGAGGTGAAGCCAGCAGTGGCCCTGAGAGTGAGTGGGCAGGCTGGGGAGGCTCTGTCAGTCTCAGGCCTCGATGGTGGGTAAGGCCCAGCAGTGGTGGTATAGGAGAGGAAGCTCTCTGGGGGCCTGAGGACGTCAGAGGAGCCTGCCATAGGCTTTGGAGAGAGCCCCTCCCTTGTCCTGGGGCCAGGTCAAGTGGAGGCTGAGGGGAGGTAGCGGAACTCTCGGCTCTGGACTGTGGACTGGTCTTCTGGCCAGGGTGGGGCAGGATAGGATGGAGCTGCTGCCGAGGTCAGAGCAGTTGGGGAGCCTCCTGGGGTGGGGCTGGTGTTCTGTGGCCCCCTCTGCTTTGAGTCAGAAAGGGCCTGGCCTGGACACTGGGCAGGGGCTGGTGATGGTCCTGTGGCTCTAGCTGAGGGGTGGGTATAAAGACCTTGGCAGGCGTCAGAGTCAGGGCCAGGTCTGAGAAGGCCAGGAAGGCACCCTGTGTAATCAGGAACTGTTTCCATCAGCCAGAGCTCCACCTGAAGGAGCTGAGGAGAAAAGGGGTTTGTGGGCTCACAGAGCTGGGAAGAACCCGAGAGGTGAAGCAGGCATTAGGCCTGGCAGGAAACAGGTTCACACACTGTCCCCAGGACTTGTACCCCGTCTTGGCCTTGTCTCATACGGGCTCTCTCTGTGTGGTAGCAAAGATGTTGCTGGTGACGAAAGGCCAGCATCGTCCCTCCGGTCAGCAGAGTCCTGCTGGATAAAGTAGCCCAGCCCACAGCGCCACACTCTGTTTTCCTTGCAGCTGGAGACCCCCGAGTGCTGCTTTCTCAGTAATGTCAGTGAAGTCTGGGGCATGACTGACCGGCTCTGCCTGGTGGTGCCCCGCCAGCCCCTGCGCCTGGGTGAGGGATGGAGCATTCTGATTGGCTGGCATGGGCCATGCCCCTTCTCTGTGATTGACAGTGCCACCAGATTGGGGAAAGGAGCCTCTGAAAAGAAAAACAAAAACCAAAAACCAAAGCAGTGTTGGGCAAAGAGCTCCAGATGGTCTAGACAGTGACCAGAGCACTAGGGAGCCAGTGTCAGTTATTGACAAGAGGAGTTCTCTAGTCAGAGCTGGGCTTTAGGACCATCAGTCAAGCAGCCATAGAGGATGTTTGGCTCCCATCAGGAAGCCTCAGGAGTCTTGGGTAGAGATCCACGAGAGGTGACCACCTGGCGTGAGGCCGTGGGGCTGAGGTGGAGGGAGGTGGGACTGCAGGGTTTGGGGAGGGAAGAGTCAGAGGTGGACAGTGGGGCCCCTGTGGTTGCCAGGCCGCACGGCGGGGTGGGGCGGGCTGTGATGAGTTCACGGTTGGCCCTGGCAAGGCTGACACACACGGTGAAGTGCTGTGTGAGGGAGACAGAGCTGATGGCTGCCTGCCAGGCGGCCCAGGGCAGGAAGGCTGGATCGGGGAGCCGAGGGGGCTGGGAGTGGGATAGAGGTGACTGGAGACACGTGGACAAAGCGTGGATGGGCCCTCGGGCTGGCTAGGGCCTGGAGGAAGAAAGTGACAAGGCTGGGGGACCCAGGCCAAGCTTTCATGGCTCAGCGCATGGGAGAATGAGGGGGGCACTTCCCAGAAGCAGAGAGACCGATCTGTGTATTCTTCTCATGGAAGAGACTGTCCTGAGGGATCGCTGAAACCAGGCGTGAAGTCAGCAGCCATAGGCGGGTGATGGATTGTAATTCACCTGTGACTTGCCTGTGATACATGGAAGAGACCAATGTGGCAAAGCCCTGAGTCCTGGGACAGCTTGGCTGGCGGAAAGAACCAGAGAGGGAGGTAATGGCTTCAGAGGGCGGATCCCACAGACCTGCAGCTGGAGGAGCAGAGAGTTTTGGAAGGTTTAGGTGTGTCTGGCATTTGGACAGGGCCACAGGCCCACTTGACTGTCTGGAAGACTCTATACCTGAGTGACACACACTCACACAGTGTCTTACACACCAGCACACACACCAACACACTCTCTCCACACATTCATACACACCAACACACACACCAACACACACTCTCTCGCCACACACTCATACACACCAATACACACTCATACACACCAACACACACACTCTTCAGACACTCATACACACCAACACACACATTGTCTTACGCCAACACACACACCAACACACTCTCTCCACACATTCATACACACCAACACATACTAACGCACACATATACACTCATACAACACCCCCACACACTAACACCGATACTAACACATACACAATCACATTCTCACATACCCTCACACACACCAACACACTCGCTCCACACACTCCCATACATACCAACACACACCCATTCTCATGCACCCCCCACTATCTCACACTAATGTACACAATCACACACACACTCTCACACACACCAACACACTCTCTACACACTCATACACACCAACACATACATACTCACACACATTCTGACATACAGTCTCTTACACACTCACACGAACACATACACAATCACATGCACACACACACACACACACTTTCTCTTTCACCCTCCCACTCCCCTTCCACAGTCTCCTTTCCATCTTCCTGCCAGGACCCAGAATGGTTTGGGCTCCCGCTGCCGAGCTGCTGTCTTTGTCCTGGGATGTCCTGATGCCCCAGCACAGCTTTGGGGCTAAGGTCCTCCCTGCATCCTGGGGAAGGTGGTTGGATTTTCTGGGTGCTAGGACCCGGCTTCTGTCCTGAGAGCTGGTCTTTGCCCACGGGTCCCTGATGCCTGGTGACTCATTGGTGGGATGCGTGAGGCCTCTGTGGCTCGAATTCTGCTTTCCCTGCTTACTAGCTGTGGACAGGTCACTCATGCCATTAGTGACTCTCTTTCCCCACTCGCGCAAGTAACTGAATCCCAGGGCCATTGTAAGGATTAATGACGATGCATGTTGCGAAGCGCTTCTCAGACTTAGCAAAAGTAGGCGCTGTCTGGGGATATTGTTAAAATGCAGACTCTTGATTCAGGGTCTGGTAGGCCTCAAGAGTCTCTGTGTCTAACAAGCCTCCACGTGATGCTGATGTCGCCGGTGCAGGGGCCATCTCAGAATAGCACAGATGTGAAGTACAAAGTGCCTCATCAAGATGAGGCTCCCATTGGCCCCCCACTTGGGTGCCCTTCTGAGAGAGGCAGAGCGTGTGCATTCCTGCTGGGAGGTGTGTGACCAGGGTCCTGGAGAGGGAGGTATGGCAAGATGACATGTTCTCCCTGCTGCTTGGTGGGGGAAACGTGGTCTTTACTTCTAATGATCTCCTGATCTGCTGGTGGAGGCCTGGCTCATGGGGAACTCTTGTCTGATCAAGAAGAGAGATGTTCACGTGTGAGTGCAAATAAACCCCTAGAATCTGCATCTTTGAAGTGTTGGAGGTAGAATAAGAATCATTCCAGAGGGGCAGTGTCTAATGAGGGAGGCTTCTTGAAGAAGGATGTTGGGAGGCAGGCCTAGCAGGGGCTGGGGAAGGACCATGGGTGGAAGCCAGGTAGCCTTGCTGGTAATCTGACAGTTCAGGACCAGGTCTGTGGCGCCCCCTTGCTTCCTGCCACCTTTTCCCTGACCCACACGTCCACCAGTGGGCTGGGCCTTGCCTGCCAGCTCCCCTCTGGAAGACGTCTTGTTGGAAGGCAGGCCCTGTCTGCTCATTAGCACGGGCAGCCTTTCCCTGAAACCTTCTGCCGGGGCCAAGCCTGGCTCCCTCCACGGAGCGGGAGGCCCTGGCTCCGTCTGCTAATCGTCTGCTGTCTCCATCCCGAGCATTATTTTATTTTCGTATTATTCTTTTTCCAGCTAATATCCTGGCATTTCCAAAGACACCGGGTTTCATAATCTTCCTGGCGTTCCCAGGGAGCTGGGAAGCAGAGCACAAAGCCGCTATTATAGCGCGTTCCATCCAGCCTCCCTCTCCACCCCACACCCCTTGTGGCCACAGCAGCCACCACCGCCGCCTCCCACCCAGTCACCCCCTCCTGACGCCACCGGCCTCTCTGGGAACTCTGGTGACGGCTGCTGGGATGAGCTCATAGAATCCATCCTGTTGCCCTTGCCCTGAGCCTGCCCTCCATGATCGAGGATTTTTCCAAGCCCTGCCTCTGTGCTTGGCCCTGAGTATTGGGAAGGGTTCTCTGAGATGCCTGGGGCTGGCAGGGAGGGGAGGGACAGAAACGTCGGCAACGTGTGCTCAGAATCTTGGAGATTTTTGCTGCTGGAAGAAACTTTCTTTTTCTAAAGGCGTGCCTGACCTGCCTTGGGAGATGTAGGAGCATCTTGATATTGGATGCAAAGTTGTGCATGTGCACGCACGCAGGTATGATCTGGTGTAAGAGCCATGGTTTTATCCAATGCTCCAGGGGATCCAGGACCCCATAGAGGATAAGAATTATTAATGTTGATTTTACCATGTGCTAAAAACCAGGCTTTATATGCATCATCTCATAGTGACCCCAGAAGGCTGGATTCTATTATTAGCCCCATTTTATAGTTAGGGAGACTGAGGCTCTAGAGCTGCACTCTCCAACACAGTAGCCACTAGCCAAGGGTGGCTAGTTAAGTTTACAGTTAAAGTAAATCAGAATAAGTAAATTCAATTCCCTAGTCAGGTCACACTTCCCGTGCTCAGTAGCCTCATCTGCCAAGTGGCCGGCTACCACATTGGCTGGTGCAGCCACTGATGGTTTGATCACTGCGGGAAGGTCTACTGGACAGTGCTGCTCTGGAACAACTCCGAGCCCTAAAGTCACCCTGGAAAAAGCAGAGGCCTGAGCGGGGATGTCCAGCAGCACAGCACAAGTCAGTGCTAGAACCAAGGTCCGGGCAGTGGCTCGTCTGCCCCTCTCTCCAGGTGTCTCCTGACCAGCAGCGAAACCCCCATCTGGCGCTTTCATTCCCCCACTTCCATGAGGGCACCATGTCCCTCCTGCTCCATGGAGTCCTTTGTGGTAGAGTCCCAGGGTGGGAGGATTGGATGCTGCTGGCTAGACACCTCTGTCCTGGGCGGCCTTCTCCTCGCCTGATAGCCAGGCAGCTTGGCAGTCCTGGGGCAGTTGGGCAGCTAGAGAGGACCTGGCCCCCCAGCCTCCATCCTGGGAAACCTCCAGAGGGTTGGTGGAGGCCAGCGTCCCGACTGCAGTAGAGAGGACCCTTGGAGACAGGCGGCTCAAGCCTGGGCCGGTGAGGCAAGGCCAGTTGGGAGTCAGAAGTGCAGGGAAGTGGGTCAGGGAAAGGCTGGTTCCAGAGAGAAGTAATCTGGGATTTGAGCTGGCTGAAAAGGAGGTCAGATGTGGATGGGGAGGGAGGGGCAGCTCTGTGCCTGAAAGGAAGCCATGCTGTGGGCAGGGGACCCAGGCTTGGTTCCCAGAGCTGTCACTGTGAGCAAGGGCAGGCCCTGGGAGGCACGAGGGGTTTACCTCATTAGGAAACAAGGCCTACGGCTGGGTCTGGGGCTGGGGTGTTAGAAGGCAGCTCTGTGGATCTCAGGACTGTTTCTTGAATATTCAAGCTGAGCACCTGTTCTATACCTGGCATCGTGCTAGCATGGGCAGCTTGAGGGCTGGGTCCCCTCTCAAGCAGAGGCCTCGCTGCTCTTCCTACTGCCCCACAGTAGGGGACAATTTGGGTAACTCTAAAT
This sequence comes from Macaca fascicularis, assembly GCF_037993035.2. NCBI lineage: Eukaryota > Metazoa > Chordata > Mammalia > Primates > Cercopithecidae > Macaca > Macaca fascicularis. The sequence goes on along the minus strand of NC_088387.1, from coordinate 50,355,696 downwards.
GTGTGGACCCTGCGTCTGTCTCGCTCAAGATTTGAACCCCAAGGTCTGGAGGATTCAAATGCTTGTCCATGTGCCTCAGGCAAAATGCCAGTGCCCAGATTCATGGCTGCAGAGTGTGTTACAGTCGGGGGCATGTGTTGGGTGTCCCCCATGCGGCTCATTGTACACGTATGAGGGTCTTCATCTGCCATTGCTAGAGTGACCGTATAATTTACTGTCCAGTCTGGAACACTATTAATAATCACGCTGGAAAAACAGGCGTAAGTAGGACCATTCCAGGCAAACTGGGCCATAGAGTTGTCCTAATTACCAAGGCACCCTGGCATGGGATGAAACCTGCTCCAGTGTTCTCTGCACGTCCACGTGTGGAGACATGGAAACCCTAGAAGGACAAACACACACACATACATGCTCGTGCCAGCCCACACGTGGCATCGTGGATCCTCCAGGTTTCCTGATTCCACCCTCCGCTCCCCAGGGGCCAGCCAGTAGTTTTGCAAGGAGTTTAGCAGCTGCTTCCAAGCCCTGGCTCCAGCTGTAAATTAAATGGGGTTGCACTCTCGCCTGCTATTCCACTTACGGTTGCAATCAGCCCTGATTAGAAAGGGAGTCTGTGTGTTCCTGCGTTCCATTCTGTCTTTTAAAGGGTTCCCCTCCTTTGGCCTGGGCTCCTGGCCTGCGTGGGGTTTCCCTGCAAGCTGAGGCTGGGGCAGCCAGGGAAATGAAGTGGGCTCTGGGTTCCCCACAGCCCTGACTTGGCATCCAATCGTCTGTAGCTCCAGAACTCTGCTCGGGTGCTTTGAGTTCTGAGGGATAGTAGGAGCCTGGGAAGAGCCTTGAGAGTGGGCAGGGGAACCCTGGTTCTGCCAGCTAATTTGCTGTGTAGTCCCGGGGAAGACCTTAACCTTTCTGGGTCCCAGTTTTCTTGCTTATCAGGTGGGAATGCTAAAAACACAACAAAAATAACAACCTCCTCTTATGCAGCAGGGGTCAGCAAACTATGCCCCACAGGCCAAATCTGGCCCTCTGCCTGCTTTTGTAAATAAGGCTTTACTGGCCAGTGGCTCACACCTGTAATCCCAGCACTTTGGGAGGCCAAGGCAGGCAGATGACCTGAGGTCAGGAGTTTAAGACCAGCTTGGCCAATATGGTGAAACCCCATCTCTGCTAAAAATACAAAAATTATTCAGAAGGCTGAGGCAGGAGAATCGCTTGAACTTGGGAGGTGGAGGTTGCAGTGAACTGTGATTGAGCCATTGCACCCCAGCTTAGGAGACAAAGGGAGACTCCGTCTCAAAAAAAAAAAAAAAAAAAAAAAAAAAAGGCTTTATTGGCACACAGCTGGTACTCATTCACCTACGTAGTGCCTGTGGCGGCTTTTGTGTTTCAGTTGCAGCAGAGACTCTATGGCCCACAAAGTCAAAAGTAGTTAGCACTTGGCCCTTTATAGACAAGGTCTGTCAACCTTGGCGTCAGGGCGTGTACCAGGGGCCAGCCATTGCCTTCTGCCCTGTCCACATAATATCTCATTTAACCCTTCCAGTAATTCTAAGAGACAGGGTCTATCAGCACTCCCATTTTACACATAAGCAAACTGAGGCAACCGAGAAGCCAAGTCATAATTGTTTAGCTGTGTTTCCTCCCATGAATATTGTGAAAAATTTTATGGATAATGGTTGGGTTGTGCAGGGTTTATAGCAGTCTACACTACCTCATCATGTTGGCATTTGGACATCCCAGCAAAGCCCATAGTGAAGAGTGAAGATGGTGAAGACCTGGAAGGTCACCCTGGCACTGTGCTGGTCAATGTTTAACAACCAGGTCTCCAGAACAGAACAAAACAAAACAAAACAAAACAATCCCCAGCCCTGGTTTGTAGCATTTGCTGATTTCCATGGTGTAGATGTTCCAGCCATGAGCAATTTCGAGCTAGCAATGTGGCACCACTGAACATGGAGCTGGGAAGAGGCGGGCAGTAGCACACATATATATAATATTTCCATCGCAGATACATGAGACGGAAGCAGCCTCAGGAGCAGAGATAACAGGAAAAGGTAGTACAAGTATTAGAATGGGCCAGGCGTGGTGGCTCACGCCTGTAATCTCAGCACTTTGGGAGGCTGAGGTGGGAGGATTGCTTGAACCCAGGGAGGTTAAGGCTGCAGTGAGATGTGATTGCGCCACTGCACTCCAGCCTGGGTAACAGAGCAAGACTCCATCTCAAAAAAAAAAAAAAAAAAAAAAAAAAAAAAGGAATTAGAAGGATTTCAAGTATTTACCACCTTAGGTTTTTAAATATAGTTTCTTTAGTGGTAAATGTATATGATTTAATTTTTACTAATGGCTGTGTTTAACAACTGGCTTGCAGAATTCCTGAAAATGTAATCTGCTCTCGTGAACCACACCTGCTCACTCCAGCACCTGCTGCTCTCAGGGCCCCCTGATCGTTTTTACATAAGAGATGGGGGATGACCCCCAACAGTAGTGCCCCTTCCAACAGCCCTGCCATGGGTGCTCTTGGGGCCCATCCTGTGTAGGAGTTGAGTCCTTCCCATAAAGTGAAGGGGGGTAGCCAGCCTCTAGCTGGTCCACACCCATCTGTTTGACTCTGCTGGGGCAGGGAGGGTCTCTGTGGCCTCCCCGGTGGCCCCTGAGATGTTTCCTTTCTGGCCACTGTGGGGCTTTCCCTTGCCTGCTCAGCCCCAGGAAGCTGCACTGCTTAGCCTGTGACTTGTTGCTGTGTCCACCCCGCTCTGGCCCTTCTGTCGCCTTACTGTCTCCACTTTGTAGATCCTGAGCCAGAACTTTAGGCCCTGTTTAGAGAAGGCACCATAGCAAACAGCGGGTCTGCAGACGGAAGGCACAGACACCCGGTGGTGCAGAAGGAATCTCAGACATGCTGGTGGGCTCAATCTTCGTATTGATCCGATTTAGGTGGGTTGAGGATTCCCCTTCGTAGGCTGTGTTTCCCTAGAACCTGCCCATCTTCTCCCGGCTGTGGTCCTTGGATGTCAGTCCTTGGCAGACTCAGGTGAGTCTGGCCATTGGCTCTGGGGACCCCTGGGGGAGATTCCTCATATTCCTATGCTCAGGCTCCTCCAGGGAGCCGTGGCTTCCAGCCGGGCAACAGCGGGTTGGAGGCTGCCCAGTCCCCTGGACGAGCAGCAAGATCCCTTACACAGCTAGCCCGAGATGGAGTGTGTGGCCACAGACCGCGTGGCTGCCAGCCCCAGCCTGGGAGTCGCGGTGGCATGAGCTATCGAGGCAGGAATGTGACTGTGGGAAACCCAATGCCCTGGGCCTGGCCCTGGGGCTGGGCAAGAATATGTGTATGCGAGTGGGGGTGAAGGGTGGGTGGGCAGAAAACAGAGCATCAGCCTCTCCTGCAGCCTGGCTCTGAACGGGGCTCAGAGTAGGAGCAGAGGGAAACCGGCCCTCTGTCCCGGCCTTGCCCACCTCCCAAGCCTTTCCTCTAAGCCCCAGCGTGCTGCTGCTGCTCTCCCAGTTCCGGCACCCTCCTTCCCCTCCTCCAGGAAGCCTTCCTGAAGGGGCTTCCAAAGGCCCACCCCATTCCATCCCACCCCACAGATGGCCTCATCCTGGGGTGTAAGTGAGTCCACATTAATCCCTTTTTCCATAGTAACATCAGACCTGACTCTGAGCTTCCTGAAGGTAGGAGGTGCTGTCTGACACACCTTTCCTGTCCTTTGCCCTGGGACCTTAGGCCTGGGTGCTGCACATGTGGCTTAGGGTGAGGGAATGCTGCTGATTGATCGCATGTGATAAATCTTCATTGGATGCCCACTACATGCCCGATGTTGGACTGGGTGCAGGGGATAAAGGAGTGTGCATGCCTTGCCCGCATACATGGAGGGTGGATGCAAGGGAGAAGATAAGAGAGGCTGGATGGGGGCTGATGCTGAAGGCTGGGCAGCCAAGGAGGTGCCCATGCCTCAGAGATGATGCAGCGAAGGAAAAGCCCGAGTTAGCTCATTTGGAAGACATTCCAAACGGAGTGGACATCTCTGTGTAAAGGCCCTGTGGCACAGGAAAGATGATGAATTCAGGACATTTACAAAGGGCCAGAGGGGAGGAGGAGTATTTAACAAGAGCCTGGAGAGATGAAAGAGTTAAACCAGGTACCTGCCAAAGACTGTGGGGTATCATTTCATTCAGTTTGCACTACTAGTTCTCTATAGGGCGCAGTTCCCCTCAACTTGTCCACAGGGGGACATTGGGCAATGTCGAGACATTTTTAGTGGTCATAACTCAGTGGAGATGCTACTGGTATCTAACAGGTAGAGGCCAGGGATGCTGCTAAACATCCTACCATGCACAGGGCAGCCTCATAGCAAAGAATATTCCAGCCCCAAATGTCAATAGTGCCAAGGTCGAAGAGCCCTGCGTTTTCCACAGTAGCCCTGTGTGGGTGCGTGTGAGGCTGTGTGTGTTAGAATGCAATTTTCAACAGTATTGGCAGGGATGGCCTCTCTGGACAGGTGCCACTGGCTGCATGAGCAGCAATAGCCATTTCACAACTTGAATGGGCAATGCCTGGCACAGAGTAGGTGTTTTGTAAATGGGTGGCACGTCCGAGGAGAGACAGATGGGAGGGAGATGCTTCCCCAAAGTTCCCAGATAGGATTTTCAAGAGGCTTTGTTACTGGCTTTGAGAGAAATTCCCCAAGCTTGAGCACGCTGATGTCCACACCTGAAAACCAGAACGTACTTCAAAGTCAAGAAGGCATGACATTGGCGGATCCCCACCGGGCCGGCCTGTGTCACCTGCCCTCCTCAATGCCGACGCAGTTGTCTTCCCCTGAGGCAAGTGCCCATTGTTCGTGCATTCCCTCACTCGTTCACCAATGATGTGCTGGGCACCTACTGCCTGTGAGGTGCTCTGCTGGGTGACGGGTGCACTCTGGGAACCTGGCTGGGCTCTTGGCGGGACAAGAAGATGGGTGCTTGCAATGTTAGGTGGTGAGTGTAGTGGCTGGGGAAATTCAGGGCGAAGTGGGAGTGCCCAGGAGGGGTACCTAACACATCCTTGCAGGGCGACCTTGATGATAAGACTGCATGGAAAAGTCAGGGGACACACAGGGCAAGGGCCTGGCGGCAAGAAAGGAGACCCCAGAGTGTCCCAGCTGGTGTGAGCAGGTAGGGGTTGTAGGGGTGTGGGGCTGTGTGGGTTTGGTAGTGTCCTGACTGGCAGAGACTCAATTCAGAGGCCACAGTGGGCCGGGAGGGAGGGGTGGCCTTCCCTCTGCTCCCAGGGTCTAATGGGGCTGTATGGAGAGTCCAGGCTTCCCTGGGAGGGGCAGTGGACCAGAGGATATAAGGATGTTGGCCAGGTGTGGGGGGAATTTTGCCCAGAGTGTGAATCAGGGCGCCTGACTCGGGGGGGTGTGTCTCCCCTGGTCCCCTGGTAATGCTTCTTCCCAAAAGTCCTCATCTGTCTCCCTGAGGTAGAGGGAGAAGGTCTGTACTCAGGTGGCAGATGGGGTAAGGGTGGGCAGCGGGTCCCTGGACCAGGTGTGGTGTGGCTGGGCCCCTCTTCTGGAGCCAGGTCAGGTTTTGGAAAGCAGACGGTGTGAGGGGCATTCCCAGAGGGCGTGCTAGTTCCTCTCCCTGCAGGACAGTCACTTGCAGGGCCAGGGCCTGCTAGGGGCCAAGGACTCAGTGAGGTCCACATGGAAATCCCAAGGAGGGAGATGCTGCTTCTGATCGCAGGCAGGAGGCCCTGCCCTTGGACAGAGACCCAGAACATGCTGCCAGAACCCCAGACAGAGGCCTTGGGAGTGGTGCTGACAGGGGCCTGGTGAGGGGGGCCATCTAGAGGAGGTGCGAGGTGAGTGGGGATGTGCACTGGCAGCCATCCGCAAGCAGGGAGGTCCCTGCAGGCGCTGGGAGGGAGAGAGGAAGATTGGGGACCTGGAGCTGGAGGCGCCTCCCTCCCTACGCTCACCCTAGCCCCCTACCTGCGGATGGGGCACCTGTGTGTGGCCAGACCAAGTTAGACGGACCACAGAGTCCATCCCGCCTACCCGCAGCTGAGTCCACCCCCATCCTCCCTACTCCCACTGCTCCCACCCTTTACCTATGCCCCAGCTGGAGGTGCTGGAGATGCAGGCATCACGCATTGTTGCACCTGGGGGCAGGCCAAGCCCTATTTCCAGCGTAACGAGCTTTCCTTAGTGTCCCTGCCTCTCAAGTCCAAGTGGCCTGCTGGGCCCCCAGGTCTGGCTTTGTGTTTGGTGTTGCACACCCTGCAGCCAGGGGGGTGTTCTGTGGTCATTCGCTGCTGGGCTTGGTGCTCCCTCCAGTGGGACGCCAGTGCCTCAGGGCCAGGCCAAATGCCTTTCCTGCCAGGGGTCCAGGGCTTCCACACCTGTTCACAAGGGAGGATTTCAGGCCTTTGGGTCCTTCCTTGTATGTGTATCACACCTCTCCCTGTGTGTGTGTGTGTGTGTGTGTGTGTGTGTGTGTGTGTGTGTGTGTGACAGACAGAGAGAGAAACCATGTATAAACCACCTGGAGGCATTGGGAGAGGCCCTTGCTGGCTTGCCTGATTCTTACTGAAATGTCCACTTTAACACCTTGGAATCATTTTGAACAAATATGAGTGATGTGAATACCACTTCCAGCACATGACAAACTTTATAGTTTATGACACGCCCCCTCCCCAAGCCCTGTAAGGTCATTGATAGCTAACATTTCTTGAGCATTTACTGTGAGCCAGGAAATGTGCTAAGAACTACATGTTCTCTATCTTCTTTAATAATCAAAGCAACTCTCTAAAATAGCTACTGTATAATTATCCCAAATTTGTAAAGTGATTGATTCAGAGAAGTGAAGCAACTTGCCCAAAGTCACACAGCCAGTAGTCAATGGCAGGGCCAGAACTGGAGCCCAAGGAATCTGATTTCAGAGCCCATGTTGAAGTTGTGGCTAAAGGAAGAGGAGAGTCTGGGCATCTCCCTGTCAGAAATGAGGATGTCCTGTAGTGGAAGTCAGAGCCCACCCAGGGATAGCAGGACCTTGGAGAGTCCCCTGGGAGAACAGAGGGACTCAGTCTTTCCCAAGTGTGTGTTTTGCAGACCCTTTGCAACAGTGGAGCAGAGGAAGGCCCAGCCACCCTTTAGGGTGCAATTCTTTGTTGACCCAGAGTGACCAGGGCAGGCTTTGCTTAGGTGTCCTAAGATGATCTGAAGATGGGGCGGCCTGGGATGGTTGACGGCACCTCTGGCTGTGGAACAGCGTAAGCTTGCTATGGGAGTGAGTACGTCTGGGACAGCTTTAAGGAGTGTGGTTTGCCTGAAGCCAAGGGCCGGGATTGGGGGAAGAAAGCCTTGGTGTTGGATGGGGAAAGATAGGGCGGGTCACTGGGTGTCTGACTGGGAGAAGGCTGGACTGGACCTTTCAGGCCACTGAAGGATTCAGGCCAAGGAGCCGCACAGTGACTGAGGGTGATGAAGCTGGTTTTGGCTTGGGGATGGCCTGGCCAGAGGTGGGAGAACAGGTGTCCAGGGAGGCTTCTTGGACAAGGGGGTCTGGACTGAGCCCTGAGGGTGGGCATGGTTTGGAGAGCAGGGGCACAGTAGTGGCAGTGGTGTCTTGTGTTGGAGGCAGTGGGGGGCTTTGTAGCTTCAGAGCCTGGGGAGAGGTTGAAATTCTTGGGAAATGGTTCCCGGGTGAAGGTCAGGGTGGCTCAGCAGAAGAATCCTGGGAACTGGCCACTCTGAGTGGGCCTGGTGGGATGACGGGCTGTCTGAGGGAGAGCCAGGGTTTTCTTTCAAGGGTGTGTACACATTTGTGAGATGTGGGACTGAACAAGGAAGTGGAGCAGAGGCCACTTTATTACTTAACCCCACCCCTCTGAAATGGAGCAGGCGACAGTTTGGGTAGCGGGCAGGAGGGAGAGGAGAGAGGCACTTGGAGACATCTGAGTGAGTGCAGAGGGAGCAGACGGCACGGGGTGTCTAGTAACGGCCCCCAACTCTCCCCAGTCCCTCTGTAGGCTGTGGCTTGGGCTTCTGGCTCTGGGCTGAGAAAGTGCATCAGAGAGCTGGGTGTCTGGCCTAGGGAAGTGGTCTGGTCTTGGTGCTCCCCAAAGTGGTTTGTGGCTCAGTGGTTGGAGTCCAGAGCTAATGAGGGCGAGGTGGCAGGGCTGACCATCTAGCTTTATACACAGTAAATGGACAGCTTGGCTTCCAAGCCTGACTGTCCACCCACTCCTGTCCCCACCTCTGGCCTCAGACTGAGCCCTGCTCACCCTCAGCAGAGTGGGAACTGGTGAGAGATGGTGGGTGTGTGGTACAGCTTCCTCCAGAGCGTGGGACCCAGCTCTGTGTTAGCAGGGGATGGCAGAGATGGGGACCCAGAGATGCTGGCCTGGAACCTCCACATTGCGATTCCACTGGACTTGTCCCTAGTGGACAGATCCCCATTTGATTCTCTCCTGGAGAGCCCCTTCGAGTCATTCCTTCTAATCTCTTTGCCTGAAACAACTAAAAATTCCGTTCTTGGCTCATCTGGTCTTCACTAGAGAGGGAGAAGAATTTCCCACAGTCCTTTGGTGCTTTGACATTGGAGTCTGGTGATTTTTTAGGAGAGGATAAGCTCCCCAGAATGAAAGTAGAGGCTGATGGCTCAGCTTTCAGCAGCAGAGAGATCTCCTGGCCCTGGGGATCTAACTCTCTGGGCTAGTCTCCCTGTCACCCCCAGGCCTGGGGGCAGAATCTGCCATAACCAGCTTCGTGTCTCCAGGGCGGCGTGGTGGACGACAAGAGTGAAGATTCCATGTCCGTCTCCACCTTGAGCTTTGGTGTGAACAGACCCACAATTTCCTGCATATTTGACTGTAAGTGAGGCTTCGAGGCATCTATGGGGTGATAGGGGTGTGTCACCTTATGCTTCTGTTTGGATAGAGTTATAAGATCAGGTGTGTATGTGGGGCTCTGGGGAGCTGAGTCTGTGTGCTTTTTGGTGGGTCAGTGCCGTGTGTGTGTGTGTGCATGTGTGTGCGCTCGCATGTGTCTTTGCCTGTCTGTGTGGTGTGTCCACCCACTCAAATCTGATATCAGGCATTTAAGACCCTGTGCTCTGTGGCTGCTCCCATTGTCTGTTTGGCCTCCCCTCCTCCCCTCCTCCTCTACCTCTTCTCCCCCAGCCCTAGCCTGGCCCAGGGACACGTTAATTAGTCAGGTGTCCGCTTTCGAGCTGTGGAATGTTCTCCTGACCTCGCACAGTGGCCTGTATGGTTTCCCTCGTTCAGCCCCTCTGTCTGCTGCCCTTTCTAGGGACAGACTCCACCTCGCCCCGAGCCCCAGCTCTGAACCGCCCCAGCTCTTACCCACCCCAACCACTCACTCTGGCACCTCTATTTTTTCCCTTGTTGAAGATGGGAACCGCTACCATCTACGCTGCTACATGTACCAGGCCCGGGACCTGGCTGCGATGGACAAGGACTCTTTTTCTGGTAGGTGGGGGAGAGGCAGGAGAGTCAGAGACTGTGGGCTGAGAGCTGGGAATGGAGACATCTGGCTTTCCGGCAACAAGGGGTGCTGTTTGCTGGGTGCATGGAGGTGGGTGCTGTCGCCAGGGTCCTGTGGCTTCTTGGTTGTCAGGTGCAGCAAACTCTTGTCCATGGTCTGCTGGACTCCTTGGCAGGATCAGGCTTCGCTGACTGTCCCCTCTTTCCTGAAAGCTCCTCTGGCCTTGGCTCCAGCCGCCAGCCTCTGGAGGGCCCCTGTAGCCTCCTCTCTGACCTGCTCCTCCTTGATGCTTCACTGCCCTCAAATCCTGATGCTCCAAGAAGTCTTGTCTGTGTCCTCTCTCTGGACACCGGGGTCCCCCAACTTCTCCACCTTCACTCACCTCAGTTCATCCTGTGCAAACCTCCGTGTGACCTTGCTCCCCAGCTTCCCCCACCCAGATCCAGGTTGCCTCGGCATTTCCTGCCGTGGCCCTGGGGTTGGCAGCCATCTGTTACCCAGGCTGGAAATTCTTAGTCACCCAGTCCTGAGGATTCTACCTCCTGAATCCCTCAGATCTGTTCCCTCCTCTTTAATGTCACACTGCCATCTGACACTGGCCTTGCCCCTTTGTGTCTAGGTCATTCTGGTTATCTCCTCACCTCCCTGGCACCTTCTGCACTGCCCCAGACACACCTGGTCACGTCCCTCCTCTGATTTCAAGTATAGACACTGACAGGAGCCTCCAACTCTTCAGCACAGCAGACAAGTCCCTTGTGATCTGGCCCTGTGGTCCTCACCTGGTTCACCTTTTGCTCGTTGCCCTCTATCCAGTAGCTCCAGCCCCACCAACTCTGTCCATGTTGCCCACGCCTGGCCTTTGCACTCAGTGATCGCTCTGTCTAGAATGCATTTGCTCCCTATTTCTAACCAGCAAACTCCTAGTCATCCTTCAAGACCCAGCCCAGATGCCCTCTGACTTCCCCAAGCCAAGCTGGTTGCTCCTTCTTCAGCGCTTGGCCAGCTCCTCACCTGCATCTCCCTCAGAGGCCTTCCCCACTGCACAGATTAACAGTGGTCTATCTCTGCTGCCTCCTTCCTGCTCTAACCATAAGCTCCCCCAGGAAGGGGCCTCATCTTACGTTTGAACCTGCAGCACTTGATGGCTGAGTGCTCACTAGGTGCCCAGGCATTTTGCTGACATTATTTCCTGTAACCCTTACAACTGTCCTATGAAGTAGGTGGTCAACATCCCCATTTTATTGGTGAAGAAACAGAGACTCGGATAGGTTAGCTAAATGCTTGCATTGAAATTACTACCAAGTGTCAGAGCTGGGAATGGAACCCAAGGCTCTCGCCATCTAGTGACTGCTGTTTGGTTGAGTAGAACTGAGTTCTATGGGAGTGACTTCCTGGACATAGCATGGCTCTGCAGGTGATGGCCATCTGCTGACTTCCTTGCTGGTCCACTCTCCTCCCCGATGTGGGGTCCAATCTGCGTCCTCCTCTCCAGCAGCTATGGCCCTCAGTGGCCCATCCTCCAGCTCTGTGCAGCCAGGTGCAGGGTGAATGAGAAAGTTCTACCCTGTTTTGCTTTGGGGCCAGGGTCCTGAGAGCTCCCTCGAAAGTATGTACAGCAGCAGCCCGCCAGAATTGACAGGCCCAGGCCAGACAGGAATCTGCAGTGGCTACTTCCTGGGAAACTTGTCCAGGAGTCTGACAATTAGAACTTACTCTGAGAAAAAGGACATGGACGAGTTTATAGTCTTGCTTTCTCTCCCTTCCCGGGAGGGCGTGAGAGGTGAGGGTGCTGGGAATGGGTTTGTGAGAGGGGGGTGGCCAGGTGGGGCCCAGGCAGAAGCCCCCTTGTCCTCTGTGGGCCCTGCAGGCCGAGGACCCCGCAGAGAGGGGAGGGAACTCCTTCAAGGGCCCAGCGCTGGGAGCCGATGCTCCCCTCTGGTAGGGCAGTGGCACCGGTCTGCGGAGACGTCACACTTTCCATCCTGGCCCCACCCCCTCCCCCAAATAAACATCCCTTGAGCTTTGAGGGCACTGCCCAGGGCTTCCTCAGAGGCCACTGGCTTCTGAATGAAAGGCCCGATTGAGCAGCTGCTGGAAAGGAAAACAGCAGCCAACATGGGTGAACCTATAAAACCCAGAGTGTTTATTTTCACTCCCAAACCCTAAACCAAAGCAATTTCTCCCCTGGAACTGACCCTGGGGCGGCTGGCGGCCGGAGGCTGTGCTCGGCCACCGGCTGGCATTTCTCTGAGGAAACTTATGTGTGAATCCGGAATGTCTGGGGCCAGGGGAGGGCCTGGCACAGTGTCTGTCGCCGATGCAGCTTCCAGCTGCCTGCCGGGTGTCTGGGGCAGAGAGGGCCCTTCTCGAGCCACTCTCCCAGTGCCTCTGACCTGTTGCTCTCTGGGCCTTTCCCCTGGGGCTCCTACAGCCCTGTGCTGTGCTCTTTGCTTCTCTCTACATGGTGGGTCTCGGGGCTGCCCGGACATTGGGGCCATGGCCGCTCCTTCTCCCTGGTTGAATATTTGAGGAGATAGGCAGGGGTTGCCCAGAAAACACTTGTTGAACAATATTGAACTTGGGAGAGGGAGGCTATCCTGGAGATATTGCCATCCAGATGGCCTGAGGGTTGCAACTTGAGTGGGGTTTGAGTGTATGGCTGGGGTATCAATTTTCTGGACCAGTGGAAGGGCATCTGTGGCGTGTGCTTATGTGTTTATTAATGTGTATTCCCTGTGCAGCAATTAGTCATAAAAAACATAAAGTGATACTTAATTCAGTGACTTCTTCTCTTTTTTGAGCTAGAGTTTTGCTCTTGTTACCCAGGTTGGAGTGCAATGGCGCTATCTTGGCTCACTGCAACCTCTGCCTCCCAGGTTCAAGCGATTCTTCTGCCTCAGCCTTCCAAGTAGCTGGCATTACAGGCATCCGCCACCATGCCTGGCTAATTTTTTGCATTAGTAGAGACGGGATTTCCCCGTGTTGGCCAGGCTGGTCTTGAACTCCTGACCTCAGACGATTCACCCGCCTTGGCCTCCCAGAGTGCTGGGATTACAGGCGTGAGCCACTGTGCCCGGCCAGTTCAATGACTTCTTTTTGTTTTTGGGAGGGGGTTGCCACTGCTTTGTGAACATCTGTTGTGTGTACTGGGTTTGCTTTGAAATGAAAAGCTATGACTTTAGAGGACTTAGAACACGTCACCAACACCACACCTAGCTCCGTCCTGCCCACCCCTTTGGTGTGGGGTGGGTAGCATTGCTTCCCTGAACAGTAACTTGAGCTGAGTTACTCTTCATTGTAGACTGGTGTTTCTCACAGGGAACCAGGGAGGAAGGTGTCAGTCTGGCCCCTTCTGCCAGTTAAGAACTGCTGTTGTGGTTGGAGGGATCATAAGCTCTGCTTACAGAGCAGCCCGCCCAGATGGAGGACCCTCATGCAGCTCTATCATGAGGTCACTGTATTCCAAGGGATGACCCTCAGCTTAGGAGGGGCCCAGAAATCCCTCTGTGAGGGCCTCCCACGTCACGGCTCAGGGGCTTCAACTTGGCTAACCAAGCCAATGAGAGATGGCTGATAGACCAGATGCCACATCATTTATTAATTTACAGGGGTGAGTACCTCTCAAGAAAGTAGAAAGTCCTGTGCCCTCTTTGCTGGCCTTACAGCTCCAGGTAAGGTCACAGCGGTGGGCCAGGTAGGTGGTCCTGTGGGATAGTCCTGCCAGGCCAGGCTGCAGTGAGGTCTGATGAGCCAGAGCTGCCCACAGCTGGGGCCACGTCTTGATGACCGGTGCCTTAGTTTCCCTCAGATTCAGACTCAGTCCTGGGTGGTGCTGGGGATTTCTTGCTTTTGGGTTTCCCAAGTCTGAACTCCAGTCTCCCTTCCCAACCCCTTTTTAAGCACAGCTTTTTGTTAGGGTTGGCTCTGGCTGGGGCAATCCACCAGACGAGCTTAAGGAGGTGTTTTCCAAAGTGCATTGGAGGCTTGTGAAATGCTCCACTTAAAAAGGGTTCCTGAGTAAGAGAGACTGGGAAACACTGCACGCTTCAAGATTTACAATGCACAGTGGCATATGAGAGGCTCTAAGGCGGCGGCAGGGAAGGAGCCTGTTTAATCTGTTTAAGCACTCATTAGCTCCCCAGAGAACCCACCACTCAAAGAACACATTTTGGGAAACACTGATCTACAGGATTCAGTCCAAATTGCTCAGCAGGAATCCAGGACCGTTTGTGATCTACCCCTCCTCCCCTCCTGCCTCCTCTGTCCCCACTGCCCTGGTGCTCCCTTCGTCCCCTAAGCCAGACCAATGGCTTGCTGCTCCCCAAGTACCTAAAGTCTTTGGTGTGTTTACCCGTGCCATGCTTGTGCCTGGAATGCCCCCTTTTCCTTGGTCTGCACGGCCTACCTCCTCATCCTTGAGACCTGCTTTGGGAAGCCTGACTTGATGCCAGCAGGTGACATCAGGCGCTCCTCATCCCGGCCCCTGTATACTCCACTATTAAGTAGCACATCACCTTGTATTATACCCGTTTAGGTTACAATTTCCAACCAGTAGTCATACTCTTAAGAGCTTGGATTACGTCTCATTCATCTTCCTATCCCTAGCACTGTGCTAACCTCCCACAGAGTAGCCAATCAATAACTGTATAGTGAATGAATGATGCATTACAAATAACGTGAGAGTGGACATCTTTGTACATACATCTAGCTTTCTGGTGAATCTGGATGCCTCCCTGGAATATGGGAAAAGGGTATAAATGGTTTTATGTTTTTCAGGGCATAGTGCCCAATTGCTTTTCTGAAGGCTTGCTGAATTGCTTCCAGCAATAAAGGAGAGTACCTATTTCATCGACTCTTTGCCCATACCGGGTTTTTATAATTTTGAACAATTTTTCTTAATTTTATAGGAAAAATATTGCTGGAGTCTAGTTCTCATTTGCATTGCCTTGGTTATTGGCAGTCGATCCCACCCTCTCTGAAGGGCCCTTTCCTATGAGGTGGTGTGGTGGAAGGAGCACTGGACTAGGAGTCAGTGGGTCTAGTACATAGGATCATGGCTGAGCGACTTAGTCTTCCTGGGGAAAGCTCCCTTTTCTGAAAAATGGGGTGATACTTCCCACTTTGTCCCCGACCCTGGTGGTCTGAGTGGTTGGTAGGAAGGCCCGGGAGGAAAGCGTAGTGTATTGTGAATGCAGACGGTCCTCTCCGGAGATCCAGGAACGTCTGAGCAGCAGGGCTCAGCCCGAACAGCCTGGTGTAGGGCTCTGGATCCAGCCAAGGAATTGTCTGCCTGGGGCCCGGTGACAGGTCCCTGACTCCCTTGTGGTGATGGAGTCAGGTAGAATCCTTGTGTGCTCATGGCTGGATCCTCCCTGGGGCAGCCGTGCTCCTCAGAGCTGCAATCCAAAGTGCTTGCCTCAGCGAGGGCATGCTGCGCGCTGCATATGGCTTGTGGGCGTGGCCCTGGGGAGAGCCCTACGCTGTGATGCACGCGCAAAACCCAGCCCCTGACCTTCCCCTCCACCGCTTTTTGGGAATCTGCCTCTCCCTCCTCTTAGCTTTCCTGGAAGAGGGATTTGTCTGTGAGTGTGTCTGGCTGTCCTTCATCTGACCACCTTGCTCTAGCAACACCCCTATTCCCCTTTTTCCTTTTTCTTTTTTTTTGAGGGATGGGGTCCTGTGCAGGGAGAGGCCAGGCCCCTGTACACAGTAGCCCAGTGTCTGAGGCCCCAGGCCTCCAGGCCTGCTCTTTACAATGCCTTTGTTGTGTGTTTTTTCCTCCCATGGGCGGGTGGGGCACGTGTGTAGGTCTGGGTGATTTTTGTTTGAAAGCCACCCCCTCCCCGTTCTCCCCCGAGCGCTGAGCTCATTGCCCGGGCCGATGGGGCTGCTGGAAGAAGTCAGCCTGCTCGGGGGCCAGCGTGGGGGGTGCTGCCAACACCAATACAGCGTGCACAGCCGCTACAATGTGCAATTGTGATCTTTGTGTAAACGCGGTCGGTCTGGGGCCCGCACGCTTATAAAAATAAAGCGTAGGGAAGCACGGGGCGGGGCGGGAACAAAAGGGGCTTTTTCGCTGGCTCTCTAATATGGTTTTATTTATCGGAACGCGCCCTCCTTTCCTTACTGGAACCTGGAGAAGTTCTCTGCCGAGCTTGGAGCTGATGGTATCACAGCCAGACGGTTTCATTAAATACACAGATGCCGCTGGGCCCTGCCAGGGGCAGGAGGGAAAGGGCTCAGGGCCAGCCCTGCCAGGTCCAGTGCATGGAAAGGGGAGCCCCATGCCAGGGAGGCTCCCACCTGGTGGGGGTCGAGAGACGTGGTGGGCAGTTCTCTCTGGCTCCTTCGCCTGCCAAGGGCCTCCCATTGCCCCCTTCTGCTCCACAGAATCAGGATCAAAACCATTTTCCTGCAGGAAGTCCTCCATGATTTGTGCCTGATGGCTGTCAGGCTGATCCCAGGCTGGTGGCTGCCTCCTATTAACCAGACCCAGCATTGCTCAGCCTGTGGGTGGCCATGGCTGAGTCCGCCCCTTAACTTAGATACCCCCTGCTCTTAAAACCAGCTCTTTTTTTGGCAACAGGCACAACCTTGGACCCTGGTCTCTCCATCCCTTGATGGGTTTCCTGCCATTGCCCACTCCAACCTTCCCGCCTCTTTCCCGGTCACTCCTTGCCACCCCTCTCTCTGCCACCTATGCAGTGGCCATGGTGTCCCATTTGGTCTTCTTGTGGCCAGGGAGCCTGTCTTGCTCTTCTCCCCTTTGTGCGGAAGCCCTGTCTCCCCATCCCAGCCCCTGGGTTGTGTTTGAACCTGCATCCTTCTGAGGCCAGCAACACAGAGGCCATTACCTCTGAGGCCACTGAGGCCCTCTTGAGGTCACATGGGAAGTGAATGGCAGTGCTAGGGCTGGACTGCAGGGCTCAGAGGGCACAGGCCATTGCAGGATGGAGCAGGGTGGCAAGGGTATTGAGTGCATGGTTAGGCACTGGGTTCAGCCCTCAAGGTGACATCCCATTAGGAGGAGCTGAAGGGAGCCCCCTCCTCCAAGCCCTGCATTCCTCTCCCAAGTTATATGCACTCAGTCCCTCTCCTGCATTGGTTTCCAAAATGTGGTCCCAGAAGACAGCATGAGCATCGCTTTCAGGAACTTGTTAGAAATGTAATTCTCAGGCCCACCCTGGCCCTGCTGAATCCGAGTCTCTGGGGGCAGGGCCCAGCACCCTGAATGAGCCTTCCAGATGATTCTGCAGCATGCTCACATTTGAGAACCACTGACCCTAGAGTCTGCTCTAGTGAGCCTTTGGGACAAGGTAGAGGGAATGACTTGTGGCTGGGTCCCAGGCTGGCGTGGCCAAGGCTGGCAGGCTGGAAAGGAGTTCGCGGGCAGCAGGGAGCTGCGGGGGCCTTTGGGTTTCTGTCACACCCCTACTGCTAAATAGCTGCTGAGTCTGTGCACTTCCCTTTAGCACCCCACACCCATCTAAGCCACCATCGTTCCTCCCTGGACCACTGCAGTGGCCTCAGAACTGGTCTCCCTAGACCTCCTCGTGCTCCCTGCAGTCTGTTCTCCATGTGGCAGCCAGAGTGAGCTTGCTGAAATGCAGAACTGGCCACGTCAGTGTGGTGGCATCCCAGAGCTCACAGACACCAGCAGCTCTGCTCTGCTCCCCCTTCCTCAAGGAAGCCAGATCCCTCCCTAACACATTTCACTGCATTTTATGTCTATTCTTCAAGGCTCTGACCCAAATCATAATTTTACATTAGCTTGTGTGGATATTTTATATTTAGTTCAAATTGTATTCTCAGCCCCTAGCACCTAGCCCCTAGCCTGGCATAAAGAAGGCACTCGATAAATGCTTGTTGGATGAATGAATGAATGAATGAACGAACAGACCATACAGACATTCACTTCCCCCAGCTGGATCCTGCTTCCAGCAGCCAGCTCAGGAAGCAGCACAAAAAGGGATGTTCTCTGGATCTTGTGCCCATTTGCCAGGACCCAGGCTCCATGTCCCTACTGTGGCCCCCAGCTGGCCTCATGGCAGGGCTAGAAGAACCCCATAGGGAAGATGCATCCCAGCATGAATGCTGTTGCTCCAGAGTGGCAGCCACAGCCCTGCTCCAGCTTTGTGGCCCCACATGGCTCTGAAGCAGACATCTCTCATGGCCCCTGCTGTGTCCTGTCTCCCCTCCCCATCTCCGGCCTGTGCAGATCCCTATGCCATCGTCTCCTTCCTGCACCAGAGCCAGAAGACGGTGGTGGTGAAGAACACCCTTAACCCCACCTGGGACCAGACGCTCATCTTCTACGAGATCGAGATCTTCGGCGAGCCGGCCACAGTTGCTGAGCAGCCGCCCAGCATTGTGGTGGAGCTGTACGACCATGACACTTACGTGAGTCTGCCCGGCTTCTGCCTCGTCCCCTCACAGGGAGGGACCATGTGCAAAGGTGGGGTCTCCAGGAACTCGTGGCTGCCCAGCCAGATGGGTGCTCCCCTAACTCCGCAGGCCCTAGAGCAATGAAGACTATTTTAGAGTCATTAAAAATGGATTGCTAGCACAGATGCCGTTCCCACAGCAGACACTGCTCATCAGTGAAAGGGAACATATCCGGAAAAGGTGCTTGGTTGTGGGCCAGGGGCTTGGGTTTTCTCTGCCTCTGCCTTGCCTGTGTGATCTCAGGCCAGTCCCTTCTTCTCATCGAGGAGCGGTGTGGAATCCTTAAATGTACATCGAGCACTTACATTACTGGCTGAGTGGCCCTTCACTTGGGGTTCCCTGTTTAGGTGGGAGCCAAGACACCCACACAGTGGAGAATCCTCCATGTGAGAGCACGGGTCCCTGAGTGCCTCCCAGCTCTGTGCCACAGGCAGGGCCTCTTACCACAACTGTCCCACAGGACCTCCTGTGGTGACAGGCGAGCTGTAGGGCTGTGCTGTCCGAAAAGGGAGCCTCTAGCTGCATGAGGCTGCACAGCACTGGAAATGGGACTGGTGCAGCTGAGAAATGAAATTGTAAATTTTATTTCATTTTAGCGAAGTAAAATTAAAATTTAAATAGCTGCAGGTGGCTGGTGCTCCTGTATTGGACAGAGCAGCTCTAGGAGGCTCCCAGGAGGGAGAGAGTGCTATGGGCTGGAATGTCAGGAAAGCCTTTGGGAAAGACCCGGGCCCTGGAGGAAATGTGGGGTTGAGGTGTCGGCGCGAGGCAGAGGCCTGGAAGGAGGAGAATGGAGTATGAATCCAGGGGAGCAGGAGAGTGATGACGTCAGGGCAGCAGTTTCCGAAGAGGAGGCTGGATGCTGCTGGAAGAGACCAACTGGGCGCACGGCAAAGCTGGAGGTGGCGGTGGGATAAAAGGGGAGGGGATGGGTTTGGAAGACATTGTCAGTAAGAGTTGCACTGACCAGATGTCAGGTTCCCTGGGTGGGTGTGGTGGGCAGGGGTGGGGAAAGGTGCTTCTGTCTCTATTCCTCACCAGATGATGGGGACAGCTGGCCATGGGTAAGGCAGGCCTGGGCTGGGGGGTCCAACATTGGGGTGCTTGGAAGGAAAAGCTGGTACCATGCAGGGGGGAAGGAGCAACCGGAGGAAGAGTCCATGTGGGACTGTTTGGAGAAGGGCACAGGCCCTGGCACCTTTGGAGCAGGAGGGAGGCAGGCGGCTGGGCTGGCACTGGTCAGGGGGACTCAGCAGGACTGAGTGCAAGTGCAGAACAGGGCGGGAGGGTGGCGGTACGAGCTGAAGGCTGCCAGAGCCCTGAGGGGGCTTGCCCTTGCATCCAGTGTGACGGATCTGTCTTCCGGGCAGCAGGGAGTCAAGGAAGGTGCCTGAAGAAAAGGTACCTTCCTTTATGAAAACATCATTTTGTCCAGGCTTATTTAATTTGATGAATGTGATCACAGTTTCCCCATTTGCAAAGTGGGGGAATTTAAGGGTGAAATGAGCAGGAGATACAGACGTCCCTGGAACTGCAAACACCTGTACTGCTGAGGGCATTAGAGAAATGCCAGGAGGCTGTCTCTCTGGTCTCCAGTAGTCTCAGCGCTGATTAAATTACAGCAGGGCAAACACTAGTTGGACACTAGTCCAGAAGGACTTCTCGAGCATGATGGGAATTCAAACCTAGTGACAGTCACGAGGCTGCTCACATCTTGTCTTGTTGTTGAGTCCTGCTAAGGAGAGCAGAATTCACCATTCTGTGGGAGGGGGTGCCCTCACTGAGGCCCCTGCTAGTTCAGAAGGCACATGTAGACCTGATCTCTCTGAGGCTCCCCAGAGCCCTGGGTAAGGGATGCTGATTCTTGTCTCTCTATGCTTGGTCTAGGGCGCAGACGAGTTTATGGGCCGCTGCATCTGTCAACCGAGTTTGGAACGGACGCCCCGACTGGCCTGGTTCCCACTGACCAGGGGCAGCCAGCCGACGGGGGAGCTGCTGGCCTCTTTTGAGCTCATCCAGAGAGAGAAGGTGAGGCTGGTCTGTATCCAGATCCAGGAGGCTGAGGCAGGAGGTGCATGGCAGGGGTGGGGTGGGGGCCAACCCTCTGTGGGAGCCTGGAACACCTCCTCTGAAGCCAGGCCTCCTGCTGAGACCCATTTTCTGAACCCCGAATCAGGATACCATCTAACATTGGAGTAGAATGTTGGGGATCAGGAGTGTCCAAGTCCTCTGGTCACTGGATTTAATCTTCCTTGGATCGTATCCTGACATGGTTTCTGGGAGGAGGACCTCTGTTGTCTGATTAAGGGAGCCTTAATTGCCACAATGCGAGGGACTCCAGGAACAGGCAAGGGCGGGATCCCCATTGCAGTGCTGGCTTCACCATGACCTAGCCTCATGGCCCTGGGCCAGCCACTCCCCTCTGTAAAATGAGAGGTTTGGGTTGGAGCTGTACCTTCAAACTTCCTCTTAGTATGATGTGAACCCCAATATGTAGACCAAATAAAAGTAGGGCTGCTCTGGGTGAAGTGTCTGGAAGGGATGGGCACAATGCCAACCTAGCATCCCTTCCACCCCCAAGGAATAGAGGCTGCAAACCATGGACAGTCTGATCACTGACATAGTCTGTGAGTGTCATGAGGGTGATGGGGGCCTTGGGTGACAAGCACATGACCAGAGCTCTCTTTTCTTCACTCCAGCCGGCCATCCACCATATTCCTGGTTTTGAGGTAAGTCTTGCTCTGACCTTTCCTTCTTCAAACTGATTGCCAGTCTCCCTGTGTTTGGCATCTCTCTGGGTTAGGAAGGGCGGTCAGGCATTACCACGATCCTGCCTCAAGCCCCTGGGGAAGCTCTTTCAAGCAGAGGAGGGTGTGGGCTGGAGGAAGCTCACAATCTCTCTGCCTAGCTCAGGTCTTTCCTGCCCTTCTTCTCTGAGAAGTCCAAGAACCACAGCATTCCAGATGGAAGGATCCTCATAATTGTCCAGCCCGGTGGCTTTCAGCTGGCTGAGCATTAGGACCCCCGGGACAGCACTGCCCAGGGAATCTTAATGCACATCCAGGGCTAAGAATCACTGACTTAGCCCCAGGGTTCTGAAAGTGTGGCCAGTTCTTGAGTCCTACTTCAAGCCCACTGAAGCAATTCTGAGGGAGCAGCCCAGCAATCTTTGTATCAGCTTGCCCTCCAGGGCCCTCTCACATATGCATGAGTTTCAGAAGCTCTGATTCAGACCACATTTCCCACTGAGTTGTTCTTACCAAGACCCCATTTTCTTTCCTCTTCCTGTGACGGAGGCTTCATTCCCTTACCGCTGCTCTCCTTCCTTCTTCTGGGGGTCTTGGTAGAAAATGTCAAGCTTTGACTGGTACCCAGGTGCATTGGATTGATTACCTGATTCCATGCCACGTTTAGCTGCATCTATGAGAAGTAGTCATCTGGGCTGTGTTGGGACACCTCCATTGTCCTTCACAAGGCAGCCCACACACATTTTAGAGAGTTCTTGGGAGGCCCTCCCTGCATGCAGGCCCTCCTTCACCAGCCCTGCCCCTCCAGGTCTCCCTCCCTGTCCTAAGCTCCTGCTCTCAGTGCTGCCTGCTCCTGGGGCTTCTAGGTTGGTTCTTCTCAGCTTGCCAAGGCCGCAGGCTCCCAGGCCCTTCCCACCACCTGCTGTTCTTCTCTTTCCTCTTGTTGCTTCCAGAGATTCCTGGCATCCAGGCTTATGCTTTAGCCTTTCCTAGCCTCCCTCTGCATTGACATCCATCACACCTTCTTTCTCAGGGACCATGTTGGGGACGTGCCTGGGAAGTACATCATTCTTAACCTTGGTGGGAGGTGGTTTCTATTGGCTCTTCTTAGTGCTGGCATCTGCGTGCTGACCTCTGGCCCCGCCTAGTGCTCCTTGATACTAATGGAGAACTTTTTCCCCTCCCACCCCCCATCACCATCTCCTGGATGTGCCACATCCCATGGCTGTGGGCCAGGTGCAGGAGACATCAAGGATCCTGGATGAGGTGAGCTGGGTCTGGTGGCTGGGGTGGGTGGGCCGAGGTGGAGGGAAGGTGAAGCCAGCCTCCAAGCACACACCTGGAGCCCTCCAGGTTCCTGGTGCCCAGTAGGCACCTGTCACATGGAGACCTGTCTGAATTTTATTCCCCATGCTCTGTGTGGATTCAGGGCCACCCAGAGTGTGTCCTGGGAGTGATCCTGGTCTGAGAAGGCTTGCTATCCTGCTGGGAGGCCAGATTTCACCCAGACAACAGGAACAGCAATACAGAGTCTTAAATGATTAAGTACCAGGTGGCACATTTTGAAGAATAAATTGTTTGGAAGGGGCCAGAGTAGTCAAGGAAGGCTTTCTGGCAGAGGCGGCATTAGCCAAATGTCTTTATGCCCATCAGCACTTAGAAAGAAAGTGAGAAACATGGCTTTGGCTTAAAAGGCCAAGGACCAGTTTGGGTCCTGGCTGGTTTGGGGGATGGGGTGAGCTGGAGACCTCCTAGGGACTGGAAAAAGTTTAGAGTTTGCATTTAGATAAAGCAAGACTGCATCTTTTGCCATGGGAGGCGAGAAGCACGTTCCCTATGGCCTCCTGTGCATCTGTGGGTGGACTGTCGTGAGCCAGGCCAGAGGGTGGGTGACAGAGACCTGGGCGGAGAGACAGGAAGGAGAGCCCTGGTCAGATGAGGCGTTGGGAAAAGGGCAGCCACTTCCTGCCGTTAGGGAATCCCCAGACTGAGAGCGGACACTATTTGACATTTTCAGTGCAATTTGGACTTGAAGTGCAGAGTCAGGATGTGGGATCCACAGGCCCCGCACCCCTTACCTCACTTCCTTTTGCTCCCAGACCGAGGTGGGGTCCGCCAAGTGAGCTCGCTGTAATTGCGCCTGACAGGCGGCCTCCTGCTTCTGGCTGCAGTTGCGAAAGACTGCCGATTTGGAAAGGGAGGTGGAGTCCTGTCCAGGGAAGCAGCACGGAGCCCTCTCTCTTGATTGAGTGCACTTTGTGGCCAAAACCCACAGCCTGCTCTGAAGAAGACCCAGCCCAGGGATGAGTTATTAAAAAAAAGTTAAAATCCTTAATAACTGGATTCGTAATATATAACAGTGAAGGCTCAGATTTCGAGGGCAGGGATCTGGCTGCAGTCTCGTCAGAAAGCAAATCAAAACTGCAGCTCGTGGGCCAGAGCCCAAAGAGCACCAAGTGTCCCCTTGCAGGGCCAACCAGGCGGCAGGCTGAGGGCGGGTGTGGGTCAGCAGGGCCAGGGGAGAGCGAGTCCTAGGAGTGTGCTAGGCACAGGGCTGGGCCAGGCCAGCAGGTTCAAAGGGTCCGAGGAGGACCTATCCCAGTGGGATGAATGATCTGCTGGTCCAGGGACCAGCCCCAGAAGATGACCTTGTGGCCTCCCTCAGCCCCAGGGAACAGCCCTGGGACCCCTAGCTCAGCCCATGTCCTTCTCACTTGAAGGCTAAGCCTGATGCCAAGATGCTGAGTCCTCTTCACTTTAAGAAGCCCCGGGGCCGGTGGTCCTTCTGTTGCCGCTGGTTCTGCTGGAGGCAGGACCCCAGCAGGGTTTTTCTGTCTTCTTTGCTGTGACCAAGCTCCTGCCTTGTATCTCCCACCTGGCCGCTCCCAGGCTCCCGGCCCGATCCTCGTGAAGAGTGCTCAAGCCTTCCTGGAGGGCTGGGAGCCTCCTCCTGAGCCCCTGGCCACGGGAGCCCATGAGAGTCAGGGGGCAGTGAGGGAAGGATGGGTGTGTTGGGGAGCTGTCTGGCTGCAGGGGTGTGGGTGTGAGAGACTGGCTAGGAGGCTCTTGAGTCAGTTGAGATAGGGGCCTGGACTGGAGACAGACCAGTAGGAACGGATGGGGCAAGTGACTCTGAAGGATGGTTTAAGGCTATCCTCTCTTGTGGGAAGTGCCTTTCAGCTAGCGCAGCCGGGTGCGGAGATTCCCAAGCCACAGTGCCTGTGAATGAGATGAAGTGCTGTCTGCCCCTGTCGAAGGTTCCCAGAGCAGGACAGTGAGGATAGCTTCCCGGAAGAGGTGCCACTGAGCTGGCTTTTGAAGCTGGGATTGGTAGAAAATGTGGGGAGGTGGCCCAGGCAGCAGTGTCTTGGGCTGAGGGCGTGTCACCTCCTGGATGCGGCTTGGTGGACAACAAACTTCCCCTCTCCCAGGCTTTATGCCCACCTGGGACGCCCCTCTCTGTGGCTCTTGGTCAGGAAGTGAGGCTGTTGCATGGTGTGTCTGAGGCTTTGATGATGTCCGGGAGATCTGAGTCCTCGCAGAGGGAACGGATGGAGGGAAGGGTTTCCTTTGCGTTCCCCGGTCTGCATTTTCTTTGTCTTTCCTTCTCTTCCTGAGTCTCTTCCCACTCTCCTTTCGTGTTTCACTCTTCCTGTTTGCTCCTTGGCCCCAGCTTCCTCCTTCTCCCCGCCTCTTCTGAGCCCTCTGTCTCGTTTCTTTTCCTTTTTGTCTGGAGAACAAAGGCAGTCCATGCTGCCAAGGGGAATGAGTTCAAAGAAACTGCAATTTTAG
The DNA here is from genome assembly GCF_037993035.2 of Macaca fascicularis. Lineage (NCBI taxonomy): Eukaryota > Metazoa > Chordata > Mammalia > Primates > Cercopithecidae > Macaca > Macaca fascicularis. The sequence goes on along the minus strand of NC_088387.1, from coordinate 50,331,218 downwards.
ATTTCCTGAGAACTGGAGAATGTGTGCACGCACGTGTGAGCGTGTGCGAGTTGTGTACACTCTCGAGGGCGCACACATGCACGCACACACAGCAGCCGAGGTGATGGCGGGCCCCCGAATGCCCAGGGCCCCCTAGGATACAGAACATGTGTAGAGGAAGACCCATGGGGCTTGCGGTCCTGACCATTCTGGGGAGGTGGGGAGGGGAGGGGGCGTGGTTTAGAGTATTACCCTTGCTTCTGCTGCTTCTCTCCTGCTGGCGCAGGGGATGCCCTGGTGGGAGGGATTGTATGCTTCGTGGCTGATTTTACTGCCAGCTCAGGGGTGGGGGCCACCGGATGCCACTCCATCCACCCATCCAGGCTGCAGGGTATATATGGCTTTTACTCTGAGATGTACCCGGGGTACTCTCCTGTACCCCCAAATCCACTGGAAGGAAAAATTTCGTGTTTTGCAATCAGGAAAATAAAGCCAGTGGTCCCCCATCCCCCATACCTCCCCCAAGGCCTTAATTTAAAACACTGTTTTTCCTGGGAAGTGTAATTAGAGCAACATGTTGTTCCTAACGAGCTGGGTGGGGCAGGCAGACAATGGAGCCCTCCCAGCCTGCCTGGCTGCCCCCTGCCTGGAGCTCCCGGAGGAACCAGGATGTGACTGCAGAGTCTTCTGTCCCCTCCTGGGTGAGGTGAGGGTCCATAGGCTACTGGTGACTGGGCTGACCCAGGAGGCTTGCCACCACTTCCCTTGTCCTGGGAGCGACTCCTGTCTAATGTGGTGGCCCCTAGATGGGGCTAGGGGAGCCCCTTTCATGGCTCAGGGCCTTGGTTCTTTGTGCTAAACTGGCCAGCGGGACAGATAGACTGAAGTGGGCTTAAGGATGGCTTCAGCTCTGGTAGGGGAGAGAGCTTCACTTGTTCCTGGGGTCCTCTTAGTCTGGGCTGGCTTGATCAACACCTTGCACACCTGTAGAACCCATCCCTGCAGCCGCCCCTGGTTGTCCCTGCATTTGAGGGGAGCAAGTCGGGAGCTGGTCCAATGTGGCTTCCTCTAGTTAGGCTTATCAGAGTCCCCCATCAGCCATAGGACGGTGAATCAGGATGTTCTGGTGGCACTTTCAGTCCACACCCTGTCTGCCCAGCAGTGCTGAGAGGCTTCCCAGTTGCAATGAGGGTCACAGCACCTCACTGAGAATTACTGTCCTGGAGGTGGGGGTGCTGTACCCCTCAAGTGGACTGGACCAGAAAAAAAGTTGAAAACCAGGCTCAAGAGCTGGCAGAGGCCTCAGGACTCCTGCCTGTGAGTTGATCAGAGACCCCTTAGGACCCTGGGAATGGGCTATGTGGGGAAAGGGTCACGTAGATGGGGTTAAGAGAGTCAGAGTCAGGTTATAAGGCGTTTCTGGAGCGTCTTGGAGAGTTGTTCTAGAGATCTTGAATTAGGCCCTAAAAATGGGTTAGATTCAGGTGGCAGTAAAGAAAATTGACCCAGAGGGAGTAATGAGCAGGCCTGGGGAGGACCCAGGGTCAGGCTGGAGCAGCCACGGGTGCTAGGAAGGAGGAGAGTGTGTGCTGGATTCATTCCTTTATCTTCCCATCCACCCACTCTTCTGTCTTCACCCTCCCTCTTCCCCTTCAGTTATCCATTCATAATCATTTATTTATTGGACGGGGGAATTCAGCTATGGTCCCTGTGTACAGAATTGCTGGTTTAACCAAGGACACAATCAAATGAACACGTGGAGATGGCACGGGGTGATGGATTGATGTGTCTTTCTATGAGAATAAGTGTAAGTTGCTATGGGAGCTACGGGGGTACTTAAGCTTGGGGCACCAGGGAATATTTAAATAGACACCTGCAGTCCGAATAGGAAGTACAGAAGGAGTTGGGGTAGAAGTGCATTTCAGACAGGGGGACCACTGAGCTCCAAGCCTCAAAGCTAAAAGAGCATGGTGTCTCCTGCAACCTGCTAGCATTCAGAAGGGCAGGGGTTGCGTGTATCCCAGGAGGTGGTTCATCACTACTTGGGGTCATCAAGGGGAAATTCATCCGAGGAGAAACATGCCCAGAGAAGGCAGCAGGAGCTGGAAGATTAGGGGTCTTGTGGAGGCTACTTTGAAGAGTCTGCACTTCATCCTGAGCCGGTGGGAAGACATTGGAGGACTTGAAGCAGAGAGTGACGTTATTAGAAAGCCTGCCCTGGCTGCAGATTGCAGCGCGCGTGGGCTTTCGGGAGAGGGTGTCAGAACCGAGTGAAAGGGGGGTGCTGGTGAGTCCAGGTGAGAGAGGGCGGTGGCTTGCACTGAGCCAAGGAGATGGGTGGGCAGGCCTGAGAGATGTTCAGGAGACAGGCTCACCAGTGTTTGGTGATCAGTCAGGCAGGGCGATGAGGGGCAGGAGGAGCCAAGGATGGCATGGGGGCTTTTGGCTTGGTTGTCTAGGTGGATGGTGGGGTCAGACTTGAAGTGTGCAGGTTCTGAGGGGGAAGATAAAGAATCCAGTTTTGGACAAGTTCAGTGTGAGAGGCCAGTAGGACACATGAATGAACTAAGCAGTAAGATATTGGGGCTTAGCAGAGATGTTTGGGAGCAGAAAGTCCAGGAGAGGGCTAAGGAGCAGATCAGGGCTTGGTGGAGGAAGATGGGGAGGCTGCGGAGGAGGCTCAGCAAACAGGGTGGGGGCCAGCAGTGTGGATCCAGAGAGACAGTTTGGGAAGAAGGCGAGGTCAGCTGGCCAGTTGCTGCTGAGGGGGCGAGAGAGAGAAGAGCCCATGAGTGTCCTTCGGGTAGGGGACTTTGGAGACAAATTTCTGGGGAGGGGTGCTGAGGGCAGAAGTAGGGTGCACTGGGCAGCTGGTGGTGTGGACATGAAGGAGGAGACAGGATTAGAGAGAGGAGAGGAGGGAACCTGCAGAGAGGGATCACAGAGAGGAGGGCGCGGGTGGATTTGGGAGATGGGGATGTCTTTAAATTGGGAAGGAGAAGATCCAGGAGACAGTGTGAAAAATTGGGGAGGAGCATTTGGATGCATGGTCATAGGGGGAGCCACAGAGGCAGGCAACCCTGGGAGGTGGCAGGAAATGGCAGGGAAGAAGCATGTCCTGGGACCCCTGAGGACAGCACGGTGGACAGAGATGGCCTTGGGATGCATGCGGTGACCTCGTGCTGAGGAAGCTGCCTGGACATACCTCTAACCACTGTCTCTGCCTGTCTCTTCCTTCTGCCTCCGCTGGGCCCGATGCTCCGCAGCTGTGCGCTCCTGCCTTCTTCCTCCAGGGCCTTCTCCAAACGGTACTGGAGCTTACCCTTCTCTAGGTTCTCGTTCCCCTGCCCTCAGCAAGCAGGCTCCTGAAGATGGGGAGCCTGGTCCCCAGCCTTTAGAGAGGAATGTCATCACCGTGGAGGTTGAGGGAGCCCCGAGGGAGAGACAGGCTGAGGAAACGAGGGATAAAGTGGATACTGCCCAGCGTTTGGGGGCCTAGAGAGGAAATACTCTGGGAGGAATGTGTTCATGAGTTTTCCCTAGTGATTTTAAGAGAACGAGTATATGAGAAAATTGGTCTTTCTGCCACTCCACTCAGGGGATCCTGGGGCTGTTCCCTCCCTGATGGATTTTTCTTTTGGCCCCTCTTTGACTTAGGTTTTTGGCTCTGGGTCCATACTGGGTTGGGCATTAGCTGTAAGGGGCCATGAACAGGCCACAAGCAGGCCTTCAAGTGCAACCCTGTCTTTAAAGAGGATACCCTGCTGTGCTGCCACCTGCAGCTGGTTGCCTTGGAGTGCCCAGGAAGGACATCAAACTGGGGGTCCCCATAGCAGCCTGTAGAAGCTGTTCAGGCCCTGCCTCTATCCTCCAAGGGCACCTTTCATGTGGACTGTGCCATGCATAGCAGCCCCTGGAACTGTGCACTGCAGCAGCCCTGTCCATCATTCCTCCCTATCAGCCAGTCAGCAAGGCAGGCGCTTCCTGCATCATGTCACCTGCATTGTGGATCTGGAGGAAAATGACAAGAGTTTTGCTTTATGCCCTGGTGACTTAGAGACAGTAATAAAGCCAGTGTTGCCCTGAAAGATGCTTCTGATGGCTCAGCTCTCTTGAAGTCACCCTGGGGAGATCAACACCAACACCAATGGCAAAAACAATGGTACTAAGCACAATTCTAGTAATAGTTACAGTCACAGCCATTTACTAAGCGCCTCCTGTGTGCCAGGCGCTAGTCAGATTTGTTCTCTCATTTAATTCTCAGAGCAGCTTATCTCAGATCTTCATCTGAGAATACTGTCACTGGGGTTAAGTAATCTGCCCAAGGTCAAACGGCGAGGAGGTGGCAGAGTTGGAACTAGAGATGAAGTCTGATTCTAGGACTAAGCTTCCCGCTGCTGTAGGTCCGGGAAAACATGGTGTCATCAGGGTGTCACTGGGCAGGAGTGTGGCTTGGGTTGGCTGTGAAGTGAGTCATGGAGGTGGGGGAAGCTGATGTCTTTCTCTGCTGATATCTTTCTCTGCTTTGACTGCTCCCACCATCTATGGCAGAGCGTCTGTGTATGGATGTACCATCCTTGTGGAAGGAACCCAACGCAAGTTGCTTGGAGAATGAATCCAATGATTTCATTGTTTAATAAATGAGATTACATGAGGCAAGCTCTGTAAAGTGTCCATCACAGTCCTTTTAATTATAGTTAACATTTCCTGCATGTCAGGCCCTCCACGTATGGATGTGCAGGTTGGGCACTGCACAAGGACACTGTGTGTCTAAGGGGGTGCAATTTCTAGCACAGGACACCATATACTTGTATTTATTATAACAATTTCCCAATAGGTGGCAGTAAAGTGTCTTGTTCAAATAAACTCAGAAAATATGATGATTTTCTGACATGGAAGTAAAGAGTCTTAAGCACATCTTTCTCCAATCGTCACAAAAGCACCACATGGGCTAATAGTCCTGTTGAAGGTTTACGTGAACCAGGCACTCCTCCAAATGTTATACAGGTATTAACTTCTTCAACCCTCACCCTGACCTTTACAGGTTGACAACTTTTGCTAACCATTTTATAGATGAAAACATTAAGCCATAGAGAGGTGAAATAATTTATTTAATGTCATACGTAGTGGAGGTAGGACTCACACCTGTGTTCCTAACTGCTGTTATTGGCGGTTAACTATCTAAGGCAGTACCTGCCTCCCTTGCCCCATCTTGCTTCCTCATGTAGTTCTTTGTGATCATTGAGGATTTTTGCCCAACTCTTTCTGGCAAACCCTTAGTAGGCCAGAATTGACACACACGTGCTCGTCTCTGTAGTGGAGAGAGACCCTCCCCAGCAGTGTGCTTTGGTTCTCTGGGGATGACGGGCCCTTATAGCCCCTTCTCCCATTGGGCGGTTGCTGTCTTTCTGGCTCACAGTGCAAGTGTTCTGTCCTCACAGGGGACAGGTGTGAGAGGTGGGGTTTGGGGCTGGAAGGTGTCTGGGGGTGGGGATGGGGGTGGGGGTGAAATACCAGGGCAGATGATAACCTGGAAGGGTCTGAGCCAGGAGGCAGGAGAACCAGGCTGGGGGGCAGGCACGTGGTCCTCTCTGGGACTGAGAGGGGATGAAGTGGGACTGCCAGGATGGAGTGGGCAGCGTGTGCACGCATGTGCCGTGTGCATGTCAGGGAGGGGCAGACCCGGAGCAGCTAAGGGGGCAGCAGAGCCTGCGTTATGGGAGGAGGGATTCATTTGAAACAGGGTGACCTGAACCCTGGGTGAAGGTGCTGGAATTGTGATCCTGGAGAAGATGGTGCCTGGCCAAAACTGACTTAGCTTTCTCATTTCTGCCTCCCTGTTTGTCCACTTTGGTCTTTACTTCTCTGTTTCTCCCTGCACTTGGCATTTCTTTCTGTCCTATCTGTCCTTCTCTCTTGTGTCTTTGCTTTGGTCTTCTTCCCACCTTTGCCTCCATTCCACCTGCTGTCCACTGCAGTCTGAGGACACAGACCTGCCCTACCCACCACCCCAGAGGGAGGCCAACATCTACATGGTTCCTCAGAACATCAAGCCAGCGCTCCAGCGTACCGCCATCGAGGTGAGCCGGCCGGGCCTGGGCGTGGGGGCTGGGAGCAGAATGCCCTTCCCCTTCCTGCCCCAGCCTTTCCTGGGGCCTGGGGCCTTCCAAGCCACTCTCCTCATTCTGTGTGCCCAGGTCCTGGCATGGGGCCTGCGGAACATGAAGAGTTACCAGCTGGCCAGCATCTCCTCCCCGAGCCTTGTGATAGAGTGTGGGGGCCAGACGGTGCAGTCCTGTGTCATCAGGAACCTCCGGAAGAACCCCAACTTTGACATCTGTACCCTCTTCATGGAAGTGGTGAGCCCCACCTCCCTACTGTCCTTTTCCAGAATCCTGGGGCTAGAAGTTCTACATGGCCCCGAGCAGCCTGGGACTTGTGCTCCAATTCCCTGCGTGGTCCAGGGTAGGACCCCTCACCTTCCTGTGAACATGGGGAGAAATGCTCATACCCTCCTCACTGGAAGGGTTCAGGCCTCTGAGTAGGACAAATGGGGCTAGACTCTGCCTCCTACCCAGATCCTGGATCAGCGAAAGTCCCAAGGAGCCATCCCCTGGCTGTTTTCCCTCTGGGACAGGTTTCAGTCCCCTGGAGCACCCTCAGGGACCTGCTAGGGCTTGGCTTTCCAGGATTCCTCCAAACCTTTTCTGACCATGTCCCACCCTAGCCTGTGCCCCCTAAAAGGAGCTCACCCCCACAGCCCTCAGGCCCCCCAGGCCTCTGCAGCTTCCTGGGATGCCTAGACCTAGTGGCCGGAGTAAGGCAGGTCTGAGGAAAAGAAAATGGTTTGCAAGATGAAAGCGCTGTAGAAATTCCAGGCCCAGTGGCTGTCAACAGAAGCCTCCTCTTGGCTGAGCCAAAGCTGCCCCGAAGGAGAGCATATAAATTATTTCAAGTTGTGTTCAAAGTGCTTTTTGGGTGTGCGGGGAGAAGAATCTGGGTCTATAAGCCAACTCTTGAGTATCCACTTGGGGGGGACTGTCTGCAAGAAATGTTGAGTCCCGGGCCAACTCCCCTCGCCCGCTCCCCAGCCAGTGAGGGAACGCAGCCTTGTTTTCACTTCAGGCTGAACGGGATGTATTTGGAAGGTAAAGCTGTGGGGGGAAAGCCAGCCTCTGCACGCAGCATTCAAAGGGCTGACAGAAAAGGTGGGTGGCTTCGCTCTACTGCCCAGCTCTGGGCCAGCCACCATTTTGGATTTCTGGCTGTGGGGATTATCTGTGGTTTATAGTCATTTTTTGCTCTTTGGGCTTGACCTGGAGACTTCCTAGAGAGGCATTCAGGCCAGTGCGTTCTTCCTCCTCCACCCAGATGCTGCCCAGGGAGGAGCTCTACTGCCCCCCCATCACCATCAAGGTCATCGATAACCGCCAGTTTGGCCGCCGGCCTGTGGTGGGCCAGTGTACCATCCGCTCCCTGGAGAGCTTCCTGTGTGACCCCTACTCGGCGGAGAGTCCATCCCCACAGGGTGGCCCAGGTAGGGGAAGGGGAGACGATGGGCAGCTCAGGGAACGGGGGGCCTCAGGGCCAAGCTACCCTTCCTAGTTGAGATGCATCCTGAAGTCCTTCTCATATGGAGACCCGAATGAGAAGCGATTTCCGCTCTGCTAGACCACAGGGCGGGGACCTCGCCTTCCTTAGGGCAGATCCTAGCTCTGGGTGGGGGGGCACCAGGAGCAGGTAACTGATACCCGTGGGAGCTGAGGGGCAAGGGCTCAAAGTGGGCCCCGGGGGGAGGGAGACAGAGGGCAGGGAGACAATGATGCGGGGAGGGAGGAGAGAAATGTGAGGAGAGGAAGACAGAAGTGGGAGACAGGGCGTGCGAAGGAGGATGGGAGAGATGGAGATGAGACAGGAACTTACTGGGAGGGAGGAAGCGAGAGGTACTGACCGAGAGATGTGGAGAGACCGCAGGGTCTTGTCTCGGTCCCTTGGCTGAGCCCTGGGGCTGGTGAGGGGCGAGTCTTTTGAGAGAGCCCCTCTCAGGCCTGGATGGCTCCCTCCCCTGCAGACGATGTGAGCCTACTCAGTCCTGGGGAAGACGTGCTCATCGACATTGATGACAAGGAGCCCCTCATCCCCATCCAGGTAGGATGGACATCTTCCAGGGAGGCCTGGGTCACCCTTCCCCTCCATTCCTCATCTCTTCCCACCCCTTCTCTCCAACCCTTCATTATCACACGGCCTCTATACACATCCCCTTCTGGGCTTCAGCAGCTGGACACTGTCCAGTAGAGAGACCCAGATGGGAGCTGTCAGTCTGGCTGAGCGGGGTGGGGTGCGCTCATCTGCGCAAGACTCAATCCCTTTTCTTGGAAGCATATGTGAAAAATAGCCCCTCTACCCTGGGGGCCATGGCGAGGGCTTTCTCCTGGAGATCACGAGAAAATCAGGGTGGGGAGCAAATGAGAGAAGGACAACAGGGGAGGGAGCAAGTGGGCCATCTCTGGCATCCTCCAGCCCCATCTCCCTAACTTGGACAGGCCCCTTCTTAGGGGGAAGGTTGTTCTGTGGGCTTGTGCTTGGTGGCTTCTTGGAGACAGCTTAGAAAGAGGAGGCTGTGTCCAAGCCAAGAGTCCATCTCACCCCATTCCTCCATCTGCAGGGAAAAGGAGGAAAGAGGCAGGAAGGGGCATTATTCTAAGGTCTCCAGCCCTGGGGGAGGTAGGAGTCATCCCTTTGCTACATACTCAGCAACCAAGGGCCAGCCAGTGATGCAGATGCCAGTGCCACAGAGCATGGCAGGAGGTCTGTGGCATCTTGTGCTGAGAGGCAACACTGCCCCCACTGTGGGCCATGGAGTGGCTCTAGATTCTGTAGGGCTGAGCCCATCTGGTCCTTCCCACAGCAGACATGGAGAAAGGTCTCACTGTGAGCACCAGCCTTGAACTCACCATCTGTTCCAGGTTGTCACCCTCCTCTCTGGGCTTTGCAAGATGCTGGTCACACCCCTGGCACCCTGGGGCTCCCAGAACTTCTGAGCCACCCAGAGGCAGAGCCTCCAGGCCTATGTGGACAACACCTGTGTCCTCGGGCCTTGCTGCATCTGTAGTTTCATTGATGCTAAAAGTCCTCAGAAGCCCTGAGTTCCATCTCACCAGCCTCCATGGCTCTCCAGGGCACTGCCCTGCCAGCCTTTCTGCTGGGAAGACCTCCTGCCCCCTGTCCCTTCGCCAACTCTTGGTCATTCTTTAAGATCTAACTTAGGCATGGTCACTTCTCTGGGGGAGTCTTTCCTGGTTCCTCCTCTTCTGTGAGACTTGCCTATTTTGGGTCACTGTGCTGCCCTAGGGCCTGCACGTCTCTGTCGATGTTAGCACATTCCCCAGGCTGAGCTCTGGGGAGCAACTGCGGCTCCTTCCTCTTTGTATTCTCAGTGCTCAGCACAAGGCCTCGCTTAGCGGAGGTGTTAATGAAAGTCTGTCTGTCTGGACAAGTGGGTAGATGGGCGCATGGGTTGATGGATGGATGGATGGATTTTCTGGCTACTGTCTGTATGGATCTGAGGAGGAATCACTCTCTTGGCTGGGGAAACCCAAATGGAAATTTCAGATGTCCCTATGTGAAATTTAACTAAACTCAGTGCTAGTGCCTCTGGCCTGCTTGGGTGTTTATAGCTGAATTAGGCAGATAATTTGCCCCAAACTCTGGCTGCCTGCTCCTGGCTCCTGTTTCCCGGCTGCTCCATGGGCCTGTCTGAGATTGTGCAGGGAAGTGCAGGGCCTGCCCAGCAGGATTTCCGTTCTGTGTGTGCTGCCCTCAAAATGTCTACACACTCAGATGGGGAGGGACTATTTTAGGTCCTGCTGGCCACAAGCACAGCCAGAGGCAGACGATGAGGAGGCCCAGCCTGGCCATCCTCCCGGCGTTGACATGAGGGAACTGGGGCTGGGGTCTGAGCCAGAGCCAGGCCTGTGCTGTTTGTGGGAGCACACGGCCACTCTGGCTAGAGCTGCCGGCCAGACCAGCAGCACTGGTTGGAGCTGGGATGGGGCTCCTGGAGGTGTGCCCACCTGGGGAGGGGCTGGGCCTCCCCTGGCCTGGGATGGGGGAGGAGGAGGAAATGACACTGCCTTGCTCTGATGGGGGAGGCTTGGACCTTGCCCTCATGGAGCTCCCTGTCTGATGAAGGAGACAAAACTCTGTTCTCAAGAGCCTCAAACCCAGCAGGGAGACCAGTTCTGGTCTCCAGGGAGCCCTTGCCCTCTGGGGAAGCCCCTTGTCTGGTATCTGACTTTGTTCCTGTTTTTCTCTGAGATCTATTGCTCTGATTGGGCTGATCCAGGAAATCTTTCACTTGTTCGCCTCTCCTCCCTGTCCCTGGCACTCTGGAGGACAGGCGCTCCAAGGCCAACCCAGGAGGCAGCTGACCCTGGGTACAGTTCCAGTGGTTTGCTAGATAACTATGGCTGGGCTCTCTTCCTCTCCCTCCTCCTCCAATGCAGATAGCGTGAAAGTCCCTGGCCTCTGGGGACAGGAGGGACGAGAGGTCTGGCAGAATTTGGATTTTGGCTGGCTCCTGTCTGCCCCACCGGTGTTTCTCAGCAGCCTGTTCCATCCTCACAGTTGATGCAGCCCTGCCTGGTGCTGGATGTGTTCACCGTGTCCTGGCTGTGGTCCTAGGACCCCTCCTAGCTCAAACCTGCTCTTGCCAGAGTTACCTTTCCATCTTGGTCCCTTCCTGTCTCTTTCCTCAGTGACACCTTCTCTCTGCTCCCGAAGCCTTCTTACCAGCATCTGCCCAGGTCCTGGGATGAGCTGGCCACACATTTAGAACATGTCACTGGAGACCCTTGCTTGATGTTCAGGCCATGGGCTGGCACACTCACCACGGAGCATTTCTCAGGTTTCTAGAAGTGTTTTGGTTTGTGTCGAGAGTGGCCAGTTCTGGAGGTGACTCAAAACGTGTATAAGGCAGGTCTGTGCTCAACCTCCCAGGGCTTGTAGATCAGTGTCTGTCTCTAGGAGTAAGCGGGGGCCCCTGCTTGGGTGGTGCCTGGCCTCTTTAAACTCTCCATGGCAATGAGGATTGGGATGAGAAATACTCAGACGTATTAACTCCACCACTTGTTCTTGGTCAGTGCAACCATCCTATGTGTAGACTTTAGCCTGGCAGACTAGGGGTGGGGGTGGTGTGTGCACATGAGTGTGCATGAGAGGTGGGGGGATAGGAGCAGGTGTGTGCACGAGCTCCCATGGGTGCTGGCCAGAGGAGTGTCTAGGCTTGGTGGTGGCAGTGCAGGAATTGTGGCCTTGACTTTGAACTTTCTGAGGGCAGGCCTGGGTGTGTCATCAAATAGGGAGAGCAGAAGTATCCTATTCCATCTAGTTCTCTGCTTTAGAAAATGATGTTTCATTGTTTTCAGACGATAAAATGATATGTGTTCTTTATATAGCATTTGGAAAATATAGAAAAATACTGAAACCCACCCAAACATACAATCTGAATGCACAGCTCCCAACATTTCATTCCCATTCTTTCCTCTTCCTTCTGGATTTCTCTTTCTGTCTCTGATTCTGTCTTTGACTTCATTTCTACCTTTAAAATAAAATTAAGTTCTTCGTTCACTAGTTTTTATTTATTTATTTATTTATTTATTTATTTTTTATTAAGGCAGTTCTTGGTGTTGTAACTATGATTAGGGGAAGAAAAAAGAGTGTTCAGGAACACACAGAGAGCCTGCCACCCCCTGTCCCTTTTCTATAGAGAGTCTTGAAGCTCCAAATAGAGGCTGTGCCCCCAGAAATCACACCTTTGAGGCACTGAGATGCCCCCAGAGCCAGCTGGGTATGGCAAGGGCGGCTGTTGCTGAGCATTCTGAGAGCGCTCTTGGGTAGAGGGGCTCCTCTTTAAGTCTTCAGAGAAGGAGAATTTCGGGAGGTGGGAATATGTGTGTGCTGAAGAATTAGAGAAATAACTTTTAGGAAGTTCCAGCTCTGGTCACAAAGAGACAAGGGAAGAGGGGATGTCCAGAAGATCTCAAATAAGTGATGCCAAAGTGAGGAGATGCTTCATTAACAAGGAGACCAAACTCTTGGAGTCTCCTGGCCCTGCAGGTTCAGCATAGGTGAAGCATCCGGGGAAGCTTCTCCGGGGAGGGGCCTCTGAGGCGGGTGGGTGAACAGGGGAGGACAGGGAGGCTTTCCTGGCAGGCAAAAGGGCTCGGGCAAAGGCTTGGAAGTGAGACTCTGTGTGTATGTTGTATGTGACAAAGAGGTACGTGTGTGTATGTACAAGTGTGTGTGGTAGAGGTGTGTGTGTGGTAGAGGTAGTGTGTGTACATGTGGGGTAGAGGTGATGTGTGTGGTAGAGGTGGAGAGTGTGTGTGGTAGAGGTGGTATGTGGTAGAGGTGATGTGTGTGGTAGAGGTGGAGAGTGTGTGTGGTAGAGGTGGTGTGTGGTAGAGGTGATGTGTGTGGTGGAGGTGGGGTGTGTGTGGTGGAGGTGGTATGTATGTGTGTGGTACAGGTGGTGTATGTGTGGTGGAGGTGGTGTGTGTGTGTGGTAGAGGGGGTGTGTGTACATGTGTGGTAGAGGTGGTGTGTGTGGTAGAGGTGGTGTGTGTGGTAGAGGTGGTGTGTGTGGTAGAGGTGTGTGTGGTACAGGTGGTGTGTGTGTGGTAGAGGTAGTGTGTGTGTGTGTGGTAGAGGTGGGGTGTGTGTGTGGTAGAGGGGTGTGTGGTACAGGTGGTGTGTGTGTGGTAGAGGTGGGGTGTGTGTGTGGTAGAGGTGGTGTGTGTGTGTGGTAGAGGTAGTGTGTGTGTGTGTGGTAGAGGTGGGGTGTGTGTGTGGTAGAGGGGTGTGGTACAGGTGGTGTGTGTGTGGTAGAGGTGGGGTGTGTGTGTGGTAGAGGTGGTGTGTGTGTGTGGTAGAGGTAGTGTGTGTGTGTGGTAGAGGTGGGGTGTGTGTGTGGTAGAGGTGGTGTGTGTGTGTGGTAGAGGTAGTGTGTGTGTGTGTGGTAGAGGTGGGGTGTGTGTGTGGTAGAGGGGTGTGGTACAGGTGGTGTGTGTGTGGTAGAGGTGGTGTGTGTGTGTGGTAGAGGTGGTGTGTGTATGTGGTAGAGGTAGTGTGTGTGTGTGTGGTAGAGGTGGGGTGTGTGTGTGGTAGAGGGGTGTGTGGTACAGGTGGTGTGTGTGTGGTAGAGGTGGGGTATGTGTGTGTATGGTAGAGGTGGGGTATGTGTAGTAGAGGTGGAGTGTGTGTGTTTGTGTGGGGTAGAGGTGTGGTGTGTGTGTGGTAGAGGTGGTGGGTGTTTGTGGTAGAGATGGTGTGTGTGGTAGAGGTGGTGTGTGTGTGGTAGAGGGGTGTGTGGTACAGGTGGTGTGTGTGTGGTAGAGGTGGGGTGTGTGTGTGTATGGTAGAGGTGGGGTATGTGTAGTAGAGGTGGAGTGTGTGTGTTTGTGTGGGGTAGAGGTGTGGTGTGTGTGTGGTAGAGGTGGTGGGTGTTTGTGGTAGAGGTGGTGTGTGTGGTAGAGGAGGTGGTGTGTGTGGTAGAGGTGGGATGTGTGTGTGTGCGTGGTAGAGATGTGTGTGGCAGAGGTGGGTGTATATGTGGAGTAGAGGTGGTGGGTGTGTGTCTGTGTGTGTGTTTTGTGTGTGTGGTGAGCGTGGGGTGCCAGCAGGAGACAGGCCTGGCCGGCTAGTGTGCAGGAGGCCTTGGGAGACTGTTTCCTCACTCTGTGGGGCGGGTGCTGGGGCTGGCCGGCTCCCAGGCTCCCAGGCTCCCAGGCTCCCAGGCTCCCAGGCGCTGGGGCTGGGGCTAATTTTGAGCCTGCTGCTCTGGTTATAGTCTCTGGGATGCCGTGAAGGTGGGAACGTGCTCCCAGAACCAGAGTGGCAAATTATGCCTAAGTCCCAAAGGGGAACGTGTAATTTCTGAAGCTGGACCAGATCTTTGGAACACTATGTTTAGCTTTATTTTGCTCTGGTGAACTGCCGGTTTCCCTCTCACCTTTCTAAAAAAGAACTGCATTAAAAATAACAGTAAGGCTTCTGTGGGGTTCAGGATGCGAATGGGAGGGGCATAGCTGCTGCCTGGCGAGGCCCATCTCTGGCCAGCTGGGGGTGGCACGTGGAGTTCACCCAGTCTATTCCAGGGGTCACACGACATGTGGCTAGCACCCCAGGGCCATCCAGCAGCCCTGGCTAGGTGCCCAGGGCTGATTCTGCTTCTGGCTCTGAACAACCCTGAGTGGCCCCTCAGTGATGTGTCTTTTCACAGAGCAGGGAGGGATCCCAGTTCCCAAACACCCCTCCTGGGCCCAGCAGGGCTTCACCTTCCGTGGGTTTCTGTGGGCATCTGGGGAGTGTCTCCCAGAATCTTCGTGCTGAGGAAGGCAGGGCAGCCTGGGGTTTGGCCCTTTGGAGTCCTCCCAGAGTCCCCAGCTCGAGGTTTAGAGGATGAGGAGCCAGCCCCGGCAGCTCTGGGTGCACCTACCCTCCTGACCCCTTTGCTCTTTCTCGAAGGGGCTGTGCTGCTTTCTTCCCCTCCACCTTTGCGCTTGCGATTCCCTCTGCCTAGCATGCATCTTCTCAGCTTGCCCACCTGCTAGCCTGGTACTCATCCACCCAGAGCCCCATTCCCTTCTCCTAGAGTATCGCAGTGGCCTCTGAACAAGTCTCCCTGCCTTCAGCCCTGAGCCCCGACGCCCTCCTCAGGCTGCAGCGCAGGGATTTCTTAAGGTGAACATTATGAAATATTGATTCACAGTACTGGGAGATTGCAGGCAAGGAGCTGATGCTCAGAAAAAGATGCAGAAAGTGATTTGTAGCATGGAGTGGAGGTTGGACTGTAAGACTCCTAAAGTCCCCACTGATGTCAGGTTTTGGAGAAGACATATGATGCCCTGGTTCTTGTCCTGGAGGAGGGAGCACTGAGTAACCTGCTGTAGCTTAGGAACCATGCCCTGCAGTGTTAGTGTGGCTCAGTGGTTAGGATGCTGGGGAGTTGGAGTGTCCCTGAAGTAGGCAGATTTTGGAGAGGGAGGGAGGACATGTGAGAGAGTGGGCAGGAGTCAGGCATTGGCTGAGCTCCTTCCACGTGCCTTGCCTTGTGCTGGACGTGCCCAGCCTTCATCTCATTCGTACTCACTGTCGCCTTGTGAGGTGGGCTTTGGACCCATTCTCCAGATAGGACGCTGATTCAGAGAGGTCAAGGGGCTTGTCCAAAGTCACACATCTGGTGAGGTGTTGGAGCCAGGCTTGTCCAACTCCAAAGCACATGTTCTCCCTGGAGGAAGAGCAGAGGGTGCCTGGTCAGAGAGCGCTACCTCCTGGGGACTGTCCAGCCTTCCCTGAAGTGGATTCTCTAATCCCGTTGCTAACCAGCATGTTTCGTTTGTAGCTTGCAGACGGTCTGTCGAGCTTGGCCCCTACTAACACGGCTTCTCCTCCATCCAGTCCTCATGTATGTATTGTTTACTTATTTGTGGGCTCCTTGTGTTCCCTTGTGGGGCTGGGGGTAGGGGGTTAGGAGGGAAACGGGAGGGAAGAGTGGGAAGGAAGAAAGGAGGTATTTCCTGAGCCCTAGCAGGAAAGTCACCTATCTTTGCCTCACTGTAAAGGAGGAGTGAGAGAAAGCTATAGAGTAGATGCTCAGAAATGGACACCCCTAGGTTACTTCCTGGGATTTACCTTAATTTTATTTACCTGTGTGAGGACTGGGGGCTTAGGTGGGGCTGCATGGGCCAGTGGAGGCAGGGAAACCTCTCGATTAGACTCTGACTTCTGGAGTGTGGGACCTCAGAAGCCTCTTCTGGGCGCGGGACCTCAGACGGCAGGCTGACTTTCTGTGCTCCTCCCTGATGTGTGAAGGGGGTGTGTGACCGAGGAACCCTGGCTGGCCCCCTTGGGTGCTAAGAGGTCTGCTTGGGCCAACAGTCTGCTCCTGCAGTTTCTGGCAGGGCTCCTTTCTGCTTGCCTGAGTGGATTCCCTAGGTGTCATCTTTCTGGGCTGTGGGTCCCTCTAGGAAGATGACTTTGGTGTCTAGCCTTCAGCATGTGCTCCTGAAGACCTATGCTGAGGGCCAGTGGGAGCCCCTGACCTGTGGAGGGTGGCGTAAGAGACAGAACTTGCCAAAGGCAGTGAGTTACATTCTACTTATGGTGTCAAGAGGAGGCACTGCTGAACTGGGGGTCTCATGAACTTCTAGAAGGAGACTATCGATATAGATATATATTTTTTCTGATTTATCTTTTTTAAATAAAATATGGAAAACACAAAAAGTGTCAAGCAGGAAGTTAAAACCACTTTTATTCCTACCAGTTAATGATAGGCACTGTTAGGATTTTGATGTGCTTTCATTTTTTAGATGTCTTTTAAGCTCACATGAATACTTTTTAAAAACAAAATTGAGATCATAGTTTTTTTCTAATTTGGATTTTGTAAATTTAAAAGTATATATGAATATTTTTCCATATTTGTTTGTATATATTATGTTATATAATATATATTATATAATATATAATGCATATAATATATAATGTATATAATATATACTATATATTATATATATACTTTTTTTGAGGCAGAGTGTTCCTTTGTTGCCCAGGCTAGAATGCAGTGGTGTGATCTTGGCTCACTGCAACCTCCACCTGCCGGGTTCAAGTAATTCTCCTGCTTCAGCCTCCTGAGTAGCTGGGACTACAGGTGTGCACCACCATGCCTGGCTAATTTTTTGTATTTTTAGTAGAGATGGGGTTTTACCATGTTAGCCATCCTGTTCTTGAACTCCTGGCCTCATGATCTGCCCGCCTCGGCCTCCCAAAGTGCTGGGATTACAGGCATGAGCCACCACACCCAGCCTATTCTTGTATTCTTTAAAGATATGGCTGCATGTCATATGAACTTTTAACTACGTATCATTTGCCATTTAGTTCGTTTATTTCTCCTATTGTCTTCTTTTGTCCCTTAAAGGACTTACTTTAGTTTACTTTATATATGTCCGTCCAGATGATTTCTTTCTGTTTTTTTGTTTTGTTTTGTTTTGTTACCCCCAGGTACACCTGTTCAGGCCATTTCTTGTTAAGGTGTATTCCCAGGCATTTTATGGTCTTTGGTGCTGTTCTAAATGGAATATCTGTTTTTCTTATGACTTTGTCAAACTATTGCTAGAATATGGGAAAATAATATTTTTGTATATTTACTTTGGAAGTGACTCTTTTTAAAGCCCCATTTATTAGTTCTGACTATTGTTCTTTGATTCTGTTTGGTTTTCCAAGTAGGTAAGATCGTTTTCTTCAAATAATGATAAACATGTTAGTTTCTTTCTAATAATAACAGCTTATTCCTTTTTCCAAATACCATTTGATATTTGAGATGCTGCTGAGCAGACTTATTTAGTCATTCATTCTAATGAGAATGCCTCTACCAGATTTCCATTAATTAGGATAATTATTGATGGTTTCAGACAGATATTTGATTTTGGCAAGGTTGTGTCCTTTATTGTTTGTTTGTTTGTTTATTTATTGTTTTTGAGATGGAGTCTCGCTCCGTTGCCCAGGTTGGACTACAGTGGTATTGTCTTGGCTCACTGCAACCTCTGCCTCCTGGGTTCAAGCAATTCTCTTGCCTTAGCCTCCTGAGTAGCTGGGATTTCAGGTGCCCACCACCGCGCTTTGTTAATTTTTGTATTTTTGTAGAGACAGGGTTTCACCATGTTGGCCAGGCTGATCTTGAACTCCTGACCTCAAGTGATCCACCCTCCCTGGCTTCCCAAAGTGCTGGGATTATAGGCGTGAGCCACCGTACCCAGCTGATTGTTAGTTTATTAATAGCTTAAAAATTAGGCATGGAAGTTTAATTCTCTCAAATGTCATTTGGCATTTATTAAGATGATAATTTTATTTTCCATTGTCTGTTAATACGGTGTATAATTGTGCTATATTCCTGGGGTAAACCCAAATCGGTCAATTGGTCATGGTATTATAGTTTACTACAGTTGCAGCCACCTTATCCAATGCGGTCAAGACAGGTAGTTGATTGGCTAATTGAAAAAGTTGATTAAATAGGGACTTATTAAAAGTCATACAAATGTACCACCAACAGGCTAGGTGTGGTGGCTCTTGCCTGTAATCCCAGCACTTTGGGAGGCCGAGGTGGGCGGATCTTGAGGTGAGCCAGGAGATCGAGACCATCCTGGCTAACACGGTGAAACCCCGTCTCTACTAAAAATACAAAAAATTAGCCGGGCGCGGTTGTGGGCGCCTGTAGTCCCAGCTACTCGGGAGGCTGAGGCAGGAGAATGGCGTGAACCCAGGAGGCGGAGCTTGCAGTGAGCCGAGATCGCGCCACTGCACTCCAGCCTGGGCGACAGAGTGAGACTCCGTCTCAAAAAAAAAAAAAAAAAAAAAGTACCACAAACATTTTGTTTTTAACCATATCCATTTAACTTTATTTGTCAATCATTTGACATGTGCCATGCCCTCTTTTTGAATTTGGATGTGCTGACTTGTGTGTCATGTCATCCTTTTGGTATAAATCAAATCCAAAATGCATTATCTAGGATTTTTAGTTTTAGGTTTATTAAAGTTTGATGAGAACGTAACGATACTTGCAAAAAAAAAAAAAAAAAAAAATCTGAGTGTGGAGTCCTCTTAGAGTTTAAGATGCCCTTCCACCTTTTATGTTATCTCCCTTGTACATGATAGTCCTCACTTAAAAAAAAAAATCGAAAGCAAGCCAGGTGTGGTGGCTCTCGCCTGTAATCCAGCACTTTGGGAGGCCGAGATAGGCAAATTGCTTGAGCCTAGGAGTTTGAGATCAGCCTGGGCAGCATGGTGAAACCCTTTCCCTACAGAAAATACAAAAATTGGCCAGGTGTGATGGCACATGCCTGTAGTCCCAGCTATTCAGGAGCCTGAGGTGGGAAGATTGCTTGAGCCCTGGAGGACGAGGTTGCAGTGAGCCATGATAGCATCACTGCATTCTAGCCTGGGTGACAAAGGGAGACCTTGTTGCAACAAACAACTCCACCAAAACACAAAAGCCTTAAATTAGTTTTCATGGATACAATGCCCTTCCTTTTTGTATCCAAATTCTATGTGTTTTTCAGTATATACTTTGTTTATCCAATTACTCTGTTAGTACAACTGGCATAAACAGGTCTTGGAGGAAACATAGTTGACTGATGGCAAACACCCAGCTCATCTTCTGGAGCTGCAGTGGGCATCCTAGAACAGCTGTGGACAGTCAGTGGTTCTGGACCTCAGGCAGATTGTTGCAGACAGGACAGACAGCATTTGTTAATCCTGGCTAAGAAGAAGTTTTAAGGAGAGCTTCTATTATACATTATTGAGTTAGATTTGCTACTACTTAGGATTTTTACATCTCTATTAGAAAGTATGACTTTCAAGGTGTCTTTGTTACACTTTGATGTCAGGGTTATACTAGTCCCTTAAAATCCTTTTCAGGTGTGCTTCTACTTTCTGTGCTCTTAAACAGGCTCTGTGGCATGATAATTATTGTTGCTGAAAGGCCCTAAAATACACTAGAGACACTGTTTATGAACTTAAATTATGCAGTTTGGAAATGATATGATACAAATATTCCAATAGTTTGGCTTTATGTACAAAATGTATAATAGTAGGAAACCTAAATTAAAAAAAAAAAAAGACTGACAATCATGTAATTTAAAAGGTGGTGAAATTGTATCTATGTAGCTAATACAGGATAGCCATGATTTTTTCTCTAAAGTGGTGTTATGTTATATGTTTTGAATTATAGAAGATTTTCAGGAATGCATATCTTATATAATTGTATACGATGCAACTGTCTTGTACGCATTTGTAAAACTGGGCTCAACACATTTTCTGGGAGGGGATTCTTTGATCATTTTGTACTTCTTCAATCAATTTGGTAGCTGAGATGTCATCACATACTGCCTGTTAACATTGGTATAAATTTGTACATATTACTATAATAAAAGCTTTGTATCTATTCTGTTTTCATCTTTATTCTTAATTTTATGTATTTGTGTTATTTTCCTTTTTTATTAGGCTTCATATAATTTCATGTATTTTATAGTTGTTTTCTATCCAAAGAACCAGCTCCTTAAAAATTCTGCTGATATTATAATAGATTGTTTTCTTTAATTTCTACATTGAAGTCATTTTTAAGCGCTTTCAATCTGGAATTCCTATTATATATATTCTAGATATCTTGGGTTATCAGTTTATCTTTCTCTCTCTCTTGTTTAGAAAAGACTGTTAAAGGTAGATATTTGTCTATATTCTAAAAATTCTAAAGTTTTGCTTTTCACACTTAAGTATTTATTTCACCTGGAATTGATTTTGCGTGTGTGTTAACTGTGAGGTAGAGATTTTTTTCTCATATAACTAACCAATGAATTAGTATCATCATAGAATGACCTGTCCTTTCTCATTGACCTACGGTGACAGCTGTGCCATTTGTTGGGTTTCCATATAAGTGTGGGCTATTTGTGGGCTCTCTATTCTGTTCCATTGGTCTATTTGTCTTTCCCTGGGCCATTTCACTATTTTATTTACTATAGCTTTCTAATAAGTCTTGATCTCTGATAAGGAAGTACTTTGTTCATATTCGGAAACACCATTGCTATTCTAGTCCTTTGCTTTTCCACTTCAGTTTTAGAATCAGTTTTTCAATGTAAAAAAAAGTTGAGATTTGTGATAGAGTTATAGTGACTTTCTGGATTAATTTGGGGGAAAGCAGACATTTTTATTATATTGCCTTTTAACCATGAACATTATATATCTTTCCATTTATTTAGGCCTTCTTTAATGGTAATTTAATGAATTTTTATAATTTTATCCAAAAAAGTCTAGTACAACTTTTATTATATTTAGTTCTAGCAATTTTATGCATTATTGTTCTCTTTACTTGAATTTTTAAAGGTATATTTTCTAATTGGTTTTTGCTTGTATATAAATGAAATCAATTCTCATATACAGATCTTATATCCAGAAACTTCGCTAAAATCTCTTATGAATTATACTGGTTTGAGAATTCTCCTGGATTTTCTATGGAGTCAATCATATAATTTGTGATTAATCACAATTTTAATTCTTCTGTCTATATTTCTTTTACTTTTTAATTTTATTTTCTCGTCTTATTGCCATTGACTAGAACCTTCAGCTGATGTTCTATGTACTTGGTTATAGAGAGTATTCTTTTCTGCTCCTAATTTAAAAATGAATGTTTTTATGTTTTACCACTGAGCGTTAAAATTATCAGGTGAACCTAGTTACCTGTTAGAACCTTACTAGTTAGCTGTTTTTTTCGAATGTTGTTAAATTTTATTGAATGTTTTTAAAGTATCCATTGAAGTGATCATATAATTTTGCTTCTTTAACCTGTTAATGTAATGAATTACATTAATATATAATACATAATTATATGATATAATATATTAATGTATATGTTAATTAGGTAACCCAAGATATCTAAAATATATATAACAGGAATTTCAGATTTAGAGAACTTAATATACACTAATAAATATATCTATATTAGTACTTAAACAACTTTGCATTTCTGAAACAATCTAATCTGATCATGATATATTATCTTTTTTTCTGCCTTGCTGGACTCAGTTTGCAAACGTTAAGTTTAGGATTTTTTTTTTTTGCATCATTTTTTGGAGTGATATTGGCTTAAAGTTTTCCTTTTTCATACTATTATTTTCACGTTTTGGTATCTAGATAATACTAATCTTATAAAATGACCTCTGTTGTGTAAGCCGTAAGATTAACATTATCCATTGCCTAAATGTTTGGTAGATTCACTCATAAAACTGTCTAGACTTAGTATTCTTTTTGGGAATATTTTAAACTGCTGATGCAACTTTAAAAAATGTTTATAGGACCTTTGAGATTTTCTGTTTCTATGTGAGTGACTTTTGGTGATTTAAATTTTCTAGGAATTATCTATTTCTTCCTAAAAATATTGGTGTAACATTTTTTTATGATCTCTTAATTTTTCAAAAAGAATTTCTTCTCCCTCTAGTTATGCCTCCTTTCATTCTCAAGATTATATTTTATTATTCTTGCCAGAATTTGTCAGATTTTTTTCAGTCTATTCAAAGAATTTTTAGTTGATCTTCTCTATTATTTCCTTATTATATAATTTATTCACTTCTTTTCTTCTATTTTATTCCTTCCATTTTATTTCTTTTCTTCCTTCTATTTTGGGGGAGTTTATTATATTTTAACTTCTATGTAAACATTTAAGGCTATAAAATTTCCTGTCACTGCTGCTTTATGCATCCTGTAGGTTCTGACAACTAATATTTTTATTTCCCATTCTGAGTATTTTTGGATTTTTATTTCTTTTTGACACCTGAGTTATCTAAAAACATGATTTTTGGAAGTTACTAACTTATATTTTAAATTGTCTTTTGTTATTGATTTCTAGGTTAACTGGAATGGTCTCTGTTGTCCAGAGAATGTAGTCTATGTGTAATGATTCAATACTTAGAAACGGCCTGACACTTGCTTTATGGTCTAGTGTAAATCTGTAACTGTCCTGTGTGTGCTTGAAAAGAATGTGTATTGTCCAGATGTCTTATATATTTAATGTGCATTTAGAACAGGCTTGTTAATTGTTATTAAAATCTGTACTTCTTCTGATTTTTGTGTCTGTGGTGGTTTATCAATTTCTGAGCGAGATATGAAAATATTCTGCTTTGATGTGACATTTGTCAATTTCTCCTTATAATTCCCCCTACTTTTATATATTTGATGATCTCTCTATTTTTTCTCTCTCTATAGAGAATTCTTATATCTTCTGGGGAATTGAATCTTTTAACAATATGTAGCAAGCCTCTGCCCATCTCTGTCTTTTAAAGTCTCTGCTAATGAGAGTTTTTCTTAAAGTCTGTTTTGTTCATGTTAATATAGCTACCCCAGCTTTCTTTTGGTTAGTATTTTCCTTGTATAGCTTTTTCCATCTTGTTACTTTCAACTTTTCTGTCTTTAAATTTTAGCTATCTCTCCTGTGACCAGCAAATAGATAGATTCTATTTGTGGTTAATCCATTGTTACAATCTTTACTAATATATTTGAATTTGTTTCTGCCATCTTATTTCGTATCTCTATCAGCCCTTTTTTTTTGATTAAAATATTCTCCTCTTTTTTCCATCCCTCCTCTTCTTTTTAGTTTCAAAACTATGTATTGTTTCTATTTCTTTAGCGATTAGTATAGAAATTTTAACATGCATATTTAACTTAGCAAAGTCTAAATTTAATTGGTGTTTATATCTTCCTCCAGAATATTACAAGGAACTTAGACTGCTTTAGCTCCAATCATCTATCAATTTGCAAACTTTTGTACACTATTTTAGTTTTATCTTTTTTACCTACCTTTTAAAAGCACTATTATATTTTAAGTAATCATTTTTTCTTTTAGCTATATTCCCATTTACTTTTTTTTTTTTTTTTTTTTAAATATCAGTCGTCTTCTTCCTGAAGTAGGGCCTATTGAAATTCCTATAATTGAGGTCAGTTCATTATAAACTTTCTCAATTTTTAATTGACTGAAAATATTTTTTTCACCCTTATTTTGGAAATAATAGTTTCACTAATAGTTATTTTCTGTCAGCACTCTCTTCTGACTTCCATTGTGCTATTATTTTCTTAAATCTGAGGACTTAAAAAATTTTTGTTTTGAAGTTAAGTTTCGTTTTGGCTGGGTGCAGTGGCTCATGCCTGTAATCCCAGCACTTTGGGAGGCTGAGGCAGGCAGATCATTGAGCCCATGAGTTCAAGACCAACCTGGGCAATGTAGTGAAACCCCGTCTCTACAAAAAATACAAAAAATGAGCTAGCTGTGGTGGTGCATACCTGTAGTCCCAGCTACTTGAGAAAGTGAGGCGGGACAATCGCTTGAGCCCAGGAGGTTAAGGCTGCAGTGAGCCATGATTGTGCCACTGCACTCCAGCCTGGCCCACAGAGTGAGACCCTGTCTGAAAAAAAAAGAAAATTTAAAAAATAAAATTAGTTTAATTTAATTTTTGAAAGATATTATTTTTATTCATTCTGAGCAATTCTCCACCATTATCTCTTCAAATGTTACAGATTCCATTCTCCCATCATTTCTGGAACTCTGATTGGATATATAACGGACCTCTTCTATTCTTCATGTCTGTTAAACATTCTTTCATATTATTTATTTCTTTGGGTTGCACTCTGGCTAATTTCTGAAAGTGTATCTTCTAGTTCACTCGATCTTTAGCAGTTTCTAATCTGCTATTTTACCCTATCTATTGAGTTTTCAGTCTTAAGTACTATATTTTTATTTCTAAAAGTTTTATTCCCCTAATCTGCTTGTTTATTTTTGAAGGTCGCCTGTCCGTTTGGCATACTTTTAATGCCTTTTATTTATTTAAACAGTTTTTCCTTAAAGCCCTATTTCTGACTACTCTGACTTCTGTTTCCTGATTCTGCAATTGGTTGGCTCTAGCTGGCTCTTGCTCATGGTGCCTAGTTCCTTATGTGTTTGATTGTGAACCATGTTCCTTGGAACTTTATCTGAGAATTCTTTGGGGCCTGTGTGGAAGTTACATTCTTTTAGAGAGGATATGTGTTTACTTTTACCAGATGTCTGTAGACACTATAAACCCAGATTCACTTAAAACTAAATGTTCAGTGTGTGGCTTTTTGGGTCCCCTAGTTAGTATGCATTTTGGCTCCTTATTTCTCTGGATTCTTCCTTTCTCATTTGCCCTTAAGGATTTTCTTTACATTCCTATCAGCTCAGTCATGCATTTAAAATGGATTTTAGAAGTATCTTATCTGTTAATTTAGGTGTTCTTACTTGGAGGGTTTCTCCGGTTGTCTAATTTGTCATTTTGCTGGAAATCAATGCCTTTATTAGAGCTTTAAATTTGAAGTCATGGTTTTCATCATGCAGGTTTATCTCCTTCAGAGGTGTGTACTCTAATTTCTTGTTTGCAGTTTCCTCTTAAGACTTCCTATGAATATACATGAGCCATTTGTTTTCTTCTGCTTTTTACTCAACTCTTTAACAGCATTGGGAGACATTTGTCTTTGTTTTCAGATCGCTCTCCTTCTTTTGCCCTTAATATCTTCTCTTTTTTTTTGCCTTGTGTTTATCCTTACAGAGGGAAGTCCTTTCTTGTCAAATACTGGGAGCTCAGTTAGATTCTTTCCATAAATTCATGGCCCTTTCTAATCTCAAACTCAGACAAAAGGGAGAAGGAAATAGTTTAGATTTGCAATAGTTTCACTTTGCTGGTTAGAAATCTAGCAGGGTGGGATAAGTAAGAAGGAAACTAGGATCAGAGGCAGCGACATGGGGCTATTCTTCTGGGCTGAAGAGTTTATTTCCTATGTTTGTTATGGTAGTCAGGGGTTAGCTAGGGTAGGCCGGAGGGCCAGAGCTGCTGTCCCTACCAATGAACTTCTATAGAGGAATTTCTTTTTTTTTTTTTTTTTTTTTTTTTTTTTTTGAGACGGAGTCTCACGCTGTTGCCCAGGCTGGAGTGCAGTGGCGCGATCTCGGCTCACTGCAAGCTCCGCCTCCCGGGTTCCCGCCATTCTCCTGCCTCAGCCTCCCGAGTAGCTGGGACTACAGGCGCCCGCCACCGCGCCCGGCTAATTTTTTGTATTTTTAGTAGAGACGGGGTTTCACTGTGGTCTCGATCTCCTGACCTTGTGATCCGCCCGCCTCGGCCTCCCAAAGTGCTGGGATTACAGGCTTGAGCCACCGCGCCCGGCCTCTATAGAGGAATTTCTTAAGTAAAGGAGAGTTGACCCTTTCCTACCAGGCCCACCAGGCATGGTGTTACTTTAGGGAAGTTTCTACAGTTTTGGCTGAGTGAATCCTTAACCTTGTGGGTTCAGACACCTGTTGGGTCAATTTTCTCACAGCTAGCATCTGTGTAAACTTACATGAGAAATATACCTACCTGGGGCATGTGACCTTGGTGGCTGGTCCAGCGAATAGTCTCCTATAAGTTCAGTGAGTGGGAAGCCAAATTGTGATTAAGAGTGAGAAATCAGAATGAGGAGAGAAAGAGTTCTGTAATTTGAACTTTAGTGCCAGCTGACCAAGATGGCCTGACACATCCATCTCCAAAGGTAGGGGCAGCTTTAGTCCCTAAGCGTAGGCCCCCTTTCCCCTGATGGTGCTGATGTGGACACCTGTCAGTGTTTACCCCTTACTCCTGTTTGCCTGATTAGTACCTTTCTTCATGAATATGCTTTTTCTCTGGATTAATACGTTCTCCCCACTTATGGTTAAGTCTTAGGGTAGGAGGCATTCTTCCCTGTTGAGGTGACTTTGCCTCTCCTTGCTCTCACTGACTATGAAGTTATTTCATGGTCTAATTCTCCAAGGGCAGCCCTATTTCCCTTAATTCCAGGTTGTGGGGGGATGCGGGATGCCTTATTGCAGCTCATGAGTACTGACAACAAATTATTCCAAGACTTTGAAGCAAAGGTTTTCTGAGCAAAGGAATCAATTACAGGGCGTGGCTCCCAAGTGAGGAAGCATTTTCAGAAGGCATCCAAGGCAGTTTGTCTCTGAACTTCATGGTTGCACCTCTGAACTGGAGAGTTAGAGGGGGAGTATTTTAACTTTAATAACATTCATGGTTTTACCTGTGCTTTTGTACATATCAGATGTGCTAATTAGGAAGACACTTATCTTTTCCTTAAAGTAGGTTTCCTAAGGACATGTATTTGGCAATATTGGTTTAGCAAGAATTACTGTATGTGCTTGAAAGTAACTGTACTTCTTTAAAAATATCACTCGTTCAGAAGTGTTGCCAGTGCAGCCTGGCCTCCCCCCACTCCCATTAGTTCTGATTAGGAGGTTTGATGCCCGTCACTGGTGTAATCTGGACCTTCCTTTGTGACTCATTCTTTCTCTCATTTTCTCAGAGCAAATACAAATCGCCCATCAAATGACAAGTGAAAGCACAGGGGAGACGAGGGGAGGGAATCAGAGCCGAAATCTGTTAGCTATTTGGAGTAATTGGTTATTTGCTGTGTTTGCTGGTTGGGAAGCAGAGCACATACTTCACGGTCTCTCCTGTTACGGGGGCTGGAGTCACCCTCCGATATTGGATCCTTGTTGCCGGAGCCCTTGGCTCGGGGCGCCTTTTCCCTGCTTGGCATTCCTGTGGTCTCCTCGGGGGTGCACCCCTCCTCCCTCGCTGCACACTGCAGGGGGGACAGCCTGGGGTGAAACTTGTCTGGCAAACTTCAGGGCTCCATCAGGGAGGAGGAGGCCCTGGCTCCCACCATCCAGCCCTCCTTGCCTCCACCTCATCCTGACATAACCCCTCCACCACCCCCTGCCCCAAGGGGTCTTTCCCCTGGTCCAAGAGGGATCTGTTTTCCCATCTAAAGAAAAAACACTCATCTCTTCCTAGAGGGGTATTCTCAGCTTCCCTAGGAAATCTACAGCATAGGCAACTCTCTCTGAGGTCTAATTTGATGTCTTCCTCTCCCTATTGGTCCTATGCACTATCTACTCCCTAGCCTGGGTCAAAATAGTGCTTGGAAGTCGGTGCAGTGCTCACTGCTGAGCACAAGACCCCTCTGAGTGTGCTTGGTGAAACTTACTAACCACCTTTTGTCTTTAACTCTTCTCTACATTAACCAAGGCACAGGGAAATCAGAGCAAATTAACAACAAGTTCAAAATATAAAATATTTGAAAAGTAATGTGATTTTGTGTATGAAAATGCACACAGTAACTAGAAAGTAGGTTGACTTTGGCACATAGTAGGCTCCCCTCAAATCCTCTTAAAATTGAATTTAGGAGAGCTAATATCAGTGTCTGTAGCTTGATGAATGCTTCTGTAGTCTTGGGAAGGCCTTCAAAAATAGTTTTTCTCTTGAGTAGTTGGAACTCTTGTTAAGCAAAGTTGTATACATAAGCAGAATGAAGATAAGGTATGCTGCCCAGGCCCTATTGGAATTGTCATAGATTCTGAATTAGTGATGTTTTGTTGCTTTCTTCGTATGTTTGAAGAGTCTGATGGAAGCTTCTTTCATTCACCTACTGTCTAGGTTCCATTACTCTAGGCTTTCTGCATAGTTGTATGGGGTTATGGTACCCTCACAGAATCCAGGCATGGGCCCCCAAGGATCTATCTTAGGATCCTGAATTGAGAAAACATCAGCAACCTGGGGTTCCCCACAGTTCCCCGACACTCTGTGAGTCCCCCATCCGGAGCAGGCCAATAGTCAAGTGATCAGGTCCCCTTGCCATCTGTTTGACTTTACTGGATTTCAGGCCCATGTAGTCTCTGGGCCTTTGGAAGCAATTCAGCATTTTGGTTAAAAGTCTTCACTTCTTTCCCCCCTCTGCTGATCCAGAAATCAGAGTAAGCGGAGTAATGATCCCCTCCACAGACTAGGAGGCTGGACTACAGGGAGTGTCTACAAGAGGTTGAAAGCCCAGTGTTCCACTTGTAGAAATAATTAAGTGACTTATGTTATGAGTGTGTGGAGTTCTGCTGAATCAACACGGTGGCTGGCTGTGGGCATATGTCTATGTGGCTTTGAGGGGCATGAGTGATTTTGTATATGGAGGGTGGAGTAGGTTTGAAGTCAGGCTATTTGCATGTCTGGGGGTTTGACTGGTCTACATGTAGGCATGAGTACTTTTATGTTACATATGTGTTTATTCATGTGTGCATGAGTAAATAGTCCATTTCCTAAATCTCAAGACGTGAAAGAATTAGAGGAACCTTTGTACCATGATTCCAGTAATACAGATGTAGAGCTATAGGGTAGCAGTACTGGAGATCAAACTGATGACACTGGCAATATCACCAAGAACATTAATCATGGTAAACTTTACAGGTTACAGCATATCTTTGTAGATATCTACTCTGAGCCTTACAGTAACCCCAGTGTTGGGTTGTTATGTTATTATCTTGATGATGATGATTTGTACTAAGAGGGAAATTACTTTCAGCACAGTCTAGGATGTCTATCTCTGGGTTGACATAGGCATGAAGGCCTACTTAAAATTATAAACAATAATGGACCACTTTTTTTTTTTTTTAAGAGTTGGGCATATAGTTCTCTATAGTGACCCAAGGTTTAGCATTATAACCTTGGTGGCAAACGGATTTGACCAGAAATTTTTCTCTTTGATTCAACTGGTCATCCTGGGAAGAGAAAACAAATTCTGTACCTGCCCCCTGTCTCCTGCTTCCTGACTTCACAGAAAGGAATTATTGTTGCCTGTTTTTCTGCCCATATTTATGAAATGTGTTAGGTCTACTGAATGCTGATGAGAGGTTAAATATTTGGAATGTATCATACTGATTTGGGTCTTCAGGGGGATTAAGGTGCTCATTAGACTGGATCAAGACTGGAGAAACATATCTCTGCTATTTTGCTCTGGCTGCCCAGGAACTGCGTGTTGGCTATTAGCTGAAACTGGAGAGGCTCCCAGTCCATGCCTTGATCAGACTTACTGGGTTGGCTGACTGCACAAGGGGCCTTGAACCTTGAGCATGGGGGTGTGATGTTTTAATGGCCAGACTTCTTGTTAAAGCCTAAGGTGACACCTCAAATATCAAACCTTTTGTGTTTCTTTTTCCTCCTTGCCATGTTCCAAAACTGGATACTTTGCTGTTGCAAAATGAGGTAAAAAACACATTTGGAATGAGAAAACATACCACTATTTCCCTTTTGGAGCTTTGGAATATGGGATTCCATTAACATCAGAGGGTTAGTTGGCTTTGGCACCTCTGAGTTCAGACATGGAATAGCTGTCCTGTTTTTTTGTGGGGCTCTTTCTTATGGGTGTGCTAACTTATTCCTGGACTTTCTGGCAAAGAAAAGGGAGAAGTGGGCTTGAAATAACTCCATCAGAAGCCAGATTAGTGAAATAGCAGGAATGATATTTTCAAGTCACATCTGTGAGTGTGTTAAAAATAGAACTTTATTTTTCTGTAAATCAACTTAATCTCTCCTTTGAGCCCACATTTTTCCTGATGGCAGAAAAATCCGGGTAATCTTCAGCATTTTAGGTTTAAACTTAGGTAGTCTGGGCTTTTTGTCTTCCTCCTTAACCCCAGGAGGCAGCTGAATTCTGGGTTGGGCTTCCATAACCTCCTGACCTCCACAGGGAGGAAGTCCTGGTCACCAGTATGTGTCCACTCTGACATTTAGAGACTCACTGATTTCTGGGCACACAGGCCATATTGCATCTTCTCATTTCAGCCCCCAAATCTTTCTAGGTTTCCTGGCTCTTTCTCTCTCCACTACCTTTCAAGCCCTACAGGGAGTGGGGCACCATTAAGCAGCTCTCCCATGACACTCTGGGGTCTACGGGAAATTCCAAGGGCTTAGGCTCTGCCTCCCATGACACCCATGCAGCCATCTCCAGTCAACTGCCCCACATCCAATTCCTCTGGCAACTTTTGGGTGGCTGCTGCTGCCTGGACCCCCAAAGTTATGGAGGGGTCTGTTCCGTATATACTTTAGAGCTGACCTGGAGGCAGGGTGTGCGGTGCCTTATCAGAAACTATCACAAGTCTCTAATTCTTGCTTCCTTTCTCCTTCTACACTTTCATTTATTTTGCCTATGATGGGGAAAAACTGGCTGGACAAAACATTCTTTTAAGCGTATTATTTTAATGGCATGTGATCAGCCTTTGTCAACTTCAAAGCCAAGGATCACCCCCTCTTTCCCCACATTCTGCTGTTGAGGCATTCCTGTATCCATCAAATATTGACAGAACTGCAATTATGTTTAAGGCAATGTTCTAAGCATTGAGGTTATGAGTGTTACAAAAGGTAAATGGGGTTCGGTGCGGTGGCTCACGCCTGTAATCCCAGCACTTTGGGAGGCAGAGGTGGGTGGATCATTCGAGGCCAGGAGTTTGAGACCAGCCTGGCCAACATGGTGAAACCCTGTCTCTATTAAAAATAACAAAAATTAGCTGGGTGTGGTGGCACACACCTGTAATCCCAGCTACTTGGGAGACTGAGGCAGGAGAATCGCTTGAACCTGGGAGGCAGAGCTTGCAGTGAGCCGAGATAGTACCACTGCACTCCAGCACTCCAGCCTGGGTGACAGAGCAAGACTCTGTCTCAAAAAAAAAAAAAAAAAAAAAAAAAAAAAAAAAGATAAAAGGCTCTGCCTTCATGGAGAAGGAGATACAATTAACAAATATAACAAATATTACCCACGTAAAATCTATTGGATATCAGATGGCAATAATCACTGTGGAGAAAAAGCAATGAAGGGGGAATAGGAATTGTTGAGAGGGGGTTGTGATTTACAATATGGACAATAACAAGGGTGAGACTGAGGTTGCACTGGAATCAAGACAAGAAGGAAGTGAGGAAGTGGCTTAGGGATCTATCGGGGGAATAGCATTCCTGCCAGGGGAAGGACATGAGGATGCTAGAAGTGTTCAGGACCAGAAAGCCTTGTTGGCTGCAGTGGCATGAGTGAGGAAGAAAGCGGAAGGACGTGAGATCAGGGAGGTGTGGGGGCTCAACCATAAGAGACTTTAGAAGTTATTACAAGGGCTTTAGTTTTATTCTGGGTGAGCTGACAAATCACTGGAGGGATGTGCACAGAGGGTGACAGGATCCCATGTACATGGTTGTTGGGTTGAGCATGGATTCAGGGAGCAGGACGGCAAAGGTAAAGGTGGGGAGGCAAGTTAGGAAACTGCTGCAGTCATCCTGCGTGGGATGATGGGGCTGGACTGGGGCGGTAGTGATAGAGTGGTCTGATTCTGAATATGCACTGGAGGTAGTGCCAGCAGGAGTGACTGATGGATTGAATGAGGGTCATGAGGAACAGGAGTCAAAGGTGATTGCAGGGATTTTGTCTTGAGCATCTGGAAGGAGAGAGTTGCCATTTGTTCATATGAGGAAGGGTGTGGGATAAGCAGACTGGGCAGGGATGTTCAGAGATAGGAATCTGGACTTACCTTTGAGAAGCCTATCAGGTGTCCAGTGGGAGATGTCACATGGGCAGCTGGAGTCCAGGGAAGGCACCAGGCTGGACAGAGCTCAAGGTGGGACTCATCAACGTATGTGCTATTTAAAGAGCTAAGACCCAGGGAGAACCCAAGGGAGCGAGAGTGGATAGAGAGGAGGGGCTCAAGCACTGAGCCCCGAGGCACTCAGATGGCCAAAGCGTGGGTGACAAGAAGGAGGCAGCAAAGAAGACTGTGCAGGTGTGGCTGGTGAGGTGGGAGGACAACACTGTGGTGCTCCAGACCGTGGAGCTCTGCAAGGTGAGGGGAGATGCTTCAGGGACAGAGGAGTGACCACTTCTGCCAAATACTGCTTCTGGATTGATTATTGAGGTCTGAGTCATTGGTGACCCTGACAAGAATGTTTTGAGGAGGACAGAGAATGGAAAGATAAGAATTAGAGACAATAAGTATGGACAACTCTTTCTAGAAGTTTTTCTGTAAAGGGGTGAAGGTAATGAGGTGGAAGCCAAAAGGGAACGTGTGGGCAGAGAGAGAGACATATCCTTGGTGAATAGTGGGGCACTGGTGCCCATGTGTGAAGGCCGACTGGAATGGCCCAGAGGGGAGGGATGTTGGTGACACAGGAGAGGGTGGGGAGAGTCATGGAGTGATGGCCTTGAATGGGCCAGAGGGGATGAGCCCCGGGCATGAGGGCAGAGGTTGACCTTGGGTTGGGGTACAAGCTGAGCACCCACAGGAGCAGAAGGGAAATTAGCACATGGCATGGGTGCTGGTGGGGGCTTGAGGAAGTCTCTTCCAGTTGCTTCTGCTTTCTAGGAGAAAGGAAGCAGGGACATGGGCTGAGCATGAGTCTAGGGAGGAGGCGCTAGAGGGCTGGGGAGAGGGTGAGTGTGGCAGGTGGTATCGGGAGAAGGGGCGAGTAAAGGGCCAGGGAAGTGAGATGGGGTGCTGGGTGGCACTGGGGCTCCTTGAAACTGTGCCAGGAACTTGGTGTGAGACCCAGCAGCTGGTTTCATGGTTTTTTTCAGCCACATTTGGTTGTGGGGACCTGATGCGAAGTGGAGAAGAGCTGGATTTAACCCGAGGTGGCGTTGGCCAGAAGTACAATGGAACAAGAGAGGCGCAAGGCGTTTAGGAGAAGGAAAGGGCGAGGGGGTAAACAAAGCATTGTAGGACCAAGAAAATATTAGTTAATATGTAAATCATGATTCTGTCACATGCATAATTGCTATTAAAGGTGTGAGTGATTGATTAGAAGAGGGTTTACCTGTGGGATGTAGGAAGAAAATGGGGGCAAAAGTCACTGAGCAGCCAGGCAGCTGGCGTGGCCGGGAGGAAGGTCACAGGCCATTCATCTCAGCAGCTGTGAGTCTGCTGGGGAACAGCAGCCACCAGACATCACCTGGAACTTTGAAGGAAGAGGGAATTGTAGCCAAGAGGGGAACTTGGGGAAAACAGAGCGTGGTAAGATTTAGGTCCCGTTGGTGGTAAATAAATTGTTCTATTAAAAAAAAAAATTGAACTCTTATTTCCTTAGAAAGAAACACTTGAGATTCCTGCTTTTATTCTTTTGTTTGATGTTATATGGTTGTATTTGATCATTTGTTCTTTTTAATTTTAGCAACTTTATTGAGATAATCCATGTGAATACAGGTTCTTATTTAAAGTGTACAGTTTAATGGTTTGTAGTATATTAACGGAGTTGTGCAACCATGACCAGAATCCATTTTAGAATATCCTTATAACTACAAAAAAAAAAGTACTGAAGAGCATTTATTCCTCATAATAACTGTCAAACTTATACTATTATTTTTCCATTACAGATTAGATAAATGGAGTCCTAGAGAGGCTAAGGAGTGAGCAGTCCCTTCCAACCACTCCCAGCCCCTGGAAACCACTAAATATTTTTTGTTTCTATATATTTGCCTATTCTGGAACTTCATATAAATGGAATTCTACAGTACGTAGTCTTTTGTGATTAAATTCTTTCACTTAGCATAAGGTTTTCTAGGTTCATCTATGTCATAACATGTATCAGTTCTTCATTGCCTTTTTATTACCAAATAATGTGCCAGTGTAAGAATATATCACATTTTCTTTATCCACTCATCAGTTGATTCATATTTAGGTCTTTCTACCCTTTAGCTATTATGAATAATGCTGCTTTGAACATTCATGTACAAGTTTTTGTGTAGACATAAGTTTTCATTTCTCTTGGATATATACCTAGGAATGGAATTGCTAGGCCATATGGCAACTCTATGTTTAATGTTTTGAGGAACTGCCAAACTGTTTTTCAAAGTGCCTGCAACACTTTATGTCCTCACCAGCAGTGTACAAGGGTTCCAATTTCTCCG
Source organism: Macaca fascicularis (assembly GCF_037993035.2). Classification (NCBI taxonomy): domain Eukaryota; kingdom Metazoa; phylum Chordata; class Mammalia; order Primates; family Cercopithecidae; genus Macaca; species Macaca fascicularis. The sequence continues at coordinate 50,296,895 of NC_088387.1, read as the reverse complement.
TATCTTCACCAACACTTATGATCTGACTTTATGATGATAGCCATTCTAGCAGGTGAGAAGTGGTTTCTCACTGAGGTGTTGATTTGCATTTCCGTGATGTCTAATGATGTGGAGCATCTTTCCATGTGCTATTGGCCATTTGTATATTTTCTCTGGGGAAAGTCAACTTCAATCCATTGCCCATTTTAAAACTGGATGATTTTTTTTTTTATTATTATTGAGTTGTGAGTTCTCTATATACTCTGGATACAAATCCCTTATCAAATATATGATTTGCAAATGTTTTCTCCCATTCTGTGCGTTGTCTTTTCACTTTATTGGTAGTGTGTTTTGAAGCATCTTGCTGTTGTTCTTTATTTAAAAAATTTTAATTTCTAAAGCTATGCAAGGAATACTTGCATACAATGAAAAATTAGAAATTTTTGAGTTATATACAAAATAAAAGGAATAAAACGTGTACAATTTTATCATTCAGAGTACCACTATGAACATTTGGGGTTTAGTCCTTTTGTTAAAATGAGATCACGTTATTTTTTAGCCCTTTATAAATCTCATCAGTTGTGAGTAACTTTTCATGTCAGTAAATATATTTTCCCAGCATCACTTTTTAGGTTGTGTAATGTTTAATCATATGGATGTACTGTTTATCCAAACAGTTCCTTATTGTTGGATACTTAAGTTGCTTCCAATTTTTCACTGTTTTAAATGAAGTAAAATCTTTATGCGTATCAATGATTACTTTCTTTGCATAGAATTCTGGAATAAGATTGCTGTGTCAAAGTGCATGTTCTTTTAGGCTATGGAAATGTACAGCCGATTTGCATTCTGGAATGATAGTGGCCATCCGTGCCCACCAGCAGTTTGTAGGAGATTAGCTCTTGGCCAAGAAGCTAACCAGGTCCATGCAACAACAGCAATATTACTATTATCAGTAAGAGCAAGAAACACTTACACTGCATTTATGTGCTAGGCACAGTTCTGAGTACTCTCTCAATATTGACTCACTGATTCCTCACAATAACTGTCAAATTGACACTATTATTTTTCTATTATAGATAATTGAGTCCAAGAGAGGTTAAGTAGTGACCCAATGTCACACCACTGAGTGTGGCAGGATTTGAACACTGGCAGTCTAGCTTCTGGGTCCTGGCTTCACCCACCCTGCTTTACTGCTTCTTTATGTCTATGTCACATGAAAATTATTGGCAGAGGCACCTATATGTGCAAGAGCCCAGAAGGGAGAAATCCTGATACTGTCAAACACAATGCTGACTATTGCTTTAAAATATTCTTTATAATGCTAAGAAAGCTTCCTTTTAATTCACTGAGAGGTTCATTTGAGAATAAATGAAAAATTCTAACTTCTTAAACATCCATTTTTTTTTTTTTTGTTTTTGTTTTGCATCTTATAAACTAGGGGCTGGCAATTTTTTTTTAAAGGGTCAGGTAGTAAGTATTTTAGGGTTGGGGGTCATGAGGTCTTTGTTGCAATGACTCAACTCTGCAATTGTGGCTGCAGAAGATATTGATATTTAAATTACGAAACTAGGTGGCTGGCCACTAGGCCATTGTTTTCAGACCTCTGCTGTAGATGATCCTGTGGGTTTCCTCTCCTGACTCACTGAGGCTGAGCCACTCTTGTATTCTGGAATAACCCAGCTTGACCACGCCAGATTGAGTGCTGCCATCTGTTCGTTTAGTGTTTTATTTAGGATCTTTATGTCTCTCTTCAGGAATGAGATTAATCCGTGTGTGTGTGTGTGTGTGTTGCTTTGTCAAGCTTTGCTTCATAAACGAATATAAAAACTTTCATCTTTTTCTATGCTGTGGAACAAAGAATGATTTATTCTTTGAAACGTAGAATTTTCTCCCTGAGAAATGATCTTGGCCTCATGTCTTTTTTTGGAAGTAATTCATTGAGATCTTTTCCACTTTCTTTTAAGGTTATTGATCTCTCCATGTTTTCTACTACTTTTGAATCAATTTTGGTAATTTTTATTTTCCTAGAAAATCATTCACTTCATCTACATTTTCTAAGATTTTTGTCATTGGTTTCAGCCTCGTAAACCTCTTAATATTTTCATTGTCTCCAATAATATCTTTTTATTTGATTTTTCTCATTCCTAATAGTATATCTACTTATAAAAATTAGATTTGATAAACGTTTATCTATTTTAATGATCTTTTGAAATCTTGCTCTGGCGTTTAGTTATCAATTGTAATATCCTCTTTTCTAATATATTCATTTCTATTTACAATTTTCTTTGGTCTTTCTGCCTTTTCCAATTTCTTGAATTATCAGGTAATTTATTTTCATTCTTTTTGTATAAAAGTGAAAACACTTAAGATAATTTTTTTTTTTGAATACAGGCTTAGCTACAACCCGTACATTTTGGGACATGTATCTCCTATTGTTGGTATTTCCTGAGTATCCGAGATTTTAGTTTTGGTTTTCTCTTTGACCAGGTAGGCTTTAAGCATATGCCTTTAAATTTCCAAAAGGTTAGTATTTTATTTAAAATTTCTCATATTTGTAGTTTTACTGCAGTATGGTCAGAAAATGTGACTGATAGTGGTTTTATTTCTGGGACTTTACTGAGATTTGCTTTGTGGCTTTTTTATTTTTTTCTAAGTGCTCCAAAGGTGCTGGAAAAGAAGGTATATCTTCTGTTTTTAGTGTACATAATGTTTGTCTATTTAGTTGTCACTGTTAATAGTGTTATTGAGACTATCTGTGACTCCTTTGGAAATTAACTTGGTTATTCCGGATTGAGGGAAGTGTGATACCTTCCCCACAATTCTTGTTCCTGTCGTTTCTTTGTACAGAACTCACTGGTTGGTTGTCTGTCTGTGCCTGACTCTGAGCCTGAGTTATAAACTCAAACCTTTAAGTATTTGGGCTGGGAAAGAAAAATAAAGATTCAGGGGCACTCAACAGCTAAACTGGATTCCATTCTAACCATTTCTACCTAAGTGTCCATGTTTGCTTGTGTGCCAGTATGTGCCCTTGTGTGTTTCTGTGGGGGCGTATGTGTGTTTTAGCATACACATCTCTCCTGGACGTTGACTGTGTAAGTCTGTTCTTCTGCGTGTGGGTCATCCTGTGAGTTTGATATGTATATCTGTATATGTGTGTCACCCATAGCACCTTTTTCTTTAAATGGAACTTCAAACATCAAGGCTTGGGTCTGCCTTGCTCTAAGGTAGCTTTTTCTAGAGTGGTTATAAGTCAGAAAGCTCTGCCATGCTGTACCCTACCCCCCACCTGACCTTGTTTCCTCTCTCCTGGCTGCAGAAGATCCTCCAGGTAAGTGGGTCTGGTAGGGGCTGGCTGCAGATTCAGCCTCACTCTGGTATACATTCCCTGTGTGGTGTGTCTGGAGACCACCTGGCCACACAAGGGGTGTTAGGACCACACTTCCAGGATGGGTGGAGACTCGAGAACCTCATCCTACCCTCTCCCCAGGGTGCCTGTTCAGGAACCCTTGGCCGGGCTCCAGCTTGTGTTTACCCTTAGTAAGCCAGAGCTCGGAGCACTTGGCTTTAGTTTGAAGGGGCCGTGAGCATTTTCAGAAACTCTGTGATAGATATTCAGTTCCTGGTGGAGAATCAGAGCAGGCTCCTGGGAGATCTTCTAGCCTACCTTCTTATACAGAGGAGGAAAGCGAGTTCGAGAATGAGCTCCTGACGCCATGTACTTGGCCCTTCCCACTAAACCAGATGAGCTCTAATGGTACAGATGGGCGCAGACTGAGTGATGAGACCTTAGTGAACTTTTGGGGTGGACTGACCATCCCACTTTCAGGGAGCTTGGTGACCCTCTAGGTGACAGGACACCCCGCCCCCTGAGACAGGACACAGCTGAAGGAATATTCTAGACACCAGAGCTAAGAGGGCCTGCAGACACACCGTGTATAGGAGGAGTTAAAAGGTGGGGAGGTCGGGATTTGCCACAACAGTCCTGTCCACCTTTTCCTGCAAATAGGAGTGACTGGAGGAAGGATGCAGGTGTCACACAGAAAATGTGCTGTCATACACTTCCTTTCTTCTCACCTGATACCTCACATTTAGCAGTGTCTGTGGAATAAAGGGTACTTAGTATTAGTTGATTTTCAGGGACTCTGCCTTGATCTGAACTTGATCTGACCTTGGGAAGGCTAAGTGCTGATTTCCAATGTGTCCTTTATTGCCTGGGTAGGGAGACGGGTGGACAGAATAGATAAAACTCTTTTGGGTCTGAATTTTCCTGGGTCTCCTGCATTTTATTCATAAATAATACATTATTGACATTTTCCCCTAAGAGTTACCCTATGTACCTTCTGATTTTGGTCTCAGTGTGTTGGGTCCCTGCGATGCAGGAACTACAAAGATGCTTATGCCCACTTCACAGAAAGGAAAAGGGAGGCTGGTGAGTTTGACAGAAACACACATGCTTGGGGGGCAGAGCTAGGGCTAGAGCCTCCGCTTCTCAACACCAACCAAATGCTGAAACCTCTTCCTCAGTCTGCAGGCTTTGCCCCTGGAGAGGTGGAGGTTTCCTCTCTCTGCTCCCCCAAATCACCCCTAGGAAAGCCTTGTGGTCCAGAGCAGCCCAGCAGCAGAGGGACGGGTTTTCAACTCTGAAGGACGCTCCTTGGCAAATCCTGTTTCTGAAATGGTCTTTTTCTTTCTACCCACTCAGGAGGAAGAGTTTATCGATTGGTGGAGCAAATTCTTTGCCTCCATAGGGGAGAGGGAAAAGTGCGGCTCCTACTTGGAGAAGGATTTTGACACCCTGAAGGTAAGGCCTCTCTTCAGTCTGATGGTCGCTGTGTGTGTGTGTGTGTGTGTGTGTGTGTGTGTGCTGGGCAGTGGGAGACACAACAGAAAGAGAGCTCGTGCAGTAGATCTATTTGCATTTGCCTCCTCATTCAGTGTCTGAGGGTGATGAATGCTACTAGACCAGCTGGGTGAGAAAACCACCCACTGATTTACAGCCTGAAGCGAGTGTGGGCTGGGATAACCAAGACAGTATTCCCAGGAGAATGCTGAAGAATACAGAAGTGTTTAGAGGTGAAATGATCTGTGTTAACATGCCCCAGCTCCCCCGGCCGCCACCCAAAACAGGGTGGCCCCCCTGACTGATTTTCAAAATAGTCAACATTATTAATATTGCATGACATTGAAAATTGTTAAAGCTTGGAGATGGGTAGGCAGGGATTTGTTGTCCTATTCCATGTCTTTCAGTGTTATTTGAACTTTTCTGTAATAGAAAATTTGTGTTAAAATAAAGAGCATCAGTTTGAGAATGTACTCCTGACCCCTAACTCCTACAATTGGGTCAGAAAATTACCTACAAATCTGAAAATATGGGAAACCCTGTTTCTGTGGAAAAAACCAGAAATGAGTCAGTCAAATTGTGGTATTTTGAGGAAATTATACAAATATAATTATACTTTGAAAAAGTAGACTACTTTTAAAGAAGATAATCAGAGGTGACTCAGAAATTACTCCTTAAAGGAGTTGCATGGTCTCCCTGCTAGGGTTGCCAGTCAAAATTCAGGATGCCCAGCCGCATTCGAATTTCAGATTAACAATGAATAGTTTTTAAATATCAACATGCTTCAAGTATTGCACGGGGCATATTTATTTAAAAATTATTGGTTATGAAACAGGAAAAGTTCCCTTATCCCCCTCACAAGACGTGCAATGGGGATGTGGCTGGCTTCTTCAGTGCCCTGCTGCTCAAACCTCTAGGGGAGCATGCAGATGGGCAGGTTGTGGGGCTCCCACCCCACAGCAGTGTCCAGGGGTGAATGTTTACAGCTGAGGCCCCAGTGGGCGTGTGTTACAGAGTGCTATTTCAGCTTAGCCATCTGTAGGCGGCTTATGTTAGCTCAATTAGACCCTTGCCTTATCGCGAGGACAGAGGGCTTTCTGTATCCTGGGGTTTCTTGCCTTGGTGTACTGAAAGAATTGGATCACACGTGGGCTTGGAGATTGAGTGCAAGGTTTTATCGGTGGAAGTAGCTCTCAGCAGACTGGGGAGCCAGAAGGGAGATGGAGTGGGAAGGTGGTTTTCCCCTGAAGTCCTGCTGCTCAGCGGCTTGGACTCTCCTCCCACCACCCGGGCCAGACTCCGCGTTGTTCCGCGGGTCGATGGCCTGCCGCCCTGCTGGGGCCTGTTGGTATGCTCCTACGCCAGTGGGTCCTTCTTGACACGCCAGTGGGTCCTTCTTGACACGCCAGTGGGTCCTTCTTGACATCCCATCGCTCCTGTGTTCCTCCGCTGGTGTGTTCCTCTCGATGTCCAGCAACTTGTGTTCCTGCCCGCTAGGGTCTCGGGGTTTTTATAGGCATAGGATGGGGGTGTGGCAGGCCAGGATGGTCTTGGGAAAGGCAACATTTGGGCAGGAAAACAGAAATGCCTGTCCTCCCTGGGTCTGCGGGCATAGGCCCAGGGGTGAAGCCCTCGCCAGGGACCCCGTTGTCCTCTACCCAGCACTTCCCAGACCCCGTTCTGTATCAGTTATTTATTTCAAATTCAGATTTAACTGGGAATTGTGTATTTTCACTTACTAAATCTGGCAACACTGCTTCTGATTATAAATGGGGGAGACTGTACCCCGCAATTGCCTCCCAGCCTTGGAGAGGAGAAAATGAGAGGTGGGCATAGGCTGTTAGACACATAGAAAAGGACCCAAGAGCCCTTTGAAAGGGACTGGATGAGAGGGAGTTGCTACCCTTGTCAGGGTGGCAGGTGGCCTGGGCTTTCAGGTGATTCTTTTGGCACAGAGCCTCTGCTAGGCACTCTGGAGGGCAGTTTCACCAGGCAGCAAAAGTTGTCTCTGCTCTATGGGCCTGCCTGGTGAATTGTGCCTGGAGACCTGGCTGCTCAGAGATGAGGCACAGGCGGCAGCAGGCACCATCCTCAGGCAGCAAGTTCTTTCTCGACTTGGTAGCTGGGTGTGTGAGGTTGGGCAAAGAGACAGAACTATTTGTGTACCAGGAAGAAGGTCTGACACATTAGGTCTGGCATGTGGTCCTGTGGCCTTGCCAAAAAGTCACACAACCCAAGCAAGAATGCGGACTCCTGTCAGGGTGGCCCATGGCCCATGGCCCTGGCCCCTCACTGCTCCCTCAGGTGCGGATGCTGAATTGGCACCCAGCCCTCCGGCTTGACCTCTTGGAGGAGGTCTCTGACAGCATCCAAGTGAAAATAGGCTGTCCAAAGCAAAATGCATTCAAACTATTTCTGGGGGAAAACTAGACCTGGAAGAAACGCTGGTTCATTAAGGATAAGTAAATGGAAGAAAACCACCGTCACCAACATGGGTCTTTGAAAAATAGCCTGCCACATTATGGAGAGAATGGAGCACACAGTGGGTACAGGAAAACAGATTTTAGAAGCCACTAGCATAGGGGGATGAAACAACTCCTAATCTAAATAGAAAAATATAGGAACAAAAGATACAACAAGAAAGCATTAAAAACAGAAATCACAAAAAACACATAGTAGAGAAAGAACAAAACATCTTCATGTTCCTCATTAATAAAGGTGGACTAAACTCCCCCATTAAGTGATAAGGACTCTTAGGCTATATCAAAAGTCAAAATTCATTGTACTGTCTTTAAAAGACACATCTAAAACAATATAACTTAGAATGGCTAAAAAATAAATATTTCGGAAAACAATATTTTAGCAAACAAGGTAAGTGTAAACCAAAGGAAAACAGAATTTAAAGTAAAGAGCAAAGGAAGCAAAATAGAGTGTTTCATATAAATAAAAGGTGTACATTTCAATGAAAAGACTCTCAAATATTTATGCATAGAATAGTAAAGCTTAGAAATACTTAAAGCAAAAATGGATAAGAATATATAAACTAATATCTCACACAGATAAAAGCACAAAATGACAGAAATTAAAGTTGCAGTGGGGATTTCATTACACCATTTTCCTTAACTGATCAAGCAGACAACAAATAAATAAGAAGATAAAAGATCTGAATAACAAGGTAAATGTTTTCTAAGCTACATGAAGTTAAAATTATAGCTTTAAAATAGAGAATAAAAATGATAAAAAATGGAGAAGACATTTTTTCCTGATGCTCAGCGAATACTTACAAAATTTGATCACATATTAGTTTTGTAGTAAGTTACCAAAAGCAGAAATCTTACAAGACAGATTATAATGCAATACAATGAGAAATTAATAACAAAAGTTTAAACAAAAAATTCAGCCGCTTAGAAATTTAAAAAATATTTTATTGGGACTTCCAGTATGAACATGGCTGCATAAGTCAGCATTTTCCCCCTTTTCTCTTGGAAATCGTTCAAACCCACAAAATCCATTTTCAGAAAAGTTGGAAACAAATAGAAGCCACAGACTTCAAAATATATGTAAGGGCTGCTCAAAGACAACTGAAATTGGTTAGAGGCCACTCAGCAGTAAATGAAGAGAAGATACATGCAGAATGTTGAAAGATCAGAGTGGTAGCAGATCTCAGAAAGCCCTAGCAAAAATATACTTTCTAATGGAAGAATGTTGATAATGATTTAGGACAGATAATGGTTACATGGGGGTTTATTATCTATTCTCTTTACTTTTGTGTGTGTTTGAAAATTTTCATAATAGTTTCAAAATACAGTTCCTGAAAGTGAGGTTTCACCATGAAATATAAATGTTATATCCTTTGTTTACAACCGTGGATATGGAAACTTTGGAGACAGGTTGAAGCTGATGGCAGAAGTCTTTTAGACCTAGTTTGATTCAGAGAAGCAGAGGTGGAGCTACACAAACAAGAATTATCCAAATGAGCCATATTTGCAGGAAGCAGTCTGCCTTTGTGGTGGGAGCAAAGGAAGTAGCTGGACTAGGAAAATTCAACTCATTTAGTGAGAAATAATTTTGAAAAATGGTGTAGCCTGAATTCAAAAATCCTGCAAAAAAGGAAAGAAAATCAAAATTAAAACTTATCAAAAGAAGGAGCAGATGATATGAAATGCTTTACTGTGAACCTTTTCAAAATGGGCAGTCAGAATGCAAAGGAAAAATGAAAGAAGTCAAGGACTGATAAGATGAGTGATAAACTATGAGCTGGCAGGACTCAGGAAAGAAAGAGATGAAAATGTGAAGTTGGAAGGAGCACAGGACAGAATGGCCACATGGAAAACACAACCAAGGGCACAGAGGACAGAAACTATAAAAGTAAGCAAACGGAAATGAAAAAGTTATAAAGGAACAAAGAGAAAAATGACAGATAAAGACATCAGGGAAAGGAGACCTAACATTTGTATAATTGGAGTCTCTGAGGAAGACAACCAAAATAGTAAAAAAAAAAAAAAAACCCCAAAAAACAAAAACCCTTATGGTTTGATAAAACCTTACTGAAATGAAATAAATGAATACACATATTGAAAAAGTTCATGGTGTGTCAGGAAAAACTGACAAAAATTGGTCAATCTGAGACATATTCTAATATAAGTATTGTACTTTAGAGATAAAGAAATAATTCTTTGGGTAGTCATACCTCCTCCCCACTCCTTGAAAAGAAAAAAGCAACATTAAGTTATTTAAAATAGGAACCAAATCAAGGTGGCTTCCATTTTCTCATAACAGCATTCAATATCCAAAGACAATAACATACTGATATAAGATCATCAAAGAAAGACAGGGTGACCTGAGGATTACATGTTCAGCCAAGCTCCCCTCCAAGCATAAAGGCTACAGATAACCACTTATACATATTCAGGAACTGGGGTAATATGGTTCCAATGAGCCTGTCTTAGAGGAACTCCTAGGGGACGAACTTCAACTAACCTGGGAAGTTATCTGGAGAAACCACAACAGAAGGACTGGTTGAAGTTCGAGGCTGCAGTGAGCTATGATTGCACCGCTGTACTCTAGCCTGGATAATAGAGCAAGACCTTGTCTCCAAAAAAAGAAAAAAAAAAGAGTGAATATGGTCATATTTTACCTTAGAACCAAAATGAAAACAAATGGAAGGGTTAAGGTAATAGGTAAGAATGTAAATATCATATATACTGAAAATGTAGAAATGATAAAACTGACAAAAATTAGGTGGAGAAGGACAAAAGAGTATGGAATACAGAGTAAGGACAATGATTGCCATATGATAAAAATAAATACAGTGGACAGCTATTATTTGAAATTGGCAAGTCACATAATTGGCACAGAAGCAAGATAAAGCAAATAGTACAAAGGTAAATGTTAAGGAAGATATTGTTGTCTAAAACTGGGTGATAGGGAGAAGGAGGGAGATAAAATTGGATTATTTTATTATTGCTACAGTAGGGACCCCATAAATACTATGCCTAAAGACAGAGAGGGCTAAGTATTATCAGAAGATATAAATGTATAATAATACTAGAACAGAAGCTGAGATCATTCCAGCTGTCAGAAGAACTGTACACATGCACCACTCCCCTCCTCCCTACACACAGAAAGTGGACCATGCAAAGATTAAAAAAAAAAAAAAACCTATGAAATGAGGAAATGTGATATAAATACATTACATGACCATATAATTATACAATTAAAACCAAGACCAGACATATCTGTCTTGTCAATACGTGTTACATCAGTCACTTACTAATTACAAAATGTAAATCAGATCTCAAAGCAAAGTCTAACTCTTAAATGAAAAGACTGATAAAGTTTGAAAATAAGATTAAGAAAATGTGTGCCAGGCAAATGCAAATGAAATGACAGCAGAAGTCATAATCTTAATATTAGATGAGAGGGTATTCAGGTTCCTAAAATTAAATGAGACAAAGGATGACACTTTATAATGCTAAATGGTATAATTCCAAGATATGACAGTTATGAGAATATCCATATGCTAAATAATACAACATCAATACTTACAAAACACAACTTACAGGAGATATGAGAAGCAATAGAAACATAGTTTCTATTGGTAGGGGGAGATTTAATTCCCTTCTCTTAGTTCATGTCAGATCAAGGAGACAAAAATGTCAGAGGAGGCCAAGTGCGGTAGCTCAAGCCTGTAATCCCAGCACTTTGGGAGGCCGAAGCGGGTGGATCACTTGAGGTCAGGAGTTCGAGACCAACTTGGTCAACATAGCAAAACTCTGTCTCTACAGAAAATACAAAAATTAGTCAGGCGTGGTGGTGTGTGCCTGAAATCCCAGCTACTCAGGAGGCTAAGACAGGAGAATCGCTTGAACCCAGGAGGTGGAGGTTGCAGTGAGCCAAGATGGTGCCACTGCATTCCAGCCTGGGTGACAGAGCAAGACCCCATCTCAAAAAAAAAAAAAAAAAAAAAAAAAAAGAAGAGGATGTAGAAGGCTTGGCGTGATTAGTAACCTGATTTAACCCAGTAGCCTGAAAATAAAGACTACACATGTGGCACTTTTACTACAATTGACCATGTAAGAGGCCATGAAGAAAACTTTAATACACTTCAGAAAGTGACAACACCACAGACAACATTTTCTGATTGTAATGCAATAAAATTATAAAATTTGAAATTTGTAACAAGATCAAAAGCCCAAAAGGCCTCTTCTACCTGGAAAATTAAAGAATAAAAAACCCTCTGTTTTAACAATTCTTGGGTGAAGGAGAAAATATTGACAGAAATCACAGAACATCTAGGAAACAGTGATAAAACACTACATATTAGAACTTAGTGGTTATAGTCAGAGCAGCATTCGGAGGAAATATGTGGCCTTAAGAAATTATGTTAATTACAAAAAAAGAAAACTAAGTGTCTAACTCTGGGATCAAATAATCAAGATAAAACTGTAATTACAGAATGCCAGGAAAATGAAAATGTATCAAGACAAATGAGGCAATGCCAAGACATTAGTGAGCAGAGGCAATTTCATATGAGTAAATATTTTCATTATCTGGAAAAAGAGAGTAAATAAAGCTTCAATTCAAGAAGTTAGAATAATGATAATGAAAAGCCCTTAAAACAGCAGGACAAAAGAGAAAAAGGAAAAGCAGAAAAAATTAGAAAAAAGAAAATTGTAGAATTGAATTGAAAAAAAATTAAAGAATTGGCACTTTGATTGGAATGAATCAACTAAAATAAATCTTCAGCTAGTCTACTCTAGAGAAGTGTAGAACACCGAGCCAAAATCCGTAATGAAAATAGGGACAGCCGGGCGCAGTGGCTCACGCCTGTAATCCCAGCACTTTGGGAGGCCGAGGCGGGGGTATCACGAGGTCAGGAGATGGAGACCATCCTGGCTAACACAGTGAAACCCTATCTCTACTAAAAATACAAAAAATTAGCCGGGCATGGTGGTGGCAGGCGCCTGTAGTCCCAGCTACTCGGGAGGCTGAGGCAGGAGAATGGCCTGAACCCAGGAGGCAGAGCTTGCAGTGAGCCGAGATTGTGTCACTGTACTCCAGCCTGGGCGACAGAGCGAGACTCCATCTCAAAAAAAAGAAAAAAAAAAAAGAAAAAAAAAAGAAAACAGGGACATAACAGCAGAGATAATTGGGAGTTAGGAATTTTAGAAAAATTCTAAGTTTATTTCTATGTTAATAGATTTGAAAATCTCCTTAAAATGAGATAATGTGAAGGAAAAGAGAAACAGAACTGTCTCAAGAAGCAGCAAGAAATATGAAAGAAACAGGAAAATTATCAAAGAATTACCTTCAAAGAGAGAGCTGGAGCCAGGGAATTATAAAGTGAATTTCCTAAATTTTCAAAGGATTAATAATTCCTGTGCTATATATACTATTTCAGAGCAGAGAAAATATTAAAATATAGAAAACCTTGATTTTTATAGAGCTAGAATTACCTTGCCACCAAAATCTGGTAAAGTCCAGCCATATGTATAAGTATCATTTATGACATGAATATATATGAAAAATGTTAGAGAAATAATAGCAAATGAAATCTAACTAATATTAAAATAATGTCATGATAACTGAATTTTCTTCATTCCAGGAATATAAAAAGTTCAACATTAGGAAATCATGAACAATATTAATCATATCAGTAGGTAACATTAGCAAAGATTATTTCAGTTGGTGCTGAAAAGCATTCAATAAAGTTTAATATGTATTGATGCTTTATAAGATCAAGTAACATATTGGAAATCAGAGTTTCCTTAATGTTAAAAAGAACATCTCTCAAGCCAACAGCCAACATCTAACTTCATGACGTCAGAAGGATTTTTACTGTAGAAATTGAACTTGTATTTCTCACGAATGTTCCTAAGTGCATTTGTCTGGGGAAAGAGTCCATGGCTTAATGAAGGTAGATTATTGAAGCGCTCTGTGACTCAATATACATTAAGGTACTGAGTGAACACTAGGGCTGTCCTTTCACAAAGTCAAGACAAGACTTACCATGATCACGTTCATGTTGTCACTCACATTGGTCCGTATCTTCTCACCATTTCAATGTCAACAAAAAGAAACGGGTCGTTCATTTTAGAAAGGAGAAGACAAAATTATCCCTATGTCTGACTGACTTGCTTACCACCTGAAGAGAACCAACTGAAAAATTAGTAGGACCGTCAGGAGAACCCAGTAAGATGGCAGCAACTATTTAGAAAATCTAGCGGAAGAAAAATTCACATTCGTAATACCGACAAAACAAGCTTCATGAGGAATAAACTCACCAATAAACACGTAGGCTCTGTATGAAGATGTCTATAAATAGTAAAAGTCTTGCGTAAGTTGAGAATCAGATCATGTTCCTGTATTAAAATGTTAATACTATAAAGATATCAATTCCCCTATTGAAAATTAGTTTTAAGTTTAATGCAAGCCTAACAAAAATTCCAAAGAAACATTTTGTTGAGAATGGAACTTAATGTTTTAACATTGCATCTGGAGGAACATCAGATAACGAAACAGGTTATGAAGGCACAGTGATTAAAACATGATATTGGTGAAAAAATGCACAGATCAATAGAGCAGAGATCACAAACAAACAAGAGGAGGCGTGAGCATTTGGCGTATGACACAAGTCATGGGAAAGGGAGAAGTTTAAACAAAATTATGCTTAGATAATTGCCTAACCATTTAGCAAAAAATAAATTAAATTCTTGCCTCATGCTGGGTACCAAATTGAATTGAGTGTTGAATAATCTTGCTATGAAACATGGTAAGTATAATTTGAGAGGCAGACACTATAAAGAAAAAGATCTTTAGATGAGATGATCTAGAAATTTCTGGTATGGCTAAAAAATTATAAATATAAGCATAAGATAAACATAACCATAAATATGACATAAACACAAACATAAACATACCATAAATAAAAATATCATAAATATAACATAAACGAAACTGAAAGGCAAGTGACAGACTGGGACACATATTTGATAGACTGAAGTTTAATATTCTTTATATACCAAGAAGTCTCTTAAATCACCACAGAACAGAAAACAAACACCAACAGATGGAAAATGTACAAATGACAAGGATGAGCAGAAGAAATACAAATGACTGATAAACCCATGCAAGTTTCTCTATTATTATTATCTCTATTAAGTAAATGCAATTTAAAATTCAGCATATTATCTTCCATCTATCACATTAACAAAGTTAAAAAAGGGTGAAAGTGTACTCTGATGGTGAAAGGCTGGGAGTGTGGGCACACTTGAACACTGTAGTTAGGAGTATATAAATCCATACAATTTTTCCAGAGAGCAATTTGTGCACATCAGAGGTCTTAAAATGTACATACTCCTTGTCAAGGAATTCTTTTTCTAGGAGCTTATAATAAAGATGAATTTAAACAAGTGCAGAAAACACTTGGATAGGAGTTTTTAAAACTCCTCTACCCTATAAGTTGTTTTAAAAAATAATGTTGATGGCTGGGTCTGGTGGCTCACGCCGGGAATCCCTGTACTTTGGGAGGCCGAGGTGGGAGGATTGCTTGAGGCCAGGAGTTGGAGACCAGCCTAGGCAACATAGGGAGACCCTGTCTCTGCAGAAAATAAAAATAATAATATTGAAAAACCGCAAAACTAAATGTCCATCATATCTTGTGATACATTTATAAAATTGAATATCATATTGCCATTAGGAAGGAAGAGTATTATAGAAGTATATATTTTGACCTTGTAAAGATTTTCATGGTATGTCATTAGGTTAAAAAACAAGGTACAGGCCAGGCACAGTGGCTCACACCTGTAATCCCAGCACTTTGGGAGGATGAAGTGGGAGGATTGCTTGAGTTCAGGAGTTTGAGACCAACCTGGGCCACATGGCCAGAACTCGTCTCTACAAAAATAAAATAAATAAAAAAAACATAGAAAAATTAGCTCAGTGTGGTGGCATGCCTGTAATCCCAGCTACAGGAGGCTAATAGGGGAGGATCATTTGAGCCCAGGAGGTCGAGGCTGCAGTGAGCCATGATTGCGCCACTGCACTCCACCCTGGGTGACAGAGTGAGACTTCTCCCCTCACTTGTGCCCCCCATCCACAAAACAAGTTACAAGTTTGTATCTTGTGAGTCCATAATTTTGGTTAAAAAATTATATATATAAAGAAAATATTCAAGAGGACATATACCAAATGCTTATCAAATAACTAGTTATTTTTGAGAATCAGAATTTAAGACAATATTAATTTTTAAAAATATTTGCTTATATTTTTCTAAATGTTGATAATGAACCTATATCACTTGCATAATTAAATATTTATTAGAAAAGATCGAACGTGACCTTCAAGGAAGAGACAGAATTTGAGCTGGGCCTAAATGAGAAATAATATTTAGAAAGATGATTTCAGATATGACCAATTTAGCATGTATATTAACCTGTTTAACGTTACTCTTTATTAGATACATTTTATCAGCATAATAAAAAACAGCTTGCTTCTTTATTAAATCCTAAGCAATTCTAAAACACTGGTTCAACAAATAATAATCATTGGCTGTTTGAGAAGAGTCAAGTAAATCATTTGAGATAACAAGTTTAAAGTGATGCTCCAAAGATACCCTTGGATTGATATTTGATACCGTTGTCATTGGATATCCTGTATGTGAACATTTTTGCTTGAAATGCTGACCTATTAATTTTCCAGACATCTGTCACAGTCTTCAAATAAAACGTCAGTCCACTCTTTGCTCATTCATAATCTTGTTCTTTTAAAAAATGTACTGCCCATGTCTCTGATGACTCTCAAGTTCTTAGAATATTTGATTAACCAGAAAACCCTATTCCCTAATGGAGCTGAACAAATATCTTCCCTTTTGCTCCCTTTCCCTGGAATTTTCTATCCGTCTCCTCCTCTGTTCCTTCCTGGCTCCCTCTGTGACCTCTCCACCTCTCCAACCCTGCCCTCTTCTTTGCCTTCATTCCTTTATTTTGTTTTTGGTCACTTTCCCTTCTTTTCTTCTTCTCTCTTCCTTCTCTCTCTTTGTTCACTCTCATACTGTCATGTTTCCCCTCCTTCTCTTGTTTCCTCTTCCTTTGCTGTTCTACTTTCTTTCTGTCTCTTTTCCACTCTTCTAATCTCCACGCATGACAGGTCTATGACACACAGCTGGAGAATGTGGAGGCCTTTGAGGGCCTGTCTGACTTTTGTAACACCTTCAAGCTGTACCGGGGCAAGACGCAGGAGGAGACAGAAGATCCATCTGTCATTGGCGAATTTAAGGTAAATCCTCAAGGACATGTCCCTAACCCAGGTGGGCCTAAGACTATGGTGTTGGAGCAATAAGTGAAGGGGAGGGGTCATACCTGCAGTGGTGACCCTGGTGCTGATAATGGTGACTACGTGGGTAATGGAGGTAGTGATGGTGATGCCGTTGATGCAGAATCTGACTGTGGTGATGGGATGGTGTTGGGCTTGGTGACCTCAGTGGTGGTGACTCTGGTAGAGATGAGAGTGGTGGTCATGATGGTGATTGTGTCGGTGACAATTGTATTTGTTTTTAGTTTGTTTTCATGCTGCTGATAAAGACACACCCAAGACTGGGAAGAAAAAGAGGTTTAATTGAACTTAGAGTTCCACATGGCTGGCAAGGCCTCAGAATCATGGCGGGAGGTGCAAGGCAGTTCATATATGGCGGCAGCAAGAGAAAATGAGAAAGAAGCAAAAGCAGAATCCCCTGATAAACCCATCAGATCTTGTGAGACGTATTCACCATCACGAGAATAGCATGGGAAAGACTGGCCCCCATGATTCAATTACCTCATCCTGGGTCCCTCCCACAACACGTGGGATCTGGGAGATATAATTCAAGTTGAGGTTTGGGTGGGGACGCAGCCAAACCATATCATTCCACCCCTGGTCCCTCCAAATCTCATGTTCTCACATTTTAAAACCAATTATGCCTTCCTAAGAGTCCCCTAAAGTTAACTCATTTCAGCATTAACCCAAAAGTCCACAGTCCAAAGTCTCGGACAAGGCAAGTCCCTTCCACCTATGAGCCTGTAATATCAAAAGTAAGCTAGTTACTTCATAGATACAGTGGGGGTGAAGGTATTGGGTAAATACAACCATTCCAAATGGGAGAAATTGGCCCAAACCAAAAGGTTACAGGGCCCATGCAAGTCCAAAATCCAGCGGGACAGTCAAATTTTAAAGCTCCAAAATGATCTCCTTTGACTCCAGGTCTCACATCTAGGTCATGCTGATGCAAAAGGTAAGTTCCCATGGTCTTGGGCAGCTCTGCCCCTGTGGCTTTGCAGGGTACAGCCTCCCTTCTGGCTACTTTCATGGGCTGGTGTTGAGTGTCCGAGGCTTTTCCAAGTTCACAGTACAAGCTGTTGGTGGATCTACCATTCTAGGGTCTGGAGGAAGGTGGCCCTCTTCTCACAGCTCTATTAGGCAGTGCCCCAGATATGGGGCATCAGAGCCCCCACATTTCCCTTCTGCATTGTGCTAGCAGAGGTTCTCCATAAGGGCCCCACCCCTGCAGCAAACTTTTGCCTGGGCATCCAGGTGTTTCCATACATCTTCTGAAATCTGGGCAGAGGTTCCCAAACCTCAATTCTTGACTTTCATGCACCCACAGGCTCAATACCATGTGGAAGCTGCCAAGGCTTGGGGATTCCACCCTCTGAAGGCACAGCCCAAGCTGTACATTGGCCCCTTTCAGCAGCTGGGACACAGGGCACCAAATCCCTAGGCTGCACATAGCATGGGGACCCTGGGCCTGGCCCACAAAACCACTTTTTCCTCCTGGGCCTCTGGGCCTGTGATGGGAGGGGCTGCTGTGAAGATCTCTGACGTGGCCTGGAGACATTTTCCCCATGGTCTTGGGGATTAACATTAGGCTCCTTGCTACTTGTGCAAATTTCTGCAACTGGCTTGAATTTCTTCTAAAAAAATTGGGTTTTTCTTTTCTGCTACATCATCAGGCTGCAAATTTTCTGAACTTTTATGCTCTGTTTTCCTTTTAAAACAGAATACTTTTAACAGCACCTAAGTCAACTTTTGAATGCTTTGCTGCTTAGAAATTTCTTCTGCCAGATACCCTAAATCATCTCTCCCCAGTTCAAAGTTCCACAAATTTCTAGGGCAGGGGCAAAATGCCACCAGTCTCTTTGCTAAAACATAACAAGAGTCACTTTTGCCCCAGTTCCCAACAAGTTCCCCATCCCTATCTGAGACCACCTCAGCCTGGATTTTATTGTCCATATTGCTAGCAGCATTTTGGGCAAAGCCATTCAATAAGTCTCTAGGAAGTTACATAGTTTCCTACATTTTCCCATCTTCTTCTGAGCCCTCTAAACTGTTCCAGCCTCTGCCTGTTAGCCAGTTCCAAAGTTGCTTCCACATTTTTGGGTATCTTTTCAGCAACACCCCACTCCTGGTACCAATTTACTATATTAGTCTGTTTTCACACTGCTGATGAAGACATACCCAAGACTGGGAAGAAAAAGAGGTTTAATTGAACTTACAGTTAATTAAAGTTCCACATGGCTGGCAAGGCCTCAGAATCATGGCAGGAGGTGAAAGGCAGTTCTTACATGGTGGTGGCAAGAGAAAATGAGGAAGAAGCAAAAGCGGAAACACCTGATAAACCCATCAGATCTCATGAGACTTATTCACTATCACAAGAATAGCATGGGAAAGACTGGCCCCATGATTCAATTACCTCCTTCTGGGTCCCTCCCACAACATGTGGGAATTCTGGGATATATAATTCAAGTTGAGATTTGGGTGGGGACACAGCCGAACCATATCAACAATGATGATAAAAATGAAAATTCACCCTTTCTTCTTTTCAGGGCCTCTTCAAAATTTATCCCCTCCCAGAAGACCCAGCCATCCCCATGCCCCCAAGACAGTTCCACCAGCTGGCCGCGCAGGGACCCCAGGAGTGCTTGGTCCGTATCTACATTGTCCGAGCATTTGGCCTGCAGCCCAAGGACCCCAATGGGAAGGTAACTTTCCTAGAGCCCTCACTTCCCCTAGAGTAGCAGGCTGAGGTACAAGTGGCCTGTAGAACCTGGACACAAACTCTGCCTCAGGAAGTCCATAGTAGGTTGGGAAACAGACAAACACACAAAACCGAGAGGTGCCTGGATGGAGTTGTGTTAAGGACCAAGTGCTCTAGAAGGTCAGGGAAGGCCAATGTCAGTACAGAACTTTGGGAAAATGGGGAAGGCTTCCTGGAAGGAATAGGACTCTTAGGATAGATGAGATTTTGATAGGCCGGGAGGGAGAAGAAAATAGTGTTTTAAGAGGGGCCAAAAGCATAGACAAAGATTTGAAAGAAAATTGCTTAATGTGTGTCTAGAACAAGAATAAAGCATAAAGATAAGTAAGACTGAAGGTATAGGTTGAGACTTTCAATGGTGAATGGAGAGGAGTGATGGGGGAGAGGAACAGGCTTAGTGACTGCTCTGCCTAGTCATGGTGGAGCCCCAGGCAAAAGGGAATGCTGGTAACACTCACCCTGTCTTTATTTAAAATTTTGATATTTTGTTCATCACACACTATTGACATTGATTTTAATTTTTAAAATATTTCATTAAAATACTGTTGATCTTGATAACTATTTTGGCTCCTCCTTACATTTTGTGCCCAAGGTAAGTGCCTGAGCTGTCTGCCCCTAGTCATTGTTTGAGATGGAGAGGGGATATTTGAAGGAGGAAAGGAGTCTGGAGTTATGGGGAGATGGCAGGGGTGGGAGGCAGAGTAATGTTGGGAAGAGAAAGAGGAAAGAAGAGAGGCATGGGTGGGGCCTGATTTGCCTTTAGAGGCATGAGGCTAGGGTCCCCTCTTGTCTCCTGAGGCAGGTTTAGGCCTAGCCTGTGTCCTTCAGGTGGTGGGTGGAGGCCTGTTGTCCCACCCTGTAGTCCCACCTTTCAAGGGGCAGAATGGAGCAGTTCTCAGCGTAGGCACCACTGATGGCCTCCAATATGTGGTCATGGCTGGCGGGTTGGTTTATATGCTTGAAGCCTTCTTGATGCCAGACTAACCCTGGGTAATCTGCAGCCCCAGCTGCTGGGCCACTGGCTGAGGGGTGCTGCTGCTTCCAGGAAGCATGGGGGGAGACCTCCCTGGGCTAGCCTAGGCTGACATAGGCTAACTCCCCTCTCCCTTTCCACATACTTAAACAGAGGTCACAGAGAGCTCTCTTGTCGTGTGTGTAATGCATGCAGACTGTTGTGTTTCTGATAAGGGCCCGGCCTCTCCCAATGGAGCAGTAGATTGGGAGTGTGAAGGACTCAGGTGCCCCATTCCCACGGCTGGAGCCAAGGCCAGAAGCCCATATCAGGGGCCAAGTGGAGTGGTGTGGTATGTGGGAGGGGGCCCTGTCCTGGCAGGACACAGCCCACATCTGAACTTCCTGATGGCTGCTCCCTCATCCCATCCAGAGGCAAGGCACTCATGAAGCCCCAAAGACAGGTTGGGGAAATGATTTCACAGAAGTGTTTTGTCTCCTTCTCCAGTGTGATCCTTACATCAAGATCTCCATAGGGAAGAAATCAGTGAGTGACCAGGATAACTACATCCCCTGCACGTTGGAGCCTGTGTTTGGAAAGTAAATTGGGGCATCTTGGGTCTTGGGGTGGAGGAGCAAGACAGGATAACCCACAGTCTAGTAGGGGAGATATGACTGGCACTGTGAAGTCCCTGTCTGCTGGAGCAAAACTGTATTCCTTAAATCTTTCATGTCTGTGGGGGCATAGCGTCAGCTAGCCCTTCTTCAGCTGCCAAAGACTTGATCCCAGCAGAAGCTCCTAGTTAAACACTGAACAATTACCTCTAAGATCAGAAATCTACATGGCTTGAGCTCAGGAGTTTGAGACCAGTCTGGACAACATAGCAAGACCCCATCTCTACAAAAAATAAAAAACATAGCCAGGCATGGTAGTGCATGCCTGTGGTTCCAGATACTTGGGAGGCTGAGGTGGGAGGATCCCTTGAGCCTATGAGTTTGAGCTTATAGTGATCTGTGATCAAACTACTGCACTCCAGCCTGGGTGACAGAGCAAACCCTGTCTCAAAAAAAAAAAGTAGAAATCTGTATGTAAACTCAGAAGATGCATTTGCTAATTCTTTTTTTTTTTAAAGATAAACTTATGCTTTGGAATAATTTTAGATTTACTAAACAGTTACAGAAATAGTGCATAATTTCCACATACCCCTTACTCAATTTCCCCCACTGGTAACATCTTACCTAACCATGGGACATTTGTCAAAATGAAGAAATCATCACTGGTGCATTACGATTAACCAAACTCTAGACTTTTTAAAAAGATTTAGTCAGTTTTCCTACTAATACCCTTTTACTAATGTCTCAGGACCCATCTGTTATACAACATTGCATTTAGTAGTTAATTCTCTGTAAGTGTCCCACATATGTCTGTAGCAAGAGCTAGGGAAGAATGTAGACCCAAGATAGTAAAATGATTCCTGAAATCTAAGAACAAGGAAAGGAAAAATGAATGCCCATTGCATGGGAGTATTTCCTAGGCATCCTGAATTGCTATTTGGATGTGAGCTTGTTTAGGCCAGAGAGGGGAGGATGCAGAGGGAGGGTGGCAGCTATTTCTCTTGCACCTGCAGGAGAAGACACCTACTGTTCTGATGTTATCAAGTCACATATGGTACTTATAAACTGGGGTCTGTTGAGTTAGTTGTGGTCACTCACCCTGCAGTGAGGACCCAGTCTCCTTGGGGAAATGCAGCTTTTGAAGGTGAACCAGCCCTGGCCAGTGATGAGCCTCCACCAAGCGGGGATTGGAGGGAAGTGGTAGGTGGGAGAGAGGAACTCCGTATGAGTTCCAGGAGCTGACAAGCTCCAGGGGTTGGCGCCAGGCCTCAGGCTAATGCTCATGGGGCAGTGGGCAGGGCCTGTTCCACAGTGGGTAGGGGCATGTCAGGGTTCAGGGGAGATAGGGGAGCCAGTGCAGGAACACACCCCTCCCATGCCTGTTTTCCCATCTCCCACCAATCCTGGGCAAGCTGGTCTGCCTGGTGCTTCAAGCCTCCTTCAGATCACAACGGAAACCCTTCCATTCTATAACCCATGTGTCAGACAAACACAACGCACGAGGTGGAATCAAAGCACAACTTAGTTTTTGTCAGCATGGATTCCATGGCGTTACCTTCTCCTTTCCCCTGTGGAAACTGACAGGCAGGTGACTTTTCTGCTCACACAGCCCAGCCACTTTAACTCACGAACCCACAGTCTCAGGCCGTAACCCACTGCCCGTTTCTATGGAATCCCGAGCTCCCTGATGGCTCCAGGAGTGTGTCCCCACTTTGGGTGCAGCTGTGTGTGTGTGTGTATGTGTGTGTGTGTGCGTGTGCATGTGTGTATGGATGTGTGTATATGTGTGCATATGTGCACGCGTGTGTGTGTGTGTGTGTCTGTGTCCGTGTATGTGTGTGGTGTGTGTATATATGTGTGCATGTGTATATGTGTGTAGGTGTGTGTGTGTGTAAGTGTGTCTGTGTTTGTCTGTGTCTGTGTGTGGCATGTATTGTGTGTGTGTATGTGTATGTGTCTCTGTGTCCATGTGTCCATGTATATGTGGTGTGCGTATATGTATACGTGTGTGTATGTGTATTTGTGTGTATATGTGTGCGTGTATGTGCTTGTGTATTTGTGTGTGTATGTGTGTGTCCGTGTGTGTGTGTGGTGTGTATATGTGCATTTGTGTGTATGTGTGTGTAGGTGTGTGTATGTGTGTGTTTGTGTCCGTGAATGTGTGTGTATGTGTGTGTATGTGTGTATGTGTATATTTGTGGTGTATATGTGTGCACATATGTGCATGTGTGTATTTTTGTGTGTGTGTGTGTGTATGTCTGTGTCCATGTGTCTGCATATGTGTGTGGAGTGTGTATATGTGCGTGTGTGTGTGTGTGTGCATGTGTGTGTGTGTGTGTGTGGTGTAGGGAAGGAGGGGCCCTGCCTTCCTCCTTTCCCAGTCCAGTGTTTCTCCCTTCCTGCTCTGGCTGGCCTCTGAGGTTCTGACTCCTGCAGTGTCTGGGCTAGGGAGAGGGCCCTTCTCATGTGCCCACCACTGCTGTCTTCCGGATACTCTCTGAACCACAGATGTTGAAAGCCGACTTATTTTCCTGTGCGTGCTTTCCAGAGGTTCCCCAGAGAGCCCCCCGTGAGCCTTCCCACTGCACTTTCTAGACATGGCAGATGCTGCGTCCCTTTAGCTGCTGTCCCCGGCCTCTGGTTCTCAGATGGTCCACTCCACAATCTCTTGCTGCTCCAACCCTTTGGGGGTCCACAGGGCAGGATTCAGAGCAGTTCCAGTCTGGCCTCGTAGTGGCCTCTTCTCCTCCCAGGAAATCCTTGCGTTCCTTGCCCAGGCATGGGCCAGAGTGCACCTCCTCCCAAATGTGGCCCTTGCCCTCCTTCTCCATGCCACAAGTTGCTTACGTTTCCCTGAGCATGCACCAGGTGCCAGGCTTGTGTCTCCCACCTGCAGGGAGCTCATTTTAGGGGGAGAAGGGAGAATGCCTCTGCCTTTGATGCCCATGGTAGATGGGGGTCTCAGATACAGCAAGAGCTCTCGCCAGAGAAATCTTTTCACCAATTCTCCCTCATCCCATCCCAGAAGTGGGTGTGAAGAGTCCAAAAAGCAGGCCCCAGGCCGTGTCTTCGGTAAATTCCAAAGCTCTGCCCCCTGGCTCTGGAGTTTCACATCTCTTGCATCTGTTGTTTCCTGGTGTCATGGTCAAAGCTTCAGTTTTAATGTGCATTTCCAATTCATTATTTCAGTCTGTGTTCCATCAGGCAGGCACCTGCCTTATGCCCAGCACAGTTTATTTGGGAAAGTCCTGTCCCCCCTCTCCCTACACACACACTCAGACAGGCCCAGTACAGCAGTGCTGTGGGTAGTTGTGCCTGTAAGAGCTATAGGGGGCCCAAGGAAGGAAGACTCCCTGGGGTAGTTCCGAGCTCTTGACCTGCCCTGCCTCTCCCTTGGGTGCCCCATGTTGGGTGACATTGGGAATCTGCCTCTCCTGCAGGATGTTTGAGCTGACCTGCACTCTGCCTCTGGAGAAGGACCTGAAGGTCACTCTCTACGACTATGACCTCCTCTCCAAGGATGAAAAGATTGGTGAGACGGTCATCGACCTGGAGAACAGGCTGCTGTCCAAGTTTGCGGCTCGCTGTGGACTCCCGCAGACCTACTGTGTGTACGTGGATGGGGGCTGGCTGCTTCTCTGACAACACAGCACCCCTGTCTACTGAGCACTTACTGTGTGCCAGCCCTGGGCTCAGCACTTCCTAGGCATCCTCTCACTGAGTCCAATAGCAGTCCCATCCCCACTCCACAGATGAAGAAACTGAGGCCCAGAGATGTTATTGCTTCTAAGTGGTGGAATTAGGATTTGAACCAAGAACCTGGCTCATCACATTGTTATAATCCAGTTATCTGTAATGCACACAGAAGGCCTAGAGAGGGCTAGGCACCTGGAAAGGAAGAGAGGGAAGGAAGGCAGGAAAGAAGCAGAGGAGACAGATGGGAGGACATGTGTGCTGCAGCTGGGCCCAAAGGGGAATTTTGTGATGTTTTATGTCAGGGGAACGCATGTGAGGACAGCACCCCTCTTCCCGCCGTCTCGAGTCTTGTCTGGGTCTGATCCTCTAACTCTGGAAATTGAAAATATTTAAGTTGCAATTCCATACTTAAACGAGTCCTTTTCTCTCTGAGTCTCCATTTCTCCATCTGTAAAATGGGATAACCTATCATGGTGAGCGATCAGATGGGACACCCACTGTAAAAGCAAGGGCTGGGCAATGCTGTGCATGGGGGTACACTGGTCCCTGCATGCCCCTCTGCCCTCATGAGTGTCCTTGAAGCATCTCATCTAAGTCTTGTGCTTGGTCCTCAGCTCTGGACCGAACCAGTGGCGGGACCAGCTCCGCCCCTCCCAGCTCCTCCACCTCTTCTGCCAGCAGCGCAGAGTCAAGGCGCCTGTGTACCGGACAGACCGTGTGATGTTTCAGGATAAAGAATACTCCATTGAAGAAATAGGTGAGCTGCCACATGACCCCAAACCATGGTGGGTTCTCGCTGTATCCCTTCCTCTCTCATGAGACCCTCTGCTACCATAAAGGACCCAAGCGGACATAACCCATATCAGCAGACTATGGGGATGGGTCTTGCCAGGGCAGCACAGATGGGCTCCACTTGCACTTGGTACTTTGAGCACCAGTACTGACCTGTGATGCCGCTGTGAAAAGTAGAGGTCAGGGCACGGTCAGGGTCAGAGTGCAGTCCAAGGCCCGGTTGGGGCCCATCTGAGGGCAAGCTCAGAGGTGAGTCTGAAGCCAGTGTCAGGGTTAGAGTTAGGCTCAGTCTTTCTGGCATTGGCTGGTCTGACTCTGGTTGGAGTCTAGGGTACAGTCCACTTCTCAGAAACGGTTTTCTACTTGAATTGCACCAGCCTGGCAGCTTGACCCTGATGGTACCTTCCAAGCTCCCCACTCACAGCCCATGCAGCGAAAGGATCCCAAGGCAGGCAGGCCTGGTAGTGCCCCCACACTGCCCTGGGTCCTGCCCAGCACTGCTGGCTGAGAATCCCGCCACATGCTCTCCGTGTGTCTGAGATGCCCGCAGGCCTGCATCACCCACTCAGAGCAGCTCAGACTCCCCAGAGGTGTTTACAGGCCCAGCTGGCCCCTTGCCTCCTGGTTGCTTCAGAGATGTTTGATGTCAGAGCTGGTGCCAAGGTTATAAAAGGGAAAGGATGGCTTTGATGCCCCCATCCCCCACCCCCTCCTCCTTCTCATTCTGTTTTCCTGACTCTCCCAGGTCATGGCTGAGCCAGGCTCGGCCATAAGGCACCCCCCTGCCCCGCCCCCCTTCATTCCCTTTTCCCATAGAATGTGCATCTGTTTTCGGAGGAGCCTCATTTCCTTCTACTAGTCTGTGAGCAACTTTAGCACAGGGCCATGGCTCATGGTCATAAAGTCATAGGAAACAAAAGCCAGAAAGCTGGAGATGGTGAAGTCCAACATCTGCCTGCTTTTACAGATGAGGCTGGTAAGACCGAGAGTGGTGAACGACCTGTCCAATGTCACCCAACCAACTAGGAGCACAGCCAGGTTCCTGGCCCTGTGTGCCTTCTGAGACACATGCCTCTTTCTTTGAGGCCCCTACTGAAATGGGCAGGGCAGGTCTGATGGCTGAACACGTGTGTGTGTGCATATGGGTGTGCATGGGCACACCTGGGTACATGTATAGATGCGTGTGCCCACCATCAGCTTCCCAAGCCAAGGCCTTTGACATAGTGGGCTCCAAGTTCATGTTGCTGGATGCTCGGCCAGGCTTCTCAGAGTCAGGAATACCGCATGTCTTCTCCCCACCTGTAGCACCAGTTTTTGACCCATCCCCTAGCAGGGAGGAGATGTACCTGGGAAACACCTGGGGGCAGGAAGCGGTGTTCATGCCTAGTCATGCACCTTTCCTAAGTGAGCCTGTGATCTCAGCTGCCCTGCTGCTAGTCGTGTGGCTTCTCTGTGCCTCAAATTTCTCATCTATAAAATGGGGATAATAATAGCACTCAGCTTCTAGGATCCTTGTGAAGAATAAATTTGTTAATAGCTTGAAGAATAGTGCCTGGCACGTGGTTCCTGCTCTAGAAGTGTTTGCTGTTATTGCTATTATTTTAGCTACTGCTGCTAATAGAACAACTTACATGAGTGAGAGCATAAAACTAACAGCACCAAGATGCCAGATCTAAGGGCGAAGGTTGCTGAGGCTTAGAGTTGGGAGCAGTCAGGGAGGGCTTCCTGGAAGAAGTGGGCTTTGGAGACAGGAGGATTTGTATGGTGGAAAATAGGAAGAAAAATTTATAGAACAGGCTTGGTAGAAATGATGGCAATGGGGAATCTGGATTTTAAGCCTGGAGCTCGTGGACAGCAAGATTTCCCCTATGGAAAGTGAGACATGAGGACCAGAACAAGTACATCTGGGCTGGGGGTGAGGCTGCGGGGGTTAGGAGCTTCTTATTACTCTCAGGCAGCCCTGCTCAGCCTGCTTACTGGGCAGCCCCATCATCTCTCACTTCCCCAGCTCCTGCAATCTTTTTTTTGTCTTCTCTCTGGGGCAGAGGCTGGCAGGATCCCAAACCCACACCTGGGCCCCGTGGAGGAGCGTCTGGCTCTGCACGTGCTTCAGCAGCAGGGCCTGGTCCCAGAGCACGTGGAGTCACGGCCCCTCTACAGCCCCCTGCAGCCAGACATTGAGCAGGTAGGACCTTGACCCTTGGGCCCCAGAGTCCTTGAACTCCAGATAGCCCCAACCCCAGGGACAACGTGGATATCCCAGAGGAGCCAGTGGGTCCCTTGAGATTTGGCCAACCCCTCCTTGACCCATTTCTTCACAGTCCGAGTGCGGCCGTGGTTGGCCTTGGAGGGGATCTTTAGGGTCTGGCTTCCCCTGGCTGCCTCCATCCCTCAGGGCCTGTGAAACGAGTCTGAGCTTCCCCCTTTACCCCTGTAGGCCTGGCCTCTGACCTCTCCTTGTCATCCTGAAGCCTCTGTTTCAGCCTGACTTCAGGATGCCCCCATCCAACCACTCTCTGTCAGTGACTCAGTCTCAGATGTCTGGCCCTGTGCTGGGCTGCTGTGGGGTATGCAGCCAGGGTGGCCCTGGCATCCTATGACCCAATGACAAAGCCACCCACAGAGAACAGTCCTCAGTGGGAGGGGAATCCTCCCACGCTGAAGGGCGAGGACCACAGAGACAGCAGCCTTGGGATGGTGACAGGGAGGGCTTCCCGGAAGAGGTGAGCTCAGAGCTGGGTTTTGGAAGAGGAGAGGGGGAGACAAGGTTATAGGCAAAGAGAAAGGCCAAAGTGAGCCACGAGGTTGCCTTTGTGAATGCCAGAGGTCATACCTCTGTTGTTTGGAACTGAGCTCTCTCTCCACCTAGGTGGTTTGCCTACCGGCCTCCCCAGAGTGGCACAACGGGTGTGGAAACTTTGGCTCTTTCATCTTCTAGTTCTGTGACCCTGCAGAAGTGACTTAATCGAGTTACTTCAATCCCTGCTCCTTCTGCTCTAAGATGAGACAAATTCACACCTCACTTGCAGAGAGGGAGGAAGATGAGGGGTGGGCAGGGAGAGCAGTGTCCTGCCATGGAAGCCTTCTGAGCCCTCCATAACTGAACGGTGCTCTCTGACATGCCACGACTCTGCACATGCCATTCCCCTGGCTGCCAAGACTCAGCTCAGCCACCACCATCTCTGAGAAGCCCGTCCTGACCCTTGACCCCCAGGCACAGGCCCAAGTCAGAGGCCTGTGGGGCAGTAGTCACCTCTGCAGTTGACCCTGTAGTCCCCTGTTTGGGCAGTGAGTGAGGTTTTCTCTGGAAGGGCCTGGGTTTCTCTGTTCTGTGTCTCCAGCATCTGGCCCAGAGCAGGTGCTTGGTAACAGTTGGCTAAATGAGAAGGGTGGGGAGAGAACGGGCCCTGTCTCCACAGGGGAAGCTGCAGATGTGGGTCGACCTGTTTCCGAAGGCCCTGGGGCGCCCTGGACCTCCCTTCAACATCACCCCACGGAGAGCCAGAAGGTGACTTGCGCAGCCACAGGCTCTGAGCTGCACTGAGGGGTGGGGGCCTTGCAGCCTGCTGTGGGTGGGACTAGGCGGTTGCTCTTTTCTGCCTGGCTTCAGGCTATTCGGGCCATGGAATACAGTTCTCTTTTGGGCCTGGGCCAGTGTCCAGTCAGGCAGGCATCGAGTCCTCTTGGACTAGTCTGCTTCTTGGCTTCTTGGCCAAGGCCTTCCCATCCTCTGGTAGGAAATCTAGGTGGATTGGAGTCATACCTTTCCCCAGGTTTTTCCTGCGTTCTATTATCTGGAATACAAGAGATGTGATCCTGGATGACCTGAGCCTCACGGGGGAGAAGATGAGCGACATTTATGTGAAAGGGTAGGGAGCCAGCGTCCTCTTGCCTGTCCAGCTCGCCGCAGCTCCCATGCTCCCTCTGGGTTGCACACAGCATGAGGGGCTCTGGCTCAGGGAAGGGGAGAACAAGCAAGTTTCCAAGGAGGGCTCCTGGGGGTGGTCCCTGCCTTTGGGGAAATTGTTCTCCCACCAGATTTCTTTTTCCGCACTGAACTTTGGGTTGAACTTACAAGTTTAGTGGCTGGGAAGTTAGAATGTTTTCAAATTGATGGCACATTTTGTACATCGTGCCGATTTCCTGGGAATTCTTTTTGCAGTAAGCTCATCTACCTTCTTAACTCCTTGTCTGCCTAAGTTGACGATGTATATGCTGTGTTGGAAATCTTAATGAGAACCATTCTCTAAAAATGTGTATGTCTAGTTGGATGATTGGCTTTGAAGAACACAAGCAAAAGACAGACGTGCATTATCGCTCCCTGGGAGGTGAAGGCAACTTCAACTGGAGGTTCATTTTCCCCTTCGACTACCTGCCGGCTGAGCAAGTCTGTACCGTTGCCAAGAAGGTCAGTGTCCTTCCCATTCCCCGTGGTGCCAGCACCAGGGCTTCTAAAGTTACCCTGACCTGGCCACCAAGTCCCTGCCCAGCCACTGTCACAATCTCACTGCTGCCCCACCACATTGGAGCTACCACTGCCATCTCCACATGGCCACCACCTCCACTGTCCCGGCACTGCCAGTGTCACCACCACTGCTGTCTCAGCATTGTGTGATGGCCTCTGTCCCATCACAGCCAATGTCACCATGGCTGCTGTCCCATCACTGCTGGTGTTATCACGACTGTTGCCTCCTCACTGCCAATGTAACCACCACTGTTCCGTTGTTCATGGCACTACCCCTGCTCTCATTACTGCCTCCACCATCTCTGTATCCACCCCTTGTCACCATCTTTCCCATCCCCAGCACTGCCGCCACCCCATGGCCACCTCATGACCACACAGTGCCATATCCATCATTTGTAGCTAAATCCAGATCCCAAAGTCACTGCCTCCCTCCCTACCTCAGGCAAGTTAAGCAGCAGGAAGGATCATGGGGTCTGAGTGGGCAGAGTAGGGACACCCAGCATGGCCTTCAAAGGGGCAGTGGGGCAGACCCCATGGGGGAGCTTCCCGAGAAGGCCAGCCTGATCTGTAGATCATGGTGTCCACAGGATTGGGAGTTGCTTGGCCAAGTCTTTCCCATACCCCATTTTCCACATCTGTGCCTATGGTCACTGTCCAAGCTGGGCAGTCACTTGGAGCAGCTCTGTGCTTGCAGGCCCACAGCCATCACCCTCCTCTCTCCACTCCCGCCTCTCACTGCAGACCAAAGGCACCTGGGGAGACCTGGTTTGCATCAGCCAGAGGGGAGGCTGGATTTGGGGACCTCGGTCTCTGTGTCTCAGCATCTGCTAGTTTAGGTCTCATCTGGGGCATCAACTTTTTACTCCTGAACTAGGCAGAACTGGAGGGCAGCTGGCCTCTTCCTGCTAGGACTAGGCCTGCCCTCAGAGAGCAGCCCCTAGAACACAGAATGGGTGCTGAGGGCAGTGGAGACTTCAGGGCTATGCTGGCTGGAGGCAGAGGGGCCTCTGCTGTAACTTCTGACCATCCTTGTCCCACCCTGAGGTGCTCTCCTACTCAAGGGGGTAAATGCCTCTCTGGCATCTAGGTTCTGCTGGCCCAATTTCCTTCCAGAGGTGGCCCAAGGCTTTAAGCCTCAAAGCTTCTATGACTCCTTGTCTCTTGAAAGGAAGGGGATATATGATGCGTTCCGGTGCCTGGATTTTCTTAGTTCTCTTCATTACACCCCCTCTGCATGGCCCTTCCCAGCCTAACATGCAGAGTCATCTGCATGTTAGAGAAAGCAAAATGCTCCATGGAGCCTTCTGAAACCGTGAAACAAAAGAAAACATGGATTCAACAGGGTTGAGTGGATCTCTTTACCGAGCCATTGCTGTGGAGTGACTGGCAGAAAGCAGAACTGAGCAACAGGGTTCTGTGAGGTCAAGGAAAGCCTGGGCCATTTGCAGGTTGAGCCTTGTTTGCTGCTGTTCGGTGTGCTTGCCTGTCACAAGCCTGCTTCCATCAGAAAGCCAAGGCTGCATCTGCCCCAAGACACAGCACTGCCCCCACCCGCTGTGCTGTGGACAGAGGGAGAGGAGGCCTGGGAGTGGACGGGGGGGCTGTGCCGCACGTGGCACCCCCAGGGCTCACCTAGAAGGGCTGGACATGGATGGGGACTGAGACCGAGAGGAGTGGGAGGTGGGACAGCCCCTTCCTCATGACAGGTGAAGATGTGGATAAGGAGTGGCTGGAATGGAGGTTTCTGCTTTTGTCTCTGAAATAAGAGGAGAGATGATCCGGTACTGGGGCAGGTGACTTGAGACCAGTGGAAAAAGCTGGAAAGAGCTGCTGTGCTGAGTGGGTTGGGGAGGGACACAGAGAGATGGGGAGGAGTGTGACTGGCATCACAGAGAGGGTTACCTGGCAGTTCTGGGGACCCAGTTGTGGTTGCTGATTAAGAATTTGGGGTGACTCCATTCTGGCAATGATGTGGTTTTGTGTCTTTATCATACAGCCTGGTCAGGAGGAATGAAGAAGGGGAGAGTGGGGCCAACCTGTGGGCGAGTTCCAGAGGAAGACAGGATATGGAAGCGACTGCCTGATGGCCAAGAGGGTCTGGGCCAGACTTAGGACAATGAGAAGCCCCTGGGGGAGCAGGGATGGAGAGGAGGAAGAGGGGTCAGGAAGTTGAAGGAGAGGATCGCTGAGACGGAAGGCCAGAGGGGAAGGGACGTTCTACATGATGCCAGACTCTGGGGAGAAGGTGGCTGGAAGGAGGGGCAGAGAAGGTCAGAAGAGGAGGCTGAGAAACAGAAACAGGGGCCAGGTGGCTCTGAAGTCAACCAGAAGTGGCAGACAGAAACTGGCTTGGCTGAAGGCAGAGCCAGAGGGTCCCTCTTGGAGTGAAGGGACCCTGGGAGGCAGGCAGAGTCGTGGCCACAGTGGGGCACCAGTTAGCTGGGCTGGGCTGAAGGATCGAGTCTGAGGTGGGTTTATGCAGGGGCGCTGCACAGCCTCTGGGCTCCCTGGGCCTGCCACAGAGCCGGCCCTCTGCCGTGGGGTTCAGGGCCTCTGGCAGGCAGGCCCTCCAGGGACCCCATTAACCAGACGAGACTGTCGTAAAGTACAAGGTCTCCTTTCATCCGGCGGCTTTGAACCACCACTGGTTGCCCCGGCCCGGCTCCCCACCTGGAGCCCAGCACACCCACTGGGGCCTGCCTGCGCGTCAGGCACCCACCCTGCAAATAAACAGCTAGTAAAAGCGCCCAGGCCAGGAGCATAATGAGCGCCTGGGACCTGGGGGGGTTCATTCCCCAGGCTGGAGCCCCAGCCCAGCTGCTCCCACCAGGGGCCGTTTGAACCTCTGGCTCATTACCGAGCCCATAAACCAAGCCGGCCAGAGGAATGGAGGCTGCTGGCGGGCCATGCAGGCGGGCCTGCGGAGCTGGCCATAAAAGCTCGCCAGAGGAGGGAGGCACCTGCAGAAGGGCTGGGGCCCGGAAAAGGGGGGAGACACCAGACAGAGGGCTGGAGGCGAGGGGCCAGCTGGAGACCTGAGCCCCTTCCCCAACCCAGGCAGCAGTCCAGGCCGTGGCTGGTGCTTTGCACGGTGACCAGTCTTCACGGGGAAGGGATTGTGGTCTTCGGTTCGGGAGCTCACTGGGATTTCCATGGACAACCTCTGAGGCTGGGCTGGCCACACAGCAGGCCCTGGCTGGACAGCAAGGGTGGGTTTACCAGGCATTCAGTGGAGCTTTTCTCCTGCAGAGTTGGGTCCAGGCCCCTGCTCTGACCCGGCACTCAGGACTTGGCACCCGTTGTCTGCAGGATGGTCACACTGTTTCCTGTCCTTGCCACTCACCCAGGGGAGAGTTATAGTGAGAAACCAGAGAACAAGACTGCGCTGGAAAGCCCTAGTGACAGTGCTGGGGGTTGAGTATGGCTGGACTGAGGGGTGCTCTCCGGCCTCCGCGTGTGCAGTCCCACACTGCTCAGTTGCTCCATGAAACTTCAGTGGGAGGAAGCCCAAGATGACCTTGTTCCAGGCGAGCTGGTCTGAGGGAGGTGGGGTGGGGAGAGAAGGGCCCCTCCTCTCCTTTCAGCAGGAGACAGAACTTCCCAGTACTTCAGGCTTTGGCTTTGCTCTGGGGCAAGCTCTTGGAGTGAAGTTGGGTGGGGTGGAGAGGGAGGAGCTGGGGTCTAGATTCCAGTGCCAACTCCTTACAGCAGCGTGCTGGAAGATCCTTCTGTGACAGCCAGGCTGGGGTGGGGTCCCTCAGAGTCTCAGTTACCCCACCCTGACCCTGAGATGCCAGGTACAGAGCAGGGTTTACGGTAGAGAGCAGGACTCTGGAACCTGGCTGCCAGAATTTGAATCCAGCTTGCCACTTCCAAGCTGTGTGATCTTGGACAAATTACTTGCTTTGGTCTCCTCCACTGTGAAGATAGTATCTCCTTCATAGGTAGTTGGAAGGATAAATGAGTTCATAGCAGTAGAGGGCCAATGCATAGGAAGCATGATATTAATGTTATTATTATTAGTGGTCAGACCTCAGGCACATTCCTTTAACTTCTCCAAGCCTCTCCTTCAACATCTGCAAAATGGTAGTGACGACTTTGACTTACAGAATTCGGAGGATTAATGGAGCCATCTTATGTGAACTGAGCCTGCATGGTGCCTTTTTGGGCCCTTTTGGGCCTTCTGGGATCTGCCTTTCCCAGTCTTCCCACAGGACCTGACTCTGTCAAGACCCTTGGGGATGTCCTACTCCTCTGTCTCCTCCAGGCAGCCTCCAGGAACACTGCCTCTCTCTAACCTTGCTTCCTTGCATCCTTCTCTGTTCCTCCTCTGGGTCAGGATGCCTTCTGGAGGCTGGACAAGACTGAGAGCAAAATCCCAGCACGAGTGATATTCCAGATCTGGGACAATGACAAGTTCTCCTTTGATGATTTTCTGGGTAAGCACCATTTCTAGAATCCCATTCTGCACTTGGGGGCTGCCCCAGCACCCACACTGTGTGTTTATGCCACTGTTGGACCCTTGGGGAAGCCTAGCAGGAGGAGTGGTCCTGCTTTCTGCTTTCAGGGAGCTCAGGGTCATGTGTCCCAGTGTTAAGTGAGGTGTATGACACACAGCAATGTCAGAGTGATTGGTGGCCACTGAGGGTGGACCTGTCAGTAGAGGTGGCACTGAACACGGCCATGCTGGATGGTGGGACTCAGATCCGTAAGGATGCGAGGGACGCAAGTGTGTGCTGCCTGTCGCCAGCTGTCTGGCCTCACATTCGACACGGACTGAGCCCTGTGAGTGAGGGTATCAAGTCACTCTTCATCCTTGTGCCTGTGTGACCGACTGAATGAACAAACATAGCCTCCATCCCCATTACTGCCAGACAGGGTTCTGGTGGAAAGGGCTGTGCTGAAATCCAGGGCTGGGGAGCAGGGATTCTGGGTTGAAGGGAAGGTGCTGATGGTGGCTTTGTAGGGTTAGGATATGGGGACAAGGAGGAAGACATTGTATGGGGCCAGCATGCTTGTCCGTGAGAGCAGTGAGTTCATGATAGCCCCGTCATGGCTATAAAGGTTAACTCTGGAAAATGCGGTCTATCCATACAATGGGGTATTATTCAGCCATGAAAGCAATGGAATACTGATACATACTACACTGTGGGTGAACCTGAAAACATGCCAGGTGAAAGAAACCAGACACAAAAGGTCAAATATTATGTGACTTCATGTATATGAAATGTCCATAATAGGCAAATCCATAGAGACAGAAAATAGGTTAGTGGTTGCCAGTGATTGGGAGAAGTGGGGCTGGGGAGTGACTGTGACAAGTAAGAGGTTTCTTTTCGGGGTGATGGAAAGGTTCTGGAATTAGATGGTGGTGACGGTTGCACAACTCTGTGAATATACTCAAAGCCACTGATTTGTACACTTAAAATGGTTAAAGTGGTGCATTTATGTGACGTGCATTTTACCTTGATTAAAAAATAAAGCGAGTTTGTGAACATGGCAGCCCAGGAAGTCAGGATCCATGGTTTCTGGATCCGCTCTGCCACTTGGGAGCAGGGTGGCCTGGAGCTCTCCTGGGGTGGCCCTTGATTGGAGAAGGTGAGTTGGTCTTAGCTGAGCGCTGGGGCCCCCGCAGGGGATATTCTGAGGTGTGGCTTCCGGCAGTGGGGAGAAGGCTGCCAGTTCACCTGACTGTTCCCCCGCCCTGCACACCTGGCCTGGCCACATGCACACAGAGAACTTTGTTATAAAAGCATCAGGTCTAAAAAGGGTGGCACCAAGTTTGACTTCTATTATTTTATTTATTATTTTGTACATAATTCCTGTAGAGGAATTAGAAAATGCAGGTAAGCAATGCCTCCTCCCCACCTTAATCTCACCACCCAGAGATAATTTCCACTAACATTTTGGCATGGATTATTATGTTATATATTATTTGAGACTTAAACGTAAGTATTTTATATACGTATTAATATATACACATCTACATGCATACATATACAATACACACATATATGCATATGTATATGAATGGATTTCTATTACACAGACTGTTTTATATCCTGATTTTCTGGAAAACCCAATCTTCCAAGAACATCCTTTCTGGTCAGTAGGTATCGATCTGCATTTATATCTCCATCATCACACTTAATGCCTGCCTATGTTTTGTCGAAGAGATGGGCCCTGTTTTCATTAATTAATCCTCTCTTGGTGGGTATTCAGGTCATCTCCAGGTTTTCCAAAGTGAGTGACACCCTTGGTGTATGCATATCTTTGGATCTTTTGTGCATATCTTTGCTTAGCTCTAAGAAGCAGATGTGTCTTTGTACATTTTAATAGTTTTTGAAACATTTTGTTCAGTTGCCCTCTAGAAAGGTTTTACTTGTTTATACTCCCACCTGTGCCCTGTTTCTACAGGGTGCCATTTTCCCTAAACTTTTGCTACCACTGTACATTAAAAAAAATTGCCAATAAGATAATTCCTTTTTATTTGCATTTTTTTAATTGCATTTAAGGTAGAACTTTAAAATATATTTATTATCCATATTGTGGAATTTTTTCATGGTTTTGCAATGTTCATCTTTTATTATTGATTTTCAGAGCCTTTTATGTATTAAGAATACATTGCAAATAATTTCTCCGGATTTTTCTTATGCTTTAAATTGTTTATGGAGTCTTTTTTCTTACAGACTTTATGAATTTATGGCATCAGCCTTTCCTTTATGAAGTGAGGCTTTAGAAAATTAGTTTTTAAAAGAAAAACAAAAAAACCCTGCCTTTTTTACTGACTGAGTAAACCATGTTCAAAATAAAGTTAAACAGACTCATCCTTTGTTTTAAAAAATAAAACCATTAACAAATACTAGCTTTTATATCCATGAGATTTTTCTTTTCCACCTTCATAATTTATTTTCTAATTATGTAATTTATGTCTTTTGAATATTTCTTAATTTTTAAAGGTAATGGTTAAGCACCTATAAAGTCACCATCCAGTTATCCTGTGTTTCCTTACAGTTTCTTATGTAGGTCATGCTGAGATAATGTGTGTGCGTGCGTGTGCATGTGTGTGTGTGTGTGTGTGTGTGTGTGGTTTAATATTCTGATATTTGCTTAATCTATTGGCATCATATTTCAAATAGAAAATAAACATTCATTCATCTGCACTGGAGGGATGGAGAGCTATATGGGTGGGTGGAGACATAGATGAGTGCCACTATACAGTTGAATAAGTGGACAGACAGGTGGAATAATAACCTAATTAATGGACAGATATAGTGCTTAACAAATGGTAGCTATAGAGGAATGTAGATAGGTCAAAGTAGATGGACAGCTGTATGGAAGGACAGACTGATAAATGGATGAGTGGAAAGAAAGAAAACTAGAAAAAAAGTTATATTTAATGTTCACTTATAGCAACTATGCATTCCACACTGAAAAAATTTGAATCACCTTTGCATGGTGTTTGAGAATTTCTTTAATTTGGCTTCAGAAAATAATTTTTCTATTGATCTTTCTTAATCCCTTCAGCAGCCTGTGCTCCAATCCCATTGACTTTATCAGGTCATGATTAGATTAGGTGAAATGACATGAAATTGCTGTTTAAATGGGTCAAAGATAGTTAAATACAAGAATTTTCATATGGTTCAACCTAATAGTTGAAGGTATCCTGGGAGATAATGGATAAAAGGGATGATTAGATAAAACAATATAAAAAGATGGCTGCTTGGATAACTAGGTGGTAGATGAAAAAGACTGTTGGATGAACCACAGTGAGGTACCACTTCATGTCTACTAAGATGGCAATAATAATAATAATAATAACAATAATAATAAACCAGAAGAGAACAAGTGTTTTGACGATGTGGAGAAATTGCTGGTGTGCTGGGACATTGTTGGTTTTGTAAAATGATTCAGCTGCTGTGGAAAACTGTTTGGCAGTTCCCTGAAAAGCTGATCATAGAATTACTAATGAACCAAGAATCCTCCTCCAGGTGTGTACCCCAGAGAATCGAAAGCAGGGACTCAGACATTTGTGTGCTAACGTTCACTGCAACATTATTCACTATATGAAGTTAAAAGATGGGAACAACTCAAGTGTCCATCAACAGATGAATGAATGAACAAAGTGTGGTACATTTCTCTTATCTGAAATGCTTGGAACCAGAAGTGTTTCAGATTTTTGATGCTTTTTGGATTTCGGAATAATTGCATATAAGATATCTTTGGGATAGGACCCAAATCTAAATACAAAATTTTTTTCATATATACTTTGTAAGAATAATCTGAAGGGAATTTTACAGAATATTTAAAATAATTTTATGCATGAAGCAAAGTTTAAGTACGTATGTGTGGAGTTTTCCACTTGTAGCATCATGTTGGCAATCAGAAAGTTTCAGACTTTGGAGCATTTTGAATTTCAGATTTTCAGATTAGGGATGTTCAACCTGTATGTATCTAGAATGGAATCTTATTCAACCACAAAAAAATAATACGGTTTAAAAAAAAACACTACTGATATATACAACAAGGATGACCCCTGAAAACATTATGGAAATCAAAATAAGCCAGACACAGAAGAACAAATATTGTATGATTCCACTTATATGAAATATCTAGAATAGACAAATTCATAGAGACAGAAAGTAGACTAGAGGTTACGAGGGCGAAGGGGAGGGAGGAATGGGGAGTTATTTCTTAATGGGTGCAGAGTTTTTGTTTGGGGGATGCAAAGGTTTTGGAAATAGTAGTGATGGTTGTACAGCATTGTGGCTGTAATTAAAGCCACTGAATTGTGCAGTTAACATGGTTAAAATAACAAATGTTCTGTTATATGTATTTTACCATGATAAAAACAATTTAAAAAAATTGATGGATCGCTGTTTATAGATGGTGTATGAATGGATTTTTACATAAATGAGTCATTGAAGAGGTGGGTGGCTTTGTTAAGGGTGAGTAAATAGGAGTGGATGAACATGTATATGAATGCGTGAGTAGGTGAATGGGAAGCTGTATAGATGGAATGGGAAACAATGGGTGGGGAGACGGAGAGTTTGTGAGATTTTACCTGTGGCTCGGCCATGGATAGAAGCTGGTGACAGAGGAGGTCACTGAGTTTTTCCTGAAGCTGCCCTGCCTAAGGGTGGCTACAGGCTGGCAGTGTTCGAGCAACCCTTGGACAAAAACCACCTCGGTGTTGCAGGCTCCCTGCAGCTCGATCTCAACCGCATGCCCAAGCCAGCCAAGACAGCCGAGAAGTGCTCCTTGGACCAGCTGGATGACACTTTCCACCCAGAATGGTTTGTGTCCCTTTTTGAGCAGAAAACAGTGAAGGGCTGGTGGCCTTGTGTAGCAGAAGAGGGTGAGAAGAAGATACTGGCGGTAAGTCTGCTTCTCCAGCCCCAGCGGAGGGCATGGGGGCAGCTTCTTCCATATACATTGTCAGAAAATATATCATCAGAAAATACATGCTTACTCTTCCTCCTCCTTTCTCCCTCTCTCCTGCCCCCGTCCCCCCCTTACTCTATTTTCCAAGGCATTCTCCCTCTTTCCTCCCAATTTCCAGCCTTCTTCTCCTTTGAGGCTCACATCCCAGGGGAAGCCTATTTAAATCAAAAGATGACTCTGTTTATACTCTGCTCATTGGCTTTAATAGAGACCTGTGTCCTGGGTTTCCTCTGATCTGGGCTTCCTGGGTGAATGGACAGGGGTCATGCCTCTCCCATTTGAGCAGGACCCTCTGAGGGACCATCCTTGCTCTACTCTCTGAGAGGTCTGCTTAGAGGGGTGACTGGAGGGCCAGAGGGAACCGTCCTTCCCCTGAGTCCACAGCAGTCATGGAGAAGAAGTTAATCCCTGAAAGTTTACTTAGAAATTGCAGGCAGCCAGCCAACCCTGAAAGTGGTCCTTGAAATTGAATCTACTTGTTATATAAAGAATGGTAACAATAAGAAACACTAGTGCCCCAAAGGAAAAAGGAGAAAACGACATGCATAGATAATTCACAAAATAATTACCAATGTCTGCAAAACATTTTAAAAAAGATTTAGTCTCTCTAGTAATTAAATAAAGGGATACAGTAGTCCCCCCTTATCTGCAGGAGGTATGTTCCAAGACCCCCAGGGGATGCCTGAAACTGCAGATAGTACTAAGCCCATATTATGTACTATGTTTATTCCCATCTATACATATCTATGAGAAAGTTTAATTTCTAAATGAGGCACAGTAAGAGAGTAACAACTATAATAATAAAATAGAACAGTTATAACTATATATTGTTATAAAAGTTAGGTGAATGTGGTCTTTCTCTCTGTGTATCAAATATCTTACTGTACTGGCCCACAGGTAGCTGAAACCCTAGAAATCAAACCCAAAGATAAGGGAGGACTACTGTATTTTAAAATGTGGGTTTTTTTTGTCTGTTAAATTATATATATTTTTAAAATAGAAATGCTCATTGCTGCTGAGGATGCAGAGAGAAGACAGGCCCCCCTTTTACTTCTGCTGGGAGTGTTAATGGTTTTACTGTGTGGAGGAAGCAATTTGATAACATATAGTAACAGATTTACCAATATTTCTGCCCTTGGACTCTGTCATCCCACTTCTAAAATCTCTTCTAAATAAATAACCCAATAAAATTTAAAAATCTAGGTTCTGGGATATTTGTTGCAGCATTATTTATCCTATCAAACAGTTGGAAACAACCTAAATGAACCAAAATAAGTAGTTTACTAAATAATTATGGTCAACCATCCCATAGAATGTT
The DNA here is from genome assembly GCF_037993035.2 of Macaca fascicularis. Taxonomy (NCBI): domain Eukaryota; kingdom Metazoa; phylum Chordata; class Mammalia; order Primates; family Cercopithecidae; genus Macaca; species Macaca fascicularis. Next base: position 50,256,226 of record NC_088387.1, on the reverse strand, counting down.
TGGCAGTCGTTCAAAACCAAACTTTAAAGGATAGACAACTACATAGTGAATATTCCTAAGTGAAAAGAAGCCAGCTATGGAAATGTATATTTCATACACCTGCAGAGAAAATCAGCTGTGATGCATGCAGATGTTAACAGTGCTTGTCTCCATGTAGTGGACGTGAGGGTGAGAGTCTCCCTTCTTTATACATTTCTGAGGTTTCCAAATGTTTTACGAAGAGCAAGTGCTGCGTTTATGTTCAGAAACCCTACATCTTTTTTTATTTTTGTTTATTTATTTATTTTAATAATGAAGTGGCCCTTATGTTTTTCCTGGCCTGGTTATTCTCCAGGCCACTGAGCAGAGCCTTTGTGCCCCTAACCAGGCGCTCTCTGTCCCCTCAGGGCAAGCTGGAAATGACCTTGGAGATTGTAACAGAGAGTGAGCATGAGGAGCGGCCCGCTGGCCAGGGCAGGGATGAGCCCAACATGAACCCTAAACTTGAGGACCCAAGGTCAGTGCCCAGCCCCTGAGCCCCAATGCCCACAGGTCTGGGGGTACAGGCACAGTCCAGGAGGCATCCCATTGCATGGCCATGTAGAAGTCACAAAGCCCACATGGCTCAGAGAGGGGCATGACTCATCCAAGGCCACACAGTAAGTTAGGGGGCAGGTGACGGGCATCTTTCCAGAGAACACTGGGCTCAGCGAATTCAAGACGCAGGTGCTACTGGGTACCTGTTGGTTGCGTGCCAAGCATGCTATCATATGCATGTATACATCGTGCTATGGAACCTTCCCTGCAGGGTAGTTGTAATCTCAGCAAAGTTCAATAAGGGCGTTCCAGCTAGGACAGTGGTGAAGCGGAAATGTTCTCACCTGGTCTGATTGGCTCCAGAGCCCAATCAAGGTCTTGACCTTACCTACCAAGCTGCCTTCCATGGGTCTCCTGTGGTGCCAGTATGACTTTCAAATGGTCTTTCAGCCTTCATTTTCCCATCTGTGAAATGGGGAGCCCAATCCCTGTCTTCCCTATATCACAGGCCTCTTAGGGAATGTGCTATGATTGTGCCATGGGGCTGGCAGAGCAGTGAGAGGCACCCTTGCCTGAGGATGCTGGGCTCTGCACAGGAAGAAAAGAGAGACCCATGAGACACCAGCGTGCAGTCTGAGTTAACGGGGCCATGATGGAGACACAGAATCCTCCACGTACTTTGAGTTGTGGAGCTGGCCTAGGGAAAGGTTTTGAGATTCTTGGTTGTGAGAGAACCAGCTTCCTATGTTCTCTTCCCACCATCCTTCCCTGAGCATGGACCAGCCATGTGCATCTGAGCAGGTGGCTTGGCTTATCTGGGACTCAGTGGGCTGGGGAGCACTTTGAGGCACTGCCCAGCTCCTAAATCTGTAGTTCGTGATTAAGTCCTGGGTCAGGAATGGGCAAGGGCACCAAGGAAGGTGTCCTGGAGAGGGTGGCAGAGAACTGGGCCCCTGAGGATGCTTAGGGCTTGGCAGCACCCAGAAGAGGAGGGCAGCACAGGTGGGGGTGACACTGTAGCAAGGGCTTGGGGGAGACGGAATACAAGCGCAAAGGGCTAGTTTAGGGACAGGGCCTGTCAGTTTAGAGGAGGGCAGAGAACTGGGCAGGCGCTGGGGGTGGACTGCAGAGGGCCAGGCCGTTGGACCTGCTGTTGAGAGCAGAGTTTGGAGAAAGCAGCCCTAGTAGAGGATGCCCAGTTGACCTCCAGGATCTCGCTTCCAGGCGCCCCGACACCTCCTTCCTGTGGTTCACCTCCCCATACAAGACCATGAAGTTCATCCTGTGGCGGCGTTTCCGGTGGGCCATCATCCTCTTTATCATCCTCTTCATCCTGCTGCTGTTCCTGGCCATCTTCATCTACGCCTTCCCGGTGAGCAGGCCTGATGGCGCTATGGTGGGGGAACTCTGGGTCTAATGGGGGAGTTCATCATTGTCCTAAAAGAGCTCTCCCAGTCTAATGGAGAGAAGTAACCTCTGTCCTTGGAGAGCCCCTGGTCTGATGAGGATTCAGAGCCCTGCTCTGGGTGGTCTCCAATCTGGTAGGTATACAAAGTTCTACCATTGGAGGCTCTTAGTCCAGTGAGAGAAACTGAGTACTTGCCCTTCCTGGTGAGACAAAGCTGTCCTCAGCAAGCCCCTAGAATATGTAATCAAGGGGTGAGGAGAAGATGAGGCCCTTTGGGTTGCGGTGGGCGGGGGCCTTTCTGGAAGGGAGGTGTGGAACTGGGTCTGAAAGGAAGGTGAGATGTCGATGGCAGAGCAGAGAAGGTCCCTTTGTCTTGACAGCAGTTGCAAATCCAGAGGAAGGGAGGAGCTGGGGCTGGGAGAGCATCTCAGGGTCTACCTGAGGCCCTCAATAGAGTGTGTCCTGCCTCCTGCAGCAGGTGGGCATAGGAAAGCTGTCGGGGAGTGGGAGACTGGCCCAGGAGCCCTTATTTGGCTCGATGCCCATTTGGGTTTCCTTTCACTTGGTAAGAAGTCAGTTGATGAGCTTGCAGGTGGCTCATCACCAGTTGATGACCAGAGGTGGCTGTCGTGCCCCTGCTCTGTGGGGCCTTGCTTGTGGGAGGAAGGCCCCTGCCTATACTTCCCCAACCCACACAACTCATCAGGGGACCCGGATCACCAGGGAGCCTCCCCCGGTGTCTCTGATACTTTAGACCTTGAAGGGGTTGCAGCATTCTCAGGCTGACACCTGATTTCTAATGCTCTTTAAAATTTAAAAGAAACCTTTTTAATATGAAAACTCCAACCCTATATAAAAGTGGAGAGAATGGTGTAATCCACCCCTTGTGGACCTTATGTTGGTGGTAAAAACGCAAACACTCAGGGAAGGAAAGGGCCTGGCTGTAGGCTGCACACTACTTCGCGCACACTCCCAATCCAGGGCTCGCTGTGATTCCCGCTTCAGGCCTCAGTCCTGGTCAGCACCAGGCCACTGGCCCAGAGCATTGTTCCCCTGGCAGACAGGCTGCTTGGGGAACTGCCCCTAGGTGAGCTCTTTGCTCTGTGAGTCCTCCAGGAGAAGGAAAGGGCAAGACCCCCCTCCCACTGTAGCTGGCCTATGCCTGTGTCTGCAGAATGCATCTCAGAGAGGAAGAGAGTTAAAACCACACATCTTTCCATGCAGTTTCTAACAGCTGAACTGAGAGGAGCTGGGGAAAGGACGTCTGCTTTGGATGCCCAGATCAGCTACCCTCTGGGCCATAGTGACTAAGGAGAGTCTAGAACCGGGGTGATGATGGGTCTGCCTATAGGCCAGACCTGCTAAGCTGGCTGTGGTCGCCCAAGGCGCCATGGCGAAATGTTTCTGAGGTTCTGAGGTTTGTTGATCAGCAAAATCTGACTGTGGTCCAGGGTAGATCTAGGTTGCAGGGACCTGAGGTGTGTACCATGTGGGAGGCCTCTTTAAGCAAAGGAAGATGAGATTACAAATATAAGCTGAGATACAGGACTATGGAAGGGTGTGTGCATGTGTAGTGTCCTGTAGCATGAGCTGTCGCTGTGACCTGAGATCCGGGGTCAGGCGCCAGGACTTCTGCCTGGTGTTTCCTGCGCAGACGGCACCTTTCCCAGCCTGCCTCAAGCTCCTCCTCCCATTCAGAGCCCAGCTGGCCAGTGTTCAGTTAGCCACAGAGACTCTAAGCACCTGTGTGTGTCTGGGAGGTAAGGGCGTGTTTTGGGGATGAGGGAGAAGAGGATGAGGCCTCGTGCCACTGGGAGTGCTCAGTTCCCTGTGGAGACACTGAAACCAGAGAGTAAGGAAAAATACTGTGGATGGTCCAATGCTCTTTCGGGAGGCTCAGGCCATGGGAGTTTAGGAAGAGAAGAGCTGTTGCAGACTCTTGCCCTCTGTGTGGTCTGAGGACTAGCAGCAGCAGCACCAGGGAACTCACTAGAAACTCAGAGTCCCGAGCCAGCCCCAGCCTGCTGAGGGGGAATCTGCATTTGGGCACATGATGGTTGGAGAAACCCTGTTGGATGTGACAGAGCTCTGTCGCTGAAGTCAGGATTACCGACTCTCCCTGTGACCTTGGCAAATCCCTCCTGCTCATGTGAGGAAGGGGCTGCACGAGGCCAGCTCTGGCCTTCTGTGGCTGGGACTGTGCTTAGGGGAGCACCGTCATCTTCCCTGGGTGCTGTTCATTAAGCCAAGCCTCCTTCTGAAAAGCCAAAGGGAGGGGAAGGGCAGGTCCAAAGTGGCATCACCACCACCTGTGATATGCCTAAGCCCAGCCCCTGCCAGCTGCACCCTGCACTGTGAGGTTACTGGGCCGCAGATCTAGGCCTCCAGGGGCCTGGGGAAGGAGGCCCTGCTGCCTGGCCGGGAGAGGAAGGAAAGATTTCCAGTTACTTCCAGCCTGTGGTCCTTCCTCATCCCTGTGGGCAGGAGCAGAGCGGCACTGTGGGGGGCCTGGTCAGAACTCCTCCCTGTCTCCTGGCCGCCCAGCAGTGGGCCACTCTCCTTTGAGTTCTTCTGGAAGTTTTCCTCTTTAAAATATGGACCCTGCCTCCCCTCTCCCAGGGCTGGTGTGGGGGTGTCAGATCCTAGGTGAGGGGTCTAGGGATGAAGGGGGTGGCCTGGGCCTGAGGCTGTAGACTGGCTTTGCTCACAGGTCTTTGCTGCAAGCTGAGCACATCCTGTCTCCCTCCACCCAAGTCACTCAATCATTTGGCCAGTACCAGACTATGAGGGCCGGGCCCTGGTGACCCTCACCTGGCTTTCAGGCCTTGGGACAGAGGCTGCCCGCCCCAAGCCAGGGCCTAGTGGAGAGGGGCTCAAGGACAGGGCAGCTCCCTGCAGTTGGCCTAATCCCCCACCCTCTTGGAAATTCCCTTGGGAGGGGTACGGGGGGCAGCCTGTCTGATTCCTCTCAGCTTCCCCCTCGGAGCCAGCCGGGAGCAGGGCCAGCGTGGGGAGGCAGGAGGCGTTTGGCGGGGAAGGAGGCCCACTCTGTTTCCAGAGTTGGCTTTCCCCGGCCGGCGCTGGGGAACATACTGTCCCAATTAGGAGCCCTGTGTTGTGTTGTATGTGTTTTCATGGTTTTGGGGGGGAGAAATGGGGAGGGGAGGATACTGTCAATCCTGCAGCAGGCAGGGCTCAATCAAGGGCGCCCCGCCTCTAGTGCTGGGCTGTGCCGTGGGTCATCCACGACAGCCCGTCCCCAGCTCTCTCTCTCTCTGCTTTCTGGACAAGGGTGTGATGATCCGTGAGCCCTGGGCTGCCATGTGGGGGAGGACCCTGGGCCCTGCCTTCAGCACCTGTCTGACGGAAGAGGCCAGGTCCAGGGTGCTCAGAGTCCTCTGGGCAGTCAGCTGGAACCTGGGAATGGGCCTGGCTTGATGGGGGAGAAGACAGAGCAATTTGGGCAGCTTTAGCCCCGAGGTGGGAGGGTGCGGGTGGAGTTTTGGAGGGTATGGGTTTGCCTGATGGGCTGGAGCACTAGGCAGGGCCGAGTGTTGAGCCCTGCATGGGATGGATGGCAAGTGGTGAGGGCGAGGCCTGGGCAGGTGGTTGAAGAGCCACGAGCCTCCTCTCTCAGCTTCTTGCCTGCTGGCAGCTCAGCCCCGTCCTCTGAGCCCCAGATCCGGGACAGCAGCTCTGGCTGTGCCTGCCCCAGTGGGATCACCCTGTGTCCCTGTCTCCTCCCTCTCTCCAGAACTATGCTGCCATGAAGCTGGTGAAGCCCTTCAGCTGAGGACTCCCCTGCCCTGTAGGAGCGGGCGTGGGGTCCCCTCCAGCATGGGACTGGCCGGCCTCCTCCACTCAGCTCGGCGAGCTCCTCCAGACCTCCAAGGCCTGATCGTCCTGCCAGGGTGGGCAGATAGACAGATGGACCGGCCCACACTCCCAGAGTTGCTTACATGGAGCTCTGAGATCACCCCACTTCCATCATTTCCTTAACCCCCGACCCAACGCTTTTTTGGATCAGCTCGGACATATTTCAGTATAAAACAGTTTGAACCACACAGCAGTGTCAGTGTGTGTATCTCTACGGTACCTGAACAGGGTGTGACTGTGAAGGGGGATGTGCCTGGGTGGGCGGGGAGGGTGGACTGGGTGTAGGTGCTACTTCCGGCCCAGCCTTCTGGAGGGAGAGGCAGCCCAGAAGCAGTGGGTGGGGCCCCGTGAACTGCTGCTTCTTTCACAAGACTGGTTGGGGATAGGGTGGGCCTGGGGCTTGGTGTCTGGCTTGCCTTAGCCCCGGCCTTCTCTGCCTCCTCTCCAATCCAGGACTTTCCCCTTTCCCCCTGCCTTCTCCTCACTCGGGCACCCCCTGTCTCTTTCCCAAGCTGCCTAGGAGGGCAGCTACCTGTATCTTCTGGTTTCTTTGACCATGCTGGGGAAGAGGTTCCATTTTATAGAAAGGGAACTCCAGCGGGGAGGGTTCGGCCAGGAATCCGCTAGGCAGGGAGGCCACAGCACCTCTGGCTTTGGCCTATTCCCATAGAATCCTGGGATTGCTTGGGTTCTCTCTCTCCACTTCCTCTCTCTGCTTTCAGAATCTGATCTTGACAAAGACACCTTTTTCTTGTGGTCTAAAGCTTAGTTGTAGCCATTGGTTTGACATTTCCTGCAGGAATTGGGCTTAATCTACAGGAGCAGCAGGAACATACTTGGAGAGAAAGCCAAGAGCTTGAAAACATCACGTTTCCAAGAGTCTCCTGCCTCTCTGGCCCGAGGGGCTGAACTCTGTGAGCACAGTGCTGGCAGCCTCCACTCCTGTTACCCAGGGGGTGTCCCCTGTTTTCCACTGTGACCCTGCACCCTGGCCCAGTCCCCCTTGGCTCTTCACTGATTGGCAGGACTGGAGGTGGTTGGGACAGGGTTAATGTCTGGAGCCTTCCTGAGTGAGGGAGCTGCACCTTGAAAGCAGAGTGATTCTTACTTCAGGAGAGCTTCAGGCTAGAGGTGGCTATGAGTTCTGAGACCCTGACACCTGAACCCTAGAGCCAGGGGCCACACTGCACATAGGACACAGCAGGGACTGGGGTCAGAGCTTTTCTGGGAAGGTCAGTCTGGTGCTGAGCCTTCACTGAGCACGCTAAGCTTTCCTGTGGGGAGGCAGTGAGAGGAGGCTGGCCTTTAGGGAGGGCTAGAGGGAGAGGAAGGAAGGGGTGGGGCCGCCGCTTCAGGAGGCCCCGAGAGAGTTTTTAGGAGAGGGGAAACCTGAGAATATTTGAAGGGAGGAAGGAGGAAGCCACTGGTTAGGGAAAGATCAAAGACACAAGAAAGAGTATGAGGTAATTCATGGAATCAGTTTCTGGAGAAGGAGAGGAGGGGGTTTGCTTTGGAAAGAAGCTCTGTTTTGTCTTCCAGGCTCAGAAAGGCAAGAGGAAATGAATGAATACCATGCAACTATCAACTGGATTAAAAGAGCGTTAGGGGTCGTTGTGCTTATTTTTTCCTTTGTTCCTTCACTTTATTCTTGATTCTCTGGGTTGCAGGTAATGGAAAACCCCACTCAAGCTAGGAAAGGGAATTCAATGGCTTTACAGAAATGAAACACCCAGATGATTGGCTTCAGGTAAAGGCCGATCCAGCTCCTCAATGAGGTCATTGAGAGTTTGTGTTCTCAGAGTTGGCTTCAGTTTAAAGCTGGCTCCATTCATAGGGCTGTGCTTGAAGCTGCTCTCTGAGACCACATAGGCCACTAAGAAAAACTCAGAGGGTGATGAGGAATGGATGGCAAGGGGACACCATGTCCAGCAAACGTGCCTTGAGATGCTCTATGTAGCAGGCCTAGAGCAGGGTCTGAGGATGAGTTGCATGGGACTCTTGGCCTTCCATAGCTCCCAGCATGGTGGGGAAATTGTTCCCTTTTGGGAGTATCAAAGAAGGAGTGCCCACTGCCCTGGGAAAGGAAGGGGCAGGAGACTCTCAAGAAGGGATATCATTTGAGTGGAGCATTGGACTGGCCCCGCGGCTAAGAGAGGAAAGGTGTTCTCAGTGGCAGAAGTGGAGGCCGAGTGGCGGAGCTGTCAAAGAACTCAGCTGGTTCAGGGCATGGCTGGGGAGAGTGAGCCTGGAGGGAAGTGGCCCAACAGATGAGAGGGAAGAGAGGCTGGAAGGGCAAGGCCAGGTAGGGAGGGCCTTGTGTGTGCAGCTGAGGAGTTTGAACTTCGTTATGGAGGCAGTGAGGAAGGCCGGAAGGACTTGAAACTGGACAGACCTTGATCAGAATCATGTTTTTCTGAAAAACCATTCTAGCTTAGTTCTTGGGAGACAGGAGTCCCCTGGGGGTACATGGGTGGGCTTCAGGTATATAAACCTTATGTCAAACTGCCTTTGATGGGGTGAGGGTCCAGTGATCCCACCCGATTCTTAAAATGGTCTGTGGTCACAAATGGCAAAGGACAATTGCTCAGGCTGCTGTGCGACTGGTTGCAGAGGGACATTCTAGAACACTGGTTCACTAATCCAGGAGCCAAATGGGAAAGGTCTGAAAGGGTTCAGGGTGATTCATCCATTCATCCATCCATTCATTTGCTCATTAGATAAATATATATGTTATATATATATATACATAAAACATATATTACATATATGCGGCGGGGGGCTATCTGTGTACCAGCCAGGGTGGTAGCCTCTAGAGATACAATCTTGAGTAAGATAAACATGGTTCCCACCCTCCTAGAGCTCACAGTTGAGTAGAAGAAGCAGACAAGTAGATGGGCAATTACAATACACTGATGGATGATGAACAGGAGCTGTGGAGTCAAGAGCAGGGGTGGAAAAGACAATAGGGGGAGCAGTAGTTCATAACCAGAAGCTGCTTCAAAGATCTCTAGGAGTTTCCACGTGGTTACAGGGCCAAGGTTTCTGGCCAGGGGCACTTTTGTCCTCTAGGGCATATTTGGGAATGTCTGGAGGTATTTTTGACATCACAACTGGCGGGGGAAGGGGGTGGTGGTTATGACAGGGACTGAGGCACCTTTAGAAATGTTTTCTCCCTAATAAAAAGGAGCACACAAGGAGACACATCCTCATCTTCTGCCTCTCAATCTTACGGAAAAATGTAATGACTAGAGCTGTGGCTGCCATCTTGTGATCCTGAGGCGATGAGCCTGAGGAAGAAAGCCAGCACACACAGGACGGCAGAGGAAGTGGGGAGGACCTGGTTCTTGGTGAAGCTATTGAGGAAGCACCAACCCTGAAGCCGCCATAACACCAGAGGAGACAGCTTGTGACTCAGGGCCAGACATTCCTTATAGCGTAAGCCATCTTTGGTTGGGTCCTGTGTTACCCACAGCTCCAAGCCTCCTTGCCGGCGAATTTCATTCTGCTCCTCTGAAACCGGTTTTCACTGCCATCTGCAATAACCACGGCTGCCGTGCACAGGCACCACATCTAAGACATCATACGTTTATTATTTATTATAGCAATTTTCCCACAGATGGCAGTAAAGTGTTTTGTTCTAATAAAATCAGTGTGTTACAGTAGTTTTCTGATGGAAGTAAATTACCTTGAGGAAGGGGCACCTTTTTCTAATTCACACAAGGGCACCATCTAGCCTTGGTGGTTAAATCTGTGGACGCCCACCCTTCACGATTCTTAGCTGTAGCTGACAGCACAGACGTTCTCTGCTTCTTGATCAACTTTCTGTCTGTACCCAGCTTCCGTGATACCACAGTCGCCTGGTGGTCCTCCTCTCCCTGTGGCCTGGCGTCCCCCTCTGTTGGTCTGTGGTGTTCCCCAGGTCTCTTTCCCCGGCCCTGTTCTCATATTGTGTGGCTCCTAGGCACCCTCACCCACCCCGCTTTCTCTGCCCTCTACAGGTGAATGACCCCGGAATCCCTCACTGTAGCCCAGTTTCTCCCCTCTGCTGCAGGCACCTTAATGTACTGCTTACACACTGGCACTGTGAACTCAAACCCTCCCCACTCAAAGTCTCCATTCTCTGCCCCATTAAAAAACTCCTGCTCTGTTGTTCCCTCCACCCATCTAGTCCCTGGAGCTGCACCTGTGGGAGGCATCCTTGAGTCCTACCCCCTCCTACTCCTTATATGCAAGACATCACCAAATCCCACAAATTCTGCTTCTTGAATCTGAGTCAAGCTACTTCTTGTCCCATTACTAACATCTCCACTTATGATCAGGCCCCCAACAGGCCAACGTCATTGAAACCCAAATGCTACTGCCTTTGGCCATTCCTCTCTCTCAGATCTGCTCTGCGTGGTTCTCCACTGCCCTCAGGAGGGAGGCCAGCCCTGCTCACTCTCCCTGCTCACCTCTTGCCTTTCCTTCTGCCGTGTCCATCTCTTGGGTCTCAGCTTGGCCCTTTCCTCCGGGTGTTCCCCCTGTCCTGCCCTGGTGCCTGTCTGCCACGCTCAGTCAATGCCATCCCTCTTCGGTTACAGGGCTTGTTAACACTCCATTGAAACTAGCAGACTTGACTGTCCCACCCCCCCACCCTGGAGTCTGCGCCTCCAGGGCTGAAATCACATCTCAATTCTTAATGAGATGTCTGCTTCCTTCACTGAAGGGACTTTACTAAGTGTTTCATTGCAAGTTTTCTTTAAATAGCCAGGCTCTCCGAGCCATTTCAAATAGGGTTTTATGTTCCTAAATTCAGTTAGTTCTCAACCTTTGAGACCAATTCTTGCAGTAAGGTGAAGAATAACTCTCATCTGTGAAAGAAAAGTGGTTCAGTAAAGCTTGATAAGCCTTTTGTATCCAGAATACTCAGTTCCCTGCCTTTATTTTGTCTGCTGGTGCTTTTGAGATATTCTACACACACACACACACACACACACACACACACACACACACACACACACACACACTCACACCCACCATTTTCTGCTCCTTTTCCAGGGCTGTGTGGACAGCCCAGGACGGGGTGACAGGAGTGTGGAAAGACAGAAAGGGCTCTGAGTGTAGCCCCTGCTGTCCGGCCCACAACCCCTCCCCAGTTTGCCTCCACCACCAGGGAACTCAAACTTGTCTCAATCCTCTCTCCATGTGTTTCATAAATGTAGGATTATGGGATTTCCAGAGGAGCCAGGTGGGCATCCCCTGACTGGGACCCGGTGACAGCCCAGGAAACGTTTCCTGCTTGGGAAAGAGAACTGGGTGAGGGCAAGGGTTCACCCTGACACGCGAGGTCCTCACACGGCTGCGAGCTATTGAAATGAGTGACGCCAACCTTCCCCTCTCCCCTTTCCCCATGTGCTTTTGTTCCTCCCTCTGGGGAAAAATCGCTACGGCTCCTATTCCCTGTGGCTTGGCCCAGCATGGCTTGCAGACTCTGTTTCTCTGCCTTTGTTTTGGTCTCAGTTTTTCATGGGGTGGGGGATGTGTGTGCAACAGAGAGACAACAAATGAGGCAGATGCAGAGAGAAAGACTCATGGTGAGGACCAGAGACAGAATGACAGGGGCAGACGGGGACAGGAACAAGACCAAGGACCTCACGCAATCGCTGGAGCATTTCCTCCTCGTGCTCCTTATCCCTGCAGCTCCAGAACCACACCATTCTGCCGGCGCCCAGGCTTACCGCTTGCCCCCGCTAGCCGGTTCTCCCTGTTTCCACCTAGTCTGGGGCCTGCCTCTGCTTCATACTCCTCAGACTCCCACCTCGCACTCCCGCAGGGGATCGGGGCCCCCTGGGGGGCCTTTGAGGAGCCCACTTGTGTCCCCACTGAGCTCAGGTCTAAGTAGGACACTCTTCCCTTTACATCAACAGAGATGTTCTGGGATCTTTTCTAAAAGGACTTGACCGAGAACCAAGGGCAAAACAAAAGAGCGAAATACACAAATCACTCACATGTATAAAGGGTAATACATTTTAAAAATACCTGCTGGTGTATTTTGCCTCTTTGTGATCTGTTTTTCCCTCTCCCTCCCCTGGAGCACTTTTACCATCTGGGCTTACTGCCTGGAGAAGAGGACAAGGTCAAAGATGCCTCAGGATATGAAAGACAGAAAGATACCCTGAAACCCCAGGAAAGGTGCCCCCCTCAGCTCTCACTGGAGCCACTGGCCTGGGAGCGCTCCCCCCATCTTGCAGATCCAGATGCAGTTGGGAGGCTTGGTGAGGCAGCAGCACTTCAGGGCCAAAGGCTTCTTCAGTCTAAAAAGGGATTCCCAGCCTAACAGATGCCCGGTTAGCAGGGATCTTGCTCCAGTCTGGTGGTGAAGGGCATGACGTTTGGAATCAGTCACACAGTGGTCCAAGTCCTGCCCCTGCCACTGAGCGATGTGACCTTGGGCAAGTCGTGTGACCTCTAGGCCTCAGTTTTCTCATCTGAAACATGGGAATGATGGCTTTTTCCTCATGGGGTGTTGTGAGGACTACCTGAGATGATGCAGAGCAGGTGCTTAGCGCACGAGAACTGTAATCATTCACTTAAACAAGGAGCTCTGTCTGCCCTGCGTGCTGGGGAGGAGGCAAGGATTGAAGAAGACGGAGCAGTGGGGAGATGGCTCCCCTTGTTGGGAGGCTCCTCCAGTGTGGGGGCAATGCTGACTCATTTCTCCATTTAGAAAGGCTGGGCTTTCTCCCTAGAAATGGGGAAGGACTGCAGAGAAACTGTGCAGCTGCCTCAATGTCCCTCCACCCAACCATGTCTCGGCCACTGTGTCTAGGCATTCCTTTAATAGCTAGCTAGCAGCGTGACTGCGGTTATTCCACATGCTGCCTTCAGGTGGGCTATCGTCTCAGATGACCGCAATGGGGGTCCCTCCAGATGTGCACACTGAAGACCCCTTGTATAGACCCACTCATGCAGCTGGTTACGCCCAGCCACACTCCAACTCACCCAGGACACACCCGTACTCCCCCTGACCCAGTCACAACGCAGGCATCAACACAGCAAGCACCCAAGTGTGCTCTCCACATACATTTCCTCCCCGTGTGTGTGTGCGCGTGTGCGTGCTTCACATTGTTGGCCAGAATATGCTCTGGAAACCCAAGCAGAAAGGAGCATGTGAATGTGGCCATCAGGGATAAATTAATCCCAGACATATAAAGGGATTTTTTTTGTTTTGTTCATTCTCGGCCGTACTGCAAATTCAATTATGACTCTCTGCCAGCTACTGAACTGAGGGGACAAGCAAGTACGTGGCTGGGCCTGGAAAATGGGGCAGGGCAGGGGACCCTTCTGAAGCCACACCCTCATTCCCCCTCCCTGCTGTCCCTGGATTCCTGGATTCCCTGCACCAATCAGATCTTGGAGCAGCAGCAAGGTGCCATCGAAGACGTGGAGCTGGTGGAAGCAGAGCTGGTGGAAGCAGAGCTGCCTTCTGAGAGCTGAACTAGGAAGGGACTGTGTGCGGGCTCAGAGCATAGACTGGCAAAGCCTTGCCAAGGAGGCCACTGGTCCCAGGTCCTGGCAAGTCTTAATGGGCCGTGCATTCACCCACCCAAGGAGAAAAATGGGAGTCTCAGACGCCCACCTTGACAATGTCCGGGGAAGAGAGGCTTGGCTTGTGACTCCATGGCAAGACTTTCTATCCCCCATGGCTAATGGGGTGTGGCCATGATATGTCCCTTGCCCTCCACATTCCTAGGCAGCCTTCTGATGGTGCTGTGGCTCCCAGCACAGGCCTGCTTGCAGGCAGTCCTTGTGTAAATTATGCTGGCGCAAGCTGTGTTTCCCACTGCATTCACATGCTGGCATTTTGGCTTCTACGCCCCTCTCTGAGTTCCGCTAAGGAGAGTCTGCCCCTTTGGGGACACACTCTGGACCCACCTTCTTCAGACCCACACAATCAGGGGTCTTAGCCTGCAAGCATGCCTAGGCTAGGAGCCCTCCTAGGTCAAGAATGACCCTGGAGAGGCCTGCTGGGGAAGACACGACCAGCCTCTCCTTGGAGACGCCCATCTCATGGGATGGGGGAGGTTGGGCATTCATGTCCGCCACAGGCTAGGAACGAGGCGCATCTCCTCTCAGACCTAGGAGCAGTCCTCTGTGACATAGCTGCCTCCTCCTCTTCTTCCATTGGGAAGGGCTGCGATGGGGCATCAGTTACTTTAAAGGAATCCCTTGGGGTGTTTGAATTGCGCTTAATTGCATAAGAATGGCCAGAGGAGGCCAGGTGGAAGCCAGTTTTGAAAGAGGAGAGAGAATTGGAGGAGATTCGATTTACTGTTGTTTCTCAGGTGGTGGTGAGGTGGTGTGAGTGGGCAGTCGGGGTGTCTGAGACTGGGAGGGAGGAGAGTGATGGGGAAATTTGGTCCTGGTGGGGGAGCCGAGGCCCGCGGGGGAAAGCCCCCATAGGAAGAGGTCCCTTAGGGAGAAGTCCAGGGCCTCGAGGAGCAGGCCTCAGACTGGAGGCGGGGGCTCTGTTTGCCACTCCCTGGGGTCCTCTGGAGCCTCCTTAAGTAACCTAGGCCTGGCCAAGGAGAGCTGGGTTTTCACAGTAAGGCTCAGGCTGCCAGAAGAATGAAAAGAATGGGCCTGAGGGAGCACCTCCGCCATGGAGGGGAGGAGGGAAGAGGACAGAGAGGAGTAGAGGCCCATGTATGTGCTGTGGGCAGCCACGTCAGCCCTGGGTCAGCACCCAGTCTGCCTTCCCTGGGGTCTCTGCATGGGGGAGGCTCCACACCCTGTACAGTTAGGCTGCCCCAGGTGCCTGGGACTCACATCCCACCAGGCCAGGCTCCCAGGCCCTCACCTAGGACAAGCCCTCCTCTCTGCTCCTCTCCTTTTTCCTCCTGTCTGCACCAGGTAAGGGAGCTTGGGAGAGAGGGAAGGAGGAGGAGAAGGCGTAGGGTGCTCCTCAGAAGCCAGCCCTTCCCCCGCCCCTCAGAGATGGCTCATTCAGGGCTGAGGATGAAGTTTGAGACTGGCCCGCCTCCAGGCTGGTCAGAGAGGGAGCCCTGGCTACCGAGTGCCAACTGTGTATCAGGCACTGTGCTAGGCAACGATGCTGCCTTTAGTCCTCACACGTGAGAGATAGCTATTTTGAGCCCCGTTTTAGAGATGAGAAAACTGAGTCTCAGGGAGATCATGCAGCTGTTAATGAAAGGCAACCCCGGCCATGTGGACTCAGAATGTTTGCTTTTCGTGCTACCCCAACTTCCTGACTCTGCCCCCAGCACAGTCACCCCGCCCAACCAGTCTCACATCTGCTGACTTCCAGGCTGGACCCAGAACTCCTGCCAGGTGGGGAGGGGGGGACGCAGGAGGCAGGGGGAGCCATTGTGTGTAGGGGTAGTGTTGGCACTGTGAAGTTTACAGGTTTTTCATTCACTCATCAAATACTTATTGAACAACTGTGCCCAGGCTCTGTTCTGAGCACAAACTTCTTGCCCTTGTAAAAGCTCCTGGTCAGGGAGTCAGATGAGAAAGAATTTCAAGCGGTGGTAAGGAAGCATTAGGAGGAAAAATAAAGCCAGGCGAGGAGGTTAAAAAAAATCACTATGGTAGGAACTAACTAAACGAATGAGCCTTTTTAGACGGGAGAGGGGAGAAGCCCTCTGGAAATGTGAAGTGGAAGCAGCAACCTGGCCGAAGGACAAGAGTGAGCCGTGCAAAACCTGGGGGACAGCATCACAGTAGGGGGCACAGCAAGTGGCAAGGGCCTGAGGCAGGACTGAGCTTGACTTAACTGTGTTTATACTGCCCGGAAGTGGGGCCTTCAGCCCTCTGTGGCTCATCGGAAACTTTGGGCCAGGGAAGGTGTCTCTGCTCATTCCTATCTGCTCCCTGCTTGACTCTTTCTAGGACCAAAGTGGGTGTCCTCGCCCCCTCTAGGCTGAGCTGGGAAGACAAGCACAGAGCCCCCTTGGCCGTCTTTTTCCTGTGGTTGGCCACCTGGCCCCCAGCCTGGGCTTGGGAAATGCTTCCGGAGTTCACACTCCTCGCTGCCCACTCTAACCCCCGCCAGTGATCAGGGCAGCACACTATTTCCAGATGGGCATGGGAGACTATTTATTTTATTTTTAAAAATAGCTTTTATTGGTTTTTGTCTTATTACAAAAGTAATATATGTTCATTATAGAAACCGGAGAAAACAGCTAGCAAAAGGAAGAGTATAAAACAGCCACTAATCCCATTACTCAGAAAGAACCACTGCTGGTACTTGGGTATCTCCAGAATTTTCCACGTGAGTATAAAACATATGTTAGTATTTTTTTTTAAATGTGATCTCACTGTGCAGAGTGGTTTGTAACCACTGTACCGTGAATACCCATCCGCGTCTACATATTCACCTACAACGTGATTTTATGGCTGTATAATCATTGATCGCTCGGAGAAACCATGGTGTATTTAGCCAGGGCTCCTATTGATGGATTTTAGGTAGTTTCCTTTTTCTTTCTTTTTGAGCATCTTCTCTGCAGGGCTTCTCCATGGCCATCCTGGGTGGCTGTTTTGAAGTGTCTAAGCAGTCACTGAGATATAAGGGCAGGATAAGAAGGCTCAGAAGGCCAGAGGTCCTGACAAGTCTGGGGTGGGTGGGTGAGTCCCTGCTTCCTTGTCTAAGGCAGGGATCTTTTAAGTCTCTCAGACAGCCCTAGGCAAAAGTTGAATCACTGGAAAGATTGAGGAGTTAGGATTAAACTGGGAAAACGGTGTTTTCCTTACAAGCGGTGCTGCCATAGAGGAAGGACACTCAGGCCTTCTGCCTGCCTCAGGGCACCTCCATGATCCCTGCCCAGAGTAGGCTGGGGTGGGGGATTGTGGGAGCAATGAGTTCGCCGGTCAGGAGGGCTGGGGTGGTCAGGATCACCTGCCTCCTCTGCGGAGGGCATTACGGGGAAGTTGGGGGTGGGGATGCGGGTGGGGGGTATTAGGTGAGGCCCCCAGGGACGTGTAGATGTATGGATGAGGGAGGCTGTCTGAGTGTCACCAAGGGTGAAACACCTCCTTTGCCTTCTTCATGAGGCTGCCTCTGATTTCTCCATCCGGGCAGGCTTGGAGCTCCTGCTTTCGTGGTGTGTGTCTCCTCAGGGCCGTTACCACCCGCTGCTTACATTAACAGGAATCATTCAGGCCAGCCTGAACTTGACTCCAGCTCTCTGGCTTCTCTCCCCGCCATCTGTGAGGCCTGGGGCAGTTGTGTCCCTGCTCCCCCTAGTCAAACACGGTCAGGTCATCAGAGCTCCTTCAGTTCCTGTGAGGTCCAGATGCCAGGAATGTGGAATGTGGCACCTGGTAGATGCTCAGCTTTAAAATCTTCTTTTACATTTTCTTCTCCCACCTTTGACTAAGTCTTTGAGGGGATGTAAAGCATCTTCCTCTTTGTGCCTCCCCAGGGATGGTCTCTAAACCTCTCCCTGGGAGGTGCACAACACTTCACTGGGGTATGGGAAGAAAACATTTACAAATCCAATCTGTTATTCTTTCTTAATATATGATGTTTGGATAGATCTTGGACGCCACTCATGCCATGTGACTCATGGTCATGTGTTCTATGCTAAGTGCATAGGAGTCCTGAGGGAAGGCAGTGGTAGTGCCATCCTTGTTTTTCAGCTTTTGGTGTATGGCTTTTTGTGTCTTAGCTTTTGGTGTGAACCTGGTCAGTTAAGGGGATTTACAGATTACACATTCTGGATTTAACTAAAGTAACCCTCATGGAAATGGACATACAGCTTAAAATAATTCCTACCGTGGAACTACTCTGATTGAAATTAAGCTAAGCATACAAACAGGGGAAAATGGTGGCTGGGAGATAAGCTAACCATGGGAAGTAGAAATGACGGCACAGCTAACCCATGCATTCACCACATGCAGGGGCTCCCCAGAGAAGCTGCATTAGGAAGTAAAAAACATGCCGGGTGCCGTGGCTCATGCCTGTACTCCCAGCACTTTGGGAGGCTGAGGCGGGTGAATCACCTGAAGTCAGGAGCTCAAGACCAGCCTGGCCAATATGGTGAAACCCCGTCTCTACTAAAAATACAAAAATTAGCCAGGTTTGGTGGCGGACGCCTGTAATCCCAGCTACTCAGGAGGCTGAGGCAAGAGAATTGCTTGAACCCGGGAGACAGAGGTTGCAGTGAGCTGAGATCGCACCATTGCACTGCAGCTTGAAAAACAACAAGGACATAATCAGATCTGCCAAGAAGTCAGTAACACCGCTGAATGACCCAGAGGCCTTGCATGGGTCACCTGCAGCAGTGGCCCTCATCCTAGACCTAGAACCTGCCTTGAAGTCCTCACTGTTGTCCATGGATAGATGTGTGGGGAGAGAAATCAGCATCTGGGGGAGTGCATGTTGAGACTTTTCACCGGTGGAGGTTTGCTATCAGTGCATTTGGAGGCCACCGCTTCACAGCCTCCAGCCCCAGGCTGGGCACACAGCGGGGCTCAGGAAGCTTGCACAGGCTGATGTGTGTCTTTGTGTGAGTGCGTGTCTGTAAGAGGTTTTTATGACTAGGCGTTCCACTCACCTCCCTCATTCAAAGCCCTCACCCCTCCTTCTCCTCCATCCCCCCCTCAATTTTTCTCTCATTTATTCCCTCCTGCCAGTGGGTGCCCCTGCCTGACCCTCATTAACTCAAAGTGTAAAAACCATTTGTCTGCAGCCCCCTTTCCTCCCTCCTCCCCCAGCTGGGGCTGGGGCATGGCCCTTCTTTCCTCCCATGGAAGCTCAGACCTCTGTGGTTTATGAGCGAGACCCTAATCGGGGAGGCCCCATAGAACAGGCAGGACTTGTTAGGGGATGGCCTCAGGGCTGCTCAGAAGACCTGTAAAAACTGAGTGATACCCCTGGGGAGCCCAGATCCTCTGTCATTCCTCAGAAGCTGGCAGTGCACTGCACACCACTAAGGGCCCCGTCTTCAAGGACAGTGATGTAGGTGTCATCCCCCCAACCCAGGGCTGTGTTGGACATGACTCTGCAGCCATGTGTGGATGGACAGTTCTTGGCTCTGCACCCCTGCCCGATCCTCCAGGGCAGCTCTTGCCCCAAGGATCTCTGACCCCAACCTTCTCATCTGGGGAGGGCAATTGTTCATTCCTCAGCCCCAAAGGAAGGGGACTTGGACAGGGAGGAAGGAGGGCAAATTGGACCTCAGAGTACACTAGCTAATACATGCTTAGAACCGGACAGGAGTATTTGTAGTATGCCAAGGAGGCGATGGATCAGGATGGGTGGCTGAGTGGGTCCAAAAGACTTGGGTGGTAGCACTGGAGATTATGAGGACTGCAGACTGTCCTTAAACGAGGAGAGAGCTTCCCGGAGTGGGGATGCTAAACTGCCACTCAAAGGCAGGTGGCCTTCTCCATCAGCTCCGCAGGATGCACTGGAGGTGAATCCCAGGGCGGGGGACCCAGGTCCTCCTCTGCTTCAGTCTTAGCCGGCTGCCAGAGGGGCTGGTTGGCTGCCCACCAGGGCAGAGAGAGGTGAGTGGACTGGGGACATTCCTGCCCCCACCCCCCGCCCAACCCGCCCCATGCTACTCCCTCTGGCAGCAGACCAGAGGGATCCAGGAGCCAGAGGTGGACCCAGGGCTTGTGGCTAGGATCCCTGCCTGGCCCTGTGCAGGAAGGCATTGAGTTTTCATTCCTCAGGGGAGCCACAAATTTCCTGACAAGCGAGCGTGGTTGGGTTTATGTAACGTAAACACCTCAGCACACAGTGTTCCACCTGCAGGGGGTACAGGTGGGGGCCTCAAGTGCTGGCTGCTGGAGGTAAGAACTGAGGAACAGCCAGCCTCACCCGCGAGCCAGGTAGGAGCCACCTAACCAGTGTGCCAGCTAGGCTGGTGCAGAGTCTGAAAGTCACTCACCAGTGTTCACTCACTGGCTTCAGCAACGACCTCTCCAAGATAAGGGTCACTGAGCAGATCGCCCCGCCTCAGGGCAGGCGAGATGAGACCCTCTACTTCTCCCTCTGCTTTCTCCATTCTCAGACTCTGATAGCCCAGGGCATCCCCAGGAACCCCGGGGGAGGCGGGGGAGGCGGGGGTGGGGGGTGGTGGTGCTTGACTAGGAATGGCTGGGGAAGGGCTGCAGGAATCTCCACTTCTGAGCTGACATTGTTCACAAGACAGGGACAGAAGTGAGTGCCAGGGGCAGGGCTGGGGAGAAATGTGACGGCCCTGGTGGGGCCCCTTCCGGAGATGCTCTGACTCGCTCCTTGGTCTGAGGCCGGCCTGACCTGGTGCTACACGGGGGCTGCCTGGGTGGCCCTCCGCCGGTCTGGGCTGTCCCTAGGCTGGGACTAGGCCCTGGGTGGCTGCACTGGGATTCACTCAAAGCCACCGCTGACCTGTCTCCCCGTCTGCCAGGGTAAAAATAGATGTTTCCACTGCAGCCACCTCCGCAGCTCAACTTTCTCCTACTTGAGCCCCTGCCAGTGCTCGGCTCGGGGACTGCAGCATGAATTACAGGGCCGAGCTTGGCGTCAGGACCTGGCGTCAGGGCCCTGCTGCGGAGCCAGGCTGCTCATGAATGCCCTATTGTTTGGGGAGGTGACCCTGTGTGTCCCTCCTTGGGGCCTGGGGCCTGCCCTGCTCACCTCCAGGCCTCTTCCCATTCCCTTTGGCTTTGTGCCCACCTGGCCTCCGAGTTCCTCACCTGCACCTCATCTTACAAGGGAGGCACAGTCCCTTCCATACAGGGCTAGCTCTACGGGCATGTGACTTATGCAGTCCCACAGGCCCCCACACTCAGAAGAGCCCCACGTTTGGCTTAATGCCCTACTATCACCACCTTGACATTTCTAATAATTTTGGAAAAAGGCACATTTGTGTTTTGTACCTGGCCCTGTGAATTATGTAGGTGGGCCTGCTCCATTAGGAACCACTAGTCTGATGAGGGAGACACAGCCTCTGCCTCCACAGAGCCCCATGTCTGATGTGAGAGCATCTGCTCTCCTTCAGGGAGCCCTTAGATTGGAGAAAAAGGCATGGCTGCCCTTCGAATGCACACTGATAGGGCACACGTGGACTTTGCCCCTTGTGAGCCCCCAGGCCTATGTAGGAGACCCCATCTGTGCTCTCAGGGAGCCTCAGGTCTTATGGGGAGATACGGCCCCTGCACTTGGAGAGCTCAGAGGTTGGTGGGGAAGGCATGGCCATTGCCATTGGCAAACATGTATTCTGATGGGGAAGACAGAGCCTCTACTAAGCCCACAGTCAAATGGTGGAGATACTGCCCTTGGGGGCCCTTGGGACCCATGGCAAAGACCAGACAGACACTCGTTCACATGTGTAGCAGGGTTGGTCCCTGCCGAGACTCGAGGCCATTCAGGGTATGGGGGAGTCTGGCCAAGGGCAGGGCTTGGGGACGTGGGTAGACACAGGCCCCTATAAGTGAGCTGCCGAGGAGGAAGAGCTGGGGCCGGGCCCTGGCCGGAGAGGAAGGCAGGCATGTGGGTCCTGCGGGGGTGCACGCTGGCTTGTGAGGGGGTCCTGGGAGGATCAGAAGGATGTTTCAGAGGACCCAGAGAGCGTGGTAGAGCTTGGATGGTCCTGAGGGTGGCAGGCCCAGAATAGCGGGGGCTGGTGTTTTCCTGGCAGAGCAGCGTTTGGGCCGGGGCCTTGCCTGCCCGGGGCTGGGGGGTGCAGCTTGAAGTGGAGGCCGGGAGTGCAGCAGGCCCAGAGGACTAGGACACCTGCGTGAACCCCTAGGACCCACTGAACTCCCTGGGAGTGGGTGGGTGTGAGGGGGCCTCACTGGGGTCGTGTGAAGGGGAAAGTGGTGACCGGATGTAGGGCCAGCTGCCTCCCCAGCCACAGGGAGAGCAAGTGGCTTGGCAGCAGCTCCTCTGGAAGCCTTCAGAGCCAAGGGACCCTGGCTCACAGGAGGCCTTTCCCCATGAAGGGAGGCTTCCTGGAGGAGGTGGCAGGAGGATCAGAGCTCTGAGAATGTCTCTGCCTGTCCATCAGCCTGCCTCTTCTTTGGGTTGCATGTTGCCCTCTCAAGGCTGCTAGTATAAAAGGACCCTCAAGAGGTGCCCACATTAGAGATGGTGAGGAGAGGTCTCTCTGGTAGGTGACGGGCTCCCCTGCCCTGTGAGGAGCTACAGTGCAAAGGCGAGTGGCAGGCAAGGCGGAGCCCTGGAGCCAGCTCCCCCTGCATGAGTGTGAGGGCGCTGCCCTGGGGCCGACCCTTCCTTCATCCAGAGCCCGGCTGTGGCTGCTGACTTGCCTCTTACACCTCCCTTTGGCCTGGCAAGGGTGACCAGGAGTTGGCACCCCAGGTCAGAGCAGCCAAGCCTTGGGGAAGCATCTCAGGGTCTTTCCCATGTAGAATCCTGGGCAGTGTCTTGAGGAAGCAGCACCCCTGAGTGGTCTGTGAGAAGCAAATTAAATCATGGTCAGAGGCCACAGCCACTGTGCTGCTCTGCCCCTGGAAAGGGCTGGGGGCCGCAGCCTACCCTGAGCTGGCCTCAGCCAGTCCACCGACCACCTGATCCCCAGTGAAGGCTAGGAGATGGACCTCACGGTTGGCGGTGGCTATGGGGCTTGTTTGACCTCGACTGTGAGTGTGCAGGGAACTCTCCATGGGGCGACAGGAAGAGTCCTTTCACCAGGAGTTTGGCGACCAGGGGCTGTTAAGGAGGAGAGAAGGGAGGAGGGAGAGATGATGGAGAGAGCGCTTTTGAGGACCAGGGTGAGGGCTCGGTCTGGGGCTGGGAAAAGACTTTTTAACCTCTGCAGAGTGACTATGCATCCAGGTGAGGGAGAACTGGGGACCTCTGCCATCGGGTCCACCCAGGCCTGCCTTCTTAGCAGACATGTCCCTTAACCAGGCACCCCGGGCACTGTCCCTGCCTGGCTCAAGACCCAGCTCTGTTGGTGGTATGCTCACTGTGCATGATGTAGCAGAGTGCGCTCCAAGATGCCAAAGCCCTTCCTTAGGAGCCCTGCCGTCATGGCCATAGCAGCCGAGTCGGGGGATGTGTGGCAGATCAGGGGAGGATGGAGGACAGCAGCGGGGGCCTTGCTCCTACACTCCCTGTCCTTGCTTGCCCCTCGGAATGGCACCTCTGCAGGTCAGGCAGCAGAAGGGAAGGCAGTCAGGCACCAAGGAGGATTTCTGGATGGCCCCACCAGGTAATGCATCCTGCACCAGAAATCCAGACATGTGTGGAGTTTCTCCTTCCTGGAAATTGAGGGCAAAGACACCCCCAGATCCACACCTAGAGCTGGGTGGACCACGTGCCGACATTCTCAGGGGAGGAGGAGCCCTTCCCTTTCTTCCCCAACCTGGGTGCTGACTTCAGGGATCAGCTCAATCCAGGCCTTCTCTGCCCTGGAAGAGCAGCTTCTGCCTGCACCTTTCAGCCCTAGCCCTCAGATCCTTCCATATGAGGAGAAGGTAGGGCCCCCACCCAGCTGATCCAGTCCACCTGTGAGGCCAGAGGCGGTGGGAGCCTGCCTGGGTCCACACAGCCACACAGCGGGGAGCAGAAAGCAGAGCTCCACTCTTCCTCGTGCTGCCCACTTGCATGAGTGTCCTTACTTCATTCATTTATTCAATCAGCCAATAGGTGCTGAGCATGTGCTGAGCCCAGAAGGCTGTGCCAGGAGCTGATAAATGAGACTGTCCCTGCCCTTGGGAAGGCAGGCAGATCTGGGCAAGTATGTATCCCCATGCCCTGCAGGGTGGCAGAGGCTGCTTCTGGGACAGGGAGGATGGTCTGTCCTACTGGAGGGCGGGGTGTCCCTAGGAAGACGCCTGACCAGAGACTTGTGGGATGAGGAGGATGGGATCAGGCTGTCCATGTGAGGCAGCTGAGGCTGAGGGCCGAGAAGCTGTGGGTTGGTTGCGGGGACCTCGGTGTCCAGCTCTCTCCTAGGACCCCGCTTTCCCTCTAGGTCTGTGGGTCTGGCCTCTGCATGACCTCCCCTCCCTCTCACCTCAGGACTGGGGCGCCTCTCAGTCACCCGCTTTTCTTCCTCTGCCTTCTCCTCCCCGCCCTGTCACCTCCACTCCAGAAAGCAGCTTTCATTTTCCCCACCTGCCTCTCTCCTCTCATCCCCCAGCATCTGTTGGGGAAATTGGGCCATTTGAAGAATAAAGGAGAAGGCAGGAGAGAGGAAACTCCCATCTCAGGGCCCAGCCCACAGCTGGGGTGAAAACCTGTTCCTCGTTAACACCCTGAGTAAGGGACCAGAACTGGGGGCGTCATGCTCCCCAGCCTCCCTCAGGGACTAGGAGGGGAAAGGCATGCTGGGAGATGTTAGCTGCAGTGATTGGGAGCAGATGGGAAGGGGTGGTGAGGGGCAGGAACACTGGGAGGAAGCCTGTGAGGGTGGGAGGGAGCATGCGTAGAGGGGCCTGGGAAGACCCTCACTAGACCTCTGGGGTCCTGAGCCCATTATCTGGAAACAGGTCTTCCACAGGGCACCCTTCCATCCAGACTGAAGGGAATTCCACGTTTGGGGTACGCAGAGGCCTTCGGGAGAGTGGAACCAAGAGCCAGGTCTCTCTTTGGGAGAGCTAGTGGAAGCTCCTGTGTGTGGACACTGGGGGCCACACTGCCCTGGCCCTCACCTGAGACCTTGAGGGTCAGAAGATCCCTGTCCAGGATCCTGGCAGGGGTGAGGTGCGGATGGAGCATACGTTTGGATCTGAACTGTGTACGAGGAAGCCGGGGTCTGCTGGCCCAGAGCAGGAGGGGGACACAGCCTGCAGGGAGTGAGGTGGGAGCCCAACAGAGGGGACATTCTTTAGGGCACTGCTGGCTGGTGACCAGCATTAGGGGTGTGACAGTGGTGGTGGTGACAGCGATGTGGAGGATTGAGGTGGCGGTGATGGTGCTGACGGTGACCGTGTGACAGCAGGATGGGGTAATAGTGGTGGAGACATGTCCTTGCTTGGTCCACTTTCATGGGGTTCAGGGGGTATCAGAGGGTATCAGCTGACCCTTCTCAGCTTCCTCTTCAGCACTCCCCATCCACCCATCTCCAGCCCTCAGAAACACCGTAGGAAAGCGGCCTCAATTGGAGATCTTAATTTAGAAGCTGTGGAGTTCCGAGTTACAGCAAAGGCAGACCTGTCCCCTGTCCCCTGGCCCCACGGGACTCGGCTGAGTGCAGCCCCCACCTGAGTGTCTGTCCTGGAAACAGGTGTGGGCTGAATTGGGCTAGGCCTGGAGAATTTCACTGGCCACTCTTCACCCCTGCCTCTCTCCTCAGCCCTCAGCCCAGAGCCCATTGTCTCTGCAGAGAGTAGTGACGTGGTGTCAAAGTCCCCAGCCATTTTAGAATCCATACGATTGAGGTCCTGAAGGAAGAGGCAGGGCTGGGAATGTAGGGTCAGGACCATATTTGTGTTCCCCCTTGGCCCCAGCTCCTCAGCCAAGCACTCCTCCTACCCCACCAAACCCAGGCTCGGGCGGGCCCCTGGTCTACACTTCCTGCTCCACGTGGCTTGGACCCAGATTCCTCCTCCAGTCTTTTAATTAGATCCTGCACTCATTAGCTGCCCGAATGCCTTCCAGACACTCGCAGCTGCTCTGGCCCTCTCCACACCTGCCTGTCCAGCTGGGCCTCCCCACACCTGGAAGACATCGAAGCCTCCAGCCAGGGCCCCCAAATGGCAGCCCCTCCCTGTGGCCTCTCACAGCAGGGGCCAGAAGAGACACAGAACCTTCCTCTGAGGGACACTGGGGGCTGCAGGAGAGGTGCCTCCCCAGCCCTGGCCATGTTGGCCCTTGCAGGGAAGGCTGGGAAGTGAGTTGTGGCCACAGCACAGGAGACAAGAAGTCAGAGGACCCTTCTGACCATGGTCAGAAGAGCCAGTGTCTCCCTGTACCTAGGCCCTCCCTGCAGGACCTCTCTTTAGAGAACCTGCTCAGGGCTTAGAGTGTTTGCCATCTGTATGTGGGGAGAGGACAAGAAGGTCTGTGAGAGAGCTCAAAAAGAGGGCTGGAAGAAGCTGTGGCTTTAATCTCAGCAGGCTTCCCCGATGAGGGGCAATTCCTAGAGGATTTGCTGGCCCAAATCATCATTCAGTAAGTGTCAGAGGGTTCAAATCCAGGGTCTTGACACAGCCTTGAACTCTCTTGTCTCTAGTGGCTGTCTTCTTTCCTGGTCCACTGAGTTGCACCAACTCCTGGGCACCAATTGCATGGACTCAAGTGAATGAATTAATTGAACACTCACATATGAGGAGTCAGGCACTGATACAAGTGCTTGCAAATACGGCCACTTAATCCTCACGCTAACCTTATGAGATAGGCACTATTATCTGTTCCCCTTTCACAGACAAGAAATAGAATAGTCGAACGGCTCACACACATTCACATGAGTTGTAACAGGCTGGCAGTGACAGGATCCCAATTCCTGTCATCTCTGCTGTCTGTCCCCGTGCCTGATTGCCTCCTTAGAATACACACTGTGCATGCTACTGTCTGGAGTGGGGCAATAGTGGTCCCGGGGCCTTTCCCTCCAGGAACCAATAGGTGCTGGAATTACTGTCACCCCTCCCGGGGAAGATGGGAGATCCTGGCTGCGTGGCCAGGGCCAGGCAAAGCAACTTATTTCTTGCATACTCGGTGTGTAATGTGAAATGGGAAAACTGTGCTTGGAACTGAGGATGACATAGAGAATGGCAGGGCCTCCCCTATCACAGTTCCGATCCCTGCCTGGAAGGATGGAAGTATCCACTGCAGCTCAGCACCTCTGTTCCCCCAAACCCTAGGATGATATTTTTTTGAGATTTAGATCTTTTTCACTAAGTAAAATGTCTAAGGACCCCAATTTATTAAAACAGGTAAAAGCAGACCTGAGCTGGTTTAGGGCTGGTTTGGATGGGAGTGATGGTGAGGAGGCTGATGCTGGGGTACCTGGCCCCTTAGGGCACCTCCAAAGCACCTTGAACAGCCTCAGGACTCCCCGTACTGGGGAGTCATTGTCCTGATGAGACCAACTGAGCATCTTTCAGGGGGCAGATGGTGGCCTGGTTGATGTCCCAGCCAGTCCTCTTGAGCCTGACTCAGGCCACTCTCCTTCCTCTCATGTGATAACAATTCCAAACTGAGTGAGTTGGCCTGGGGAGGACACATGAAGGTGACAGCATTGAGCTGCGGTTCACTGATATACAGGGAGCAGAGGAGCAGAACAGAGAGAGCCCCCTGAGCCATCCTAGACGTGTGTGTGTGTGTGTGTGACCTTAAAAAGTTTTTCCACACGCCCTCCACCCCTCATTGTGTTTCCCCAGCAAGACTCTGGGAGGGGCTGGCTGCCAGGACCAACTCTAAATGTCAAGGCCTGAAAAATCCAACTTGGGGCCATACATTCCTACCCCAGGTGGCAAGATCATGGGGGCAGAGACTGGGGCAGGATGGTGAAGTTAGCCTCCTCACCCCATCCATGTTCTACCGCTGCAGAATAACTCTATGGCTAGTCTGGCCCCTGGGCGTCCCCGATCCAAGCTCCTCCTTGGCCACTGCACACATCTTGGTCAACTCAGGCCATGTCATGCCCCTGCTGCTCATGAACCTCCAATAGCTCTCTATTCTCTGACAGTGCCAATATTAGGTCCTCAGCCCAGCACCTAAGTTCCTGCCATGAGCTGATCTCATCAGTTTCATGTAGTCACTCCTGCACCCCCTTCTAGAATCAACCTTCTCTGAGAAACCTTTGAGAACACCAGTGTTTCTTAATACATGGTCTTGTGCCTGGGAAGATGAGCTGTCTATTCATCATGAGTGGGTATATCGTATCTGCACACAACTAGATTGAAGCCTCTGGAGAGTTGAGGATGTCTTCTGATTCAATTAGAGCTGAGTTTGGATTCTGTGTGCCCAGCTCTGTGCAGTTGTGTAACTTTGGGTCACTTACTTCTTGCTATCTATAATCTATGATTATAGACAGGCGTGTTAGTCTGTTCGGGCTAACATAACAGAAGACCACAGGCTGGTTGGCTAGAACAACAGAAATTTATTTCTCATAGTTCTGGAGTCTAGAAGTCTAAGATCGAGGTGCTGTCAAGGTTGGTTTTTGGTGGGTCTTTCTTCCTGGCTATTAACCGCCTTCTTGCCATGTCTTCACATGGTCTTTCCTCGGTGTGTGCACTCCGGGAGAGACAGCTCTGGTGTCCTTTCTCTTACAAGGACATCGGTCCTATGGAATCAGGGTCCCACCCTGCCCTTCATTTAACCTGAATTACTGTCTTAAAGGCCCTATCTCCAAATAGTCACATTGGCTGTTAGAACTTCAGCATATAAATTCCGGTGGTGGGTGGCACAACTCAGTCTATAACAATGGTTTAAAAAGGAAGGAAAAGAAAAGACTTCATGGTTGAGTAAGTTTGGGAAAGGATGAATTCAAACAAATCAAACAGGATTCTTGATGGCAGGTCTTCTCAGAACCTTTCACTGTGAATGACTGGAGGAGATAAATAACATGCTGTGTATTTCTCAAACACATTTTGCCTTGGAATTCACTTCTGGTTGATGATCTTGCAGAGCCAGTGTTTTCTGGAGCTCTGTTCGGGACCTGCTGCGCTAAGCAATTCCTGCATTATTTTTTCTAACTTGAGTACCTTACAGACAGGGTCAACATTACTGTTCTCCCCAGAGAACCAGACAGTAACCAGAGAACTCTTCTTGGTTAATACTAGATCTTGAATGAGTAACCTCAGTTTGTGATGTTATCAATCCTGCTTGATAGAGTGCTGAGTGAGGGCCCCAAACTTACAGGTTTCTGTTTTCTTTTTTTTTTTTTCCTTTTTTTTTTTTTTGATGGAGTCTCCCTCTGTCACTCAAGCTGGAGTGCAGTGGCGCAATCTCAGCTTACTGCAACCTCCACCTCCCGGGTTCAAGCAATTCTCTGCCTCAGCCTCCAGAGTAGCTGCAATCACAGGGGCCTGCCACCACACCCGGCTAATTTTTGTATTTTTAGTAGAGATGGAGTAACATCATCTTGGCCAGGCTGGTCTTGATCTCCTGACCTTGTGACCCACCCGCCTTGGCCTCCCAAATGCTGGGATTACAGGTGTGAGCCACTGTGCTTGGTCACAAGTTTCCTCTTTGTGTAAGGTTCCTAATGCTGACTGGCTACTGTACCCTCACTTGGCCCTAAGATCATAGCAGTTGACCTGGATCCCTGGAGGCAGCTCTTTGCCATCATATGGCACCACATCTTTGCTGCATTTTGGTTGCAGCCTTGCCTGGAGGCTGAGTGATGGATAGCCCTCAGTGGGATAAACCTCCATCTTCCCCTTTGACTTTTCATGCATGATCCCCAAAACACTTTGCTGAAATTGGTACTGCCCAGGAAATGTGGTCCAGGGCCTTGTTACTCCAGGATCTGAGGACCAGCAGCACCAGTATCACTTGGGGGCTTGTTAGATGTGCGGAGTCTCAGGTCTCATTCCAGTCCAATTGGGCCAGAATATGTATTTAACAAGCTCCCAGCTGATTTATTGGCAGGTACATTAAGGTTTGAGAAGTACTAGTCTGGAGTACTGATTTTTCATGACCTACACTGGGTTGTGAAAGCAATGTCATGAGTTACAATCAGCGTTAAAAAAAAAAAAAAAAGTAGAATTAAAAATATAGGATGCATCAACTTAATAAGGGCAAGTATTTTGGAGGAGAAGTTTGTGTATTTTGGGTTGTGGCATATAATGTGTATCACTATAAAAAAGAAGTTTGAAGTCTAAGGCAAAAGTCTAAGGCACATTCAAGGGTGGGGAGACAGGGGACTAGCTGTGGTGACCTCTGCCTGGCCCCGCCCACCCCTCGCTTCCACCTGGCCTTTCCCCAGCCGTTCTGGATGTCTAAGGGTTTCCCATCACTGACCACACACACCTCGTCACCACACCCTGTGGCCCAACGCCTGGGCTTTGGGGTGTGGTGGGGGAGAGCTGGAACCAAAAAGAATGACTTTTAAAATAGGTTCTCCAGGTTTATTTTTTCCCTGGCTCCTTCTCCTCCCTGCCTTTTCAGCTCTTTGCCCCGGGACTTCTTTCTTCTCCCTCTCCTGTTCCAAGCTAGATGGCAAAGCCAAGTGCAGCTCATCAGAGACCGAGTCTCTCTCCCTCCACGCTGTAGATTTTTCTTTCCCAAGAAGCCCTCACTCCATATGGAGAAATCAAAATAACCCAACTGACCCCACGCCTGCAGGGCCATTCCCACCTCTGGCAGTCTGCCGTCAGCCCGTGCCTGCCAGAAAATTTATCTGACCTTCGAACCTCGTGCTCGCTTGGAGATAAATGTAGGCTACTGCTAAAGGCATCAGCGCTGTTGTAGAGTTGGGGCACGTGGAGGTGAACAGGGCAGGGAGAGGGCAGAAGGCCTTGTAGCAGAGGGGCTGCAAGGAAGGTGCAGGGAGTGTCTGCAGTCATTTCTCCCTCCCTTTGTGCTCATCCCCTGGTTCCAGGCCAAATAGAAATGCCTGAACATCTACCAGGGACAGTCCTTTACTGTCACCATCATCATCATCATCATCATCATCATCATCATCATCATCATCATCGTCACTACTCTAGATGACATAGGGTGATCATAGGTTCCATTTCCCTCCAACACTTGGAGTTGATATCTGTTCTCTGGGTATACTTATTAATACTACCCCCTTTCACTCTCAAGAGTACTCCAATTTGGATTTCAAATGATTTCATCCCTGTATATAAGAAAACAAAAGAGCCTGCCAAAGGTCACAAAGCTAACAAGCAGTTCAGCTGGCACCAGACCCAAACCACATGCTCCTCCCAGGATGCTTCATGGCCTTCCCAAGATGCTTCCCAGTCTTCCCAGGATGCACCACAACCCTCCCAGGATGCCTCACGGCCCTCCCAGGATGTCTCACAGCCTTCCCAGGATACCTCACAACCCTCCCAGGATGCCTCACAACCCTGCTGGGATGTATCATGGCCTTCCCAGGATGCCCCACAGCCTTCCCAGGGTGCCTCACAACCCTTCCAGAATGCCTCAAAACCCTCCCAGAATGCCACACAGACTTCCCAGGATGCACCACAATCCTCCCAGGATGCCTCACAGCCTTCCCAGGATGCGTCACAACCCTCCCAGTATGCCTCACAGCCCTCCCAGGATGCTTCACAATTCTCCCAGGATGCCTCACAATTCTCCCAGGATGCCCCACAACCCTCCCAAGATACCTCACAATTCTCCCAAGATGCCTCACAACCCTCCCAGGATGCGTCATGCCCCTCCCAGGATGCCTCACAACCCTCCCAGAATGCCTCACAATTCTCTCAGGCTGCCTCACAGTTCTCCCAGGATACCTCACAAACCTACCAGGATGCCTCACCACCCTCCCAGGATGCCTCACCACCCTCCCAGGATGCCTCACAACCCTCCCTGGATGCCTCACAACACTTCCAGGATGCCTCACAACCCTCTCAGGATGTCTCACAATACTCTCAGGATGCCTCGCAGTTCTCCCAGGGTGACTCACAGCCTTTCCAGAATGCTTCACAACCTTCCCTGGATGCCTCACAGTTCTCCCAGAATGCCTCACAACCCTCCCAGGATGCCTCACAGTTCTCCCAGGATGCCTCACAACTCTCTCAGGATGCCTCACAACCCTTCCAGGATGCTTCACAACCCTCCCAGGATGCCTCACAGTTCTCCCAGGATGCCTCACAACCCTCCCAGGATGCCTCACAACCCTCCCAGGATGCCTCACAGTTCTCCCAGGATGCCTCACGATCCTCCCAGGATGCCGCACAACCCTCCCAGGATGCCTCACAGCACTCCCAGGATGTCTCACTTTCTGCTTTTCCCTCCACCTGGCAGGAAGGATAGTGTAGATCAGTGTGTGAGCCTGTGTGCTGAGGTCCTAGACTCCTTTCAGAACTTGAAAGCTAGATAGAGGAAGTCAGTTCACCTTCTAAAAATCTCTCTCAGCCTTCAGGGTGGGGTAGACCCTAAAGAGTTTCTGAAGCCTCTGATTCTGCTTCACGGGTGGGCAGGGCTGAGAGGGAGGGATGCAGAATCTGTCCACTGGTGCTGTTTGGTTTTATCCCTCAGGCTTGCTCAGAATCCCACCTGTGGGAAGCCTTAACTTCCTGGAGTAAAAGACACACAGGCTGTCTCTTTCTGTTCTCTGCAAGGGTGTGTGTGGAGGGTGGAGAGGGGCAGGTGGACCTTGGAGTGAGTGATGATGTGGGGGCGGAGTGGGGGCCAGAGCGAGTACTTTGCATACTGGCAGTCTTGGAGCCTGGGGACAGGATTTTAGCTGCAGGTGGCATATACTGACAGTAACTGCCCCTTGAACTTGGATTTGGCACTGGGGTAACAGCTTTGAGGCACAAGACCACCCCAAAGGCTTCTGAAATTTTCATTTCTCCAGGCCACCCATGGGCACTGAACTCCTGACAGGCTTCTGGCTCTGTCAGTGCTTCTGTCCACAGACAGAGGAGGCCTGGGATCTTGTCCCACTGAACCCAAGCCCTGAAGCTTTGCTGGGAATCTGCCACATCCAGTCTGAGGCGTGTGCAGGAAACACAGGTGAGGGCGCCCTGCAGGGAGCCTCCCACAAGGAGAACACTGCTGCTCAGGGATGGAAGAACAACATCTAAAAAACACACACACACACCCAGATGCACACATACAGACACACCCAGAGACATAACACGTTCACAAATACCCACATACCTCATACAGGTCTACATGCATACCAAATATTCACATGCATACAGGTGCCTTCTACACACTCTCCCATCCATGTTTATGGACAGGTATATCCATGCACCCATGGAAACACATAACATGCACACACTCATATCCACATGCATGCACATCCATATGTGGATACAATTATTCACATACTCTGCATAAGAGGTACTCATATGTGCAAGTTCCCTTGGCCAGCCATGCAGGAATGGGGAATGGGCCCCTGACATGAAATAATGGGGGTCCAGAGCTCTGAGAATAGGGACTGTATATGGAGAGCATCCTGGTTCTCAGGAACCTGGAGGCTCTGGAATACGAAAGTGGGAAGAAGCTTGGAGCAGAGGCACAGCGGAGAGTGTAGGGGGACAGCATAAGCCAGGAACCCTCAAACCAGGCTCCCATTTCATTGTCCATACCCGCTGTCCCAAGGGATGAGCCTCTCCTTGATCCTTTGGTCCCAAACCCATTTCTTCCTGACTTATTTAGAGAGAGATAACAGATAACCTACAAAAGGAAATCCAAGTCAAATTGACATGACTTCTCCCCAGCAATGATGTATGCAAGAAAACAGTAAAACTGTATTTTAAAAACTCCAGGCTGGTCTCCACTGAGTTTTGCTGGAGGAAGGACAGGACAGGTCCTGCATCCACTCTTGGTTTGAAAGGTTGGAGAAAGACACTCTTCAGTGACGCTCTTAGAAGACATTTCCTGCCCATTTCAAAGATCTTTGAAAAGCTAAGTGGAGCAGTCGGATCAGCTTCCTAGGGTGGGTGAGATTGCAGGTGGCAGGATTAGAGTAAGCAGAGAGGAGGAGGCATGCCTGGCGGGGAACTGCAGTGCAAAGATCCACAGGCCAATAAGCTGGTGTGCTGGGCAACTGCGTGGCCTCTTTCTGGTGTTCTGGATGCTGTTTTGAAGCCCTCTTGCCTGGGAGACTGATTGCTGCAGGTGGCCCTGGGTTTGCACAGGACAGATCCTCATTTTTTTGGCACATGTGGCTGTCACTCGAGTAGAGCCAGACTGATACCTGTGGGTCCTGTGAGGCTTGTGATGGCATGGCCCATTCCACTAACCCTGGTCAGAGGTCAGGGGTCAGTCTGTGATCCAAGTCAGGGTGAGTTTTGTAGCCAGGGTAGGATGAGTCTTTGGACAAGGTCAGTTTTGTGGCCAGTATCAGAGGTTAGTCTTGTCCAGGACTGGAATCAGTCTGAGTCAGTTTCAGGATCGGTCTGTGGCCACGGTTGTGGTCAGTCTGAGGTCACATTGATGTGACCAGAATTAGGGCTGAGTGTGGCTGGGAAGCAGTTGGTCCTCAGTGTAACTGGTGTGGATGAGACTTGCAGTGAGGCCCCAGCTCATGAAAGGTCTCCCGCCCACTCCTCTGATGGAGACTCTTGCCATATCCTGATGTTAGCACCTCTCACTTCCAAACTCCTTGGTGAGGCCTGGGGCAGGGGACAGCAGGGCTCCCAGGCCATGTGTCCCCATAACTGGATGGCCCTAGCTTCTCACTGGCAGGACTCCTGCATATGGCGTCAGTCTGAGGGGCCTTGGGAGGGCTATGGTGGATGGTTTTCCTGACTCTGGGCTTGACACCTGGAGGCCAGGCTTTGTTCTGTCTTCCTGGCAATGTGGCCCATGGCTAGGGCTCTTCAGATCTGAAGAGCTGACCTTGGACTCTGTGTAAGCCTTTAGCAAGGCTGGATGACAACCTCATCCTCTAAAATAACCAGGAACCTCACTCAAGGTCATTTGTCTGCCTAAGGAAAGGGGCAACCAAGCAGTTTCTTTGCTTGAAGCCCATGCCTTTTAATGTGCTGTACCAGAAACTGCCTGTTCTAGAAGGAGAAGCAGGGACAAGGGGCTTGGAAGGCTGCCTACAGTTTCAACTTCTTCTGTCTTCCTGGCATGTGGCTTATGATTGTGAATGATCTTGTCTGCGTTTACTTATTTATTTTACATTGCTCCCATGCCATTAAAGTGTAACCCCAGGAGGAGGGACTTTGTTGTCTTGCTCACTACTGTATCCTCAGTGCCTAGCAAAGAACTTGATGTGCATTAGACACTCATTGCCTTGCTGCTGAATACATGAATGAATGCATGTTTTACTTCTCTCTGTCTCTCCTTCTCTCTTCCAAGTATTCACTGTGTCTTGTGGTTTCTGTTTCCTATTGATGTCTTGGAACTGCCTACCTCTCCCTACCTCCTACCTCCATCAGCTGAGTTCAGGCTGCTGCCACTGTTCCCCTGGATGTTCACAGTGTCTCTTAAGCGGCCTGCCTACATCCCATCCAAGCCCTCTCCCATCCACTCTCCATACTGTGGCTTGAAGGATCTTTGTAACATATAAATGGATCAGGCTACCGCCTGGTTAAAACCCTTCAGTGGCTTCCTATTGCCCTCAGAAGTTCCCTTAACACAGAGTCCAAGGCATAATTTGGCCCCTACATACTTCTCTAGCCTCCTCCTGTCTCTCTCGTCTTTTCTTGTCTCTCTCTGTCTCATTCTGAGCACCAGCCAGGCTGCCCTTCTTTCACATTCTCAAACAGATCCCCTTTCTTGCAGTTGGAGCCCTTTTATACACAGGGATCCTGCCTGGAGTCCCCCACCCCTCTGGCTCCTGCCCCCCAGAGGCTCTCCTGACCCC
Organism: Macaca fascicularis; assembly: GCF_037993035.2. Classification (NCBI taxonomy): domain Eukaryota; kingdom Metazoa; phylum Chordata; class Mammalia; order Primates; family Cercopithecidae; genus Macaca; species Macaca fascicularis. The sequence continues at coordinate 50,221,069 of NC_088387.1, read as the reverse complement.
ATCCCCTGGCTAGGCTTCCTGTACATCCCTCATCTTCACGCTGTCCTTCTCAGCACACTTGATTCTGAGCATCTACCAGAATAGCTCCTGGGTCTCATTCCCTCCGATATGCACAGTGCTGCCTGGCATATTGTGGGCTCTTGGGACATCTTTGTGGAATGAAGGGCCAGTGTCTGACATTGAGACCCCAAAGTTGGCTGCACCGACCCTGCATGCTGCAGCCCCTTCCCCCACACAATTGCAGAAACCTTAACAGCCGCAGCTTGGGGAGGTTCAGCAGTTCCTCTCTGCAGGGTCCTTGCTGAACTGACATACAGTACCTGGCCCGACTGTCAGGAACAGTGATGGGGAGGGTTTGGCACATCTTACTTTCTGAGTTGGAGGAGTGTGCCACTACTTCCCATAAGAGCATATCCAAGGAGGATTCCCCCGGATTGGAAGGAGGCTGAAGGCAGGATTGGTGGAAGTATGATAAGTGTGGATCATATCCTGCTTAGAGAGAAAGTGTTGGGCTTTGTGGGATTTGGAGGCACAGGCAGTGAGGATAGTGATGAAGACAGGGATGGTCTCCTCAAATTCCCCATGGGACCCTGATGACTCCAGCCAAGGAAGGACTGGCAGAAAAGTAGTACAGCTTGGTGACCTTGGGAGCTTGGGGACACACTTGGGTATGGATGGGGTCTCGGGGGACAATGGCAACAAGGGCTGGGGTGAGACTTCTTCAGGTGGCTTACAGGTGAGTAGACATGGATGAGGAGGAGGCTTATTCTCAGCCACAAGTGAGATGCTCCCTGGGACCTCCAGGGAGTGCAGGAGACACCACCCTGCAGAGGGGCTGAGATCTGGAGCTGTCTGCCTTGTTTACCACGGTCATAACTCCTTAGGTGGGCACATAACAGATTCTCCAAGTCTCAGAACTCAGACCCAAGCTCTGGCCCTGAAGGAGCAACTTGAGGGGCCCTGAGAGGAAACTGACAGGTGCAGAGAAAGGTTTGCGACACCGTCAGCCCAAGCAGCTTGCGTGGCCAGGATCCTTCAGGGGAAGGAGGGGGTATGGGTAGGGAGGTCCATGGCTGCCATCTCTGAGGCCGCCACCTAGGTCAGGCCCCTGGCTTGCTTCAGCGACCCCTCTGGACTCTGGACTTCAGAACTTTCCATTTCTCTCATTTCCATTTCTGACTTGAGGCCTCTTGGAGAAAAGGCCTCAGTGTCAGTCCTCCGGGGATTGGAAGGTGTCTGGGGTCTTGACCAGCTCATTTGGGGAATGAGATAACCTCTGTTATCCACCTCAGGGCACAGCCACGCTTCCTGCATCAAAGTGGCACTTCCAGAAGATGCTGGCAGAGCATCGGTTTGTCTGCAGACTTCTCCTGAGCCTTGGGGTGCATCGTCACCAAGGCCCCTCAAGTCCCTCCCCTCCAGGCCTCTGGCTATCACTTCCTTTGGGAACAGGAGATGCTAGCCGATTTGAGAACTGCTCACTGCAGAGGAGTCTGGCACTGTGTCCAGGTCGGCAAGGCTATATTTAACCAGCTATATTTGCTGTCCCACTCACTTGTCCCAACCCGGCCCCGCCCGCCACCCCTCCCCCTCAGCAGCCTGTCCTGCCCCACTGGGGCCGCGCCGTCCTTGCTCACCCTGCTCCAGCTGTGCAATTGTGGTCTGGGCCACAGGCTATTTTTTGCTTGGTGCCAAAGATTATTCAGTTATCAGGAATGTGTGTTTAAGTGGCCGTCTCCGGAACAAGGATTATAAATAGGAACTTGGGGTCAAGGCCTGGGCCCCAGTGTCCTCCTTCTCTTTGTCCCAGTTCCTGTCCTGGCTCCAGGATTTTACTTGGGGTGAACACCATGAGGCCATGGCGAGGTTGTCTGGAGGAAAGGGCCCCAGGCTGGGAGGCCAGAGGTCCAGGACTAAGAACACTTCTGACAGGCAAGTCACCTGATGTCTCTGGGACTTGCTTTCTCCATCTGGGCAATGGGGAGACTCAGGCTCATTCACTGAATGGCAAACGGGTGGTGAGTCCCGGCCAGTCCATGGAGGGAAATCTAAGACAAATGGCTATCTGGGAGGAGGAATTATCAAACTTCAAATCCCAGTTCTTTCTGGGAAATAGATAGGCAAGAACTAGTCTCGGGAGTAAATGCGTAACAGTTCAATTTGCTTTTGGGGAGCTCCCAGTCTTTTGATGGGACTGTACCTAGGTTTGATCTCAGCACCAAGTGGCCTAAGCAGGATGAAGTGGGCATATTTGGTCACAGGTACCCAAGATGAGGCTAAATCTTTCTCCTACGAGATGAGGGCTGTTTCCCAAGGCGCCAGTTTTCGTGGAGAACAGGCCCAGGTCAGAGGCCTTGACCCAGGCTGTTTGGTCGGTGCATGTGGGCAAGGGTGCCTGGTGAAAATGGTTGGGCCGCTTCCTGGTGATCAGCGGCCCCTCCTATCCTGGGGAGAGCCATCTTCTCATGCCCTGGCTTGGGAAGCATTGGCTCTTTTTCCCTCCATCAGGGGAGGATAAGGAAGGATGTCAGGGCTCCACCCAAATGCTGGGGTGGGCCAGGCCCTGGGGGCTCCATACAGCTGCCCTGGGCTCCTCCCCATGCTCCTGCCTCTGAAGAGGGTGGTGCAGGGGAAGGACATGCTGCCATCCTTTCACCTCAGTTTCTCCACTGTCAAATGGCAGAAATAATGTACAGCCTCCCTCTCTGGAGTTGTTAGGTATGAGAGCGATCTAAAAGGATATTCAATCATTCATTATCACAACAAATGAGAATGACATTCTGAGCAGGAAGGCATCGCTTGACCTGAGGGGTCGCAGCTTCCTGATCTCACCAAACTTGGCCAACTGTGTCTCAGTTTTCCCCTTGGGTGCAGACACTCTGATGTGTTCTCCTCACCCAGTGGTCTTTCTCACCCTTCCCCTTCACTCTGGTAAATCTCAGGCCTGGATGACTGATTGATCTGGGACACAACTATGGAGACCTCTCCTCCACCCATTCAGAATCTCTAGACTCAGTAGGAACTTAGCTCTTCCCCCTATTCAGGTAGGGCCAGTACCTGTCCCATACTCTGTCACAAGGAAAGGACTGAATTGCCAGCTATGGCATTGCACTTGCAGCTCCAGCCCTTGTTCTGGGGCCATTGATGTACACAAGGGCCTCTTCTTTCTGGTAATGTTGGTACATTAAATGGGTACTGTAATGAAATGAAATTGACTTTTGTATCTTGGTAAGACTTTTCATTTAAATTTTCAAGTAAGATAAAAGATTCTTTGACAGACTACATTTTGGATTTTTTAAAAAAGTGGCCATAAATGGGGTAGTGGGGCCCTCTCTAGTGGAGGTGAGAATTGGGCAGGGATCTGTCCCCCAGGCTGGGAATGCAGAGGGCTCCACAGTGGATGACCAAGCTAGCTGCCTGGCATGGGAGAGTTGTGGACATGGCAGGCCCATGGAGTGTCTCCATGACAGGCTCTAGGGCAGTCCTTGCTGGGTCATTGCCAAGGGCGTCCTTTGCGTTTTCCTCTGGGGGCTGTTCAAGCTTGGTTTGACAATTCTGAAAGTCCTAGGGGACCTCCATCTATCTCCACAGGCAAGAGCAGGTGCCGTCAGAGGGGATTTTCCCTTAGTATTGGAGAATGGGGTGGGTAATCAGTAGAGAAAGAGAGAGACAGAGAGAGGACATGCTCAGCTTATTCCAGATCCCTACTTCCCAGCTGGCCCCAGGTCCTGGCTACTCCTCAGCCAACTCGTGGGGCAGTTTTGTGGAAGAGAATGTGGACTTGTGCTCAGCAGCCACCAGGATTCAGTCGTGCATAGCACTGGATGGAGATGGAGGTTGAACAGTTTTGAATAGTTTTCTCTGGGGGCTCAGCTGCCACCTCCTTTTCCTACAAGGTCAGCGTGACCCCCAGACGAGAACCTTCCTCAGCCCCCTACCCTGTAGTTCCCATAAAGAAGAAGTGATTTCCTTTCCTTTTCCAAGGTGAATGCTTTCCTCATTCCTTGGCTTTTGGCTGTATCACTGCAATTCTGCTCTCATTGTCAGGCTGCCTTCTCCTATCTTCTCCTCTCTGTCTCCGTCAGTCCACGCTGGCAGTGTTTCTGCTGGAATAACAGCCTCAAGCACCCTGCTTTGGTGACCTAGCCTGGGCCTTCCTCCCCTCCTGTCAGGTCCACAGCTTGGACTCACTGCCCTCAACTACTTACTTTGAATAACAGGCCTTTACCTCGGCCTTGTGCTTCCCTGCTGGCCTGGTGGCCCCTCTTTTCAAATAAGGCTGAGCCATGTTCCCAAGGCTAGCACTAGGGACAAGGAGAAATGGTGCCAGCACAGGCCTGCCCCGGAGCCCCTGGAGGTAGGGCCAAGATTCTAGACCTGGGTCACACTGCCCATAGGCAAGTCGGCCCTTTGCAGGCAAAGGCAGGATCAGGAAACTGGACTATTTTTACAACAGCTCTATGGGTTGTGGGCATTGCCATTACTGGTTTATGGATGAGGAACCTGAGGCTCAGAGAGGAACAGACGGTGACCTGAGGTCACATAGCCAATAACAGAGCCTGGACCGAAAAGCCGATGTTGCTGCCTGCCCCTTGGCCTCCTTCACTATAGAGGTATAAAGAGCCTTGTTGAGAGGCTACTGCCTCTAGCCCCAGGACCACCCTAAGACCTGGGCAAGAAGGACCTCATGCCTTGTAGCACTCTCCTTGAAATCTAGGTTTCTCTCTGTAGCTGGAACTGACCAGGGCTGGCAGTGCCGTCTAGCTGGGGCACCCTGAGCTTGAACTGGTACCTGTGTGGGCCCCAGTCCCTGTTTCTCCTCCTTGGGGTGCCCTCTGACACTCAAACCCATGTGTGAGGTTGACTAGATGTACCAAGGAGCAATGGGCCTCATGCCTGTGCAGTCATCTTGGGGCCACATAGCTGGACTTGGTTCCTGGCAGGCAGTCTGGTGAGTGGATTGCTCCCCTGGCTGGTGAAGAATTTTTTATGTGGGATCACACGAAATTGGGCTTTCAGAATGGTGCTGACATGCTGGTTTTGAATGACTCAATTGTTTATACAGACAGGAGCCTGGCAAAAAAATATTTGCCCAGGGTCCCATTCACTCTAGGGAAGGCTCTGCCATCTCCCCGACATTAAGCCATCCTGCTGTATTGTTGCTTATTGTATTGAAATTGATTTTCCCTTTGTTGCTTTGAAACCTCTTTAAAAAGACCTACACCAAGGGAGATTTCCCAAATTCCCTTTATTACCCCCTCCCCACCATGTTTCACAATCCTTAGATTTTAAAATTAAATCCAGATCTGACTTCCAGGACTTCGTTCTTCAGCTAGAACAATATCCCTTTGTCCTGGCCTCAGTGGACAGTGCTTAGCCCAGTTCGACCTTTAAACTTCTTGCAAAAAAGCAGGAGGCCCACTTACACCCTGGGATTTCTACGAAAACAAAGATGTGATAAAACCTGCCAGAGATCACATGGTTGTCCAAGGAGGTTTGGGATTTTCATCTACAGCTATTATTTTCACCTTGATATGGGGCACTCTGGGTTATCCGTGGAGGCTGCGGTCAAAGGGACCCCATGGGGCAAGCATCCTTTGCTCTTGGTAGCCACTCCTCTTCTCTCTCTGTAGCCTGCTTGCCCAGTCCTGACCCCCTGGCTTCTTTCTAACACATGCCCTGGCCTGTGCTCCCCAGTGAAGTTGGGATGAGGACTTGGAATGGAACAGCCACGGAGGGCCCTCCATCCAGGGAGTGGTTGTCCCCTGGTAGATAGAGGTGAATGGACCATCCCTCACTCCGGGAGGTCAATGCCGTGAACCCATATTTCCTTCCCAGCAGCATCTGCCCTTGGGCCCCTCTCTGAGCCTCTTTGTCTCTCTCTTCTCAGTGGGGCTGTCAAAAGCTGAGCCTCACAGATTGTGACTAATCACTAGCAGATTTTTTTTCCATCCAAGAAGAAGAAAAAGCTGAAGGAGATGAAGAAAAACCCCAACAGTGAATAACTCGGAAGAGTTTCCAACATGTGGGTGTTTTTCTGGGACCAAAGATCAGGAAGATTCCAAATGTAAACAATCCCAAAATAACTCAGCTCTCTCAACCCCAGGCATTCCCAGGACTGGATGTCCACACTCCTTTTCTTTCCCTCAGGGAATCCAAGGTCAGGGAGAGGTGGCAGGGCTTGTGCATTGGGAAGAATTGCTGGGGACTTCAGGCAAAGTAAAGGGTCTGCCTTTGTACTTTGTAAAGGCAGGGATTTAGTCTTATTCATCAGATAACAGTGATTATCGCTTTGTTTGAGAGAGGGGCTCCTTCCCGTCTCATTAGACCAGATTGCCCTGGGATTAGAGACCATGACTATGTCTTTTTTTTTCTTCTCAGAGTCATATCCTATTGTGCTTAAACCAAGCTCCTGAGATTTCTTGCCAGCATAATGTAATGGAAAGAACATGGACTTTGAAGTCACACAGGGTTGGAATCTTGGCTCCACCACTTATTAACTGTGTGGCCTTGAGTACATTATTTAGCATCTGGGAATCTCAGTTACCTCCTTATAAAACTGGGGCAATGATTCTCACCCAAGAAGATCCCTTTCTAACACACCTAGTATGATGTCTCTTGCTTAGAAAGGGCTCAACGCATGTTCCCTGTCCCCCGTCTCTACCCATGAATATGACTTGAGCTGCAGAAATCAGTAGCTTCTTTTCCACCACTTTCTTTTCTGAAAGAAGAGTGTGTGTGTTCAAATGTGGAAATCACTTCTCTATGTTACTGAAAATCACTATGGCAACTCATGGGAGAAGGATATATTCAATATAGAATGTAAAACATCTTTCTAAAGGAGATAATGCTGGAGGATGGTGGAAGTCTTGGTGAAAATGATGGAGGCGATGACAGTGGAGTTGATGGTGAGATAATGATGGTGAAGAGAGTGGTGGTGGTGGCAGAAGTGACCATGGTGATAAAAATCATGGAGGAAATGATGGAGAAGGTACATAAAGTGATGGAAGAGGTAGTGGTAAAAGTGGTAATGGAGGCTATGATGCAGGTAATGAGGAAGTAAAGGTGAGGATAGTGGTGGTGATGGGGATAAAAGTGATTGATGGTGATGGTGGTGATGAAGGCTATGTTAGAGGTGACAGTGTTTGCTTGTTTAGGATGATGAATAAGTTACACTTGATTTGGTGTCATGGTGAGACAGGGTGATTTGTGATTAGGACTACCTCAACCAGTCTTCCACTCCAGTAGATAAAGGCACAGAGAAGGCAGGCAAAGCAAGGTAGAAGAATGCTTTATGATTAACTGTTACTTTGGCCCTGAACTACAATAGAGAACATTAAACTTCTTAATTGTAGCTGATTGAACACACATGTTTATTTTGGCTACCTCCAGAAGCCCCACTAAAATGTCACTAATATAGTTTTTTTAAAGGCATAAACCCACAAGGAAAAAGAGAATGGGAAAGGAAACATCAGCAAATAAGAGAAGCTAACAATTTGGAAATGAAAAATACACGGATGAGTGGTATCTGACTTAGCAGACCACAGAAAACTGAAATCCAAGACTGCAAGGGTGTGTGGGTAGATGGTAGAAACCAACAGGTAGTGAACTATTTCTAGCCACAGAATCCTACAGAGGCCTGGGAGTTGGAGGTACCAGTTACTTCTAAAGGCACAGATTCAGGGTGAGGCTGAAAAATGGGAGGGTTGATTAGAAGTTTTTTAAAGAAGCAGTAAGAGGCCGGGCACGGTGGCTCATGCCTGTAATCCCAGCACTTTGGGAGGCCGAGGCAGGCGGATCATGAGGTCAAGAGATCGAGACCATCCTGGCTAACATGGTGAAACCCCGTCTTTACTAAAAATACAAAAAATTAGCCAGTTGTGGTGGCACGCACCTGTAGTCCCAGCTACTCAGGAGGCTGAGGCAGAAGAATCGCTTGAACCCAAGAGGCGGAGGTTGCAGTAAGCTGAGATCGTGCCACTGCACTCTAGCCTGGGTGACAGAGCGAAACTCCATCTCAAAAAAAAAAAAAAAAAAAAAGAAGCAGTAAGAACCTCCCCATCCCAGATTTATTCCGTTACTCTGTTCATTCAGGTAATCATCCCTTCCCAGGATCAGAAAGGTTCTGGGCACAGGGGCACCAGGCACAGTTGAGGGAGGAGTGAGGAGCCAGTCTGAAAACAAGGATATTAAGGATAAATTTGTTTTCTGAAAGGTGAGGCTCTTAGCTCTCTTCTCATTCAAATCCCAGAATACTGGTAGCCAGGTTAATATTACATGAGCAAGACGTTAGAAGAAACTTTCCTGGGAAAAGCTTTCTCAGAAAAACTTCTCTTAATTTTCCCAAGAGAAAAGACTTGCAGTTGTTGACATTTGGTCTCCCAGGGAAACTGTGAGCCCACTCAGCCACTCAGTGGTGAAGCCCACCTGTCCGTACCTTTCTCTCTTTTCCTCCCACTGCTCTCAGTCAAGATTTTAATGCCTCACACTTCGACGTAAATGGGGACCTAATAATTACTTGACATTTCAGAAAGCCCTTCAACACAAAAGGCAGAGATCAAAACAAAGAGGAAAAAGGACAGTAAAGGAAACGATGAAAAAAGCAGCACAGAAATTACAATGAACATTTTCAGAATGATGAAATGAGGTGAAGTTACTTTTATTTTTAATTTATTATTATTATTTTTTGAGACGCCGTCACCCAGGTTGGAGTGCAGTAGCGTGATTTTGGCTCACTGCAACCTCTGCCTCTCGGGTTCAAGTGATTCTCCTGCCTCAGCCTCCCTAGTGGCTGGGATTACAGGCATGCGCTACCACATCCAGCTAATTTTTTATATTTTTAGTAGAGATGGGGTTTCACCATATTGGCCAGGCTGGTCTTGAACTCCTGACCTCGTGATCCGCCAGCCTCCGCATCCCAAAGTGCTGAGATTACAGGTGTGAGCCACCACACCCGGCCCATTTCTAATTTTTTTTTTGAAGACAAGGTCTCACTCTGTTGTCCAGGCTGGAGGGCAGCAGTTCAACTGTAGCTTATTACAGGCTTGAACTCCTGAGTGCAAGCGATCTTCTCACTTCAGCCTCTTGAGTAACTAGTACTACAGGTTCATGCTACCATGCCTGGCTAATTTTTAGATTTTTTTTGTAGAGATGGGGTCTCGTTTTGTTGCCCAGGCTGGTCTTAAACTCCTGGCCTCAAGTGATCTTCCTATCTTGGCCTCTCAAAGCACTGGGATTACAGGTGTAAGCCACTGTACCCAGCCAATGTCTCTCTTAAATGAGAGCCAAACATTATATTTTTTAAAGGAACAGAAAAAAGAAATACAAACATAACATTCATACTTGATTTAAAGATCAAATCAAAACAGAAGAAGGGTTGGAAGATAAAGTCAAGACAAATTCCCAAAAGGTAAAACAAAAATACCAAAGAAATGGGAATTGACAGAAAAAGTTAGATTATCAGTCTAGGAGTGGGATTCGCAACTATAAGTCCTAGAGAGAAACAGAATAAAGGAAGGAGATGAAATTACCAAAGGAAAAATATAATAAATTAACTAGAATTGTAAAATATGAATTTAGAGATTGAAAATTTTCTATGGGTACACGACGAGCTGAATTAAAAACATCAACCAAACCAAGAAACCATTCAGCCAAAGACACACTGCAGTGAAATCTCAAAACTCTGGAGACAAAAACGTTAACAATTATAGAATGAGGAAAATAGTTGATTTCCAAATTATTGGGAGTCAGAATTGCATAAAAGTTCTCAACAAGTACCATATAAGCTAGAAGAAAATAAACAATGCTTTTATATTCTGAGGGAAATGCTTTCCAAAGCAGAGTTCTATACCCAGCCAAACTAACAATTGAGTGTGGTAGTAAAAATAAAGATAATTTTAGATATGAATGATCTTTAAAAACTACTTTCTAAGCATCATTTTTTAAGGAGGATATTGACAAATGTTATCCATTTTGAATTAGGAAGTAAACCAAGGAAGAGAAAGGAATCAAAGGACCTAACAATCAGGATAGAGTGAAAGGGAAGTCTGAGAATCACGGAAGGAAAATTTCAGGATGAGAGTCATCCAAATATATAGAGAACAATCAATCAGATGGGCCATAAGGATGGAGGACTTATCAGGAAAGAGATCCACAAGAAGAAAATGGAACTGACTGCAATGTATAGCCAAAGGAAATTTTTAGTTCTGTTGGACAGTTTGGGAATGAATTGGTAAATGATCCATGGACAATTGAGTAAATGGTAAAACAAGGCAATTACTAACTCCTAGAGAACAAAAGAGTTATATAAGAACCAAAAGGGGCTCAATTGTGAATGATAGTCATAGTCATATAGTAATAGTAATGCAAAGCCTGAATATGGCTGTGATCAATATCAATATTTGTGTGTGTGTGTGTGTATACGTTAGGGGGTGGTATGTGTGGGTAAGTGGTAGTGCAAGAGAACTTAATCCTCATCTTCCATAAGCATCTAGATCAATACTTATTGATAGGTCAAAAGATGAAATCTAAAGCTGAAAAATGCAAAAATACCATATTATCATGTCACTTAGAAATCTGGAAATAAAGAATACAAGAAAGAGTTAAAACAATTCAAAATGTTTGCCTCAGGAGAAGAAGACTCAGAAGTGAGCAGGATTGGAGCAGAAGTCTGATGTTTTTTATTATAACCCTTGTAGAACATTTTACTTTCAAAAATATGTACATGTATTACTTTGATAAAAATAAAGATTTAAATAGAATATAAAAATGAGAACTCTAGTGAGCCATGCTAGATTATGTGGAGAACATATTGACCAAATAAGTCAGTCCAAATGGCTCAGAACCAAAATCAGCTAAAAGACCTGCTCCATCTACTGCCTCTAGGTCCAAACCCAAGTCTTGGATATGTCCACGCTCACCAGAAAGCCACAAAAGGGAGCTTAAGAAACACAGAAACATCTTGCATTTGCTCCATTGCTCTGGCCTTTCCAGGACCATGTGGCTGCCACATGGGAGAGAGAGGAGTAGGGAGAAAAGGTTCAAGCCAAAAGCCTTCTCACTGGGGGAGCAGTCCCCAGCCCTCATACTTCACCCATGTGGGCTAGACATTTAGTCTGGCACACTATCTCTTCAGCACAGTGCACCATAAGCTCTTCTCAGACCTGAGTAACTATTGCCATCCTCCTCCTTGAGGGTAGGACAAGGGGGAAGGGAGAGCTGTGAATGACTCCTAGAATCTAACAGTGATGGTGGCAGTGAAGTTGAAGGTGATAGTGTGATGAGGGAGTTGACAGAGGTGGAAAAAGTGGCAATGACAGTGGGGGTTTTTATAATGAGAATAAGAGAGGAAGTGACAGGAGAAGTGATAGGCAGTGATGGAGCCAGTGATAGTGAAAATGATATTGATGATGATGTTGGAGATAATGGTGAAATAGTTACAGTGCTACAACAAAAGTGATTGCATTAGTGACGATAGAGGTGATAGTGGCAGCAAAGGCAGACATGACAGAGGAGGTGCTACTAGCAAAGACAGTGGAGGTAATATAGTGGCAGTAGTGGTGGTGGTTTGGGAGAGATGGTAATAATGGGACTGATGGCAGTAATGAGGGTGATGCAAGGGGAGGGGTTAGGAATAAGGATAGATTTGATAATTATGGCAATGAAAGTGAAAATGAGTGGTGGCACTGAGTGATGACAATGATGGGGATGGTGGGAGTGATTGCAGAATTATTGTTGGAAGTGGTAGTGGTGGGAATGTTGGCAAAGATGATTGAATTTCATAGTAGTGGGGATGGTGGAATTGGAAATGACGGCAATGATGGTAGCTGCAGCAATTACAGACACTATTGTAAACATGAGGATATTAAGATCAAAGACAGACATATATGTAGGGCATCTAAAGTCATTAGTTTAAACAGGCTAGATTATGCTGCAGTAACAGCCATCTCCCACATCTTGTGCAGCAAAAGTTAAATCCTCATACAAAATGTTTAAAATAGGTTAGAAGGGGGACCTGCTCTCATTGTCACCTATGGACCTGTGCTGATGAAGGATCTAATTCGGTGTGCTCTTAGGATCACCATGGCAGTAAGGAGAGAATGTGATGAGTTATGCACTGTTTCTCTGTTAGTCAGCTTAGACTAGGTTATAGTGTGGTAATGAAAGACTCCAAAATTTCTATAGCCTTTACCAACAGAATTTCTCACTCACACTCTCTGGACACTGTGGGTTGGCTGTACTGTGCTCCTCATCATTTTCACTCTGGGATCAAGGCTGATGGTTTAGCCTCCATCTGTAAGTTTGCCAGTCTTGTGGCAGATGAAAAAGAGAATATGGTTAAACATGTGCTGGATTTTCAAGCCTCTGCTCAGAAGTGACACGTATCATTTCTGCCTACATTTTATTGGCTAAAGCAAAACTAATTTCAGAAGAGACAGGGAAATACAATCTTCTTAGGTGCCTGGAAAGAGGATAACTGGAATTTTTGTGAACTCTCTAATGACTATGATAGGCACTGTTTGCTTACGGAGTGTGGGACGTAGAAAGAGCAATGGAGGAATTACAGAAGGCTGGTATGGTCATGGGGGAGGAACTTGGCCAATGCGGAGGGGCTTAGGGATGAGGGGAAAACAATTTAGAGAAAGGAAACACCAGGAGCAAGAGACAGGACAAGTCATGGCAAAGTCCACAAACCTGCTTTCCATTGGTCCTTGGTTTTTCTGGTATTTCTGGTTTCCCAGAAATCCAACAGATTCTGGGAACGTTTGTTTGGAGCACAGGATTCACTGAAAGAAGCAGCAGACGATAAGGATGGAAAGATTGGTAGATCCAGAACATGAAGGGGATTCAAATGCCATGCTCAGATATTTTGCAACATAAACCATAAGTAAAATGCACTGTAGTTAAATAATGTTGGGGAATGCTCTATGCATTGTCCCCCTTTTGTACATTGGTTCTCTTTACATCAGGAAGCTCTCTGGTAACAACACTGCAATCCTCAATACATGGCTTCCAAAGTCACCCCAGGTGTCAACATCCTGATCAATGGGAGGAAAAAGAACAAGGAATGGCCCATGGGCGGTTATTAATAGGCCAGGCCAGGAAGTGGTGCATATCACTTCTACTCAGCTGTCACTGGAGATAACTTAGTCACATAGATGCACCTAATGACAAGGGAGGCTGGGAAGTATAGTCTGAATGTTTGCCCAAATCCAGAGAGATGAGATTTTAGAGGACAAGTAATGGTCTCTTCATGAAAACACCCTCAAATCTTTGAAGGACTTGAATGTGAACAAGGGCCAAAACTTTCTGAGTATTGCTTCAGAAGAGAGAAACATACAGGGAGGCAGGTGTTGGCTCAATGAATGGAAGGAAGGACTTTCTTGACCGTTTTATCAGAATCGCAAATTATCAGGATTAGGAGTGACCTGGGAGTTCAACCCACCTCTGAGGCTTGAACCCCGCTTCTAAGAACTCTGTTTAGAAACCTCCAGCAGTGGCGCACTCTCCATGTATGGAGCACTCTCCATGTATGGAGCAGCCTGTTCCATTTCCTGAAAGTTTTGATGGCCTAATTCATGCAGAATTGCACGGCAGCCTTTACTTATGCTCTGCGGGTGATGTTTTAGGGGTTGGATCCCTGCAAGTGCAGCTTAGGTGACAGCTTCAAGAGTGATCTCTAGACCTTACTGTTCTGAAAAGTCTTTGAGTCTGCTGCTCATTCTCATTGACTGTGTTTCTTTGCAGACCCAGCCCTGCTGCTGTATTTCCCAGCCCAGCCCCTCTCCCCAGGTCCCAGGCATCCTTTTTTGGTCCCTTGGATTCTCTCCAAAATCGGTCAACCTTTTGTTTTTCTATGCTGGACAATGTATTTCCCTTTGCCTTCCATCTCTCTTCCGAGGCCAGCTTTGCCACCACATGGTCCTCCAAGGTGCTTAGTTTAACACTAAGGTATCTACTTAAAAGAGGCATTATATCATAGGAAATGGAATTACTGCAGTTAGGATGTTAAATGATTTTTGGCTCACACCCCTCCCCCCATTCATCTATTTGTTCATTTTGCACCTTATTTATTGAGCACTTACTGTATGCTGGGCAATAGTAGGTTGAATACTTAGCACAGATCAAGGCTTCAGTGACTGGTAGCTCATTTTCTTCCCTCTCTTCCATTAGAAAATCCTCCCTGCTGGTGAAATGACACTTCCCACCTTGAAACCTCTAGCTCTGGGTGCTGAAAGAGAGCTGTCCAGCTGAAGGATTGGCTGCCCCTTGTCCCTCAGATTCCCACAATGGAGACTCTATACTGGGGAGGGGTCAGGCCCAAGTGTTCAAACTCCAGGGCCACTTTTGGCCTTTAACATTTCTGATTGACAATGGCAATGACCTTGACAGTCTGGTATGCCCTGTACAGACAGGAAATCTAGTCTTTAAAACTGATAAACTCACAGGACTCTGGGCAAAGTGATCCAGGGGTGTCTGGGTTGGCCTGCTAGGTGCCAGATCTGACAAGGTGTTCCTATCTCTTCTTTGTCTCTTGGCGTAGCTTTTGGAGATGCAATGGGGTGGCATTGGGCTGGCTTCCTCCTGCAGCACCCTCTTGGGAAGCAGCATGAATTTGTTTAGACTAGAATGTCTTTAGCAGAACTGTTCTTCTACAAGGACCTGGCTCCCAGACAGCCACCCAAATGGTCAGATGACTATGGCAGCCCCACTCCCCACCCAAGGACCCTTCTGAACAGTTACTGTCCCAGCCATAGGATTGGGTCTTGTATTAGTCCATTCTCATGCTGCTATAAAGAACTGCCTGAGACTGGGTAATTTATAAATGAAAAAGGTTTAATCGACTCACAGTTCACAGGGCTGGGGAGGCCCCAGGAAACTTACAGTAATGGCAGAAGGGGAAGCAAACACATCCTTCTTTACATGGCGGCAGGAAGGAGAAGTGCCGAGCAAAGGGGGAAAAGCCCCTTATAAAACCATCAGATCTTGTGAGAACTCACTCACTATCATGAGAAGAGCATGGGGGTAAACACCCCTGTGATTCAATTACCTTCCACCAGGTCCCTCTCATGACACATGGAGATTATGGGAACTATAATGCAAGATGAAATTTGGGTGGGGACACAGCCAAACCATATCAGGTCTGCAGGTCTGCACCACTTCCTAGAGCAACCTTCACATTGCAGTTGTAAATGGGCTCGTGCTCCCGGGGAAGCCATGCTTAAAGGCTACAATGTGAATGGTGCCCCCTGGCACCATTGTTTTTTATTTGCATTAATGTTGTGTTCTCTTAGAGTGCAAAAAACTTTAAGGTCTCAAAGCACACCTCTGTGCTTTCAATAGATCCTCACTTTAGGGTCAGGTGGCATTTCCATTTAATAGAAAGGAAACTGAGGCTCTGAGAAAGAAAGTGGCTTCTCCAGGGTCACAGAGCTAGGAAGTGGTGGAGGAGGAGCTACGGCCGTATCTCTGACTCTTAGCACAGTGCTCTGTCTGTAGGATAATGTGAAAGCTCCTTGTCTCCGATCATGATGCCCCCAGTGCCACCAGGCTCCTGCCACTGACCTCCTGTCTCCTATTCTGTTTGAGTCCAGGCCTCTCAGTTCCAAAGCAAATCAGTGATAATAGTTTGGGCTGATGGGAGAGGACAGAGGTGCAGGCTCTCCTCCAGGAAACACAGGTGTGTTTTCTTAGGGGCCTGATCATGGTGGGCTCCTTTGGTGCCCTAATGGGAAGTGAAGAGGGAAGGTAGCACGCCTGCCTCTGGCCCAGGATAAAGCAAGGGAGGCAGAAGCAGTGCTGGGGTTGGGGGCGCACCTCTGGCCTCCCACATCCCACATTCCACCTTGAGTCCATATCCAGCCCCTTCTTGTCCTCTTCCCTGTCTGTCACATGCTCCTGACATCTAGAAATCTGAGATGCCTGGAAAAGAGGGGAAGAGGCAGCAAGCACGATGAGCTCATCTGTGCCGGCCGGCGCCGGGCGCCCCTGCGGGACCCTTTTTCCATGTCGGGGTCCAGGCTCCTCGGGTGGTGATGACTTCAGGGCTGGAGATTCCCCACTGGCCTCCCTGAGGGATGACTGCTGGCTTGTGGTGCATTCCAACCATGTTCCCCTCAGCCCTGGCGACGTGAGAACCAGAGCCCATGACCCTCTGTCTCCCGGCTACTCTCCAGGGGAGCCTGGGGCCCAGCGTGTGGCTGGCCATCCAGGCGGCACCTTCTCCTGACCCAGACCTTTCCAGTCCCCACTCTTCCTGTTTCAGGGATGGAAAGCCCAGGACCAAGAGATGGTCCTTCTTCTTCCTTTTGGTCTGTCTTCCCCTTCAGCCTTTCTCCCTCCTCCCCTTGCCCCCAGCCTGCCCCGAGCCCTTGGCCTTGCCTGCCCCATAGACTCAGCTCAAACAGAGCCAGTATCCTCAATGGTGATGACGTCCATGAATGCTGTGACTTGAGAGGGGCAGCTGTGTGGCAGACCTTTCTGGAAACTTATCCTTTCCTTCCCAAACCGTTCACGAAGCACCTTACTGCAGGCCTTACGTAGATTCCCCTTCTGTCCAGCCCAAAGCAGCCATTGCTTTGGCAATGCCCTCCTTTTTCCTGGCCCCTTTCATGACCTTGGGATGTTTTATGGGTCCCTGTGGCCTGGGATGTCCCTATATCCCAATGATGGCAGCACCCCTCATTGCCCCCTTCTTGGCTAACCCAGCCACAATGCTCTAGTTGAGGACTTACATCATTCCTGCAAAGAAGGGGCCCCTTTACCCCCTCTCTCCCACCCACACCTCATCTCCTGGCTCTCCATGTCTCTTGAAGTTGCTGTCCACCCTCGCTTCTCCACTCAACCTGCCATGAACAGTTTGGCTGACAGCCCCTCCACTCCAGTGGACTATGCTTACTGCAGTCACCAGAGCCTTATTGCCACGTCCTCCTTTGACCTCTGCAAAGCCAATTACACTGACCACCTCTCCTCGTTGGCCTCTCTCTGTTACCCCTCTGAACTAATGGAACCTCAAATACAAATTAACCAAGACACAATTTCTTTCCTTTCTTGAGTACAAGGCTGGGTGCATGGCTGGTGTGGTGGTTTGATGGCGTCAGGATCTGTTCCTTCTACTCGTGTTGCCATCTTCAATGTGCTTTCATTCTTGGCTTGGAATGGATGCTCCAGACCCTGTCATCAGTGGGAAAAAGAAGAGGAAGGGGATGCCAGCAGCTTCTCTTGAAAGACAGGACTTGGAGGCTGCAACGTCACATCAGCTCCCTTCCCCTAACCGGAACATAAGCACCTGGCCACGTCTCACTGAGGACGATACTCTCCAGGCAGGTGGACATGTATCTAGCTAAAAATCCTATTGCCTGTAAGGAGGGGAGAACAGATGTGGGGGCAGGGGAGGGGGGAGGGTGCCTCTCCCTGATGATTCCTTGTCAATGTGTTTCATGGGATGTTTTCCTCTGTCTGCCCTGTCAAGTGCTGCTTGCTGCTCCCAGGGTTCCCGTTTTAGGCCTACTCTCTTCTCTTTGTATGTATTGTCCATTGGACTTAAAGCTCTTCATGGCTTCACTGCCCTCCCCAACCCCTGAATAATGACTTTTAAGTGGCTAACTTTAGTACAGATATACCTCCTGACTCAACACCCACAGTTTCACCTCACAATTGAGTAATTTCTTTTGGTGGTCCCACTAGCACCTCAAAATCGGTATTCCCCAAAGCTAACTCATTATTTGCTTCCTGAATCTCCTTTTCCTCCTGGGGCCTTTGCTCTTGTGTCTGGCACCCTCCCCTAGTCTCTCTCCATCATTCCCATGTAATCCATTCCTCAAGCTCCCGCAAAGCCTTCGGTTCTCTCCATCTCCCCTGCCTCGGTCTATGTCCTGTTCACTTCTCACCTGGCCTCGTAGCCGCCTGCTGGTTGTCCCCTTGCCTTCTGCTTGCATTCACCTTGGGAGGTCTATGATACAGCCATACTCTTTCAGAATGTGCTTTCAATCAAGCCGTCACCTACTTATAGACCTCCTTGGCTCTCACTGCTTGCAGTGGACATCCCACTGGCTGCTCCTTCCTATCCAACCCCTGGTCTCTGCCTCTTCTTCGTCCTGCTTTGCTGTTCCAAACAGCTTGGTGAGCTCTGAAAACTGCACATCCTTGTTTTCAGCCTGGGTTTTCTGCGTCTTCTCATTCTCCTTCTCCTCAACCACATGGCCAACATCTTCTCAGCCCTCAGGACTTGGCCTAAGTGTCGACCCCTCTGGGAAGCCCCTTCACTCCTCTTTCCATGTGTTTTGGGGGGCTGAGATTTATCTCTGATCCTTGGCCTCCACAGCACAACTTCTGTCCCATACTAGAAGTATGATCATCCATTTATGAATCTGTCTCTCACCTGCCCAGGAGCTCTATGAGGGCAAAATCACACGCTTTCCCTCTCCCAGTCCTCAGCACCTGGCACAATGCCTGAATGATAACAAGCATCCTCAAGGTGTTTGTTGAATGCTTGACCATGTAGCAAGGACCACCTCTTGGTCCTGGATTACAGGCATGAGCCACTGAGCCCAGCCTGATATACATATATTTTAAACAAAACTGAGAAATAGAATGAGGTACTAATGGTAAACTTGTCAACCTGGCTTAGGAAATATTCATAGCGTCTCCTTGACTATATAATAAAGTCCACGCTCTTTTCCAAGGCATTTCAGATGGAGACTGTATTAGTCCATTCTCATGCTGCTAATACAGACATACCTGAGACTGAGTAAATTATAAAGGAAAGAGGTTTAATTGACTCACAGTTTAGCATGGCTGGGGAGGCCTCGGGAAACTTACATTCATGATGGAAGGGGAAGCAAACACATCCTTATTCACATGGCAGCAGCAAGGAGAAATGTTGAGCAAAACGGGGAAAAGCCCCTTAGAAAACCATCAGATCTTGTGAGAACTCACTATCACAAGAACAGTGTGGGCGTAACCACCCCTATGATTCAATTACCTCCCACCAGGTCCCTCCCACGACACATGGGGATTACAGGAACTACAATTTAAGATGAGATTTGGGTGGGGACACAGTCAAACCATATCAGAAGCCATCAGGTTTTTCAGTTTCAACTCCCTCTTCATCACCTGGACATGCTGTTTCTTGCCATAACCACCCACTCTTGGGCTCCTGTGTTTGCCATTTGCTCCTCTCAGTCTGGAGTGCCTTTGCCTCCTTCTTCACCTGTTGAACATCTGCTCATCCTTCGGGCTAACTTTCATGCCACCTCCTTCGATCTGCCCAACTCAGTCACATAGTCTTCCCTCTGCACCCCGCTGCTCACATTGCCATATAGTTCTTATCGTCTGTCATCAGAGAGCAGTGCCTCACTGAGGCAGTAACATCAAGCACTCCTTCTTTCATCTGGAGTCCTCTCCCTTCCCTGATGCCCCCGCCACTCACCTGGCTGAAGAGAGGGAACTGCCCTGGTTTTTGACAACCCTACCTTTATAATCACAATTGATGAACTTTCTCAAGCTGAGCCAGTCATAACTCCTCCCCTTCTGGTTCTAGTTCATTGCTTCCAGACCAGCCATGTGTCTTCCAGGCCAATCAGAGTCCTTCCCTAATATATATATATATGTTGTGTGTGTGTGTGTGTGAATATATATACACACACATATACACATACACACATATATAATATATTTATTCCCTTATATATACATGCATATGTACATGCAATATATATATTTTAAATATATTTATATAAAAGGTATGTTTATATATTTAAATATATTTAAACAAAATATATTTATATAAAAATATACTTAAATATTTCTTCAAATAATTTAAAAATAAATATTTAAATATATATATATATTTTTTAAAGAGATGGGGTCTCATTCTGTCACCCAGCCTGGAGGGCAGTGGCACAATTATGGCTCACTGCAGCCTCAAACTCTTGCACTTGAGCAATCCTCCCACCTCAGCCTCCTGAGTAGCTGGGATCACAGGCACATGCCATCACACCTGACTATCTTTTGCATTTTTTTAAAGAGATAGGGTATTTCTATGTTGCCCAGTCTGGTCTTGAACTCTTGGGCTCCAGTGATCCTCCTGCCTCTGCCTCCTGAAGTGCTGGAGGCAATAGCTGCTTTAGGCTGGACAGGAGGGGAGTCTGGACAAGGGTTGGAATAGGGTGCTCCATGAAGGGTCTGGGAAGAAAAGGATAAGTAAAGTTTCCAGAAATTTCCATCAAACAGCTGTCCCTCTCAGGTTGCAGGTTTCATTAATGTCATCAGTGTTGGGGATGCTGGCTCTGTCTGAGCTTAGTCTTTGGGGAAAGCAAGACTAAGGACTTGGGGCAGGCTGGGGACCCAGGTAGGAGGGAGGAAGGATAAAGGGGAAGATAGACCAAAAGGAAGAAGGAAGGACCATTTCTTGGTCCTGGATTATAGGCATACACCACTGATCCTGATATATATATATATATATATATATATATATATATATATATATATATATATATATATATATATATATGAGAAACTGAGAAATAGAATGAGATAGAAATGGTAAGCTATATAGCCAGGAAGTTACTGGAGGTCTTTTTGTGTGTGTATGTGAAGGGAGCCATTGCTCACTAAGAGAAGGAAGCTAACACCAAGAGAGTCATGGGGTTGGGCGAGAGAAAGAGTGGGAAAGTGTTCTGAAGCATTTGAAGGTTTCCTGAAGCCCAGCTGCATCCTGCTCTTGCCATGATATGGTTGGATTCTTTGAGTGGATGATATCCATCTCTTTTCCTAATCTGGTTCAAGTTGCATTCAAGAGTGCTAACTAGTACTTAAACCTATTTGATTCTGCTTAGTAGTGTAGCTATCTGAGTACAAAAAAGACTCCTCCCTTATTTGTCTCCAAGTCTGTGGAGGACACAGCTACATTGAATGCACTCCATTATGGCAGGGTCCGGGTCTCTTCTCACCCCAGCCCACAGCCCAGACCAGGGCTGATCCACCTTTGCTAATTCAATGACTAAATGCTCACACACAAGAAGATTGGGCTGCTGCCTAACCATGGCTTTATTCCCATTTTAAGCTGTGTAAACCCATCAACAATCAGCAAATTAATAGTCTGTGAGCCAAGGTCACTCATGGTTTGTTTACTACAGCCACTATTCCAGTGGGCCAGGGAACCCTTTTCACAGGTGCTTTTTGAGCCTGGGTTTGATTTATTCCTTTTCCTTTCCCCCGCTCACTTGGGCTAATTATTGCTTTTGTTTACAGTTGAGTTAAGTAAACTGACCACCATCTTCCCCAGCAGAAGCCTCTATGCCTGCACAGTCTATTAATGCTGCCGCCGTGTGGCTGGAGATCAGCCAGTTGTAGGACACCAAACATCTGGATACTGGAGAGGCTTCAAGGGCTGCTGCTAGAGGGAAGTGTCAGGGCTTGGGGAAAGGGACACTACAGGAGACTTTCACTGCCAGTGACCCGAGACTGCCCAACACTCAAACCAAAGTGTCTGTGAAGTACAGTGGTGAGGTCAGCCTGGGTGTATGTTCTGAAGCACGGGCCAGGCCTGGGAAAGGAGCAAGATGTTCCTCTGGGAGGAAACCATGGAGCAGATCCATAGAACAGGATGGTGAAATGGTCGTGGCTGAACAGAGGGGGCTTTGATGGAGGAGAGGAAGGCACCATTCTCTGCTCACTGGGAGCCACTAGGATGGAAAAGTCCCTAAGGGGCCCTTTCTAGTGGAGGCAAGAAAGTGGAGCTACCTCATTGAAATTGGAGCTGCAGGGACTGCGTCCAACATTCTCCAAGGACCCATTCCATCCAGGGACCCATAAGTACTTAGTTGTTCTTGGTGTACAAAGACCAGCTACAGGCTCATCAGCGGGGTGTCCTCAGCTGGGGGGAACAGCCATACTCTTTCATTCTGGCTCCCATGTGGCTCCCAGCACATGGGGAACTGTCTGGGCGGGGGCTACCAACCAGAGCTTGGCTGCCCCCCAGCTGTTGCCCTAATCCCTGACGTCACCACCCCAGACATCTGGCTGTCAGGTCTAATTGAGCTCATGCGTGGAGGGAGCTGGCAGGCTAGGAAGCCTCACTCCATGCACTTCCGTGCCCACCCAGCCAGTATCACTCAGAGGCACTGCATCCCTCCTTGGACAAAGCGCTTAACCACACTGAGTCTTGACATCATCATACATTAAACAAAGATAATCATAGCACCTACTGGAAAGGTTGTCATAAGGATTAACAAAGATTGTATGCTGGATGTATCTTGCCTGCAGGAACTGGCACACAGTAAACACTCAGCTAATGACAGCTACTGCTAGTATTATATGACAAGATGCTCCTCTTACTCCATGACACTAACATGCTGTGTGACCTTGGGTTAGCCATGCTCTCTGAACCTCAGTTTCCTCATCTGTAAAATGAGAGCATTTCTATCAAGTTTTTTTTTTCTAAACCAACAGTTCGTTATCTGTAAGTGAGGATAATATTATTTTCTCTATTATCTTATGGGGAGAGGGAAAGGAAGAGGCTCCAATGACATATGGTCAATGTGATAAAGTTTTAAATAGTATAAAGAACTATTTTAATTCAATGGATAATAATGATGCTGAGCAATAATTGTAAGTGCTAATCAATGCTAATGGTCAGGGTGTCAATTAACAATGGGGATACGTTCTGAGAAATGCATTGATAGGCCATTTCATTGTTGTGTGAATATCATAGAGTATACTTCTCTAAACCTAAATGGTAGAGCCTACTACCATCTGGGCTATATGATATAGTCCATTGCTTCTGGGCTACAAACCTATACAGTGTGTTGCTGTCCTGGATACTGTAGGCAGTGGTAGTGCAACGGGAAGTATTTGTGTATCTAAACAAAGAAAAAGGTCAGTAAAAACATGGTATTATGATCTTACAGGACCACCGTGGCATATGTGGTCCTTGTTAACTGAAATATCATACTCCTCTTATGTTATGTGGTGCATGGCTGTAGTTTTCTAACATGCTTCCATTCACTTGTTAAGAGTTGGAGGGGAGAATTTCCAGTTTATATGGCAAAGAGGAAGCTGGACAGAGTGGTCCTGGGCAGAATGTAAATTATGCAGGGATATGGCTGAACTGAAAACATTCAACCCACTCTTGGGATGTCTCCAAATCATTAGGTGTGTGGTTTGGACAAGCTCCCCAAGTAGTTCTGATGCTCTTGACTGCCATCCCCTTCTTCTTCTTCTTGGTTATTTCTTACTTTAGCTCAAGGCCTTGAGGCTTTTATAAAGTCAATGCCCCAGAGATTCCATTAACAGCTGTTCTCAGATTCTCATACCTGTGTATGAAAGAGATTTCTGTAAGGGAAGAGTCTGGACTAAGGAAGGGTAGACTTGGAGTTGGATCAAAAGGGGAGAGTTTCATAAAAGGGAGGACTGCAGGAAAATGCCAGTGGTCCTGGTATGTCTTCTTTTTGTATTGGCTGGGATGGTTTCGGATTCTGTATTCTCAAAAACCAGTACAGGGTCTACATTAGGGTATCTCGGCCTCTTTAATCCTGTACATCTCTTTCTGCCATCCATTGATTTACCCCTTTCTTAGAATGAATTATTGCTAGCTTTTGCATCTCTCAAGAGGAGAGTGGTAAGCTTTACGTTCTATACCTTGTATTGTCAGAACAATACATGCTTCATTTTCTTTTTTTTTCTTCCAACTTTTATTTTAGGTTCAGGGATACATGTGCGGGATGTGCAGGTTTGTTACATAGGTAAACGTGTGCCATGGTTGTTTGCTGCACAGAACATCCCATCACCTAGGTATTAAGGCCAGCATCCATTAGCTATTCTTTCCAATGCTATTCCTCTTCCCACCCCACCCCCCACCCTCTGACAGGCCCCAGTGTGTGTTGTTTCCCTTGATGTGTTCATTTGTTCTCATCACTCAGCTCCCACTTATAAGTAAGAACACACAGTATTTGGTTTTCTGTTCCTATGTTAGTTTGCTGAAGATAATGGTTTCCAGCTCCATCCATGTCCTTGCAAAGGACATGATCTTTGTTCCTTTTTATGGCTGCATAATATTCCATGGTGCATATGTACCATATTTTCTTTATCCAATCTGCCATTGATGGGCATTTAGGTTGCTTCCATGTCTTTTCTATTTTGAGTAGTGCTGCAATGAACATAAGTGTGCATGTATCTTTATAATAGGATAATTTATATTCCTTTGAGTACATACCTGGTAATGGGATTCCTGGGTCAAATGGTATTTCTGCCTCTAGGTCTTTGAGGAATCGCCACACTGTCTTCCACAATGATTGACCTAATTTACACTCCCAACAGTGTAAAAGCATTCATTTTTCTCTACAGCCTTGCCAGCATCTGTTGGTTTTTGTCTTCTTGATAATAGCCATCCTGACTAGTGTGAGATGGTATCTCACTGTGGTGTTTAACTGCATTTCTCTAATGATCATTGATGTTGAGCTTTTTTTCATATGTTTGTTGATCATATGTGTGTCTTCTTTTGAGAAGTGTTTGTTCATGTCCTTTGCCCATTTTTTAATGGTTTTTTTTTTTTTTTTTTTGGTAAATTTGTTCAAATTCCTTGTGGATGCTAGATGTTAGACCTTTGTCAGATGGATAGATTGCAAAATGTTTATCCCATTCTGTAGGTTGTCTGTTCACTCTGATGATAGTTTCTTTTGCTATGCAGAAGCTCTTTAGTTAAATTCGATCCTGTTTGTCAATTTTTGCTTTTGTTGCAATTGCTTTTGGTATTTTCATCATGAAATCTTTTCCTATGCCTATGTCCTGAATGGTATTGCTTGGATTTTCTTCTAGGGTTTTGATTAATCACATAAACAGAACTAAAGACAAAAACCACATGATTATTTCAATAGACGCAGAAAAGGCCTTCAGTAAAATTCAACATCCCTTCATCTTAAAAACTCCCAATAAACTAGGTATTGGAGGAACAGACCTCAAAATAATAAAAGCCATATATGACAAACCCACAGCCAATATCATACTGAATGGGCAAAAGCTGGAAGCATTCCTCTTGAAAATAGGCACAAGGCAAGGATGCCATCTGTCACCATTCCTATTCAACATAGTATTGGAAGTTCTGGCCAGGGCAACCAGGCAAGAGAAAGAAATAAATGGTATTCACATGGGAAGAAAGAAAATCAAACTATCTTTGTTTGTAGATTACATGATCCTATATCTAGAAAATCCCATTGTCTCAGCCCAAAAGTTTCTTAAGCTGATAAACAACTTCAGCAAAGTCTCAGGATACAAGATCAATGTGCAAAAATCACTAGCATTCCTATACACCAATAACATGCAAGCTGAGAGCCAAATCATGAATGAACTCCCATTCACAATTGCCACACACACACACACACCCCGCTAAGCATACAGCTAACAAGCTATATGAAATGAAGGACCTCTTCAAGGAGAACTACAAAGCACTGCTCAAGGAAATCAGAGATGATAAAAACAAATGGAAAAATATTTCATGCTCATGGATAGGAAGAATCAATATAGTGAAAATGGCCATACTGCCTAAAGCAATTTATAGATTCAATGATATTCCCATTAAATGACCATTGACATTCTTCAAGGAATTAGAAAAAAAAACTATTTAAAAATTTATGTGGAACCAAAAAAGAGCCTGAATAGCCAAGACAATCCTAAGCAAAAAGAACAAAGATGGAGGCATCATACTACCTGACTTCAAACTATACAACAAAGCTACAGTAAGCAAAACAGCATGGTACTGGTACAAAAACAGACACATAGACCAATGGAACAGAACAGAGATCTCAGAAATAAGACTTCACACTTACAACCATCTGGTCTTTGACAAACCTGACAAAAACAAGCAATGGGGAGAGGATTCCCTATTTAATAAATGGTACTGAGAACACTCACTAGCCATATGCAGAAAATTGAACACATACCCCTTCCTTATACCATATACAAAAATCATCTCAATATGGATTAAAGACTGAAATTTAAAATCCATTTTCAAACATAGCATATTATGCTGCTAGTTAAGTATCTTAGGTGGAATCCCTAGAAATAGTCACTGAGACAAGGATTTAAATGCAAGCAGGAAAGTAACCCCCAAAGCATGGGAGGGAGGGAAGAAGAGAGACAAAGATGAGAAGAAGCCAGTAAAGGGAGTATTATCAAGTAGCTATCAATGTGGGCAACTGGGTCTCCATCTGTGGGAAACTATGGAAGACAGAGTTATCCAAGCCAGGAGGAAGGAAGCTGGGATATTTATCTTCCATCTTCCCATCTTTCTTTGACTGAGGGCTACCTCTGGGAGCATTAATTCTTCAGTGCTGTGGCTTGTCCCATGCACAAGCAGAGTCACAGTTTTGTAAAGAAGGCAGTCTTTGGTCTGTGGAGGTAAGTATTGAGGGGCTTTGGACAGGGCACCAAGAGAGCTTGCTGCCATACGATTTCATGAATGAAGTACCTCCTCCATCCTTGCCTTAAACCTCACCAAAAGTCTGATGTGCAATCCAGAGTTAGGAGTCACTGTGCTGTTGTGCTATGACAAGGTTTTTGGATAATGCTGGAGATGGTCATTATGAGATGAATAAAAAAAGTTAATGAAGTGCCCTGTTGGGAGACAGTTTTCCATGGGTCTGTCATGTTTCTGCACATCTTGCCAGCAGAAGCACAGGCTCCTTTTATACCTGACTACCTTTTCAAGGTTGTTTGCTTAGTTAAAAGTTTGAGAAGATAAAGATATCTCCCTCTGGAGCAAAGTGCACCGTTGTTTACTGTCCAATATAATAAAGACAACGCCTTCCTCTGGGTCAAAATTTAGGCATTATTATGCCTATTATAAAAGATTCAGGATCCGTAAGCTAGGGATTCTCTCCTGTAATACAACCCACTGTGTGTGTAGGCATAACCTGGCCTTCTTTACATTACCCTGTAGGAATTAGGATTCATGGGACTGGTGCAAATGTTGATTCTCTGGTTACTGCTTATTTTTGTGAGTAATGAACTATCCTTTGTCTCTGACCCAGGAGTCTTGTGTCTTCTGCCAGCATCCATGAAACAGTGGCAGCTAGCTTGCTAGTTTGCAAGAAGGACAGAATCTCAGCTCCTTCACAGTTCTTGACACCTCTTCCCTAATCCCCCACCCCAAAGTCCCTGGTCATCGTGTAGTTGACGAAAAGAGACATGAGATTTCCTGCTTGGGAGCTCATAATCTATTTGGGGAAATAAGACAAATGAGTAGGAAATAAGAAATTATCCACAACATTGCCTGATGAATAACAGCACAGTCCTTGAGTAGAGGCTCTGAGAGTGGACTGGAGGGAGGGAAGGGTACTTTGGGCATGAAGAAGATCTGGAGCAAAGCAGGGAGGCTGGGAGTAAACACAGGGTGTCCAGGATAGTCCTGGGCTAGGTGAGGGTTGGTCCTAACACAGAGAGTCAGGAGTGCCCAGTTGGGGAGTGTAGACTGGGCTCTGTGGGTCATGGGGAGTTCTAGAAGCCCCTATATCCTGTTGCCTTTTATCCCCATGTTCCACCCTTTTTCTTCTCTAGTACTCACTGACCTGACCCCTTCATCTCCCCAACTCACTGTGCCCCAAGGCATCTTGGAAAAATCCCCAAAGAAAATATGGCGGTTTTGTTTGTGTGGCCTGGGAGCTGGGGTGGGAGCTGAGTCCAGAGTCCATAAGAGCCCCCACCCACTCTCCTGGGCAGCAACGAAAGACCACCAGGAATGTCCAACAGGGAAGAGATTTATGGCCAAGCCAGAAGGAGCATCCCTGTGAAGACACCTACAGAGTCGTTTCGACAGGAGAATTTACAAGCGCCCTCCTTCGCTTGCTACTGAGTGGAAAAATACACTGGGCCCAGAGCAGTGAGCTCCTTGCCAAGGCCTGTGACTCATCCCCAAGTCGTAAATAACGGGTCCCTCATGACAAAGCAGAGAAGGGAGCCGGGCCCAGGGCCACGTATTTATTAGAAAAGAGAGTGGAACCGTTAGTCGGGGGCTTGGTTTCCGGAAAACTCAAACCACACCACATTAGAGAAGGTCAGGAGGCCCTTCCACAGGAATTCAGACCTGACATTTTTTTCATATTCTCAACCTTTCATGTGGGGAGGAGACCCCTGCTACATCCACCAGAGGCATCCCCCGGCCACCCAGTTCCTTGGGCCAGAAGGAGTCTTGCTGTTTCCCAGGTCCTGGGGGCCACTCTGCAGTCCCCTGTCCCTAATGCTTTTGATGGCAACCAGGGGAGGCAGAGCCGCCTGTCTCGGTGGCCCCACGGCTGTACACATCAGGAAACGTTTAGTGCCTGGGAAGTGTGACCTCTGACGAGTTATGGCTCCTCCTGAGGCTTCCATTTCACAAACCTTCCAGGGCCGCTGTCAGAATGAGGTTGGGGCGTAGACTCAGGACTGTGCATGCCCGCGGGATGAGCTCACAGCCATGAGCGGCATGGTCTAGGGGCAAAAGGAAAGAGAAGAGAAGATTCGGCTCTGCTGGTCTCTCCCTCTGGGTCGTTCCCCTTGTGTCTGTGCTCTTCTCTGTCTCTGATTATACAGGACTTAGAATCTAAAGGATAATAGATGCAGATGGATGGAACAATAAATCATGTGTGGACTGTTGATAAAACCTTTGTGCTTGAAGAAAATACAACCGTGTGTGGTTCTGAGAAGGCTGAACTCATCATCTCCCCCTAAACCCACTCCTGTGTGGTCAACAGCACCTCCCTAGTTGTTCTGAACAGAAAAATGTGTGTCTAGGTTGATACCCCACATCACCCCTACTCCCTGCAGCAGTGACCTTTGAATCCTCTCCCCAACTTCTCTTCCTTGGTCCCTACCCCTGCCACCGCTGCCCTGGCTCAGGACACTGACATCCTTTACCCGATAGCATAGGTCTGAGCACATTGCACTCCCAACCCTTTGGTGGCCTCCCCCAATCTTCTGGCTAGGCCTGGTGGTGTTGTGCCTTCTCTCTTGTTCACTTCCCAAGGCCGGGGGCTGGCCGCTGCTTCTGCATGCTCCTTCCTCAGAGCCCCTGCCCATGCAGACACCTCCCTTAGCCTCCTGAAGCCTTGGTGGCCCCTAACTGCTCGTACTCATCTGTGTCCCTGGCCTGGCCATGCACTCCTTCAGGCAGGCGCCATCTTACTCATCTAATCCTTCCTGGCTGCACAGAACCTGGCCTGCAAATGACGGCTGGGGAGAGCTCAAGGAGTGAATGATGAATGGCTGAAGAGATGAATGAAGTGATGAATCAATCCTGCCTGCATGACAGCTCTTGGCACAGACAGGAATATGTGCTGCATCTGCTTCCCTGCTCTGAACTGTGCCCCATTTTCATTGCCTTCTTCTGGCCCTAACTAATGACTGGCCTTACACACGGATGACTAATGGAAGCTCTGTGGGTCAGCTGTTTGATCTTTGCTACCTCAGCTATCAGGGAAACTTCACTCTTCCACCCTGACCTACGCTGGGCATTTCAGACACTGCAGGAAGGTCAGGAACATTTGTTAATGTGAGTTTCCAGGGTCCCGGTTCTGAGATATCGAGGCTGGAAATGCATCTCCCCAGGTGTGTTTCCGTGTGTACTGCAATCCCAGAGCATGAGCATTGATGCAAAATGAAATTGCAGGCACTCAGACCTGAGAAACCTCACAGGAGTGCTTTGGACCAACGTCTTCACTGTACTGATGAGGTCCTTGGAGGCAAGTGCTCGACCTGCAGTCCCCCGTGTTGGTGAGAGGCAGCCCTGGAACCCCAGGTTCCTGACTCCCAGTCCGTGCTCACTAGTGAGCCTTCCATGCTCGGCAGTTGCCTCAGCTGTCTCCCCTGCCACTGTCCCTCTTCCTGATGTCCAGGAGCCCTGGGCTGCTCAAGCTCCCTCTCATTCAGCCAGTGCTGCCTACAAACTCTCTCTCTCCAGGTATTGCCAGTTCTGTTTATTGTTTCTTTTCGCAGATAGTTCTCTGACTCCCATCTAGCATGTGGGGCTTAGAGTCTATTGCAGTGACAAAGAGGCCTCAGCCTTGGTGATAACAGGTTTGGGTCTCAGAATCCCAGGGCTTGGAATCACCTTCTTGGGACTTATTCAAGACAGCAGGTCATCCAGGTGCCTCGCTGATCCTGTTTCAACTTCTCACAGGCTCAGAAAGGGCTGAGAAGGACCCGGAGTGGAATGACTACAGGCTCATCCATCCCAGCGGGGCTAAGGGTGTTCGCGGATCAGGAGGGAGAGCACACCCAGCCACAGGCCATAAACAGAAGAGGAACAAGTTTGGATAAACATGAGGCAAACTCTGTGCTTGACTCTTGAGTCATCACCACTTAAGTTTTCAGAATCAAGTGGATCCACTTTGGGAGGACTTCCTGGAGGAGACAAACTCTGGGAAAGTTCACTGGGAACCTGGGAAAAGGTGGACTGGGAGAAGAGGAGGGACAGAAGCTGGAAGAATGTCCCCCTAGTCCTGGGATCCCAATGAACGCTGTGGCTGAAGTGTCGCCATATTTAGCTCAGGGAGTGGAGAGCCTCATCCTCTGTAGGGTGGGAGGGACTGAAAGGCTTAGATTCAACCTAGAGGGGTTATTCAGGCTGATGTCTTGGGCTGGAGCCCTTGGCGTGGAATCTTCAGCCTTAGGTTCCAGAGGGACATTACCTCCCCACCATGACCCTCCTGAGTCAGCTGTCAGCCTAAGCTGTTGCCACTGCCCATTGCTTGAATGGGCTTGAATGTTTATTCCCCTCAAAACTCTTGTTGGAATTCAGTTGCCATTGTAACAGTATTAAGAGGTAGGGCCTAATGGGAGTTGTTTAGGTCATGAGGGCACCACTCTTACCGATGGATTCATGCCACTATATGAAGTGTATATGGGTTCACTTCTTCCTCCTTGTGCCATGTAAGGACACAGCAAGAAGGCCTCACCAAGATGCTGACACCTTGAGCTCAGACTGTGCAGCCTTCAGAACTGTGAGAAATACATTTCTGTTCTTTATAAATATTCCAGTCTCAGGTATTCTGTTTTAGCAGCACAAATAAGCTAAAATACCCATCAAACACTTTCTCTGGAGAGAGAGACACAGTCTCCCAGTAAGCAGATACAACAACTTGTCCATCTTTTCTCCTATGCTAGTAGTGGTCAATTGTGTTCGTAGAGGAATGAGCATTTGAGAAATACAGTTCTAGAGGTGGGATTTGAGGCAGCAGCCATGAGCTTGAGTATAGATAATGCTTGAGGAAGGAAGCAGGCTGGTCGCACTGCCTCTGCACACTGCACCTGCACAGTGAGGCCTCTCAGGGAATTCTCCAGTTTGGAAAAAAGTTGGTACTACTGGTTTTTCCAGCCGTGTTTTCTGCCTCAGCCCATCTTCGCCTTGAAAGGATCTACATATACTCAGTTCTTGCCCAGGCTGTTTTCTCTGCCCTTTCTATGAACTTCCTACCCCCATTTCAGCCTTCATTCTCTGGGTAACTCCTACCTGGTCTTCCAGAGCCCACCCATGTCACAGGCACATCAGAAGTGTTGAACCAAACACCAGGCACTGCTCAGGGGCTGTAGGAACTGAGAGAGCTGAGTTCAAGCTCTCTAAGTTCTCTTTGCAGAGAATCCGCTGCACCTAATTTGCCTGTGATCTCGGGCAAATCACTCCCATTCTGTGGCCTCAACTTCTTTATCTGTCGATGAGGCTGCTGAGCTGGCTGAGCTGTGAGCCTTCCAGCTCTGACACACACCCTGGGTGGCAGTGAGGCCAAGGTCCTGGCCCCACGCTCTCTCCCTGGCCTGCCTCACTCTCCCCAGCCGGGAGGAACATCCTGAACAGCGTTAAGAATAATAAACACGGGCTGATAAACATCAATAGGCCCTCCTGGTGCCAAAAGGAAAAGAGGGAAGACTATGCGTTGCTGGCGGGAGCGTCCCTGGACCACGGAGCTGCTGCCAGCTCCTTAATCATCTGGAGACAGCCAGCCGGCTCCCCGAGCCCCACCCTGGGCCCAGGGCAGGCAAAGGCCAGGCCAGGCCCTGGGGAAGCCAGCCACTAGGTCCTCAGCCACAGCTAGCCACAGATGCCGCACCCCCTCCATGCCAGGGCCTGTCTTTGTATGGGGACGTTATGTTACTGCCTTGCTTGTAACTGTCAGTGGCTCACCATTGCCCACAAGGCAGAGCAGAGCCTACAGAGGCTTCGAGGCACTGAGGGCTTCGACTCTGGCCTCAGCCTTGCTCTCCAGCCTCATGGCTCACCTGTTTCTAGATTACAGCTGTGGAGAGTCTGCCACTTCCTACCAGGCTCTATTCCTCTGATATTTTTCACAGACTGCTCCCTATTGGGGAAGGGCCTGGTGCCCCTGGCAACCCTATGTTGACACCCATTTCGGGCACCGGGGCCCTGTAGAGTTAGTATTTTTGGCTCAGGGTGCTCAATATTCTAATTCTTTGGTTCCTTGTCTGACTGTCTCAAGGATGAACTCTTGAGAGAGACCTGTTCCTGCAGAAGTAAGATATGTTGCTGCTCAGAGCTTGAACTCGAACCAGATGGTCTGGGTTCAAAACCTGTTTTGTCACTTTGCTATGTGGCCTTGGGCAAATTACTTAACCTCTCTGTGCCTCAGTTTCCAGTAAAATAAAGATACTATGAATAATATAGTAATACCTATCTTACACAGTGGCTGTCAGGCTTACAAGGGCTAATACATGTAGCGCGCTTAGAAGAGTGCCAGGGACCCAGCAATGCTCTCTGAATGGTAGCCATTATTATTTATCTCTGTGCACCATATGCTACCAGCGCCTGGTGCAGAGC
Source organism: Macaca fascicularis (assembly GCF_037993035.2). Classification (NCBI taxonomy): domain Eukaryota; kingdom Metazoa; phylum Chordata; class Mammalia; order Primates; family Cercopithecidae; genus Macaca; species Macaca fascicularis. Next base: position 50,188,269 of record NC_088387.1, on the reverse strand, counting down.
AGGCTTCAGCTGCATTTGTGGAATGACTAAATGATGGTCAGACTCATAACTAGAAAAAGGACCATAGGCCTGGCTCCCCCATGGAGTCCTGGCTGCTGTGGTTATGTGATGAATATCTGTTGAGTGCTCAGCTGTGGTGGCCAACAGTGTGGCCACAGGACAGGCCCCCACTGACGGCAGGGCTGCATTTTCTCCAACAGGACAAGGGCACCATTTCACAGGCAGCCAGTGGGTATTAGTGAACTTGTGGACTTCTGGGTACCTAGGCCTTGCCAGGGGTGCTGATAAACTCACTGGTCAGTGGCTCTGGGTGCTGAGTCATGTAATGCTTGGAGTCAGCAGTGGCTGGGGGAGGGAGGGTGGCCAAGGCAGGAAATGGCCTGCTGTGGCCAGGGTGGGCTGCCCCATGACCTCTGGGGCTTCAGAGGCTCTTCCCAGAGCAGGCAACCTGGCTCATTCATGAAACCGCACGTCCAAGGGAATCGCCATTCCCAGGGACGCTCAGCCCTCTGCTTTCCAGCCTTCCCGCCTCCCTGGGGAAGCTGTGTCTCTCTGCTTTGGTCCAATTTTCCATGTGGGTCATGTGATAGGAGACATGGTTCGGGAACTTCATGCATTTCTAGAATTCTTAACTCTATTTTCAGATGTCCGCTCCCCTGTGCATACCCCCTACCCCCATCCCAAACATACCCTTTTATTATGAGTAATATCCTCCTTCCCAATGAAGAATAAGAATCATTAGTAGATTCATGAATCAGATTTTGAGAATTATCCCTTAATCTGAGAAGATGTTTCTGCTAGATTTTGGTTAACACTTGCCTGAGGGGTCTTGGTGGGAAATGTACACCACTTGGAAGGCAAATATACTGGAAAGAATTTGAATACTCTGCTATCGGTTGGGGGTCATCTGTTGTCTGGTTACTCATAGCAAGGGGTGCAAGGGGCTGCCCTGACCTGCCTATCAGGGAACTCAGGGTGACCCTGCTACAGGCTGTCTCAGGGAAAGTCATGTCCACGGCTCTGCGCATCTGTAGACTGCAGCAATCTGCAGCAGTGTCAGCTCTGGGCATCCCATTCCTAGTAGTTTACAGGTGGTGATGAGTCTGGGGCAAATGGCACTGAAAAATTCTGTTACACAGTCAGTGCCTAGAGATGGTGGGGCATGGGGGCAGGACCTTAGCCTATAGACCAGGAGAAGGAAAAGCAGCTGTAGAGACTGGGGTTCTAGGAGGAGGCAGGACAAGTGTCCTGAGCTAGGGAAGGTGGGGCAAGGAAGGAGGTGGGAATTTAGGTGTGCGCTCATCACTGCAACTGTGGACAAAGATCACACCTTTGTGGAAATCAGAAATAGATACCCCCTCTGGCTGGGTATAGCCCTGAGCTAGCACAAAGCTTGCTGGGTGCTATCTGGGCTACTGGGACCATTATGCAATGAATGCATGACCTGTACAGCCTCACACTGCGGCCCTGAGCTCTAGAGAAATACTCTTGCATGTGTGTGTGCTGGGGCTTCCAGATTAAAGACTGTGTCTCCTCTATGTCCTTCTACTGTTCTGTCTTGGGGAATTCTCCCCTGTAGGGCCATGATGTGAGGACTGTGAGGCTTGCAGGGAGGGGTCAGCTGCTGTAGCATTGGGCCTTATTAATGGGGTACTGGATGCAGCCAGGGTGCCCTCTTTCCCTCTGCTGAGGTGCCCTGGGGAAAGCTGATTAAGAGCCTGGCACAGTGTCAGCAGTGATTTACAGGCTGCCCAGAAGCTTCTGCCTTGAGAGCTAGGCTGCTGCATTATTCATGGTGGTAAACCATAAATCTGCTGGAGCTGGCTGCTGGCCTGGCCATGGAGGATGAAGGCCGAGGGAAGGGTGGTGGGCGAAGAGCAGCGGCTGCCAGGACAGGAGAGGTGTTCAGGAGGCAGGATGGGTTCTGAACAGGAATCTAATGCTTGCTCTTTAGGTCTGGTGTGTGGCCCCATGAATCATCTTGTCCACTCCCTTGCATTTCAGTGGTGAGATTCTAGGTCCTCCCTTGGTTACTCAGGTCCAGCAACCTTCCTCTTATCTAACCTGGCTACCTTTAATCGTGGCTGAAGGCCATGGTTCCTGCCAGAATGCCAGAGGAATTTCTTAACAGGACTTAGAAATATCAGATCACATTTCTTTAGAACAAATTATCTGCCTAAAGTCCTGCCATCTGGCAATGAGGGCCCCTATGAGCTAGTCTTCACTTTTTGCAGCGGTTACTTTACCTCATTCACTAATACCTGTGTGTGAGAAAATGCACCGCAAGATACAGCTATGGGTGTGAGAAGAAACAGTGCAGGGGTGTTCAGACTTGAGTGTGCATCAGAATTGCCTGCAGGGCTTGTCAAAACACAGATTGCTGGGCCCCACCCCCAATGTTTCTGATTCAGCAGGTCTCAGGTGGAGTCTGAGAATTGGCATTTCTAACAAGTTTCCAGGTGATACTGATGCTGCTGGTCCAGGGATCACACATTAAGAACCACTACCTTAGAGTAATTTAACCAAGCTTTGCTGTGCTAGCATCACCTAATGAGGGCGAGAACTATCAGTAAAATATACAAATCATTAAATTCATTCATTTGTTCAATAAGCATTTATTAGAACCTACTAAGTGGCCCTGCTGTGCTCTGAGCTGTGAACACAGATATGAAGAGCCAGGCACTGGCTTTCCCAGGCAGCTCACAATTCAGTTGGGAAGAGGACACATGGGAAGGCATTTGCTGAGAGGTGAGTCAAGCAATTCAACAAATTCAGCCCCTGTTTGGGGGTCTTTAAATGCCCTCATTGCACACTGTTATGATTTAAAGTAAATAGAAAGGCATAGTCTTGTGCTTTCTCTCCCAAAGCTGTCTGGAGAAACACCCAGAGATTTAATGGGCTGTGGGTTAGATAAGTCTGAAGGTACTGCTGCCCTGAAAAGGAGATGACTCTGCAAGTTGGGAGGTTAAGAAGATTTCATACTGAAGGTGAGACCTGAAAGACGGATTTGGGAAGCAGTATGAACCAGTAAACATGACTATCCATACTAGATTAACAATATTTTAAAACTCGAATAAATGTGGCCACCCACTTGCCTCCCATGTGTTATGCTGAAAAACCTTTCCCCTGATCTTATTGGTCCCAGATTTTTAGTTTTTTACAGTTCCTCATTTGCACTTTCTTTTGGGACTTGCAGACAACAAACATGTTTGTCTCAAAGACTTAATCGTAAGTTTAAACAGACAGTAAAGTGTGTCTGGGCAATATCTGAGCCTGGAGTGGTGGTGGGGGTAGTTAATGTGGAAAGGGATTTGTGACAGAGTGGAAATGGGTTGCAAGGAGCTATAATTGGGCATGGGGTGTCTGGCTGGGAAAGGGAAGTGGCTGTAGGATAAGGAGCAGGTTATTTGGATGCTACAGCAAAGGGCTCTGTTAACTCCCCTCAAGACTGCACTTAACCATTCTTCTCCCATCTTACTTCCCAGCAAGAAATATTTTAAACTTTTTAAAGTGCTTCTTTTGGTATTTGTAGCCATATTTGTAACCTAAATGGATACACTGCTTTCTTTTTGTCCACCAATTTCAGACGTTATTGACTTTATATCATGATTGATGGAAATTTAAGCTCATTTATAAACACTCTTCTGCGTCTATTCTCCTAAGATCATTATATGTCAATTCTTAGTTAAAATCATTTTCAGAGATTTCATTATTATGTCTATACATTTTGCTTAGCATTGACACAAATGGTATAGTCTGATTATACTTTAATTCTTGCACAACTTTTGTTTTTTCCTGGAGTTAATGATTGCTCCAGTTTTTCATTTGTTTACTTTCCTTTTAACATCTGATGAATTTCACAACCTTTCACAGTTTTGTAAAGTACCTTTTAATATAATTTTATGATTGGTTGAAACAAATGGTATAGTCTGATTACACTTTCATTCTTGGACAACTTTTAGTTTTTCCTGAAGTTAATGATTGTTTCAGTTTTTCATTTGTTTACTTGCCTTTTAACATCTGATTAATTTCACAACCTTTCACAGCTTTGTAAAGTACCTTTTAATGTAATTTTATGATTGGTTGACACAAATGGTGTAGTCTGATTAAACCTATCAGATAGGTCAAACCTACCAGATAACTCACCACTTGTATTCTCTTCCCTCTGAAATCATGTCTTCTTGCACTCTGTGATCTACTGCTCCAACTGGACTCACTGCTGTATGGCTTTTGCACAGCCTCATCCTGCCTCTTCCTTTCACTAACATCCTGGCATTCCCTTTGACCCTCTCTTATGTTTATTCCATGTTTCTTTGATCCCATGTATGTTTTCCTCTTTCCTGTTTTACCCCTTGCTTTGGGGATGCACATCCTCCAATAGCTTCCTGAGAAATGGCACAACAGAGGGAAATGTCAGAAGACTCTGAATCCCTGAAAATGTCTTTATTCTACCCACAGTCTAGATGAAATATAGGTAGAGAATTGTAGGCTGAGAATAGTTCACACTTAGAGTTTCCAGCTTCCATTGTTGCTGTTGAAAACTCCAGTTTCGTTCTTGTTCTCAGTTCTTTGTTTGGGCTATCTTTTCTCTCAAAAAGCTTTTAGAATGTTTTCTTTATCCCTGGTGTTCTAAAATGTCATGATGATGGATCCTCATGTGAGGTTTTCCCTCCTTTCCTTGTTTCTTTTAATAGTTTCTTTTGTACCATTTTATTTCTTTACTCTGGAACGTCCAGATGTTGAAAATTGAGTCTTCTGAATTTATTCTTTAATTTTTGAATCTTCTATTATATTGTCTGCATCCTTGTCATTTTGCTCTACTTTATAACAAAAGTTACTTTCTTAACTTTATCCTTCAACTCTCCTTTTAATTTTTTATTCACATGTTTAATTTTCAAAGGTTCTTCACTGTTGTCTGGTTGTTCTGTTTTTATAGATATGCTTTATATTTCATTGATGCAATTTTCTCTTTTATCTCCTTAAAAATGTTAATTATATACATTTTTGAGGCATTCCATTTATTTTATTTGGAGGCTATAGCATCCAAATAAAAGAGAGCTCAGAAGAAACAAAGACAGCAAGAAAAGAAATTATGTTTCTCACATGGAGGATTTCCCCCAGATGTCTGGAAATATCTGATTATCCATTTATATTTAGAAGTGAGGATGAAAAAGTGAATCAAAAGCTGGGAAAGAAGGCAGGGCTTGTGAACAGGTAGTCGGATAGCTCAGAGTCTTGTTATGAACCTCCAACAGATCTATTCTTTAAGGTAATTTAATTTCCCTACCAAAAATTTTTTAAAAATTTAAATTATCCTCACTTATACCATATGGATGCTGCTAGCGTTCTGTAACTTTGTTGATTTGGTACATTGAAGATGGCCAATGAGCTTTTGGAATTCTCCTTTTAAATGGTGGAGTTATTTTCTCTCTTCCTCAAACTGAGTTGGCTTTGTGACTGCTTTACTAGTAGAATATGGTAGAAGTGATATGATAATTGTTCTGAGACTAAGCCTTAAGAAGACATGGTAGCATCTACTTTTGGAATCTAATCCTCTAAGCCTTAATTTAATTTAATGGAATTAATTTAATGGAAGCTCCTAATTTTGAAATCCTTTTAACACCATGTGAGAGGTCTAGCTATCTTCCTAAAGAGGCCAAGTAAAGAGGTCAAGCATAAAGGAGGTGGCCCTGAGATTATGTGGAGAAAGAGGCCTAGCCATCCCAGCACCCCAACAGACTCTAGCCTTCAAGCAAGACCAACCAAAGTATCAGATATTTGAGTTAGTCGTCTTAGATGTTTTAGCCCAGTTGATCCCTCAGATGATGATAGCGCCCAGCCAACATTGCCTCATGTAGAAGAATTATAATTATGCACACATTAATGACATTTTGGTCAATTATGGACTGCATATATGACAGTGGTCCCACAAGATTATAATAGAGATGAAAAATTCCTGGCACCTACTGACACTGTAGCCATCATAACGTTGTAGCACAATGCATTACTCGTATGTCTGTGGTGACGCCGGTGTAAATTAACATATTATGCTGCCAGTCATATAAAAGCCTAGCACTTACAATTATGTACAGTACATGATAACTTGATAATGATAGTAAAAAGCTTTGTTACTGGTTTATGTATTTAGTATACCATGCTTTGTATTGTTATTTTAGGGTTTACTCCTACTTACTTAAAAAAAAGTTAACAGTAAAACAGCCTCAAGCAGGTTCTTCAGGAGGTATTTCATAAGAAGGCATTGTTATCATAGGAGATGACAGCTCCGTGCCTTTTAGTGACCCTGAAGACCTTCGAGTGGGACAAAATGTGGAGGTGGAAGACAGTGATGTTGATAATCCTGACCCTGTGTAGGCCTAGGCCAAGGCCAATGTGTGTGTGTGTTTGTGTCTGCGTCTTAACAAAAAAGTTTAAAAAGAAAAAAAGAAAATTAAATAGAAAAAGCTTATAAGGCTATGAAGAAAAAATATTTTTGTACAGCTGTCCAATGTGTTTTAAGCTAAGTGTTATTATAAAAGACTCAAAAAGTTAAAAAAATTTAAAAAGTTTATAAAGTAAAAAAGTTACAGTAAGCTAATTTATTATTAAAGGAAGAAAAATACTTTAAATAAATTTAGTGTAGCCTAAATGCACAGTGTTTATAAAGTCTACAGAAGCGTAATGTCCTGGGCCTTCATATTCTCTCAACACTCGCTCACTCACTCACCTACCCAGAACAACTTCCAGTCTTGCAAGCTCCACTCATAGTAAGTACCCTATACAGATGACTGCTTTTTATCTTTTATACTGTACCTTTTCTATGCTTAGATATGTCTAGATACACAAATACTTAACCATTGTGTTCTAATTGCCAAGTGTTCAGTACATTGATATGCTGTACAGGGTTGTAGCTAGGATCAGTAGGCCATACCGTACAGCCAAGGTGTGTAGCAGGGTCTACCATCTAGGTTTATATAAGGTACACCCTATGATTCTCACAACAAAGTTGCCTGACACATTTTTCAGAACTATCCCCATTGTTAAGTGGCATATGATTATATTTAGCTGGGTGCAGCCAATCTACAGAATTGTAAGCAATAAAACACTTGTTGTCTTAAGCTGTTGGATTTTGGGATGGTTGTTATGTATCAACAGACAACCAAAACAAGGGGGGATGAGAGCCTGGGGCTGCGTCACATGATATAATCTGCAGATTTTCACTCAATACCCTGATTTTAGAATGGTTTCTTACTTCTGCTCTCTCTATACTTAGATTCAGGAGGGTCTGTGGTTTGAAAATTTATTGGCCCAAATTTAAGTACTGATTGACTTCAACATCCCATTTGTAGCGTTCAGGATCCCTACCTTGATATAGTTCAAACCTAAAGTTTGGCACTGTGATGATCCATAATTTCCTGCTTCAGTGTCTTGTCTCTGGCTAAGGAAACTTTTCCATCAAGCCTCTCCTTTAGTTCAGACATGTTCCTTCCCAATCTTTTCTCCACAGGACATGTGCATCTTTTGAGAAGTGGAATTAAAATTCTTTCTGCACAATGTCTTCTTAGGATTATTGCTACTCATGCAATTTCTCCAGCAGCTCTAATACGGACCTCTATCAGATAGCCTTTCTTGACTGCTAATGATTTTAATGAAGGCAGGGTTCCTAGTGTCAATTACAATTAATTAATTAAAATGAATCAATTTGAACTTTCAATTGGCTGTCTCTGATGTGGCCTCCAGGACCTTCTCTCTAAAAATCTATGACAACGTGGGAAGACATGACAATGTTTAACATCATTGAAAAGCAAGGCTGATGTACAACGTATGGTCAGATTATAGAAGGAATTTACTAAATGTGATACAGATAAAGCTGTATCACAAAACCAGAAATAAGTGACATTCTGATGCTCCTCTTGAAAGAAAGCAGAATACCTCTTTACTCCTGCTCTAGTTACCCTAAGCCTCTCTGAGACCAAACTAATTTAAAAACTAGGAAGCTTTGTGCACATGTACCCTAGAACTTAAAGTATAATAATAATTAAAAAAAAAAAAACTAGGAAGCTGACCCACTACTGCGTGGGTGCCACTTATTCTGCCTTTCCACTAATGTTTCTATATTCATTTGGAGACTGCAACTGCTGGAAAAACAACAGGGTAATATGGGGTGACCCCAAAGGGGTGTTTTGCATTTTAGGAAGTGTACGACCCTCATATGCAGCTCCATGCCTGTGGATGAGGACACACAGACCTGGTAGCAAGGCATGTGGGGAATCCTAGGCACAATGTTTCAGGAAGTTTCAGGAGCGGGATAAGAATCCTCCATATGCTTACCTAGCTGGGATAGAAAGGAAAAAAAGACTCCACCACAGTACAGTAGCACTGTATTAAAAGAAAACCCAGAAACCAGCCCCTGGTAGTTGGGCTGAGACCTCTGGGATACAGAGCCCGCAAAAGCCCTGTTGCTATAGATATAAGAAGGGGACTCTACTGATTACAAATGGGCAGTGGTGGAACCAAGGGAAATCTGTATGTTTTGTCCATCGCTAAAACAGAGTCTTGGTGTATTTCCTTTATTTTGAAAATGAATACAAAAGGAAAACATTCAACTTGGTCTATTAAAAAAAGGCAAAGGGCAAAGCATGAGAAGGAAACCTCATCCTGATGACTCAGAAGTGCAGAGAGTAACTATAAGGCAATTTTAGAAAATTGTCTGGAGCCCTCGCTAACTTGCAAAAAAAACAAAAACAAAAACAAAAAAACAAGTGATCTCTATGACGAATAACTAAAGAAAATCGTAAGAAGGGAGAAGACCAAGATGTAGTAAGATGAGATAAAAAGATGACAAAGTGAGATGGAAAGGGAACTAGGAAAGATGTAAAAGTGTGTCAAGTTACCTATTGTGATGTAATGAGTGGCCCTAAAATGTAGTGGCTTAAAACACACCATTTTGTTTGCTCACAATTCTGTGGGGAAGAATTAGGACAGGGTTATTTGCAATTCTGCTCTCCATGGCCTTCTCCAAGGGGTGGTAGCAGTTGAGAACTGGGCTGTGACTGGAATGTCTCAGATGGCTTCACGTGCACATCTGGCACCTGGTAGCTAGAGAACTGTGGGACCCTCTCTCTGTCGTGCGACTTGAGTTTCTTTGTATGGCAGCTGGATCTCCCAAGTGAGAAAGTAGAAAGTGCCAGATCCAGGATCGGAAATCTTCTGAAACATTAGTTCCACTAATTCTATTGGTTAGATTAAGTCACAAGATCAGCCGAGATGAAAGGGAAGGGAAATCATCTCCTGTCTTGGGAGGAGGTACATGTGCATACAGCTTCAGGAGGAATTGTTGGCAGCCATCTTTGTGGTCAACCCACCTGGGAATTGTAGGTTCAAAGAAGATGAGAAAGAAACTAAAAGACTTACTATTCACACCAAAGGGTGTGAGGAGCAGAATTAACACTGTGGAAAATGGGAATAATGATGTGGAAGACAAACATGAGTAGTTCTCCCAGAAAGTATGAATGGATAGAGAGATAAAACAACAAATGAGAGGATGGAGGACAGGGAACCAAGGTCATAGTGGGACTCCCTTTCTGTGTTTTTGGAATCCTCCATGTTAGGTGCTGTGGTGACAGAAACTGCCTTATATGTAGACTCTGAAAAGGGCAGAATCACATTTTCTCAGGCTGCTTGCTAGGGTACCAGCACGTGAACGATGCCAGTCAATCAGGCACACCCATCCAGGACTCTGAAAAGGAAGTTTGTAGCACAGAGATGAAAGAACAAGGAAGAATTCATTTTGAGGTTGACAGCATGAAGTCCAGGGCAGCAAAAGCCACAGAGCAAGCTGCAGTAATGCTGCAGGCCATGCCCCTAGCATTCAGTGGTATCATACCTAGGGTCTTCACTAAATGTGTTCTGTGTGTAACGTGGCTGTCACTCTGGCTGCTGCTGAGCCTCGTACTGTACTGCTCATTTTCTAAGCCTGGGTCTTGATCTTACTGATATTTTTGTAAGATTCCCAATATCCTTTTAATAAATTATTTCATGATGAAGACAGCCAGAGTTAATTTGTGTTGCTTGGAAGTAAGATCCCTGACTAGTGCAAGCACCTGAACAAAGAATGCAGTTGGTCTTTTGTTTCTGCAGGTTCAACCAACTGTGGATCAAAAATAATTTAAAAAAAAAAAAAAAACCCAATACAATAATAAAAACAACACAAGATAACAACTAATTTACATAGCATTTACATTGTATTATGTATTATAAGTAATTTAGAGATTATTTAAAGTATACTGGAGGATATGCATAGGCTATACGCAAGTACTACACCATTGTATATGAGAGACTTGAGCATCTGCCAATTTCAGTATCTGGGGGGAGTGTTCTGGAACGAATCCCTGCAGATACTGAGGATAACAGTAGCAGGTATTGCTGTTGGGGAAAAACCAGGATAACTGGAACAAAGACAGTGATCAGTCAAAACAATTCCTTTTTAATTTCTTAGAAGCCAAAAAGGAATCCAAGTATGTGTTCAGAAATGTTTTACTATATTATAGATGATTTAATAAAAGGAGATCTCATCTAGACAAATTATAAAAGTAATTCTATTAAATAGGATATTAACTCATAAGATAAAATTATGTAATCATAAAATTCTAAAAGGATATAACAATATTTACTAGGATAAAATATTCTATAGGAATTAAGAAGTGAAAAAATAGATTATCTACAAGTTAAGATGACCTCAGACTCCTGATCTGCAACATTAATTGCCAATAGAAAGTATAGCAATATTTCCAGTTTTTATCTTTGTGGGTAGGAGTCTGTGATCCACATTTTTTCTTTTAAAAAATTACTGGAAGATGTTCAGCATGGAACTGAGTTAATGATTGTCACACAAGTCTTCTTTCTGAAGATTGTTTTAGCTATTCTAGGGCCCGTGCCTTCCACACAAACTTTAGAATAAGCTTGTTTATGTCTACAAAAAAATCTTGCTGGATTTTGATAGGAACTGCATTAAATCTAGAAACCAGTTTGGATAAAACTGCTATCTTTACTATGTTGAATCATAACAGGAGCATGAACGTGCTATGGTTTTCCATTTATTTAGATTTTCTTTGATTTCTTTGAGCAATATTTTATAATTTTTAGCATATAAATCCTTAATTACAGATTCATAATTTTTATCATACATACTTTGGTAAATGTTTGCCTATTTTTTTGAGTGATTGTGAATGACGCTATGATTTACATTTTCGTTTCTATATGTTCGTTGTTATTTTGTAGAAATGTAATTAATTTTTTTGTTGATACTATATCCCGTAACCTTACTAAACTCACATATTATTATAGTTTTCTTGTACATTCCATGCAGTTTTCATATAGACAGTCATGTTATCTGCAAGTAGACACCGTTTTATTTCTTAATTATAAGCGCTTTATTCCTTTTCCTTGCCTTATTGCAGGAGCTAGGACTTGCAGTACTATGCTGAACACAAGTGGTGAGAGCGCATTCTTGCCTTGTTGCTGATCCAAGGGAAGAAGCACTCACTCATTTACCATTAAGTGTTATGGTAATACTGTGATTAGTTATAGGTTTTTCAATAGATGCTTTTTATCAAGTTGAGGTAATTTATTTCTATTCCTAATTTGCTGAGAGTTTTATCCTGAGTGCGTGTTTGATTTTGTCAAATGCTTTATCATGGACCTAAATGTAAAACATAAAAGCATAAAACTTTTAGAAAAAAATAGAAGACAATCTTGGGATCTGGGACTAGGAAAAGAGTTCTTAAATTTGACACCAAATCACATCCATACAGCAAATAAATGATAAATCTTATCTTTTAAAAATTAAAAGCTTTTTCTCCGTAAGAACCCATGAGAAGAGAAGAAATCGACAAGCTACAGACTGGGAGAAAATATTTGCAAACTACATATTTGACAAATACTAGTATCTAGAGTATGCAAAGAACTCTCAAAACTCAACAGTAAAAAAAAAAAAAAATCCAATTAGAAAATGAGGAAAAGGCATAAACAGACATTTCACATGAAGAGAATACACAGATGGCAGATAAGCACATGAAATAATATTCAACATCATTAGTTGCTTTATTTTTTTTTAATTTATTTTGAGATGGAGTCTCGCTCTGTCACCCAGGCTGGAGTGCAGTGGCACGATCTCAGCTCACTGCAAGCTCCACCTCCCGGGTTCAGGCCATTCCGAGTAGCTGGGACTACAGGTGCTCGCCACCATGCCTGGCTAATTTTTTTGTATTTTTAGTAGAGATGGGATTTTACCGTGTTAGCCAGGATGGTCTCAATCTCCTGATCTCGTGATCCGCCCTCCTTGGCCTCCCAAGTGCTGGGATTACAGGCGTGAGCCACCGGACCTGACCAACATCATTATTTGCTTCATTGATAGTAGCCCCAAATTGGAAATAATCCCCATGTCCTCAATTGGTGAGTGGTTAAACAAACTGTGGTACCTCCATATGTGGAATACCACTCAGCAGTAAAATTGAACCAACTATTGATACAACAACTTAGATGAATTGCCAGGGAAGTATGATGAGTGAAAAATGCCAATCCTAAAAGGTTACTACTGTATGATTTCTTGTATATAATTTTCTTGAAATGATAAAATTATAGAAATGGAGAACAGATAAGTGGCTGGCAGGGGTCAGGGACAGGGTAAAGGGGGTTAAGGGGTGGGAGGTAGATATGGCTGTAGAAGAGCCACTTGAAGGGCCCTTGTGATGATGGACTTGTATCTTTACTGTGGTGGTGAATATAACTATTTATGTGCTAAAATTCTATAGAGTTAAAATACACACACACACAAACGAATACAAGAACTGGGAAAATCTTAATAAGATGAGTGAATTAGATCAAGTTATAACAAGGTTATGACTCTAATTTTTTAAGATACAAGTTTGTGTGAAACTGGGTAAAGGGCACATGGGGTCTCTTTGTATATATTCTTACAATTGCATGTACATTTGCAGATATTTCAAAATAAAAAGGGCAATTAAAAATGAAATATTTGAACATTTACAAATAATAAAATCAAAAGCTAGACAAAGATGCCCACCATAATCACTATTAGTTGATTTTGTTGTAGAGGTTTTAGCTAATGCAATTATTTAAGAACCAAGTAACTAAGAAACAGGAAATGAAATGATTATGATTTGTATATAATAATTTTTTTTTACCTTGAACATTCTAGGGAAGTTGCAGAAGAGAGTTTATAAGGGAATCAGTTATGAATTCAGTCAACGAAGTCAAGAGTTTTCTCATAAAATAGCAATAGCTAGTTAGGGGAAAAGATTTCCTTGGCATGAACTATTGAAAACTGTGCAAGACCCATAGGAAAAAAACTTTTATAGTTTTGCTGAAAGACGTAAAAGAGGACTTGAATGAATGGAGGAACATACTCCTCATTGGGAAGATTCAATATGTAAAAGTGTCATCTCACTGCAAATTTAATAAAACTCAGATAAATTTCCCCATAGGATTTTTTTCAGAATTTAAAGAAAATACAAAGTTTATTAGGAAAAATAAATCAGCAAAAAAAAATGCTTCACTACTAAATAAAAAATTAAGCATTCAGCTCAAGAAATTTAAATAAGAACAAAAGGTATAAAAGGAAATAAGGATGGGAAAAGTAATAGAATTGCTAAATATATTCAATAACTCTTCCTTTGAAAAAAGCAATAAAACAAACAAATTATTTCTTATAATGTTCACCATAATAAATCACAGAAGAAATAAAGTGTAAGAAAAAATACATCTGTAATTTTATTCTTATGGTAGGAATGAGATATGTGTACAATTTTTTTCCTATTAATTTGTTCAGTTGAGCCCTCTTCTATACCAGGTGGTTTTAATTTCTCTAGCTTTGTAATATGTTTAATTAGCATGGTAGTTAAACTTTAAGCTTGAAAGTAATGAGTCCTGGGTTCAAATATAGACTCCTGATATTTAGTACTTCTGTAATATTGGAAAACATTTTTAGCATTGCTAAGATGCAGGCTATTGTACTTTTTTGAGTTTTGGGGAGGAGTAAATAGAATCCACAATGCTTGTGAAAAACCTCAGTGCTACATACAGTGTAAGAACTAAATTAAGTTCTTAGTATCTGGTAGGCAATATCTTCGAAAATTCCTCACTTTCATTAATTTTTCCAACTCAACTTTAGAATGGTTTTGTTGAATTTTAAAAATGGTCACATTGGAATTGCATTCAATTTATAGATTTATTTAAGGCAGATGATTATTTTTATAAATATATCTTTTAATCCAAGAACAATGCATATCTCTTCCCTTGCTCAAGTCACCTTTTCATCGCCCTAAGTAGTGTGTTCTACATTTCTTCCATAGGTAAGACATTACTGGATTTAATTCTCCAGGTACCGAATGGTCTTTGTCGATATTGTAGATGGGATTTTTTTCTCCATTATTTTTTCAGGCTGGTTATTGTTGATTGATGGGAAAGTTGTTGATTAGAATATTTATTCTGTAATAGATAGATATGAAAAACAGTTTTGTGTTTTCCTTTCCAACACTTATTCTGTTCTTTTTTTTTTTTTTTGGCTTATTGACATCTGTGTCTGCTTAATCTTGACTTGGATTATGTTACTTGCAACCAAAAAAGTCCTGACTTTAATTCAGACTCTCTGGAAAAGAGTCTGAATTAAAAAACAAATCCTCTTGATATTAACTGTTATATCCATATATCTCCTTCTACTTATAACTTTAAGTGAAGGTATTTCCTAAGATTGACCTAACCCTGCATTCCTGGAGTTAAATCTATTTGGTCATGCACTTATCTTGAAATCTATTGCTGAATTCAGTTTACTATTGTTTATGTGTAGTTTTTTGTTTCTTTAGTTGGTTTTGATACCATAATTTTGCTGGTTTTGTAAAATGATTTGAGATACTAATTCTTTCTCTGGGTCTTAGAACAGTTTAATAGCACAGGATTGATTTACTGCTTGAGAGTCTGAAATATCTTTTGATGAGTAGGTCTCTAATTATTTTTCAATTTATTTCAAGCTTATTTCTCTATTGTCTTTCTATCTTTTTTGAAATCAATTTTGATATTCTATATCAAAATTGCCTGTCAGCCTCCTTGCCTCTTTCTCTCTCCCTTCTTGAATTATTCTTCCAGAAGCCATTAGGTGAGACTGAACAAGATAGGGCTCCATACAGGCTAGGTGGTGACCACGGCTCTAAGTTGGGGTGTCAGGATATGAGCAGGGTGAAGAAGAAGACTGCATGGGGTGAGGGGTGACAGTGAGAGAAAAATGCTTATAAGTGGGGTCAGGGGAAGAGACTGACTCAATAAGTAAATATATTAATAATAATGATGGCCAAGTTTCCCATTATCAGAGAAGGGAGTTACAACTATGGAAGAGGAAGAAAGCTAGAATTAATCCTGTGGTGTCGAATTGGAATTGGGATTATGGGTGTGAACTCACTGTTTTCAATACATCAATATAGAAATAAATATATGTATTTGTGTGTATTTAGTTTTGTACTTCTGTATAATAAATTACCCCAAACCTTACTGGCTTAAAACAATAAGACATATTTATTATCTCATAATTTCTGTATAGCAAGAATCTAGGCATAGCACAGCCAGGGGCCTCAAGGTCTCTCATAAGGCTGTCATCAAGGGTTGTAGTCTCATCTGAAGGCTCTGTTAGCAGAAGATCTGCTTCCACACTCATTCATGCGGTTGGCAGGATTCACTTCCTCACTGGCTGTTGGTTGTGAGCCTCTCCAGAAGACAGCTCACAAATGGCAGGGGTCTTCCCTTGAGCAAGACAGAATGCCCAAGTTGGAAGTCAATCTTTTTGTAACCTAAACTTGAAAGTGACATCCCATCACTTTTATCATATTCTATTTGTTAGAGATGAATCAGTAGGCCAAGTCTACACTCAAGGGGAGGGGATTATATAAGAACTTGAATACCAGGAGGTGGAAATCACTGGTAGCTCCTATAATAGATAGGAGATAGGTAGGTAGGTAGGTAGATAGATAGATAGATAGATAGATGATAGATGGATAGACAGATAATAGAGAGAGATGATAGAGACAGATAAATGATATAGGTAGATAGATAGATGATATAGACAGATAGACATACACAGATTTCTCAACTCTGTGTACTGAAACATCCTAATAGCACTGAGCACACATAATGCCCAAATCTTTTTTTTTAAGTACCTTTATCCATTAAAAGGAACCAGGGCTTTTGAAGGAATGGTGGATTCCAGGACTGGGGCAGAAAAAGTACACAGTGAGCCTGGAACATCATGTTGTGCCAGAAAGTAAAGAAGTGCTCAGAGAATGATGAGTCCAGGTCAAACGGACATAGAAACCAGATTGAAGTCACTCCCACAGCCAAATCAGGGATAACTTGACATGATACTTAAGAATAGTAACTGATTTTTTTTTAACCATTGAATCAAATAGGAATCCCTGAGTCCATGTGGATATAGATAAATAAATGAACATATAAATGGGAAAAAGAGAGAAATCTGTCCTTGAGAGTAGAATGCCAACTATACAGAAGGGGTGATAGATTTAGAAAATCACCATTTGACAACCCTCACAGTAATATGACTCAGCCAAGAAACATCAATGGATGCTAAAACTGTGGATGAGGAATGAGATAGTTACATAAATCTCAAAGCGCCTCCTACAAAGTACTTATTGATTACAAAGGGAAAAAGAGTCACTTGACAGTGGAAGGCAGTCCTTTAATTAAGTGATCGAGGTCAAATTGAAATTATGTGGACCCCGATAGGATGCATTGAGAAGCATGTGATACAGAACTTGTATCTGATCATTAGAAGGCATCAGGCAAGTCAAATCTTCAAAAGTATAAGGTTAAGAGAGTCAAGAAAAGACTGAAGAATCAGTCTTTTCTTCAGATTGAGACTAAAGAGAAACGATAACAAAATGCAGCACATGATACTGGATTAGATCTGCTTGCTATTGATATTATTGAGACAACTGGCAAAACTTGAATGAAGTCAGTGGATTAGATGGTAGTAACGTATTCATATTATTTTCTCTATTCTAATGGTCATGTTGTGATTCTGTGGAAAGATGTCCTTGTTTTAAGAAAATACACATTCAAATATTGGGGCGTATGGAGACATCCTATTAGCAAATTGCTCTGAAATGGTTAAGGAGGAAAAGTTATTTGTACTGTTCTTACAAACTTTCAGTTTGAAATTATTTCTACATAAAAAGAGATAAAGAAAGGATACAAAACTCAACGAGGTGTGTGATCCTGACTATGTCAACAAAAACTTGCAATAAAGAAAGAATAAGTGAAAGTTATCCTATTCATCAAATTGTATGTAGTGTTTTCTCCTAATTTTTAATTCTCCTCTATAGGGATGGATGCCTCTCTCCTTCACTGTGCTGTGTGTCTGTGGCTGCCATCTCTTTCCTCTTTGATTTGCCCTGCTAGAGGCAGTTTTATAATGACTAACAGCATGGGTTCTGGTGGTGGACAGATCTGAGATATAACATTTAACTTCCAAAGCCTCAGTTTTCCCATCTGTGCAACAGGATTAACTATACTTCCTACCTTATGAGGCAACTGTGAGAACTGAATGGGCCAACGTTAAAGTTATTATCATGTGTGATGGTTAATTTTCTGAATCAACTTGACTGGGCCATGGGATGCCTAGATATCGTTTAAATAGTATTTCTGGGTGTGCCTAATGTGGGTGTTTCCAGAAGAGACTAGCATTTGAATTGGTGGACAGAGCAAAGCAAATGACCCTCTCCAGTGTGAGTGGGCAGCGTTTGATGTATTGAGGGCCTGAATAGAATAAAAGGTGGAAGAAGGATCAACTCACTCTCTGCCCAAAAAGTTGAGCTGGGACATTGATCTTCTCCTGCCCTTAATGCCCCTGGTTCTCAGTCCATCAGACAGACTGGAATCTACAGCATTGGCTCTCTGGCTTTCAGGCCTTGAAACTATACCACCAGCTTTCTTTGCCTCCAGCATGCAGACAGCAAATTCTGTGACTTCTCAGCCTCCATAATTATGTGAGCCAATTCTCTTTTTTTTTTCAATACGGGGTCTCACTCTGTCACCCAGACTGCGGTGGCCCAATCTCAGCTCACTGCAGCTTCGGACTCCTGGACTCAAACAATCCTCCCATCTCAGTCTCCTCAGTAGCTGGGACTACAGGTGCCTGCCGCTACATTCAGCTAATTAATTTTTTTTTTTTTTTTTGGTCAAAACAAAGTCTCATTATATTGCCCAGGCTGGTCTTAAACTCCTGGGCTCAAGGGATCCCCCTGCCTCAGCCTCCCCAAGTGCTAGGGTTACAAGCATTAGCCCCCACATCCAGGGTGAGCCAATTCTTTAAAATAAATCTCTCTCTCTCTCTTTCTCTCTCTCTCGCTCTCTCTCTCTTTCCCTCTCTCTCTCTCTCTCTCTCTCTCTCTTGCTGTCTCTCTTGTCTATTAGTTCTGTTTCTCTGGAGAATCCTGACTAATACATAATAGTACCTGACTGTTAGTTGAATGCCCAATAAATACTGTAATTATTATCCTAATTATAGTCTTTTCAAAGACCCAACTCTTAGATTTCTCAGATCCATAGTTTTTATTTTTATCATCATCTAATTTATTATCTTCAAATCTTTCTTCTAACTTTTCATAGTTTTGTGGACTTTGCCCTTTTACTTGCTTTTTTGAGTTGAGAACTTAGTTCATTTAATTTCTTTCTTCTGTTTAATGAGAAAAACATAAAAACTCTCTATATTTTGCTCTTTAGAGCTTTGTATGTTCTCTTTGCTGTGGCTCTCATTGTTTCCTAATTCATTAGTTGCAGTCTTCATTTCCTCTTTGACTCTAGGGCTGTTAAAAGATTTTACACCCCTCTAGAGTGGCTTCAGTTTGTTTCTTTGTTTTTCCTTTTGTTTTTAAAGTGTAGTTTTGCTGCATTGTGGTTTGAGTTTGTGCATTGTACTATTTCTGCTTTTTAGATTTTAATGAGATTTTCCTTGTGGCCTAAGATATGATCAAATTTTGTAATTGTTTCTTGGTCATTTGAAATGAATATGTATTCTCTGTTTCTAGGAACACATTTTGATATAGATCTATGAAGCCAAAGTTTAATAATAATTTTTAATCATTCTATCTTCTTCCTGAAATGCCAGTCTACCTGATTTCTCAGAAATGGCGAGCATATTTGGTGTTCTTTTATGGCTGTGATTTTATTCAATTTCTCTTTAATACTTAACCTTTTTGTACTTGTACATTTGATGCTTTATTCAGCACACACAGATTCATGGATCTTATATTCTCATCTAGTTTGCATCACTTACCAATATCCTTTGCAAGGGTTTTTTTTGTTGTGAATTATACTGTCTGATATTAATATTGCTTTCTTTTTGTTTGCACTTGGGTACAGGATACCTAGTAGATTGTTCACTCTTTCCCAGAAGGTGGTCTACTTTATAGGAAGCCATGTAAGACCCTGATTCAAGTCATGCTTGTTTGCCCCAGAGATGGGCATGTGACCATGCTGGGCCAATCAGATACTCCCTGAGTGGTGGGAATTGGGACCAACGGGCTACACTTCATTTTGCTGTTGTCTAGATTTGAGGGGATACACACTTGGGGCTGCCTGTGCTATGGCCATCTTCCTCCAGGGAAAGATGGAAAGCAGAGGACATGGATTGTTGCAAATGTGGAAAATGAAGGAGATGCACAAGAAACCCCGGGATGAGAGATGGGAAAGACTCCTAACAGCATGGAATTCCCTGTGTCATTCCAGTTCTGAGCCTCTAGAGCCAGAGAATTTCATCATTCATCTCATGATAATGCTCTCTGTTCTTCATTCTTCCCTATACTCCCCCCACCATGTTCCTATCTCAAGTTTACCTTGCAAATTTTTTCATACAGTCATGCATCACTTAATGATGGGGTTACATTCTGAGAAATACATCTCTAGGCAATTTTGTCATTGTGTGAACATCATAGAGTGTCCTTACACAAATCTAGATGGTATAGCCTACTAAACACCTAGGCTAGATGGTATGGTCTGTTGCTCCTAGGGTACAAATCTGTACAGCATGCTATATGCTGAATACTGTAGGCAATTGTAGCACAGTGGTAAGTATTTGTGCATCTAAACATAGAAAAGGTACAGTGAAAATATGGTATTAAAATCTGATGGGACCACCATTGCATATGTGGTCCTTCATTGGCTAAAATGTGGTGATGTGGCACATGACTGTGTTTAGAAATTAGGAAATTACACTTTCCATTTTTAGTCTACTACTTCTTCCCTTAAACACACACACACAGTACATATATATATAAATATATCTATGTGTATATATGTACGTGTGTATATATATATGTACATATATATGTATGTGTATATATATAGGAAATTATGGTTTCTATTTTTAGTCTACTACTTCTTTCCTTAAACACACACACACTACATATATATGTATGTGTATATATGTGTATATATATGTATATGTGTGTATATGTATATATACACACATACAAAAAGTGTATATGCGCACATATACACATATACACATACACGTATGCACATGCACACATATACACATACACATATGCATATGCACACATATACATATACACATATGCATATACATATATACACATACATATATGTAGTGTGTGTTTAATGGAAGAAGTAGTATATATGTATGTATGTCTATATATGTATATATGTCTATATATACACTGTACATTGTTTCTTCATCAACTTCAAAAAGAATATGGTATGTATTTATTTCCCCTGTGTAGGATAATTTCATGCTTTTTAATTGCCTCCCCACTTCTACCTCCCATTTTTTCTTGATATAATGACATTTTAGATTAAAATTATTATTATGAGTTTGTTTCTTACACTTAATGTGTCTTCTTTTTCAGTAATTGTTTTAGACATTTCTATTACTTTCAAAATCATGTTAATATCGATTTTAATAAGTTCACTCTATTATGTATCTAATTTCTACTAATTTTTTCATTTTTTCTCGCTTAGCTGGAACACGGCTTTGAAAAAATTTTCCTGGTTGATTGAGGGAGTGAGATACATTCTAAATGCTTACATGCTTCAAAATGTCTTACTTGCTATCACAAATGAATTATAACCTTCCTATTTCAGTTGCAGTCTTTTCCCCTTGGAACTTTGTAGATATTATTCTATTTATCATATTTCTTTTTCTATTTAGGATTGTAGAGGAGAAGTCTGATTCCAGTTCAATTCTCTTCACCCTGATATGTAACCTACCACCCTCCTCCCACCCCACAAATACAAAAGGATTTTAAAATTTGTCTGTGACATCCTAAACTTTCACCAGGAGATATTTAAGCATGGCCCCTCTTTCATTAATAATACTTGGTTTTTCACAGGAACTTTTGTTTCTGTGGTTAAATATATTGTCATCTCTCATGTTTCCCCCTTGATCCATCTGCTCCTCTTTCTCCTTCAGGAATGGCAATGAAGTTGTTTTAAAATACAGGTTTTATTATTATTCAGGTGTAGTGAAGCCAACAGATCAGGACACAACCACCACTGAAAAGATGGTTTATTACTCACAGTCCCAAGACGAGAAGGCATAACACGCCATGGGTGTGAGTGGGAGGGACACTGGGAAGCACCAGGGTCAGTCAGGAGGCAGAGGGAGTGGGAAAAATGTGGGCAAGAGCCTTTACTGTAGTTTCTGTGGGAAGGAATGGGTGAAGCAGGGTGGGCATGCTTAGGATTAGCTAGTTTGAATAATTGGAATAATGCTGAATAATTGAATAATTTCAGCAGCTCTGGGACATAGAGGCTGTTCCTAGATGCCTGATAGCTGGTTCTGGGGTGATTAGGGTGGATGGATAGTGACCCAGAGTGTGAGAGACCTGTGAGAGCTCTATAAAGGAGACGGTTAGGATCTGGGCTCTGGATTCATTAGTATGCATTTGAAAGGCATGCTTGCAAGGAAGTTCTTTACTAGCTGTAGAAATTGACTAGGAAGAGATGTTCTCTCCAGGGTCAGCAAGGCCCCAGATTTTGAAGCCCCAGAAATACAGAAAATGAAAAGGCATGATGAATACAGAAGTAGTTATGAGAAGCCCCCTAAATAATTCTGCTGTATCTGTAGTTATATATGCTTGTTTCTGGTAATAATATGTTAAAGAAAAGATTATTATTATAACATATTATTTAGCTCTCCTTTTGCTTTTCATACTACCAAAGGCTTGTATACAGTCACGTACCTTATAACGACATTTCATTCAACAATGGACTACATATATGACAGTGGTATCATAAGATTATAATGGAGTTGAAGAACTCTATCACTTAATGACAGTGTAGCCATCATAACGTCATAGTGTAACACATTACTAACAAACATACTGTGCTGCCAGTCATATAAAATTACAGTATGCACAATTATGTTCAGTATATAATACTTGATAATGATAGTAAGTGACTATGTCACTAGTATATGGATTTGCTATACCATACTTTTTAATCATTATTTTAGAGTGTACTTTTTCTACTTATATGAAAAAGTTAACTGTAAAACAGCCTCAAGCAGGCCTTTCAGGAGGTATTCCAGAAGGAGGCATTGTTATCATAGGAGATGACAGCTCCATGCATGTTACTGTCCCTGTAGACCTTCCCGTGGGACAAGGTGCGGAGGTGGAAGACAGTGATATTGATGATCCTGACCCTGTGGAGGCCTAGGCTAATATGTGTGCTTATGTCTTAGTTTTTAACAAAAAGATTTAAAAAGTAAAGAAAAAATTTTTAAATAGGAAAAAGCTTATAGAATAAGGAAATAAATATTTTTCTGTAGAGCTGTACAATGTGTTTTAAGCTGAATGTGAAAAGTCAAAAAGTAAAAAATTAAAAAGCTTATAAAGTGAAAATAATTACAGTAATGTAAAATAATTTAAGGTAAATTTGATTGTAAGTTAAGTGTAGTCTAATCGTTTATGAAGTCTACAGTGGTGTACAGTAATGTCCTAGGCCTTCACATTCACCCACCACTCACTCACTGACTCACCCAGAGCAACTTCCAGTTCTGCAAGCTCCATTCATGGTAAGTGTCCTCTACAGGTGTACTATTTTTTATCTTTTATACTAAATTTTTACTGTACCTGTTCTATGTTTAGATACACAAGTACATAACCATTGTCTTCCAACTGCATACAGTATTCAGTACAGTACCATGCTGTCCGGATTTGTAGCCTAGGAGCAATAGGCCATACCATACAGTCTAGTGTGTAGTAGGCTGTACCATCTAGATTGTGTACATACACACTATAATGTTTGCACAATGACAAAATTGCCTAATAATGCATTTCTCAGAATGTATCACCATCGTTAAATGGTGCATAACTGTATTTCATTAGTTTTATGTATTCCCAAACAGCCACTTTTAAAAATTTTCAGCTTTTATTTTAGATATGGGGATACATGTGCAGATTTGTTACATAGGAATATTGTGTGATGCTGAGGTTTGGAGTATGGATCCCATCACCCTGATAGTAAGCATAGTACTTGATAGGTAGTTTTTAACCCACCCCACTCAGTCCACCCTCTAGCAGCCCACAGTCTATTGTTCCTGTATATATGTCCATGTGTGCACAGTTCTTAGCTCCTACTTGTAAGTGAGAACATGCAGTATTTGGTTTCCTGTTCCTGTGTTAATTTGCTTAGGATTATGGCCTCCAGCCCCATCCATGTTGCTGCAAAGGACATGATTTCATTCTTTTTTTGTGGCTGCATAGTATTCCACAGTTATATTTACCACATTGTCTTTATCCAGTCTACCACTGATGGGCACTGGGTTGATTCCATGTCTTTGCTATTGTGAGTAGTGCAGCAATGAACATAGAAGTACATGCATCTTTTTGGTAGAATGATTTATTTCTTTTGGGTATGTCCCCAGTAATGGGATTGCTGGGATAAATGGCAGCTCTGTTTTAAGTTGTTCAAAAACCATTTTTTATTTCATTATTCCTTTCCATTTTTTGTTTCTTTTTGTTTTATAATTTTTGGCTTTTGTCTATATTATTTCCTTTTTTCCCATTATTCTATTTTCAACTTCTTGAGTTGACTCTCTAATCCATTTATTTTAAACCTTTCTCAATTTCTAATAAGTATATTTAGGCCTAGCCGCATCTCTCTAGTTACAGCTTGACAAATTTTGATGTGACATGCTCTTCTGCTCTCATCTCTCATCATTGTTCAGTTCTAAAAGGTGCATAATTTTTATTGTGATTTCTTCTTTAACCTATAAATTATTTGGCAGTGGATTGTTTTGCTTGTTTGCTGTCAAATATACAGGGCTTTTTTTTTTTTTTTTTTTGGAATAGGGCCTCTGTTAATAGTTTGAGTTGTATTGTGTGGGGGTCAGAACACATGGTCTGTATCTGTATCATATTGATAAGACTTCTTTTGACAGACAGTGCAAGTCAAATATCATAAATGATCATATATACTTAAAAGGAGTATGTGCTTTCTATTGAGTGCAAAGTGCTCTATGGCTCCATTATATCAAATCTCTTGTGACTTTATTGTTTAAATCTTTTTATGATGTTAGAAATGTTTGACTGCGTGATCTGTTCATCTCTGAGAGAGCAACCTACTCTGATTGTGGGTTTGTCCATTTCTTTTTTGATGCTATCAATTGCATAGTTTAAGTGCATTGTTAGTTGAATGATTATGCCATTACATTTAAAATAATTATTTTATTTTTAATTATTTATTTGTTTATTTTAGTGACAGGGTCTACTCTGTGGCCTGGGCTATAGTGCAGGGTGCCATCATAGCTCACTGTAACATTGAACTTCTGGGCCTCAGCCTCCTGAGTAGCTGAGACTACAGGCAAGCACCACAGTGCCTGGCTAACTTTTATTTTATTTTGTTTTATTTTATTTGTAGAGATGGAGTCTTGCTATGTTGACCAAGCTCGTCTTGAACTCCTGGTCTCAAGCAATCCTTCCATCTCAGTCTTCCAAAGCACTAGGATTACAGGCATGAGCCACCCTGCCTTGCTGATTTTATTTTTTTATTTTTAAAGATGGAGGTCTTGCTATGTTGCCCAGGCTGGAGTGCAACGACTGTTTATAGATGCAATTATAGCTCACTGTAACCTCGAACTCCTGGGCTCAAGAAATTCTCCTGTCTTAGCCTCTTGAGTAACTGGGACTAAAGATGTGCACCACTGTGCTTGGCTGTTATACCAGTTTAATGGATTATTCTTTTTAAGACTAGAAAATGTTCTGCATTTCTATAAAATTAATGTTTTCTTCTTCTCATTAACATTTCACCAACCTCTATTTAGATAGCATTTTACATGTGTGTGTTTTGCATAACTTTATTTCCATCCTTCCTCTACCAATTTTAGATTTTTATCATGAGCAACATATAAAGGAATTAAAGGGGGTAAAGATCATTATGAAATTCTGTCTTTGAATAAAGATTTAACCCATTTATATCCATTTATTATGAGTTTAAATATATTTTCACTTACTTTGGCAATACTATTTTTGTTCTTATTCACCATGGGTTTTCTTTGTTTATTCATTTCCCCTTCATTCTTGCCTTCTGTTGAATTGACTTCATTATTTTTTTCCCTGTACATGTTTGTAAATTACACATCTGTTTGTTTCCTTTGTTGTGGATAATCTCGTTTGACAGTTCATTTTTTATGGAGGTATTCTCCTAAATGCCATTCTCTATAGGGTGGTTTTGCAGTTTCCGTAGCCCTAGCTCCCCAGGGCTTGGAGTTGTGAACTAGGTATCATGTGAACAGGTTTGTCTTGTGGTCTTCTCCATGTGGATGTAGTTCTGAACTTCATATCGACACAGGGAGCAATTTCTTTCTTAGGCCACTTCTCTATTTCTGGCCATGGACAAGCAGTACGTTTCCAGACACATGGGTAGGTGGGTGAGCAGAGTCAGCTGCCTCCCCTGGTGGGTGGGCTATGTGTTCATGGCTTCGCATAGGAGCCCAGTCTTGGCATAGCACACCAGCTCCTGCTTTGGTTTCCTCTGCCATTATTCACATGTGAAGATTTTCCTTTCTTTATTCTCTTTAACACAGTTACGTACATATATTCTAAATTAATGACATATCTGTCATTCCTATATGCTGGGATGAAGGGGTAGGGTTTGGGCACGTGCTCGCTCTGCCACCTTGGCCTGAAAGTCCCATATTATCAATTTACATACAAGTTAGGCTGGAGTTAAATGACTGATGCATGTTGTAATACTTTAGGATGAAATTCTTCATCCAGGCAGCTATCTTCCAGGAAGGAGGGGCCCTCTCTTCTTCAAGCAGCGCTAAAGGTGGCATCTTCTTGGTTCATCTTGTGCCTTTCTGGGTCTCTCTGGGCTCCGGAACAGCACCTGGCACTCCTCATGGCCTCTGCTCCTCATGTACACTGGCTTGGATGGAGAAGCCTGAGAGCTTCTGAAATATCCATGAGCAACTTGAAGGTCAAAAAAGGGAACATAACAATGCAATAGCAGAAACAAAAGAGTGACAACAGAGATGGATGCGGTAAAACTAAGGGAGAGGTTTCCCAGGGCCGGGTTTGGAACTCTTCTGGACATCGAACAAATAGGTTCAGATGTTCACCCGAGATAGCACTGGGCAGGCTCCAGGGCTGCTGGCTGACAGGACTCCCAGCCCTGAGAGCCTCCTTCTTGCCTGCAGACTTTGTCACCAGTGTGCTGAGTACTTGGATGCTGCAGCTGACCAGGATTTTAGGGTCCTTGCCAAGCCCATTGCATGGTTTCCCCAATCCTCTGTTTTGTTCCCCTACCTCCTGTTTTGAATTAAGCAAATTTATTGATTGCTTGGGGAGGCTTATAGGAGGCTTTCTGCTTCTTGCTCCCTTGAAACAGCACACAATACTAAACATCATTTATTAAGCACTTCTATGTACTATGTGTCAGACAGACCCTATGCTAAAGGCCATCTTGTTTCATCCTTTTTTCACCTTTAATTGGATGCTATCACGATGTGGAGACTGAGATTATCATTTTACAGATGAGGAAATTGAGGCCTACAGAATTTCAACCCCATGCCCAAGTGTACACATCTAGCCCATGGTAGAGTTGGGAATCAAACCTGAGTTTGTCTGATCTCAAGGGCTGGGCTGTTTCTTCTATACTCTTCTGCTAACAGATACAACAAGAGTCAAATGTGATGCTAATGGTAGCTTCCAAGCTAAGTTCTAAGTTGCTTCCCAGGTAGCTTTTTTTTTTTTTTTTAATTGAGACAGAGTTTTGCTCTGTCACCCAGGCTAGAGTGCAGTGGCGTGATCTCGGCTCACTGCAACCTCCACCTCCCAGGTTCAAGTGATTCTCCTGCCTCAGCCTTCTGAGTAGCTGGGATTACAGGCATCTGCCACCATGCCTAGATAATTTTTTGTATCTTTAGTAGAAACGGGGTTTCACCATGTTAGCCAGGCTGGGCTTGAACTCCTGACTTTAGGTGATCTACCTGCCTTGGCCTCCCAAAGTGTTGAGATTACAGTCGTGAACCACCATGCCCAGCCCAAGGTAGCTTTCAAATCATTAACCTTGACTGGGGAAAGGGCAGCCAAGGAAATGGCACAGCACTTCTAAGATCTTCTGTGAGAAACTTATGCATTGTGTAGGAAGGATGATCTTTCATGCAGTTTTTGGGGAGTGGGCTGGTGCTGGGGAACTGGTAGGGGGAGATGGGCAGGGGAAGAATGAGTATAGGCTAGCCCTGCCTGAAGGGAAAGGGGAAAGTGGCGGGAACATGTCTGGGGGTCACTGCACCTGGAGACATCCCCCTATCCACACCAATCAGACAGCTGCCACTTAAGAGAAAAGTCTCTACTCCCCATCCTCTTCTCGTAAGTGTCCCTTCTGAGAACCAGATTCCAGGATCTCTCCCAGTTCAAATCCAGCCTCAGACCACCTTACCCAGAAGAGGTGGTTTTATAGTCTAACCACTTTCCCTTTAGTTGTCTTAGAAATCCAGGATGGAGCCGCATAGAGGGCTCTGTTTATGCTGGAGTAGGGAGGAGATGATCCTGGAGAAGGATTAATGCCCACACTTTTCACAGGGCTCAGACTCATTTACAGGGACTTATTTCATGGTCCCATTGCCCAATGCCTGATGCTGCAATTTCTGTTCCTAGGGCTCATACCCACTGAGGATCCCATACACTATACACAATGTCTGCCTGGAGGAGGTTGTCTGTACCAGGGTGTCTGGGTACCAGTGCCCTGGGCCCGTCTACCAAGATGCCCATCTGCAGCTGAGAGGCCTAAGGGTGATCCGGCCCCTCCCAAGGCCAGGCTCTGACTCCTTTTGTGTGAGGCTTGGGCAACTCCAGGTTCCAGGCTGGATCTGGACTGTGTGAGAGAGGACTTCTCTGGCCCAGCTCTCCCTGGCCTCAAATGGACCACACCATCGTCCTGCAGTCTGAAAGCTCTCTCCTGCTCACAGCCCCTGGAATCCTTATCTCCCCTAGGCCCATTTCTCTCCATCCTGCTTGGTTTCTCTGAAACATGATGGCAACTGGTAAAAACTGGCTCCCTCTTCTTTCCCTTTGTTGAATGCTTCTGGGAACATCTAGAAGAACTCACCTGCTTCCACCTTCCAGAAAGAGCAGAGAGTCAGTCAGGATGGGATGAGCTGTACTGCAGCAACAAGTCGAACATCTTGATGGCTTAAAACAATGGAGATTTATTTCTAACTCATGCTTCCTGTCCACTGTGGGCTGGCTGGAGCCTGTTCCATGTTATCCTTATATAGGAACCAGGCTAATAGAGCAGGCTCTTTGGAACATATCTGGTGGCAGAGGGAAAGAGCTCTGGAGGGCTTTACACTGATAATGACAAGCTCCAGCCTGGAAGGGACACATACCACATGGACCAGGAAGTGTGTTCAGAAAGCAGAAGGCGGCAAAAGTCAACCACAAGATTTACCACATGGCTAAGCAAGGGCACATTTCTGGAAGGGTGAGGAGCTGGGTTTCATGTGGGTGGTCAGAGGTCAACAGGCAGCTGGGGAGATGTATTCCCCTTCATTCAACACTATTGACTTTGGAGCTGGACTTCCCTGGTTTAAGTTTACATTCTACCGCGAACTAGATGTGCGACGTCAGGCAAACTGCTTAGCTGCTATAAGTCTCAGCTTCCTCATCTATTAAATGGAAGCAGTACCATCCAGAGCGCCACAGCCAGGAAGTGCTGCTGCCAACGTTTCCAGCTACCTGGATCTGGATCCACAGCCCGTGTGTCTGCCAAAATCCTGTCTCCGCTGGCAAAAAAATCCTGGCTTAGTAACACCCACATGGCACAAGATGGCAGTGTAATCTCTCCCTTATCCCACTTGCCTATTCTTCCCCTTCCATCCCAAGCCCCAGATTTCTCCCTGATCATTCTGGGCCCTCTGGAGCTTCCCCTCAACCCCAGCTCCTGCCTGGCTGGATGGCACAAAGCCTGCTCTCAGCGCCTCTAAAGTCATTTGCTGATAACTGATGGTAGAGCACTTCAGACCATTGAGCCTAGGTTCTCACCAGCCCCTGCCTTGGGGGCTCAGACTCCTTCAGCCTCCAGAGTCGGCCAGGTTCCCAGACTCTCACTGCACTTGGGAGTGACCCTGCCACATGCGAGAGGCCCTGAACCCTGGGTGATGTCTTGAGCTCCAGGCTGTGACTGGGAGCGTTCTGGGGAGCCCACTCTGTGGAAAAGAGAGAAGGGTTACAGAATCCCTCCAAACAAGGCAAAACAAAGCCATTTATCTTGGGACATTAGTCACTGAGCTGCTGACGCAGGCAAACATGCTGTACTCTTGGCAATCATCATTTACATTAAAACAGGATGATTTGTGGAGTTGGAGGCCCGGGACCCTTCCAGACTTCCCCACCCACCTCAGTGTGTCCCTGCAAGTGCCAGAGGGCTAGGGCTGTGGCTTCTTCCTTGGCGAAGAGAAACTGGCCTTAGTCTGGGTGTACAGGTGCCCGAAGTCCCAGCCCTATTTTCTTCCAGGTGCAAATCTTTCCAGGCTGTGGGACTGTAGGAGCTGCCTCAGCTTTCCAGAGCCATGCTCACTGGGGCCAGCCTCTCAGCCTGGGCTGGGTTCAGTGTCAGCATCACATTGTATGTGTGGTCTTTTTTTCTTGGCTGTTTAGTGTTTGGAAGGAAGGGTTTTCAAGCCTCCCATTTTCCCATATTCCAGAGGAAGATGATGAGAACAATGAACACTGTGTGTGTGTGTGTGTGTGTGTGTATATATATATATATATATATATATATATATATAGTGTCTTCCTCCCTTTCTCTCTCTCTCCCTTCTTTCCCCACTCTCTCTCCATTCTCTCTCTGCACACACACACACACACACACACCTCTTACACAAATTGTTCCATATACGGATGAAATTGCACCTTTGAGAGCTCACACTCTCCCTGTCCAGGCTTAGGTGATATGGGATAGATAGCAGAGTCTTCCTTCTCAAGGTGACTTGTCATTTGGTCTGAAGCAAATCCCAGGTGACTGCCTCACTCACGTCACAAAGAGAGTGCCCAGGTTGTCTGTTGCTCTTCGGCCCTGGGTCTGTCCTAAGTGCTCCTGGCTATGGTACCCATCATGTCCCACTCTCAGCCTATATGCCCAAGGGTGCAGCACACAATGTTGTCTGTGCCAGTCAGAGGATAATATTCTCCAGGCCTCAGTGAGGGGTGCAGAGATGTATATTTGACTCAGTCAGAACCAATGAGCGCCAAGAAAACATTGCTGAATTTCTGTGAAAGTGAACCTCCAGCAAGAGAGAGAGAGAATGAGTGTGTAACTGGCACATAATTTCTTCTCTCTTGGTCAGTGTGCCAGAAAGTGGGTCTGGCATGGCTGCCCAGAGGGGAGAGCTGAAGGACCACCTTGCAGAGCTGAAAATACAGCAAACACCTAGAGAGGAACTGAGTCCCTGGTGATATCCTTTTGGTGGCTGGGTTGAGCTTCTCTGGATCAACCTGTCAAGTTTTGTTGGAGAGTTAACCTATTCCCTTTGTTTAAGTAAGTCTAGGGTGAACTCTGTGTCACATATGGCCACCACAGCCTTAACCAGTACAACAAGTAAGTGTGATCAGACAGTATGGGAGACCTTAAAGTTCAGAGCTTTGCACAGGCTTCCCACAACTGAGAACACCATTGTCGCCTAGTAGAGCTCCATTCCTCTTCCAGGGCATTCAATAAGGAAGGAAGACTCTGCTGTCTATCCCATATCACCTAAGGCTGGAAAGAGCATCAGCTCTCAATGGTGCAATTTCATCCTTGTATGGGACAACTGTGTGTGTGTTTGTGTGTGTGTGTGTGTGAGAGAGAGAGAGAGAGGGAGAGGAAGGGAGAGAAGGAGAGAGAGGAGAGAAAGGTGGGGGGAAAGAGGGAGAGATCAGAAAGCACTGTATGTATCTTCCAAGAAGATGTACTAAGCACCTCCTAGAAGTACCCAGGAGCATTCAACAAAGGGAAAAGACAGGGAGCTCATTTTTATCAGTCATACCATCATGTTTTAGAGAAGCCAGGCAGAGTAGGGAGAAATCACTACCCATTCAAGTATTGCCTCTCTGTTTGGAAGTGTTCCATATCTCTGGGACCTAGACTGTACCATGGGCATATTCTGGGCTGCATTTATTGGTTCATATCCATTCTTCACCCAAACACTGACCTGTCTTGCCTCTAGTTCCTGTGGCTTGGGGCACACAGTAGGTGGCATTCATGCGATAAATAATTGCTCTTCCGAACAGCTGCACTGGTGGAGAGGGGGATCAAGGAGTGGGAGGGAAGACAGAAGACCTTGGAGGAAGAACTTTAGCGTTCAGAAAAGAATGTATGAAGGCCTGAGCTAGGCAGTGGAAAAGAGGAGATTTGGGACAAGAAAAGAAATTGTTTTTAAAAATGAGAGGAAGAGACTTAGGCAGGAGGATCACTTGAGCCCAGATGTTTGAGGCTGCAGCGAACTATAATTGTGCCACTGCACTCCAGCTTGGGTGGCAGAGAAATACCCCATCTTTAAAACAAAGAAATAAGTAAAACACAAATGAAAAACTTTAACTAAGGAGAAAAAGCTCTGTAAGCTGAAACTGAGAGTGGTTCATGTTGCAGGTGGGAGGTGTGGTGGGTGGCATGGAAGTCGAAGGACAGAATAACAGGGAATGACTTCGAGTTGGGGTGGGTGGGGACAGGCAGATCTCCCATCCAGTCAAGGAGTCTGTGTTCCCCTGGCAGAACAGACAAACCAACAGGTGCTCCCTTAGCTCTGCCCGCAGCCGGTGCTGACGTGAGTCATCCAAAATGCTGGTGGTGACGAGCGAGCACTCCTGGCTGGCGTTGAAAGGCATTCTTATACCTTAAGTGACAGAGGGCTGCTTGATGTCCCAGATATGACTCCAAACTGATAATGAACATTGGGCTAGGTGTGGGGAATTAGGGTGCCCTTCCATTCAGATCTAACCCCACCGAGCTCTTCTTTAGGGCTGATCTCATTTTGAGGATGCTTGGAAATAGCCCAAGAGGCACTGTCTTTTCTCTTTGGGGTATAAACTACCTGGACTTCCATACTGATTGCCACCAAGGATGGGTAGACAGCAGCGAAGGTCGGGTTTTGGGGGGCCAGGGTAGGGGCTGGTGTCGCAACCTGGAATAGAAAGCTGAGGCTTCCATCCCAGCAGGGAGCAGAAATGTAAATAGGGAACCAGGGGCGGGGGCAGAGGACAGTGGGGTGAGGAGGGCCGCCTCCGGAGGTTCTTGGGGATAATTCAGCTCTGCCACACCAGCCTGCTAGATGGAGACCTGAAGCCTCTGGTTGCCAGCAGGGGAAGCGGCTCCCTGTGTCCCTCTAGGCCAATCTGGCTCAGAGCCTGGGTGAGCTGAATCCGAGGTTCACAGGCTAATACGGCTATCCATGACCAGCTCAGGGGCAGACGTTGGGGTGGTGGGGTGTGGTCTGCGTGGGAAGGGAGTCAAACTTTCAGCCTGGACCCTGGTTTGCACCCATCCATGGGGCAAATTCAGTCAGATTGGACTTTTACCCACCTGGGGCTGGGCCTTAGAATGAGTCAGCTGCCAGGCTGCAGCTCTCTGCCTAATTCCCATGACAGGGCCTCCTAACCTCTGTTCTCAGCCAGCCTCCATCCACTGTCTGCCCAATTATTTGCCATGCGACTCTTCTCTTGTGCCTGGACCACTCCTACCTCTGCTCCTTCCTTAGCCCCGACCCCAGCCCTTCCCAACAGCAGGGGCCAGAGCTGGGGGCCTGGTCACAAGTGGACCTTCCCTGAGCACTGCCCAGACTTTTCAGTGGCTTTCCCTTTCTCCCAGATGGGCCCTCATGATGTTGGCATGGGACTCCCAAGAGCTTTTGACTTGGATTGAAGAGGAATGCAGCTAAGTGAGGGAGCCTAGGGATGCTCCCGTCTCTCCAGCCCTGCCTTATCCCTGCATTTCCCCCTCTTCCTTTCTGCCCACCCGTCTCCAGATACAAATCTTTAGACATCTTATTTCACTTCTCTTGGTTATGTATGTAGGAGTGGGATGGCTGAGTCATACAGTAGGTATATGTTTAACTTTTGAACAAACTCATAAATAGTTTTCCAAAGTAGCTGTCCCATTTTACACTCCTTCCAGCAATCTATGAGAGTACTAGTTGTTCTACCTATTTGCAATATTTGGTATTGTAAATCTTTTTAGATGAGGGCTGGGGTCATGTGGGTTATAACAGCAACATTAAAGGGACAGAGTTGGAGGTGACAATACAGTTAGAGCAGGTAAATAAAGAAGAATGAGACTGAGATGGGGAATGGACAGTGTTGTTGGGATCTCACCTCCATCAATTATCAGCCATGCAACCTTGCACGAGTAACTGAACTTTGTCAGGCCTTCATTTTCTCACCTGCAAACAGGGATGTAACATTTACCGCTGCTGAGATTAACTGAGGCAATGGACATAAACATATCTACACAGTGCCTGGCATCGGGGCTTCCGTTAGTCTTTGCATGAATTAGGTAAAAGTGTCCCTTTTTTGGGGTTGATACAGCCCTGGACGAGGGTGCTGGGATTGGCACAAACTACATAGTTATCCACAGTGATTCTGTTTGGCCTGCAAGTTGTCAACCAAAGCACCCTGAACAGACCAAGTTGAAAGGAAGAGGTGAGCGTATCTGTCAGTGTGCCTGCTCTGCCCTCCCCACAGCCCTCCCCTTCTCTCTGGTGACTTCCCCTGTCCTCCACCACCTGTGGCCTTGGGTCTGTGAGAATGTGGGTGCCAATCTCTAGGTCAAATCTGCAAGCAGAAACTTCTTTGAAGTTTGGTATCTATACTGAATCATAAGAAATCCTGCTTAAATAGTCTGGTTCTCAGAAATAATTTAAGTGTCCTAGAGGCTGGGTGTGGTGGCCCATGCCTATAATCCCAATGCTTTGGGAGGCTGGGGCAGGAGGATTGCTCGAGGCCAGGAGTTGGAGACCAGCCTGGGAAACAGGGAGATCCCATCTCTACAAAAAATTAAAAAATTAGCCTGGTGTGGTGGCACACACTTGCGATTTCAGCTACAAGGGAGGCTGAGGCAGGAGGATTGCTTAAGTCCAGAAGTTCGAGGGTGCAGTGAGCTGTGATTGCACTAGTGCACTCCAGCCTGGGTGACGCAGCAGGAGACCTGACCCTGTCTCAAAAAAAAAAAAAAAAAAAAAACAAGTGTCACAGAGATGTGCTGAAGACAATAGCATTTATGGTAACTGGATTTGGTCTTTGTTTGAGGGGAGCCAGAGAGAGGCACAGAACCTTCGGGGGCCCCAGGAGATATTGCAGAGTTCACGGTTTACAGCAGGCAGGTGCTGAGGGCCTGGAGACACATTTTCAGTACCCTAAGGTAAAGACTTTGGTCAGAAAAACATCCTCTTCCCAAGGCCAAAGTCCTTGCACTATCTATGGCACACACATGCAGAAGGCCAGGGCACCTTTGCCTCAGCTCAAAACGTACAACTTACTACAGGAACAGCTCAACCGAACCAGGCCCTTTGATTTATGTGTTTACATTCCCAAAGGGAACCTTTCTTTACCTGAGGGACTCTTGGCTGGATTCCTTTCATGATGAGAGCAGGACATGAAACTTTGTTTATGGAGAGGTAATACTCCAAGCTGGGGTGGAGTCCAGCCCTTAAAGTTTGGGGCTGGGCAGCCCTGATAACCACCAGGTGGGGAATTTTGCCTCCAAGCTTTCCATCCCTGTCCCTGATGTCTCAGCCTGGGCACCCAGCAGGACTCCCTGGTGTCAGCAACATGAATGACAGATGAATCATTCATTCCTGAGGTGCTCAGATGAGTCACTGGAGAAGCAGTGTCACCTTTCCAAAATTTAACTTTCCAGCAACTTCAGGAATTCAGCAGTCGTGTAGAGAGAGGGATGCCTGCAATTTGATTTTTATCCCTTCCCACCACCTTTTTCACCTGCTTGATGGTGCAGGGTGGGGAGAAGGGCAGCACACTGCAAACGGCTTTTAGCTGGGTGAAGATGAAGGAGAACTTTCTTGCTTATGGCCACCCAAAATAGATCCAAATGCACGGTTCTTTCTCTCTCCAGCAGAAGGCAGTGAGACTGGACTTTGGGGAGTACTGATCTGTAGAGGTAGC
The DNA here is from genome assembly GCF_037993035.2 of Macaca fascicularis. Classification (NCBI taxonomy): domain Eukaryota; kingdom Metazoa; phylum Chordata; class Mammalia; order Primates; family Cercopithecidae; genus Macaca; species Macaca fascicularis. The sequence continues at coordinate 50,152,573 of NC_088387.1, read as the reverse complement.
ACATTGGAACGGCTCCCCTCGGTCTTCCAGGCTGAACCTTGTCAGGGTTGAGTACGTGGGTCAGATGCAGCTGGGGCCCCACTGGAGAAGGTGACAGCTGGTGGCAGAGGGCCGGACTACCCAGGGCTATGTCAGTGCTGGAAGGGGCAGCTGTGGCTAAGGGCTGGGCAGCGGTCCTGCCGGCTGGGAGCCCACCACCCCTTTCTTCTGCCCTCGTGTGGTAGTGCCCCGACTGCTCCTCCGGAGTAGTGATGGCTCTGAAGGTGAAAGTCACCTTCTGTCTCTCTCCCGACTGCCTGCTGCTGGGGTGGGGAAGCGGGGGACGTAAATCCTTCCTCATCCCTGTCCCGCGGCACCTGCCTGCGCGGCCGCGGGGAGGAGGCTCCTTGGCTGTAAATCAGGGCCTCCCCCAGTGCCTGCCGGCCCTTCATCACGGTGCTTTACGGCGCTGACACCGGCCAGGATTTAGTGGGCCCAGCCAGGCTGAGGCCGCCTCCTCCCCTTGAAATTAAGGCCACCCATAAATCCTGGAGATGCCCATTTGCATATCCATCTGCATACATTTGCCCCTTAAATTGCCTGCCTTGAAACACCTCATGGAAGTTGGAGCCACCGGGACTGAGAGTCTCTGTTGTCTCAGCTCCTGTTGTAGAGGGGAAACTGAGGCTCAGGAGGGACAGGGACCTGTCTGTGGCACAGTGGAAGGCAGAGGTAGAGTAGGGTTGGGCCCAGGAAGGATTTCAATAGAAGCTGGGTTGATTTAGATAGAAGTAGAACAGAGAGTCAGAAGTTGAATGCCTGCAGTGAGCAGATTCCAGATTCCTGCCCTGGATGGCCAGGGAGGCTGCGAGGAGAGAGGACAGTGGGAGTGCCCTGGAGGAGGTGAGCAGTGGGGATGGCCACCAGGAGGCCTGAGGAATTTTCCACAGAGGGGAAGCAGTGGAGGGGAGCCTGCAAAGGCAGTCCTTGAGGACAGGACTGGCTGATGTGGGCTCATCCAGGCCTCCGTATCGAAAAGCGGGAAAGGGAGGGAAGAGGCCAGAAGCAGGAACACGTAATCCAGGGTCTCCTTGGCTCCTTCTGCTTCCTGCTGGTGTCAGTCATGACCAGGCCCCTACCTGGACATGAGTGATCTGTCAGCAAGGCCCAGACCTGGTGGGAACTTGGCACGGCCACAGCGTTCTCCTCTGCTGAGCCTCCCACCTCACCATTCCGCCTCTGCTTCGCCGGACAGCCACAGTGCACCTGAGAGCAGCCCATCGCTTCAGGGAGGGCCTCCTGGGCCTTTTTTGACAGACCCTCTTCAAGGGTGAGCACCCATGGAGGCCCTCTCTCATGTTCCCCTTTCCCCGGGCAGGACCTTAGAGCCAAAGCTCAGGCCTTTCTGGGCCCTAAGTGGGAGGGAGAGCCATGGCAGACCCGGGAAGCTTTCGCCTCCCTCAACCCCAGGGGCCATTCCATCTTCCAAGCGGAAGTCCTGTGGGTGAGACCCCGTGCTCCCAACTGAGTCCAGGGCTGGCCGGTGACCAGGACGAGGAACTGCTCTGCTCCAGGAGGTCACCCCTGGGTCTGCACGAATGCTCCCTCCTTCACCCGTGGGGTGCATGCATCATGGGTTTCTGATGGACTCAAACATGCCCTCTCATCTGTGTGGCAGCAGTCTGGGGAGAGAGGCTTTGGGGGAACCCGATGCTCTTTCTGAGACCAGAGTTCCGGCAGGATCGGCGGGTGGGCTTTTCCCTGAACCAGGCCAACCCACTGTGGCAGCCGGCCTGGGGAACCCCTTCTTCCATCTCCGGGATGGGCCCCAGAGGGTCGGCAGTACATGGGTAGAGCTCCAGTCTGGCCCCAGGGGCAGAGGACCCCTCTCAAAGTCTCCTTTCCCTGCTCCCTTCCCCTCCCCATTCCACCCCATCCCATCCCACAGCCTGAGGCCGGTGGGCAAATTCCAGCCAGAGCTGAGAGGGGTCGGGGATCCTGGCAGACTGAGCCCTAACAACAGTGTCTCTGCTCTGGACCTCCCCTGGCCACTCCAGGGCTCTGTCCTTGCAGCCCAGATGAGACTAGGTGTCCCCAGGATAGAGCTGCATGTTCTGACCACCCCAGCTCAGGGAGTGGCTGATGGTGGGGACAGGCCAGGAGAGAGGATGGGAGCCAGGATGGTAAGAAGGTTAAAAGGCAGCTAGGCAGCTGTCTCGGAGCGTGGGCATCATGGAATGATGAGACAAGAGTGTGAGCCCACCCCACAGCAAGCCCTGGCTGGGTGCACAGGGAGATGTCTGCAGGAGGGGCTGGACCTGCCCCCAGCTGACCCCAGCTCTCATCTCCTTTCCCCTGGGAGGCCTCAGTTGCTGCTTTCCCCTTCTTCCCTCCATCCCTAGCCCCCTCCCCTCCCCTCCACAGAGGCCCCACAGTGGATATGTTTTCTCTTCTCTGGGAAAATTGTCTCTCCTGGTATTGGGAGAGGAAGGCCCTTCCCTCTACCTCCCTGCCTTCAGGGCAAAGCAGCCAGATGAAGCGGATAGAGGGAATGCCAAGACACTGAGAGCGTCTCAGGGAGGAAACAGGGTAACAACAATGACACCACATTCTCCGTCTGTGCACCCCCTGAATAACTACTACGCCAACTACCAAAGGATGGGATATGGCCCCCTGTTAGCCTGGGGACAGTGGGGATCACAGAGGCAGGGGAATGGCCCAGAAGACCTCCCCAGAGCCTTCCCGACTAACATTTGCTGGGATTCTTAGAAAGCATGCACAGACTTTGTGGCGGCGCAGCAGTGGGCCTGGGCAGAAGGGCCCCCCATCTGGAAGCCTTTAAGGTCTCCCTCCCCCTCTTCTCCAAATAGCTTGTTCCCAGAAAACAGGAGGAGAAGTTACCCAACAACATGCTGGAGCTTCGTGTGGGGCTGGCGGCCCCCTCCCTCGCCTCTGTTGTAGTGCACCAGGCCCGCACCAGCTGCCCAAGCACTAGCTCAGGAAGGCTCTGCCAGTTATATATTGCAGAGCTGGCTTCCCTCCCCTCCTCCAGGATCTGTGATCACAGCTCACCTCCCCCAGGAAGTCCCCCAGAATTGCCTCTCTGCTCTCTGGTACCTGCTGCCAGATCCTTTGAAAAGACACACCTTGCTTTTGTGGACTCCTTCAGTCCTGTTCCACAATCGGTAGCCAGTCTGTTTGTTGTAATGAGCTCCCCTTCCTATTTGACATCATGGGAAACTGCGGCCTAGAGCAGCCAACTGACTTGCCCAAAAACAAACAGAGCCAGACATAGACTCTGGCTCTCCTCCCCAGTCCAGGGGTCGGTCCCACCATGTCCATTTGGCTGTGCCTGTCTCCCCAGGTCGACAGGCCTAAAGAGAGCACCCACGTTCTGGTTGCTGACATGACATTGGGTTTGGCAGAACTGACTGAGGTGCTGTCCAGGCACAGAAGCTGACAGGGACTGAGAGGCAGAGACCTTGGTGAGATGGGCAGGATCCTGGCCAAGCAGGACTGAGGACCACCAATGCTGCCCCCTCCTCGGAGGACCTTGCTGCCTGGCCTGCGTGCTGATTGTCTGACTGGGTTCCTGCCCTGCCCTGTCCCCACTGGCATCTGAAGGCACTTGATTGGGGCAGCTTGGCAAGAAAAAATGCCAAATTTCCAACCCCATGGGTAGCAGCAAAAGAGGTTTTAGAACTTTTAGGTAACCAGAGAGTTTAGTTTTTGTTGTTGTTGTTGTTTGGGTATTTTTTTAGATGGAGTTTTGCTCTTGTTGCCCAGGTTGGAGTGCAATGGTGCAATCTTGGCTCACCGCAACCTCCACCTCCCAGGTTCAAGTGATTCTCCTGCCTCAGTCTCCCGAGTAGCTGAGATTACAGGCATGTACCACCATGCCCAGCTAATTTTGTATTTTTAGTAGAGATGGGGTTTCACCATGTTGGTCAGTCTGGTCTAGAACTCCCGACCTCAGGTGATCCTCCCGCCTTGGCCTCCCAAAGTGCTGGGACTACAGGCGAGAGAGCACCACGCCCGACTGAGAGTTCGGTTTTAGATGACAGCCTGGCCCCTGCAAGAGCTGACGGTCAATGCAGTCACTGCGCTATAGGTCTCCGTTTCCTTAGCTTTAAAATGGCGGTAAGAGAACAGAGGCTTCATGGGGAAGATGGAAATGGGCTTTGGAGGATGGGAAGGAAGAGGAAGGAGCACCTTCCAGAGCAAAGCAGAAGCAAAGATTCAGAGGGGAGAGTGGACGGTGACTGTTTTCAGGTATGAAGGAGGCCAGGCTCTGTCACTCTCCCCAGCAGTGCTGCCTGGAACGAATTAACCTGTCTGTGCCTCAGTTCCTCACCTGCGTAGTGGGGATTGTAACAGCACTATGCCCCCCCTGGTTAAGTGACGTAATGTTTGTAAAATTCTAGACAAATGCCTGACACATAGTGAGTGCCTCATGACAGGTTTGTGTAGTATTTATTCACTTATTCATTTATTTAATAACAGCCTTTGGCTATTCACTTTAATTCCCTTGAGCAACACAAGATGGCGTTTGCTCAAGCATGTGACTCCCAGATGCTCAGCCAGAGGTCTTCAGGCAGGGAGATCCCTGGGACTTGCAAACTCCGGCTCCTCACACAAGATGCTGTTGGTGTCTGCAAGGCCTCCCCTGATACCTTGAATTCTTCTCACAGCGGTGGGGGAGGTTTTCTCTTCCTCTGGGGCAAAGAGGGCTGCAGGCAGGGGTGGGAATTCAGCTCCAGGGCAGAGGGTGTCCATCTCAAAGCCACAAAGTCCTGCCTCAGTCCCAGCTTCCTAGCCCCCTGCGTCCATAACCACAGCCTGGTAGAGAAGGCCTCCCATAGGAGGCCACTCTCTCTGGCCACCCCAGCCTGTCCCAGGGACCAGAGACCCCACAAGTCTTTGATGCTGGGGACAGTCTGAGGAGAAAAGGGTGAGATGGTGGGAGGGGGCATGCGTGGCCAAGGATTGCAGCTCCAAGTGAGAAATAAGCAGGAGCAGATGGAGCCCAGAGCACAAAGTTCCTGTTTTCACGCAAATGTCTGGGACAATAAAAGTCAGGGGGGAAGACGGGGGTGGGGTTGGAGGGGAGCATAGAACCAGGGGTGGGGGTGCAAAAAGAAGATGCCATGTCAGCAGAATTAGCTCTTATTAAAATAGTTTCCATCGAATTGGTTGGGGATGGGGGTGGACTTTCCAGCCCCCTGCCCAGAGCCCTTGGCCGGCCTGCTAGGGACTGGCCCAGCCTGAGAAGGATGGGGAGGGCTCTGGGCCTGTGCCTGCTGGGGACGTCCAGACAGCGAGTGCTCCTCAGAGCTGATTGCATTTCCTGGCCTTTGATGCCCAAGATCAAAGCAGGGCCAGGCCATCCCAGCCTCCAGGCCTCCTGGCAACCTCTCTGCCTGCAGGGTCCAGGCTGTGTGGTCATGGTGGCTGGAGAGGGCAAGGCAGCCTGGCATCCCTGGTAGGCCCAGAACAAGCTAGAGGACCAGGACGTGGGCTGCGGGGGGCTGCAGCTGTGGATACAGCCCATGTCTGCTGTCCACGCATCTCTGTGCTTATCATGCTGGTTCTGTGTCCTCAGACAATGAAACGTTAAACGTGGAGCTCACTAATGCCCAGGTCGTGGGAACTTGGGAGTTGGGTCCCATGTGGCCCAGATCAACTGTTACATGAGCCATGCCTTGGATCCTGCAGCCTGTGGAGATGGCTGGGGGTGCATCTTCCTGCAGCGAGAAAGAGCTGTAACACTGCCGTGCAAACTGGCCTTTCATGGATCCTGGCTGGGAGGGCTTCAGGGGTGGTTTAGATGAGGGTCTCCACACACGGACCTTCGTCCCAAGGACCCCCTAGCTCCCCTTGTGAAGGGGGCCAGCCCCTCCACTGGATCTGTGGGCGTTTCTCATCAGGTGGAACGAGAGACTTGAGAAAAGAAAGAGACACTGAGACAAAGTATAGAGAAAGAAAAGTGGGCCCAGGGGACCGGCGCTCAGCATACAGAGGACCCGCGCTGGCACTGGTCTCTGAGTTCCCTCAGTATTTATTGATCATTATCTCTATCATCTTGGAGAGGGGGATGTGGCAAAATGGAGTCTTTTCTTTCAACAGTCTGATCGCTCTTTCTTTTCCCCACACCCTTGCTGGCGCAAACGGCTCCATCCTGGGGCATTTCTAGTCCCTTCCTCTTATTTTCACCAGCCTGGGCCCCCTTTGGGGAACAAGCCCGGGGGTTGCTCAGTGATGAGAGGACAGCTGCTTAGGATCCTGCTCCTTGTGTACAGGGAGGCAGAGAAGCCCCTCTTGATGCACTGCAGGGATTTGCAAGAGTTGGTCCCCAACTCCCAGGCAGGTTTACTGGACATCTTTGCCTGTTATGCCCTTGTGAGTGCTTCAGGTTCAGGTGGCTGCCTCAGCTCAGGCCAGACTCCTTGTCTGGCTTCTTCCAGCCAGGTGTCCGTCGGGTGGTGCTGACTCAGTTTCCCTTTGATGTGAAGCATTCATGGGGATACCAGGCAGAGGCTAGCCTGGGGTAGGAGTTGGGCAGTGTGGAGGCTATGTAAAAAATGCTGGGGAGGCAGAGGCTTCTACAGTCACATACCTGCAGGGCCTGGGGGCAGGGTCCTCCCTGTGCAGTGGCGTTGGTGTTCCTGCAGGCCTGTGTGTTGCAGCGGGGTCCTGGCGGCTCCAGTGCCCACCCATGTGGAGAGGATTAGGGCCTGGAAAGACACATTTTCCCCTCTTCCTTCTTGGAAAGAGGATCAAGGGGACCTGGTGACAGCCCAGAGATTCTGGGCGTGTGGACAGCCCCACTTCCGTCCATTTCCCAGGCAGCCTGAGAGATGCACACCATCTGCCCCAGTGCCGAGCCTGGAGCCCCCAGCCCACCCAGAAAAGAGGCACCAGCCGCCTGCCCTTCCATCCCTGGAGGCCCTGCCCTGAAGAGGGAGCAGAGAAAGTGGACTGGGGGCTTCGTGGAAATAAGGCAGCCGCTGGTGATTGATACATCCTGGGTTATCTGGAGTGGTTACTCTTAGCTCACTGGTTGTTCTCGTATTCTCAGGATGGAACTACATTGTGACTTCCTGGGATAGAAACCCTGATCTCACCCCTACAAAGTTTCTGTAGTCTGGGCTTGGTCTTCAGCCAGCCCCTGCCACTGATTTCTTGGGACCTCTGTTGGGCCTTCCAGAGTTTGAGACTGAGCACGGAAATAACTGTTTTCAGCTAAGCCATGCCCTTGTGAGCAGGACTAGCAGTGAAGTGGGTGGGAGCATGGTTTAGGTGGCTAGGAAAGACCCAGGGCTCCGGCACCAAGCAGAATTAGGACTGGGGCAGGGATTTTTAACCTGGGAATATGTGCACCGCCAGCACCTTCCCCACCACCAGACCTTATTCTCCCTGCTCCGTGTGATGTATGTGTGAGTTTGCTTGCGCACACACACAAGAATGAAATGACACTGGTCACCTTCCCCTCCCCTTGCCTCTCTTCTCCTGTCATCTCCTTCTCCACTCCTGTCCTCTTAACTCTCTCCTTCTCTCTCTCCCTTCCCTCGCTTCCTCTCTCTCGGGTACCTCGGACTGGGTGGTGATATATCTCAATTGTCTATGTCATGCCTATGAATAAGGGGCTAGAAACTGCCATGCTCAGTTCCCAAGCTTGAGGGAAGGTTGTATCTTCTCCCTCTCTCCTGAGTGCTCAGCATAGCGGAGTGTGGTGGTACACGGGACTTGTGGGAGAAGGGGATGTGTCATTGGCCAAGAGTGGAGACTGGAGAACAACTCTGAATTTGGTTTGCATGCTGTTCCTCCAACAGGAACCCTCTTTAGATGTGACTTAGTGTAACCAAAGCCATTCCGCTACCCATCCAGCGGGATCCCATTCCTGAGCCATGTAAGCCACGTTGCCCACAGGGTTGCTCAGAGTTAGAATGGGGTGGAGAGAAGTGGCTGAGACCTGACCCATGCTAAGACCTTGTGCCTGGCCCTTCGGCTGACTCTGGCTGAGATTCTTTGTGTTTGAGTGTGTACACACTTGCACGTTTTCCTGTCTGCACACGAGTCAGCCTCTGTGAGCAACTGCGTGTATGTATATACATCTATGCACATGAGTCAGGATAGGGAAAATGTGCTGTGCATACACATGCGCACTGTACATGTATGCACGTGAGTCAGTGTGGGGATTACGTGCTTGCGTGTGTGGGCTCACAAATGGAAGGCTTGGCTGGGAAACCCAAATCTCTCCCTCCCAGGCCTCAACCCGTGCTCCCTGGGGCCCTGATGGAGGAGAACAGAGAGTCCCCAACTCTCGCTATCTGGGACGGCGGCTTCTGTTGGATTCCCCCCACCCCTTTCTTTCTTGACACAAATAGCCTGTGGAACAAAGGGAACTGGGGATTTGGATTATTTACACAGTCAACATTAAGCAAGTTGTGGTCTATTTAAATTCTTTATTAGGCTGGGAAATTCCATGGCAAACACTCAGACAGTAAGGAAACCTCCAACGCAGCAGCTCCCAGCTCCTGCCATTGCCATGTGGTTCCCCATCTCCTCTCCCCTGCTCCCACCTCTCTGACCCCTGCTTCCTCCATTCAACCTCCCTGATGTCATGCCAGCCCCCTTCACCTGACAGATACCCTCCAGATTCCCCCTCCATCCCTCCCATCCATTGGCCCAAATTTCCTTTCTTCCATCTGCCTTCCCTCTGCCTCCATTTCTCAGACCTCCACCCCTGCCTCACACCTTGCTTCTTCCTAGACTTGGGAGGGACAGCTGGAAGCCCAGCCTCACACCCAGCATCCAGTCTGCAGGCACAGTGTGCAGAGAGGGAAAAAAAGCAAGGCCCGTGAGAGGATGGGAGGAGGCAGGTGGTGGCCATCCCAGTGCAATTCATCAATGTGCTTGGGAGGCTGAGCCTCTCTGAGGCTGACTCTGTGAGACAGTTTGAGTGGGGAAAGAAAGGGTCCTACCTACAGGTAGAGCCACAGGGGTGCTCCAAGTCTCCAGTAAATTCCACATAGTGACAGCGTGAGACAAGTCGAAGGATCTGATGCTTATGCTAAAGGCAGGGGCCTCTGCTATCTCCCGGGCTGACACTCAGGGGCCCTGTGATCTGGGGCTACAGCAGATGATTTGTCTGGGCCAGAGTGAAGGAGACGCCAAGCATTAGGTTTCAGGGCAGTGAGAAGTCCTGGGTGGGGGTGAGGGGCAAGTTGGGCAGAAGAATGGGAGGCCCCTGAGGCTGCAGGGCCAGAGTGGGGAGGGGCAAGCCACTTGGGAAGGGGTCTGCAGGGTGACCTGAGGTAGCTGCAGCCATGTTAGCTGTGTTCTTCAAGACTTTTTCTATGAGGCCTAGAACCCAGGCTTGGGACTCGAGTCTGGAGTCTGGAGGATTTGAGGAGGCTGATGCTCCCCCGTACAGGGCAGGGAATCACTTCTGCTCCTTCAAAGCTGTCAAAACGTGGCTTCTGGATGTCTCCAGAGGCAGATGTTTGCACCGCTGAAATGCCCCAGTGAGAAGCAGGCGGCAAGGCCAGGCAGCTGGTTCAGACCTGTGGCAGGAAGTCATAGCCACACGCCTTTCTCAGAGGGAGAGCCTGTGCCCATGTGCTGAAACCCTTAGGAGAGGGAGCCCACTGAGGGCTGGAAAGCTCATCTCAGAGTTCTCCTGCTGGCAGGCTGTGCTGGGGGAAGGGGGACAGGCCCCAAAGGTTTTGGAAGCCCAGTCACCTGGGAAGGGGACTCCAGAGGTACAGGTCACCACACCCTGTAGTCCCTTGCTTTAGCTATTGTTTAAACTGCTGTTAGCATTACTGATGAACAGTGCACAAATCCCCCTCCAGGCAGGCAGGGCTCAGGAGAGAAACTGCCCTTCCAGTTTGCAATGTGACAACCTCCTTCTCCAAACAGCAGCACCGCCTGCAGCGGAGAGGGCCTGAGAGCTGGCTGCCCATTATCACCTCGGTGCCGGCCCTGCCCTCTGGGCCTGTCCCTGCTGCCACCTCTGGGCCTGTGTTTCTGATTAGCGGCCCCAGCTGCGCAGCATTAGTTGCATTTTTCCAGAATGAATCTTGGTTGTGACTTCCTGCCACAGGTCTGAACCAGCTGCCTGCCTTTGCCGCCTGCTTCTCACCCCAGTCCCCTGGGCTACCCTAAATGCCCTTACTCCCAGGGGGCTCCTCCTGGAGGGCCAGCCTCAGGAGTTTGTCTGCTGGGATGGGCCAGATATCCCCCAGCTTGCCTGGGGCAGCTCAGGGCTCAGCCACTGCTCACCAAGCAGAATCGGTTCAGCTTTTTGGATGAGTCCCCTTCAGAGTGAGTGATAAGGACCCAGACCTTGGCACACATGCTGCTGGCCACTGGGCAAGGGCAGAGCAAGCCAAGGCCATGGAGAGGCTGAAGGTAGGCTCCCAAGGCAGACAGTATCACCTTCTGGCTTTCCAGGGTCTGTCCACCCTGTCCTGGTCTTGGTTTTCATGAAGCCGTGGTCTCCAGCTAAGGCTGCACAAGCCCCCTTCTTTTCCAGTGCTCTTCTGGAAAGCTAAGTGAAGCTATCAATAGACTCAGCATTCACCTGAGAGGTAGTGAGCTCCCTGACCTGCAGGTCTGCGAATAAAATCTTTCACATTCATAGTGGCCTTTCAATCTTTTGTGATCCTTACTGTGTCCCTATAAGTGAGTATGGCAGGGGTGAGCTTGGCAATTTTTGGAGGAGAAAACTAAGGCTGGAGTGAATAAGTGCTGGAGTCTAGGCTAGAACCCAGATGTGAGGCCCACTTAGTCCACTGTGAGTTTGATTCAATATCCCTTCTCTCTGAACCCAAGCAGATTTCAAGAGACTAAGACCCCAGACCCCAACTTGGCAGCTGGCGCATGTTCTTTCCTCTTTCCCTGCCTACCAGCTCCCCGGCCAGCACTCCCGAACAATCTGACAGCCTATCCCAGGCAGGCTTGATTCTGACTGTCTGTCACTTTCCTGCCTCAACATCCTGCCCTGGGCCTTTGGTCTATGCTAGGGTCTGTGATCTGGGAGGGGCCTCTGAAAATCAAAGCCCCCAGAGGACTCACAAGACCATGAGCAACCTGCGTATGGGGCCCATAGAGGGTAGCTGGCTTCTGTGTCCCCAGTGCCCAGGGCAGGCCTGGCATAGAAGAGAACTCAGGCAGGAGAGTGGGAGCAGTGGCTGGAAGAAATCAAGCAGGGAGTGCCATGGAGAAGCGGCTGCAGTTGGTTTTGGGGACCCCATGTGGTCAGGGAGGCTCACTTGCTCTGGGAAGTAGGGGGAAGTAGGTGGGGGCTGGAGGCCGGCACTCCCTGGGGAGAGGATGCCTGTGTGCCAGTAGCATCTGGCTCGTGAAAGTGCTGGGCAGAGAAATGCTAGCAGTAGCGCCAGGTGCCAGCGCTCAGGGTGGGATAGAGTTCTACTGTGGTCGTAGGGTCCTGCCATGGGTAGAGCTTGCTGAGGGGTGACCAGATGCCGTCAGGACCCTGGGGCTGCCATTGACTGCCTTTAGCCTGGGCTGCTGCAGGGGTGCGGTGTTTCTACCCCGTAACCCATCTCAAAACCCCTGAGAGATGGACACATCAGCTCTCTCAAGTGCCCTGGGAGAGTTTCCTGGCCTAAGATGATGAGTGGCATGGGGCAGGGAACACAGACTCTGCTGGGGCAGCCTCTGTCCTGGCGGGGAGATGCTGTCCCTGTCTTCAGAGCGGCCACTCTTTGGTTTGTGATGTATTGACATATCATAACCCCTGGACGCCTTTGCCCTGGAATTAATGATAGTATTTCTACAATTCTTCCGTTATTTTAGGAAAATGTGAGCTGTTTCTTTAGTTATCTGCAAGGAATTGCCAACAGCTATTATACATTTGGCTAGATTGAGACTATGAATGAAACTTGTATTTGTCCCTAAAAGTCTCAGTTGGTTTTAGCCTTCACTGTCCCCTGGATGGCTGGTGGTGGAGTGCCATGTGTGCGGTCAGCTAATGGGGATATAGTGCTGATTTGCTTGGGCTGTGTCAACAGGATCTTGGAGCTGGGAGGACCGTGACGACTTTTTACATGATGAAGAAATTCCCCTGTTGGAAGACAACCCTTCCAGCCTCCATCACATACCTGCTGTGATAGGGAGCTCACTGCCCGCTACTTGATCATAGGTTCTGTCACCTGCTCTAGGGCCACAGGTCGGCCAGGGGTCACTGCAGGCTCTCTTCCAGAGGCAGCTTTCCCAGGGGCCCCCTGGTGGTCACTGTGAAGCTGTGCGGCTCTCCTGGAGGGTTCCCTTGCAGCCCTCAAGCGGACAAGAGCTCATCTTTCCTTGCCAGGGGCTCCCTTGTAAAGGCCCTTTGGCCAGCAAAGGTGCTGGGTTAGTGTTTCCTTGTGCCACTCACCAGGCAGAAGGTCAAAGGTCTTGGTCAAGGCCCACCGTCCTCTTCCTGCAGTGACCTTTGAGCACCTCTTCCTGAACATCCTCACCCCACCCTGCCAAGTCCTGGCACATACAGGACCAGACAGTAGAGTTCAGGCTGTCCCCGAGACTCCGCTGAAATGCCCCTTCTCCTTCACCAAGGACCAGGGGAGAAAAAGGAACCACAGACTGGAGACAGACAGCAGGAAGGGCGGGGAGCCAGGTGATGTCATCTTTGCCTGCTCTCAGGCTGGGGCCCTGCCATCATCTAACCTGCTCGGGGCTGAAGTATCCTGGTCACTGTTAGTCCATGGGAGAAGGACCCTTACCATGGCTGGGAGACCAGGAGAAGGGGTACAACTCCCCTTGTGTCTTGGATTAGAACATGATTGCCAATCTGTGTCCCCAGTGGTGAGGAGGGCTGTGAAGGGGGGCCCTCCATCTTTCCTGCCACCTGCCGCCCCACCATGGCTACCTTCACCACCTTTCCAGCCAAAGCCTTTCAAAGCCATGTCTTGGTAGGTAGAGCTGGATGGGGCTCTAGGCTGTGACTTTACATTAGAATCGCTAAACTGTCGGAGATAATGGAAGGGAAATGAGAGGCCAGTGGAACATGCCAGCCCTTGGGTCCATGAGACCAGGGCACTGTAACCAAGAATCTGAAGCCCAGCCCACATCCTCAGCCCTGGGAACGTAGGAACGGCCTCAAGACCCCCACTCAAGCCCTGTGTTCTCTCCCACCAGGGACAAATGGCCATGTGGCCTTGTCTCATGGCCCCTGCATGTAATCACTCCATTCAGTTTGGACTTCTCATTCTTAAGTAGCACCACAGTGGGAAGTCTCTGGGCCCATCTAGCTCCTCTACACAGCCTCCCCCAGCCGAAGCTGGAACCTATGCCTCCAAGTCCTTCCTGCAGCCCTTGGGGTTTCCTCTTCAGCCCTCCAGCAAATAACCATTCCAACAGAAACCTTCACAGCTCCCCGAGAACTTGCCATAATTTAGAGGCACAAGGCAGTCCAAATCCATATGGAGAAAAGTAACATTCCTCCCCAAGAAGCAGCCCAGCCAGCTGAGAGGGGGAAAGAGAGAGAGAGAGAGAAAAAAAAATTCCGCTAAAAGATATACCTGTATATTAAAAGAACTGGGGACTGGGGACGGACAATGGGAAGTCAGTAAGTGAGGCAACGTCACCCTCACAGCTTTCAGTCCAAGGGTGACCAGTGGCCTTCAAAGACAGAGGATGCCTTGGGACAAAATATGGCTGCCAGCTTTCATTTGTCCAAATGGTGGTTTTCCTGGAACAAAGGGACTTTTTTTTTCCCTCAAAGGTAAATTCAAGCCACTTCTTTTAGGGAAGCCCAGAAAGATTTGAACTTTTAAGTGAGTTCGTCCAGCTTCTGCACTGTTAGGCAATTGAACTTGCACGGTAAACCCCAGGGAGATGACGTGTTACCATCCCCATTTTATGAATGAAGAAACTGAGGCTCAGGGTGGTTAAGCTGCTTCTACTCTGATGTAACAAGAGGAGGCGGGATGCAGAGCCAGGTCTGCTGGCCTGCAGAGCCCATACTGCAGGAGAGAGGGGGTCCCCAGAACTTAGAGGATATCAAGTCGAGAGGACAAGCACCTTCCAGTGGCTGAAAAGGCCAAGTCAAGCAGCACCGGAATGGGAGGGGTTAAGAGCCATACTGTAGAGGCAAAGTCATTCCAACACCACCCCCTCCCCCCTTTTCTCTTCCTTTTCCACTGAGTTGACCTTTAAATTATGGCATCAGCTGTCGTGCCAGACACGCTGCGATTTCCCCTCACTCCATCTGCCCAGCCTTCCCACTGGCGCAGTTTCTAGCTTGCTGCGCTCTCCTCCCTCCTTCCCGCTCTCTCCTTCTCTCTCCTCTGCCGCCATCAGCTGCCTCCCTCTGAGTCCCATTCACAAAATCCCAGCCATGTCACTGGCCCTGCTGCAGGTGGCATTCGGGCATTGCTGGCGTTCCCCCAGGATCATGCCTCCCCACCTCCCAACTCAGCTCCGGGACACTGCAGCCAGGAAATCACATCTGCCCAGTCCCACTCCCACCTCCCTCCAGGCTGGTCTGTAAGCCTGCACACCAGCCTCTCCCCACCCGTGCCCCATCCAGGCCCTTGCTGCTCCCATCTTCCTCCAGCCCCACCCCTCCCCAAAGCCTCCAGTGGGGATGCACCCTCTGCTTAATGTTCATTTGCATTTGGCCCAAGGCCTACACTATATATTTTGTTTTTTGCCATGACTGTAGAATATAGCAGACATTAAATCTTATTGGTTTAATTTTCTTCCAGATAATAGTACAGGCTTTGAATTTTTTCTTAAACTATGGAAAAAGTGTCAAAGAAAAGTGGAACATTAATCAAGGGACTTTGATGAAAGGAATGAAAGTGTTTTCCTAAGAGCCCAACATGTGGTGCAGCTGCTGGTGGATATTTAAATGACATTTTTCATATGTTGCTGTAAAAAAAAAAAACTCTTTGAGTTGATTCTGGAAATATATTCCAATTTGCTACAATGCCAGTGGTCTTAAAATTATTTAGAAATAAAATGTGTTTATGATTTCTGCTCTACTTTGTGTATTTGTCTGCTTCAGGCCTCTTTCCTTTGAGGAGGGCCTAACCGATCTACCCCAGAAGCAGTGGGGCTCTTCAGGACAGGCACATCAGACAGGGGTCCTCAAAGATCACACTCATATTTTCTTCTGTGGCCTTTGGCCTAACACATCACTCTTCTCCAGAGGTTAAACTGCAACGGGAGGGATTCAGGCGAGAAAGAAAGAGAAGGTGATGGAGAATGTCATTATGTATTAGGAAGGTCTGGGGAAAGCTTTTTAAAAGGTGTGATTTCTCCTGTAAATGAGAAAGGAATGAATTCGTTCAACTCCTAGGTTTCCTTATAAGCCTGAACACCCAGGAGAGTGGAATCCAGAGGCTGGAAAAGCCTGACCTCCAGCCTCCCTTGTGAGGCTCCTTACAGCGTGGAAGGGACCCCTCCCTCCATTTGGGCTGGGAGAGACTGGAGTTTCAGCCTCATTTTTGGAGCCAGCTGGGCTGGGAAATCTTTGGGAGTCTGCCCTTCCCAGCCCCCTCACTGGGATGCTTTCCTCAGAAGATCATTTAGGGCTTTCAGGCTCCTGCCCTCTGAAGGACCAACTTCTCCCCTATGAACCTTGTATCCTTGTAACTGTGCCAATCCTAGTGCCAGGGGAAGGAAAGAGACTCCCAGGAGGTGCCTTTGGCATGTGGACACGGAGGTCGTCTGTCCTGGGCTCTCTGACTGACGGCAGGGGCAAGGCCAGGGTCTCAGCAGTGGGAGCACCTAGGCTGATTCCAGAGCAGAAGAGGCCCCACAATCCCTCCCGGGGCCCAGAAGGCAGATGTGCTGGGCACTCGCTGTTCTTCCCCAGCCTGTGCCGCTCCTGGAGGAGATGAACGGAGGCCTGAAGCCCCCGCCCTCCCCCCTCCCCCTGCCGCCCAGTCTGGCCTTGGGCCCTGCATTGGCAGTCAGTTCTGTCCCCATTGACCAGTGGGGGGCACACTCTCCCAAGTTTTCCTGTCTCCACTGCAACTGTCATTTGGGACCTGAAGGTAAATTCAAGGGTGTTGATGCCTCCTTCCCTGCCAGGGGCTCCCTGGAGGAGGGGTGGATGGGAGAAGCTCCACTCCTCTGCAGTCTGCAGGGCATCTCCACACTCTGGGCTGCTCCCTTCTCCTGTTCTGGCCTTTGGCTCCCCAACTTCTCCTCCTGTCCCCTTGCCCCACATGTCTTTCCCAGAGGAGAACTTTTATGGGGACTCTGTGGTTTGGGGAAGGGAAGAAACCTGCCCAAGCACAACTAAGCCTTCCTTCCTCTCAGATCTGCCTCAACTTCCCATCGTGATCTCATTGTCCTCTCTTTCTAACCAACCTGCTCAGTTCTGTACTGTCCCCCAAGTGTCCAACCTTGGGTCTGCCTCTGCTTCTTTTCTGCAATTAGATGCCTTCTTGTAGGCCCAGCTGAGGCTCCACTTTCTCCCTAGGGCCTTCCCTGTCTAACTCCAAAGAACGCAGTGGCTGAAGCTTGGGAAGAGGAGCGAGTCAGGTGGGGTCTTGCCTTGCCAGTTGCCTAGCTCTGCTACTTTTGTCTTGCACCCTCCCTGGACTATGAGCCCCTGGGGCAGGACGGTGCCAGGAGGGCAGCCTTTATTTTTCCATAACACTGTTTGGTACAGGTGGAGTTCAGAGAAGACACCCCTGGAGGGATTTGGAACAGCCTCTTAGGCACCTTTGGGAGGTGCCTGGGTCTCTGCGGATTGAACTAATTTAGCTGATCATGATAATTCTCTTGCCTGTAACAATTTAGGAATGAAACATGAGAAGAGTCTGTTGGGGGCTTTGAGGAAGTATTTTCTCACACCCAACTCAGAGTTACAGTGACACAGGCAGACAAGTCCTTTGCTTTCCTCTGGACATACCCATGCCTAGATGAGACGCTAGAATGCCTGCAGCATCTGAGGACGAAGCCATGACACGGATGAGGACAAGCCAAGAGCATCTCAGAAACGTGCAGCAGGAGCCCTGATGAATCTTCTTAGAATACAAGATCATCAGTTTCTCTCACCATGTTGTCTAGCTGAAGATGGGATGTCCTGCTACTTACAGCCATAAAACAGCCTACCTGCATGGCAAGCGGTGGGTGGAGGCTGGAGAAACACTCACTGTTGAGCTGAACTGGGGCTGACTGATAACAAAGACCTTACCCTCCCTCTCTCCCTTTTCTTCCTTCCCAGATAGAAAGAAGGGGTCTTTGTCCAAGGCCACCGCTGAGACTAAATAGGGATGGCTAGGCCTGCCTCACTGGGCAATTTTAAGGTCCCTCTAGGATAACGCACATACTGTAAAGGCTCATTAGGGGCTCCATTCCATCCCCTTTCCCCTGCTGTTTTGCTTGCAAAGACAAAATCTTCATAGTTCTTTGTTGCACACTGAAAGTAGTCATTAGTCAAGAAAAGGGAAACAAGGGCTCAAATGGAGGACTCCCAGTGTCTGCCCTTGATCCCAAGCCAATCAGATCCTAGGGGCTTTCAACAGGGAAGGAGCACTGCAGAACCTCACCGTGTCTTGAACACTGCATTTTATGATTCAACACCACTGGGAGATGGACTGCATCTCATAATGGATCCAAGAACACAAGAGTTTCACCTTCCAGGGATGCTGCATGACCATAGGGATATAGCCCATGTCAGCAGCAGTTGCCTTAGAAAATACTGGAGACTGAGGGCCTGGTCATTCATGCCTGGTGAGAGCATTCCAAGCAGGGTAAAGTGAAGAACTCAGCCCTGCCTGCGCAGTTCTCTCAGACCACTGCAGGTAAAGTAGAACCCAGTGCTAACCAGATCTCCAAGGAGTTGACTAAACAACATCTACAGGGTGTTGTAGATATTGCTGTGCTCCTGCAAGCCAGCGCCGATGAACGTAGCATGGCACCAGGGCTCCAGCATTCACTATAAAAAATCAGGTAGAAACAAGCTTAAACTACACCCATAAAGGTTTGAGTCAGCTGCAAGGAGTCTTCCTGAAAAAGTGGTTGGGCCACAGCTAGAAAGGGGCAGCCAGTAACATTTTCCCTGCCTCTGTTTTAGACTCAGATATCTTTAAAGGCAGGAGAGCTACTCAGGAGACACGTTTGGAGTTGGTGCTGTTCTCAGTTAGAGGCTAGGGCTAATTGACCTGCCACTCCTCTCTAGTCCTGGAGGTGGACATGTGTACTCAGGCTCAGTCCTGAAACACGAGGACTGAAGTGTTATATGGCCTGTTTCTGGTTTACTGGGAATTTCAGGAAACCCAGATACAAAGTGATTTGAGTGGGAGGGGCTTTAAATTTCTCCAAATGAAAACATTTTTACACGGTATAAATTCCTTTGTGGGATTACTTGCTAGCATTTTTCTATCTCCCAACCATGTTGAAAATTCAGTCATCCAGTTTCATGGACACATACAGAGGGCCAAAAGGGGCTGCATTTCTATGCACATGACTTAATCTCTGGCAAGGAAGGCTGATGTGAGGACGATGGTGAGCTCTTTGATGAGAGATGACCCTGGGAAGGAGTGAGGAGAGGAAGGCTAGCATACAGCTGGGGGAAGGACTCTCGTGAAAGTGGAGACTATCAGATGAGAGAGGAACATGTGTTCTCATGACTGCCCTCTATTATCCTGGCTGGATTTTAAGGGGATTCATATTTCCCTTTCTTGACCTAGCCTTCCCTGATCAAGGAGTCAAAGTCCTAGTCAGCTGGAGCTGCCAGTCTGATGAGCAGATAATCTCTGGACTTGAGAAGTCTCAGGTCCATGTAATTAGATACAAGGCAGAGACACAGTCTAAGAAAGCAGTTCTAATAATTAGCACAGCTAAGTCTCTTTGGACCTACATCTGAGCACTTGTGACAGGACAAAGGAAAAAAAAGAAAAGGTCCTTTTCCCAGGGAGCTAGAACAATAGGGATATGAGTTCCTGGACCCTTATCCCCAAGCCCTGGCCTCCTAGAAATGGGCTACTAGCTTTTTCATGGGGAAGGGATGTCCTACCACTCATACTCCCATTAACAACACAAACTATCTTTGTCAATTCTACAGTCTTCTCTGGCAAATGCACATCTACTAAGTTTTCTGACGTCCCAGACTTCCTCCCAAGACATCTCTGGTTGTGAACTCCTTGAAGATGATATCTTTGGTTTCTCTAGAAAATAGAGGCTGAAGCAGCGCTTAAGTGTTAATGCTTTATTTTGGAAGTGGAAACCCATGGAAGCAAAAGTGAGACAAGATAGAAGTGAGGCGGTAAAGGGTAGGGAACAATGAAAGATGATATGTTATTGCACTGGCTGTTGCTTTCTGACAAGTTGCAAAGAGACACTGCTGACCAAGATGTAGATGCATCCCATTAGCCAGGAAGGATATCTCTGGACAAGCTGTTCAGAAAACATTTGCCCTTGGAATCAACAATTAGAAGGGAAAAGGAGAGAGAACTTTATCTAAAGTTCTCTTCTGTCTTTTCTCTTTCAAAATTACTCTTATAGGGAACTCACCTGAATTCCCTGATTGTATCACTTGGCCCTTTCAGCAGTGGCTTAGCAAGCTAGATCCCACACTGTGTATATTGTTGCTTCTTCCAAGTCTAAAATGCAGCAGGAGTCTGAGATTCTGGTGGGGCAGCTGGTCAACCTCAGATGGCAGAACCGTGCAAGTATGCAAGGAGTTTGAGTGGAAGCAGCTGAGGAGAAGCAAGTGTCTGAGTGTTCAAGAGAATCTGAAGAGGTGCCTAAGATATGTCCAATAGAAATAGAGAGGATTCCTAGAGGATGAGGATGGAAAGAAGGGATCCCTGCAGAGAGGGAAGGTACTTAGAGATCATTGAAAGTGAGGGAAGAAGGAACTCTAGGACAGAAAACATGAAGGTGGGAAGTTGAGTTGAGGGTGTCATGGAAGTCTAAGTAGGTAAAATAGAAAGACCCAGTGACTCTGGATGGAAAGCTACTCCAGTTCTGGAAGCTACTTCAAGGGCATGCTTCTGGATAATAAAGCACATTAAATTAGAACCTTCTCAGCCAGTGTTTGCTCCTGGTTGTAAAGAATAGGTCTGTTTTGTCTTTGGCCACCTGTATAGTAGATTGTAAAATGGCCATAAATTCTTCCCTTCTGTGAATCCATGCCCTTGTAGTGTGACTTTGTAGATCCTCCCACTATGAGATGAAGTCTATTTCCCAACCTTTTGAATCTGGGTTGACCATGTTATCTACTTTAGATAATGGACATTAGCAAACATGACACAAGCAGAGGCTTGGAAAGCACCTTTGTGCATTGGGGCTTGCCCTTGGCTGAGCTTAGAACATGAGACTGCTGTGAATGAGCCTGAGGTAGCCTGCTGGAGGATGAGAGACCACATGAAAGAAAATTGAGGTGCCCGTCAGGCGTGAGTGAGGCTATCTTTGTTAATCCAGTTGCTAGCTGACCATCAGCTGACTGCAGACACATGAGGAAGCCCAGAACTGCCCAGCTGACCCAAGGATCATGCACTAAATAAAATGGTGGTTGTTTTAAGACACTAAGCATTGGGGTTGTTTGTTATGTAGTAAAAGCTACACTAATTCAACCCGAATAACCAATTGTGTGTTAAACTCATGAATTGTGTTTAGTGAAGATTTTCAGAATAGAGTTGAACTTCATAGACTCCACTACTTAGAGAAAACAACTGAATAGAGTGGATAATTGACAATGGGGATGCTGATGAAGGGTGGTAGCAATGGGTGTTGATACTAGCAATGGTATTGATGATAATAGTCATGATGATGGTGATGGCAATGTATAATAATGCTTGTGAAGGTGGTGGTGATGGTGATCCCAGTGATGATTGGTGATAATAATGGTGATGTTTGTGAAGGAGGTGGTGACTATATAATGATTGTGGTGTTGGTATTACTAGTGGTGAGGCGGCAATGATAAAAGATGGTGATCATGGTGGCAATGATTGTGGTGATGTTAATACACTTGATCTTAGCCAACAGGCTAAGAAGCAATGTAGTTGTGTTAATAGTAGTGATTATAACTGGGGATGATTGCTGTGGTGGTGGTGGTGCTGACTGTCAATGATGGTGATGGTGATCATGGTGGAGATAATGGAGATAGTGATAAAGATGGTAGTGATGATGAGAGTGATAATGCTTATTGAATGGTGGCAATGTTGGTAATGGTTGTGAAGACTGCAGTGATGGTGGTAATGATGGTAGTGATGAAGATGATGGTTTTAATAGCAGTAAGTTGATGATACTAGCTACAGATATGCCCAGATCTTTATGGCCAGTATGCCTCTTGGTTTGGGTTTCTCCTTCCCATTAAAACCCAACCCCAAAACCTAGCTCCCAAGTGAAGAAGGATTTTCTGAGCAAATTATTCTATGAGCTGAGAAGATTAGAACTCCTGGCACCAA
The DNA here is from genome assembly GCF_037993035.2 of Macaca fascicularis. NCBI lineage: Eukaryota > Metazoa > Chordata > Mammalia > Primates > Cercopithecidae > Macaca > Macaca fascicularis. The sequence continues at coordinate 50,131,190 of NC_088387.1, read as the reverse complement.
TTTCTTTCTTGAGAAGAATTGATGAACCAGAGCCAGAGTAGAAGTGAAAGGATGAAGGGCCTGTGCTGTGAGCACTGATTTGGCCTCTTTGAAGACAGAATGAGAGAAAACACATATAAGGGCACACAGCAAGACTGGTCAGCTGTAGGATGAAGGAAGCAAAGTGCATACCCTCTCAAGCCAGAATCCACAGATCTGGGTCCCTGGATGCTTTTCCCTCTGCCCTGGAGAGAGCCCCACACCTAGGGAGAGAGACATGAACAGTGAGTAAGTCCATGGCCCCATTTGGCCAGATGGGGCCACTATGGCAATGTGTCAGGGAAGACCTCCAGGGACCAAAGGCGCAGGCTTGATGGGGATTGGAGTGCTTATCACACCTGCCATCCAAGATGGGAGGAGCCCACCGTGGCTTGCTTGGACCCAGCCACTCTCAGGGTGTGAACCACAGAATGCACTGTGGGCTGGAGGATGGGAGAGGGTGAAACGAGAGGCTGATGACAGGCTGCTGGCTTCAGGGGACAGTGTGATCTACCGGGCCATGTGGAGGTCAGCCGTGGGGAGGACAGGGCGGGCCAGAGCTGGCCCAGCTGCAGTGCAGCTGTTCACTGACCGGTCATCCAGACCTTGCTAAGAACTGGAAATGCTGCAGTGTTTTACCACCCAGCACAGGCCCTCCTTCTGGTCAGCTAGATGCAGCCCTTGCATCTCCAATCATCCCCAAGACCCTGCTCTGGAAGTACAACCCATGTTTCTCCCTGGCTGAATGGGACACCCCCCATAATTAAACACAGAGACACAACTGGGAGCCCAGTGAAGTATGTAGGGCTGGGGATGTCTTGTCTGCATGGCAAAGGCCCCTACTCAAACAAGATTCTGAGCAAGACCCATGACAAGTGTCAGCAGAACTGGTGAAAGAGTAGGGGAGGGTGAATCATTGATTTAAAAAGAACCAAGGAACTAAGTGGCCAGGGCTTGTGGAAGGCCCTGAGATGTCTATGGACTAGGAAATAAAACGCTGAAAGAGGTTCAAAGGCACTGTGGAGGAAAAGGGGACACAACTTCTTGAGGCCCAACTGGGTCTTGAGAAAGCTGCAGAGTTTCTGAACATGGGTCAGTGCCTTCCGTTGGCTTGAAAATGAGTTCATTTCTGTACCTGGGTCTTAATCAGGGCATACCCTGTAATAAGATGCTTGCACCAGTGGGCGACTTGGAGCTGAAATGTACCAGGCCAGACTCCATTCATCAAGGCCTGTGCTCTGCTGTGGGGTTGCATCCTCCCTGAAGAAGGGGCATCTTTTCTTAACCTCACAAACGCACTGTACAGGCTAATGAAGCACTGTTCTAAATGTGCTTAGAGTGTCTTTTCCAAACCAGGTTGGCTTTGTCCCAGTTGCTCCAATATGTCCTACAGGCTTTAGCCAAGCCATTGGAAGGGACAAATGGGACAGTATTCTCCAAGCTCTTCCCCAACGAAGGCCTGTGGTTAGTTGAGTCAGCCCGATATCTGCAGCGAACACAGACAGGTATGGGGAAAAGAAAGAGAGATCAGACTTTACTGTGTCTACATAGAAAGAAGTAGACATAAGAGATTCCATTTTTGTTCTGTACTAAGAAAAATTCTTCTGCCTTGAGATGCCATTAATCTGTAATCCTACCCCCAACCCTGTCCTTGCAAGAGACATGTGCTGTGGTGACTCAAAGTTTAATGGATTTTGGGCTGTGCAGGGTGTGCTTTGGTAAACAAGTGCCTGAAGGCAGCATGCTTGTGAAAAGTCATCACCATTCTCTTAATCTCAAGTACCCAGGGACACATACACTGCGGAAAGCCGCAGGGACCTCTGCCTAGGAAAGCTAGGTATTGTCCAAGGTTTCTCCCCATGTGATAGTCTGAAATATGGCCTCGTGGGAAGGGAAAGACTGATCGTCCCCCAGCCCGACACCCGTGAAGGGTCTGTGCTGAGGATTAGTGTAAGAGGAAAGAAGGCCTCTTGGCAGTTGAGATAGAGAAAGGCATCTGTCTCCTGCCTGTCCCTGGGCAATGGAATGTCTCAGTATAAAACCGGATTGTATGTTCTATTTACTGAGATAGGAGAAAACCGCCTCAGGGTGGGACGTGCTAGCGGCAATGCTGCTCTTTATGCACTGAAAATGTTTATGGAGATGTTTGCATATATTCATATCAAAGCACAGCACTTTTCCTTCAATTTATTCATGTCACAGAGATCTTTATTCATATGTTTTTCTGCTGACCTTCTCCCTGCTATGACCCTATTGTCCTGCCACTTCCACTTTTTCCAAGATGGTAAAGATAGTGATCAATAAATACTGAGGGAACTCAGAGACCAGTGCCGGCGAGGCACGGGTCCTCTGTATGCTGAGCGCCAGTCCCATGGGCCCACTTTTTCTTTCTCTCCACTTTGTCTCTGTGTCTCATTTCTTTTCTCAAGTCTCTTGTTCTACCTGACGAGAAATGCCCACAGGTGTGGAGGGGCAGGCCGCCCCTTCAACAGGGTCCCTCCTCTCGAGGTGCTTGTGATAGTCAAGAGAAGGAAGCCATAGTTACTTAAACGATGACTTATCATATGCTAAGGGCAATGATGAGAGCACATGAACTGCACTCATTTTGCCTAAAGGTCAGGTAAGATGTCTGTTTCTGAAGAAGTAACTCTTGCATTGAAATGTGAATGAATGGCAGGAGTTAGCAAGAAGAGAGTAAGGATCAGGCAAGTGGTAGGCAGGGGAACAGCACATACAAAGGTAGTGAGGGAGGAGAGAACTTGGATGTGGAGGGTCCTGAAATCCAGTGTGACTGTAATAGATGAGAAGATGCCCAACTCAAGATAACATGTGAGGGCATTCAGGGGATGGATTGTGCTGAAATTGGTGTTCTATTAAGGATGCTGACCTTTACGCTAAGAGCCCTTGAAAACCTTGGAAGGATTTTAGGCAGGCAATGACATTCTCAGATTTGTGCTCTGAAAAATCTCCCTGGCTGCTGAGTGGGAACAACTTCAGAACAGAGAAGGGGGAGGTTGGTTGACAGTGGCTTCATTAGAAAGGCTGGAGCAGCAGAGAAGCAGGTGCCCCCCGGAATTCTGTCTAACTCAAAGGGGGCTCTTGGAATTTAGTCTCCACTCTGCGTACCAAGTTCTGTGTTCCACCCAGACTTGGGCTGGACCAGCCTAACCCTGGATCAGACTTCATCTTGGGCTGGAATCCTGACTGTACTTAATCATCATTTTTTTTTTAATGGAAGAAGAAGATAGAAAGAGCCCAGCACTTTGTATACTGCAGGGTCTTGATCAATATTTGGCAAACGAAGAAACAGTAGAGAAACAGAGAGGCAGCTGGTGAAAACCAACAGTAGAGGTGCCCCATCTTTCTGCAGTTTGATGAAGTTCTATTAGATCAGAGGAATAGTGATACAAGGTCAATATAGAGAAGGGAAAGAAAGAGGAGGAGGGGCAAAGAAGAAAGAGAAGGAAACCTTAGTCAAGAGCTAACCCTGGGCAAAATTTCCCCAAAGGCCCTTTTCTTTGACCTGCCCTCATTCCTTCTCTGGAGCACCTCCTCTGGCCAGCCAGAGATAATCACCATGCTCCCAATCCCCAACGGGCTCCCAGGGGTCCCTGCTCCTCTACCCACCATCTCTCCCAGACACCTATGTGCCCACAGTGTCCTGGTCTCAGTTGGAAGTGCAGGAACTCTAGACTGTGCATGAGGGCAAGGCCTAGCCTTTGCAGAGGGCCTTGCATTTAAAAAAATTATTCCTCAAACAAACTCACAGTAGGCACGTTTTTAAGAAGTTGGGGAAAGGGAAGGAAAAAGTCAAGGTGGTAGAAAGGCAGCCGTTTGGGACTCTGGCCACCTGGGGGATGGCCTTCCCCTCTGAACCTGACCATAGGAGCATCAGGCTCCTCCCACTGTGCCCTTCGTGCCTCCAGATGAGCTCCAGGTCTCTTCCTCTCCAGAGTCCATGGTCACCATATAGACAAGAGGGGCAGCAGGGAGGGTGGGAGCAGAGGATGTCAGGACTGTGCAGGAAATTCTGGAGTCCACATCTGCTTGGGACTCCCTTTTCAACCCCTTGAGGCCCCACGTTGGAGACATCTCACCAGAGACCCAAATACATGCAGACAGCCAGGCCACGACTTATCACATGGAGTTTCAGGAGCCCACATGAATGGGATGAGAGAAGTATGAAATACGTGACTTCCACATTTTGGAGAGATTCAGGGTGCTGGTGGAGATTCAGGTGAGAGTAAAGGAAGGGAGCTCAGAGACCCCTGGAGACCTCAGGAGAGCTGCACAGTAGCAGAGTCCTCAGAGATGTCTAGGAGAGGACACAACTATAGCTCTCTGGAAGGGATAGTGTTTGATTACAGGGGATGAGGGCATCGTAAACACTGCATCACCCTCCGTAATATTGGCATTGGTGAAGCTGCCATCTTATTTGGGGCTGCTGATGAGAATGACCTAGGTTCTAGTGGGGAAAGCAGTTCGATGGACCCCAGAGCATTGCCATGAGCTTCACACAAGCCAGGGGGCACAAAGAAGTGGGCCCAAGGTGAGAGCAGGACTTTAAGGACTCAGGGACAGTGAGCCCTTCCTGATGGCAGAAGAGCTTCTGAGGCCGTGAATTCTGGAAGGCCAGCCCCTTTCCACCAAAGGTGAACTTTAAGTGGTGTCCCCTGAGGCCTCAGACATCTGGTCTCTCAGGTGTCTCACATCCCACACTTGAGAGTTGGCTGGATGAGCTTTTGGGGTCATTGTGAGGGGACAGCTGGGGTCAAATGAAGATGGGAGTTAGGGGTCAATAATTGTTCAGGTCAGGGAGGTCTAAGCCAGGTTTAGGGTACAGCCTGAGGGATAGCTGGTCTTTGATTAGAGTATGGTCTCAGTTTGGGCCTGGTTTATGGGCCTGTCTGTGTTGGGGTGAAGGGAACAGTACAGAAATTATACCTTCAAATGGGGGCTATGCTTTGGGGCTCCAGCTTCATAAGAACTCTTCTGAAAGGTCTAAACCAGCAGGCTACTTTTCAGGGACAGGAAAAGGGAGCAACAGGACAGGAGGAGCCCCCCCTGGGTGAGGATGTGGCGGTTCTTGGGCCCTGACAGTGAGGAAGAGAATGAAATGGCCTTGAGGGGAGGTAAAAGGAGGGTTTGTGGAGATTCAGGCCAAGATTCCAGCAGGCAACTGAAAGCCAGAGGCTTGAGAGGTGGTGAGACATTAGAGTGGGGTGGGAGAGCGGGCCTGGCTATTCCTGGGAGCCCAGACCACCTTGGTGGCCTCCTTGTCAGTCCTCCAGAGTTTTGCCTGGAACGCAGTTGGGGAACAAAAGGTTCTGGCCTTCCCTGGTGTCTGGAGTCCAAGAATGAGCGATATCTGCCTCCTTGTGTTCTGGGTGGCGGCAGGCAGGAGGTGGCCTTGAATCTGGACCCCCTGGGAAACCAGCAAGTGGAAGGAGGTGCTGAGGAAGTGGAGAGGGATCCAGGATGGAGGAGCAGGGGTGTACAGATGAGGGAGGCTGGAGAAACCTACTCCCTTGACAACATTCATTAGGACTTTGGGAGCTGGGTCCAGCCAGGCCTCCCCTCCCCTTGACCACTGCCAGAATAAGGGTGAGCCCTGAGTACCCACACCCCAGGATGGCAAAAAAGGAGCCACCAGATGGAGCCTTTGAGGTCCACATGGCTGGGGAGTCTGTATCCCACAGGATTAGGGACCATTCCCAAGGCTGTGGCGGACACAGGACACCCAGGAAGAGAGGCAGAGGCCAGAAAGTTCAACCTGGCACTAGGGAGCTATGGTACCTGGGCAGGTGGGAGGAGACTGTTCTGTGTATGATGGATTGGTTCGTTTTGGCGAGACCAATGAAGCTGCAATGTGTGGTGAGGGAAGAGGATGGACTGCAGGTGTCTGCCCCATAGTGTCTTTCATTGTCTGTTTCCCACCCATTCTTGGGCTCCTTTTTCTCTCCCATCCTTTTATAGTGAGTTCAGGCCTTTGCGCATTCATTCATTCATTTATTCATTCAATAAATATCAAGCATCTCTATTGTGCCAGCACTGCTCGAGAGACTTGGGACAAGAGAACATCTGTGAACAAGAGACACCAAGGTCTGGCCTTCATGGGACTCACTTTCTAGTGAGAGTGCAGCTCGTCTGGAATAGTTGTAGGTGGGAGGCAGTGGGGAGTTTGGGAGCAGGGAGGGGGCTTTGGCCATTAATTTGGGAACTGGGCGGAGCTTTGGTCTCTGGGAGGAGATTAAGAGTGAGGTCCAGGCCTGGGCTTCAGAGCGATGCTAAGAGGATCTCACAGCAGAGCTTCAGACTCAGGAACATGTTTCGTTGGATACTGGTACAAGGTAGAACCCTTTGGCAGGCTGTGGGCCCAGGGTCCAGGCTGCCTGAGGATGGACCCCACACTGCCTAGGCTCCTCCTCCCTCTGGCCCACCTGAGTGTCAGGAACAGAGGGGTGTGTGTGCCGGGGACTGTGTGCAGAGTGGGTCTTGGTTCTGTCCAGAGCATGCGCTGGCTGATCTGGTGGGGGGGCGCTCAGTCTTCCCATCCTCTTAGGCTGGTGAAGGATTCAACATTTTCAGCAGAAGATCCTCCAAGGGAGGCCTTTCTTCTGGAATACTTCAAATTGCCTTTTTTGCTTCCTGGGTGCCTGAGAAACTGTAGTTTCATGTTAGTCCCCACTATGTCTGTGGGGTTAGAGGTCAGGATTTGTCTCCCTCTTCTACAAATGGGCACACTGAGTCCCTGACCATTCAGGGTGAGCTCAATACTACAAAGAGAGCTGCTGTTAGAATTAGGTCTACGTGTCTGGTCTGCAGAGTCCGGGCAGCTTCCCTCATTCTGCTGGGACCTAGAGCAGGGGCTGGGGGCGAGGAATGCCTTAGTCTCTCTCAAAGGGACAGAGGAACAAGAAGGAGCAGGTGGGACCAGAGCTCTGTCATGTGGTCATGGCTGTGATATAGGGAACCCTAAAGGCAGTTCGGATGAGGAAGGAGAATATGCAAGGAAATCCTCCATTTTCCCCTCACCTCCTCTCCCCTGGTTCCTGGGGGCCATGCTGAGCTGAGAATGAAGCCAGAGGTCAGGGCTGCCTGGCCCTGACATGGGGGGATGTACCATGGAGTCCAGCCTCTTGAAGCAGTAGCAGCATGGTGCCTGTGCTGGCCTGTCAGAGGCCTCTTGGTGTGCTGGAGCTGAGCTTGCTCAGTGCAACCTTGACCCTCTTCTCCTTGGTCTCTCTCCAGCTCTGCTTCTCAGCTTGAGCCTGCTTCCCATCCCTGGTACTCTGTTTCCCTGGGACCCTCTTTGCTCTCCATGTCTCTATTTCTGACCTTCTTTTGCTTCCTATGATCTCCCTGCCAATCATGGTTAATCTGCTTCATTGCTACATGGATACCACAAAACTGGTCTCCAGGGAACATCTGCTAGATTCCTTTAGTAGACTATAAGTAGCTATGTGTGTCTTTCCATGCCTAGGGGCCATCTGAGCCTTGGGGTACAGCTCTTTCTGATGGCTCATTGATCTTCCTTGAGGAAGTGGGTGCCAGCGGATCCCCCCCAGCTCTGGCCCCATCTCCTGGCTCTGCATCTCCGGCTCTCAGCTCCAGGGCTGCGTGTACCCCTCCCTTTGCGGGCAGCCTCCTGGCTGACTTCATTCCCTGTCACATTCCTGGCTGTGAAAGGGACCTCTTTCAGGGCCCTGGGGAAATGACATGAGTTTGTTTGTTTTTCTCCTGTCTCCACTTCAAGGGCTCCACTGGCAAAAACAACACCCTGATGACTTCCAGCTCTTCTCCTCCTTTGCCCTGAACATGGGAAAGACAGCCTCCACTTTCAGACATGTCAGCTGAGAGAAGAGGAGCAAAGGGGGTAGTCTTTAGGATGGCCACCTGCTCCCATTGCCTTTTGGTGGAGCAGGTACAGAGCCACCTCGTACCCACAAAGGCCTCTCTATGTGCCCAACCCAGTGGGCTCCCAGGAGAGGTGGGAAGACTATTGTTTAAAACTAAGGGTTGGGTAAGGCATGCCTCAACCCAGAGAAATGGAGGTAAGGAGCAAATGTTGAGACAGCTTGTAAGATCGGGAAGCTTTTCCAGCACCTCTCACACCACACTGTGCAAGATTAAGCCGCCTTTGAGTGACGATGTGTGCTCCTGTACAGCTTAACTCTGTTGTAACCTTCAGAATCATGATTAGGAAAGACTGCCCTGTCACTGGCAGAATCAGTAAGAAGGCATAATAGACACCTGGGGCACAGCAGGTGTCCACTCTCCAGGCTCCAAAGATGAGCTTCTGAAGACCAGACTCTCTTTTAAGGAACAAAGAAAGCAGCTGCAGTTGCCTTTAAGGGACAGTGCTTGGGTAAAAGAGGCCAGTGTTGAAAGTCCATGGATGAACAGGGTGAATGACTGAGGACATTGTACATACCATATCCACCTCCACAACCTTGCCATCGGTGGGGCCACCATCGTGGGCCTTGGGTGTATGACCTAGGTTCTAGTAAGGGAAGAAATTGAACTGACCCCAAGAGGAGAGCAGAACTTTACTGACAGGAACCTTGCGTGTAAACTCCAGACAAGCTCAGGGGCCACAGAGAAGTGGCCCAGGGTCAGAGTAGGACTCCAAAGAGCCCTTTCGATGGCAGAGGCATCTCTATGAAGCAGTGAATGCAGGGATAGCTCTAGGGTTATTTAGGAACACTTAGGGAGCTAAACAAGAGCTACATGGCTATCCAGTCCATCTGCCACGGATTCTTAAAATGCAAGGGAAGCTGACGAGGCTCAAAGTGCCCACACAGAAGCTGATACAGGAAAACAGCAACAAGGAGGCAGTGGAGGATTGGACATTCCGCTTCTTCAAAACCTCAGGGTTCAGGCCTCTGCTCCTCACTTCGCCCAGGCCCAAGCCACTTTCCCTGAGGAAAAACCATTGCATAAAATTCATTTGAGGTTGCAGAGGAGAAGCAGTGTCATCTTAAGCTTTTTCAAATGTCTGCTTTGTGTCTGCCATGGTGGACAAAACTTTGGCTGGTTTGATTCCACAGGGTTAGACCTATGGCCCTTCCCTTGTAAGCCTTTTGCCTTTTGAGAAAACAGACACTAGCCTTTGGGGAACTTCTACTTGTTCTGATCAGAAAAATATGTTTTCTTCTTCAGTGAGCTAGGTCTCAGGGAATCTCACCCTTGCAGATCCACTGCTCAGCCTAAAGAAAAGAGAGGACTCATGGACATGAGATGTATGCACAGGAACACAGAGCGAACAGCGATCACAGCAGCCAGATGGAACTCCTCAGAACTATGCTGGGGGGTGTTGGGTAGACCATGGAGAGCGGAACCAGCTGAAGTTGACCAGGAGAGCCTTCTGAGGGGTCTTCAAAGACAATGAGAGGCATAGATTGGTAGAGAGGTGAAAAGAGGTGTCATGGAAGAGAGGCTGGTAGGAATGAAAAGCCCTGTGTGGCTGTGCACCAACAGAATGGTGCCGTTGGAGGGCACCAGCATCAGCTTTCTAGTGTCTCAGGTCAGGTAAAGACCATCCTGTCCAAACTGAGTTGTCTTCTCTGCCTTTCCCTGACATCATATTTTCTCCTGGTCCCTGACTTTTCAACATGCTTCATGGAGCTGTCTGTATTCCTCTTGACATGTAGTATTCAGAACTTAGTCTTTCTTCTACTCATTCAATCAACATATTTAGCATATTCTATTTTCTAGGCACCATGCTGAGGGCCAGGAGTACAAAGATGAATAAGAGCCAGTTTGGTCTTCAGGTAGTCGTTAGTCTAATGCAGTTGTGTTCAATAAAACTTTCTGTGATGAAGAAAATGTTCTCAATCTGTATTGTTTAATGTGGAAGCCTCTAGCTACATGTAGCTACTGAGTATCTAAAATGTGGCTAGGGCAGTTGAATAATTGAATTTTTAATGTTATTGAATTGTAAATAATTTAACTTTAAACATAACATTCTCCTGTGGCTAGGCGAAGTTATATTAGACAGCACAATCTAATGGGAAAGAGAGACAAGTAACCAGGCCGTTACATGATCAGGACAGCATGGTCAGAGCTGTCACTGTGGTTGGGTCAAGGAAGTAGAGGAGAGAGAGTGACTGGATCTGCCTGGGAATTAAGAAGGCTTCCCAAAGAAGGGGGCATTTGAGATAAGTCTGGAATGATGAGCAAGATGTGCTTGATAATGGGGAGGGGGCGTGTGTGGGTAGAAGACTCACACTAACAATTCTTGTGTTTTTTTTTTATAGACTTCCCAGCTGGGTTCTCCCATAGGTTAACCAAAAGAGTTGGGCTTGAGCAAGAAGATGCAGATGTGCTCTGCCCACTGGCCTGGCTCTCTGCCCTCCTCAGTCCCCAGGGGGTGGGTGATGACAGATGGACTCATGACTCTCCCAAGTTTGAGGGATCCAAGGGGCTGAACTGACCCTGGGAATGATGATTGTACCCAAGGGGAGGTGCGGGGGTATCTGGAGACCATCTGGAAAGCTGGGAAGCATTTAGAGGAAAAGGATTGACGCAGCGGGAGGAGGTTTCTGGGAGCCAGTTCTCAAGAGGAGGCCAAGAGCTACTCCCAGGGTCAAACCAATCCTTCCATCCAGATGGAACAATGGGGGAGCAGTGCTTGGGGCACTGTGGGGCAGTTGGAGAACAGCTATTGCGGTGCTTGGCCAAAGAGTAGGAGATAGGGTTTTTCAGGACTCTTCTGTGCTCTAGAGTCCTTGGTGGTTGATGCCACCCCCACCAGACTAGGGTCCCCCATGGGTGAGGCCTAGTGTGTTGCCCTAGAGAAGAGGGAGTTCGAAAGGTAGATATTTAATTTCTGCGTGCTTAAAGTAGGACTCCTGATTTATCCCTTCAAGACTCATCACACCCTCAAGCTTTTCCATCTCAAGATAGCATCACCACCCAACAAGTCACACCATTCAGAAGCCTGGGAGTAATTGTGGATTCTCCCCTCTTTCTTATTTCCCACAATGTCTACATCATTAGCAGATTTTGCTGATTCTCCCTCCAAAATACATCTCTAGATCATTTACTTCTCTCCATCTCCGCTGACACAATGTTGTCCAATCTTCTATAATTTTTCAACTGGGGATTTGCCTTTAACTAGTGTCCCTATTTCCTAAGCTTCCATCTTCGATCTATTTTACACCTAGCGGTTTGAGCAATTTTTTAAAATTAGGTTTTTATTCACCTGCCTAAAACATTTTCTATGGATTTTCATTGTACTTGGAATAAAATCCATCCTCCTTAACAAGGTCAAAAAAGGGCCTGCATAATTTGGTCCTGATACATCTTCAACATCCTCTCACAGAAGTAGCCCCCTGCATAGGATGCTCCTGTACGTGGTTGAGTCTTCCAGTTCCTCAGAGAAGCCAAACCTTCTCCTGCTGCCAAGAATTTGCCTATGTAGTGGCTGTTCTCCCTCTTCGTTGAGATGGCTTCTTCTCACCCTTGACACTTCCATGTGTGTATCCTCTCTCCTTCTCTCCCACAGCACATTCTTTCTTTACTTTCCTTCATAACAGAATTTAACATTTGTTTTCTGGTTGACTGTTTCTTTCACTAGACTCTAAAGTCTGTCAAAGCAGGCATGTGTTCATCACTATATACCAAGCAGCTGGTGGGCTGCCTTGCACACAGAAGGGACTAAAGAAGTATGCATCAAAAAGATGCATACTTATTTATATGAAAAAGAGTTGCTTTCCTTTTGTGCAGTCCTACAAAATCAACACTATTCTCTGGTAGGAAGAGACGGCTAACCCAAGGGCTTCCAACATTGGCTTTCGTTGTTACCGATGTTTGTCCTACATTTTCCCACTCTCTCTTCAGCATGTGTCAGATAAGTCCGACTTTTCAGGGTTTACTAAAGTCCTGTGGATTTTCCAGCAACTCTGATTCATTTTTATGTCAATTCTAGTGTTTGTGAACACAGAGCTGGTAGTTGCATGAACAGTGTGAGGAGGCCAATCTTTCCCAGTCAATGCCTGACTAGGATTTCCATAAAATTTTTATTTTCCTAAGGTCTCTCCATCTCTAGAAAAAAATGTGTGTAGTGTAAGAATAGGAGACCTCTGTCTCTGAGAACCCTTTTAGACATCAGGGGACTAAGTAGCCGATCCTGGTGAAAAGGTTTCTGTGGACCAGAAGAAGCTTCAGACCCAGGTAATGTCAGACGTAGGCGTGGGGAAGGAAACTGGTTCCTCTTTTCCTGAACTTTCATTTTCAACATATTTATGGTCTTTGTTCTGAGCATTATAGATCAGCCCTCAAGGCAATATGGTAGTGAGGCTAAGAACTCAGGCTTTGCAGGCAGACTGCCTGGGCTCAAAACCTGTGTGACTGTGGGCAAGTCACGGGTTGGCTGTCCCAGTGTCCTCATCTGTCTTCTGAGTGACTCTCCCCATCCATCAGACTTTAATCCTGTCTGTTACCTCCAAGACCATTCTAATAGAGGTCATATGGAAGGAGCAGTTGGTGGATTGGGCTATCCAGGGTGCCTGTTTCTAACATGGTTACCATCTGTGGCTCATGTCCTGGAAGGGCACAGACCTAAAGTCTGGGTCTGAAAACAGAGCCGGCTGCCATATCCTCAAACTTGGCTCACAAATGCCCTCCTTAGATGCTACCGCATTTCTCTCCTTTAACCAGGAGCTCACCCATAGTGGAAAAATGTCACAAATTGCTTGTTGCTTTTATTAAAAAAAAAAAAGTCTGTTACCTCGCCCCCACATTATAAAAGCAATGATCAGAAATGCAGAAATAATCCAATGTTAAGAAATTTATTCATGTAATATATCACACAAATAAGACATCAAATGCATAATCATTCATTCAACATTTACTTTTAATTAACAATTTTCAATCAGCTTGCCCTAAAATAATATTTTTTTCTTAGTAAAGAATATTAAACTTTATCCAGATAACTTTATCCAAAATGGTAAAATACCAATAAAGTCAGGGAATACTATTGCTGCAGTTTTTCAGCTTAGTTTTGAACATCCTAAACAATGCAATAAGAAAAAAATGAGTAGCACAAATATGGGAAGTGAAGAGGCAGCAACACAACTATTTTCATAATTTCATTTCATTGTCTATTGAATATCTATTGACTCTCCAGCATCTGTTGCTTCTTCCTCACCAATTTCACTTGAGGATCCATTACTTCATACAGTCTTGCTCCATGTAATCTGGATGGAACTCCTCTTTCAGCAAAAGAGTCAAGCCTGTGACCCAGGCCTAGCCAATTAAAACACTCCATGCCCTTAGGTCATTTGGTGATGGCCATGACCAAGTGCATGTAGCCTGAGAATGAATCTTACGGATCCAAAGGCCAAGGAGAGATATGGAGAAAAGCTATGTTTTCCTAATATCAGTCTTTCCTGTGGATTTTTCTTTCTGAGAGCAAATACATTTGCTTTTTGTTTAAGGCAGATTTGCCTTTTTAAAAAAAACTTAAAATTAAAAATTCCTAGTTAATACAGCTACTAAAAATACAAAAGAATAAATGGAAAAGCTATTGTAATTAATATGAGTATATCCTAAGTTAGCTAGATTTAAGATAAACGTAGGTTTTCTATATGTTGTCAATAATCATTAGAAAATAAAACTAAATTATTTCTCATTAGCAATAGTACAAAAGTCATAAACTTCTCAATAAATATTCAACATCTCCAAAGAAACCGTAGATGTCACTGAATGATGAAACATTTGTTTCAATGGAAAGACAGATTCATTATTGCAAAGATGGTAATACTCCCCTAATTCAACCAATAAATTCAATAGAATTCAATCAAGTCCCAATTTTCTTTTCTTTTTTGAAATTATGTGGTTTAGCATATTGATTGTAAAGTTCATTTGAAAGAGTAAATGAAAGAAAATGGCATAGGCTATTTTGTTTGAGAAGAGTCCAGCCAGATACCAAAATATTCTATAAAGCTACACTAACCAAAACTATGCAATATTGATGCAAGCACAAATAGACAAGGAAATAGAGAATGGTGTCTAGCAACAGATTCATGTATATTTTTGAAAATTTAGTATATATTAGTCCATTCTCATGCTACTAATAAAGACGTACCTGAGACCGGGTAATTTATAAAGGAAAGATGCTCAATTGAATCGCAGTTCAGCACGGCTGGGGAGGCCTCGGGAAACTTACAATCATAGCAGAAAGGGAAGCAAAGATGCCGTTCTTCACATGGCGGCAAGAAGGAGAAGGGTCAAGCAAAAGGAGAAAAAGCCCTTTATAAAATCATCAGATCTCCTGAGAATTCACTCATTATCAAGAGAACAGCATGGCGGTAACCATCCCCATGATTCAATTACCTCCTACCAGGTCCGTCCCACAACATGTGGGGATTATGAGAACTACAATTCAAGATGAGATTTGGGTGAAGATGTAGCCAAACTGTATCAGTATGTAATAAAAATTTCATTTCAAGGCAGTGCCAAATGAATAGTTCATGCAAAAAAAATGGAGTTGGGACTAATGACTATCCTTTTAAAAAATAAAATTCTTTTCTCACATCCACACAAAATATTAATTCCATGTAGTTTAAAGATTTATAGAGCAGATCGTATAAAATTAGAATAAAATATAACCGTTTAAAAATAGCTTTATTGAGATATAATTCACATACCATCCAAGTCACACTTTTAAAGTATACTATTCAATGGCTTTTAGTGTATTCACAGTTATACAACCACTACTACCACAGTTGGTTTCAGAATATTTCCATCACTCCCCTGAAAAATCATTTTCCCCCCACATTACTTCTCTAGCCCAAGGCAATCATTAGTCTACTTTCCTGCTCATAGATTTGCCTATTCTGGACATTTCATGCAAATGAAAACATATATGTGGTATTTTTGTGACTGGCTTCTTTCATTTATTGTAATGTTCTCTAGGTTCATCCATATTGTAGCATATCTAAGTACTCCTGTTTATTGCCAAATTGTGTTTCATTGTATGGATATACCACATTTTATTTATTCATTAGTGTAAGGAATTTGGGGGCTGTGTCCATTTTTTTGGTTATTTAGAATATTGCTGTTACAAACATTTGTGTACAACATTTGTGTACATTTGTGTGAAGATTTGGTGTTATTTCTCTTGGAGATTTATGTAGGAGTGGAATTGCTGGGTCCTATGGTAACTCTATGTTTAATCTTTTATGAAATTGCTAGACTATTCCCAAAGTGGCTGTACTGTTTTGCAGCAGTGTATAAAGATTCTAATTTCTCTGCTTGTTATTATATAACCTATTTTTACAAATAAAATTTATTTTTATTTTTTACAAGTTTTATTTTGTTTCTAATTAACACATAAGAGTTGTACATATTTATGTGGTACAGTGTGATATTTTGATACATACATTGTGTAGTGATCAAATCAGTGTAATTAGTATATCTAGCATCTCAAACATTTATCATTTCTTTGTGGTGAGAACATTCAAAATCCTCTCTTCTAGCTATTTTGAAGTATACAGTACATTACTCTTCACTATAATCACCCTGCTGTGCAATAGAATACCAGAACTTATTTCTCCTATCTAACTAGAACTTTAACCCTGTTGACCAACCTCTCCCCATTATCTTCCCTCCACTACTCTCTCCCCAGCCTCTGGTAACCACTATTCTACTCTCTTCTTCTATAAGATCAGCTTTTGAAGATTTCACATATGAGGGAGATCATGCAGTATTTGGCCTTCTGTGCTTAGCCTATTTCACTGAACATGGTCCATCCATGTGGTCCCAAATGACTGGATTTCATTTTTTTATGACTGAATAGTATTCCATTGTATATGTACATCATGTTTTCTTTATCCATTCATCCACTGATGGACACTTAGGTTGATTCCATGTCTTGGCTCTTGTGAATAGTGCTGCAATGAGCACAGGAGTGCAGATATCTCTTTGGCATACTTATTTCATTTCCCTTGAATATATACCGAGTAGTGGGATTGCTGGAACAAATCATAGTTCCATTTTTAATTTTTTGAGGACTGTTATCCATAATGACTGTACTAACTTACATTTCCACAGATAGTGTACAAGGGTTTCCCTTTAACCACATCCTTGCCAACATCTATCATTCTGTCTTTTTGATAAAAGCCATTCCAACTGGGATGAGGTGGTATCTCATGGTGGTTTTGATTTGCATTTCTTTGGTGATTAGTAATGTTGAGTATTTTTCCATATACCTTTTAGCCATTCATATATCTTCTTTTGAGAAATGTCTATTCAAATCGCTTGCCCATTTTAAAATCAGATTATTTGTTTTTTGCTATTGTGTTCTTTGAGTTTCTTACATATTGTGGATATTAACTCCTTGTGAGATGCATAGTTTGTAAATATTTTTCCCATTTTATAGATTGTCTCTTCACTCTGTTGATAGTTTCTTTTGCTATGCAGCTTTTTAGTTTGATGTAATTCCATTTGTCTATTTTTGCTTTTGTTGCCTGTGCTTTTGAAATCTTAGTTTAAAAAATCCTTGCCCAGACCAATATCATGCAGCACTTTTCTTATGTTTTCTTCTAGTAGCTTCAGTTACAGGTCTCACATTTAAGTCTTTAATCTATTTTGAGTTGATTTTTGCAAGTGGTGAGAGACATGGTTCTAGTTTCATTCATCTGCGTAAGGATATCCAGTTTTGCCAGCACCATTCATTGAAGACACTGTTATCTGACCTTTTGATTATAATCATCTTTATGGGTGTGTAGAGGTATTTCCGTGTGGTTTTGATTTACATTTCCCTAATGGATAATGATATTGAGCAGCTTTTCAGGTAAGTATTGGCCATTTGCTTATCTGCTCTGGAGAAATATTTATTTTATCCTTTGACTTTTTTTTTCTTTCTAATTATGGAGTGGGAAAAACCTTGCTAGGCAGCACACAAAACTCAGAAGTCTTAAAGGAAAAATATTGAAAGATTCAACCACATGAAAAATTTAAACATCTTTATTTTCAAAGACAACATTAACACAATTAAATAAAAATCATTTTTCCATAGAGAAGAAAATATATGAAACATATATAGCAAAGGTCAATATTTGTAATATATAAAGAAGCCCTACAAATCAATAAGAAAAAAAATCAAACAACTCAAAGCAAACTGGGCAAAGGGTAAGAATGAGCATTTCAAAGAAGGGCAAACATCCAGTACACATATGGAACAGTGCCCAACTATTCTTCAAACCTGGAACTACAAGTTATAGCAATAAGAAATTACACATTTTTCCACCATCAGCTTGGCAAACTTTTAATAAATCAATAATACATACATTATTAGTAGTGGGTGTGAGGAAATAGGAATCTGAGACACCTGGCTGGCGTGTACACAATTACAACCCTCTTGAAGGTTCTGACAGGATCTATTCACATTGAATTCATAGGAGAAATCTCAAGGTAGTAAAATTGTAGATGGCTTTTGCTTTGTGTGTTTGTGTGCTTTTAGACCATTCTGCATTAAGTAAGTTTTAGTTTTTCAGGTGGATTGTAGAATGTTATTTAAAAATCAAAAAGGAAACAGAGATAATCTGTTTCCTGGGAATGTCCAGATGAAAGAATTGTAGGAACATAAACATAGAATTGGTAAAGATGAGGGTATCTGTTTTCTGCCTAGGTGCAAATACTCGCAGCATAACAACTCCCTCTCCAAGAATCAGCATCTATAAAGGGGAACCTATAAAGGGGAATGCAGAATCCAGGAAACAAAACCACAACCATCACCAGCACCACACACACACACACACACACACACACACACACACACATACCCACACACCAGCAAAGAAAAAAAAGTTAGAAATATCCACGGAAACTGAAAGGTACTTTGAACTGGTATGAAAAAACCTGAATGAAAAGTGATTGATAGTGACAATGAGAAGTTAAATAGGAGAAAAGTGGTTTAAGATCTGATCTTGCCTTTTCCCTACATTATAGTAGGACAAGCATTGTTTACCCCTTACTGCAGATTTTGAAGACAGTGGCCATGGAGTTTGAGCAGGTATCTTTAGGGGTATTGTCTGGGCAATGCATCTACTCCTCTGGAGGAGGTAGTTGGGGGAGACAAGTTGGGACAAGCTCAGCTACATATTCTATCTTCTTCCTCTCTCCAACCTAGGCTAGTGGTTTCTATCCAGAGAGATTGTTCTTTCCACCAACCTTTGGCCTGAGGAGTTGCTTTGTAGTATGATGGTAAACAAGTGGCTAAATGTCTTGGCCCCATGACTAGAATGTGGCCTTCCCTTCCCTACTATGTATTTTAAGAGAGAAACTGAGACCCTTGGAGAATATGTGCCCAAATAACCCTGAGGGAATGCCACCAACTCAAGAGTAAAAACACATTCCTTCTGAAGTAGGATATTAGAAAACTGGACTGAAAATTGAAAATAAGCTAAACACATTTACAGAAATGGAGCACCATATATGTAATAATATGAAATTACAATTTAAAAAATTTTAAAAGTACCAGGTAGAATTATTAGATAAGAGAAATAAAATAGTTGAAATAAAGAACATGGTACAGAAATAAATAATAGTATGAATACAGCTGGAGAACAAATTGATGAATTGGAAAATCAGATTGAGGAAGCTTTCCAGAAGGTGGTAGGAAAGGATAAAGAAATAGAATATAAACAAGAAAAGTTAAAGAAGATAGAGTATGCATGTGTTAAAATCCTGATAATAAGAGTCCCAGAAGAAGATAAAAGTATAAGAATTAAGAAGATAAAAATATATAGGAAGTATTTGATAAAATAATAGAGAAATATTTGCCAGAATTAAAAAATAATATGAGATTAAATGGATCAATAAAGTGCAATAAAGTGCAAACAGGAGAAAGAAGGAAAATCTCACTCCTGAATACATTACAGTGAAATATAATAATATTAAAGAAGAGAACATTTTAAAGGCTTCTTTAGAGAAAGGATTGAACAACTACAAAGTCCCAAGAGCTGTATTGACATCAGACTTCTGAATAGCTGCAGCAGAGGTAAAAAGACAGTGGATTAATATTTTTTAAATATTGAAGGAAAACCTTTGAATTAAGACTTTTATATACACCCAACTTGTCATCTGAAAGACATAATAAAAATATTCTTAGTTATACATGGGCTCAGATGACCAGCTGCAAAAGACCCACACTGAAGATACTTTTTGAAGTGTCTTTTAAGAAAAGAGATAAATTCTAGAGCTACTGCAAGATATTTCAGATTCAAAGGTGCTGAAAAATCTTGTTAAACTTCTATGTCTATTTGTAGTGATAAGAACAAGGAAAAGAAAAAAGGTATGCATCCATGTACTACTTACATGGATGAATCCGTAAATTTTGGATGAAACATAATTTAGAATGAAAAAAAGAAACTTCAGAAGGTTCTGACCCTCAGCTCTAATCCCACAAGTTCGAAAACAAATAAAACTAAAGAAAATTATATTTAAAAATACATATATAAGTTAAAATGAGTTTTTTAAAAAAGCAAAACAATGATAAGGAGATGGGGCCAGGCAACAGGATTGGGGAGGAACATAGGTAGTTGTAAATTATATGTAATGTTCTGTTTCTTGCGATGGGTGGTGGTCTGTGGGTGTTTATTTTCTTAAAAATAAACAAATACATAAATAAGAAATAAAGGAAATCCACATGTGAACTAATGATGATGAACCATGAAGCAGATACTGTAACTTTGTGCACCTGTAGTCCATAAGAAGAAAAGGTAAAGGAAATGTAAGACAATCCCATTTATTTGTTTTCTTGAAGTTGTAAACTGTTCATAACCAGTGTCAGGAGCTTCTGCATGAATTTTACCTGGACCAGAAATGGGTCCAAAGGTTCACATGTGTCCCTGGAAGTGCACTTCACATTAGATGCCTTCAGTTACAAGGAGGGGTGTGGACACATAGTCAAAGAGAGGCAGGGTGGAGGGTGATCAATACATAGGTCTTAAGGTCAGAGAGCCTGGTTTCAACATCCAGCCCTGCCACTTTCCAGGGGAACAGCTGTGGATGAATTATTTAACCCCTCTGAGCATGATAAAATGATATATATACACAATGCTGAGCCTGATAAAATGATAAATGATCATGTTGCAAAATGCTTGGCACATGACATGTGCTCAAAAGGATTAGTAAAACATAATGAGAACGAGGACTAGTACAATAAAATAACAAGGAGAAATAAGAAGCACTTCTTAAAAAAATCCTGAGAGATTTGAGTTGGGTTCTTTGACTGAAGATTGCTGTTAGATTCTGCAATCCTATAATAGTTCACCAACCTCCATCACTTGCTTTTGGTTTTGTTTTGTTTATTTCTTAGTTTCCTAGTAAACATTTTGAGAAAGTCCAACCTCATTTTAGCTAAGTGAAGGGGGAAAGGGACTTGGCTGGAAGAGCAAAGAGGAAGCTCTTACATTCCTGGTGAAGGCTGCCACCCAGGCCTCCTAGGAGGAGATAAGCCAGACGAAAGGAGTTAGGGATGCAGAACTGGGAAGGGAATCTCGCGTTTGTTGTCTTTCCACAGTCAAGTACCATGTGTAGTGTTCTGGCAAAGGCCAGAGCAAGGTTTGTTGCATTCAGTTTTAAAACCTCAAGACTCTACACACTAGGTGAAGTCAAGGTCTTCTAGGTAGCAATGAGTGAAGAGAACTCAGGGAAGCCCCATGCTGGCAGTTTGCAAGTCCACCTTCCACCATCTTGCTCAAAGGGAGTGCAAATGGCCATCCCTTTGCAGGTCTTCCCAGCAAGAGACTACCTGCCCAGCCTAGGCTCTGAGTGCTCTAAGGTCTTCTGCCTTCTCTGGATCCCCTAGAAGTCTGATCTGGGCCCCTTTCCCCACCAGGCCCCCAGGCCTCTGCTTTAGTTACCAGTAAGGACACAGAGGTACAGAGATGCGTGTCATCAACTTCCCCGCCTTCTGGAAGCCAGTGACTCTGGGCCTTGAGGTCATGTAGGCCTCTGTGGATCCCCAGGCTCTGTCTGTAGTCTTTGCTGGGGTTTCTGGGAGTTTCCCGGATTGTCTCCAGTTTGCCTGTAATGCGCCTTCTTCCTCTCCATCCTGCTGCCCCTCCAGCTCCCTTCCGGCAAACCCTTGGGAAGGTGCCAGAGTTCCCTCTCCCAGCGTGCAAAAGCTCCTGTTGCTAAGGCACTGGTCCTGGCGGCAGCTGGCAGGACATATGGACAACCTTGCAGTATGATTGGTCATGGGATGGGTGGAGGCCCCAAAAGGTGGCTTTTGATAGCTGATGGTCTTGGCCTCACATTGACTCCTTGGTGTCATCTGAATCTTCGTTTAGCTCAATGCTTCGTCTTTTGTCTTCCTGCTTCCCTGAAATAAGGAATGACAAACAATCCTAGAACTGGAGCCACATGTCCCCAAATGCGTGTGGCTCAGCATTGGCCATGTTTTTCCAATTATTCCTTGCTCTGAGTGCCACAGCTAATACACGCGTGCACACTCACACACATACCCAGGGCAATTTTTAGCCAGAAATTCAGGCTCCTCTTTTCCCAGAACCCCTTGGCCCTTCAAGACCTTGCCCCACCCAGCCCCTCCATCCCTGCTCTACACCCTCCACAGCCCCTGGCCCTTGGGCTCACCCCTGCCCTGGGAAGGTCACTCTCTCAAGACAACATGTCCTTGTTTTTGTATTGCCCAGCACGCCTTCCCACCCGCCTGGGGATTTCTAAATCCTACCCATTCTTGAGACCCAGGGTGAGGCTGTCCACCATGACAGTTTCCCAAGGTCTGGCACCCACGCCCATCTCCCTGAAGGAGCAACTCCCAGCCTTTTTGAATTAAGAATACCTACTATAAATCTTAACAAATATTTCAGGCTGATCACAAAAGGAAAGTGTGTTCATTGGAAATACAGATAAACAAAATAAAGAAAATATAACCTGCCTCATTTCCTCTACTTAGGGTTAACCCCCATTCACATCACACCATTCACATCTTAGTGAGGGTCTGAAATGAAGGCTTTTTCCTACACACACACGCACACACCCTTACTGTTTTAAAGAAAGCAAATTAGACTCATACTTACATATGGCTTTATAACTGTGTCTTTTCACTCAACAGTGTGTTGTGAGCCGCTTTCCACGAAGAATCCCTTTTTTAATGTCAAAAGATTTCATGAATGACCACATAAGAGCATTTATACTTTTAAAGAATCATTTTATTATGGAAAATGTCAAACACAGAAAAGTTGAGACAACAGTATAATAATCCCCCAAATACTCATCATCTAGCTTCAATAATTATTAACATTCTCTCCTTCCAGTTTCATCCACCCCCTGCCTTTTTTCCCTTGAGTATTTTAAATAAAAGGCTAGATATTGTTTTATGTCCCTGTAAACAACAATTGTCTTTATAAGGTCTGCTGTTTGAGAAAATGCATAGCAACCCAAAGACAGTCTGCATTCAGGACCGCTTTTAAATGAATCTGCATTTTATTCGTGACAGCAGCATTGACGATTTGAAAAATAGTCCCACATATATGTGCAAGTTGTATTATGTATTCAGCCTTCGGTTGATGCTTGTAGGGCATATGGATGTACAGATCTCTTGCAAGAGCTCCAGCCCACAAGCCAGGCAGCGCTGGTCTGATCCACTAACTCAGGCATTCAATCAAACTCTGTCTTGCATTTTTCGCCAGTTGGTTCACACATGTGAGTTTCCTCTCCTAACTCCACCACTCTACCCTTAAATCCCAACGCCTGGGATCATGTCAGCCTCTCTCCTGCACACAAGGTTGTAAGTATCAAACTAAATTCTGGCCATAAAGTTGCTTCAAGTGAGGAGTTTCATTCTACATCGAGGAAACTGAGGCCACAGAGGAGGAAGGATTTCTTTAGGAGCAGAGATGGGATGGAATTGTAGGTCTCCTATCTCTTAGCCTTTCCTTATTCCACTGCCTTGTGGGCAGAATTTCACAGAATGGACAGGATGTGTGGGGAGTGTGACCTTGAGAACGGCATATTCAGCATCTTCACTGAATTGCTGCTGCCCTGACTTCTTGTTAGGGACTCTAGGGAGGTTTGGGGCCTGAATCCTGCTGCTCACCTCCCTTCCCTTCAGGTTTCCTGCCAAGGGAGTCACAGCATAAGGATAAAATCCAAAAGTGAAAAACAGTAGTAGCTTAATCTCTGATGAAGCAGGACTTCTCTGATAAGCTGGGCTGGTCCAGGAGGCCCTTTCCTGGAAGCCCAAGGGGGGCTTCCTGTCCCCAAGTCCCTAACATCCATGTCTCCACCTAGCTATAGGCTGGAAATGTCCCATCCACCTAGCCACAGGCAAACAGAGAAAGACATGGCTGCTTTTGTGTCTGGGAGGTGTGACACAGCACAGGAAGCGAGAGTGGGCAGGAGAGTGGTCGTGCCTGCCTGGGAAGTCTGAGTCCCAGGAAGTGAGAGGGAAAGGAAGGTGGTATCTGAGTGAGCCCACTCTCAGAAAGCCTGGCCAAGGGAGCATCCAGCTCTGACCAGAGCAATGCGGCTCTCAAGGACCGGATAGGAGGAAGATGAGGAGAAGTTTCATGATCATTCCGCCTGCCGTGCCCAAGGTTGGAGAGAAGCTAGGGGGACTTCCCTCCCTTTGTGAGTCAAGCTGAGCTGTGGAGGTAAGAATCCTGGCTCTTCTCCAGAATATTGAAAGGTTTAATGTTTACTATTTTGACCATAATGTGTAGTTACTTTGTTAAAACTGAGATAGACTAATGTCTTTGTGATCCACTGTACTGTTTGTGTGTTATAATCACACACGAAATTGTGCTACAGAAAGTCTACATATTTATTCCTCATTTCCATTTTTCTGCCAGAAGTTTTAGATCTAAAAGCTAATTTTCTTCTCCCACCCTCCCTCCATCTCTCCCTTCCTTCCTTCTATCGACCTACAACTTTTAGGAGCCTACTAGGGGTCAGGTTGTATGCTTGGGCCCAGGGCTTCTGTAGTTCAGAGGCTCCCACATTTGGAGTGAGACAGCTGGACGGAGGCAGTGAGAAGGAGAGGGCCGTGGGGGAAGAGCAAAGGTACAGTTAAAAAGGAATGGTCAGTCATGAGACACACCCTTGACTCCATGTGTCCTCATTCCTGCCACTAAAGAATACAAATCACAGTTAGTTACAACAGCAGCAATTGAAATCCAGCTTCTGATGTGGGATCTCACCAGGGTCCCCAGAGGTTCAGCCAAAGAGAGGAGGCACAGGGCAAAGCCCAGGCAGTTGTAGTGCAAAAGATGGGGGCACCAGCTCTTCAGGGTATTCAGGGCCATCTTGAGAACCCTAGAAGTTGCTCAAGAATTCCAGACATTCTAACTCTTTCCTTTGGCTTAGCACAGTTTCTTCCATGCATGTCGTATTCAAGGGCAGGTGCATGTGCACACACACACACACACACACACACAGCCACTCATTGGGGTGAGGGCTCCTGGCCACCCCCATCATTCTACATACTCCCTCTGAGCCCCTCCCCACTCTTTCTTCCCTATCTTTAAGAATTTGAGCATATTCAGATGAACTAAGCCATCCAATTTATTCAATTGATCAGAAGAAACATGTATTAAGCATCTACTATGTGCCCAATATTAGGCTGCTTGCTTTTAGAGATAGAATAAAAGGACAAAACAAAACAACAACAACAACAAACAAATGGGTGTAGTGGTCTTAGCTACTCAGGAGGCTAAGGTAGGAGGATCCCCTGAGGCCAGGAGTTCAAGTCCAACCTAGGCAATATAGTGAGACTCCATCTCTTTAAAAAAGGAAAAAAACAAAACAAAACAAAACAGAGATTCCTCACACTCCTCCCCCCGCTGCCATTGAGAAGATTCTTTTATAAGAAGATCAATCTAACCTTCAGAAATTGAGGGAAAGATAGACCATCCAGTGTCACATTGTGCCATTCAGGTTCTTAGTCTAGAGGAACTTAGAAGCCTGGGAGTCTCCCCAGAAGAGGTTAGAGGTGATCTGTGAGATGAGTATGAGTCCTGAACAAGCTGGGGATAAACCACGAGGAGAAGAGAGAATGCATCGGGGAGGAGAGAATGCAGACAAAGGTTGGGAGGTAGGAAGGCGCCCAGCCTGCTCTGGGGATGGAGAGGAGCTAGGCCTGCATGGAAGAGAGGTGTGTAAGCCCCGAGGAGAGAGTGATGGATAGGCTGGTGAGGGAACAGCCGATTTCAGGGGCCTGCATCAGATGCATTTGTAGGACACTCTCTTGGAATTTTTCTGGAGAGGTAGAGAATCTGGGTCTGCATGTATTTTTAGCCTGTCTTTTCCGCCCTCTTCTGAGCAATGATTCTAAGAGCTTTCAGCCTGAGGTCATCTGTTTTCCTAGTCCCTGTTCCAGGGAAGCAGATGCCAGCACCACCACCTCACACAGAGGCTGCTGCCGCCCCAGCGCTGACCCCAGGAGAGCGACGTGTCCACTGGACCACACGAGCAGGCTGTAGGAGGCTGTCCTGTGGGAGGCTCCACAGTCCTGAGCTCTGCCAGAATGTCACCCTCCTGTCCCGGCATAACCCTAGAGAAGAGTTTCTTTGAGATCCATGGGAAGCCCCAGATGCCTGTCCCCATTTCCTTCAGGGCCAATATGGGCACCCCTCAGGCTGGAAGGCTGTGGAAGGACATGGGTTATGGGATCCAGCCCTCAGGATTGCCAATGTCTGCCTAAACCTTGGTTACTGGGGATTCTGCCCTTCCTGTCTTCTTACCTCCCATCTCCCTCTCTCTCCATCACCATTTCCTTCCTCTCTGCCAGCACGGCAGGGGCAGGTTATTTCCCAAGACTCTGCTTTCTCCATTTAGGCATCTATAATGCACCCAATGGCTCCTAGAGGAGAGTTCATTTGCTCCCTTGCTACAACCCAGTCTAAAGCTTCTTTTCTGTGCTCTAGGTTCGCGTTTTCAAGTCCTCAGTGGCCATGACTACTGGAGAATCATGGCCCAAAGCAATTCATAATCTTCCCTCCAGAATGTAACTCCTTTCAGCCATCTTGTTTCTGTCAGAGATGACTCCAGTCTCCTCCCAGGCTGAGCCCCTGAGACATGGCTCCTCTTCTTTACCTTCCATGTCCAATGAGGCAGAAAAATGGGTCCATCCTTTCTCAGCACCACTTTTCCATTTCCGCCACATCTACCATTTCAATCCCAGCTCTCCTTGTTGCTTGGCAGGATGACCCCCACAGCCCCCAAGTGGTTCCTTCCCTGAAACCCCTTCTTACCCTGCCCCTCTGCAATGCCACTGCCACCCCTTCACAAGTCTTCTGTTACCTCTTCTCTTGTCTCATCTCAAATTTTTGCTCTGGCTGCAAGATCCTTACCTGGTTCCCCACTTCTGCCCAGCTTTAGCTTATTCTCTTCCCCTCCTCCTCTCTTCCATTCTTGTCGTTCTGAGTTGCTCACCATCCCTGGAACATATCTAGCTTATTCCCATTTCGGGATCTCTGTCCTGTGGATCCCCTTCCTTCCTCCCTTCTCTCCACTGTATGTCAGATCCCTAGCAAGGATTTAATTAGCCAAAGGCAAACTCAACTTTTCTTCTCAAAGTTTACAAACATTCCTGCCTGGAACTGTCCTCAGATACAGCTTTTAAGTCACAGAAGAAAATCCTTCTCATTGCTAAAATATTTTAGCCATTATTTTTATTTTCACCAGAGTGGTATTACTCAGTTTGGTCACCCAGGCTTATTAATATGATTCTGCTGAAAAACATAGAACAAGACATGAGCAGACATGGAAGAGATTTGTTGGGGGAAATGGCTGTGAGGAATAAAAGAGAAGGAGCTAGAGAAGGCCGAGGACAGCCTTCAGATGGCACTGCATGTTGGACCCCTATGGAGGAGAGAAGGAAGAAAGAAGGGCTGGGGAGGAAGAGTCTGAGACTGCAGTGCAATTCTAAGAAAATTTCATCCATGATGTGGAGTCTGATGGGGAGTGCCTGAACCAGTCACCTCACTGTGCTTGGTCACTGGACTGAGTAGTCCTTGGGAAGCAGGGCCTTGACACAAGTGATATGGTGGATCTAGAAAAGCAGCAGCAGGGGCCGCCTGTCCATCTGCTCATCACAGCAGGAGTTCCAACAGGACATTCTCATGGCAGCCACACAACAATTAGTTTCTGCTGCTGAATGAAGATTTGAATGAGGACTCAAACTCCAAATCATTCCAAGGTTGAAGAATTAAATAAAAAAGTATTGGAATGAACTATGTATTCCTAAAGAGAATTCCCTCAGAGAAGGTAATTTATCTTCATTATCACATCAAGGCTGTGTCGCCATCATTACCGCCATCATCATACTATAACCACCTTAACCATCGTCATTACCATCATCATCACCGTATCATCACCATTCCTCCCATAATCACCACTATCACCTAACCACATCATCACCACTACCATGACCAATATTATTGCCATCAACACTACCACCACCAGCAGGATCATCACCATCATCACCACCGCCATTATACCATCATCACCATTATTATCACCATTACCATTGCCATTTCCACTACCATCACCACCAATATTATCATCAGTATTTCCATCATCATTGTCATCATCACCACCACCATCACCATCATGACAGCTACCATTATCATCAACCACCAGTACTATCACCATTATTACCACCATTATCATTATGAAGTCAGAGAGTATGGTGTGGAGAAAAAGAATCCGATCGCAAGACTTAACACCTGGGCTTTGATCCCATTGCTGCTGCTGATTTTCAGTGTGGCGTTGGACAATTCTCTCCATCTCTGTGAATCTTCATTTTATTTTTCCATTTAACAAATAATTACAGTGCATCTGCTGAGCCAGGCTCTCCTATCTGGAGGAGTGAGTAGGCCTACTGTAAGTCTGACCAGCTGCCAACTCTGAGGCCAAACAATCAATGGCATTGCCTGACATTGGCCACACCTAAGGTTTTATGAAAACAGTGGTCATGGTAGCTGCACAACGGGATGTGACCTTGCCCTGTTTAGAATACCCAAGGGCAATAAAAGTGATTTTATATCTTTTCCATTTCCTGTGGGGAGCAATAAATGCATCACTAAACTCAAAGACCTCAGGAATGAGGAGAAAATTCACTGGAGAACTTGGGCTAAAACTTGAGCTCATATCTAGTAAGGCCTCGGTAGGGTAAGGCCTCCCACACTGGTTGCATGACATATTCTGGCCAAGCTAGGCCGTTGATTCTCAGCCGCCGTTTTCTGGAGCTGCTAGAGGAGGATGGTGGCTGGGTGGGACCTGTCTGGGATGGGGACAGGAATGTTGCTAGAGCACAGCTCAAGGGTGAAATGAAGGCCATAGGCCCTGGGTGATGACAGAGGCAGCTGCCGCAAGCCAGAGTCCCAGCCACATCTGGGCTTCTGATTGCACAACCCGGCTGTCGGCTGGGCCTGCTGACTCCCCAGTGGGATGGGCTGCCTGGGAGAATGGAGGAGGGTGGGCTAGAGGCCTTGGGAAAATTCAGCACCTGCAGATGAGTCTGGTGAGTCCCTCTTCCTTTTGGAGGGTGCCCTGGCTGAGGATGAAAGTGGGCGGATGGGGGTCGAAGGATCTTTTTTCATTCTCAGTATCCCTTTATCCTGCTCTCTGTTACCCCATGTTCCTAAAAAGGGAATTTCCACAGTTCCCTTCCCACCCATCCTGGGGATTGGGCAGGGTTGGAGGGTGAACTGAGGGGCAAAGGGGAGATGGAAATTCCCTTAAAGTTGGCAATAGTTGGGGGTGCCATGTGCAGGACTGAAACTACTAATCTGTGGCTTCAAGTTCCTTCCAGGAAGGATGCATTCTTAGCACCCCCCAACCTGAGCTCCTTTGCACCCAAGGGTCCCTTGTTCCCTGGAACCTGAAGGAGGTTCTTGGGCTGTTTACTCCCTTGGGCTGTCTACCATGAATGGGCTGTCTACTCTTTCATCAATCTGTGTCCCTCATCTGACCTCTCCCCATGCAGATGTTAAGAGTCAGAGTCCTGAGCCCTCCCTAAAGTCAAGAGCCATGTCTCCCTTTGGGAAAGGAGTTCCCCATGCTTCCCCCACAAAGCTGGGGTTCCTGGGGGATTGGATGCAGAGTGCCCCAGGAAGGGAGGAGTTGGGGAGGGGGTTCCTTATCTCCATGATCAGCAGGAGTGAGGCTCTGTGATGAATAGAACACGACAGCTAATTTTGGCACTCTATTTTTTTTTTTTTTGAGAACTGACACAAAACAGAAAATACTATATTTCCTCAATTTTAAGACTTGACTGATTATGAGAAGCCCTATTGATGTAATAACATGTTTTTATTTTAGTTTGCTTTTTTTCTTTGGTGATGGGGTAGAGAGACTTTAGGTGAGAGCAGGCGTGAATTACCTGACAAGAACTCAAGCCCCTCTTCCTGTATCAGCAAAATTTGGGACTTTCCAAGACAAAGCCAGAATTCTAACTGTCCAGGTTTCTTCTTGTAATTGTGGCTTGAGTGGAGGTGAGATGGTTGGATGAGAAAGTAAAGTAATTCCCCTCCTTTCCACAACCCCATACCTAACACATTTCTCATTCAGGGGACACATTCTCTGAGCACCAGAGGGACCTTAAAATATACTTCCAAGTTATGTTCAGATACATTGAGGGGCAGGGACCCCAGAATGCCTGCCCCCAAAGAAATAATCCCATCTCAGGGTCACCTCAGGGGTTAAAGATTTGTTCTTCATGTGGAACTGAAATAGATCTCTTTGTACTTCTGGGTTTGAGTTCTACCCTAGGGAGCACAAAGCATAAGTTATGTTTTTTTAACAAAATGGCAAGTATTCTTAGATTTTCTTCTTTTGATGAAATATTCATACCCCATTTCTTCTGTTTGAAACATGGATTGCAGATTCCTTCCCATCTCACTGCCCCTTCTATTTGTCAATATCCTGTTTAAGAGTTGAAGCCACGACTCAGCACCATGCATCAGAGACAGCATGGTACCCTTGGGACCCTTCCTAAATGATGACATGGTGCATTTTTTCATTCCAAGACTGCGTGTATTTTTGTCTCTGTTTGTTTTCCACTGAGCTTATAGTCAATCAAAATTCTTAGGCCCTTTACAAACTGAAATAGTCTTCTATGTCCCGGCAATTTGTATTTGGTTATTTTCTAGGACTTTAATATAGGATTTTGTACTAAACCTACATTTTAAAACACTTAGTTTTGTTAGATGCACCTTATCATCTCAACCAGAGTATTAGTTTCCTACAGCTGCTGTGAAAAATTAAAACACACAACACACATGTACTATCATGTAGCCCTGCAGATCAGAAGTCAAACATGATTTCACTGGGCTAAAATCTAGGCCTAGGCAGGGCTGCGTTCCTCTGGAAGCTCTAAGAGACAATCAATTTCCTTGTCTTTTTTAGTTTCTAGAGGTTGCCAGCACCTGTTGGCTGAAGGCCCTTTCCTCCATCTTTAAAGTCAGCAGCACAATATCTTCAAACCTCTCTCCTACTCTGCTTCCAGCCTCACATCTCCTTCTCTAACTATTCAAAAGATTCTTTCTTTCTTTTTCTTCTCTTTTTTTCCATTGACCAGCCACAGCAGTATCAAAGGATTCTTGTGATTACATTGGGCCCGTCCAGATAATACAGGATCATTTTCCCTTCTCAAGATGCTTAACATAATCATACTTGCAAAGTCCGTTTTACCATGAAAGGTAACATATTCTTAGATTCCAGCGATTAGGACGTGGACAATTTTGAGAGGGCCATTATTCTGCCTACCAACCAGTTAAGATATTTTTGACTCCTGATTGTATAGTCTAATGTACTAATTATTTCTGTTAATAGTTACAGCATCTGTCAAATTGATTTGCATCCAGCCATTATTCTCATGCAAACTATTGGTGAAAATGTTGAGGAAGGCAGGAACCAGTATAGTCTGAACACTAAAATCCTTCTTCAGGTTGACACTGGTTCATTAACAAACACTCTTGTATTATGATCAATCATACAGTTAAGAATCTACAGACAGCCTACATGTCCCCCTGATTTCTTCCTTCCTTTTCTCCTACCTTCCTTCCCTTCTTTATTTTCTTTTCATAAATCTAATTTGTATAAGCACTGCACCAAGTTACAGAATATAGGAGGGGACAAGCCAGAAACAGTCTCTTCCTCATTGGGTCTTATAGTTTATTGGTGAAGAAATATCATTAAACAATTACACTAGTTAAGGTTTGATTTGGCAGTGCCTACTGGAGATCCAACTTCAGTGCCTTAAAGAAAAAACTATTTATCTTCGCCCATGAGAGAAGCCTAAATGTAGGCAGCCCACAGTTAGTAGATCAGTGCATGAAGTCATAAGAAATCCACACTCTTTGGATCTTTCTGCTTCACTGCCCTGGCTTCCATTCTCAGGGACACCTCATATTCCAAGATCGATGCTGAAGCTCCAATCATTTCACCCTCTTTCAAGAATCAGGAAGGAAAAGGAAGCAAAGATAAAGAAATGTCTCTGCCCCTTAAAAGGGTTTTCCTGGAAGTTTCCTACAATACTTCTACTTATGTCTTACTGGCTAGAGCTTATTTGATTACTTGGACACATCTGGCCGCAAAGGGAAGCTGGAAAATATAACTTTTTGTTTGTTGCATTGCAGCTTCCACAAGAGTACCAAAGTAATTCAATGGGAAAAGGAAAGTCTTTTCAACAAATAGTGCTGGAACGACTGGATAGCCATATGGAAAACAAAGTTCAACGCTGACTCCTAACACAAAAATTTATTAGACATGGATTAGATCAGAATGTAAAAGCTAAAACTATAAAGCTTCAAGAAGAAATCATGAGATAATATTTTTATGACTTTGGGGAAAAGATTTCCTAGGTTGGACAAAAAATGTACTAACCATAAAATTTAAAAAATTATAAACACAACTGTTGCTCATCAAAATTAAAAATATTTGCTTATCAAAAGATATTATTAGAAAAATTGAAAAGCAAGATACAAACTAGAAGGACTCTATCTATCTGACTCACATCCAGAATAAAGATACAAATCAATAATAAAAAAAAAACAATACAGTAACAACAATTCTACTTATACTGATATCAATACAGTCAGCACTCTGTATCTGTGGGTTCCACATCCATGGATTCAACCAACCATGGATAAAAAAATTATTAAAAATACCCAGTAACAAATAATACAACAATAAAAATAATTCAAATAAAAAACCAATATCATATAACAACTGTTTGCATAGTATTTCCATTGGATTAGGCATTCTAAGTTATCTACAGATGATTTAAAATACATGGGAGGCTGTGCATGGGTTATATACAAATACTATACCATTTCATATAAGGAACTTGAGTATCCATGGATTTTTGTAGGGAGATCCTGGAACAAATCTCCCATGGATACTGACAGATGACTATTTTGAAGAACAGTTTGGCAGTTTTGCAGAAAGTTAAACACATACCTAATGTATAACCAGCAACACCACTTCCAGGTATTTACCCAAGAGAAATAAAAACACAGATCCACAAAAAGACTTGTTCATGATTGGTCATAATTTGCAGAAGCTTATTCATAATTACCCCAAAGTAAAAGCAACCCAAATGTTTATCAACAGATAAGTAGATTTTTAAAATTGTGGTCTAATCATACAGTGGAATACTACTCAGCAATACAAAGGAATGAACCACGACGGATACATGCAGCAGCATGGATGACTCTCAAACACATCATTTTAAATCAAAGAAGTCAGGTGTAAAGAGTACATACTATATAATTCCATTTATAGAAAGTTCAAGAACAGATAATACTAACATGATAGAAAGCACAACAGCGGCTTGCTTTGGGGGTGGAGGAGGGGAGGACCCCCTGGAAAGTGGCATAAAAGTGATGGGAATATTCTCTACCATGACTGAGGTGTGGTTTTCACCAGTGTGTGTATATGTATCAAAACTTAGGCTGTAGTGTGCAATTAACTGTATGTAAAATGTATCTCAATAAAAATTAAAAAGTCAAATTTGTAAGTACTGCATGGTGAAAACATGGCTCAACAATAGTTCGTATGATAAAGAAATATGGCCTCAAATTATCTATAACTGATTTGAATCACAAATATGAGGTGATTGTTAAGAAAAAACTTTACACTAATAAAGGTTGTATACCCAGGTCAAAGTGGAAAAAATATAGCTATACCAGTTTTCTTTTGGTAAATATTTGCCAAGTATATATACTTTTTATCTTTTTGCCTTTAACTTTCCTGTGTTCTTCTGTTTACAATATATCTTCTAAAAGCACTTAGCTGTATTCTCAAGTAACCAATATAAAGTGATGAAAATCTTTCCCTTTAGACTGGAAAGTTTAATTAATTTATACTTACTGTGATTATTAATTCATTTGGGTTCCTTTTATTATATTACTTTGGATTTTCTATTTGCTCCAATTTCTCTAGTTTTTTTTTCCTGTTTCTCTATTCTTTTGAATTGTTGGAGGGCTTAATATTCCATTTTATCACTCTTATTTGAAAAACACATATTTGTTTATGTTTCTATGGGAGCTTACCTTTTCTCCATTGCTACTTAACAAAATCCAAAGTTATTCAATATATCTATACTCTTTCTAAACAGTACAAGGACCAAGCATCTTCTAACTTTTGCATGCTAAAGGATTTATTGTATTTAAAGTATTGTATTTCATTCCCACGTGCGTAATGCCCCCAAATTAATAATCATGATAATTCTTGTTTTATAGAATCAATACTTCTTTAGATTTATCTATATGTTTACCAACTTTTTTGTTCACTGTAGTTTCTCACATCCCACTACTAATTTCTGGGTTCAAGGTCTTTTTTCCTGAAAAGCATCCATTAGTAGGTTTTTCAGTGAGGGCCTACAAGTATGCGCCTGCTGTTCTTACGAAAATCTCATTATTTCATTCTCACTTTTGAATTATACTTTATCTGGGTGTGGAATTTTAGTTGGCAGTTGCTTTCTCTCAGTACTTTGAAGATGGTCCAGTTGTCATCTGACCTCTGTTGTTGCTGTTGAAAAGTCTGTACTTTCAAATATTTTTCCTTTGTGAGTAATCTGTCTTTTTCTACTGGCTGCTTTTATTATCCTTTGGGTTCTGCAATTTCTTGACACTTAATAGACTATGAAGTGTCTAGGTGTGGATTTCTTTTTATTTCTCCTGTTAGGAATTCTTATTTCTTGAATATGAGAAGTCATGATTTTCATCAAGAACATGGACAGTTCTTAACTGTTATCTCTTTAAATATTGCCTCTTCCTCATTCTTTATTCTTTCCATTCAGAAATTTATATTTGGTACTTTCTCTTTCTTCCTGAAACATTTACTAAACTTTTATTTATAGTTCCATCTTTTTTTCTTTCTGTCCTGCACTTTGGGGAATATTCTCAAAACGGTCTTCCAGTTGACTAATTATATCTGTGGCTGTGTTTAATATGCCCACCCACTGAGTTTTTAATTTTGGTGAGTCTATTTTTCTGCTCTAGAAGTTCTATTTGGCTCATTTAAAGATTCACCTGGTCTTTTTAGAAGGCATTTTTGTTTTTTCATATATTTAATATTTTCTTTTGTCTTCAATATTTAAAACATATTTATTTTACAGTATTTATCTGATAGTTCTATTATCCGAATTCTTAGGTGTTTAATCCAACTACTAGTTGTGTTTACTAAGTCTTAGTAATTACAGATTTTTTTTTTCCTCCGAGTTTCATCTTCAGAGGGTCTTTATGGAAATCTAGTGCTATCTGGTTTGAGCATTTATTATTCAAAGATTTTGGTTTGCTTCTGCCACACATTTTAGGGATATCACTAGGATAAAACTGCTTTTCCTGAGGATCCTATAAGCAGCATCAACATAAAGCCTAAGCTTCCAAGAGGGCAGACAAATGGTTAAAAAATTTTAGAGGATTTTTTTTTCCTACATCTAAATCATAGACAGAGAAAGTAGGTAATTGAATATTATTCGATTTCATTTTTGCACTTAGAGCATATCCCATGATTCTGGAATTATGAAGGGAAATAAATTCCATGGACCATTGATATTTTTGGTGGGGAATACATTTCATGGGCCCATGTCTGGTCTCTTGTTTCCACATGGGCATTGAGACTCAAGCTTCTTGATTTCTGAGTTTGAGAAACCCTTGTATATTATGAGACCATTTAAAACATAACTGCTTACATTAATGGGGGCTCAACCAACTTCTTTTACATCATAGAAAAATAGACAAATAGAGAGAAACTTGATGTTTTTAAATGATAACTTAGGCGTTCTGCGGAACCCTGTGTAAGCATCATCCCATTAATCCGCAGTGCAACCCTAAAGGTGGTATTATTCTTCTCACTTTTACAGGTGAGGAAACAAAGCTTCAGAGAGGTTAAGTGATTTTTTTTCCGAGATCACACAGCTAGTTACTAGCAGTGACAGGCTTTAATCCTAAGTTTGATAGATACCATAGTCTAGGAGTTCTCTAATTTCATATATATATATATAAAATATAAAACACACACATATATAATAATATAAAACAGATCTATATATGAAATATATATATTTTAAATATATATTAAAATACACATATATAAATGTTTATATAAATGTTTCCATTATTACTTATTTTATACATAGAGAGAGAGAATTTTTAAAAATCCAACCTCCTTCTACCTTTAAAAAAAAAATGCCTTCCATCACCTGTGCTTCCCCTCAGCTAATAAACCTTAATGACAGAAGAAAGGCTTTTGAAGGATTAGCAAACCATGACACCTATTTAGGCCCCTTTATTATCAGGATCCCTTCTCGTTGTACTCCAAGATCACCTCTGCTCTGGTCTTCAGCAGACCGTCTAACTGCTATGTCTATGGCCCCTATCCACCTTGGCTTTGGCAAGATTTCCTCTTGTTCCTTGAATCCTTTGTTAGAAACTTCCTCTGTTGGCTTCCTGAGTTCTGTCCATTCTTCATCTACATCTTTGCTTTCCATCTGTTCCTCCTTTTCATATCTAAAGTGAAGACATTTTCCCACTTCCCTCATCTTCCCCTAGTCTCTTCTCTTCTTTTGCTTCTTTTCCTGCTGGTAGGCTCACCAGTCCCCTAGCTTTGATCTCCACCTCTAAGCAGGTGACTCTTGAATTTCCATTTCCAGCTCAGTCCTCCCACTCTAACTTCAGACCCCTGTGTACAATCACCTACCAAACGTCTCTACATGGATGACTCACAGGGACCTCAAATTCAATGTACCCACACCCCTACTCATCATCTTTCTCCTGAAACCTGCCTGGGTCGCTTCACATTCAGTACTCTACTTCCTACCCATGCATAGAGCTCTGGTCTCCTCATACTTCCCACGGATTATACAACACCTAACAAAATTTCTCAACCCACAGTTGATTCTAAGATCCCAGTGTTCCTGTGGTCTCATTCCATGGCCTTGATCTTGCTGTTTCTCTCTCCTTGAATGCCTCTCTTTGCTTTACCCTACTCTTACTTCTGGTTTTCAAAACCTTGCCCAACCTACGAGGTCCATCTCAAATTTAACTTCTGTATGAAGCCATCCCTTATCTCTGCCTCCTTTAAACAAATCCCTTGGTAAATTTTAACAGATGCTGTCTATGTCCATATCCTCTTGCCCTTTCCATTTTAGTGCATTCTGGCTCAATTTCCAAGTACTAGCCCCCACATTTCTTTTCCAGGGGATTTCTCTGGACACTAGTAGCTTTGTGCTCCATGCAGCAAGCTAGAAGTATGGGTATGTTAACACTCCCTACAAACAGCTTCAACCAATACATACCCAGCTCCTCATTCTTGGGTAAAAAGACTGAGCAGGGGTTTTATGTTGGCCCCTGGAGAATCTCTGGTCTGATTCTAAACTGTAGTTGTCTACAGTGGTAACTGTCTTGTTAGGGCACCCACTGACGGCCCTCCATTCCTTGTCTCAGGTCCCCACTCCTGGAAACACCTCTTAAATAGATGACTTCACTTACATTCTTGTCTCAGGGCCAGCTCTGAAAGGCTCTAGCCAGGATGCATGTGGCCTGTGGCCATCCGAGTATGCTGACATTCAGCTTTGTTTTTTGATGCTGTTCAGCCTTCTGTTTCCAGCCTTGGTGGAGTCCTGCCCATCAAGGAGGATGAGGGAACGGTGGTTCAATGAAAAGGCCCTGGAGCCTACAGATGTAAGTTAGGGTCTGCTCATGGTGTGTGCTGTATGTCAGAAGGCCACTCAGTGCAGACTGTGTGTTGCGTGCATGTGTTTGTGTGTGTGTATGTGTGCGTGTGTGCATGTGTGTATGTGTGCGTGTGTGTGTGCATGTATGCATGTGTGTGCATGTGTGTACGTGCATGTGTGTGTGTATGCATGCATGTGCTTGTGCTATTGAAGCCATATGACCAAGAGAACACCCAGAAGACAGAGGTGGGGGGAAGTGGAGTCCTTAGTGGTGGGGGCCCAGCATGGGGAGACCTGATGGACAGTGGCAGAAAAATGGTTCCAGAAAGCTAAGCTGAGGCAGATGAGGCTGAAAGTCGAAGGTGAGAAGAAGGGTTTTACCTTTTAAAAAGTAAGCAATGAACTAGAACCTTGAAGAATACTATCCCAACCTGAGCATGTCAACTTTACCTTCTGTCCCGGGAAGGCCCCACTTTACTTGCAAGGTTTCTTCAGGCCAGTAGCACCACGAACCCTGGGCTCTGGGCCCTTGCCTCCCCATCAGCACTCATTCTTGGGGAGCCAGTGCCCTGCCCAAGGGCCTAAGACCCACCCAGGAACCAGAGGGGAAGGCCAGGCCTCCTCAACACCCTGATCCCTAGATCAGGCAGTTCACAAATGTCTGCTTTGCATCACCCCTGTCTTCACCTCTGAGTCATTCTTGACTCACTCTAGTCCTTTCCTCTCTGTCCCTCCAGGACAGGCCTGGAAGCCAGTGGGGCTGGGAATTGTTCTGAGTGGAGAGAGTGTTTCAGGCCCTCGTGCTGACCTCCACCCTCCTGCAGGCTGGAATTGTATGAACAGCACACTCCTTCCAGTGAATACACCATACTCACCCACATGTGCCTCAGCCAGCAGCCCTGGCCCTGGAGGATTGGGAGGCAACAGCATTTACCAAGGAGATGGGACAAGGCCAGGATGCCCCAAAAGGCCAGACTGGGGGCCAGCATCTGTCTGGGATGACTTCCTACCTGCTTCTGAGACAGGGACCTAAGGCTCTTTCTTGGCCCGCCCAGGGAGGAAATGGGACTTCTGAGGAAGATTCAAGCTCTATAATGATAAGCCATGCTAGAGAGAGGCAGGTGGGAGCAGCATGGAAGAAAGGAAGTTCTTTGGCTTAGGAAGAATGATCCCTGAAAGTCTGCCCATTAAACCCAGAGATTTAAACTGGGTAGGAGCTGCCTGGATTTAGGCTAGGAATCAAAAAAGGACCTCATGAAAAATCAATGAACAAGGCAATGTTGACCACCTGCTCTGAAACTCTGCACTGTTAGGCCACTTGTGACAGAAACAAGGGAAGAAGCCATCCTTACCCACAGGAAGGCGACATCCTTACCTACTAGTGTCTTCTTCCATGCCCTAGGGACCTCCCCACAGACCCTTCCTCCACCCCTGCATCCCTGGGGTCAGAGGCAGAAGCCTTTTCTCTTGGCAAAGGCTGGTCTCTCCTTCCATGTCCTTCAGCCAGGAAGCTCTGGTTCCTTCCCATCCCTTGAGGTCTCTGCTATGATGCCAATCTCCTCCCAGTAACTCTGGGTCTAAATCAGGCCCTCCTCAACACCACTGTGTCCCTTTATCACCCCCAGAGGAAATTATATTATGCATTGACTTATTCACTTATGGATTGTCTGTCCCCACTAAAATCTAATTTCCACGAGAGTAAAGATGTTGTATTGTTCCCTTTAGTATCTCTGACATTCAGATAGTGCCTGGAACAGAGCATGAATTATTCCAGGAGGTACAAAGGGGTGGCCTCCATCCATGGAAGCTCATAGTCTTTAGAGGAAGGAGAACTCTACATCAATGAAAGAGCTAGAGAGCACCAGGAAAGGGTGTTATGGGGCTTGTCTCAACGGTTGAAAAAGGCTTTCTGGAGTAGGTGAACCTTCCATGGGACCCAGAATGATAGGAACGAGTGAGAAGAGAAGGAAAGAGTGGCATGCCAAGTGGGGAGCCCTTCTACACAGGCCAGTTGGCCATGATGAGTGTGTGGGGTACAGCGGGGAGGTTTGGGAGGCTGGAGCAGTGAGAAGATGTGGTGGCTTTGTAGAATGGCCTCTACCTGTGTTCTCTTCCCCAATGTGCCACCATCCTTGGAAGCCAGTGTCTTGTTCATTGTAATCGCAATGGTGGCATAAACAATATCGTGGTAGTGCTGGGCAGGAGGGAAGATGGGGACTCTCAGGAGAGCTGAGTTGTAGTCTTACTCTGGTCATTCATACACTGTGCAGGTCACCTGGCCAATCCAATCCTTTGTTTTTTCATCTGTAAGGCCAATGATTCATTTATTTACTCACCAAACATTTATTGAGCACTGACTATGTACCAAGTACTGTCCAAGGCACTGGAAACAGAGTCAGGTCCTAGCCGGACATGGTCCCTTTCTGCTGGAGCTTGCAATCTGCTGGGAAAACCACACATCAAACAACCTACCTACAGATTCATCATTTCATATTTCAGGAGTGGTATGAAGGAAGCCAGGTGCCAGGTGAAGGAATAGCAAGAGAACTCATTTAGAATGAGGATTGGGAAGGGCCTTCTGAGGAGGGGATATTTCATCTAAGACCTGAGATGAGAAGACATCAACCAGGGGAAAAATGGAGGAAAAAGCCTTCCAGATAAGAGAATAACAGGGACAAAGACCTAGAGATAGGAGAAAGCTTGTCTTGTTCAAAAACATGACAAGTGGCTGACAAGGCAGGAGTGAGACTAGAGGGAGCGGGTGGGGCCAGACCATACACAGCCTTGAGAACCATGGTCAGGAGTTTGAACTTTATCACAAAGCAGCTGAAAACCTACTGCAGGATTCTAAGCAAGGTGGTAGCATAACCCAGTCAATACCTTAAGAAGAAGACCCTGTCTGCTCAGCGGAGGACAGGGTAGGTTTGCAGCATAGGCAAGGGATGATGGAGGCTTAGACTAGGGTAGTGGTGGTAGAGATGGAGAGAAGTGAGGTGAGTGAATCCTGGACACATCTGGGAGGTACAATCCATAGGTTCTGGTAGTGGATGGATATGGCAGGTGAGGGAGGGGAACCAAGAGTCACTTGCAGGTTTCTGCCATGATGCAGAGAGGCCTGTGAAAAGAATGAGGAGTCTGGGGGAGGAAGAGATATAGGGGCAAGCTGGAGAGCTCAGTTTTCGACATGCTAAGACAGAAGTAGCTGTGGTGTTTCCAAGTAGAACATCCTGAAGACAGTCTGGAGTGCAGAAGAATGTTCTGAGCATGAGGGCAAATTTGAGAGTCAGGGCATATGGTATTCAGAGCCAAAAGGTGAGACTTCCATTGTCTGCATCCCAGTAAAAGTAAAAGAATCATGGATTCATGGATGGTAGAGGAGCTTTGCCATGTTCCACAGCATTGGCAGGACTGAGGGTGAAAAAGTGCAGGCAGCTGGCTAGAGGCATGAGATCTCAGCCTCCCTGTTTTGTCTGAGGCATTAGGATGACAGACTCGTAGTGAGTCTGTTGGTGTGAGTGGGGGTCTTAGTGCCTGAGGAGTGGCTGGGAGGAGCCATTGGGTATTTTGAGAGGAATATTAGAGGTAGCAGAGAGGCTTGAGCAAGGGGGCAGGGCTGATGAGGATAGAATCAAGGGACTGCTGGATCAAAGAGCCAGGCAGCTAACCCTTAAGGGGCCCTGGCAAATGCCATATCAAGAATTGTAGCCAGTCTTGCCCTAATTGGAGAGCTTAATAGTCTCCTTCTCCCTCTCCTCTTCCCCTTTCTTTTTCTTATTGTTTCTTAAACTAGAGATCAAATAGGCGCTCTGGCCCTGCCATTAGATTGCACCTGAGGAACTCAGACCAAGGGTTTGGCCAAGAAAGCCAAAGGGGAAGAGGCTTCATGAGATGTGGGAATTGCACGCGTGGGGTTATGGGAGAGGGAAGAGACAGGGGCTGGGAAGGGCTGCAGCAGGGGTGAAGCTGTGGCAGCAGACTCAACTCAGCAAACCACCTCCTTCCAGTCACTCTTCCCTGGAGTGTCCCTTCGACAGGGACAAGGTTTGAATGACAGGCCCCTCAGGGGAAGATGCTCAGACCCCAGTCCCAGGGACCTGAGCTGAAATCCGCTGCCTGAGGGAAGTTTGAAAAAGCTTGCCCTGATGGTAACTGTGAAGCTGTGATTACTCAGGGCTCCCGGCAGAGCTCCTGGCAAAAATCATAGGAAGTGACTGGTATGGTAATTACTGTGACTGAGAAGTCCAAGTCCTGGTTCAGATCCAGGGTGGAGTTCTTTCCATTGTTCTGTTTCTCATCTCCTCTTCTCAGCCACAGCTGGAACCTCTGCAGGCTGAGTTTGACCCCAGTTCCAGTGTGGCAGGGACCACTCACTGTTGCCCAATACCTGTTCTCTCCACCTTCTAGGTACATGGGAGGTGGCACTTCCCCATTCCTTAGGAATTAAGAGCGGCCATGTGGCTTGCTTTGACTGAAGATATGTGAGCAGAAGTGTTGTGTGCACCTCTGGTTAATAAAACTTGCCTCACCATGCTCAGCTCTCCACCTCTGTCTTGTTGCAGCAGCTGTGTGGGCACCTACTGATGTGGAGGGGCCATGTTAAGACATCACACAGAAGAGCCTACCAGGAGAGTCACCCAGACCTGCTATGTTAAGTCATTGATACTGAGGGCTATTTGGTACCATATCATCACTTTACTTATGCTGACTGATACTAAGCTGACTGCTATGTGGCTTCTGTGAGGGAGAGATGGAAAGTGGATAAAAGAAGGGTTATCTTCCAGAAGTCTATAACACCCAGTGTTAATAATTTTTCTTTGGAGTTAATTCGGATCTGCAAGAACAAATTAACAAGAAAAGTGAAAGTGGGAGGAATTCTGATGAATAGTGACCATTAGATAGCCAGTGAGATTTCCAAAAACTTGGAGAAAAATAGTCACTCATTAGTTCATGCATTCTGTTGGTTCTTCTCCATTTATTCATAGGACAGTTGTGAGTGCCGGGCACTGTGCTGCGACAGAGGAGATGGAGATTAAAATGGAAGGCCACTGCCTTTGAGAAGGCAAAGCCTAATAGAGGGCAGAGGCCCTTACAACTCCAGAATCTTAAGACAGATAT
Source organism: Macaca fascicularis (assembly GCF_037993035.2). Classification (NCBI taxonomy): domain Eukaryota; kingdom Metazoa; phylum Chordata; class Mammalia; order Primates; family Cercopithecidae; genus Macaca; species Macaca fascicularis. The sequence continues at coordinate 50,088,895 of NC_088387.1, read as the reverse complement.
GGTAAGGCTGAAGCAGGAAGATTGCTTAAGCCCAGGAGTTCAAGATCATCCTGGGCAACATAGTGAGACCTTGTCTTAACAAAAAATAAAAAAAAATTAGCTGGGTGTGGTGGTGCACACCTGTTCCCAGCTACTCAAGAGGCTGAGACAGGAGGATCACTTGGACCTGGAATGTTGAGGCTGCAGTGAACCAAGCCATGGTTGTGCCACTGCACAGCCTGGGTGAAAGAGCAAGACTCTGTCTCAAAAAAGAAACACAGAGAGAGAGAGAGAGAGAGAGAGAGAGAGAGAGAGAGAGTGGGAGGGGGGGCAAAGAGAGAGAGAGAGAGAGAGGCTTCCAGGGAAATCTTGAATGATTTTGATGAAGAAAGGAAAGAAAAAGCTTAAACTGAGATGTGAGAGGTGCAGGCACAGAAGGAAGAAAGAGAATCACAGCCCAGGTTGAGAAAACTCCAAGTTGTGTTTCTGTGTCGGTATTCTCTTATGTTGCTATAAAGGAATACCTGAGGCTGAGTAACTTATAAAGAAAAGAGGTTTAATTGGCTCATGGTTCTGCAAGCTGTATAGGAAGCGTGGTGCCAGCCACTGCTTCTAGTGAGGCCTCAGGAAACTTCCAATCATGACGGAAGGTGAAGGGAAGCCAGCATATCCCATGGTGAGAGTGGGAGCAAGAGAGAGAGAAAGGGGGTGGTCCCAGACCCTTCTAAACAACTAGATTTCATGAGAATTAATTGAGCAAGAACTCACCTATTACCAAGGCAATGATACTAAGCCAATCATGAGGGATCTGCCCATGATCCAATCACCTCCCCGCAGGCCCCACCTAGGAATCACATTTCAACAGGAAGTTTGGAGGGGACAGATATTTAAATCATATCAATCTCAGTCGCTAATTCCATGGACATTTACTGAGCATCTACTATGTGCCAGACATGGTTCTAAATGTTAGGAAGGGAACACAAGGAAGGCCTGGAGAGAACCAGTATTGGACATTGATATGAGAAGTGCATAATAAGGGTTACGAGAAAGGGGTTAATACGGAATGAGTGGCTCTGCCTAGGAATTTGGGAAAGGCCTTTATGTGTGCAGACTGCAAACGAGTTCACTGTTCACTCATTCATTCATTTAACCCCCTTTTAGGCCCTGTAAGCCTAGAAGGGGGCTGTCTGGGAGGGGCTGTGCCCTGATGCAAGGGCCCAGAGTCAGGCTGAACTGGGGCAGGCGTCTCCCCAGGGGGCAGCAGCACTGTAGCCGTGGGAATCTTACATCCTGGTGACAAGGAGAAGCCACCAGCCTGAGCTGAGCCACACATTAAGGGACAAAGTGAGGGCTTTGGAAAGAAATGAGTCACACTGTCAACATCTGAAAAGACAGGAGTCAGGTCAGAAAGGAGAGCGAAGGGGCCTGAGGAACTGTTAGGAACAGGCTGACCGCGTCCAGAGCCCTGATGTGGCTGCATATGGGGGACGAAGTTGCTGACCACAATTTGCTGGATCGATTTGGACTAAGAAAATTTTGTCAAATTTTAAAAATCACAAAAACAGACCTATTTTTGCTTAAAAGAAAAGAAAAGAAAAGAAAAAGCCATCAGAGAGAAGGGTCAGCTATGTCTCTAAAATGGGCAGATATTGTTATGTGAGCTTTGTTCAGTACCAGGGAGCATCAACCCTCCCCTCCTGCACATGAGCAGTGCGAGGTCGTGTCTCGAGGCGGAAAGCTGGGATCCTGACCACTGAGTCTGGATGGTCACTGGGCAGCTGCCGAGAGCTGAGCTTCCCTGACTGGGGCAGTGAGACTGCCTGGCTCGCACCTTGTGGAGGACTGAGACCCCCCCAGGGCCTTCTGAAACTGCTGCAGACAAGGTCACTTTCCACAGGCCTGGCTTCTGGGGGCCCTGGAACCCTGTGCCCAGACTTCTCTTCTTAGGCCAGGACTGCGGGGCCGTCACAGCACTTTTCACATGTGTGTGTGATTTCTTGGTTTATGTTGGTCTTTTTCTGTCTTTAATTAAATTCCTTTTGGAAAAAATCCATTTCCACAGCACCAAGGGATTAAAAGTTCTCAGTTTTGTTTTTGATTTTGGTTTTTACTCCATCTGTGCCATGGCTGGGGGCCCTTAGTGACTGATTTTCATGTTGGGGACTGCAGGCACCTGACTGAGCTGTGGGCGAGCAGGGGAATGGTGTTGAGTGAGGTGACAACTTGACACCGGACAGGTGGCAAAGCTAATGACAATTTTGTCCCCTTACTTCCATACACTGACCTAAATGGCCACCCTCTTCAAAAAGGACAGAGCCCCAAATACGCACTGCTGTCAACCCTGACTCCCCTTTAGTCCCTCCCTCCGAGACCCTCCCCTCTCATCCTGTGTGGCCAAGTCCCAGCCTGGACACTCTGTCTTCAAAGGTAGAAGACAAAGCCGGCTTGTTGCTCCGTATTTGTCTTGGGAGTGCTTGTTCCTAGGAGAGCCTCCTGGCCTCCCAGGCCAGGAATAGCACCAGTCTACAAGGCCAGCCTGCCTGCCCTGCCAGCCCTTCTGAATTGCTTGTTTTTATTAAAATTCTTCTGCACGCGCAATCCCTGATGGTGTGTGGATTTTGGATGAGGCGGTGTGGGGGACCCAGGGAGAGGAAGGCCCTAGGCTTATTGGGCCTGGTGTTTATTTGGCCTGCCTGTCCAGAGTGGTAGAGAATGGAAGTCCATAAAAGTGACCCAGGATTGGTGCCCTAGAGCTCAGCAGGATGTGACACAAGGCCCATGGCAGGCTTGGACCAGGTCTGGGCTACCAGCCCCCAGATGATATGCAACAGAATAGCTCTGAGAGCTGCAGGAGTGGAAAATGACATGGCCCTGCACTGTTGCACAAATCGTATGAGAACTGCTCCCTCTCGGCTTCTACCTGCAGGCTCCTGCTTGGCAGCTGTCCCCTGACCAGACGCAGCATTTTGAAGCAACCAGGGGCCACTGTGGCAGCTTCAGCAATATAGAAATGGCCAGGAGCAGGGTTGGGCGCCTTGGTTTCCAATCTGTTCTAAGTCTAGTCTGGTCCCAGGATCTAAACCCAATGCTCTTCGGGGCTGTGTGTCACCTTCCCAGGCCCAAATATTTCACAGCATTCCCCACCTGGTCTCGGAGGGGAACACTGCCCCAACTCCAGGGTAGAACCTGTTCTGTATGGTTGGACTTACACACAGAAATTCTACTCCCATCATTCCATTCAATTTACCTGGATATGGATTTCCTTCTTGCCCCGCTGATCCCCACTCTCCTGGGCCTTTAAGTGAGTCATTCTCCTGGGAGGCCTGGGGTGAGACAGGCAGACAAAGACAGACAGCGACATGGGAGCTTCCAGCCGAAGAGTGCACCTTTCAACATCACAGCCAAAGGCCTAGATGCGTGCTCTCCCTACAGCCTGGGCTCTGGGCCCCTGCTGAGGTGACCACCCCCACAAGACCTACGGGAACGTGGTGGAGGGTGTAGGGGTGGGGGAGCAGTTTTCAAGTCAGGAAATTGCAAAAGTTCCAGCGTCTGCAGCCAAAGGCTCAGTGTGGAAAATTTCAGGCTCCAAGCAGGGTTCCAGAGGAGAAGAAAAGAAGCGATGGGGCCAAGATACTTGTCCCCAGCTTCCCAGACCTGGGCCCTCCCCTCACACACAGGAGGTATGTCAAGAGCCCAGGGCAGAACTCTCTAGTAGAAACCTAGGTAGAGTCCAGGGGCCTGGCTCACACACCTTCCCTACTGGTCAGAGAGAAAAATGCATACAAAACAATCCTAGCTTCCAGGGAGTGCTACAGAGGAATCGCAGCCCTCAGTGTTCAGAGGGAAACTGAGGCACAATGGGAGGAATCTGCTCTAGATAAGACCGAAGTTTCACCGTAGGGGACTGTCTCACCCACATATCGGGCAAGCGTCACAGTTCGACACAGGAAGGGGTATATGTTCATGCGGGGAGGTTCAGGCTAGGACTGGTGGTCTTGGCAGGTCTCCCCTCTCCTCGGATTCTTTCTGGGGACTTGCTCTAGGAAGAGCTGAGGCTCAGGGTAGCCAGGACGATGAAGTGGTGGAATGAATTGGGGAGTGGGTGCCAGGCATGGAGGCCAAGAGTGTCTGCAGCCCTGCCAGCCCAGACTTCCTCACTGCCCACTCAGCCTCTGCTGCCGTGTTCCCCCGGTGAGTCCCTGCTCTGCGGCAGCCACGCTCCAAGTGGCAGGGCTCCCACCTGTCATCAGGAATCACCAGGGCCCCACAGGCAACCCGGTGACCCCGCGTCCTGGCCAGGACTGTTTGACCGGGCCTGAGGGGAGCCGCCTGCCCGCCGCCACCAGCATCTCCGCCGCCTACTTGGGCCTCCTTGGGGCTCCTGGAGCCGGGCCGAGAGCGTGCAGCCTGCCGGCTTGCGGCTGGGGATTTCACTCGGAGCCGCTACATTTGGAACCCATTATTTAATCATTAATTTCCTCCTCTCGTCGACCCCTTCCACCCCGCCTCAGCTCGGCGCCCCCGCCCCAGATTAGATCTCCACGTGGTGCTTTGCAGTGATCCTTGACAGGGCTTCTGTGCTGGGGATGGGAGGCAGGGAGGGGAGCGGCAGCTGGGGCTGGCCCAGGGCTGCTCAGTAGATTGGTCGGGAGAGAAGAAAGGGTAGCCCGGAGCCTGGACCTGCGGGGCTGAAGGGAGCAAAGTATCCAGATCCTGACCCCAGGAACTCGGGGTGTGAGCTGTGCCTTCCTGTGGGCGTCAGAACAGGGTCACCGCCCCCCTCCCCCCAAAGCTCAGGGCAGTCCAGCTGACCCAGCCCCGGTGTTTTGAGGTCAAGGGCACCTGAAGCTCCTCTAAGCCTCTATGTCCTGCCATGGAGCTCCCTGCCCCGATTCTACCTTGGGGGTGTGTGGAGTGGAGAGAAGGTGAGTGGGGGATGGAGGCCCATTCTGGGTAAGGCTGTAGTCTGTGCCCTCCACTGTCCTGGAGGCCATCCTCCACCCCCAGCCCTGTGCCCATCCAGGTAACACAGCAAGGCTCACCTCAGAGAGCTCCCAGTCAGACCCAGGAGGGTGTAGGGAGCACCTCCTGGCCTGAGCCCCTATCACACTTTGCAGGACACAAGAGGAGGTAAGGCTGAGGGTGCCCACACTTCCTGCACTCCCTGTCCTCCCACAGACCCTTCATTACATGCTCCAAGATCAGAGAGCTGAGGGATTCCTGGGTAGGGGCAGTGCTGAGGACACTGTGCACCTGGGTGGGAGGGACAGCACTGGAATCAGGGAATGGGGAAAGAAACATGCACTGGTGCCCACTATGGACCCTGCCTGCACGCTAGGCACTTTTCTGACCTCGCTGTGTCGTTGCCAGCAGCAGCAGCCACACTGAATATAAGATGTGCTTTTATGTGCCTGACCATGTCCTAAGCCCTTTATATCCCTCACCTCCTTGTAACACTCCTAGCAGGCCCATGGGGGAGGCACTGCTATTATGCTTACTTTAAAGATGGGGATACTGAGGCTCAAAGATATATGAAGCAGTTCTCAAAATCAGAAAAGGCAGCAACAAGATTGAAAGCCTGTGCTCTTCCCAACACTTAAGAAGCCGTTAGCTGCAAACCTCATGGTTAGTTGGGCTGGGGTCTGAACCCAGGCCCCCTCTGTCATTCCTCACCCCCATCCCTGGAGAAAGCTGGCCAGTCACTGCCATATCTCAGTAGGAGAGGCGAAAAGGGACAGAAATTTCTCTTGCCCACCACTCTACTCACAGCAAAATGCCCTCCCTCATCCCTCCATCCTGAAACACCATCTTCTTCCAAGGCCCAGCTCAGCCAAGCCCTCCCTGACATCCCCAATCTCTTCCTTGATTCTTAATAGCACTTAAAGGCTGAGATGCATTTCTTGCCCTCGTTCTGATCATCTCCAGAAGTATTCTATGCGTGAGATTTTTCTCTCACCAGCCTGGGAGCTCTTGAGAAGAGATATACCATCATAAAAGTGCCCCTGGGCCGGGTGAGGACCCAGAGGGCAGGATGCTCAGGCTCCAACTCTGTATGCCATTGCCTCACCGCTGTCCACATCCCAAGAGGGGTATGCACAGGCCTGGAATCCAGAGGGTAGGCCTCCCTTTCCCTCATACACTTGCTGACCACAGTAGCAGCTGATTACTGGCTGAGCCTGTTGAGAGGCTGTGGAAAGGCACAGGCTCAGCCACCTCCCACTCCCACTCCTGCTACAGATGCTGAAACTGGATGCCAACTTCCCATGCAACTGGGGTGGGGGCGTCTGATCAGGGCTGGAGACTCCCTGGCCTGGATTCTTAACCAAACCCAGGACAGGGAAGAATGATTCTGGTGGTAGCTTCAGCATCAGTAGCCTTCAGTTTCAAGGGAGAGCAGCAGCAGCAGCAGCAGCAGTAGTGCCTGCCAGCTGTTGTGTCCAGTGTTCAGAGTTGGTGCATCTCAGAGCCCCTTCTGTGACATGCTTTGGGCTGTGCTCTGGCTTTTCAGCCTTCCACTACTCTCATCTGGTTTTGAGCCTATCTTTCCACTGTTTTGTGCAATTTTGGCGGACATTGAATAACCTTTCTCTGCTTAAACTGGCCAGGCTGTTTCTGTTGCTTATAGATGATGTGGTCTGGAATCTCAGAGCCTTTTTTTACCCACCTCCCACCCATAACTTATAACCTACTTGGCCTGCAGTCTAGATATTCAGAGACAAGATACTAAGCTAGTATTCCATGCAGTGTAGATTCCAAACTCAGACACCTGCTTTTTCCCAGAAGACCCTGGGGAAAAAGTTAGAGTACATGATATAATAGATGGAAATAGGCCTCGGAGTGGCCAGAACCAGGGTTGAGTTCCAGCCCTACCTTTAACAAGAGATGAAATATTTAACCTCTTTAAGCCATCGCTTTCTTTTATCTGCAAAGTAAATATAATAAAACCTGCTTCACATCAGTTGTTCAAAGGTTAAATGAGATAACTAATAAGCACAAAGCACCTAAAATGGTTCCTAGTACATAGTGGTCAGTCAGCATTTATTCATTCAGCCTGCATTTCCAAATTTCTGGCCACAATTCTTCATTCCTCTCTACATCTGTGGTCTTTGCCATGTGAATGTTTGGTTCCTGCTATTAGAGGTGAAGTATACTTTGCTAACCCACAACTCTGTGGGCTCATCTGTATGACTTGCTTTAGCAAAAGAGATGCCAGCAGATGCAATGCAAGCAAGGACTTGAAATGTGCTAGGACTGTTAAGCTTGCCCTCTCAGGATTCTACTCTCATTATGGAAAAAGCATGCTCTGGGTAAGTGCTAGTCCTAGGAGGATGAGAGACACATGGGGCAGACTCAGCCTGCAGCTTAAAGCCAATACCAGCTGATCCTCAGATGAAACAGTGGGCAGTGGGAATAAGTCATTGTTATTTTAAACCATTGACTTTGCGGATGATTTGTCATGCAGCACTGTTGAGGTAATTGCTAAATGATACACTAACTACCAAGAAGTGCAAAGATAAGTAATCCAAGGATGGCACAGTTTGGCCTCCACAATGCTATTAGAGACCCATATTTTCTCTACCATTCTGCTTTGCTATCCTTAGGGTAGGAAATTTGTTATCATTATTGCAAGCTGGTTTCTGCACCTCATGAATCTTGAACCTCATGTCCATGTTCCAGGCACTAATATGGATGAAAGGCAAATGACGAAGGGGAAAGGGGAAAAGGAACATGTTAGTTGAGTTAACCCCTTTGACAAGCTTGCCCAGGAGCTCCAACCACTAGATATTTTATCTTATTGTCCCACTTGTATTTTATTATCCAGAACACTGTCTTAATGCCATCCTAGCTGCAAGGGATTCTAGAAAGCTGTATATCTTTAAGGAATATCATGGCTTCCCTGATCAGCTGTGAGGTTCTTTTAGTAAGGGAGAGGGAGAGGACACCTGCCTCAGATATATTGAGAACCTCTAATGTGCCAGGGAGCATGCTAAGAGCTGGGGATGCAGCCAGCCCAAGGCTCCTGGCCTAGTATGAAAGCGATGAGGAAAATGGATGTGCTGTCTTTGCTGCTGTCCCGCAGGAAGGAATGCCTTGAGCAGGCTCTGTTCCATCAGGTGTGAAATGGGTGCGGGGAACTTTTGTTTCCATAGCCTCCTGTGTCCCACTTCCCCTTCAGAGTCCTGCATGCCTGTGATATCCCAGTGATGGTGGAGGTCCACCTTGGGTGAGTTGGGTGAGGAATGATATCTGCAGCAGATACTGTTCAGATATCAGGGAGGACCTCCAAGGGGGCCCACTCAAGTGGAGATCAGGGAGTTTGGAGTTACACCTACGGGCTCCCGCGGGCTGCCTGGTGCAGGTAATGAATGGAGCAGACTGAGGAGGCACCACGCCTTTCAGGATGCCTGTTCTACCTCTGGATACACAGCTCCTCCAGGCGCAGTGTCTTCCTGTCCAGCCTCCACTCCTCTCCTCCCATCTTCCTTTCTCTCCCTTTATCTTAAGCTGGGGCATCCTATCACTTCCTCCATCCCCTCAGGGTAGGCTGTGAACTCTAAGAGGTCTATTGCTTTCTATTGAAACTTTCTATTGAAACAGCCCTTCCCTGAGGCATTGATGCTTCACAGTCCAGCTTAGATGGGAGAAAGCTGTGGGCTGAAAATAAATACTGGGAGGGAAAAATACATCAATGAGGATGCCAAAATCCTATCACCTGCATAAATGGCCAGCTTATTTCAATACAACGTGAGCAATATTGAATGACAAGCCGATCCTGGCCTGAGGGAAGGGAGCGAGGGCAGAGTCTGAAAGACTCACCAGTGTATCCTTGTTTGTGGGCATCTGCTCTGTGCCAGGCGCTGTCCTTGGTGCTGGGATGAGAGGCATTAACCAGGTGCATGTCAGTGGGTACTATCCTGGCAGAGGGGGCAGGCGGTGTGGGGACAGGGAGAGTGCAGAATGCTGGGGAAATTAGTGGGGCAGAGTGGGTATGAGAGCACTGGCAAGGTGGGGGTATGGGATGCAGTGTTGGAGAGGTAGGGGGGCTGATAAGGGACCTGGCAGAACCTTTGGAGCCATGCTTGGTAACTTGGACTCTATCCTGAGAGCTGAGGGGAACATCAGTGGGTCATGCTGCGAGGCAGGGGTGGTATTTGAAGGTAGAGTCATGACTCTGGCTGGGGTGTGAGAGAGGGTCTGAGGAGCCTGGAGCACACACAGCATATTGGTTAGGGGGCTTCCTTTGTCAGGGCTCCCACCCAAGCCAGAAGCAGTGGGCATGGAGAGAGGGGAGGAAGAGAGTAACAGCTACTGGCAGCAAAGCAGTGGGTGTGTGTCTTCTCAGGAATAGTTCATGGACAGGGTCACTGCTCCTTCCTCCCTACCGCCCTATTTCCCTTCTTGGGGTTCAGCCCTAATGGTCCTCAGTGAGAGGCTTGGCCAGGCATGGGGACATGGGAGTCAGGGAGGTAGAAAAGAGGAGTGGGGCTGTGGGCCAATGTGAGCTCGGGGCTGGAAGGTGCAGAGCCGAGGGTACCAGGCTGGGGAATGGGTTCAAGTGCTGAATGACCTCCTCCTCCAACCAGGCCAGCCCACCACGTCTCCCTCCTACCCTCCACCAAGCCTGGAGACCTCTCTGCTCTCTGTGGGACCTCCAAGGAGCCTTAGGGAGCTCCACTCTGATGGGACACCCATGCCCGCGTTCTGACTCCAACCTGGGCTGACCACCCTCCAGCAGCCCACTGTGGGGGACCCACCCCCGACTTGCTCTCCCCTGTCTGTCTGAGGCCAGACAGCACTCCCTTCCTCGGCCCCTCAGTCCAGGGCCTCCTGCAGATCCCTGCCCACGGCCTCCATCTGGCCTTCAAGGCATCGCTTCATTTTCCTTGGCTGTGGCTTTTTCCTCTTTCCACGTACCTGGTTGGCTTCCAGAATCAGCCGAGGCTCAGACTTGGCCACATGGAAATAGAGATAGACACAGTCCCTTTATTATTTAATTTAGTGAAAAAAGAAAGAAAGAGGAATTCTTGGCTGGGGTGGTACCTCCCAAATCAGAGCCAGGAGACCCTACCAAAGACTCTGGGAGCTGGGACAGGAAGTGGCCAATGAGAAGGTCTCTTCTAAGCTCCAGTGTCCTCCCCACCCCCACCTCAGGTCTCCTCTGGCAGCTCCAGGCCTCCCAGCTCTGCCCTCCACCTCCTACCTTCCAGGCGCTCCCTTGCTCCCAACCCCCCAGGGCCACAGCCCCTGCCAAGCCCTGGCAGTGACACATTGCTCAGCCCCTGCCTGGGGCCCTCCCAGCTCCAGCGACCTCTGGATGCCCCCCCAGGCCCACCACACACTGTGGGCTGTTCCAGCCGAAATTCCCTTGCACCGTGGAAAGAGGAAATGAGAGCAGGGGTGGGGGCAAGGGATAGAGGAAAAAAATAAAGTGAGATGGAACTAAGTCCTGGAAGAGAGAGAGAGAAGCAAAGGAAGAAGGAGGTGAGGATTGGCTGGCTTGGCCAGGGTGCCTCCGTGGCCATGGCAGTGGTCTTCTCAGGTCATACTCCAAGGGAACTCTGCCCATGCCTCCCCTGTGACAGCATCTGGAGGCAGATCCTGCCTTGGCCTGGGTTTGGGTGAGCCTTCTGCCTTGCCTCCTCTCGAGTGAAAATTGCTATTTATAAGGGCCAGCCAGACTACCTAGGGGCCTCTGACCACCCCCCGCCGAAATATCTGGCCCGGCAGGTTCCCCAGAATGGAGCTCACAGGAGGAGCTCCAGGATAGTGCCCTCCCCACAATGTCCCAACGGGCTTGACATCCCCCAGCAATCTTCCTGGCCCCTTCCCCACTCCCTAAGCCCTGCCTCAGGGCCTTTGTCACTCCACTGTCCCTTCTGTCCCCTGAAAAGGGCTCTACTTCCTCTAAATTTTCCAGCATCCTGTCTCTTTGTACCTCTGTTAACCCCATCTATGCTTTCTGATACGTTTTGTGGTTGTTGTGTAACTACTATATTCTCTCTATAAAACTTTGGCTCACTGCGAATGGGCTCCTAATGCGTATCTTGTTCCCAAGTGTGGCATTCCCTAGTGTAGCCTGTGGGAAGGCAGCAGGATGTCTACCTCTTCCCTGAGTTCAGGGCCCCTGTAGAATGATGTGGCCTTTTCAGTGCAGTGACCTGGTCACTGGCTGAGGGGCCCAGGGAGCAGCAGCTTCTCACCAGCCCTACCAATGGTAGAAAGAGTACTACATAGTTGCTTAATGAATTAAAGAAACTTACAAAAGCAGTGGATTAAATTAACCCATGCTAATGGAGCAATGACTAAGAACCTCCTTCCTCTCCCAAAAGATCTTCCAATTTATGAAGAACATGCTCAGTAAACCAGGGAGGGACGGCAACTTTCTCAACCAGAGGAACTGGATGGGGTGCTGGAAATGCTCAAAAACCGGATTGTGGTGAGGATTGCACAACTCTGTGAATTTGCTAAGAATCATTGATGACATTGACATTATGAGTGTTGGCATGTAAATTATACCTTAATAAAGCTATCAAAAAACACAAAAACTTGATGCTTGTTAATCTCACTATGTCCTCCACTGGAGCAATTTCTGCCATTGCTGTGGAGACCCAGGAAGAAGATGAGGGAACTGCTGGTGAGACGCTGATGTCCCCTGATCCCTTAAGCTGGGGCTGGGTCACTGCACTAAAAAGGCCACATGATTTTCCAGTGACTCTGCCTCAACTCAAGTAAGAGGTGGACATTCGGCCCTGTTACTGACTCACCTACAGCAGGGAATAATGCATGGTGAAATTATTGGGATTCTGACCCTGTGCCTTGATCCCCATTTGACTCCCAATTGATTAGATACAGGGTACACGTGTAAAAGTGCACGAGTGTGTGCATTTGCATGTGAGCATGTGAGTGCATGTGTGTGAGTGTGTGTGCATGAGTAAGTGTGGATGTGTATAAATGTGTGAATATGTGTGAGTATTTGTTCATGTTTGTGATCCACCCAAGCCTCTAACAGTGGCCGTACATCCTCAGGGGATAAGTCTGCAGCAGACAAAATGACTGACCAGGTGGACTGGATGGCAGGGAGGGATGATGAAGGGTTGACCTGATGGCAGCCTGAAGCCAGCTTGGGAGGAGAGTGTAGCCTGACATTCCTCTTCATGTCCCATGCACCCTGCCATTTGTACACATACAGATAGACACATACTCTGTTTTGGGCATTGAGGCTACAGTCATCGAAAGAGCCACAGCTTCTTCTAGAACACAAGAGACTAGGGAGTGGATCGAGAATTGTCCCCTTGGCCACTGAAGGAGAGAAAGGGGATGGGGTAACAAGGACATGATCCTTAAATCTTTCCACTTTGATTACGGGATACACTTTTCACCCAGCACGAGGTAGAGAAAAAGGAGTGCATATACTTCCTTGTGGGTCTTAGCCAGAAACACTTGTTGCCACCCTCATGTTGGAGTATAAATAGTAAAGCCCAGACCCTCTTTCAACCATTCCATCCACCCATTCACCCACGCATTCATCCATCTACCATCCACACATCCAACCATCCATCTGTCCATCTATCCACCCCCTCATATGTTCAATGAATATTTACTGGGCACCTACCAGATGCTAGATTCCATGCCAGGCCCCAAGAACAGTGATGGAGGAGCCTAGGTTGCCTTCCTCAAGGAGTTCACAGTCTGAAAGGTGGGGTGGAGAATGAAAATAGACCTGCACAATCACAGAGGTTGAGTGTGTGAAGGTGTATATGTGTGAATGTGTGTGCAGTAAGACAGGAGGGTAGCGTTCCATGGGTTCATAGACCAGGGTCACCAGCTGAGCCTCAGAGAAGGGACACTGGTCAAGAAAAGATTCCCAGGACAGACGATGCCTGTTGAATAGGAGTTTGCCAGGCAAACAAGCAGAAAGACTGCATCAGTCAGAGGAAAAAGTTTACGAAAACCCTGCAGAGGAGGCAAACCTTGACTTGTCCTGGGGTTTGTAGGCAGGGGAGGAGGGCAGATGGGATTCTGCAGGCTCCTTAGCATGTTGGAAGAAGGGGACAGGATTTGGATTCAACACTGAGACAACAATGCCATACCATCACCCCAGCCTCTCAGGAGTCCCAGCCAGACTCCCTGCATCTGTCCGCGGAGGCTGGGAGTCACTTGGATGTGTTTCAGTTTTTAGGTTTAGGAGGTAGGAAATGTGGGGGAGGAAAAATTGTGCAGACCAGTGAGAATGCACCCTGGCCCTATGCCTTCCTGTGGACTGGCAGCTGGGAAATGCTGGGCTAGAGGATCCCTAACATTCCATGAAGCTAATGTTCCAGCCTTCCTGGTCTGTGAGCTGCAATGCTGAGTCCTTTCCTCCAAAATGCCAGGGAGCTGTGGGTGAAACCATGCCAAAGAGCGTGGGAGAACACAGATCACATACCCCTTCAGGGTCCCCAGACAGCAGAGACACAGGTCCTGCCCTTGGGACATGGCTATCTGATGGGGAAGACAGGGGCCTGTCTCAGTTCCTCAAAAGGAGCCAAGAAGACATGAAAGGCAGGGGGTGGCCCACTTCTGAGTCCCTAAAGCACTGTGGATTGGGAAGGGTGGTGAGGATGCTGGAAAGAAGAGGAGAATGTGGGGATGTTGGAGACATCCCATTCTTTGCAAAAGTCTTTGAGGAGGTAAGCTGAGACCCATTTGCTAGTGAGACAGTGGCTCTTCCCAGAAGCAAGAAAAGCCAAGATCTGCCCTTCCAGCACTGAGAGCACAGTGAGCTTCAGCCCTGCTCAGGGCCCTGCCCAGTCAGTGTTGCACTCGGCTCAGTCCTCAAGTCTTTGTCCATGTCACCCGTGCAGCAGGAGTGCCTTCCCCTCTTTGTACCAGCCTAGTCCTCAAAAGCTCTTGACCCTGTTTCTTCCAACCCTCTGAGGCTCCAGTATGGCTCTTACCATAGTGTATCTTGTTTTATAAAGATACTGGGGCAGTGTGCCCGCTCCCTGCTAAGCGCTCTCTGCGGACAGCCGGTCACATGCCCTCTATAGCCCTGATGCCCACTTGTTTCATGTCCAGTGCTGACACATACCAGTGGTGCCCAATACGTGTCTGTCTGATAGGATCAGATGAATGTTTCACACCCCAGCCCATGCTGATTCACGTTCCCCTCCAGGTTGACTAGTCACTGAGGGCTTCCAGGTTGCAAAACTTACCTTCCAGCTAGAATAGAGGCAAACTGAGAACTGTGTTGTCTCCCTTTTTGTTTCCTAGAGTCTCAGAAGGGCTGAGATGGAAGCGTCCCTTAGAAACTACCTACCGTCTCCCAGTATTACTTGGAGAAAACTAGGGCCCCAGCGGAGGACTATGGTAGACGAAAGAGTACATCAAACCTGTTCTTAATCCTCACTCTAAATTCATTTAATATATGATAGTTTCCAAAGTGTACTCTGAGCTGCCATTTTCCCCTTCCCTCCCTCCCTCCCTCCTTCCCTCCCTCCCTCCCTCCCTCCCTCCCTCCTCCCATCCCTTCCTTTCTTCTTTCTTGAGATAGGGTCTTGCTCTGTCACCCAGGCTGGAGTGCAGTGGTGTTATCCCAGTTCATTGCAACCTTGATCTGCCAGCCTCAGCCTCCCAGGTATCTAGGACTACAGGCGCATGCCACCACACCCAGCTAATTTTTTGTAGAGATGAGGTTTTGCCATGTTGCCCAGGCTGGTCTCCAACTTATGGGCTGAAGCAATCGCCCATTTTGGCCTCCCAAAGTGCTGCCACTATAGGAGTGAGCCACTGCACTGGGCCGATCATTTTTAATATATTATAAATACTTGAAAAAGAGGTGTATTCTGTTTGTAGGATGTGGGGCTTGTAAGCATGTTATTCCTGCTTTATTATCCAGATGCTGTATACTCTTGCTTGTGTAGTTTGTTCATCAAATGGTGAGATGGGCTTGCTAAATCTCCCATAATGCCATGCTCCTGTCGAGTTCTCCTTGCATTTTAGCAGATTTTTCCCTATAAAGTCCAGCAGTAGGTTAATAGGTGCATAAATGTTGGTGAGCACTGAAGCAGATGTATCCTTTAGCATTTATCAAGTGATCCTTTGTCGAATCATATTGTTTCGTTGGATGTTACTGTGACTTCTGCTCTCTTTTTCCTCATTTGTTTGACATTCTTTTACTCATCCTTTGGCTCCTGTCCTCTGTGCCACGTTAGTATGAGTGTGTCTTTTGTAACTGGCATGTCATAGATGGATATGCTAGACAGTCACCATTCATTCGTGTTGGGTACCCTTCCTTTTGAGGCTGTTTCATGTTGATTATAGCTCTTCTTTGCTATATGCACTGTTTCCTTTCCTTTTTCCCAAGTTGGCTTCAAGTTGGTGTGGAAAGAGAAGGGAGGCCGTCTGGCGAAGATGGCTCATACCCTGGGTACACTTTGGAGGCTTGCCCACATTTTTTAAATCTAAGGGCAGTACCCAGATGTGGCACAAATTAAATAATCATCCTCAAACATCCGAGGAGTGCATTCTCACTGCAAAAGCCAAACTCGGGGACAGTTGGTTCCTGAAGGAGAGACTGCCCCGCCTGAGCTGCCGAAGGCCCTCGGATCCACCTCACAGTTGGAGGGAAGCCTGGGAAGCTCTCTGAGCCTGATTTACAACCTGTGGGGGCGGCTCTATCCAATACTGGATGTCTCAGACAGAAAAACAAGGTCATACAGGGTTATGTCAACTCACTAAAGTAAGTCTAAGAGATTCCCTGGTGAAAACAGCAGGCCTTGATAGATAAATGATTTCTTAAAAAGTTAAAATCTTTCCTGGAAGGGGAAGGGAGATCCCTGCCAGATTTCTTTCGGCTTCCACAACCCTGATTCACCTGCCTGCCTGACCCTGGGGCTGTGTGCTTCCAGGAATCCAGGGCCCCATTGTGACTTTCATGGACCCCAGGCACCATTGCCTTTGTGAGCTTCTTCCTCCATAAAAAAAGTATGTATTTATAATTACATTTTACAACTGTGTTGGTAAAAGGCTAATATAATTCAATTATTATATGTTCCTTTATCTGTATTTTTCTACTGATTTTAATAGTAGCTACAACTAAAACACTTTAGTGGGCCCTTAGAAGTCTTGTGAGCCCCAGGCACTGTGTCTCCTATGCCTCACAGACAAAGGCCCCTGCAGACCCTAGGGCCATATGTCAGGATTGGGCAACGGGAGGGGCAAAGGGGAAGACTCTGCACGGTGATTTAAACTTAGGGGTGCTTGCTTCTGAGGCAGAGAGCCCAGACTGAGAGAAAGCTTCATCGGTCAGCCAGAACAGACAGCAGGAGCACAAATGGCCTCCAAGCCACAAACGCCTTTCCATCTGGAAAGGCACAGGTCTGCCAACCCTCGAATGGGTACGTGGGGATGTGGGGAGGTGCCGAAACGCCCTTAAGGTTTCTGACCACAACCAACAAGAAGGAGAAAAGGCCTCCACACAGATGCTGGGACAACAGAGATTTTGTTATAAGACCCACAGTCAGGTGCTGAGGGAGAGAGAAAGCAAAATGAGACCCACCTGGACCAAGTGGCTGCCCAAGAAAGTTCAGGGAAGTCTTCCAACATGTTTGGGGTGCTTGTGTTGATCAGAGGTGACCCCCATTCTCTGAGTTAGGCTTAATTCTGGTTCTTTTAAAACCGAATCTCTCAACCTCAGCACTACTGACATTTGGGGCTGGATAATTCCTGGGGCTTTCCTGTGCATTGCAGAACATTGAACAGCATCCCTAGGCTCTACTCACTAAATGCCAGCAGCATCTACCTCCCCAGGTCGTGACAGGCAAAAATGTCTTCAGACATTACTAAATCCCTCCCAGTTGAGAAACAGTGTTTTAAGATAGCAGTAAAGGGAAATTTCAGGTCATGAAGGAGCCTAAAAATGAGTCATCGGATATCCCAAAATTTAGATAATACTTAGATATTAGCATAGCCACCTGCTGACAAACTTGCCTCCTTTCTTCCCTCCTTCCTTTCCTCCTTTCTCCCTGCCTTCCTTCCTTTCTTTCAAGTAAGGTCTAGGCAGGTCTACCCAACCCCCTAGTTTTTTTGTGGGACCAGATGGACCCTGAAGGTTTTGCTCACAACTGGTCATTTCCTTCAAGGGGAGAGATACTTAGACTTCTTTTATAACATCTTGGGTGGCTAGAATTATTGGCCACGATGAATGTCAGTCATAACTCTATGACCTCATTTGAGAATAATGGGTAAGTCTCTTTCTATGTTCTGCAATAACAACATTTACCAAACTGGTGCAATTCAGGGCAGAATAATTTGCACAAGAACGTTGTCATTCTTATACATTTCATTTGTCGCAATTTGTAAAATTCATCTTTATGGAAAGGTGCACACAAATTCTAGGGCCACTGACCTCTTTACAATAGAAATCTGTTAAAATGTGTTAATCTCATTATTCCTTGAGAGAAAATTGATTAATTAATTCTATGATAAGAATTATGGGACTGTAGACCTATCCAGGGACTAGAAAAGCTTACAGCTCGTGAGAATAAAGGTGCCCTCAAATTCCTGTGATTCGTGTTACTAATTCAGGAAAAGAAAAAGACAGTAAAGACAGTGGCTGCCCTCAGGGGATACACGAAGTAGGACGGTGGAGACAGGGGCACCAGGGCAGTCCTGGGGGAGGTGGCTTCACGCTGGTTCACGGGGAGCTTGAGTGGCTGCATTCCCATCCCTGGTCAGTAGGCTTCCTGACATGAGCCCAGGGTCCTGTGCAAACTATGCCCATGAGTTTGTCTCTCACATTAGGGTGCCTGATTACACACAGGACAGCTGTGACAAACAAGAGGCTCATTCCCTACACACAAGCACGTTCTAGGACATGTGGGAGAGATTTAGGAAATGACAGGGGATTTCCACGTTGCCTTGAGAGGTGGGAGTCGTCCGCTCATTTCTGGCCATCGTAGCAAGGAATTTTAGGGCAAACCTTGTGACAAGCTTGCCTTATGCAGGGAAATCCAAAGCATGACTCTAGAAATTAAGTTTGGAAGTAAAGAACAGGCGAACATTGATGAGCTTTGCCAACCAAGCAAGAAAACAGGTCAGTGACAGTCTACTCCCACTCTAGGTGCAGGCAGAAGCTGGAGGAAAAGGGATTGAGTCAGGCAGGAGGCAAAGCTACACCATAGGGTTGTGCATGTTATGGTATGGACTGCACAACTGCACCAAAGCTAAGATGGCATTATTTAATCATAGTCATTAAAGGCCTGTATATTTATTAGCACAGTTTTTAAGAGATGGAAGTAAAGGATCTTGAGAAAGGAAATGACATTTTCCAACTCACACAAAGACATCATGTGGACAAGTATTGGCCCTAAAAAGTCATCCATCTAATGGCATTTCCTCCTAGTCGTGAGAGTTCCAATGCTGTTCATATAAGTGGGTTTCTTTCTTTTTTTGGTACTTTCATTTTGTTTATTTATTTTTAATGGTGGCATAACTTACATGCAATAAAATGCATAAATCTTAAGTATACAATTTAATGAATTTTTACGTATGGATATGCCCATGTAACCATCTTTGTATCAAGTTATCACCTCAATGACTTAGGTCAATTCTTTTTTGTTTGTTTTTTGTTTTGAAATAGAGACTCTCTTCATTGCCAGGCTGGAGTGCAGTGGCACTATCTCAGCTCACCACAACCTCCGCATCCTGGGTACAAGTGATTTTCCTGCCTCAGCCTCCCAAGTAGCTGGGACTAAAGGTGCCCACTACCACGTCTGGCTAATTTTTGTATTATTATTATTATTTTTAGTAGAGACAGGGTTTCACCATCTTGGCCAGGTTGGTCTCGAACTCCTGACCTCAAGAGATCCTCTCGCCTCAGCCTCCTAAAATGCTGGGAATAGAGGCTTAAGCCACCGCACCTGGCCAGGTCAATTCTTTATGGTCAAAAAATTAATGAATCTAGAATGGAAGTTGTACATAGCAATGGCCACGTAGGCCCCAGATAGCTTCTCTCCAATTTTGGACAAGTGTAGTCATTTTTCTTTAAACCATAAACACAATTACTGAGATCCAAGTCTATGTTTTACAGTGCTCACTGACAGTCCTATTCTATACCCTCCCCTCTCTTGAGTTCT
Organism: Macaca fascicularis; assembly: GCF_037993035.2. NCBI lineage: Eukaryota > Metazoa > Chordata > Mammalia > Primates > Cercopithecidae > Macaca > Macaca fascicularis. The sequence continues at coordinate 50,069,798 of NC_088387.1, read as the reverse complement.
TTATTGCTGGATTATGTCTTTAAGTACATATTTTTCTTCTAGGAAGGGAACTGGGTGCAGTACTCTTTGGACCCTTACATATCTGACAACAGGCTTCGCACATAGGTGGCAATTTGGCTGGTTTGTGTTTCCATTGTAGGACCATACCGAATAATTTTGTTGCCCTAAAAATCCTCTGTGCTTTGCCCATTCATCTCTCTCTCCCTCCTAACCTCTGGCAACCACTGATCTGTTTACTGTTTCCATAGTTGTGCCTTTTCCAGAATGTTATATAGTTGGAGTCATATAGCATGTAGCCTGTTAGACTGGTTTCTTTCATTTAATAATATGCATTTAAGTTTCTCCCACATCTTTTCATGGCTTTATAGCTCTTTTTAGCAGTGAAAAAATATTCCATTGTCTGGATGTACCACAGTCATTTATACATTCACCTGCTGAGGGACATCGTGTTGCTTCCAGGTTTGGGCTATTATTAATAAATCTGCTACAAACGTCTGTGTGCAGGTTTTGGTATGAACATGATTTCAATTATTTTGGGTAGGTACCAAGGAGCGCAACTACTGGATCATCTGGTACACAGAGTATGCTTAGTTTTCTAAGAAACTGCCAAACTGTCTTCCAAAGTGGCCATCCTGTTTTGCATACTCATGAGCAATGAAAGAGAGCTCCTGCTGCTCCACATCCTCACCAGCTTTTGGTATTATCAATGTTCTGGATTTTGGCCATTAAATAATGTAGTGGTGTTTCATTTTAATTTGCTTTTCTCTAATGACATCTGTGGTAGAGCGTCTTTTCATATATTTATTTGCCATCTGTATATCTTCTTCGATGAGGTGTCTGCTGAGGTCTTTGATCTTTTTAAAAGTAGGTTGTTTGTTTTCTCATTGTTGAATTTTAAGGCTTCTTTGTATATTTTGTGTAAAACAGTCCTTTTGCAAATATTCTCTCCAGGCTGAGGCTTATCTTCTCATTATATTGACAGTGTCTTTCATAGAGCAAAGGTTTGAATTTTAATGAAATTCACCTTATCAATTATTTCTCTCATGACTTGTGCCTTTGGTGTCGTATCTAAAAAGTCATCACCATACTCAAGGTTATTTAGATTTTCTCTTCTGTTATTTTCTAGGAGTTTATAGTTTTGCAGTTTACAGTTAGATCTGGGATCCATTTTGAGTTCATTTGTGAAGAGTGTAAAGTCTGTGTCCAGATTCACTTTTTTTCTGCATGTGGATGTCCAGTTGTTCTAGCACCCTTCATTGAAAAGACTGTCTTCGTTCCATCATATTGACTTTGCTCCTTTGTCAGAGATCAGTTACAGTGTTTATGAGAGTCTATTTCTGGGCCCTCTACTCTGTTCCATAGATCTGTTCGGTCATTTCAATGAGAATCTTGGGGTGCAGTGAGTAGGTGTAAAGGAAGGACAGACTCCTGTGCTCACATCATTTTCTTACTCAGAACTCGATTGGTCTGTCTACCTGTCCATGCATCTAGTTAATTGTCCGGGAGGGTCAGATCTCGGTGAGTTTGGACCAAGTCTCAGCATCCTGTTTGCTTCTGACTCAGCTGACTTGGTCTCATCCTCACTTTCATATACCAGAAAACTGGCCCCATAGTTCCGGACGTGTCTTTATGTGTGTATGGATTATCTGATACTATATTTCTAGATCATTGGCCAGTCCAGAGGAGTTCAATCAAATTCAGTTGAAATCAATAGGTATGGATGGACAAGAGACATTTTCTTAGAGAGGAGAAGGCATAGCCTGGGTGGAGTGGAGGACTGGTCAGGCTTCCAGCTCTATCACTAACAGGCTGGACTGTCCAGGGAAATAGGCTTCCTCTTGGGGGATCTCCATTTTCCTCCTTTTTTATATGAAAGCATTGAATCTCTAAGGTCTTCTTCACTGCTATTTTTGGATTTTGCTGTGAGCCAGGCTCTGCTGTGGAAGAGACAAGAGAAAGTGCAGCTCATGCTTCTGGTTAAAGAGGCAAGATGGATGCTTGCATCCGCTCAAGGAGCCCTGTAATGTCAGGCGAGAGTAAACTTGGTAACCAAGTATGGGATGCATAAGACTTTGCTGGGAAAACGAAGTGGAAGGTGCCAAAAGGGGAACACAGAGAAACTGGATAAGAAAGAAACAGTGGTGGCCGGGCAGGGTGGCTCATGCTTGTAATCCCAACACTTTGGGAGGCTGAGGCGGGCAGGTCTCTTGAGGTCAGGAGTTTGAGACCAGCCTGGCCAACACAGTGAAACCCCATCTCTACTAAAAAAAAAGCCACAAAAATTTAGCTGGGTATGGTGGTGGGTGCCTGTAATCCCAGCCACTTGGGAGGCTGAGGCAGGAGAATCGCTTGAACCTGGGAGGCAGAGGTTGCAGTGGACCGAGATCTTGCCACTGCACTCCAGCCTGGGCGGCAGAGTGAGACTCCGTCTCAAGAAAGAGAGAGAGAAAGAGAGAGAGAGAGAGAGAGAGAGAGAGAGAGAGAGAAAGAGATAGAGAGAGAGAGAAAGAGAGAGAGAGAGAGAGAAAGAGAGAGAAAGAGAGAAAGAGGAAGGAAGGAAGGAAGGAAGGAAGGAGGGAGTGTGAAAAAAGTAAAGAAAGACTAAAAATAAGAAAATAAGAGAGAGGAGAATGAGCAGGAAAGAGGACGGGAGTGGTCAGATGCTGTGGAGTAACAGGGTGGGGAGGCCCAGGACTGGGCTGGGCTGGTGGGGGGTGGGGGGAGATGTACTCGGGAGGGTGTCATTCCTTCTGGATACTGTCTGAGGTGACAAACAAGCTCTAAAGGTCCCATATGTCCTAGTGGCTGCCTCCTTCTCACATTACATTCATATTCCCAGCCCATCCCGAGTGCGGGAGAGGGAGACAAAATGGTGCAGTGACATCCGGCCCCACTAGGCGGCCGCGGGCTCCTCTGAACTCCAGGCTCAGCACAGAATTCCACCCCTTGTAACCAGAGACCCATTTCCTATTTCCTCTGTTCCCTGGAGAAGATGGGATGGACTTGTGATGAAAGGGATTCTAAATAGAACAAAGGAAGCACACACATACTTCATGGAAGCAGTTATTGTGTGTGAAAACTAGAACCACTGCAGAGGGGCTGAGGCCGGCCACCACCCATTCTTACTTGGTTTCCTCCTGTCTCTGAAAACCAGCAGATAGGGGTGGGGGATGAGTTTGGGTCCAGGGTTAGGGTCTATCTTTGGTTAGGGTTAGAGTCAATTGATGGTCAGTATCAGGATCTGTATGAGGCCAAGGTCAAGGCTCTGTTTGAGGTCAGGGTTGGAATTATTCTGTATTTGGGAAACAAAGTAACTATGAGATTGCATAAGAAATGAACCATGATGTTCTCTAAGGAAAAAAACCAGGGATGATTTCATGGAGGGGCTAAGCTTCCAATAAGACCTTGAAAGAGAAACCTGGCAGTGGTAGAGGAAGACCCTGAGGAACTGAAAAGAATGGCTGGACACAATTGAAGTTACTATCAGTGCAAGTCCCCAAGAGATGCTGCCTCCTGATCAGAGTCCAGCTCATCAGCAGATGCCGTGTGACCTCCCTCCTGGGTGAGAAAGAGAAGGAAGACAACTGAGCTCCCAGGCTACCCTCCCTGGCCTTTTGGGGAAAAGGACTCTCCTCTGGGTTTGGTCAACAGCACCTTTCCACATATTCCTGGCCCTGAGTGCCCCTTGGCCTGGCGTTTGCCCTTGGGCTGCCAGGGCAGGGGCTGGTGTCAGGCAGGGTGGACACAACCTGGAAATAGGGAGCGGCCATGGAAACATTGTGGGTCTGGCACACGCTCACCGGCCATGCCCAGGCTGGAGATGGGCTGGGCTGCCCCTGGGGAAGCTGGGGCCTGGGAACACAGAGCAGAAGGGGCCCACTCAGTCCAGAGTCACCTTCTCCAGGCCTCACCATCATGGCCACCTGATCTGGTGGCTGCAGGAGGCCCAACGGCCATCTGCCATGTTCCCTGATGGTTTTTATTATGGTCTGCAGCATGTCTTTCAGCTCTGCTTTCTCAAATGATAGCCACTGGAAACACTGCCCTTCTTTCCAGGCCCTTCTGCAGGTATTCCTGCACCTGCCGGCCATCTCCCACCTCCACGAGCATGGCCTTTGCCCATTAGTCAAAGGCTCCCTGAAGACAGCCCTCTTAGTCAGCAAGTGGTCCTCTGAAAGGCTTTCTTTCTCCTCAATATGAGGGAAGGGCTTCCTGAGGAAATGGTCCCCACAGCAATCTGGATAGCCCGAGGAAACACTGCACCTCCCCACCAGTCTGGAGACTCTCAGAACGGATACCTCTCCCATCAGTCTAGGGGCTCCCTGACAGGATTCCTCCCTCAGATTCTCCATCATTGTGGTTAATCAAGGAAGGGTCTTCTCCATCAGTGTGAGGTCCTCGAGGGGATGCCTTCCCCTGCAGTGTGGGGTTTCTAAGAGGACGCCCCCAGCAGATGCCCTAAGTAGTATGGGTCCCCTGAAGGCCATCAGCTTCAGCAGATTGGGCAACTCTTGCCAATTCCTGGGCAGGAGCAGTCAAAGTAAAGCGGAGGTGTCAACCATGAATCTGAGTCATGCTCAAGTTGATGGTCAGGATAGGATGCCAGTCCATGTACGTGCAGATTTTAAAAAGAAAATGATGGTGGGCATCATAATGCTTATGGAGCTGGTAATGAAGAGGGCAGTGATACCTGGTGGTAGTGCCAGTGATGGTGTGGAGGTGGTGAGAAGCTGGAGGCATTGTTGCTGTTGGTAGTGTCAGTGATGGTGGAAGAGGCAGTGCTGGATGTGGTGGGGAGAACTAGGGAGGCGGTATTGATAGTGGTTGCAGCAGTGAGGGTGGCCACAATTGTGGATGAAGTTGGCACTGGTGGTGGAAATGGTGGGTACTGTAAACCGATCACCACCTGCTGGAGACCTGCCCTAAAAGAAAAGATTCCTGTGCCAAGGAGAGCAGAGAGTTGAGGGAAGAAGGGGGACATTTATCCAGCATAGCTGGGGGAGAAGCTAAACCATAGTGTAAAGGGGAAACCAAAGCTGTATTTGTATTCAAAAGTGGTTCAAGTTAGACCTGAAACAGGAGCACCAGTGACCGAATCCGTAGCTGTGGAAGTTATAAGCATCTCAAAGTATGATCCCAGGACCAAGACTGGGAACCTGAGAGTGGGGAGGCCTCGTTTTTATGGAGTCCCTTACAAGGATTGGTCTGAGGGCTCTGAAGACCCACAGTGAACTCTCATGTCTCTGGACTGGCCAGATGAGGTTGGCAACTCCAAGGCTGCTCCTGACCAGACGGGGAAGGGCTCATGGCCAGACCTGTGCCTCTTTTGTCCCTCACCCTCTTTGTCTTCCACTCAGGGGGAAGGTGAGGCTGTGGAGGGAGGTCAGAATCAGTTGGTGAATGTTAAAAATATAAACACACCTCTTCCCAATGAACTGGGCATTCTGACTCAGTTTGTCCAGGGTGGGGTCTGAGCATACGTATTTTTAATACGCTCCCAAGGTGATTCTGATATAAACACACACACACACACACACACACACACACACACACACACACACACACACTTATCAAGATCCGTGCCCAGATATTATATTTGGCAACCCCTACGTCTGCCACTGGGCCTGGGGGTATTTATAGTAGAAGACAACAATATCTCCACATTATCACATCTTCACCTGCTCCACTCAAAGGGTCTTGGGAGCTGTAGGTGATTAGATGATTTGCCAGGTGAAGAGGTGGGGCCCAGGACTGCAGCAGCGGCCTGGGTTGGTTATTTCTTAGTAACAATCTCATGCCAGGGGCCAAGGAAGAAAAGGGAAGTGTTGGCATCCAGCACTTTCTGCTCAGACCTGACTCCACACGGATCCCTGGAGGCCCTTGAGAGGAGGCCTTTGGGAGCTTGCAGGTTGGGGGAAGGAGCTGGGGAGGCTTGAGTGGAACAGCGAAGAAAGAGAGAAGGCTGAGCTGCGGGTAATTTGTGAGTGCGCTGGGCAGGGGCTCTCAGTCCCCTTGAGGAGACCATGCTTTGTGCATGTAGGGCCCTCCTCAATGCTCTCCAGGTGCACCTACCTGTTCTTCTAGACCAGCTCCCACTCAGCCTATCCGTGAAGACTTTCCAGACAGTAGGGCCCTCTTCTTTTGCTGGGCTCACAGCTTGTGTTCTTTGTGTTGGGGATTAGACAACCCAGTTCTGATAGTGACGTCCCCGCTGGATCCCCTCTTCCCCTACCGCATTCACTGATTTGCAGCCTCTCTGAAGGCTGGGCCTTCATTGTCTTTCTCTGGGCCTTCATTGTCAACATGCACATTAGGCATAGAAGAGCATTTGTTAAAATGTGTGGCCTTGATTTAAGGGTGGGATGAGCACCCAATGGGAAGTCAGATCCCTCGGGTTCTAGCTCCAACTGGGCCCCTTTCCTGGCTTCTAGGGACCTGATCCAATGGGAAAGACAGGAAAACAGCTTATTCTTGCTTCCTCTCATGCTTCATCAGGCCCTGGAGATTTTGTGTTCCTGGTTCTAATGTAGCAGCCTGAGCCCACCAGCAACAGAGGGATAGGTCCCCCTCCCCGGTGCCTACAGTTGAGACTGCAGGAAGAGAAGGGGACCCTGAGGTCACCTTTTAGATGCTGACAATCCCATTCTCTCTCCTTGAGGCTCCGCAAGAGGGCTGCCTCAGGACACAGGCCTCGGGGAAAAAGGGCGAAGGTTGGCAAATCAGGTTGAGGGAGTGACTTGAGTTGATCAAAGGAAACTTCTTGAAGGGGGAGGAAAGCAAGAATGGCCTTGGGAATGGGCCCAAGGACAGAAGTGGCTCACTTTGAAGATGGGGAGGCCCTAAAGTGAAGGAAGGGGGTGGCTCGTGGCTGGGCCAGCTGGAGGGAGAGGGTTTGAATTGGGGTTTGTCCAGGTGGGGAAGAGTTCAGGGAGGCCCAATGTGGGAGGTTTAGGGGCACAAAGGATTTCTGGACCTCAGGTGCAGGGGAGGAGGGAGAGACAGGGATTAAAAGCAGCCAGGAAAGCGATGGGCTTTCTCGAATTCCTCACTGTCAGCTGCCACTCAGTCACCTGAGCCTGGGCTGGGCAGCTGCTTCCAGGTGAGAGCAGGAACCTCAGGTCAACTCCACCTCCCAGCCAAGAACCTGCTGGGGGGTCTGAGGGACTTCTTACCTTCTAAGCCCTCAGCCCAGCAGCTCCTGTCCCTCTGCTGCAGAGGGTGTGTGTGTGTGTGTGTGTGTGTGTGTGTGTGTGTGTGTGCGCGCACGCACACGTGCGCGCTCACGCACTTAGGAATGAAGGATGTCAATCATGGGGAGGGAAGGCAGGTGCCTACCTTCTGCCCAATGGGAATAGAATGGTGCTGGTGGATGTTTCTCCATTCTAAATGGGGAACAAGTGAAGAAGCCTCTAAAACTTTGTTCCATAAGCAGCCACCTGTGGAGGCAGAGACCCTGGGGAGGATGAGTCAGGAGCTCCTAAGGGGTGTGTGGGGTGTGTGAAAGCTGGCATCTCCCAGGATGTCCCACCTCTCCCCCTGGGGGCCTGTGCAAGGCCCCAGCCAGGCCTGAGCAAGGTGTTTCCCACCTTTCTCCTCTCCCACATCCCTCACAGGATGTCCTCCCAACCGGGGTCCCTGCTCCCACGCTGGAGGTGTCCATGCGGGGAGGCAGTGATGAGGGAAATGAAAGCATATGTCTACGCGAAGTTGTGCAAAGACTCATACGCAGATGTTGAGCAACTTTATCTGTAATAGCCCCAAACTGGAAAACCCCCAAATATCCACCAACAGGTGCGTGTATAAACAAATTCTGGTATATCTATCACATGGAACATTAGTCAGCAATTAAAAGGAATGAACTACTGATTAATGCAACAGCTTGGATGGATCTCAAAATAATTCTGCTAAGTGAAAGAAGCCAGGAAAAAGAGCACATGTTGTATGATTCCATTTATAGAAAGCTCTGGAAAATGCAAACTAATCTATAGTGACAGAAAGCAAAGCAGTGGCTGCCAGGGACAAGGAGTGGAAGTTGGAGGGGAGGGAGGGAGGGATTACCAAGGAGCAGGAGGAAACTTTTGGAGATGATGAATATGTTCATTATCTTGATTGTGGTGATGGTTTCACAGATGTGTGTGTATGCCAGACATGATCAAACTGGGCACCTAAAATAGGTGCTGCTTATTGTATGCTCAGTTATACCTCAGTACACCTGTACCAAAAGATGGGGTTGGTGACCGTCATGATTATGGTGATAAAGCTGAAGGAAAAGTTGCTGGCAGGTCAACCACAGGCATGAGTGAGGCCATCATTCTCTAACAGTAATTTAGATATTTGCCTTTCTCTGTGCTATAGTTTGAATGTGTCTCCAAATTTCATGTATTGGAAACTGAATGCCCAAATGTATACATTGATGGTATTTGGAAGTGGGGCCTTTAGGAGGGAATTAGGATTAGAGAAGGTCATCAGGGTGGAGCTGCCACAATAGGACTGATAGCTTTATGAAAACAGGAAGAGCCTGGTGTGGCAGCTCACACCTGTAATCCCAGCACTTTGGGAGGTGGAGGCAGGCGGATCGCCTGAGGTAAGGAGTTGGAGACCAGACTGGCCAACATGGTAAAACCCCGTCTATACTAAAAACACAGAAAAATTAGCTGGGCGTGGTGGTGGGTGCCTGTAATCCCAGCTATTCGGGAGGTTGAGGCATGAGAATTGCTTGAACCTGGAAAGTGGAGGCTGCAGTGAGCTGAGACTGCGCCACTGCACTACAGCCTGGGAGACACAGCAAGAGAAAATAAAGAGAGAGAGAAAGAGAGAAAGAGGGAAGGAGGGAAGGAGGGAAGGAAGGAAGGAGAAAGAGAGAGAGAGAAAGAAAAGAAAAGAAGGAAAGAAAGAAAGAAAGAAACAAAGAAACAAAGAAAGAAAGATAGAAAGAAAGAAAAGAAAAAAAAGAACCAACCTGAGCAAGTGCACCCACTCTGTCTCAACACATGATGCCTCCTGTTGTGTCATGGCACAGCAGGTGGGCCCACGCCAGAAGCAGGTGCCAATGCTCTTGGACTTCGTAGCCTCCAGGAACATGAGCTGAATAAACATCTATTCTTTTAAATTGCGCAGTCTGTGGTGTTCAGTTATAGCACTAACACACGGACAAGACATCCTAGAAACTGGGGATGGATGAGACTCTGCCTTCTTCGTCTCTTCCCCAGCACTCTGCGTGGGGTTCACAGGGTAGCAGGCAGGCCATAGAGCAATGTCAACGGAGAGGAACAAATGCTACAGCATGAGAACTCCAGGGGGTTGTGGGAGCACAGAGGAACACGGGTTCCTGACACAAATTTGGTGGGGCTGGCAGTCCATGAAGGCTTCCTAGAAGAGTTGTATCTGAACTGAGCCTGAACAGGTATGTAGCAGGTATCTAGGCAAGGCAGGCTGGGGTGGATAAGTATCCCAAGGGTAGGGATGAGTTTGTTGTCTCTAGAAATCATAGGGATCCCCTACCATGAAGTGAGTACAGAGGTTGACATTGGAAGGTGACAGTGATGTCCCAGAGGTTTTCTTCTGATGTGAGAGAGGTCTCTGTCATCTCAATTGTCTTGCTGGTCCAGTATCCACGTGCCTGCCCTGTTACTAGCCCATCAAAAGTAGGGACAAGGATGCAGAAGATTGTAGAGGTACCCACAGACCCCACCTGCTGTCCCCCTCAATGGAGGAGAGACTCTGACTCTGGGAGGTACGTGATTGATGGGCTTCTTCTCAGGCAGTGTTATGAGATCCCCCTTGAATTTCCACCCTGTGTCCTGTGATGCTCAGGTCTGGAGCCAAGGCGGTGGTGTAAACAAGGCCTGGCCAGTGAGGGTGGGTGTGTTGTTTGCTGATAGATGTCAGCTGGAACAACCTGAACTGGCCCCATTGGTCCCTAGGGGCAACAGGAACGAAGTGGGGAGGATGCAGTTCATGCCGGGCTCTTCCAGGCAGGCCAGCTGCGCTCCCCACACGCAGGGTGGCCTTGGGCAGCACAGCCAAACCTGCCTTGCAGGCTTGGGGTGAGCCAGAGAGGCAACCTCTTGCCCTGGCGTGAGCCCACCCTGTGTGTGGCCATAGCTTCCATGACCTGCCTGGAGCCCCAGCTCAGCTAAGGCTTTTGTAGGGTGCAGCCACTCACCAAAGCAGAGCCTGCCACACACCCTGAGGATTCAGTGTCCTCAGCACTCAGTGACTAGGGGCTACAGAGACCACTCATTCATGGGCGAGGAGATGTCACTTGTGTGGATTTGTCTTGACATGTCATAGTACCTCCCCTTCCCTCTGCCTCCATCATGGTTTCCGAATCATCCTTTCTTCTATACAACAATCCCTCCTCACCCCTGACACTATCCATCTAAAGCCATCTTCCGCCCACACCACTCCCTGCCCCCAGAGGGACACTGCTGTTTATTGCGCACCAGCTCACATGGCCATCAGCCCCACCCTGTGAGATCAGGACCCTGACCCAGCTGGAGCATCTGTTCGCATCCTCTGTTGATTATTTAAACGGCGTCTGTCTGCACAGAAGAGTTACAGTATTCTGAAGGGCTACTGTCCAGCCTTTTCTCCAGGGCTGGCTGCTTTCCTTCACCAGCCATTGGGCTCCTGGACAGGTGGTCCCAGGGACTCTGCAGCTGCTCCCACTACCCTTCTCCAGCGTGGCCTCATGCCAGGCAAGAGGCAGGAGCAGGTACCCTTCCTCCCTGCCGGGGCCTACTCCACTGTGCCCTCCATCCCTTGTGTCCCTGGAGGCACAGCATGCAGAAAAGGCTGTTCCCCGTTGGCCCTGCTCACTGCCCCATGCTGGGGAGGGGGTAGCAGCATCCTTTTCACATGGCAGCTCCACTGATGCCCATAGCAGCACCTTCCAGGCCCCAGGTTCTTCCAACCAGGCCTATTCCATTCGCGATTCACAGCTCCACAGCAGCCACGTCTCTGCCATGTTCTTGAAAAACAGAGAAGGAAAAAGAAATGTCCCAATGACCACTGCACAAGCCATTCCAGGGCCTCTGAGGCCTTTGGTGAAAGCCAACTTGAATCCAAAGCTGGCAGGGGTGGCAGTGGGTGGGGCCAGAAAGGCGGCCGCTGATTGATTGTTGGCAGAAATCACGAGGTTTTACCGGAAGTCCGCCCCTCCCCTTCCTCCAGCTTCTTCCCTCTGCCTCCTGGAGAGATCAGGGATGCCTGGCGGGTGGCCCCAAGTCACGTCTGTGTGTGACAAGACCAAGGGTGGTTCAGGAGGCAAAGCATTTGAAAAGTAGATGGCTCTGGAAAATCTGGCCAGCAGGGCGGAGACACTTCCAGGCCGTCAAGTCCAAACTCCTCTCTTATAGATGGTGAAAACTGAGTTCTGCCAGCCCTGATCTGGGATTTCTGAATGCAGGGTGCTAGGAGCCCTATGGGTTATCCAGGCCTGCCCTTTAGTTTCCTTCCTCATGCTCCCTCTACATACATGTATGCATACACACATGCACACACATGTGTACCCACACACACAGCTAATTCACTGACACCTCCCTGACTTTAAGATTGTGAGAGTGACTTAAGACACATACATGGTGCATCCCTTACACTTACAGGGAGGCCATCACACCTGAAAAGGTGCAGTAAACTCTGAGAGGTCTCAGCAGAGTGGAGACAGAACCTGGCTGCACCAGGCCCCTCCTGACCTGGGGTTTTCTCGCTGAAGCAGAGAAGGTAGACTTCATTTGGCTAGATATTGGGGAGACCAGGAATATGGATAAAATGAGAGAAGGTTCTGGGAGCATCAGAGTGGGCCCCAAAGAAGGGAATCCCTGAACCCAAACCAGCTGCCCAGCTACTGCTGGTAGCCCAGGTTCTGAGGCTGAGAAATGGGGAAGCCCCATCCCCACTCTTCTGTGCCCAGTTGATTGGAAGAGGGAGGAAGCTGGCAGCTGGGGAAAGGTCTTGGGCCAAATTTTTTTCCACTGGTGAATCAGAGGAGAGCAGTAACAGGAGCCAGGCTGGCCTGACCCAGCCACCTCTGTGAGTCATAGCTGAGGTCCCCGTGCTAATCTTAACCCCTCAGAGAGGACTTGTTGGGACTTGCCACCAAATCTTGACCACCAAAATAGTCTTGGAGCTGACGTGGCCCTGGAAAGCCCTGGCCCATCACGGGAGGAGTCAGAAAATAGAGCCAGGGTGGAGAGGGCTGGTCTGGGAGTTAGGCTGTGCCCCAGCTCTCCCGTGACCTTGAGCAACTCACAGTGAAGAGTTAGCAAGATGGGCTCCCAGGTCCCTCCCAGACATTCTCCCAGACCAGAGCCAAACGGTCTGAGAAGAAAGGAACCAGGACTCGAGGCAGCAGAAGGTTTTCAGGTCAGGTCTGGCCCTGCCCTCACCACAGCAGTTGCTCACGAAGGTCCTGGCCTTTAACAGTGCACAGCTAGTGACAGCAACCTTGGTTCTGGGGCCAGCTGCATCCGCAATTTGTTCTGGGATTTTTGACAAGTTGCTTCACAAATCCCCTTTCTACAGGGAAGGCAGTACAGCTAGTGGTTTAAGGCACTGGAGTTTGAAGTCAGACTAACCCGGGTTAGAATCTTGGTTCTAACACTTAGTAGCTGGGTGTCCTGGAGTAAGTCCTCTAACCTCACCAAGCCTCGGTTTTCTTGTCTGTAAAATAGGGATAATATGAGTACTTTTATTGAGGACTGTTGTGAGAATTGAGTAAGATGGTATGTGTAAAGTGCTTAGCTCAAGATATGGCACATAGTAAATGTTCAGCAAATCTCAGCTGCTGTCATCACCAGCTAGTATGTCTGGGCCTCAATTGTGTCCTTCTATAAGATGAGAGGATGGCAAGAATGATTTCTAAGTCCCTTTCTCTAGCTGTCCTTTAATCAGGTCCTTGACCCTGCACGATCAATTCAGGGCATGGGACCTTGTGACAAATGAGAAAACAACGAGTCGTGGAAACATCTCCAGGGCTACAGAAAAGGGATTCAAGATGCAACACAGGGATGTGGAGAAACAGAGGTGAGCTAGCTCGGGAAAGGCTCAGCGCAGGAGCAGGAGCCAGGCCAGGTTCTGAAACTCAGTGCAGGGTGCTGACGCATGGGTCTGGGAGACTGGAACCTGAGCTCTGATGGCTGGGAGGAAGCCTTCTCCCCAGCTCAGGCTGAGCCTCAGGTTTCTGCTGCATTCTGAGCAGAAGAATCTTTCTTTTCACATCGTTTCCCCAGATGGTCTTTTCATCATGGTCTGAATGACCATTGTGTCAAATTATCTTAAAAGATTATTGAAAATGTTGTACCCCCTCCTTTTTTCCTAGCATGCTGGTGTGCGCATGTGTGTTGTGTGTGTGCGCGGAAAGAGAGAGAGAGAGAATGGGGGAAAATTGAGCAAGAGAAAGAACAAGAGAGATGCAACTGTGAGTATCCATTGACAGATAGGGGCATCCTTACTGTCTCCCAGGGATGCTGAAGCCATGGCCAGATGCTAAGGTGAGGTGGAGGCCTAGAAAGGTTGAACCTACAGCACCAAACTCTTGCACAGACCAGAAAGAGGCCCTGCTCCCTTCACACCCAACACCAGGACCCGTCTCCCAGCAGGTCCTGGAGCCCCAGAGACAACAGAAGCCGCCTTCTCCCAGTGGGAATGAGTGTGGGGACCTCAACCCTCCAGGGAGCTTGGATGGGGCTGGGGTGAGGGCAGGAGGGATGGAGGGGACCCCTCTTGGGAAGGTAAGACCATATGTGAGCCTAAAAGGAAGATGGGTCCTGGGAGGGGTGTGGTGCTGAGTCCAGAGCACCTCATGTGGGTGGGCCTGTTAAACTGCCTCCTCCCAGTCAGGAGAGTCCAGGAGCACTCAGACATCCTGGGTGCCTGGCAGGGGAGACAACCCCGATGGATCTGGGATGCAGGGTGCTGGGGGCACAGTGAAGACACAATGGACATTGTTTATGGTGTTGCCAAAGGCTGGAGGCTGCAGAGGCAGCTAAGGAGTGGGGAGTGGAGGAGAAAACTACAATTAAATGGCAACCCCAGCGCTCTCTCAATTCCTACCCTGATAGGGAGGAGGGGGCAGGGCTAACATGGAAGGGGTAGGAAGGGACAGGGCAATCCCTTGACAGAGAGAGCTTTGACTCAGGGGTCAAGGAAACAGCTGTGGAAGCCTCGGGCACATCTGGCTGGGGCTGGGCTGGAAGAGGGTGAGCCTGTGGCTGGCAGGGGGCCAGGGATGTGGTGGAGACAGATAGGGCCCGTGTTTACTGTCCAGCTGAGGTGTTGCAACAGGAAGCTGGCTGGGGGTGGCAGGGAGGAGGCTGCTCAGGCGGAAACTATTTATCTGGAGCAGGAGGAACAGCTGGGGAGGGAGGCCAGGCTCAGCAGCCAGCTTTCCAAGGCCACGCAGGATGCCCATGCCATGGCAGCGAGCCACCCTATCTCCTGCCCAGCCTGCCTGCCTCGCTGCACATCCAGCCCTGCTGTCCTTGTCCAGAGCAGAGCCAGCTGACCAATCGTCCCTATCCTAGTCCCTAGCTGGGGCTGTGCCTCCCAGTGGGATGCCCCACCAGACTGCAGGTTTGGCCTGTGGCAGACTACACTGTGAGAATCCACCGTGTGCCAGGCATTGTGAGATAGGTGTGTGTGTTCCCCAGTTTCCAAAGGTGAATACAGGGAGCATGAGGGATTTGTCCAAGACCACACAAGAAGTTAGCATTGTGGAAGGAACTCCAACCCAAGTCTGTCATATTTACGGAATCACTCAGGTGTTCCCGCGCACATGGAAGTGGGCTGTGGGCCTGCCCTTGGTCCTGTGGGACTCACCTTCATCCAGCTCACAGCCCACCACCTGAGACATCAGCAGACCCCACAACACCCACTCCCACCAGGAAATGTTCCCTTCCCTAAGTCTCTGCACGCACAGCTGGGCACATGGGAACAACAGCAGCCTCTGAGCAAAGATTTCCTATCACAACCAGGTAAGAGGACCCAGGCTAGCAGAAATTCCCTGGAACTCTCCCTCACCTCTATGGAGGGATCTCCAGCATGAGGTGGAAGCCTAGGAAAACTGAATGCTGACTTCCCTTCTGAAGGAAGCCTGGAGAAAGTGGGAGCACAAAGGAGCAAAGTGGCCCCCACTTAGGAAGACCTCCGGATTTCCGTCCAGTTTTGAGATGGGGAAGAAGAGGCAGGGGAAGCCCTGACAAAGCAGAAGGACAGGCTTCGCCTCATCCCCACTTTAATACCCATCACAGAATGGAGGCTCCAGCCCCACATTCAGCTGATTCTCAGGGAATGTCATTTCCCACCGGGAGGGATGTTGCATTGCCCATCTCACTTTGTGCCCCAGATGACCCTGGGACCTACCTCCTCCAGGTCAGGGTCTTCACCTGCTACCTCTCTGTATCCATTCATGGAAAGGGAATGAAATGACCAAGAATGGAACACTTAGTATGTGTCCCTTCATCGGCCAAGCACTGTCACTTTCAGTCCTTGCACACTCCTATGAAGCAAATGTGGCCACCCCCAGTTTTCAGATGAAGAGACTGAATCTCAGAGACAAAGAGACTGGCTCAAGTTCAAATAGTGAGTCAGCAGCTGGCTTAATTTCAGTGGTTGCGTATTGAACACATATTGCATGTCTGTGTGTTGGTAAAGATAAGTGAAGTTATGCCACATAACAAATAGTCCCTACATCTTAACAACAAAGGTTTATTTTCCTCTCACTCAAAATTGCAGCAGTGCTCTTTAGGGCAACTATCTTTCCAACTTGTTTGGGGCTGGCTTAATCTGGGGCTTTGTCATCTCATCAGAAGACTTCTCATTCACTGAGGGGGTGGGGTGATGAGACTGTTCACTGATGAACTGGTCAGAACTAGCCACAGGGCCTTGCTTGCCTGCAGGGGAGCAAGGCAAATGGGGGAACAGATGGAATGCCGGTGGCCATGTGGAGTATCTGCCACGGCCATGCATGATGCCAGACACTGGGTCCAGTAGCTTATGCTGGACCCTAAATGACTTCTCGCACCCCCTGGGAAGTCCTATCACTATAAATGCCCTCAAGGGGCTCTGGGCTCTGCAGTTGCTCTACCCAGGTTGAGCTACTTCAGCTAGTGTAAGCATAGGGCTCAATCTCAGGTAAGCCTGGAAAGAAAAACCTCTGTGATAGAATTCAAATTAGACCAAGTCTGTCTTGAAGTCCTATCTTCTTAGTGGCTAACTTCCCTAGGTAACATTCAGTGGTGACCTCCCACTGGGGTCAATTAGCTCTTTCCTTTTCCTGTGTCCTCTCATCCCTTCCCAAGAACAGCCTAGGCAGCAGCATCGCCCACCTCCGCACCTTCATTCGCAACTGGAATACAGAGAAAGACCCTGGGGCTATTAACTGACTCATCCCACTGACTCAACTCAGCTTGTCCCCCAGCAAGAGGGGAACTCAGCTCTCACTCTCGTCCTCCCTCCATCTTTCCTCCTCCTTTGCCCAGCACCACAGCTATTTCAATGATTCCAAAAATCCCTAGAGGAGTACAGTATTTTGTATCTGGGCTCCAGGTCTCCCTCATATGTCTAGGGCTGAGTGGTTCCCCCAAGCACTCCAACCCTGCCTCAGAGGATCTCCTTTTTCTGCCACCAGAATTTCACTAAATGAGGCTCTGCTTTCCCAGGCCCAGGACACAGGCATAAGAGAGCAACTATTTGTACTTATCCATCCAGGTCAGATGGGGAGAGAGCCTAGAGGAGCACTGGGTTCCTCAGGGACCTTTTCTGTCCACTCCACAGAGGAACAAGAAGAACCCATATGGTTTCAAGGAAGCAGAGAGCTTCCAGTTGCCTGGACCTAAGTCCCCTAGACTACTAGAAGGATTAACAAAATAATGACATAAAATGTTTAGCACAGTATTCAAAAGATATTGGAAAAGCATATATAACAACATTACCTTTAAACTCTCTGGCCTAGACTGCTCTCCTGGGTCTCAGACCAGCATATGTGACTCCCCAACATTCCTACCTGGATACCGCACAGGCTGACCTGGTTGATGCCCTCCCAACAGCCATTCATCCTTCACTGCCCTTTTTCTTTTTGTCAGAATCCACCTCCTACATGGAGCTGTGAAGACCAGAGAGTTGTTCTCCCAGCCTCCTTTGCAGCTAGGACATGGGCATATGACTTCATCCTGATCAATGGACCAAGTGACTTCTGGGAAAGTTTTTCTATTAATACAGGCTCAGGAATGGAAGCTGCACCCATCTTTGGCCAGAAGTTACTATCTAAAAGTGGTGTCAGGAGCTCCAGCAGCTACTTTGTGATGATGAGGGAATAAATCTAAGGTGCCGAGGTTGGCAGACCAAAAGTATGAGATAATATTGTCACTGATTATGTGATTGAATCAATGAATGAACCCTGGGACCTCTGGGATTTTGTGCTATACAAGATAACATGTGCCTTTATTCTAAGCCACTTCCAGTTAGGTATTCTTTTATACCTCTTAATCAGCAAATATAAAAACAAACCCATCAACTCCTTCCTGAATCACTCTTCCTCCAGAATTCCTCTTCTCAACAAAAGAGTTTCTTCTGCCAGAAATTCTACATCATCATTGCTTTCTTCTCCCTCACTTTTTCCATCTAGACTGTCACCAACCACCTTGACTCTCCTTCCAAAGTCGCTTCTGTTTCTTGACCCTGCAGGACAACTTCCTACAGGGAGGTCACAGGAAACCCCCTATGACCACCTCCTGCTGGTTTTCCTTGACTCTGGTTTCTTGCCCTCTGCTCCATTCTCTGCAGTCCAATGAGCACCTCCCTGTCTTCTCTGGATGTGCCATGCTCAGTCATGCCTCCATGCTCTTGCATTTGCTGTTCCCTCTGCTAAAATGCCCTCCTCACTTCTTTTCACAGTACTCCTTCTTTTCACAAGGTGTTATTTTGTGAACCTTTTATTGATTCGCCCAATCAGAGCCCATTGAACTTGCTTTGGTGTTGCACTCATGGCCCTTTTTAATGATTAGCAGACTGTAATGCCTCATTACCCATGTATCTCCCCTGTAAGATCACACCTTATTGAGGTGAGGGATGGTGTCTCAGTCACCTCTGGATTTCCAAGACCCAACAATGCCAAGCAGCAGCTGCTTAGAAATTCTTAGCACAGTGAATGAACAGCTATGTAGAATACGTTGACTTCTTCTTGAATGTGGATACCTGTTGTGGTTACCTATTGCTGTGTAACAAAACTTACTGGTTGAAAACAAAAGTGACATTTATTTTGCTCACAAATCAGATTTTGGTTGAACTCAGTGGAGACAGGCAGTCTCTGCTCCACCCAGCATTAGCTGGGTTGGGTCAAGGGCTGGGGCTAGAAGCATCTGAAGGTCCATCTATGAACATGTCTGACAGTCAATGCCAGCTGTTGGCTGGGACCTTAGCTGGTGCTATAAGCTAGAAAACTAATGTGCAGCCTCTTGTGTGCTGGGCTTCCTCACAATGCGTGGCAAGGTTCTAGGGGTGAACATTCCAGCAGAGCCAGGCAGAGCTTCAGTGACTTTGATGACCCAGTCACAATGGTCACACAGCATCAATATCACATTCTACTCATCCAGACAGTCACAGAGGCCTGTCTAGGTTCATGGGGTGGGGAAATAGATGCCACTTCATGTTGGGGAATGACAGGTAACATGCTTTGGGTTTCTGTCCCTGCCCAAATCTTATGTCAAATTGTAATCCCCAGTGTTGGAGGAGGGGTCTGGTGGGAGGTGATTGGATCATCAGGGCAGATCTCTCCCTTGCTGTTCTCATGATAGTGAGTGAGTTCTCACGAGATCTGGTTGTTTAAAAGTGTGTAACACAGCCCCTTTTGCACCTTTTCCTCCTGTTCCATCCATTTAGGACATGCCGACTTCCCCTTTGCCTTCTGCCATGATTGTAAGTGTTCTGAGGCCTCTCTAGCCATGCTTCCTGTGGAACTGTGAGTCAATTAAACCTCTTTTCTTTATAAATTACCCAGTCTCAGGTAGTTTTTTATAGCAGTGTGAGAATGGTCTAGACAACAAGGCTCAGGAAGAACATGTCGGACAAGAAATATTGTTGTAGCCATGTTTTTTGTTTTTTGAAAATGCAGTCTCCTGGCCCAGCACAGTGGCTCATGCCTGTAATCCCCGCACTCTGGGAGGCTGAGATGGATGGATCACAAGGTCAGGAGTTTGAGACCAGCCCGGCTAACATGGTGAAACCCCATCTCTACTAAAAATACAAAAATTAGCCAGGCGTGGTGGCACAAGCCTGTAATCCCAGCTACTCGGGAGGCTGAGGCAGAAGAATCTCTTGAACCCGGGAGGTGGAGGTTGCAGTCAGCCGAGATCAAGCCATTGCACTCCAGCCTGGGTGACAGAGTGAGACTCTGTCTCAGGAAGAAAAAAAAAAAAAAAGACAAAAAAAGAAAATGCAATCTCCTTTCATGCTTTTTTAAAGGATTTTAAGTCAACTTTTTGTCTGCCATTCTCCCCAAATTGTCATTTGTCTTCCTTATGAGATGCATGCCCAGGCCTCCCTGGTCCTCTCCTCGCAGTGCATTTCTCTGAACATAGCTTAGGGTTTGGTGGAGTGAGCTGGTAACAAGCTATTAGGAGGGCTGGGTTTGTGACCCAGCTCTACTACATTTGGATTCTGTTCATTCAAATAGGTCACTGGAATTTCACGGGCCTCACTTACTTCCTTGGTAAATAGGAGCTGATGGTCTCTGTGCAGAGGGCTAAGTGAGGTCAGGGCCGAGAGGAGAGGTCGTGGACACCAGGGCAGGGTGTGAAGGCAGCAGGGTGTGAACCACGGTTCAGTTGCAGGAAACAGAAGACACTGAATCTCTGCAAAGCAGAAAGGGACTTAACACCAGTAATTAGGTGATTACAAAATCACCAGAGGGGCTGCAAGAGTGAGATTGAGGCTGACCTTCTGGGAAATACTTCCCGGATGTGGCCAAAGGAGCTTGTACGCCCATCAAAACCAGGATGGTGAGGAGTCAGGAGGCTTCTATGGGACTGGGGTCAGGAAGTCACCACCACCACCCCACAAGTGGGTCTCAGTGTTCAGAAGCTGATGACTGGTGTGGTGGTCATCAGGGTTGTTCATCAAGTATTTCTAGTTCTCCCACAGGCAGATGGTACGATTAACCTTCTCTGCCCCCCTGGAGTTAAGTGACCTTGTGACTCAATGAAATATGTGCCACTTCATAGTGGAAGCTTTAAGTACTATTCTGTAATTTTCTGTATTCTCTCTTTCCTTTGTCACAGTGACCTCAATGCTCCATGTGATGGTTTTTCCACCAGCCTGGGTTCCCAAGTGTGGTATAAACAGAGGCCAGCAGCCCCAATCACCCATGCGATGTGGGGCTTGCTTATTTAACAGCATAGTGTAGCTCATCCTGATGGGCACATCTGGACACTGGAACATTGCTTGCCTTAGTTATGCTTGCCCAAGGCAAGAGCCAAAGCAGTGGGAAGATAGCACTTGCTGCAATTCCACCTTCCAAATCCCACGTCCAGGTGGCAAAACCTGATTTGCGTCCAGAATCATAGCTTTAGAGAAGTTTGGGAAATGTAGCTTTTAGCTTCCCAGCTTCTGTGATACTAGGCGTCACTCCCAAAGGACTGATACCAAGGGCCTACCCTTGATATCACACCCACCACAGCAAACACACCCTGGGGTTCTAAGGGTGTTCCAGCTGAAAGCCAGGGAGAGAGGAGTCTGCAACCTGATAGCTGGGCTGGGTAAAGGGACTCGAGGTACAAATCAGGACTGGGTAAAGGGATTCAAGGTACAGAATCACATGAGATGGACTTGGAAGGGCAGGTGGAGGGGAGGGAGCCTGGGTTAGCCTTCTACCTCAAATTAAGACCATGATAAGAGAGAGAGAGAGAGAGAGAGAGAGAGAATGTGTGTTCTATGTGATACCTGAGAACATTTAAAGGATCCTAGGCACTGCTGATTGAATATATTTTGTTTTATAAGTATTGCTTTGTAAATTATCAAATGCTGTGTGAAATACTTCCATTAGACTGTGAGCTCTGTATGGGCAGGGAGCATGCCTCATTCATCTATGTTCCCTTCACATCTAGTACAGTGTTGGGCATATAGTAGGTGCTCAATAAATGTTTTATGAAGGAAAGAATTTGCCAATGTTCCACTGAGAAACTGTCTTGGAGAACTAGACCCAGTGTTCCCAGTGTGGTCTGACTAATCAGAACCTGGTGGGAACGCCCCTCCCTGGGTCTCAATATTATACTTCTATTAACATGGCCCAAGATTGCATGATTCTCCTTGGCAGCCACACTGCACAGATGATTCATATTGAGCTTGAGGTCAACTGGAGTCTCTGGGTCTGTTTCACATGAGCAGCTATTAAGTAAGGCAAGGCTTCCCCATCCTGTCCATATGCAGTTGATTTTTTTAACTGAATGCCTTATGTAACATTTCATCCTGCTGAGTTATAGTCCATCCTTCAACTTCTCAAGATCTATTTGCATCTTAAGTCTTTTCACTCAATGGGCTATTCATTTCTCTTAGAGTTGCTTCATCCACAATGGCGTCACAGAGGAGTTCTGTATCTCTGTGCACTTTCATGACAAAAATGCTGCACAAGTCAGGCCACCAGGGACCTCCCTGCATGTGGATGTCAACTTTTTAATCAATGTAAATGGAGAATAATCACTTAGCCATCTCTGATTCTCTCCACAAAATGGACAGACTGTCCCAAGCTGAAACGATGAAGTATACAGAACTCTCTTGATCTCTGGGACCTACACCAGAAGGGGGAATGAGTTCAGTCAGGAGCATTTGCATTTCACAAAGCCACACTGGCTCCTAGAGATCTTCACATTCTCTTATGGGCTGTCAAAGACATTTCTTGGTTTTATTCATATGTATCAAGAATCACGAAGATGTTCAAATTCTCAGACCTACTAACCCACAGCAATGTTAACAGCTGATACCTAAGAGTCTGGAGGCAGGGAGATGGCTGAGTGGATTGAGACATCCTCCCCATGGAACAGCATGTGCACCATTACAACAATAACTCAAAACACTTAAAAACCCAAAAAACTGTGTGATGAACACAGACAAAAAAACTTAAATAAAATGTGAACTGAAAAAAGCAAGCTACAAGTTTATGTGCACTCCATGAAGGAGCATATGTAAAGCACTATGCATGCATGGGGAGGATTCAGATATCGTAGAAATTGGGTCAGGGAGACCAGATTATGGGTGATTTCTCCTCTCTATTTTGCAAACTTTTTCTACAGAAAGCAGCTTCTGAGGCAGAGATTGAGTGAAAGCATTTTCCTGGGGATAGTGGTCCAGAGAGAAGGCTGGGAATGAAGTAGGGAGGTAGGGAGGGAGCTGGCCTCCAGGATAGATGGCTGGTTGCTGGGTCCCCTGGCATTGCCTAGGAAGGCACAGGAAATGCACCTCAGGGCTGCCTGCCTTGGGGGACAGTGGGGAGCATTTCTCAGCTTCTGCTTCACACTTCTCCGAGGTAGGGGCCATAAAGCATTAACTCTGTGGCAATTCCAGTGTTATGCATGGGAGGAGATTCCTGGGGAGCCCCTGCTGCGGCACCCACAGAGAAGCCCTGGGGGGTGAGAAGCACCCTCAGGTGTTGCTCACTGATGGTGCAGCAGAGCTGGGGTCAGAAGTCAGGTGGGGCTGAGAGAATCCAGTGCACTGCACAGGATGGATCTGACCTAGCTCTGCTAATGATTTTATCAATACAAAAACCTGCCCTGTTCTGTGGCTGGAGATAGGCTTCCCTATCTCTACTTCCAAAATGTATCTTGAAAATCAAGAAAGTCTTTGTCCATCTCTGGTTTCCATCTTTCGCCTCTTATCTAAGGGGTTTTGTAGGTCATTTCTCTCGGAGCCCAAAACCCAACTCATGATAGTCTATTAGAGTGACTTCTGTGCTCTCCCAGACCAAGCCAAACTTCTCCTGGGTGTCAGGTGGCCACCCCCGCATGTGCACACTGTTCCCAGGAAGGCTTTCTCACTCTCCAATGAAGATGGGAGCATTTTCAGGAGACAAGGGTTCAGCCATCTCTCTCATCAAAGGCCCTCATAAGTTTTGAGGCATTCTGCCCTGGGGCTGCCTTCTTGACACAGTTGTACCATCTGATCTGAGGACTTGGGTATTTTTGGTGGGGGAATCATTTTTGTTCTTGGTTATATGCTGAATTTCCCTTCTCCCACCACCCTATTTCTTGTTTGGTGGAGGTGTTGGTTTTTGGTTTTCTTTGTTGTCTTGGATTTTTCAAGGGGCCACATTGATCTTTTGAGTCATCTTCTTTGGGCCACTATATCTTCTCTACTTGAAAGCAATCTACTTTCTCAAGGTCCACCCTACACAACTGGTGTTGCCACCACTCCCTTCCTGTAACATTGTGAAGGATGATAAAGTCCTTTTCTTCCCACGCCCCTGTCATTTACCACTGTGCCCCTCTTAGTTGATCAGAGTTCAGTGTATCCTGCCAGTTCCACTTGTTGCTTTTTGAAAGATTAAATTATCAGCCTGGCAAGAATGTAGCAGTCATTCTGGCTTTAGCAGATGTCCTTGTAACTACAGTCCCACCACTCTGGCCAGGAGCTGGCTTCCGACACTTCGGGGCCTTGATCTTGGACTTGGAGACATACTTCCCCTTCACCTTCCACAAGCGGGCCAGGAGTTCTCAGCCCCCAAGGAGGGGCCTGGGAGAGAAAAGTTGGTAAACATGGCTGTTTTCCCAGAGCAGGTCTTGCAATCTGTTGGAAGCAGAGAAGTGGAGAATGCCAGGCTTCAAATCTTAGATCCACCACTCACTGGTTATGTGATTTGGGACAAGTTACTTAACCTCTCTGGGCTTCAGTTTCCACATCTGTAGATGCTAGAGCTTTCTTCATCTTTCCAAAAAGTGTCAGGAACTGTGGTTTTCCACAAAGCCACCATGACTGCTGCCTGGCTGACAGCAGTTACAAGATGCCATTGACTATGCCCTGATTTCAGAGAGGCTAAAGTGAAAAAAAAAAAAGTGCATCTTAGAACCAATGAAACAGTGTAGTATCTACCCATAGAGGTGCTGTGAGAATTACATAACTTAAAATACGCATAGCGCCGAGAGCAGTGACTGGCACATATGACCATCTGTGTGTTAGCTATTTGGCTACTGAAGAGAAGGATGGCAATGATGAAGGTCTCTGAGGAATGCATGGTGAAATGACTCACTCTCCATGGTCCTGCTCTGTAGATCAGGGAATCAACTGTCCAGGGAGGTGCAGTCCTAGCAGCCCCTCTTTCATACAGACGTATAATGTGCCATGTGACTAATTCTCAACAATGGTATATGGGGTCTCTCCCAAGCTAAGGGATTATGAAAAAGAATGTGCCTTCTCCACACCCTGCCCATCCACTGGATAATGCAGAGGACTCTGAGACCCTGCGGGACAATAGAGTGGCAAGAGGGAAGAAGCCAGGATCCCTGAGTCACCACATGGAGGAAAGTCCTTGGTCAGCCAATAACCCCCACCTGGGATGGCCATATAAGTGACAGACAAACCACAGTTGAATGAGGCACTGAAATTCAGGGGTTAATTTATGCCAGGACCTTAACTAAACACAGACCAATGTGGGCAGCAGTGGGGAGGAAGGGCACCTGTGGTGGGAGCTTGGAGGAATGGAAGAGTGCAATGAACTACAAAGTCAAGGGCTCGCTCCGCATATTCCAGTGCCTCAGAAAACAGTTGACAACATCCAGCCCACCACTCACCTCCCCAGCTCAGTGCTGACTTTATATTGAAGTTTTCATCAACAGACCATTCATTCAATATGTAATACATCTCTACCATGTGTTAGCATGAAGTCCCAGCATGACGGGGCTCTGCTGGGTGTGGTCCCAGCACGGCCCCCAGTCCTGTGGTCAGGCCCCCTCCCCGCAGCCCATACATCATCCTGATGTGCAGAAGAGACCCCATTAATCACAACACCTCATTTGCCAATATGACTTCCTCAGCTGTGTTCCGCCAGGGAGGGAGGCCCAGCCATCCTGTGGTGGGTGGGTGGCTGTCCAGGGCGGCAGCCTGCACCCTGCAGATGGACAGCATGGCTTCCAAGCCTCAGTTCCGGGCCCCAGAGACAGGCTCCCAGGGGCTTCTGTCTGTGATGGGGTCACAGAGGCAGAGCTGCAAGGTTTCTTCAGGAAGCTGTCAGGAGACCGGGGGCTACTCCAGCTCCACCTGGAAGGCTGCAAAACCCCAGCAGCACTACCTGAAGTGAGCTCTGAGTTTTATTTCTTTTTTGTTTAAAAAAAATAAAAAATCCAAACACAAAATGGTTTGTCTGCGTTTTCATTCAATATGTGAATATGAAGATTAAATGGCCTGCGACTGCTCCCCTGTTCACCTCTCAGATCATAAAACCTCCGCGGTGACTGAAAGCAGGAGCCCATCAAGTGGCTTTCTGTTTCCCCCTCTGTCTCCCCAGGGCGAGTTACAAGGGGTCCAAGTTACAAAGTGCAGGCTCCGAGTGGCCCGACCCCAGGTGGCCTCAGAAGGCCCTGGGATGAGGTTCTCAGAATCCCAGGTCCATAATTGAGTGTGACAGGTTGACCCACGTGGACCCACATTTTCCAAGGTGCCCCTTCCAGGTGCCCAGGCAAGCGGCTGCTGAGTAGCCCCTTCCCCCAACCCCAGCAGTGGCCTGGTCCAGCCGGTGGGCTCCGGACAGGGCAGCTGGAAGGACTGTCCAGAAGAGAGTGGCCCTGCCTGCAGGTGAGATGAGCCCCTCGCATGCAAGCTCCGTCTCCTCTCACCCCTCCTCAGGACGGCTCCACTGCAAGCTCTTCACAGCAATTCACACCCATGAGCATTGTACCCAACAAAATGTTTCAACCTGGGAAAGATGAATTTGCTCCAAAATACAAAAGAGCAAAATTGGAGATAATAAATATTTAACGAATGCATTCAAATTTTATTAATTGTTCAATTTCATCCTCATGAAAATTTCTTTCCATTTGAAAACAATTTGTACCTTCGATTTTCTCGCCTTGTACAGATGTCTGGGTCTGATGATGGCTGGGAAGTCGGAGCCAATTATAAACTAAGCGAGTAAACTTCAGCCAAATGATTTCAAAAGCAAAATTATAAAAATTCTTTCCAAGTATTTTATAGCAAAATAATTCTATTTAATGTGGGATGTGGGTGCCTTTTAATTCTTTTATATACTCTGGGGTGGGACCTACAAAAGTTAGGCTGTCTGGTTCCCAGGAAGGCCCCACTGCTTTCCCTCTTCCTTCCTCTCTCCTCCTTTTCTCTTTGCTCCTCAAAATCCTTTTCCTCTGCAGTTTCAAGGAAGTATCAACAGAATCTCCTGCCAAAAATGTTAATTTTTATAAAGACTGATTTGTTCAATGTCTGAGGTCTTTACCGAAGAGAGTCAGTGGTGCTGATAGGGGTTGCTATTTTTTGTCTCTTCTAGTCCCTTAGCTATTCTTATGGACAACAGTCCACAGCAGTGGACACTTCCTCACAGCAGAAGAGCTGCCCCTGGCTCCTTTGTGGATGGCCGGCCACCTCACTCCAGCTGTAGGGCACTGGGCTACTGCTGTGGGGCATGGAGTCAGTAAATTTGGAGAGAAGCCTAAGGGCTCAGCCAGCAACCAATCCATATGCAGCCTGCAGTTTAGCTGACAGGCCCTTTTTCAACCAGACAGGTTGGTCCTCCAGCAGCCTAGAACATTTTTGCCCAAATGCTCAGCACCCCCAGGGCTCACGGATGACCTCCTGTCTCCCAGGAAAACTGGCCTTGAGCACCTGAGTGACTCATGGGGTGGACTCATGAGGTGCGACCCATAGGCCCCTCAGCAGGCCTGGCCATTCACAGAACCCAGGGTGTGGCTGAGAGAGCTCCTGCCTCATGAGAGAGGACCCAAGGATACTCCCTGGAGGCCCACCTGGGACCTTCTCTAACAACCCTGGGGAGGGCCAGTTGTCTCAGCCTGGGGGAGCAAGTTCTAGACTGTTTTCCAAGGGCCTCCTAAGGGCTTAGCTACACCTAACTCTGCAGTTCCCCTTGCCAAGCCCCTCATACCCTGCACTCCAAACGGCGACTCTTGAACAGCCCTGCCCTGCTGCCTCAGCCCAGAGTCTCTGTTCCAACAGCCTCCTCCTGCACTGCTCAGGAACCCAGCCTCCCACCTGGCTAACTCACCTGTCTCCTTCAACACTGTGCTAAGGTGACACCTCTTCCCAGCTCCTTCTAAGGTACCAGGAAGGCTTCCCCAGTCAACTCTCC